>NC_088891.1:18709686-20038685 GCF_037157495.1 Lathamus discolor | reverse complement strand
TGGGGGTGACCCTCATCCCCTGGTGCCCCATCATGTGAGGGGTGATCCTGCGCCCCTCGGGGCTCCCTGGCCCCGTGCACGGCACGGATGGACGGAGCAGAGCCGGGAGGTGACGCACGCCCCTGGAAAATGCCGCCCGGCTCCGTGTTTCCCACTCATCCCACCCTGGATGAGAGGGGCTGCCCTGCAGAGAGCTACTGTGGCAAGGCCAAACATGGGCAGGGAGGGCTGGCTCTCCGTGCTGGGGCTGCAGCACATGCCCATGCTCCGTGCCCATGGAGCAGGGAAGGTGCCTTTCGCCCTTGGGCTGCTCACGGCGCAGACCCTGCGGCTCCTGCATGCGTGCAGGAAGCGAGCCCCATCCCACCCAGCACCACATTCGTGTGTGCCCCTGGGCATAGCATCGGACACTCAGCACCCTGATCGTACAGTGGGTGAGCAGCCCAGACCCCTCCCTCGGCTTTCCACGCAGGACAGCCTGGCCCAAACACCCGAAAACAGGCAGATCCCTCTCCCTGCTCCTGACAGCTTGGCGACAGCTCGGGGAGAGGACAGCCCGCACACGCACCGCTGGGTCCCCATCCCTCCCGAAGCCAAGCCTTATCCCCTGGGTTTCTCCCCGCTCCATCCCTCTCTGGGACGGGGCTTACCTCCGGCCGGGGGTCCCGCGGTGACAGTCCGGGGGCTGGCAGGCCAGCAGCAGCAGCAGCAGCATGGCAGTGCCACCTCGGGCACCCATGGTGTCCCCCAGGGCTGGAGCAGCGGCTCGGGCTCCGGGCACGGCACAGAGCCGTGCTTCCACCAGCGCTTCCAGGCGAGGGCTGCAGCTACTACTATATTTAATGAAGGGGAGTTGAGGGAGGGCCCTGTAACTTCTGCCGCCACTCAGGAAGGAGGAATTCGCTCAGATGACAGAGTCAATCTCTTCTCTCTTAAAGGGGCCCCTGCCCACCCGCTGCTCAAAGCACCCTTGTTTCCGTTGGGGCGAGGCGAGGGAGGAGCGGCCGCTGTCACTGAGAGGGGAAGGAGCGTGGTTTGGGGTGCGATGGGTGGCCCCGGGGGCTTTCGTGGCTGTCCCCGACACCAGGCACAACCAGCTCTTGGGGTCCATGGAGTCCCGAAGCCGTGTTACCCATCCCTGGCTCTATCCCGTTCCCTGCCGCCTGCCGAAGCGGCTCTCACCAGGACTAAAGGCAATCGGACAGTCCTCGGGGCTCATAATAGTCCAACCATGCCCTGGGGAAAAGGGCTTCCCAGCTTCTTCCCCCCGTGCAAAGCCGATGCCTCACATATTAAAGACAAGGACACAATCCCTCGGATACGCAGCATCCCACCCAGTCAGGATCCCTGCTCCTCGTCCCACAGAGCCCCAGCAGCTTTCAGGACTCTCCTTGCTCACAGTGTAGCTTGCATCCCATCTCTCCATCCCCTCTAAAGCTGCTCCCAGCCTCCTGCTTGGATCTGGAGCAGCAACCCCCTCCTTCCTCATGGATGTCTGTATTTCAGGTCCTTTCGCCCCCCCCGCCGTGTTTCACTGGTGGGTTAGGTAGGCTTGTTTCCTGCTGGTTTACTTCTAACCTGTTCAGGGCCCTTGGTGTGACTTTGCTGTCTTTGGCAGTGTTTACAACACCTTCCAGCTTACAGTCATCTGCAAACATGATTAATTTGTTGTTTACTCTTGCTTTCAGATCATTAATAAAGACATTAAATAAAGCTGGGATGTGCTGTTTTCTCAGTACCTTTCCATGAGGAATTGTCAGGGACTGGGTAAGTTTATTAGCTAATTCTCTTTAGTCTGGGGGTTACACGTTACCCAGACTTGCTGATTTGTACTGATTCAATTTTGCCAAGTATTCCCCTTCCTGCTCTTTATCTCAAGCTCTTCCGAGGACCTCTGTGTTTTGCTCTCTGTCTGTCCTTAGCAGTCCCCTCTTTGCCTTGTTAAGGGCTGATTGAGGGGCTTGGAGCAACCTGGTCTAGTGGAAGGTGTCCCTAATGGCAGAGGGCTGCAACTCGATAAGCTTAAGGTCCTTTCCAACCCAAATCATTCTATGATCCTGTTCCTGGTTTTGCTCATGCTTCCCCATTCCCAGGCTTCCTTTGCTCCCTGTGGCACCAAGGGATGAGCCACTGTTTGCCACAGGAACACTGGCCTCAAGCAAGGGCAGCAAGTACCGCTTGAGCAAGAAGACACCTCCGAGCAACCTGAGCATCCTCTACATTGGGGGTGCTCACTGGCTGGCTCCTGCCTCTGCAGGTGGGGTTTCCTCTGTCCGGCAGCAGAGAATGCTGCCCGCTGGCCTTGCTGGCTTCAGTGTCACCCAGCACTGACCGGGAGGAGGTGTTGGGAAAACATAAGGGACAAGCCTGGCAATGGCAGAGTAAACCGTTCACTGTGGTTATTATTAATTATCATTATTTCCCCTCCAGTCAGGATATTACAACCTCTGCTTGAAGCCTCATGTGTTACCCAGAGAAACAACCCTGCGGCAGCCCCCTTCAGCCACCTCCATCGCCGGAGCCCCCGAGTGCAGCCCCACATCTGGTCAGCACATTTGCTATCCCTCAGCCAGGCCCTGGCTAAGCCAACATCTGGCTGAGCAGCAGAGGGGCAGCGCCAGCGTGGAGCGGTGCCTTTGGCTTTGCCCTGAAACCTGCTCTGCGGCACGGGGAGCTGATGCTGCGTGCCCCCAGCTCCATTTGCAGGCAGCAAGGAGCTGCCTTTGCCCTTTGGTGAGTGCCACACCACTGATGGGGGTACTTTGGGGAGGGCTGGGGGGAAATCAGACAAGTTCCATTTTGTCCTTCCTCCGTAGCCCAGGGGCTGGTATTGAGGCGGCCGTGGTCTCCATCCCTCCTGGCTCAGGGCTGCTCTCCCTCCTTTCGTGCTGGCCGGATGCATTTATTTATCCGAGCCCAGCTCTATTTAGAATGTGTTTCCAGGGAAGCCGGTGTGAGGGAGGTGAGGAGGGCTGCTGAGGGGCTCCACAGCCCCCTAGCCAGGGTCCTGCCATGCCTGCAGGGATGCATGAGCACCTCTCATCCACCCCATCTCTCACAGGAGCCCCTGTTCATCCGCTGCATCCAAGCCCAGCGCAGGTTGGGAAGCAGGAAGCCCTTTCCTTGGAGAGCTTTTTCCCTGGAGAGCAACATTCTCTGTTTGCTTGAGACTGGAGAAATTCAGAGCAGCGGGATGCTGGTGCTCGCCTGCAAGGAAGAGACACCCCATTCACCCTTTAATAAGCCTGCTTGGCTTTTCACCCCAACATGACATCCAGCACCCCTGGCTGGGCTTTGCACCAGCCCCAGGCTCCCAATGCTGTCACCCAGCACTGGCAGAAGAGGGGCTGGGCTGCCCGTGGAGCAAGGCTGGGGGTTCCTGATGCTGTGAGGGTCTGCAGCTTGGGAAGAGAGCACATCCAAGGGAGGAAAGGCGAGGAGCAAGCGTGCTTGGAGCGCACCGCCAGCGTCTGGAAGGAATATCCCATCCGGTGCTGGCAGGAGGGAGCGCATTCATGAATGCTGCTGGGATTTAGCTTCTCAGCATCTGCCTTCCCAAGTGCTGGAGGGATTTTATAGGAAACAAAGCAAACCCTTCGAATCTGACCTGGTCGAAGCAATGACCCAGCTGGAGGGATCTCATTTGGGGTGGTGGATCCCTAGCCTTTGATATGCACCCATTCCCTGAGGAGCAGGACAGCAGTGCTATTCCAGCCAGGCTGGAGCTTCTCCCAGACACATCCAGTGCTTAGGATAGCGGTCACCTCGGGGAGGTTTGCTCTCTATTTGCTCAGAGAAAGCACTGTGAACCTCGTGACTGTGGTTCCAAACAGCTGGGCAGATGTGCAGTGTCTCTGTGGTTGGGGTTGTACAGAGGGATGTCACGGGGTTAGTGCGCTATGTCCGGCGTGCCGTGCCTCTGGTGAGGAAACAGGGAGGAAGGGGGTGCTGCGGGGAGTTGGGGCTGCTGTGTTAGGCCTGAGAAGCACAGCCCTGCGTCCTCCCAAGCCTTTCTCTTGTCTCTTTGCAACCAACCAAGCAGTCTGTGCGGCAGGAGCACGCTGTTGATTTAAGGAGACAGAACAGTTCACAGAGTTTCAGGGCCCTGAGTGCTCCAATTGCCCTGATGAGCCCCATCTGGGCTCTCACCACACCCTCCATCACCCTGCATTTAAGCTCAAGCTCCTCTGTTCCTTCCTCCTCCTCATCAGGGATGTGGTGGGGTATGGGGCTGATGCTGGTCTCTGGTGGTGATCCTGCCTGCTTGGACAGAGGGATTGCACCCCTTATCTAGCTGCCTGCCCAGCTCAGGAACTCTCCTTCCCCTCATGACCAAGATGTGTTTGCAGCATGGTAAGCAAGCACCTCTTCATTGGTGTTACTTCAGGGTGCTCCCACCTGGGCACATTGCATGCAACCTCTGCATAGGGGTGGGCTTTAAAGTCCTCCAAAAGCAACCTGGTGGGCAATGCAAGGCAGTGCTGGGTGGCTCTCTTTGTGCTGGGGCCTTGCAATGAATCTGGACCATGGGATAACCCCTGTGGGCCAAACCCCCAGCTCTCCTGCTGCTTGCCTGAGGCCTTGTGCAGGGGGCTTGGTGTGAGATGGGCTTTATTTGCACCCTGAGGGGGTCAGAGTGCTGTGACTGTACTTCCCTGTGACTAATACCCTTTGCTCTTCCCGAGCACTGAACACATCACTCCCTGGTGTTAGCTTTGAAAAGGAAATCAATAAAGCCCATTTATTTTTATTTGGAATTTAGGGTGCTTTGGAAGAGGAACTGAGCTGTAATTTGGAGTCAGCAGGCTCACCACTTTCTCCAGGGCTTGTCAGATCCAGGAACTGGCTTTTAACACTAGATAAATATTGACTGATGCGTTTTCAAGGAGTGAGTTTCCTGCTGTGTGAAGGGGGAACCCTCAGAGAGCATGGGGAGGGCTGGAGCAAGCCCTTGGAGCATCCAGGAAGCAGTGGTGGGCTGTACTGGCTGCTCAGGCTCACTTTGGGTGTCCAGTGAGGTCACAGGATCTAACTGGGCTGTGACAGAGCTCAGGGTCTCAGGAAGCTTCTTATAGAGCCTGCTTGAAGGAGTGCTGCTAGAGCAGGTTGCTCCAATCCCCTGTGTCCAACCTGGCCTTGAGCACTGCCAGGGATGGGGCAGCCACAGCTTCTCTGGGCACCCTGTGCCAGCGCCTCAGCACCCTCACAGGGAAGAGCTTCTGCCTAAGAGCTCAGCTCAGTCTCCCCTCGGGCAGGTTCAAGCCATTCCCCTTGGCCTGTCCCTACAGGCCCTTGTCCCAAGCCCCTCTCCAGGTTTCCTGCAGCCCCTTTAGGCACTGGAGCTGCTCTCAGGTCTCCCCTTCAGGAGCCTCCTCTTCTCCAGGCTGCAGGCGGCAGCCCAGGAGATGGCACCAGCGCACCGCGCTGCCCGCCCCGCCGGGGCTCCGCGCCGGGGATGCTGCTCCGAGCCCTCCGGGGACCGCGTCCTGCTCCGAGCGCGGCGCCGGGGCTGGGATGGGCAAGCGGAGCGCGGGGCTCTGCTGCCGGCCCGGCCGCCGTCCCTCCTGCGGCTACAGCGGGGGTGGCGGTGAAAGAAGCAGCCCCGGCGCATCCAGGCTGCTCCAGGGACCGTCCTTGTGAGCACAGGAGTCTCTGTCGCTCTCCATCTCTTGAGCAAGCAGCGGGGCTGCCCGGGCTCCAGCCACCTCTGCTCTTCCAGCAGTGTCTGGCTACTGGTGATAGCTGGAGGTGGGACATGTTAAGGACGAGCATGTCTCTGTGGGGATGTAAGGTGGCACCATAGTGAAAGTTTGGAGGTGGCCTGAGGATGGAGAGCGGGTCCCTGGCAGCCCATCCTAGCCAGGATAGCATCAAGGTGAGCGGTGAAGTGTCCTTCAGAACTGAGCCACGCAGGGGTGAGTCCTGTGGGACAGGTGCTTGGTGGTGAACAAAGGTGGATGTGAGGGAGAAGGGGTGAAGCTTTGACAGGGAGCAATAATTGGGTTGGAGCCATGTGGGACAGTGGCAGGTCTGAGGGTAGCCCAATGCCAGAGCCTGCTGTGAGTACTGGGGTGGGTTCCAGGCCACCCTGGAGCCCTCAGTGTCCCTCCTGTCTCTGCTCCTGATATGTATGCCCTTGTGGCTCCACCAACTCACAGGCATTGGTGGCAGCTTTCCCCAGGGGATACCAGTTAAAAAGGAGACATGAGTTTTCTGTGTCCATCCCAATCCCTACTTTTGCTACTATGCACTGGTTTCCTTCCCAAATATCCTTCCTGCTGCTTGACCTCGTGTTGTCTCTCTCTGGTGTCACCAAAACAGACCAGGCAGGCACTACCTGCAGTGAGCTTCTCTCCCAGGCATGCCTTTGCAGGCTGCCAGGAGCGTGCATTGAAGCACCAGCATGAAGCCTTTTGTGCCTTGACCCTAGAAAGCTGCTGCTTTACCTGATGTTTGCTCAGCTTGTGATGTGAGAGGCACAAGGAGCTACCCCCTCCTTCCAGCTTCTTGGGGGAAGATGGAGATGACTCCTTTACCTGGAAAGGTGGTGGTTTCTCTGGGTGCAATAAGCAGGGTAAGATGCTTGTACTCCATCTCCCCACCCTGGTTCCTGGGCTTGCAGAGGAGTTGACACCCTCCATGGAGCCCATTCCCTTCTCCCCTTTCCTTTTCCTGCCTTTACACAACCCTGAAAGCCCCCAAAGCTTTAATGGGATGGGTGGGACTGAATAACCAGAGGAAGATGCAGTGATTGCCTCTCCCTCCCACCACCCCAGCTCCCGGTGCTGTAGTTTCCTTCCCAGTCAGGCTTCACCGGGGGATTCTCTCCCTGCAGCGGGACCCATCTGTCTTGGAGCAGATTAGAAAGATGTCACTTTGCCAGCACAGTCGTTTATCACAGTGGCTGGGGAAATTAGCAGGGGCCGGGCAGGGAGGAGGGAAACTGGGCTTGTCCTGGTGGCGTAGGTAAAGGTTGTGGAGGCTTCTAGACTATTTCTAGCTTGGCATCGGTTTGTCCTGAGGAGGAAACCAGGGCCTGGGATTTCCACCTTCGGGCCCTGACGGGGCTGAGAGCAATCAACTCTGAGAAAATTTATGGGGCAGAGGAGCTGGGGTCTCTCAAGCACTGGGGCTTCTAACTGGACGTTCATGTTCTCCTTCCAGCTGCTAATTCCAGGAGCCAGGGTAGAAATGAAGCCTTCAGGCTTGCCATAATGATCACAAGGATGGGACAAACTCCCTCACTGCAGGGGTTACCTGCACCATGCTCTGTCCATGGAGCAGCCCAGCTGGATTTGATGCTTTGCCCAGGGGCCAGTGGTGGGATAAGGGGCTCCAATCCCAAGTTGCCAGCTGGAAACATGGCAAAACTCAGGAAAGGGGAGGGGAAAAAAAGCTATTTTTCAGCGATTGAGAGAGCGCTGCAAACAAATGAGGAGCAGAATGCAAATGAAACCTGATAAAAATTCCCTGGCAGTGTCCCCTTTCAGCGTCATATATTTTTATCTTACTCTGGTTTTATTTGCTGGAAAGGGAAATGTAAAGGGAGAAACATTCAATTAAACCTGCCTGTCAGCTGGAGCCTCTGAGCCGTGGCATTTGAGGGCTGGAGGAAGAAGAGATGCTCCCAGGTCCCAGTGCGGTGCCTGGGACCACTGATGCTCCCTTGCCTGTCTGTGCACCCACTGTTGTCACAAGCATCCTTTAGCACGTGGCTGTGACTATGTCAATCACCATAGTAACAAGGGGCTGAGTTCTGGCAGGGTCTGTCCCCCTGCATGGCACAGTGGGGCTTTCTCCTCCCTGGGCTCCATGGGGCAAGGCTGGCGCTAGTGGCACCTCAAAGGCATCTTTGTGTCCCCATTGTCTTCTGCTCTGTGATGCTTTGCCAATCACTTGGCTTCTCTCCATCTCTCCAGGCATGTAGACCAGTGCTACAGGGACCCAAGTCCTGCAGTAAGGAGGCCCCATACATCCTTGGGGTCAAAGCTGGGACTTTTGGGGCAGTAACTGCCTCTTAGGTGTGGGAACTCTTTGGTGTTCACACTCAACTAACACAAGGGGAGATGGTCTCATGCTTTTTTTCTCCTCAGATCACCAGCTTTTCCTTCTGGAGGGAGAAACGTTGGAGCTTCCATGAGCTGTATTGGTCTGCAAAGATGCATACCAGCTTCTAGATGGTAGAAATGAAGGATGACAATCAACTGTGAAGCTCAGCACATGCTCACTATTGGGATTCTTTTATATCTAAATGTGGGAGCTGGAGGTGTCAGTGCAAACCCTGAAGTCTGAATATCTGATCCTGCACCATGCCCAGTACGTGTACTAGAACCAAGTTTCAGTGGGCTTTGAATACAGAGTCTGTGGACAGAGTGCTGGAGATGATGGGTTTCTCCTCAAATTGGGCAGGGCTTCTCTGAACACCTGCCCCAGCCTGAAACTGGTGCTGTGGAGTATCCTGCTCATGTTGTGCTGTGGGACCCCAGCAATGACTCGAAGGGAACCAGCTGCTGGCTTGGTTTTGTCGAAGGCCCAAGGCAGTGGAGAAGATGCTCCCAGAAATATATCTGTGGGTGCTTGGGTTTTGATTCATGGCAAGGAAACCTCCTCCCCTTGGTGGAGGCTGCTGGCTGGCAGTGGCTGTGACAGGAGCAGCTGGGATGTGGACATCAGTCTCCTCATAACTAGACTGAGACCAATGCTTTACTCCCTGGCAGGCATTCATCAGCTGGCAATGACTTTCTGTCTTTATTGACCCAGGGCTGGAGCTGAGCCAGTGACACGGAGGTAAAAGGGTCTATTTACCCATGAAAAATACTCCCGAGGCATCTAGAGCCTCTTCCAGCTTCAAACACTGGTGAAACCAAGGATGTGCTCCCAGTGGGGAGGTGCTGGTAGGACTGGAGCACCCAGGCAGTGAAACCTCACTGAAACCAGCGCTGTTGGTGTGGGTGATGCTCGGGAGACACAAATAGCTGCACTCTGGGCGTGGGTAGACATTGCAATGATGATTGCAGAAGGTGCCTCTTGTGCCCTTGTTCCCTCTTAGCTCCCCACTGGGAAGAGGGGGAAAATTGAGGCAGCCATGAGGAATATAGCAGTAATAAAGCCAGGCCCCTGTTGGGCAGGGTGTAGTTGTGCTGGAGAGCAGCAGCTCAGCAGGCAGCGGGTGCGCTACGGAGCCAAGGATAATAAGAATAATAGAAGAGATGTCAGGGTGAGTGGCAGCTCGGCAGCCTGGGGCCAGCCTTGTCTCCTGCAGGGATCCTGCTGCCCACCAGCAGCTCTGCCCAGCCCCTGGAAAGCTGTCAGCTGCTGACACGGCACAAATAGAGCCATTGCCCTGTGAAAACCCTGCCTCTGGTGTGTTTCCGCTTGGTGCTGCTGCTGCTGCTTGGTGAAACCTCTCAGTGAGTGCACTGCTTGGGTCTGGGCTGGGAAGGAGAGAGGGAAACGGAGGTAGTGGGAAAGGGACAGTGTGTTCTAAAAAGAGCAAAGCCAGGGAAGAGGGTGGAAATGGAGCAAAAATGGTTTGGATGAGAGAAGAGCCCCATCCCTGAGGCACGGGCTGACTTCAGCCCCTCCATCACCTCCTGAGCTGATGTTCCTCACCCCATCAACTCCTACTTGCTCTCTCCAGCCCTGGCACACACGGGTCCACCTCCCCATGCACAATCCCCATCCTCTCCTGCCCTCCAGTAAAGCCCCCCTTCCTGGCTCTATACCTGCTTCTTGCCTGGATGCACACATCGCGCATCTGCTTCCCCAGGCTGTTTCTTTACACAGGGACAAAATTGCCCATGCTTACTGATTATCCACAAGCTGTTAGGGAGAGACATCAAACTTCATTCTTGTACAGATAATCACTGCTTTGCTTTTGCAGCTTGCTAGAAGGACCATGCACATCCTGTGTGAGCCAAGGATGTATGCAGAGAGAGGACCAAGAGATTGAGTCTTTGGCTGGATGGGGATGGTTCCCCATTAACCATACAGGAAGAACACCAGTTGGAGGAGGAGGAAAGGGAGAGCCAGAGGGCAGTGATGTTTAAAGGAGGAGGGAAAGGGCTGGGTGTCAGCTGTGAGGATGAGGATGGATTTTTTGGAGTAGCCTTGGGGTGGTTTTCTCTTTTCTGTTGGAAACTGCTCCTTTGTCAAAGCAAGTGCCTGTGGGGAAGGTCAGACGTGATCAATCTGCCCAGTTTGAAAGCAGGCGCTCAGAAATGCTCAGCAACGTCCCATTGGGGTGATTGGTGAGCGGCACAACCGGGGAGAGTTGGATCAAAAACTTTTTGCCTGGGGAATGTGAGTTTGCAGCCCAGCATCTAAAGAGACAAAGTAAAGCAAGCTCCAGAGACTGAATCCACTTGGTGCTTTCTGGTATGATGGGTTTGACTCCCCCTCTCCCCTCACAGCCTTCACATCCCTGCAGCATGGTCCCCTAAGGATAATGGTCCTTTTGGGGGATAAAACCCCTTTCCTACCAGCTCTAGCATGGAAGAGGATGAAAGCCAGCCCAGAAGCATAAGGCTTCAGTGGACTGGGGATTTAAACATGTGGAAAAGCCCATTGTGTGTTGTCCAAGTTCTGTTTCAGTGGTGTTACTACTGACCTGCTGTCCCTGGTTTCTCAGTGGGGCTCCAGCCCTGGGAAACAGGGGGAATCTTCTTTAAGTAGCCTGTGCTGGACTTCAGAATGCTGTCTGTTTAATAGGGAATAATGGAAATGAAATAAGAATCACAGAATCACAGAATCCGAAGGGTTGGAAGGGACCTAAAAAGATCATCTAGTCCAACCCCCCTGCAAGAGCAGGGTAACCTACAGTACATCAGAATGGAAGAGAAGCACTGGGAGGACTAAACTGTTTTGGGAATAGGCAGTAAGGAGGGGGAAGTGCTACCTGGAAAGTATCTAGGGAGATGGCTGCTGGTGTGGGATGGCTGGAAGCTGGGATCCTTTGTATGATGGTTTTTACATCCTTTGAATGACGGGGCAGGGGGATGCTGTGGCTGTACCCCAAGATGTGAGGCAGTCGCTGATGTATGTCTTGGAAGTCATTGACCATCCTGCGAATGATCTGGGGACTGCTGGCTCACTGAAGGGCTTTGGAGAGGTGCAGGGCTTCTTACCCGTGCCCACAGGGTGTCAGAGAACTGGTGAGAAAGGGATGCAGTAGCTGGGAAAAGCTGGATGCTGATCTGTTCTTAGCCTGTGGAATGAGAGCAGAGCCCTGGCAAAAGACTTCCTGGGTGGATGCTGCCCAGGACAGCGTGGACTGGGGTGTCTGTGGTGGTAGTCACTCAAGGGCTGTCCTGGCTCCTGATGACAGCAGCTCCTCTGGGACATGTCTTGAGTGTTGTGCGAGCTCATTACATGCCCTTGGGAGGTTTCTAATAGCTGGAGCCCCTGGGTGCTGACGTGTTGGAGCATCTTTGCCTGGGCTGTGATGGGTATGGAGCAGCGTGGTGGTCACGGTGTGAGAGGGGACCCGCCTGCTGATAACGCCCTGCAGGGGCATGGCGCAGGGATGCGGAGCAGTGCTGCCTGCAGCCAGCTTCCCCCCGAGCTCACCTCCGGAGCTGCCTTTTGAGGGCTGTTTCATCTGGGTGAGTCTCACAGGGGCAGCTCTCGAGAGGCGAAGCAGCAGAATTGGATGTTTGTGCTGCACGAAGAAGGCTCTGGTTACAGAGCCGGGGAGAAGAGGATCCTAAATTGGATTTCTCTGCTTGCTTGGAATGGGCTCCAGTTGTGGGGGATTACTGGGGATTTAAAGCGAGCATATAGGAAATGGTAATGAAACCATCCCCGAGCCAAAAGAGCTGGGGAGCTCCATGTGTTGCTGTGTTAAATACAGAGGAATCTTGCAATTAACATCTGAGCAGTGTGCGGAGTGGTGCTGGTGACGAATGAAAGTCATGCAAGTTTGCAGGGTTGCAGCCTGCCTTTCATCTCCTCCTCTGTGGGTGAAGCACGAAGGCAGCCAGCTCCTTCTTGCGCCGTGGGCATTGCATCCCTTCCACCCTTTCCTAGGTGGGGTGACCCGCATGGGATGCTCAAGGGAACAAAGCAAACCCCACAGCACCGGGAGAGGACCAGCAGCCCCCCCCCCCAGGATCTGCAGAAAATGCTGTGTTCTCCAGTGAAAATCAGCGATTCCTTTTTAAGAATGAAATTTGGGATGCCTAATTGGGTATGCTGAGATTGAGTGTTGCCGATTTCTGTTTCCCACTCCTCTGCCTCCCCCTTGTTTTGGCCCCAGAAATGTCAAGGCTAATTGCCAGCATTATTTCTCCTCTTGTTTCAGCCTTACCCACCCCAGTGCTGAGGAATGAGGCAGCGTGTATGTGCATCATTGCCTAGCGCTGGTGCGGGCAGTCCCTACCCTGGGAGCTGGGTCTAAGTAGGGATACACAGCTTAAGGTGGGGAGCAGCACCCCTGCAAGCTGCTTAACAGAGAGCGCGGCTGAGTCCAGACACGGATCCAAACAGGCAACTTGGTTTTGTGGAGAGATGAACACAAGCGGAGCTGTGGGAGCTGAACTGGGATGGGGATGGAGGCCTCCCTGGAGTGTGGTGGATTCCTGTGGGGGGGACCTGAACACTGGCTGGTTTTGGGGGGGTGGTTTGGTGGGGAGCAGGATGAGTGCCAGCAGATGGCACTCTGGAATGCACTGCACAGCCTCTTCACTGTGCAGAACCTGCTCTGAAATGGCTTCCTCATCTTCTCCGTGCAGTCACTCGGGGCTGGGGCTGGATGCTGTGGTCCAGTGCACTCTCCCCCAGCTCACCCTCCATCCTCGCCCTCCTCAGTGCCCAGCATCTCCTGTTTGCAGACCTTGTGCCCTGCATCTTCACCTCGTCACCAAGGCGTTTCTCCAGCCCCTTCTTTGCACTACCAGGGTGCTGGGTTCCAAGGGTATGAGGCTGAAGGTCCCCTCCTGCCAAAAGGGGATGTTTGGGGACCCCAGCCGGAGGTTTTGGTGCTTGGGTTGGAAATGTGAGCATCGTGGGGAGGAGGGCTGGGAGCAGAAGCATGCGGAGCCTCTTTTATTTTCTGTCCCTGGGGTGGTAGACGCTCACCTCTGCCTCGAATTACAAGTCATGTCACATCTTGGGAGGCTTGAAATTGTGTTCCTCAGCAATGTTCCTAAAGAGATTAGAAGCACTGAAATGGCTGAAATACCCTCTGAGCTCGGAGCGGAACAAGGCACAGAGCAGAGTGGTATGGGGAGAAAGCTGCAGCATCCTCAGCAGTGTGGAGGGCAGGGCTGGGGGCAGCTCATCCCTTGCCCCCTTCTCACACCCTCATGATTTAGGAATGTTTTTCCAGTGCCAGTTCATACTGGTGCAAATGGGATGTGGGAAGAGCTGGGGTGGCCACTTTCCCCCTGGTGTGGGATGGAGAAGTCCAACCAGCATCCCACAGAGCACAAGGTGCCTTTAAAGAGATACTGAAATGTTCACCCATGGAGCAGGGTGCTGCTCCCCCCCCCCCCCCCCCCCCAGTTTACAGATGGGGAGAGAGGAACTGTGATTTCAGGGGTTAAGAAGGGCCAAGCAGCCAGGCAGAAGCTGACCCTGAGTGCAGGAGTTGATTTCCAGGGCTGATTTAGAGGAGGTAGCAATTCAAAACTTAATACAAGGCAGAAGCTGCTTTCTGAAGTTTGGCTGCTTATTTTCAGTTGGCTTATTCCTAACCCCAGCCTAAATCACCCATCTCTGATTATTTGTATTCTCCTCTTGCTGCTGGAGCCCCTGCAACAGGGGCTGCATTGGCTGTGGGGCTGCATCCTGGTCCTTACCATGCGCATCCCTATTCCTGGGACTGTGTGGAGCTGTCAGAGATGTCACCAGAGCGAATTGGTCCCCAGGTGCTGCTTTGAGGGCCTGGCTGACAGAGTGATTGGTGATCAGCGGCTGAACCGACACATCATGCCACAATTAGAGACCTCCTGGTAAGAGAGAGATTCGAGCCAGGCGAAGACAGAGCCTGTTACAAATATTGAAGGAGCTGTTAAAGATGCAAACTCATTATCTCCCAAGCAATCCAGCAACATTCACGAGGACATTAGTGCCAGAGCAGCACATAGGAATGATGAATGTATCCATTGGCATGGGTCTTGTGTTATGGAGTGGACAAAAAGACGAGCTCGATGACAAACACATCCACAAACGCGGCCATCATCCCAATTACAGCCTGGGAAGAAATGCAAGGGTGAGGAATGGGAATAGGGGAAAGGGGTATAGATGAAGTGGGGCAAGCTGTGGTCTGCTGCAAGGGGGCTGAAAAGCCAGAGGAGGTGCTGGGATTGAAGAAGGCGCTCTCATGGCTGGGTCTGTTTGGAGAAGAGAATTGGGATTCACTGCTCTGGTCTCCACTGGCTCATTATGTTCCCACATTCCTCCTGACTTGTGAGACTCAGCAAAAGCCTTGGCGAGGGTTGCCTCAGAGGTCAACAGAACTGTTCTAATTGCATTTCCAGAGTATTTATGTGGCCATTTTCAGAGTGCTTTTTCCATACCCCTGGAAAAATGCAAACCAAAAGAACAACAACCTGCTCCTCCATAGCCACCGTGCCGGCAGGGAAGGTGGTCCTGCCACCACATGTGGCCACATCTGTGATGGAAGAGGTGCCAGTGGGATGCTGCTTCAGAGCCCTTATAGCTGGGGTATTTAAATCCTCCTGCTCTGGTGAGAGGGAAGCCCAGATTGATTTCTACCCGGTTGTGTGGCTCTATCTCTGCAATAACAATGTGCTTAGTGTGCAGGATGAAATTAATACAGAGCCAGATTTACCTGGGGAATGTTTGAGCAAGTTTTGAGCTGAATATTCATTGGAATTTTCCGTGCTCTGATGTCTTGCTTGGCCCATCATGGCTTCGACCGGGCAGCTGGGTCAGCTCTTCCTGGGGCATCACTTGCTGTGTCAGAAATGCTGGAAATATCCCAACAGAAAATCTCCACCTCATTTTCTCTGCAGCCTGCGAAGCAGTGGACATGCTGTAAATCCTGCTGTCTATCCACGCTGTGCTCTGAGGAATGAGGGGCTCAGCTCCTGTCCCCCATCCCATGGGTGCCATCTGGAGCAGAGGGATGCGGGAGCACTGGGGGGGGTCACAGCCCTGCACGGGAAGGTGCCTGGCAGCCCAGAGCTGGGTCAGAGCTGCAGGACACAGGTGGAATCAGCAATTGTAATCAAAGCTGACCTGTGGCCAACTCTGTGGAGAGCTCTCAATGCTACAACTAAATGAGCTGGTGGCAGATCCAGGCAAGACTAAAATTAAACCAGGTCAGGTACAGGCAGTATTGTGAAGCCAGGAGCCAGGGTTTCAAAGCACCTCTCTCCGAGAGAAGGAGAGCAGGGGAAAAAAACCTTCCTGTGTATGCAAAGGACATTTCCAGAGCTCTAATCCTTTGATTATAACAGATCTTAAGAGAAACTGTGCTACTCCTTGAAGGTGGAGGAAAAGAAACCCAGTGTAACTGCTCTAAACTGATGGAAAGCGAGCTGCTAATAATCAGCAGAGAATGATCAATTTATTGTATGAAATACATTTAATGATGAAATACCAACTGTCTTTCCTAATTCCTGTGCCTAATGGAGAAGGGCATAGTAAAAGTATCAGTGTATACTGGTGCATTAAGTACTGGAATGGGGCAGCAGGTGTTTATAGGAGTGCAATGGACACGAGCAAAATGTGATGCTAAGGGCTGCCAGGAGGGGATGTGGCTCACGGGCTGTACTGCAAGAGAGGGGCTGCCGTAGTGGGGACTAAAAATGCACCCCGGGAGGCACCTTCCCTTTCTCAGGACTCTACAGGCTGCAGACATTCATGCGGGTGTGTTATGAGTGTGTAGGTGATAAAATGAAGGCTGGTTTGGTTGGGTACCACTCCAACAGGTCTGTGTCCCTTCAGTGTCCTGTGCCAACAGCCTGACCCCTCGTACCTGGGGGACCAGGTATGCTCTTCAGCTCCGAGGGTGCTTCTCAACAAGCCAACAAAGATGAAGGCTGGGAATAATGCTGGATTCTCCTTCCTCTGCTGCTGACAGATGCGGTGATGGGGAAGAGAGGGCAACAAGGCTTGTCTGGATTAAGCAGCCGGATGGAGAGCCATGTTGGAGAGGAGCATTGCCTGCTTGTGCAGAGGCTGCAGCAGCGTAGGGCAATGCAGAGGGACCCTGCTGATGTCCCCTCCCTTGGTAGCCTTTGTCCTGGCTGCATTGCTCAGCACTGCAGGGGCCTGTCCTGCTCTTCCTTCTCCTCTGGAAGGTGGGTATAGCACATCTGCCAGTTTGCCTGGGGTGGCTTTTTGGGGCTGTGCTGGTCAAAGACCTCTGCCTTTGGATGAACCAGGATGGTGTCTCTGCAGCAGAGAATGGTGTTACAGCTCCAAAGGGCAGGAAAAGCCTGTCAGGTCCTACAAAGCACACTTGCAGTGGATGCAGGGCCACAGAGAGCTTGTCTCCAACCCTTCCTATGGGTGCTCAAGAGATGGGTTCAGCCACCAGCCAGACAAGGGATGACAGCTTGACTCTGCTCCTGCAGCTGCATGTGCCGCAGCCGGTGCAATAGCAGAGCCTGTAGCTAGATGCCACTCAGTACTAAGGTGTCATTATTTTTTATGAACTAGGAGAACATTCCCTAATGCGCCCGGGAACATTATCGTAAATAATTAAATCTGAACTGCAGTTGTCACAGTAAATGAACAAAAGATTGTTCTGCTTCCCCTGTGCCAAGCACGAGCCACAGACTTTGCGTCCCCCTGATTTTTTACTGCCAATTCAAGGAAAGCAGCGAAGAAAGAACTGAGAGAAAGTCTCCAGGTTGGGAGTGCATCTAAAATCCCTCTTAAAAACTCAACCGTTGGGTACGTCAGATCCATTTCCCTCTCTGCAAGGGCTTGGGAAGCAGGATGCCAGCAGCTCCTTGTTATGGCTCCAACCCCAAATGAACACAGGGTTTGGGCTGAGCATCCTCCTTTCCCCTATGGGATCAAGGACCATTTGCAAACAGATCAGAATGAGCAAGCTGAATGGAGCTCCAGGTATCTGCCAAACACAAGGACAAGCCACAGGCCATCAGAAAACCCAACACGCAGGATTTGCAAGTCCTGCCTTAAAGCTGAAATCCCTCCTGAGCTGATGGAGCACTTCCATGTGTGCTTCAGTCTGAGGAATGTAACGGGGCATGATTAGAGGTTTATTTATGTAACTGAGGTTTTGTTTAGCTCTTGGTCCATTGCACAGGAGCATCTTGGTATGCTCCTAAAGCAGCTGCTAGAGCCAAGCAGACAAATGATGTCCCTGAAGGGTGGGAGCCAATGGCTTGGTGTGGCCAGGATTGCAGGAGAGCAAAATACAGCCTGTGTCTGGGGATGATCACTCCTGTATATCACAGGGATGCTGTGGCTGCCTGGGCTGAGCTTTGGAGAGCATCGCCTGCCCCTTCTGCTGCCTTGATTTAAGGCTGTTGGTGTTGAGGAGGCAGTGATTTGATGACAGATCCTGGCAGCTGTGATACATGCCCGAGGTCCATGTCCCACCTCTCTCTATCTTCCTGTGTGGGTCTTAATTCAGTGCAAAGTGGGGACGTATCACTCTGCCTCCTGCTGCGTGAGTGAGCTTCACCCTTTATCTTCCTCATGGCTGTGAGGGGAAGGCTGCTGCTTACCCAACGCTCAGTGTTGGTGCAGGTGAAGGTGTCACCTTGCCTCGTACAGGTTGCATTGTGGAGGGGATAAGAGCCAGTGTCAGCAAGGCAGGGCCCTGGTTTTGATCAGCCTCTCACTGCTGTGCCTGCCCAACGTGCTGCTGGCCTCCAGCAAGAGAGAGCAAGTGGGATAATAATTGCTTTCCTCCGCTCCATCCCAGGTTTATGGTGCACAACGTTTTAAAAGGGTGAATAATTAAGTGCTGCTCGTAAAAGTGTTGCTTGGCTCTGCTGCTGGGCTCCTCCAGACCAGGAACCAGGACCTGAGTCGGGGGAGCTGAGATTCATCATGTGCCAGGCACTGGGCTCATCCCACGGGCAGAGGGTCCTGGTGGGGAAATAATCCCCCTGGTTTGCTTTGCCAAGCAGGATGGAGGCTGTTCATGTGCTGCAGTGGTCCCCGTGGCCGGCTGTTTGCAGACTGTCCAGCACAGGGGGTGTTTCTCTTGGCGAGCTGCAGCCGTGGTAAATAACCCAGAACGCGTGTGTGATGGATGTCCGCTCCCCGCCAGCCTGTCTCCCGAGAGTTATATTATTCCCTTTCCCACAGCTCAGCTGTAAATTCGCTGTGATTCATGGCAGGTCCCTCTGCCAAAGGCTTTTACAGCCCTGGATGGGCAAGGATGGGGTGGAGGGCACGGGTTAGCCTGTGCCAAGCAGAAGGATGCTGCTTGCCAGCGCATCAGGGCTCTGAGGGCTAAAGCTCTTGTGTGGGGACAGAGTGGCCCTGAGGGGCACCAGGTGTCCATACATCTGGGTGGGAGGGCTCCTCTTCCTCCAGCCTCTGTTTCTTGTCCCTGGCAACCCCTGGGATGCTCCTCTCAAACCCAGCACCTCCCAGAAGATGCACCAGCAGAAATACTCCTGGCTTGATCCAACAGAGAAGCACCAACAGCATGGTGTGGGTAAGCCAACCTCTGCAGCCCTGCAAGGGTCCTCTTCTGCTCTGCAAAGTTCTTTCTGGAAGGAGCCTTCCCTTGTTCCACTGAGTCATGTCCTGTCCAGCCATCAACCTGGCTGAAGAGGTGGGAGCCCAGACAGGGGATGATTCCTGGGACTGGGGTGTGCTGATGGAAGATGCTGTGGCACCCCAAGCATTGAGGAAGGAAGAAGCGACCCTGCCTTCAAGTCTTGTCCATAGCCAAAGGATGGGGTGCTCCCACTCCCACCCCTGACATCTACCAAAAGCACAGATCCTGCAAGCCATCGGGTGCTGCTTTTGTCCCTCCCTTGGGCGCAACATTTCCCCCTGCAATGGGATCAGGGTGGGAGGATGCTGGGCCAGGTCCCAAGCTCCCTGTCCCAGCAAAGAGCCCTTTGTTAGTGCTGTTTGCCTGGTCCCTGCCCCTTTCCCTCTCAGCCCTGCCTGTGAGCTCCCATCTCACTTGGTTTGGTGCTCAGGGGTCATATCCTGTCTGCACTGCTAAGACATGTAGCAGTGTATATACATATCCCAATTTAAATCAGCCAGACCCTGTGGTGGAGGCTGATAAATTCCCTGGGCTCTTACAGAGGCAAATCTAATTACTTCTGATGATGTCCATGGGCTATGGGCAGGGAGAGGGATCTTCTTTGGCCTCTTTTACCCACCAGGGAGCAGGAGGGGAGGCTGCGGGACCCTGCTCAGCATCACAGCTCAGTGGCCACATCCTGGTACCACTGAGTAGGGCTGGGAGCAGGGGAACGTGCTGGGAGGGAACAGAAAGCTGCCAGCCTGCAGCTTGATCCATCAAATCCAGGCATCTAAATGCATCAAAACACTGGGGCTGTATAAATATCCATTTCCAGGCACTGGAAGTATGTCTAAATAAACCAAAGGAGGCTCGACAGCTCATCCTGGACGAGAAACACCTGTAAATCGGGAGGTTTCTGTGATGCATTGCTGGAGCACACCCATTCCTGCTTGGAAAAACAGTTTTGAGGTATTTATCTCCGGTGGTTGGCTCTGGAGCTGGGAAAGAGCAGGGCTGGGTGCTGCAGTGAGGGGCAGATTGGGTGCTAAGAGTATGAAGTAGGGCACTGGTGGTGATGAACAAATGGTGGGGGCCTGTGTTTGCCTGTGGGATGGAGACCCACTGCAGTGTCCTGCTGCCAGCATAGAATCGTAGAACCCCAGCCTGGTTTGGGTTGGAAAGGAGCTTAAAGCTCATCCAGCTCCAACCCCTGCCATGGGCAGGGACCCCTTCCACTGGAGCAGCTTGCTCCAAGCCCCTGTGTCCAACCTGGCCTTGAGCACTGCCAGGGATGGGGCAGCCACAGCTTCTCTGGGCACCCTGGGCCAGCGCCTCAGCACCCTCACAGGGAAGAGCTTCTGCCTAATATCCAACCTGAACTTCCCCTGTTTCAGTTTGAACCCATCACCCCTTGTCCTATCACTGCAGTCCCTGATGAAGAGTCCCCCTCCAGCATCCTTGTAGCCCTCTTCAGACACTGGAAGCTGCTCTGAGGTCTCCACGCAGCTTCTCTTCTCCAGGCTGAACAGCCCCAGTGTTCTCAGCCTGGCTCCATACGGGAGCTGCTCCAGCCCCTGATCATCCTCGTGGCCTCCTCTGGACTTGCTCCAACAGCTCCATCCAGTCCAGAAGCTTCCAAGCAGTCTGGAGGATGCTGTTTACTCCAGATGCATCTGGAGGATGCAGTAAGATCTGCAGTGCTGCTGTTAGGGGCAGTGCTGCAGGATGAGAGCTGCCCCGAGCCCCCTGGTTTCCTCCTGCTGCTGCCCTGGCCCACAGGTGTGGCTGTGAGTGTGGATGGTGTTCCCTGAATGGAACGTCCCTATCCCACCCAAGGCTTGGCCCAGAGACAGTACATGGCAAGGTGGGATGCGATGGTGAGGAGCTGCTCTGGGATGCCCCCGCCATGGTGACTGGTCCCTCATTGGACTGGGCTGAGGCTCATCCCATCAATGGGCAGGAGAGGAAGGCCCCTGCCTTGCACAGAGTGTTCCAGCTCCCTCCAACTTCACCAGTGCTGATCAATGACTCAATTTGTAATGCTCCCATCCTCCTGAGGAGCTTCATTGTCTTTTTTCTCCTCCTTTTCTCCCTGTCACTGGCCATTGCATTTTCATCTTAATCTGCCAATAGTTCACTTTCATTTGACATATTAATCTATGCTTCTTTCTGTGAAGATAACTCATCCCTGCGTGGTGGCAGGAGTGCGGAACCAGTGCCATGCCAGGAATATTTTACTTGCTTTCAAAAGACGGTGGAATAACAAGTAACCAGAGTTGCACTGGCATCTCCCATCCATTTTAAGAAGTCAGAAGTCCCTGGCAAGAGGCTTTGCTCTGGCTTGCAGGCGGATGAGGCTTTGAAGCAGGAGCTGGGGGACATGATGCCAAAGTGGGGCTGGATGGGACCCCTCTTATCCCTACACTCATGAGTTGGCACTGGAATATTTGGCTGCTGGCACTGGATTCATCTGTTTGCTGCTGTTTATCAGGTTTGTGGCTGGTGTTTTTAGTGCTGTTTGTACAAGGAATGGCAGCAGTGTACAACAGCAGTTATTTCCCTCCATGAGCCCTGGGATGGAAACTGAGCTGGTGCCACCACCCCAACCTTGGAGATGGTGGGGACATGGGAGGTACAGCGCAGGGTGGCAAATGTCACCTAAAGGAAGATTTGACAGCAAAAGCTGCCCGGCTTCCCCTGCACTGAAACCACACAGCTCCAGGGATGCTCCTGGTGCTGTTCCCTTAAACACATAAAAGGGTTCCATCTGGTTTTAATTATTCAAATGAGCTGACAGGGTAATCAATATAAATGGTTAAATGTGGCCAGGATTAGTGTTGCTCTGCTGCAGCAATGGGTGAAAGCTCTGGAGATGGGGGCTTTGCTGCTGGCGGTCCCCCTTGCCCATGGGTAGAGGTGGCACCATGTCCTGGTCATGAGGGGAGCATGTGTGCATGGCCACTCTGGCAGGGTTTAAACAATAACCTGCGGTACTGCTGGCTCTAGCTGCTTCTTTATTGCTAATACACTGCTAATTGTGCTCTGCTGTGTGGTAATACTAATAAAGCAAGATTTAGAAAGCAGGAGGCTTAAGAGAGTAAATCAAGGGCACGGCACAGCCTTGGCAATCTGTATCACAACCAGCCACAGCTCCCCACCACTGGAGAAGGACGAGGGACCCCATTGTGGGGACCTGTGTGCAGGGACCCTATTGCACCCTTGGGCTGCTGGGGCGGGTTGCTGCACCCTGTGGTGGGAGCCCGAGCTCCTCTCTGATGCTGGAGGACCTGTGTCCCCATGCCCTCGCCAGCAGCAAAGTTTCTCCTGACCCCTTTCTTCTCTTGGGGCGGCTGCCATGCTGCTTTTTTGCTGTGTTGCCATGGAAATGCTGCCTGCATCCACCCCTGGTGCCTGCTTGCATCTATCCCTGTTCCCGCTGCTGCTGAGTGCCACCAGCCTCCTCCCTTGGGACAGTGCTGCAGGGTTTTGGTGGGTTTGCTTGGGCCACAGCATCCATCTCCCCAAACACTGGCTAAAGCATTAATAAAGGAGGAAAAGAGGGAAGGAGGGAGGTGAGCACCCTCTGGGTTATTCAATCCGTTTCTGCTAGTCCCTTATTGAAGCTGCTGGTGCCCATGCCCCTCTGCGTGACTTGGTGTACATGTCCTTCATCAAGCCTCAGAGCAGGGTCAGGCAGAGACAGGCACTGTAATGAGAAAAGCTGGAGCTGCTGTGTGTGGCAGGAGGGAGGTGGTAACAAAGGCTGGGGGGGGTGGGAATGGCGATGTCCTCATCCCTACCACCAACCAGCCCCAGGCTTTCTAGGCTTTTCTAACCCTGAGCAATGGGAGAGCCAAGTTCCTGTTCCCTCTCCTCCCAAACCCTCATTTTCATCTCACGTTACAGCATGGAAATGTTTGACTTTACAGCCTTAGTTTATATTGCCGGGAAGTAACTTAACCGTGCTCTCTAAGTGTTGAAGCTGCATTTCTTTTTGATGATTTCAAAGATTTATTAAGTTCTCCCAGGGAGAAAGAAGGAAAAAAACCAGAAAGCAGCAACCTACCATGCCAGCAAACAAGATTCAGTGGTTGGCCCAGCAAATAAACCCAAAATATATGTGCAGTGTTTAGAGATTTTGCTGGAGCATTTGCTTTTCTCCAGCTCCTATCTAGAAACGTACCTCTGCGATGCTCAACGTTATCTGGAGTCCAATGCCTGGGAACGCTGCTCTTCAGGTTCTCCTTTCATTTTGGGTTCTGCAGGAGCAGAGCAGGGGATAATTGGAGCTTCGCTGTTCGCTAATAGCCTGTGCACCAGGAAGTGTCCAGCTGAGCCCCTCGGCTGGAATGAGAAGAGTAAAGTGCTCTGTGAGCGGGGATCTGGAGCGGTTCCTGCGCAGGTTGTGAACGTGAGAGATGGGTCCAGTTCGCAGCACAAGTTAGTAGCAATTAATTAATGGCCTGGGTCTATTAATTTCCTCCCAAATGCAATCACTGGGATGAGGTCACAGCTGGCAGAGAGGCACCAGCAGGATGCAGAGTTCTCTGCAAAGTAAATTAGCAGCCTTTAATTGGAGGAGTCCAGCAAAGAATCCGCGTGAAGAAGCAGTGAAGGCCTGGCATTGGGCTGGGGCTGGAGCCAGGAGGGGTAGGGCCAGCTGTGAGGAGGGTGAGAGCCAGAGCCAAGCTTCCATACCAGGATTTGGGATCTTTCCCTTTGTATTGGCACTCTGGGGTGTAAAGCTAAGTGGCACTACGTGGTGGGGTGGTGCTGGCATCCGGGCTGGTGTTGCTGCTGCCTGCTGCAGCCTCAGCCCTGGCCAGGTCAGCAGGGACCATCCCCAGCTTCTCGTTACCCTTCCATGATGCCCGCTTCAGGAGTCTTTGCCTGCGGCACCATAGGTGAAGTGCTTGAAAAGTCCCATCTGCCGAGGAGCAGGGGATAGCCGAAGAAGTGAGCGGTCCCATTTCACTGCAGATGCTCCTGGTACTAAAACAAGGGGGAGCTGCTAAGAAACTGCAGCATCAGCAGAATTTGGGGCCTACACGGGGCTGCTGCGTGCATCTTGATGGCCATATAACCCTGCCCTGTGCCTCTTCTAGGGGAGGGTATTTAGTTGTTAAGGTGCTGCTTTGCAATAGCAAAGGGGAAGTATTTGCTGAGGGAGATTGCAGGGAATGGCAGGGATTAGAGATTAGCCTTTTCATGTTTCCCATTTGAGGAAGCTTTAGCCCAGGGTGTTTGTGTGCCTCACTTTACCACTGCAGGCCCAGTTTCCCCAGCACAGGTTAGTAAAATAACATTCTTTTGTCTCTGGCACATCTTTCCAGTCCCTTTAAAATGCTCTTTGTAGACATGACCTTCGCTGTGGGGTGCTGGGTGCTCCCCATGAGGAGCTGCGGATGCTGTCAGAGCCCAGTGCAGGCAGCAGCACTGGCATAAACACCATGAAAGCCACTCTCTTGCCCCAAAACACGCCAAGGATGCTCAGCTGCCTTTGCTTGTCCATCTGCTAAATGTGCCTCTGCTCTGAGGAATAACCTTGGCTCGAGGAGAGGAGTCATTGGTGAAGCTGTCTGTCATTAAAACCAGAGGCTGGACTTCCACCAAGCACCCAGCTCTTACTGTGCACCTTCATGTGCTTGAAAACCCACTGTCCCTTCTGCCCAGGGAAGCAGGAAAGCCCAGGAGGATCCTGCCTGGCTTGGGTTCATTGTCACCTCTGTCTTTGGTGAGTGCTGAGGAAGAGCTTCAAGACGCTCAAGGGGATGGGGAAGAGGGGCATAAGAGCTGCAAGAAGAAGAACAACATCCACCCATTGTCCCTGATGGGTTTAAGCCATCCCAAGTGAGCTTTTTCTTTGATATTTTTCTAATTGGTATCCACTCCTGGCACTGGCAGTGCTGCTTAATGTGTGCTGCAGAGAGGGGCAGAAGCTGCGCCTATTTTCACCCAAAAGGGCTATTCTCACAGGATCCCAGCCTGGTTTGGGTTGAAGGGACCTTAAAGCTCACCCAGCTCCAACCCCTGTCACGGGCAGGGACCCCTTCCACTGGAGCAGCTTGCTCCAAGCCCCTGTGTCCAACCTGGCCTTGAGCACTGCCAGGGATGGGGCAGCCACAGCTTCTCTGGGCACCCTGTGCCAGCGCCTCAGCACCCTCACAGGGAAGAGCTTCTGCCTAAGAGCTCAGCTCAGTCTCCCCTCGGGCAGGTTCAAGCCATTCCCCTTGGCCTGTCCCTACAGGCCCTTGTCCCAAGCCCCTCTCCAGGTTTCCTGCAGCCCCTTTAGGCACTGGAGCTGCTCTCAGGTCTCCTTTATTTTCTCCCCATTTATTCTACAGGGAGATTTCTCTCCTATTCCCCATGGGCAGTAGTTCTTGAACTCACACTGGGGCTCTCAGTGGGTGACCCAGCCCTGTGCTGGCACAGGTATGCTCAGCAGAGGTGGCAGAGCCCATGGGGAGCTGGGTGAATTTGAGGACCCTTCACGGGGTGAAGCAGGCTGCTCAGCTCCATCAACCTGCTGCTCAGGCAGTTGAGCCACACGTATGGGAAGAGCACTCCCAGGGGAAGCTGGTCTAAATTACTATCTCCCCAAATAGATGTGATTTGAAATAATTCCCTTAAGTGTGACATTATTACAGGTGGGTTATATATTGGTTTTGAAGTCTTTCAGCTGAGCAGAAACATTCTCCTCTCGTCACATAGGAGACTGAAGGGTTAGGGTGGATTCTTTTTCTTCCCCTTTTCTATTTTTAAAGAGGGGAAATGCACCAAAATAAGGCAGAGGTGAGGCATGGGAAGGCAGTGGTGGGTCTGAGGTCTCTAAAAGAGCTTTAACCACTGAGTTTATCCTCCAAGAAAGGGGAACAGCAATGAATCATGGCTCCCTAAGTCCCATGGGTGTTTTCTCTCCACCCTTTCCCCAAGCATCCCTCCAGCCCAGGCAGGGGGATGCTTACCAAGGGAAGTGCCTGAGATAAATCACTGTTAATCTCTGCTCACTGCACATGAAGGGTAATAGCTCTGCAGGCTGTTTGCTCACATGTCTGATGGGAAATAAAGTCATGTTCCTCCTTGATGCCCCATCCTTGTTCTGACGGAGGCCAAGCTGCCGTGTTTGGGCACGGGATGCTTTGGGAAGCGATGGGCAGATATCCTGGCATAATTATCCAAAGCATACCAGTAATCCACCTGCCCTGAAACTGCTCTTCCTGTTGTAACTGCTAAAAGTGCAGCTTTCTGCATTAAAAGCTACCCTTCCATGGGTGATTAACTCAAGCCATGTAACCCAATGGCACCTGGGCTGTCTATGTATCCTCCCCAACACTGCTGGAAAGGGAATTCCTAATGTCTCACCTGACCCTTTTTCTCCTGGATGGAGAGAAATAGGTTTTCTCTTCCACTTTGCAGCCATTGTCTTCTGTATTTGCAGACTCACTTTCGCCCTTGACCATCTCTTCTCTGGGTTAAGCAACTCAAATTCATTCAATCTTTTGTATTCCCCGCATCCCCTAGATTAAACTCCTTGCATTCATTAGCAGGTTCTTGGGCTGGGAGGATGGAAGGTATTCCTTCTCTGCCCTGGTGCTTTGGGAGCCTTTGGAAAGGTGCAGGGGATGTATCCAGCAGTTTAGGGGGCTTTATCATCTGTGCCTCTCTTCCAGAGGTGTTAACAGCGTTGTGACAGCTGAGAAATCATCTCTCAGCATCTTTCTTTGTATCTAGGTCCATCGGTTTGGCTTTTCCTGCGTGCAATGCTGCACGAGTGCCTCGCTGTTTCTCCCTTATGGATATATTTAAGTATTTTCCCATATCCAATTAATTCAGCCCCTGCCACTGAAGCATTGTTACGCCTCGATCCATCCTGCCTTTCATCCTCCTGCAATAAAGGCATCTTTTGTTAGTGGCTCGCTGCTGAGCCATGTTTCTCCATCAGGCTTGTGTAAAACACCCCCAGAACCTGTTCATTACCCTCTTCTGCAAACCCTAATGCTGGTGAGTGCAAGGGAAGAGATTCATTATACTCTGTGGAGTTATCGCACCCTGAGACCCATGGAGGAGAGGCAGCCAGAGGGAAGGATTACTCAAGCAATGCTATTAGTTGGGAATAGTCTGGGTTGTAACCCCAAGAGCTTGCCAGAGCATCACTGGGGTTTATTTTAGCACCAGCCGCTGTATTAATGCAGTACTAAGTGATGGTGCTGGGGCAGCCACGATGATCTGCATCTCTGAGCTTGGGCACAGAGACTGGGGCTGAGGGAACCTTCACTTGGTTTTTTCCCTTTTCCCCATTACAAACCATTTTGAGGTAATGGAAATGTTTTTTCACTGGTGACAGGTTTCATTTCCATCTTCTCCCCTCCTCTCCCCTTTCAGCCCAGGGATGATAAATCCAGCCTGGCTGGGTTGTTCAGGCACCTCCAGGGAAGGGGGTTACTCTATAGGATTTGTCCTTCACCCAGTGGGGCTGAGGGTATCCCAGCAGTGGACTCTGGCTCCCAGGGCCTTGGGAAGACACAGGAGCATCCCCTCACCAGCAGTACAGAGGCATTTATAGGGAAAGGTGCAATTGGGATTGCAGCCTCCGAGCTGGGCATCACCTTAACTCTGCCCCATGTGAGACATGTATGGAGCAGAGAAACCACAGGGCACTGGGAGATGCCTTCTCATGTTAGTTTTTCTGAGTCCAAGCCAAAGAGGGGTTTTGCAGAGGACTTCTCCAAAGCCCCAAGGGATGTGACCCTTCTCCTCACCGCTCACCACCCCGCTCCTTTCCCTCCTGACGAATGCTCTGCTGTTCCCGGTTAGCATCGGTGGGTCTGCTCTAAAGTTAATTTTTTAATTAAACCCATTTTTTATTTGTGATGCTTTAATGGCTGGGTCTGGAGTAATTATTAATAGCTCCAGGGAGACCGTGCGTTAGAGAAATGGTTGGTGCTACTGCAAAGGCATTTATCTGATTAACGTCAGCCTTCACATGTGGCTGTTGTGGGGGGGATGGATGAGGGTGGGAGTCCTGCTGCTCCCAAGCAAACTGATTAATCATGGAAAACGAGGCAGGGCTCTGCAGGTGCTGGTTTTCCGCCTTGGAAGTGGACTGGGAGAGGAGGAGAGGCTGGGAGCTGCAGTGTGAGGTCCCTTACCCTGAGCACAGGTCGCAGGAGGTGGCTTGAGACACTGAAGAGGTGAGGAGTGATGGTTTTGTCCCACACTGGAATAAGGAGGCAGAAAACCACCCAAGAAAGTGTGAACAAAGCCTTGGGTGAATCTTGTCCCCATGAACGCATCCTGGGTGGGGTGGGAGTAAGGGGCAGCTGCTGCCCCTGGGGCTGGGGGATGCTCATTGGTACCCTGGCCCGGCTGTGATGTGGCTGCTCACATGGGGGACTTGGGCTTGCATGGAGCCAAAACCCTCTCTCAGTAAAGGTCAAAGGCCCCTGAAGAAAGCAGCTTTCCCCCCAGCTCTTCCCTTCCAACTTCTTATTAGAAGCTTATTCATGTCATGAAGCATGAAAGGTTAGATTCCCCCCAACAATTCCTGGTTTTGGAGGTTTTTGCTGTGCTGTTATCCCTGTAGCCTGGTAGTTCTGGTGGCTCTGGCTGTGGGCTGGCTTGGCTGTGAGAGGTGAACAGGGGCATTGGAATGCACTGAGCTGAGCAGCATGATTAGCAAGGGGAGAAAGCAGCATGAGAGCACCTGTTTGCTTGTGCATCCCACCTCTGCAAGGACCTCGCTATGGGTGGATGCATGGATGGATGCAGCAGGAGTTGCTGGGCTGCTTGGAGGCAGGAGGGTCCAAGTGCTGTCCGTCTCAGAACCACCTTCCCCTTGCAGCACCCATTTACCCAGTTTTGCCATAGCATTATCAGCTGCTTCTCCGATGGGTTCTGCAGGCTCCAGGCAAATCCTACCCTTTGTGCTCAATTAACAGCCTATACCCTGGAGAGTGGGAGGCAGTATAAATATTTTCCATGTAGTAATAGGACTTCTTTTTCCTATTTCCTTTTTCTCTTTGCTGTGGCGCTGTCATTATAATATTGATTTGACATCCAGGTGTCAGCAACAGCTGGATGACAGGAAAAATGGCAACTTTAATTCATTTTGCTCACAGAAGACTGGGGGGAAAGACTTTTCCTTCAGGCTTTCCGCCCCCCCCCGACACATTCCCTCTGCGATGCTCCATGTTCCGCCCTGACAGGAACATTTATAAACTGCCACTGTGGGGAGTATTATTAACAGCTCGGTTCCTTAAAGATGCAATTAATTATTCACCTGCTTCCAAATCAGTTTAAGCAGCTTCGAAGCTGCAGTGTAAATAAAACCTTCCCAGCTCGCCTCTTCTCTTTCTCACACGTGCACACGCACACGTATTGCTGTCTTCATAAAGCTGAGCATTTAAACTGAGCCAAACTAGCAGCTATTGTAAATTACTGCAGCTCCATTGGCTTCCCGGGCTCTCTGCTGAGTTACACCAGCCAGGAGTTGAACGCATCCTTGTGGGGATGGCAACTGTCGCTATTTCCTCATTTGCCATGTTTTCAGGCTATTTTTGCCTAGTTGCTAAATCCCTCCTGTTCTGTCGTGCCTCCCCCCACGGCCCAATCTTCCTTTTACCTATTTGCTCTTTAATAAATCATCCCCTAAATGATCCCCTGACTTGAGCATCAGCTACAATGCCGCTGCGGAGGGGTTGTTTTTGCTGTTTCCTTTCCCTTTTTGGAGCGATGCTGATTAGGTCTCAGCTGACGGCTGCTTTTAGAGGAGAAAATACTGTGCTCAGGGGGAGCAAAAGGCTGCGCCAGCCCTGGGAGAGGCTGGTGATGGACCCAGAGGGGAAAGGCAGTGCATTTGCTCTCCTTGTTTGGAGCTGCATGGTCATTCAGGTTGAAATGGCTTTAGAGTCACGGTGCTGGGTCCCTTATGGCCCTGCTGGGTGTCATTTATGGTGGTTATAAGTTTCTGGGCTGAAGTTTAGGTTTGGCAAATAGGAGAGAAAACCCTCCTTCCCTACAGCACAGCTCCCAGCTCCTGAGACACCAGGGGCTGGAGGGAATGCTTACTACCCAAAGCTATTCAGCATCATGAGCTCCCATGGTCCCACCGGGGAAAAGCTCCAAACCCCCGTGACAAGGGAGTAAGCACAAATGCCTGGAGGATGCTGATCTCCATAAATGGATTCCAAAAAGGAAGAAAAAATGGATTAAAATCCCTTTTCCCATCGCGGAGCCCGTCTCCAGCACAAACACAGCCGCCGCGTCATGCACTTCAAGCATGCCAGGCTAAATCTTTGCATAGTCACTAACAATGGAGTTAATGACCATAATGGCACAAATGTCCTGTGCCTGCATGAGATACACTTAGGACAATCTACTAGCACCAGGTAATCACCACATTTCATACTGTCAAAGAGATCAATCATGTCAAGAGCCCATTCATCCATCAGCTGTGCCTGAGGTTTAGAGGGGAAGGAATAGCAGCTCGTAGCACCCCAAAAAGCCACTCCTGGAGGAAAAGGGAGGTCTCCCAGGGTTGGAATGGGGCTGGGAAGCAGGGTGCCAGTGGGCTTGTTTGGGGAAGTGTCAAAGTGGGCACCTGGCAAAGCCTTTGGTCCCCTCGGATGCTCCCGTCTCTGGTGGCTGGGACTGATGGGGCTTCCTCTGCTGGAGACAGATTGTTTGTTGCTGTTTCTCCATCTGGCTGGAATCATGTCTGTCTTCCACTGTGTTATTTGTTGCCTGATTGCCACTTGTAAGCCATCCTTTCTCTTTTGCTTTCTACCAAGGAGATGTCCTCAGGACCCAGTTTCCCACGTGGGATCCCAGTTCGCTAGTGCTGGAAATCCTGCCCCAGGGGGGTTTCTGCTCTGAAGAATAGGACCTTGCTCCAAAGAGCATCCACAAAGCTGCAGTCCTGGCAGCAGTGAGCCAACAAGCAGCTGTGTGGCCACAGCTCTGCTCCAGCAGCGGTGGGAGGTGATGGAGAGCCTGTCCACATCTGCAGTGAGCATGGAGCTGGACCTGCCCGAGAGGAATCAGCTGGCAGCTGGGGACCTAAGCACAGGGGCCATAAGAGGCTGCAGACAGCATGGTATGGGCAGCTTGGGGTCTTTATATCCTGCTGGACAACCCTTTTTTGCTTTTTCTAGAGGGCTGGCATGATGGCAAGGGGTCCTCCAGCCCCACAGCTCCTCTTGCCACAGCACCCCATAGGAGGAAGGCACCTTGGCAAGGGGTGGTGTTGGGATAGGCAGGGTGTCATCCCTGTTCTGCTTACAGGTGAAGGCATGGGGAGGGATGGAGGAAATGCAGCCCTGCCTGTCACTGCCCTGGCCTCTCTAGTGCATGGACCAGCTGGGTTCCATCCTCTCTGCTCAGTGGGGATGCAGCCAGTTTTAACTCTGATACCTGTGTGGAACCCTCAGTTGGATGGCACTTTTATAACTCATAGGGCAGCTGATGTTGCAGAGCACAGCCTGTTGTCCCAGGGATCAGTGATGTGCTCTCCAAAGGTCGACCTGAACTTCCTCCAAAGCACTCAGCCTTCTCACAGCGCCACGACCAGCAACCTCAACTTCCACAGTGTGGTACCCAGCTACCTCAACACCCTGCCAAGGATGCCGCAGATATTGCTAAATGTGTAACAGCATCTTTGTCCTCCAGCCACTCCAGGCAAGGATGCAGGGCTGGTAGCAGAGTAGAGAGAACCCTGGGAGCCCCCCATCTGCCTCTCCACTCGCTTCTACCACCCCTGCCTACCCCATTCCCCTCTTTCTCCTGGCTGCCACCCTCTCTTCCTCCCCTCTCCTCTTTTTCCCCACTTCTGGGAGGCTGCTTGATGCTGCTTGATTGCTTGGCTCCCTTCATTAGCGTGATACCTCCTGGAAAATTAGTAAACAGAGGCGTATGAATGAGGTGTTGATTGCAATCAGCGGGGGAGAAGGGGGGCTGAGAGCACTGGAGAGGCCCATGATGCTTCCCAATCACCCGGTGGTCCAGGGTTGCTGCTGGGGAGGATCCGCTCCTCAGCACGATGCCCAAGCATCCCTCCACAGAAGGATGCTGCGCGTTCACACCCTCGCTCCATCCTCTTGGGAAGGTTGGATGTGGGCTGGGGGAGCCCATCGTCACTGCTGGGGTGGGTGGGATGACGGAGGGGATGGGTACCAGGATGCCCTGTCCCCTGGGGACCATTGCTGAGCTGATGGCAGGGCTCAGCATGGTGAGAGCACCCTGGGGCTCTTAGGAAACAAGAGCTTAAAGGGATAAGCATGATCTAAAGCACATCCAATTATTAATCTGGACAGACTGAGATGGAGCTGATCCCTTGCCCATGCATTCCCCTGGCACCACTGGAGATGTCGCAGGGGCAGGCAGAGGATATGGGGCTGGTATCCAGCACTGCAGGGGGGGATTTGCCTTATTTCTGCCTTATTACAGAGCTAAAAGCCTGGGCCAGCTCCAGCACTGGGTTGATACTTTCTGGTTTTACCAGCACCACAGTGTTTGCCATGTTAGAGGTAATGGCTTACGGATGTGAGGAAGAACAGTCAGTCCTTGTTTGTGGCAGAAGTGGCAAGACGCAGGTAGCCCTCCATCACCCTGCAGCATTACTGATGGGGCAGGGACACGGGGACCCTCCATCAGGAGCTCTCCCCTGGGTTCCCGGCTCTGTGCAGGGCCCTGGCGGAGGACAGCAGGGGCAATGATGCCCATCCTGCTGCCTGATGGTGTCTGATTCCTGTGCTCCCAGCCCTGGGCTGCTGCCAACACGCTCACCCACAAGTGTCTGTCATTAAGCATCTATTTAGGTGTGCAGAAGTTGCCTAATTTTTCAAGGGTGCTGCAACCCCCCGCCGATGTCCTTGAAGTCAGTAGCTGCTGACAGTACCCAATAGCTCCGAAAATGAGACATGGGAGACTTGCATCTGATCCCCAACAGAAAAAGGTACACAAAGGGCCAGCCTGTGTGATGGGATGGCCATGGCCCTGCTAGCAAAGGGGGTCTTGGGGGTACTAGGACCCCCCCTGGGTGTTTGGGAGCAATGCTCTGACTGCATGCTGAGGCAGGCAGGAAAGTGCTTTTCCTCATGGAGCATCCCTGGTGCCATCCAGGCTGGGTCTCTGCTCCCCATCCCCAGCCCTGCTGCTCTGCAAAGGTGTGCCAAACTTCTTGCAAAGCCCTGCTTAGAAAAGGCAGCCAAAATAGGATCCCAGAGGATTATTCCCCAGCCATCCTCAGCGGGAAACACGACTGCTGAGGATAAAGGCAGGAATTAGAGGAGAGCACCTGAAGTCTGAAACTCAGGCCGGGAGAAGCATCCTTGCAGAAGGAGGCGAAAGACTGGCAGTGTTTTTTTGCTAACATGCATCTGTTATTTGACCTTATAAAGCTCTATTTGTGGAGCTGGTTGTTATTTTTCGTTAAATCTTTTAATCTAAAATCCCATTAGGCTCAGCAGCGCATTCATTTGCCAGCAGAACCAAAACACTTCGGTGTTTGCTCATTCCTCTATCTTCCGCACTTCAAACAGATGTAATAAAGTATTTTCGCTTTCCCTCTTGTTTCCCTGTGTGGTTTGCTTTTTTAGAGCCTCCAAGGCAGTTGAGATGGGTTTTCCCCCCTCCCAGCACTGCACATCTCTTCTAGCTCTGCTGCTTTCGGCTCTGTTGAAATCAAATCACATCCGCATGATGTCCTCAGGAGCAGGGACTTCTCTTTGCCTGGTTTTGCTGCACCGGTGGGGTTAAACCAGCCCTGCTGTGTCCAGATCACAGCATCCAGCTTTAGAATCAAACAGCATTAAAATGTATATCCAGTGGCGGGGTTTTATTTTGGGGACGGAGATATTTTTACATGTCAGCAGAGCAAAGCCTGCAGCCCCCATCTCATCAGGATAACCTGCTCTAGTTGAAGATGTCCCTGATCATTGCAGGGAGGTTGGATTAGATGAGCTTTGAAGGTCCCTTCCAACCCAAACCATTCTATGATGTCTGCCTGTGGGGAGGACGGCCTGGTCCCCACACCCAGGATGCATCACTGTGGCTCTTTGCAGTGTGTTCTTTTCCCCCTCCCCTGTCTCCATCATCTTTATTTCAGGAATTGCTTAAAAACCAGGCTTTGAATAATTCACCAGAGCAGACAGCAGCCCACCCCAGCTGGTTCGTCACAACTTCCCTGGACTTCAATAATTCACTTTGCTGCTAGGAGCTGATGCGCGTTCCTTGTACGTGGGTTTGCTGCTGAGCATGCCCGGCTCCCAGACCAAATCTGTTCACAAGGAGAGGAAAGAGGGGATTTGAGGCCACATGCCATGGTTTAAGAAATGTTAACTTCCAAGTGGGTAGAGGGTTTGCCATGCAGCTTGTCCAGCTGTGAGAAAGGCAATAACAAGGTGAGCTGAAAGTGATCTGAGCTTACTGCTGGGGATGCTCCTCTTGCCACCAGCGCTGGTCCCAGGTCCCTGTTTTGGTCCTCCATGGCATGGGGCTTTGGGGTTGCAGCACAGACAAGCTCTAGTGGGTCAGTATCCATCCCCCAAGAGCATTTCGGACCCCCCAGCACTAGGGATGTGCCCCAGCCCCACTGCTCTCGTTGACCACGAGCTGTATCCCACCTTAGCCTGCATAACGAGGTGCAAGTGAAATCACTGTGGTGATGGCCAGTAACAGTTAATAAGAAAGAATGTCAATAAGCCAAGCGGATTTGGCAGCCTTTCCACCCAGGCCCTGCTTATCTGGGTAAATTAGGGTTTAATTTAAAAGAAATACGAAGGCTCCCATTTCAGTGCATTGATGGGGCTGTGCTGGAGAATGCATGAGATGCATGGGGGAGAGGCTAAAATATAGAATGCACGATCTCTCTACAGCGGTGTTTCTGCTGGGAATCTCTTCCTGCTGTCTTGGGAGCGTGGCAGCAAAGCTGTGCAGCAAGGAGCCACGGCCACGAATAACCAGCAGCCTGCCCTGGCAGGAGAGCTGGGTACTCTGCAGACACTGGGGACTGTGCCTTTGCTGCAAGGCAGCCTGAGGTAAGTGATGGTGGAGATGCTCTGGTGCCTGCGTAAGAGAGTGGCTAGTGGGCAAGGGCTTACGCTTATGCTAAGTGCAGTGGATTTAATTTCCTTGCGATAGCACTTCAGTATTACAAGGCTGCTCCAGAAGAATCAGAGAGGGCCTGAAGTGAAATGAAGGCAAGTCAATTGAAGTTAACTTCTCCGGGCACGGGGCCAGGCCCCTCTTTAGAGGCTATTTTCCAGAAAGGTGGCAGTTTGCCTGCAAAGATGTATTTTTCACTTGCTTTTGATTAGGCTGCCTTGAGCCTGCCCAATCCTAGTGAGCACTGTGCCCCTGAAAGCCTTATCCCCTCCTGGATCTCTTGGAGGAACCCCATTAGTGCTATGGGGCCCCCAACACTGCTCTCTGCCAGGCACTGCAGCATCCCCTGAGGAGGACTGTGGGCCAGGCTGGCTGGAGGAAGGTCAGGGATGTCTTGCAGCCCCTGTGGCATGGGGAAGGGTTTGCAATTAGGTAAGGCAAAGACCCCCCCCCATACCTGTTGCTGGCTAAGGGGTCCCCAACACTTCCCACTTCCCACTGATGCTGCTGCTTCTGATAGCTGCTGCCTAATTGCATTACAGCCTATGGGGGGCGGGGGGAAGGAAACCACTGCTGTGGCTTCAAACAAAGGATGCCCTAACCCAACTAATTAGCCACTTGATTTGCTCCCCAACCTTCCATGGCATTCCTGTGTTTTCCATGCCATTTTGGCACCACTAACAAGCAGAACTGCTGAGGCTGCGGCACCGGACCCGTGCTCTGGCAATGAGCTTGTGTCCAGCATCGCAAGGGGATGCTCTGCCTCCGCTCCCTTGTTCATCTTCCTTTTGTTGTCATCCTTTTTCTTCACAAGCACTTCTCCTGGCCTACTTGCATCCAGTTCATTTTCCTTTGCTTAAATAAAACCTGACTCCAGGCCTTATTTGGTAAATAGAGCTGGGAGAAGCTGGGCTCGCTCTTTCTTCTCCTGACAAGCCTTTCAGGACGGGGGAGATGAGATGGAAAGAGAGACAGATGAATAGGATGCAAAAGCAGTGAAGAAAAATAAACACGAGATAAAGGAAGTGTGGGAGAGAAGCGAAAATGAGGCAGATCCATGGCAGGGGTGGGAAGCAGAGTAAAGGAGCAACCTGCTGAGCCCCACTCGCCCCAGCCCCTGTGTGTGAAGCAAGGGACTTGGGGACCAAACTGGGACCACACTGGTAGAATATGGGGAGTGCTCAGCATCCCTCCCCAGCACCTCCTGGCCATGCCTACGTGGGGACTGGGGGTGAGGGATGCAGTACCATGAAGAGATAGCCATGCTTTCATGCAGGAGCTCTTCTCTCCTCCTGTGTTGCCCTAACAAACGTTCACCGGAGGTGCGGGTTGCTCATGGTGCTTTAACCTGGCTCTGGCTCCTGCTGTCAAATGCTGTAAATATCCGGCAGGCAGTTAAAGCTGGGAAACAACAGAGGTGCTTTAAACGCAGCCCAGAGCCAAACCCACCGCTGGTAGGGCTCATAAATATCTTCTTTGTGTTTTTTCTCTGTCAGAAAGCAGCAATAAAAGAGAACAAAAGCCAAAGCCATCATGGGGTGGCTTCAGCATCTCTGGTGCCTCCTTACCCCTTCCAGGGCATGTCTAATAGCAGCGAGGAGCAAAACCCAATTAGCTGGGGTGGGACTGGTGGCACAGGGTTGTCCTCTGGGTGCTGGGAGGCCAGCACTGAGCTGACGAGGTTGGGAGCTGGTACAAGAGGCTCCTGAAGGGCTCAGCTTGGAAATCATTGTTTTTCCCTATTATTTCCCCATTTTCAGCAGGCTGAGTAGCACTGAACATCTGCCTGAAGGCAAGTAACCTGGCCCAGCTCTTGAAACCACTGGTTTCATTGGCAGCAAATGAAGTCTTCAGTTGAAGAGATAGAGTGAGGGATAAAGAGCTAAAATTATCTGTGCTGAAACGGGGCGAGAGCGAATGCTGTTCAACAGGGTGTGCGATGGGGACACAGGTAATTGCTGGCACTGAGCAAACTCTGATTTCTCTCTCTTATCAGTGGGTCCCACCAGTCCATCAGCCCTAAAAGCAAAGGACAGCCAGGGACAGCAGGACTCACACTTGGGGAAGACAGAAGCCCCACATGGAGGCAGGAATTGCAGCATAACTCGGCCCCGGTTGTGATGGTTTGTTTTTTAATAAGCTCAATTCTCAGCTGGACCTGACAGAAAAATCGATAGTGGGACTTGAAGCAGTCAAAATACATGGAGCTGAATTGGCCACCCCGCGGGCAGCGTGCGGCTGCGATGTGCGGCCATGCAGACGGGTGGGAATGTACGACAGTTCCAGAAGTCCTCTGTAATAATTGCCCAAGATGATTGAAATCCCTCAAAACACATGGGGTAGATCCGAGACCCAGAAGTGTTGTTTAACAAGTCGATGGTGGGAGCTGGAGGAGGAAGGAAGCCACCTTATGGTGCTGGAGGCATCTGGGGAGGATTGGGGTGGGCTTTTCCCTTCCCCAATTAGACCTGAAGGGTGGCCTTGCGCTCCACCTGCAGAAGCCTTATCTGCAAAGCAGCACACCAGCTTTAGCAGAAAGCCTCTCTTTCTCCGAAGGCTCTTTAATTCCATCCTTTTAGATCTGCCTTTTCAAGCGCAGCCCTGGCGCCATCCATCTGCCCTTACAATAGAGATGCTGTCCTGAATCGGTTTATTTTTGGCAGCTTTGCCTTCAGCTCCTTCGAGGCGGGGAAGATGGGATGCAGGACAGATGGATGCTGCTGGGCAGCGGCTGTGGGCATCTCCCGAGGCTCTGCAAGCCTGCCCATGAGTCACTAACAACGGGTGGCTTCTGCTGGTTCATTCCCAGGTGCCTGCAGGGACAATCCTGTATCCCACCCTGCATCTGCCCATGGGCTGGGAAGGGCATGGAGAGCCCAGCCCTGGGTTTTTAATGGCTAGCGAGCTCTCCTGCAGCTAGAGGAGAAAAGACAGAGGAGGAAAGTAAGGGGAGGGGGACAATTATAAAGAAACAATTTTCTTCTAACATTTCTCTTTTCTTTTGGAGCGTGAGTCCTTCCGGGAGGAGGTCTTTAAAATTAATAATGTGCTTTCTTCTTCTCTCGCTGGTCCCCAGACTCCTGGCTTAAATTAATGAAATGTCAAATAGGAAGTTGTGATCATATGTTTGTGATAACGACGGGACTGATTTCCAGCCAGTTTACGGCTCTGATCTGGTCTCCCCCTCCCCACTTTTTCTTTTTCCCTGATTAAAACTCCCTTTATTAGATTTGCTCTTTCATCGGCTCCCTCTGATTCCCCTCTTTTGTGGCCCAAGGCTGGAGAAAGCCTTCATTGAGCAGATGATTTCAGGGCTTTTTAGCATCTCCTCCAGCATCTGCTCAGACTGGGGGTGGCAGCCCCCCACCACGATGCTCTGCCAATGGGTGCTCCTGGGGACCTCACAGCCCTTATCGCTAATTTCAAGCTACATCATTTTTCTCCCTTCCTTCTCTCTGCACTTTGGGAACTGGGTGTGTTAATGAGCTTTAAAGGCCACATAATAACCCAATGCATGGTAGCCAGTGACCTTGCAAGAGAAGAAGAGCTTCATTATCTTCCTAAGTGCTGTTTCTGTGCGGGTGAGACAGAGCATGGCTGGTCCCCCCCAGCAGTGCCCGGGGGGCTGCTGAGCATGACACACATCAGCGCTGGATCCTGAGGCATCAGTGATGCCAAATGGGTTTTCCCAATGGTGACTTTACCAGGATACTGTGGAAAGAAACAAGTCCTCTGATGGCCACAAGCTGCCTTGGGAAACAGTAAGTGGTTTCCAGGGATCCCAAACACATGAACTGCCCAGCTATGAACCAAGGCAACCCTTGCTTCCCTTACTTCCCCAACAAGGTCAATATGGTGAGGGCTGTACAGCCAGCAGCATTCCTAGAGGGATGATTTAGGGAAGGACAAATGGATGGACTTGCCTGTAGGCAGCTAGATGCATCCATCCCTAATGGATGGGCAACGAGGCGACAAGGTGCTCTTGCTGATGGCTTCATCAATCACCAGTCTGGCTGGGCTCTCCAGCAGATGAAGAGCTCAAAGGGTTAAGCTGTAATTTAGGACTCAACACCAAAGATACAGTCACTGGGAGAGAAAAAAGCCCTGTCGAAAGCTTTGGGAAATAATTTGCCTTGGCACTTTCTTATAAGAGTGAATTGATTTTTGCTGGGCTGTGTCACACTGAATTATGAATGGGGGGAAGGAGGGCTGGTGTTCCCAGAGATGAAGGTGTCATAATTAGAGGCACATGTGGAGGGGGCTTGGGGTCCCCTTCCAGTGATGTGGGACCACAATGTCATTGTCCCTAGAGCCCTTGGAGAGGCAGGTTTGCTCCAGCCTGAACCCAGAGGTGCCCCCATGTCCTGCTCCCCAGACTGACCTAGGAGAAGCCTTTCCTGGACCATCCTCTCTGCCTACCCAGCCACTGGATGTTGGCTGCTGAAGGGCAAAGTAAAGCATTGCAATCACCCTGGGAGGAGATGGGAGACCGTGAGTGTGCAAGACTTGAGCCCATCATCCTGCCCTCGGGTCCGCCTTGCTGGGAGGGAGCCATGTCACCGGCTGAGCTCCTGGGGCCGCCTCACTGCCTGCACCCACCTCCATCAGCCCGGTACTGAGCTAGCTCCCCAAGTGCTTCATCCATCGTGACCTGCTTAATGCCGCTTTCTAAGGCAAAACCTCTCCCGCAGGCTGCTGGGAATTGTAGTGCAGTGAATCCAGTAGTCAAGGCATGGAGACAAAGGCAGGCTCTGCTCGCTGCTGGCCTGGCCTGTGTGATTCCCTTGTCAGGGCCATTGCCAGACCTTGCCCCCTGGCACAAGGAGCCCCTGAGGAATGTGCTGACTGCTTCAGGCAGAGCCACTTCTCCGTATCTCGAGCTGAGCATCCCATGGTGCAGCCTGGCTTTTGTTTGCCAGCTGGAGGGGAGGCAGGAGGAAGCGAATCAGATCTGGGCTTTTTCTTCCCCCCTCCTTGCCCTTTTGTTTATTATCATCTATTAGGAGCCAGATCTGCCTCATCAGTAAGACCTGGGGACAGCAGCTCCTGAGGAGAGACCCTGTAGCAAAGCCTTTCCTGATCGCAGCCACTTCCCAAACAAAGGGGCTGAGACTATCCACTTCCTTCCCCGTAACACTCCCCCCCCCCCCCCCCAACACCTCATTCATTAAGCTGCCTGCTCTCTAACCACGTAATAAGCACCAGGTTTATCCAGCTCAGCACCACGTCCCCCAGTTCCTGGGAGGATGGAAATACCCTGCTCCCCAGGGAGCCGTGCAGGCATGGAGAGGAGGATGCTATCACACAGCACATCCAGCACTCAGGATAGGGAAGGATAGGGGAGGGACACCCAGCCCTGTCATCTCCCGAAGCCGTGGCTCAGCCCCCCCCCCCCAGGTAATTGTGCATGGAAATGGATTCCCATTTCTCTGCTCAATCGGCCTGTTTGCTGTCACAGCCCAGCGTTTTGCATGTGCAATTACCCGTCCCTGCACAGATCTGTGGCACGCTCAGGTGGTGCCTGCCAGCCTTCGGCGCCCGCCGCAGCCGCCCTCCAGCTTTAATAGCAGTCAAGCAGAAGCCATTTTCCATATGAAGCTGCAGGACCTATGGGGTAAATAAATGGGTTTAAAAGCCTTGCAGTGTAATGAGTTAATTTAAAACCTGCCGGCTCTTCTTGTATATTAATTTACTTGGTATTATATTTAATCTTTCACTTACTGGGGTTTCTTTTGTTGGCTTCTCTTCCCCCTCCTGCGGCTCCCTGGGATGCTCTTCCTTCAGCAGGAGGAAGCCAAGCTGGAGAGCGGTGACCAGGCCAAGAGGAGCTGCTGGGACCCATAGGAGCTCAGGGTGGCACCTTGTGATCTTCTGCTCTTACGGGTGCCCAGCAGACAGGTATGGAACTGATTGCCATCTCAGGGGGAGAGGACCAGGTTTGCTGGTGCCATTTGCACCAGTGTATCCCACTGGGAGAGCAGCCTAGGGAATTAATGAGCTCTGATCAGGATGATGGTAGGTGACAAGGCAGCTGGAGATCGAAGCAAAGCACTGGGCTGTGCTCAGCTCTCAGTGCCTGCTTTCACTGCCCACCTGGGATACCCAGCTCTGTAACAACCAGGTGCAGCACCGAGCCAGGGGACCTCCAGCCCCTGCTCCAGCCCCTGCTTTGCTTTGCAGACTTCTCACAGTGTGGAGGAGCTGAAATGCGTCTGCCTGGGGATGATCCTGCCCATGCATCCGTCACGCTGATCCTGCTCCCGTCCTCTTGCCTTGGGTGTGAGTAGATGGCAACTTCGTATGAGCCCCTCTCTGAAGGAGCACAGGAGGCCAGTGAAATGCTTTAAGTGTTGGGAGAGCAGCAGCAGCTCTTTGGTGCTCCAAGGATGTACTCATTACACTGAGAAGCGGGAGGGAGGCAGGCAGGCAGGGCTTGTCAGGGCTCGCCAGCAGCAGATGGTGGGTGCCAGCAAGTGCTGCAGGCACTTCCAATGGCGTCAGGAGGCCTCGCCTGGAGCATCCCCTGCCATTTCCATCACTTGTCTCTGATGGGGATTAGCCTAAACTGTCTGGAAGAAGGACTGATGGATGCTCTGGAAGAGAAACAGAGGCTACTGTGGGGCTTATTGCAGCCAGGTTGACCTCAGAAGCTGTCCCTGAGGCCATCGTGGCAGGGTGGGCTAATGCCAGGGAGAGGGAGATGGGAAAGTGCAGGGCAAAGCCTGTGGGTCAGGCCCCTGCGGCTGCGTCCAGCCCATGCAGCACAGGGTCATGGGCAGGAGGTTCGGTCCCTGCCCCGCTGCCTCTTCAGTGCTGGGGGAGCATCAGCAGCAGCTGCTGCTGGGAGCATCCCCCTCCCTCCCTCCCTCCCTGCTGATGAACGTAGGTGAAACTTGCTGTGCCATGACTTTAATCAGCAAAGAAAACTGCAAAGCCTTTTTGTTTTTGCCTTTCCCCACCTGCTGAATTCAGCACTGAATGTGAATTAGGTGGCGTTTGGGCTTGGCTGCGCGCCCGCTTCCCGGGATAATGCAGGGAGCCAGCCTCTCCTGCACATGGCACGCCTGGATCAGCCCCTTGCATTTCACACTGCACAATAACCCACAGACATTAAAGGCTGATTCCCGCAGGCTCAGCCTGGACCCAACAAGCTCAGCCCACACCAGGGACAAGGACTGGCCCACGGCACCCATGGCACTAGGCTGGAGGGTGAGCTTATGGCTGCATTAACTGTTGCCAGCGTGCTCAGCAGTGATGGGCAGCCTGGGGTAGGTGTTCTAGGGCCCCACAGGCATTTGGGCACTGGAGAGGCACCCCTGGGCTCACACCTATGGGTCCCTCAGCATGGCAGGAGTAATTTGCAGCTCCATTAGTGCTAGGAGTCAGCACAGCGGCCCTGCAATGTGTCCATTTGATAGGAGGCGAGTTCCACTGAATAATGAGCAGTAATTGGATTTCAGGGTTAACCAGCTTGCAGCAGAAATAGAAGAGAACAGAGAGCCACTGGATATTTCTGTTCTGGCTCATCAGACACCGGAGGTTTATCTCTGCTGAGAATAGCGCGGGAGAGGCAAAGTTATTAGTGACCATCGGAGCATGGTGATACCATCTCCCTCTTGCGTTCAGTGGGATGAGTCTGCGTGTCCTCTGTGAGTTTCATTTAAGGCTACAGGAGTTTATAACCCCCCACGGGAGAGCTCTGCCCTTCCACATCGCAGTGCAGCAGAGAGGAGAGAAACCAGCCCTCTTCAGCATGCAGGAGCACCCAACCCCTGCTGCCGGCTGGAGGGGAAGGCAGGGGCTGGGATGGGATGGCCAACGGCTGGCTGCAAGGCAAGGCAGGCACGAAACAAAGGTCTCCTGCTTGTGTCACCTTATTCAGGTGACAATCTGGCACGGGAACACCGATACACGTGTGGCACGGCTGTGACTGGAGCTGTGGTCACCTGCTAGTTGGAAGATGCTGTTTGAAGCACCACACACAGCCGTGATAGCCCATCTTCCAGCAAGATTAATCCATGCTGGAAGTGGTGCAGAGAAGGGCTATTAGCACAGTGGGCGGAATGGAAAGCCTGTCTTATAAGGTGAGACTGAAAGCACTTGCCTTGTTTAGCCCAGCGAAGGGAAGGAAAAGCAGAGATATGATTACTCTCCATAAATATATCAAGCAAGTAAATACCAGGTACAGAAAGGAACCATTTAAGCAGAGAGACTGCCCTGGCACAAGAACAAATAGGTTTAAACTGGCTAATGCAGGCTGGAAATTAGGAGACAGCCTTTAACCATGGGAGTTGTGGGACAGTTTTCAGCCATGTGAAGCAGAGGAGGAAAAATTCCTCCTTGTTTTCCAAATGCAGCTGCACCAGCATGTGAAGGGAGCATAGGCAACTGCAGGGGCCATGAAGTGGGATCCAGCAGGGTCCTGCCTGCTCCAGGCTCCTTCCAGTACACACTGGGCACATCGTGCGCTGCTGATGTCTCCCGAGGTCCCAGTTTCCTATGGGAAGGAGCATTGTTCCTGCAGGCAGGGACAAGTGACACCAGCCTCCCTCTGCTTAGGGGCTGGCAGGTACCCAGCACCTGGGACAGCCCCCCAAAGTGGAAGCGAAGATGAGCCTGCATCAGGCACTGGAGGGGAAGGAGCTGAAGCATCCCCTGACCTGAGCAGGGCAGATCACAGCACCCAGGTTTGGGCTGGTGACCTGTTGCTGTCACTACTTTGTCTGGATTTCCCCTGGAAGTGGCACACAGCTGGGCCACCAGCTCCAGATTTTACCTCCTGCATGAAATTGTTCCCAATTCCCTGCATATTCCAGGGCCTGCCTAAAGGATGGGTGAAGAATGTGCTGATGAGGACTCTAATCAGTTTTGAGAGCAGGTAATTTCTCAGCTAGAGATCATCTCCAAACAGGAAATCAGATTCAGGAGATAGCTGCTTTAAGCAGCACATCATGGTGGACTAGAGCAAAGCTTGTTATAATCATAAGCAGAGCTGGAATAAGGAGATCATTACTAACACTATGCATTAATTACTGTACAATCCTCCTACCAGGTGGGTTTTCTTATCTCACTTATCAGGGTGTTAATGGGATAAGAATAATTCTAGACCCAATCCTCTCAGCAGTTTTTTTGGACCCTGTATCTCGTTCCTGCAAGCGGAGGAAAGCCATTCCCTGCCTTCAGCATGGTTTTGAGTCTGGCACCGTGCCTGGGATCATAGTAAGACACAAAAGCATCTGATGGAAGCCACCACTGGATGGAGCCTCAAAGGTCATAACAACGCCCGGCTCTGGTACAGATGGTGTTCACTGATGAGAAACGTCAGGCGTGAAAGCATCAGGAGGTGCATCAGTGCTGCAGCATAAGGTAGGGAGGAATGCTGCTGCAGAGCACACTGCCCTGAGTGCGCTGCCTGCACTCTGCCTGCTCCTGCCCAGTGATGTGCAGCACCGAGCACCCCTGCCAGATGTGGGGGCTGCACCCAGCTATAGCCCACAGCCAGGGGTACATTCCCATGCAGCAGGCTGGGATGCTCTACAAACCCTCACTGTACACACTGTGTCACTCCAGCAAGACAGAGAGAAGGTAACCCTGTGAAAGAATTCTGGTTTTGATTACAACCCACAGACCTGCAAACCTCAGCTCTTGCTTGCATAAGGATGAGGATAATATTGACAGGAGAAAACAAACATCTGATGATACCTGGCAGGATGGCAGCTTTGGGAAGGGGGCTCTCAGCTTGGCTTGTGCAAGGGAGCCCAGTGCCTTCCTCCAGGGTAGGATCGGGGGTGCTGAGCCCTTGGGGCCTCATCTCCCCCCAACCCCTGGAGGGGGTAATGCAGACCCAGCCAGGGGGATAAATTTAGATCTGGAAGAGAACAATGCACAGCTCAATCATCTTGCAAACTTTGTTGTTTGAGCATGGGGTGCAGTAGGGAGCAAAGAATGGGGCTTCCTCACCTGCAGAGCTGGCAGCTTGAGCCCATAATCTCCAGGCAGAGTTTCTAGCATGGTTGCTGAATGCTCCAAGCACCGAGGAAGACGCACACAGCTCCCTCAGACCCTGCTGAAATGTCATATGGGTAAAATCTTCCTTAGAAAGCCCCTCTGGCAAGTTGCGTGCTGCTGGAGGTGCTGTGGGATCCAGTGTGCCCTGACTGCAGCAGGACTGGGGTTCACTGGGAAGGTGATAGCCTGCCCCAACCACAGAATCACTGAATCAATGAGGCTGGAAAAGCCCTTTAAGCTCGTCCAGTCCAACCATTGCCCAGCCCTGCCAAGGCCACCACTGCCCCATGGCACTGAGGCCTCATCTCCACGGTGTGTGAACACTTGCAGGGCCGGTGCCTGCAGCCCTGCCCTGGGCAGCCTGTTCCAATGCCTGAGCACCCTTTGAGGAAGGAATTGCTCCTCATCTCCATCTAAACCTGCTCTGGTGCAGCTTGAGGCCGGTTTCTCTTGTCCCATCCCTTGTTCCTTGGGAGCAGAGCCCAGCCCCTGCTGGCTCCATCCTCCTGTCAGGCAGTTGTGGAGAGCCATAATGGTCTCTGGTAGCAGAGGTGTGTTGCTTTGTGTCCTGCTCGCTGGGGGCTGCCCATGCCCTGCACCGGTGGGGGTACACACAGCTGAGCCCCGGCAGCTCACCACACTGATGGCTGCGCTAGCAGCGAAGGCAGCCATCAGTGCATTGAGCTGTCGGGGCTCAGCCGCACCGCATGCCCAGCGCCCAGGGGAGCTCAAGGGGTGATGGGCAGCCCCGGGGTGTGTGTGTATCAAGCAGCCCCCCCCGGGCTGGCTCTGCGGGCGCTCTCTCTTTAAAGCAATCCCGTCCGCGATTTGTCACCGGGGCCGGGCGCGGAGGGGAGCGGGAGGCGGGGCGCTTCGGTACGGCAGCGGCGAGCGGAGCCTGGAGCCGCGTTGCGCGGAGCCCGGCAGCAGCCGCCAGCGCCGGGGTATGCGCTCGCCCCCGCCGCCGGAGCGGGGTGCGGGCGAGCGGGCGCGGAGCAGCGCGGAGCCGAGCGGAGAGCGGCGGGGAGCGGGGCGCGGGAGCCCGGCCGAGCGGCGGAGGATGCGCCGAGCCCCGCGGAGCCGAGCCCAGCTGCAGCGCGGCGCAGCTCGCCCGGCCGCACACCGAGCCCTCGCAGGTAACGGCGGCGGCCGCGGAGCTCTGGCTGGGGGGGGTCCATCCCCGGGGGGGCGGCCCCGGCGGCACCTCGGAGCAAGGGGGACCCAGCCCCCTGTCAGCGCGGCTGGGGTGAGGAACCCCCCGTCCCAGCGGTGCGAAGGGGCTCCTTGGGGCAGGCGGGTTGGGGACCCCCGGCCCGGGGTGCTGGAGGCCCAGCCCGGAGCGATGGCAGATGCTCAGCGCCAACCTCAAAACCGCCCCGATCGAAGCGCGGCTTTGAGGTTCGATGCATGCAGTAACCTCCGGCAGCACGCACGGCAGACGGGCAGAGCGGGGCGTGGGGCTGCCTGCTGCCGTAGGCCGGCTGCTTGCCCGCCCGGCCACCCGCTCCGCAAAACCGGCCAACTTTGGGCTGGATCTACGGGGCACCTGGCAGCCAGGGAGCTGTGTGCGTGATGGGAGCCAGTCTCTGCATTGGATTAGAGCTAGAGGCAATGAGAAGGGTGCCTGGACCTTCATGGCTACCCCCCATGGGGCCTCAGTGATGAAGGATACCCTAGGTTTAGCACCGGGGGGGTTTGATTTGATCCCAGACATTTGATTTCCAGCTCCTCCTTCACCTGCTGATCAGCCCTGCATGCACCTCGCATCTTGCTCAGCTTCCCTTGCCAAATTAGGGTAGGTTGCAGAGGTGCCACCCTGCCCATGTCTCTGTTGAGAAACTGAGTCTCATCTCGTGTTGCTGGCTTGTACAGGAGCCACACACCACAACAGCGACCCGAGAGCCCCAGGGCTCTCCTTTTTATCTGCTGTGCTGCTAACGGAGAAGAGAGAGAGGGGTTTAATTATCCTCAAGTGTCAGTTCAAGAGAAATCTGCTGGGACACAGCTCTTGGCAGGTGCAAAATAACAGGACGTTTTCATGCATGGGAGGCTGAGCTGAGAACAGTTCCGTGCTTTAATTGGCGGCTCCTAGGAAGGGTTCAGATCAGGGAACAGAAAATGGGATGGAGCGGGCTCCAGCAGTGATCCTGGTGCTACGGCTGCTGTGCAAAAGGGAAGATGGATGCTGAAGGCTAACAAGTTTCTCTGTGTGTTGCTCTGGGGGCTTGGTGCAGCTCTGGGCTGGCGGCACAACCTCAAGTCAGTGCCGTCCTCCATGAGGAGCTGATGCTTTTTCAGCGTGGCTTCATTTCTGCTCATCTTTTCAATTGGTTCCCAAGAGAGTCCTTGCAGGACCATCAGGAGATGTACTCCAAAGCTATCTACTAGGCACGGAGGGAGGGATGGCCTCAGGGTTTATTGAACAGCTTCTCCTCCCTCCTCCTACCAAAATCCCTTCAATGCTTTACAGAAGCTCTCAAGATAAGCGCTGGAAGAGTTTAGATTCCCCAGCTCCATAGGGAAAAGCCTCTTCCCTCTCCAGACGGCTGTGTCAGGGGAGCTCGGTGCCCACGGAGGATGTCCCACACTGCCAGGGCTGCAGTGCTGGATGCATGGTGCTGGTCCTGAGGCAGGATAGCTGGATATCTGGCTAGGGTGGCTCTGGAGGATGGCTCTGGGAAGGCTCTTACTGTTCCTTGCCATAGTTAGCTGTGCCTGCAGCTCTGCAAAGGCATTTTGGATGAGTGACTGCACAGCACAGACTTTTCCTCACTTGAAGGTCAAGCTGCTGTGAGATGGGCTGGACCAAGTGAGAGCAGAACCCTCTGTCTATTCACCTGCAACAAGCTTTTGATGCCACCTGTGACAGGAACATATTTAGACTTGATGTATATCCCTCGCCTTGGCTTTGGATCAAGGCGTAAGAGCTTTTGAAGCATGCACACACAATAAGGGGAAAAAATAATTAAACCCACAATCCTCAAAATGTTTGCAAATCCAGGAGCTTATCCTCACCCTGGTAGGCAAAATTAACCCCGGGTAGGATCAGTAAATCACAGCATCAGCTCTTTCATCATTGAACAAGAGGCAGCTGGGAGCGCAGCTGGCACAAAGCAGCGTAGCCACAGCGAGCCTTTGCAGGGGTGCTGGGGGTCGCCTGCCACAGGTTTTCTCTCTAATGCCATTAGAGAACCATTTCCCTCTAATACCATTGCGAACCAGCAGGGTTCCAGCAATGTTGGTGAGGATTTGGCCCCAGATGGGTGTGATTAAGGAAACAAGGCTGCTCGAGGTACTAAGGGCACCCACTGAATAAATCCCTTGCCAGGGCTGTTGGAGGGGCAGTGATTCAGGACCAAATGGGCTGAGCTAACACAAGCCCCTACCTTTGTCAAAGGGGTTTGATAACTTCTCCTTCTTCAGCACTTCAGTTTTTGGTTGAACTCCTATGCTTTTAGCCTGGGGAAGAGATTTAAACCATTCCTGCAAAGCTGAGAACATCCCATATGGAGATCAGCGCATCAATGCCAACAATAATAACCATAAAGAGGCTGCTTGTCCAGCAGCATCCTGTCACTTTAGCTGCTCTCCTTCCTCCTCTTGCCATCAAAGCCCATCTCCAGCGAGGCCAGTCTCTGCCTTCTGCCATGCTGAGAGCAAATACGGAGCAGGCAGAAGCAGGGCTGTTGGCATCTCCCTCACCCTGTGCATGTGTTGAGCCAGGCTGAAATGTGTTTGGTGGGCACAGCGAGCCCAGTGGCGAGGTATGAGTGGAAGAGGACAGCACAGGTCTCATTAGAGTCATCAGGGGCTCAGAAATCCAGTGCCAGGCAACACTGACGGGGTTTTTCAGTGTGTTTGGATGTGGGATGTCACCCGGAGTGGTGGCGGCAGCTCCCAAGTACCCCAGTGGTGTCCGAGGCTGGGGTCAGGCCAGTCCGTCTGGAGTTTCATGGCATTATCTCTTAAATGCCTTTAAGTGCAATAGGATGGCCTGACTGATTGGATTGTGCTCTGTAATTAATTAGCTGGGGCACTGTATAGGAAGCAGCTACAGTGGGAAGAGGGGGGGAATCTGCTGCCGAGAGCTGTTAAGCTTCAAATGGCCATTTCTCATTAAAGCAGCCATGTGCAGCATTAGTCACTGGGCACAGGAGGTTACTTCCAGTGTTCCGGCCCTTTTCCAGTCAAGTAACTGCAGCTTTGCTGCCCATCCATTCCCCAGAGCCCCGTGTCCTGCAGCCTGCTCTGATGGCAAGCCCCACTGGGAGGAGAATCAGTTCAGGTTGGGGTGTATATGGGGATGCTCAGGGGGTGCCCCTCTCCCCAGGAAGCCCTTGCCAGGGTGACAGACTCTGCATGGGTATAAGATGGTGCAGGTTGCATTTGCATGATGGTGATGGATCCTGGGCACTGCTGGCATGAGCCCCGATGCTCTTCCTTCCCTTGCCAGGGATGCTGCTCCCCACTCCTTTTGCCATGCGTTTGCTCCGGCTCCTTTGTCTGCTTTTAGCATCCATTTGTATCTTTAAACAGAAAGCATCCCTCTTAGGTTAATTGCTTCTTTTTTTCCCCCTCTGTGTTTACCGTGGGGATTAATAAGGAACTGCAGTGTAAGGGAAATCTGCAGCGGCTCCTTGTTTATTGTTTCATTTAGGCAGATGCTGCTGGGCTGGACCCAACCTGCCTGGGGCTGCTCCAGGGCTGGGGAGGGAAGGGCAGGATGAGCACCTGCATGCCCAGGGGATGGGCTGGTGTCCATGGGGTGGGTTGCCCCAACAAGATGGGATGTTATGGGAAGGATCCCAGTGGCTTTAACCATAGAGGAGGTGGCCTTCCAGGGCAGGCTGTTGTGGGACAAGGGGTGTCCCCTGCCAGCCCTGGGTGATGGTGCTTGGGGAGGGCTGCAGCCTCTCCCCTCTCCTGCTAGGTGAGATGAAAAACAAAGCACACACGAAAGGCATGTGCCAGCTTAGCTTAACCCACAGAGGAAAACCACGTCATTTAAAAGAGAAAAGCTTTTAAAAATAGACGTTTTTAGCAGAGAATGCCACTCAGGAGAGTCAATGAGCTCTGTTTCAAGAGTTGGGAAACAGAACCTTGCAAAAGGAAGCCTCTCATTTTCCAGCTTTCCAAGTGTGGCTCCTGGAGCTCTGAGCTTTTCCAGCTGGCCGTGCCAGATCCGTCCTGGCTGTGTGATGGTTGCTGGAAATGGGGAATTCACCACCTTGGTGAAGGGGAGAAGCCGGGACTTGGATCCATGTTCCATCTCACCTTGGTTTCTCACTCATTGGCGCGGCTGAAGGGGAAGTGGTGAGCCCCGTGGTGCATCCCTGATTTGGGATCTTTGGTTATAATTGGCCAAGGAGCCTTCTCGTTTGCTTTGGCTCTGACTAATGAGGCGCGTCTCCCTTTGACAACGTGTCACAAGCAATGAATGTCTCGGGAGCTGCTGGGCTGCAGGGGCACCCTCGTGCTCCTGCCTGGGCTCGTCCTCCTCCACCTCACCCTATACTGCCAGCTCGTGCCCCAGCCAGGGGCTTGGACTGCCTGGTGGTGAACCAGCATGCAAGGGAAGATCAAAGAAGCATAACATGGTTAGGATTCCTATGGAAGACTCCTTTCCCCCGTAAAAATATGTGCTTTTATTGGAAAATTTGCAGGAATGTGTCGCCTTTGGTGGGGAGAAAACCAGATGGGCTCCAATAGGAAAATCTAGATGGATCCATGATTTTCAAGTCATTCCTCATGGGAAGGCAAAATTCTGGCTTTACCAGAAGTGCTCTGCTTGCTCCAGGGGCGCGCAGAGACTAAAATCCCCTTCCCTCCACATCCTGCCTTGGTCAGACTGTGGGATGCAGTGACAGGGGCTGGAGCAGCCATCCCGGGATCCTAGCAGCCTAGTGTGTGGTCAGTGTCTGGTGCTCATATAGGCAAAGAGAAGGGTCATAGACATGCTGGAGGCTGCCACCCTGGGGCAGAGATGCTCAGCCACATCTGACCATGAAGGAAGGGGTTGGATGCTGCTTTGTTTGAGGGTGAGGACACCTTTGTGTTTGTCACTTCTTGTGAGGTGACACTAGCCTTTGCTAAAGCTTCATTAGAGACTACTCAAGGTTTCTATTCACTGATAGGAAGCACCAAGTATTAACAGTGCTTCCCTTTGTATTCTTGATGCTTTCTCTTTAATCCTTGCTCTTCCTGGCTCTTCACTGTTAGCTTTTGTTTTCTCCTCAATAGCTTGTCTAATAAATGCCGTTATCTGGGGCACAAATCTACTTCATGTCTCAATTCTACTTGGCCAGAGCTGGTAATAAAAGCAAGGCAGCGCCCTTTCAAAAGGGGCTCTGTCACCAGCAGCAGTGGGTGCTGCTGCTCCGCTTCCCATTCCTGTCCCCAGAGCAGATAAAGATGAGGGGAAGATGCGTGGCTGGGAAGCAAAAGAGGCATCTGCCTGATAAATTGGGTGTCTAAGGAGTGCCGGCAGCAGCCAGTGCTCCAGGGATCGGGGCAGCTCAGCCCCAGTTGGTAATTAGAGAAGATGTGCTTGAGGCCTGGGATCCTTCTGAATTCCAGCAGATTAGAGGGGAAAAACAGTGGTGAAGGGTGACGGCTTGACAGGGAAGATCACAAGGATTTCTTATAGCTTGAAGGAGCTTCTCATCTATGGTCAAATAAAGCAGTTGCCTCCCAGTCTACATCTGTCCTTGAAAGGCTTTAACTGGGAGGTACTGGGGTGTGTTTTTGTGTCAGCCTGTAGGTCTGCGAATGGAAGTAATAAAGTGGCTCAGTATTTCATAGCATCATAGAATGATAGAATGGTTTGGGTTGAAGGGATGTTAAAGCTCATCCAGTTCCAACCCCTGCCACGGGCAGGGACCCCTTCCACTGGAGCAGCTTGCTCCAAGCCCCTGTGTCCAACCTGGCCTTGAGCACTGCCAGGGATGGGGCAGCCACAGCTTCTCTGGGCACCCTGTGCCAGCGCCTCAGCACCCTCACAGGGAAGAGCTTCTGCCTAAGAGCTCATCTCAGCAGGTTCAAGCCATTCCCCTTGGCCTGTCCCTACAGGCCCTTGTCCCAAGCCCCTCTCCAGGTTCCCTGCAGCCCCTTTAGGCACTGGAGCTGCTCTCAGGTCTCCCCTTCAGGAGCCTTCTCTTGTCCAGGCTGCCCCAGCCCAGCTCTCTCAGCCTGGCTCCAGAGCAGAGCGGCTCCAGCCCTTGCAGCATCTCCATGGCCTTCCCTGGATTTGCTCCAGCAGCTCCACGTCCCTCTTGTGTTCATCCGAGGGCAGCATGTTGCCGGGGTGTTTAAGCCCACTGAGATCTGATCCTGATGCTGTCACTGCAGTCACTCTTGCATCCTCCTGCACGAGCAGCTGAATTGGAGAGCAAATGGTGCTTTAATTAAGGCAAATCCTATTTCTGCTGGGCCAGACAGTGCTCACCTGCTGCCTTGTCAGAGCTTCCTATGGAGCATTTCCCATGCTCAGGGACAAGGGGACCATCAGTGGGAGCGTGCTGCCCAAGCTCCTCTTCCAAGCTCTCTGTTGTCCCATTGCTGGGATGTCTGGCTGGCTCCAGGATGTGTCCCCTCCCTGAGTTATCCCTCTTTTATCTTCTCAGCACCTCCTGCATCAAATCATTTTCAAAAAGACATTTTCCGTGTCTGTTTTTCCCTTACTCAGTTCTTGCATTTCAGAATGCACCCACCGTGTGTGCAGCACTCGGACGTGATCTCGGCTTCCCCCCAAGTGTAATTGCTTTAGAACTGCAGCTAGTTGGTGGAAGCAATTTTCTCTACATTATGGAAGACTCCAGCTCCTCTCATCCTTCATGCAAGTGGCTCTCCCCCAGTCCTGCTTTCTCTCTGCCACTGAGTGATGCTCAGCCATAGGCTTGTGGAGCTCTGCTTTTGGGGATGATGCTCTCACTTTTCCAGGGCTGCGGGACATGGTGAGGGATCACCCTATGGGGGATAACAATCTTCTGTTTCGGGGTCTGCTGATCAAGGGTGATGCTTGCTTGCCCCAAAGCTTTTCCCTTTGCCTTGCTGGGGCCATGTCTCCCTGGTTGGCTGGGTGGGTACCTGTGCCAGGCACGTGCTCATCTCAGCTCTGCAGCTCTCCCACCCACATGTTTAACATGCTCCTTCTGTTTGCAGGACGTGTTGGGCTTTCAGAAGCATTAATAATGGAAAATAAATTGGAATCTGAGAGGAATAATCTTTAGGCATTCTCTGTAGGCCTTGTCTTGCCTTGCATTCCTCAGCCACGTTGAATGCTACAGCTGGAGGGGAATATAAATGAGGAGGGGCCCCAAGTCCCCCTGATCTGTTGTGATACCTCTCGCTCGGTGGATCTGGCTGTAGGGAGCCTGCCCCTTTGCTGTTGTGGCTAAATCCAAAGGAGTCTGGAGAAGGTGGAAGTGATGAGGTGCTGCTGAACCTGCTCAGAGGGCTTCTGGTCTTGAGTCAAAGAAGGTCAGGTCACACGAGGGCTTCTGAGGTTCTGTGCCCTGCGTGGGGGCTGTGGTTGCATCCTGACATGGGCAGCATCCTGGATTTGGTTGCATCCTGGCAGTTGTGATGTGTGCTTTGGTTCTGCATCAGCCTGGCCTGGGGAGCCAGGACCTTGTGTCAGTGACCTGCTGTGCAGAAGGAGTTTAGGTTGCAGGTACATGCACATAAATATGCTCCATGCTTGTCCCAGCTGTAGCATTCCCTGTGCTGAGACCCTGTAAGATGTTGGTCCTTTAAATGGAGAGAAACCCAGATGTCTCCAGCTCAAACACCACTGATAGGACAAGGGGTAACAGGTTAAAACTTAATCAGGGGAAGTTTAGATTGGAGGAAATTCTTTACTGTGAGGGTGGTGAGGCACTGGAATGGGTTGCCCAGGGAAGTCGTGAATGCTCCATCCCTGGCAGTGTTCAAGGCCAGGTTGGACAGAGCCTTGGGTGGGATGGTTTAGTGTGAGGTGTCCCTGCCCATGGCAGGGGATTGGAACTCGCTGATCTTAAGGTCCTTTCCAACCCAAACCATTCTATGATTTTATGAACTGAGACTTTCTTCTTGCTTCTAAAGGATTGGGCTTGGTGCGGTGAGGGGAAGGCTGAGATTTGCTCCCACAGTATGGGTGCCTATTTCCAGGACAGCCTGGCATGGTATGTACCATGTCCTCCCAGCTTGGACCTTTGTCTAGATGGGGAGCTGGGGATTGGGTAGGGAGGATTCATGAGGGCTGAAACCTGCTGCCATCCTCATGTGAACATGTTGAGTGGTTGTACATCCCTCTCCTTGCGGCTGGATGATGCTGGTGGCTTTCAGGTACCATTGAAACTGGACTCAGGGCTGTCTGGCAGCTCCGAGGTGCTCCATACCTGCCTAAAGTGGGAATTCTTGCAACAGGATCCTCCCAGTCCCATTGTTATGTGCTGTCTGAATGGTGTCAAGCTCTGAATTAGCTCAGGCAATTCACTTTACAAAGCAACACAGTAAATATGTCAGCACTCAGTGCATGTTTTTAATATAATATTTCAGATTGTTTTGAAAGAAGCCAAGATCCTGCTTTCCCTCTTCATTAGGAACATTTTATGTGGAAGGGATGAACAATAGAGTTTGCCAGAGAGCGAGCTTTCCCAAGTATTTGTTGCTGCTGAGAAATAGGCTGCTTTTTACAACAAACCCCTCAATGCAGAACTATCAGGGCAATTAAGCAGCATGTAAGCTGCCAAGGAGGGCTGTAGGATTGGCTTTGCTGGCGATGTTGGAAGCCAGGCTTGACCGTAACCATCAGGCATGCTTTAGGCACAGTGAGTCTCCATTCCTAAAGCGGGAATGGGCTAAATGACCCTCCAGAAGCTCCTGGCCACCTGGGGCTTTCAGAAATACAGTCTGAGCTGCTCTGGCACGACACTTCCAGGCTGTGTGTTGTGAATCTTGTGATGTTTCAGCCCAGAAATGATGGCTTTGGCTTTTAACTTGCTTCTCAGCAGGACCAGGGTGGGCTCTGTCCCGGGCTCCAGCTGGGAAACTTGGTTTCCTGCCATGGAAAGGGTAAGACCTTCTTCCTGGCTGGTTGCAATGTTCTGTTCTGGCTGGCGCTACTCAAAGTGAAAACCCCCAAATCCCACTGCAGAGCTTTCATCAGGGTAAGCGGGCTCCTGTCTGCTCTCCGAAGAGTTTCCCTTTCATCACAAGTTGGAGGAAACTTTCAGGGAGCTCCAAACTTTTCTCTTTAATGAGGACAAACCTGGAGACATGGTGGGAGGGAACCGTTCCTCAAAGCCCTGCTCTCCTTCCACCAGGCCTGTGGCCCTGCAGAGGTGGGCTGAGATGAATTCCTTAGAAATGGAGATCAGCCAGGAGCCTGGAGCCTTCCCATTGTGGAAAAGCCTGTCTGACCCTCAACCTCACTAGTTGGGATGGGTGGCACCTAGGTGCTGGAGAGGGATTTAGGCAAAGAGGGGGATCCCACTGCTAGGATTAGCCCAGGAGAAATGCTCCAGCGAGGAGAGTGTGTGGATGCTGTGGGATGCGGGCTGTGCTGGGATGCGGCGCCATCCCTTTTGCACCCCAGACAGGCAGGATGTGATTTTTCTTCACCTCCCTGTAATCCTGCTGCTCAGATATTCTTCCTGCAGATCTATTTCCCCCCCTCACCCCCTCCTAAATGGAGTATTTAAGCTTATTCTTTTGTTTCTGTGAAAGAGGCAGTAAATCCTTTATCCTGCCTGCCTATTTCTGTGTGCTTATTTTCTCATTGTGCTCCAGCTTGTCAGCTGTGTCAAAGCCTGGAAACCTTGGCCTCTGTTGGACTCCAGACTTGGATTTCTCTGTATTTAACAACACAGGCTCCCTTGGACTAACAGTTCTTTTCTCTCCTCTTGGTGGTGTCTGGTTTTTTACCTTTGCAAAAAGACCTGGTTAAAAAAAGCCCTGACAAAAGGGAGCAAGCAGAGAGGTAATGAATGGTCTTGTTGGGTTCATCCTGGCACAGCCTGCCAGCACCGGCAAGGAGTCACAGCCAGGGCATCCTCCTACCCCCCCCCCCCCCCCATGTTTCTAGGGTACCAGGGCTGCCCCAGGGAATGGGAACCACCTTACAAGGGAGCTTAGCTTGAGCTTTGCGGGTACCTAATGCTCAGGCAGTGGATCCGATGAGCTCAAAGGCAGGATTTTGGCATGCAGGGGGATTACATGGGAGCAGGCAGATGGCTCCCATATCTGAGGCCATGTGCCAGTTCTGGCTGTGGTGCCACTCCTGGGAACAAGTGTGGGGAGTCTTCTCCTTAGGGGAAATCTGATGGTCAGATAGCCACCCACCCACCCATCCATCCATCCATCCGTCCGTCCATCCATCCATCCATCCACCCACCCACCCACCCACCCACCCACCCATCCATCCATCCATCCATCCATCCATCCATCCATCCATCCCCATGGTTGGAGAGAGGGAGACCAGGCTGGGGCGCTTGTGCCCACAGATGGGAATGGATGCTCCAGGCTGCTCTGTGCCCCCGTGGTGGTGGCAGCAGCGTCAGGCCCTGTGGTTCCCCTGGGTCAGCCTCTCCAGCTTTGTTCCGCAGCCGGGCTGGTGCTCCGTGAAGGCCCGTGGCAGCTTCCCACACCAGGCAGGCAGTGTTTGTGCGAGAACAAAGGAATAAACAATGGAAACTGTGATTAATTAGTGCAGCTAATTAGCAGCGTGCTTGGCCTGGGCTGGAGCTTGGGAAGGAGCCAAGATCAGAGGAAAAGCCGGCAGAGAGACTCTGGTGGGAAGCTCACTGGGGAGTGAGCTGGGGCAGCCGGGAAGGGGAAAAGACGCTTTTCCTTTGCTAAGTGCCCGTGCAGGGAGCTTGAACAGGGGAAACACCAGCCGTGGACTGAAGATGTGCTGCTGACATGCAGCCATCACCACCCCATCAGCATCCTTCCATTCCCCAGTCCTGTCTGTGCTGAGACACCACTTCCCCTGGCCACAGTCAGCATCCCACCTGCGCCCCAGTGCTGTAGGTGCTAATTATGAGCCCTCATTAGGGTCGGTGGCATTGTCTGCCCTGTGGAATAGGGTTCTCCTCGCTCTCCTTCCCTTACGAGGTACATATTCTTTGCTCTCCATTTGCAAATTAGCACAAGGACCACGATCAGCAAACAAATTTGCAGCAAGCACATGGCGGGCTCAGAGATTCGGAGGAATCCTTGGCAAATATTTGCCAGGCTCCTCCATGAACCTCGTGAATACTCCTCATGACTGAGAGATGCTGAGCAGGACTGGCACCTTGGGATAGGATGCCAGACCTCAAGCTGGGGATGGCTGCAGGATACCTAAGCTAACAGCATTTCCTTCCCTCCCTCCCTCCTCCTCCCTGCCCTCTCGCTGTGCAGCGTGAGGATATCTTAAGATGTGCTTCACTTGACTGCAGCCGTTGCAAGATCACATCATTCTCATTAAAAGGTGGCTGCGCCTAAATACCATTTGCTCAGCAAGGTCTAAAGTGGTGCCCTTTGGAGTAATTGGGAGACGCAGCCCCTTTTCTGAGGATGGGAGAGTCTATTTTTCAAGGTACTATCACTTTATTATTAATTTGTTAAACACTGACTGCTCAAAACTGTTTGAGATGCAAAAAAGGATGTGAGCTCTGCCTTGGGGACCTCGCCGCTGTATGAGAGTATTAAATCAAAACCATGCTGGAGAGGATAGTGCTGCAGGTGAAGGTGAAGCTGGTGAGAGGAGGGGTGAAGGTACCTCCTCCTCTGTCAGGAAAGGGTCTTGCTTCTGTTTCAGCATCAGTCTGGAGAAGCACTTGCAGATCAGCAGGTCAAGGACCTGCCTTTCTTTGTATGTCTGAGACTGGCAGTGGGAGCCCTTGACTTGGGAGCAGGGGGCAGAGCTGCCCTGGCCTCATGAGACCCTGGCTGGGCCCATTGACCTACGGGGTTCCTTCCTTCGCATGTTGTAGCTGTGTGCATCAGTGGGCAGGGGGGCTGCTTGTGCTTTCCCTCCCTCCACACCAGTGATGCTGGAAGCACAATAACACCCTCTGAGAACTGTTCCTGTGCCTGGCAGGTGCCTCTCAGGGGCTGATGGACCTCTTCAGGTGTTCACATCTGCTCAGTGTCCAGAGCTAAGCAGTTCCTGCCTGAATCCTCTTGCTCCCTTGATGGTGGGGAGGGGGGAAATAAGAGCAACATAGAAAACGGTGCGAGCTCTTCACCTTGCTGACACTGGAGCTGGACTCACTCTGGGGCCGGGTTTGCTGGGTGGGTGATGGAGGCCATGTGTGCTCAGCCTGATGTCTCCTGTGCCTTTGTCACCCGCAGCCCCCTGTGCCCGGGAGCCATGAGCTGCACGCAGAGCCGCTGGAGCAGCCCCCCAGCCGCAGCCCCCCGGCGCTGCTAGGCTCCTGCTAGGAACCTGCTGCTGGGACCCAGCCTCTGCATCCCTCCCAAGGTAAGGACCGCATCTGTCTGTCTGTCTGTGCAAAGCAAGGGGTTCCAGTGTCCCCAGTGTGAGGACATGGAGCTGTTGGAGCAAGTCCAGAGGAGGGTCATGGTCGGGGCTGGAGCACCTCCGGTATGGAGCCAGGCTGAGAGAGCTGAGCTTGTTCAGCCTGGAGAAGAGAAGCTGCGTGGAGACCTCAGAGCAGCTTCCAGTGTCTGAAGGGGGCTACAAGGATGCTGGAGGGGGACTCTTCATCAGGGACTGTAGTGATAGGACAAGGGTGAACAGGTTTAAACTTATACAGGTGAGATATAAGGAAGAAATTCCTTACTATGAGGGTGGTGAGACACTGGAACAGGCTACCCAAGGAAGCTGTGAGTGCTCCATCTCTCGCATTGCTCAAGGCCAGGTTGGACAGGGCTTGGAGCAAGCTGCTCTAGTGGAAGGTGTCCCTGCCTGTGGCAGGGGTTGGAGCTGGAAGAGCTTTAAGGTCCTTTCCAACTCAAACCAGTCTGGGATTCTATGAAATACAAGTGAAAGCTGGGTTATTTCTTGGGCCGTTGCATCTCCTGCCTTGCCGGGATGGGCACTGTTCCCTGGGCAGCATGCACAGCTCCCTGCCTGCTGTCTGCTCCTCTCTGCCTCATCTTGAGGGGGTGAGAGCTGCCCTTGTCTTGCAATTAAAGGGTGATTCTGAGGTTTGGGCAGCTCCTGATGTAACCTGCTCCCTGCAGACCATATCCCATCTGGGAATTTGCTTGTAGTTTTAGGAGGAAGCTGCAAGGAGCCAGGCTTGGGTGGGACCAGTGCCTTGCGACTGCCTCTGCTTCCCTGGTGTACTTCCAAAGATAATTGTCTATAATTTGCCTCTTAACAATGCTCTGGGGGCTTTGCAGGCATGCGCTGCCTTTCCTCCCACTGTAAAAGGCCTTTGGGGTATTTTGGGGGCATCCTGCGGTGGGGGAGCAATGAGGGTGTTTGAGAAGGAGCTGAGCTCTTGTCCCAGTGAAACACCCTTGTCTGCTCTTTGCTCTTTGAGGTTAAAGAAGTAGAGTTTGGTTTGTGCAGGGTGAGCTGGGGCTGAGGCTGATGCAGGTCGAACTCCTTCCTGATAGGTGCAAGATCAGTACTCACAGCATCAGTACTCACAGCTGAGGAGTGGGAATTCGATTTAGGAACCCAAAACTCAACTTCTGGGATTGTTTTGCATTGTGAGGTCCTGGGGCCTCTTGTTTTCAAACTCTCCCTGCAAACAGAGGCACCAGCTCGGTGCAGTAACATGGGAATCGCAGCTTCTCCACGCGTGTAATCCCTGTGTAATGCAGGGGAGCTGTGCCTGGAGGGAGATGCTGTCACCAGCCTGACACAGGGTGGGCACGGGCACAAGAGTCCTGTTTTGGAGGCCCACAAGAGGGTGTTTTAGTGAGCTAATAACAAGTCAGAGCGGGGTCTGGCTTGTCCTGATTCCCACTGGGAGCTGGGATGAGCTGGGATGCAGGGGCCGGTTAGCACTGCAAAGACTGACATCCCCGGCTGTAAATATCCAGCCCTCTCTAATCCTCTTGGTAGCTCCAGCACTGCTGTTTTCCTAAGAGTTATTTGACTCTTTGTGTTGCACTCCTCAGACAAATGGCTTTTAAATAAAACCCTCTGCTAACTCGTTAGGCCTCCTGTCCAGGTCACTTCCTGCATGGGTGATTTATAGGGCTGCTTTTAACATTTTATTAACTTTAAATCGCTAGGGCCAGTCAATTGGAGTCTATCCCATTAGCTGTGGTGAGTGGCGGCCCAGGGCATCAGGTTCTCCTGCAGCTTCCTTCGCTTCTGGGGAGGCCATGATGCTCTGAGAGTGACCACAGGCGAGAGATGGGGAAGAACAGGAGCAGGATTTAGATGAGGAGGAATAGATCTGGAATGGAGAAGTGAATTGTATAAGGTTTAAAGAGATAATGGGGCTTGTGATCATATCTGGGGAGCTGGCTTATCTCCTGGCATTGGCGTTTTCTTGGCTGCATCCCCTGGGTGATGCAGTCATGGGAGAGGAGCATCAGGTAGCTGCTCCATACCCATCCCAATCCTGGCAAGGGATCGCAGGTAGGATGTGCCTGTATTAAACCCCTCCTGTAGCAATGCTGACTATGGAGCCTGCCTCCTTGCCTAGTGCATGCTTTAGCTCCTGGCATTCCACCCGATCCATCCTGGGGAGCTTGAATCCAGCTCTGTCATGCAGGAGGCTGCTGGGAGCCGCTGGGGGCTGAGCAGGCTGGGAAATCCAAACGAGACAGAGCTCAGAAGTGATGTGAGGTTGCAGCAGCAGCTTTGATTATCTCTGGTTTTGTTGCTGCTCTCCCCCTGTGCCCTGCCTTTGTTCCACCGCTGCTTGGAGATGGTATTCAGTGGAGTTTTCCAGCTCTTGGTAACAGGGAAAAAAACCCTGAACTCCTGCACAACCAGAACTAATGAGCTCTCTCTGGAAATAAAGGTATCCTGAGGACAGCCTTGCTATACAGAACAGGCTGCTGCGGCCACTGCCTCCGAGCTATGGCCCAACATGGGGCTGAGCAGAGCTGTCCCCTCCCATCCTTCCATTTGGCTCTGAGAAAGCCAAACCATGGTTTGCTCCTCTGGCAGGAGGGAACACGCATCCCCACGAGTCAGGACCAGCTTTAGCTGGCTTGGAAAGGTTTGGTTTACACCTGGCTCCCGTTGCTGTCCCTGCACATCACCATCACCACCACATTCCCTAGGGTGCGCGGGGCGAGGAGGTGGGCTCACTGCAGCCTTGCGTGCCTGCAGGGGAAGCAGCAGACCTGCAGTCCCCAAGGGCTGTCGAGGTTGTCAGGCATACGGCCAGGAGGGAATTCATCTTGCAGCGAAGCCGGCATCTGAAAGCCATCGCTTCTGATGTGTCCATGATTTGCTGAAACCTGCGTCTCCTTTGTCATATTTCTTCCTGTCTCTGCCTCAAATCCCAGAGCAAAGGCTGAGAACTCGCTCGCGGAGAGCAGCAGGGTTTGGGCGTGTTTTCCTCCACCTTTAAATATTTATCCTCAGCTCTGGAGATACGCAGGCTGTGGTGTGGCAGTGTCTCCTGCATGGCAGAGGAGTGATGTGGGGCGTTTGCCTCTTCCCGCAGATGAGCTCAGTCACTGGGGTGGCACATCCCCAGAGGCACCCAACCCTGCCTGACTGCCCCTGTGCCCGGCAGCACGCAGAGCTGCTGCTGCAGCCTTTCCCTCTCACCTTGGCAGCTTGTGTGGGGCTCTCAAGGTCATGCAGGTAACCAGAGCGATGCTCCAGCCCTGGCGTTGCAGCCTGAGCCGCTGTGCTGCGCTCAGCCGGGGCTTCGGGCCTCCCTCCCTTCCTCTTGTCTCGCTCTGATTTTCCCAGCCTCCCTGCTCGCTTGGGTACATGGATTGTATTCGGGGGAAGCAGCTCCATGCCATTGGGATGCATGTGCTCAGCATGCCGAAGAGCAGGGCTGGTGCCGGAGAACAGTGGTTCTGTGCAGGACGTGCTGGGCACTGAGGGGCTGTGCCAGAGCATGGCCATGCTGCACACATGGGTCTGGGCCGTCCAGAAGGGTGGGTGAAGTCCCAGTGGATTGCAGCTACCACCCTCGGAGCATTTCCCTGGATGCTTGTTCTCACCTCTGGCTGGACCAAGGCAGAGGGGATTTTGCATCTTGCCCTTGTAGCTCAGGTATGGTGGTGGTAAACTACTAGGAGAAAAGCCGGGAGCTGGTTTCTTGTGCAGCAGCTCTGCAGGGGATGGGAGGACGCTGCCTTTTCAGGTGAGCGGGCACATTGCTTCCTCTGCCTCCGGCCCATGTGAGCCCCGCACCGCAGCTGGCACCCGTCGGCATTGAGCCTTGTCTGCTGTCCCCACCAATGGTGCCACCGCCGGGACCCGAAGCTTGTGGGCACTGATGCAGAAAACCCTCTGCAGAGGCCCATGGTTGGGTGGCAGGTACAGCTCTACCGGGAGATGGCTGAAACCAGCACGTCCCGAAGGCAGGAGGAGGCAGACGAGGCAGGAGCTCATGGAGTGGGATTTGTTTTCTGTTATGGAAGAATAAATGCTAGCCAGCTCGCTGGAAAACAGCTCCAGTGAGCATGAAGTGATGAGGTTGGAACCATGGTGAAGGCTTCCTGGGCTGCTTTTCCCAAGCCTGCCTGCCCTCTGCCTGTACCCACCGTAAGCTGGCAGCGGGAGCAGCCCCTCTCAGCTCCCCCTGGATTTCAGACTAAAGCAGCCTCATGAGTAGTAAAAACGTCCCCAGGATAAGCTACTGCTGCTGCAAGAAATGCGATGATCTTGGACTGGTTTGGGTGGAAGGGACCTTAAAGCTCATCCAGCTCCACCCCCTGCCATGGGCAGGGACCCCTTCCACTGGAGCAGCTTGCTCCAAGCCCCTGTGTCCAACCTGGCCTTGAGCACTGCCAGGGATGGGGCAGCCACAGCTTCTCTGGGCACCCTGTGCCAGCGCCTCAGCACCCTCACAGGGAAGAGCTTCTGCCTAAGAGCTCATCTCAGTCTCCCCTCGGGCAGGTTCAAGCCATTCCCCTTGGCCTGTCCCTACAGGCCCTTCTCCAAAGCCCCTCTCCAGGTTTCTTGTAGGTCCCCTTAATGTATTGGAAAGCTGCTCTAAGGTCTCCCTTATATCCCTTATGACGATCTCTTTTCTGCTATTGCAGCAGTGGGTATTGAAGTTTGTTGGTCTTATACCTTGTATAAGAGCTTTTGCACACAGGAGGGTACTGCTGGGAGGAAAAAATGAATTATAGCAAGGACATCTTTTTGGGAAGAAGCTTTTGTTATAGGTTTGTTCCTGCCTGATTGTGTCACTGGATTAGAGCCACTGTGCCCATACAGTGTGATGCCAGCCTCTGCCTGTGCCTTCCCTCCTGCCTGCGCCTGGCTGGTGGCTCTGAGTGATGTTTAAGGAAGGTGGAGATGTGCCATATGTTGTGCTCCTGCCCTGCCTCCTCATGGCATCACCTCAGGGCTCCCTGGCTCTGACAGGAGCAGACAGTGCCACAAGTGTCACCTGGGAGTGAAAATGGGAGGCCCGAGACTTGTAAGGAAATGTGTCTTTAAGATCCAAACTTATTCAGTCATCGGTCATTTGACCTCAGAAACCCCTGTGGCACTGCATGGGCCATGGGCGAAGCTCCCAGAGCACACACAGGGGACGTTCGGAGCTGGATGTTGCGGTAACTTATTGGTGAATGGTTGGCATAAGTCATAGCTTATAAAATCAGCCAGGAAAAAGATTGCTGATTAATTCTTGTGAATAAACAGTGGCGAGCAGCGTGTCTCAGTTCAAGCCAGGCTGACTCTTACAGTGATTCATGGATTTTTCCGTAGGAAAAATCACTTCTGTGGGGATTGCTGGTGTGTGGGGTGCCTGCTTGCCTCCGTGAGTAATTCCCCCCTCCAAAAGCACCGGGCCGTGGAAAAATGATGAACTTCTATGTGGGAACTGCAGGGGAGACTTGAGAGGGAGGAAGGGATGTACTTGGCTCCACCACTGCAGCCAGTGACTGTATCTGTTTGAAGAGCACCGCAGGAGGTGCGGGAGTGAGAATTTCACTGCCAGAAACGCTGAAGGAGGCAAATCTTGGGTGGAGGGAAAAAGAATGGAGCCGAGATGTCTGAGCACGCTCGCTATGTGAGGTCAGCTGGGACCAGTGATGCTTCCCCTTGCAATGTGCTGTAGCACTAGTGGCAAAGCAAGCACCCAAGGAGAAGTGTGTCCCAGCATCATTCCTTCCATTTCCCCATCATTCCATTTCCCCATCATTCCATTTCAGCTGGGTTTGCTTTATTTCCAGCACCTTAGCTTTGTGCTGGAAGCTGGCCAGCCTCCGTGATCCTCCGTGCCCCTGGGATCCATGGGTCCAGGGTGGAAGCGTGTGCAGGAGGTGGTGGCTGGAGGTGTAACATGCGTCTGTGTGATGCTGTGTGTTTAAAACAGCTGAGGTGGGATGGGGAAACACTGGGTGAGGCAGTAGTCATAGGGGTGGGCAGTGCCTGTGCTGTGGATGTGGCACTGGGATGGCACCGGCCCTTGCTGCAGTGCTGTTTAGTTTGGAGATAGAAGCAAACCCACCCCCCAAAGAATAGAACTACATCTCAGGAGTTCTCCTTAGCTGGAACTTGGAACTTAATTTGACTTCTTGGTAGGGTTTTTTGACTGTTTTTGGTGACAAATGCAGGTATTGAGTTTCCCACCACAGCAAAGGCACAATGATGGGACAGGCTTGTGTAGAGATGCAGCTGGGAAGGATGAAGAAGGAGAGGTCAGCCTGGAGACTGGTCCAGCCCCAGGAGGTACCAGGCAGGCTTGACACATCCCTTGGTGCAGTAACCACCCCATAGCAACTTGGCTCTGCCACCTTGGTCCCCTGTCCCTGCGGTGGCTCCATGTGTTCCCAACCCAGCACCGCCTCTTCCCCATCCCTCCCTCCACTGCGGTGCCCATCCTGTATTCATTACAGTGCCCGTGTACTTCTGCAAGCCCAATATACTTTGAATTACTGCTCGTCTATTCCTCTTGACATCCTCATGCTCATAACTAGGAAGCCTGCATTACCCGTTTGCACATCTGTCAAGCTGCGTGTTCCTCGGCCATTTCCAGAGATACATAAAATTGCCCATGGTTATGACATTATTGACAACCCGCCCCGTCTCCTTCCCCCTCCCTGAGCCCAAATGGCTGCCTGGCTTTATGAGGATTGATATTTGGGTAGTAAATATTTTAGAGCCTCATCTGATGAGTGTGTCTGTGCAGATGAATACATTTCTGGCTAAGGACAGATGTTGGAGCTATCTCCATTGGAAATATGGGGCCTTGTCTTTCTCTCTCCTGCCTTTGCAGCATCTCTGTCATCTCTTTCCAGCTCCCCCAGTGCTGTCTGTTCCCAGTGGGAGGAAAAGGATTGGAGGGTAAAAAGCCAAGCAGAGGGGGGGGGAATGGGATGGACACTAGACAAAGCACTGTGAGGGATGTTGCATGTCAACAATGGCCCATCACTGCGGCATCCCCGTGCTGGGCTCCCTATGTCCATCAACAGCGGGACTGAATTTCTAGAGGCAAGGAGTTTTCCTTTCCCAAACCTGGGGAAACCACCAATTCCTGCTGTGCTGGACAAGCAGTTTTAGCCCCTTTGAAAGAAGGAAGACAAGCATCAGTCTGTTATTTCCAAGGGATATGTTTTAACTTGGCTGTTCTGAAAAGCTGCTTCATCTCCCAAGGTTTCTAAACACACTTTGATAAATGCCTGTAAAGAGGAAGCGACCTGGGAATAACATGGCCTGGGTGATCCGAACAATTATTTTATCGTGCTGGGAAAAGCAAGGAGCCCGTTTTCAGCTCCTCAAAACGATTTGCTCTTTTCCTTCAATCAGCAAAAACCAAGCGTTGCCTGATTCCTTGGGAAGAGAAGAAGTAGATGCAGCTTCTGCAGAGTGAGCCGGTCCTGGTTCGGGGTGTCACCACTGGGCTTGGTCTACATCTGGGCTGGGAGCATCGGGATTCAGGGGGCTTTTAAAGTACATCTGCACTTGGAGCTTTGCTTGTGCTACTTAATGGGGTTGTCCTTGCACCCAGACCCAAGCCTGGGCTGGGACTCAGACCGGAGCCCACCTAAAGCAAGTCAGCCCATGGGTCCCCTCACTCCGTTCCTTCCCATTGCCATTTTGCTGCTGTTTTTCCTCCTCTGAGCCTGGAGCGAGCACACTGAACATGTTAAAAACCAGCTCATTTGCCTGGGGGCGGCTTCCCAACCGCTCCATCACAATCCCTCCGGAGCTTTGTCATGAGGGCAGGAGTTTCCTGGCTCCGAAGCAAGGTGCTGTGTGCTGGGGGGGACAGCAGGAGGTGATGTGGGGGCTGTCAGGATGGCACCCCCGCTGCTGTGTCACCCCAATGCCGGCTGTGCCTGTGTTGGGGTGTCCATTTCCCCACCCTCTTCACTTGCTGACAGCAGAGTGATGTGCAAATGGGACTCGGCATCATTGCTGAAGGTTTAGAGGGAGGATGGAGCACTCCTGGGTCTTGCTGCTTGAAGCTGTTGCATAGACAAGGGGGAGTATATGGATTTCTCTGTGGGTCAGAGCCTGTCAGCCACCTCTTTGGGGCCTGTTGTGTTGGCGCTGCAGGTGATTGCTGGTACCGTGGAGTTCACTGTACCTCCTAATGCATTTCAAGGAGAGAGCTGTGACATCAAGGAGCTGAGCTGGACAGGATGGCTTTGCCAAGATGCTGGGGGAAGAGAAGGTGTTCAGCTCTGCTTGCGAGGGTTTGGTGTCTCCATCTCCAAAAGGGAGATGCTCACCGAGGTGAGGAGTTCAGTGGCCTCCGTTACTCAGGGATGAAGGATGCTGCCCTGCCCCTGGCCAGTCTGCTCTTTTCCAGCAGTGTAGTATCTATTTATTTATGATTTCCGTGGGTGGTGTTTTGGATGATCTATTGAGCCAGAGTGAGATATTTTGAGGCACAGTGAGATATTTTAAAAACATCTCATCACTCTGGAAATATCCATGGTGCGATAGCTCCGTATTAGTCATTCGGAAAGGGAGTGATTTCAATGAAAGAAAAACCATTTCATCTTGTCAGAGCATTTTCACTCACTGTCTGCCAGGCAGCTGCTGTCACTCTTCAGTCTCTGTGGCTGGTTTTACTCTTCTCAGGCGCTGCCTTTTGATTTTATTTTCTAACAAGAAATAAAATAAACCCTCTAATGGATATTGGTAGCTATGAACTCATCAACTGTCAGGAAGAAAGAGCCTTTAAAAAGATGCAATAAACCCTCTTTGCACTGGATTATTTCCAGTGGGATTATTCCTCCCGGGGACTATCTCCATTTGGAAGGAGAAACTCCTCCTCCAGGTATTGGACCTTGAACAAAATCCGGCATGATTTATCCCCCTGGAAAGTGGGAGTAACTCCAAGACTCTTGCACACCAGCTGGGTATGCAGAATTAGGCTCACGGAGAACAGGAGGAGAGCTGGTTTTGTGCTAGGAGAGGAAAAAAACCTGTAAGAAAACACAACTGATGAGGCCCCATCCTGCAAGGGAAAACAGCACAAAGCCGTTCAGCAAATGAAAAGCCAAATGAGCTGTAAAAAACCCACCACCAGGCTAGGAGAGATTTTCACTTGGAGGGAATCTGCCATAAATCACCTAATACTCAGCTTTGCACTGCCATTTGGGAAAATGTGCATCATATTCCTCCAGTCTCTGCTCTGCTTTATGTGCCTCTGGAGCTGGGGTTTCTATAGCACAGCCCGTGTGCCCTGGGGAGGAGGTGATTCGGCCGAGATGCTCCCATCTAGTTTGTCCTTTCTCCGTAATCAGACTAAGAGTAATCGCACTGTAGTTACACTATGTGCTGTCGCTTCGTGGGACACAACTGCTATTGCTTGTGCAATCCATAGATGACTGCTTAAATGACTCAGAATGATCCCTCCGTGGTTAAATGCTTGGTTGGTGTCAATACCCAGAGTTTTCCCAGGGTGCAGGGTGATGCTCCAATGCATCTAAGGGCACCTATAAGGAAGCTCAGTGGGAATAGGCTTGTGCCCGAGCTGTTCCGGGGGGATCTCTGCTGCTGTGGCTCCCCCTTGGCCATCTCCTTTGAGTCAGGCTGGGTTTCTGCCTGCATCCCCATGCATCCCACCCCACCTCCTGCCACTGCGGTCAGAGCGGCTCCAGAGCCAGGGGTTTAAAATAGAAGCTATTAACTAAAGAGCAGGGGAGGGCAGGGGGGAGGCAGCCGGGTCCCAGTGATGCCTTGGTGTTTAGTGAGCACTGATGCCTTTGGAGCCTTCTCCGCAGCTCCTATGGGACAAAAAGGGCATCGCTTCCCAGGAAAGCAGGAATCAGGGGGGTTGTGTAGGTGGCTGCCCTACACCAAGTGCCCATAAACCTGATCTGTAGCTTAAAGCTTGGCTTGGCTTTGGGGACTTGTAAGCTTTACAACTGTTGCCTTTTATTTCTGGTAAAATATAATGAAAACGGCAAACCAGGGCTGTTTCTTGCCTTGCACCTCTTCCTTTTCACTCCCACGCTTGCCCCAAATACTCTTCCTTGGCTTTGCGCTTGGTGCTCCCGTGCCAGATGCTCTTAATTCAATTAACACAAGCAGACCCATTGCATTTCTTGACCAGAGGCAGGACTTACCACCTGCATGGTGAATCCTCTGCTTCGTCTTGGAATGGCATCTCCTGCATCCCTTTGCTGGCGGTGAGCACGTCCCCATCCCGCGCCCCTGAGTCAGCAGTTTGCTGCTATTTCACCTTACGAAAAATAAAAAGAAGAAAGTTTCAGTATTTTAAGTATTTCAGCAGATGGGAAGCCACAAACTGCAGTCGGTGGAGGGAGCGTGTTTCATGACTAACAAAATATGCCAGGTAGGCCGTTCCACTTGAGATATTTTCAGGAATATAATCACTTTCACACATCCTCATAAATTTGCCAAAGTGTTAGTTTTCCCCCATATGGATCGGGGAGGATGCAGCATGTCATGACTGTTGCACAGCATCTCGAGTGCTGTGTCTTTGTGGTGGGTTGGCTTTTTCTTCTTTCTTCCCCGCAGCCAGGCTGTAATTGAAATAGAAGGTTGATTCCCCCTTCCCCATAGTTAGTGTGGGCAGAGGGTCATCCTCCAGCTCCTTGGCCTCCATCCAGAGCAGGCAGTGGTTAAATCTCTAATAATTTCCCGTGGGTTGGGAACTCGCTGGATGGCTGAGCCCAAAGAGTGGTGGTGAATGGCAGCACCATTGGTGACCAGTCACTAGTGGTGTCCCACAGGGCTCGGTGTTGGGGCCAGTGTTGTTTAATGCCTTCACTGATGATCTGGATGAGGGGATCGAGGGCACCCTCAGTGAGTTTGTGGATGACACCAAGCTGGGTGGGAGCGTTGATCTGCTGGAGGGTAGGGAGGCTCTGCAGAGGGATCTGGACAGGCTGGATCCATGGGCTGTGGCCAGTGGGATGAGGTTCAACAAGGCAAAGTGCCAGGTCCTGCACTTCGGCTACAACAACCCCCTTCAAGGCTCCAGGCTCAGGGAAGAGCGGCTGGAAACTGCTCATAGGAAAGGAGCTGGGTGTGCTGATTGATGGAGCTGAACGTGAGCAGCTTGTGCCCAGGCAGCCAAGAAACCCCAGCATCCTGGCCTGCATCAGCACCAGTGCGGCAGCAGGGCCAGGGCAGTGGTTGTGCCCCTGCACTGGGCACTGGTGAGGCCGCACTTCGAATCCTGTGCTCAGTTCTGGGCCCCTCGCTACAAGAGAGACATTGAGGTGCTGGAGCGGGGCCAGAGAAGGGAATGGAGCTGGTGCAGGGCCTGGAGCCCAACTGTGATGGGGAACGGCTGAGGGACCTGGGGGGTTCAGATGGAGAAGAGAAGGCTCTCAAGAAACAAGGGATGGGAGAAGAGGAAATAGCCTCAAGCTGCCCCAGGGCAGGTTTAGATGGAGCTGAGGAACAATTCCTGCCCCAGAGGGTGCTCAGGCATTGGAACAGGCTGCCCAGGGCAGGGCTGCAGGCACCGGCCCTGCAAGTGTTCACGTGCCGTGGAGACGAGGCCTCAGTGCCATGGGGCAGTGGTGGCCTTGGCAGTGCTGGGAATGGTTGGACTGGATGAGCTGAAAGGGCTTTTCCAGTGTGGCTGATTCAGTGATTCTATGACTGTGTGAAAAGGCTGCGGTTGGGCTGGAACAGTGCCAGGGATGCTGTTCCTACTGGGGAGTGCCAGCAGGGAGAGAGGGATGCTCTAAGGAAGCCCCAGAGGCTGCATCTTTCCCATTGAGAGCCTTTGAATAGAGGCTCCAGCATCGCAATGGGGTAAACAAATGCAAAATATTTTGAAGTCATTCAGTCTCAGCATTGGATTCTTTCTTTTCTTTTTGGTATCCTGGCAAAATTAAATAAAAGGACCCATTTTCTGCATGTTATTGATCTTTCACTCAAAATCTGGGCCCTTTTCCAGGAAAAATGAGCCCTTTTGTGAACAAAGAGACAGGCACCTTCCCAACAAAAGTCAGCCTTCAAATCCAATGTTCTCTGTGTTTGAAATTTCATGTTTCTGAAAGAAAAATATCAATTTCACTCAAATTTGCAGACAAGTGATGCAGGGATGGGGGGAGACTGCCCTGAATGGATTAGTGAACATTTGAAGGCCAAATTTCCAGAGGGATTTCAAAGCAAAGGGAAAAGCAACCTTGTCCCTGGTTTTTGAACAGTTTGTGTTGTGAATCCAGAGCTGGGCTATTGGGCTGGAGATGCCTTTGCTGTCCTCATCCCTTGGTGAGCTGGAGCCTTCATCATACATGCTGGCCATGGCAGGAGGGCTCAGCCTGTCTCTCCTGGCCACATCTCGGCCTCAGTAGTTTATGTGCCATTGGTTTTTTGATGTGGAACCGGGTACTGAGCTGGTGTAAGCTGGTGTTGCTCTTGTCTTGGTTGGACACCCCACTGAGAGCAGCTTGCTAGTGTCTTAGACAAGCTGGGCTTTGCCAGCAGTGTCTTACAGGTTAAGTCATTAACTCTCTGTGGCTCATTTATTTGTTGGTAAAGCACTTGGGAATTGCTTGGGAGGAGATGTGTTACGCTTGCTTGGACAGCGCTACCACATGGATACTCAGCTGTCAGGCTGGGTATCCCAAACACGTGTTTATAGCGCAGCCCATCACAGTGACACCCTCATTTATAACGAGGGGGGCTGCATTCACCTCCCAGCCCTGCTGCTGCACCCTTTGATAGGAGTAAATGGGTTTTCTGTGTGTTTCCTACCAGTGCAGCAGGGATGCCCTTTCCTCGCTGTAATCAGGAGGGGACAGAGACGGTGCTGGCACAAGCGTGTCCATCCAGCCCCATGCTCACTGAGCAGTGCCACAGGAAAAGTTTGCCTGGCGACTGGAGCAGAGGAGTTTCTCCCCGTGCCCCACTGGGGTTGCTCCCCGTGCGTGTGTAAGCTCGCTTATCTTTGGAAAGGCACGGCGCCGCTGACAAGCGGTGCAGGAGATGGGGGCAGTAGGTGGATCGTTTTTAGCAGCGCGCACGCACGGAGCAGACAGCTTGGGCATGTTCCAAAACACTTCCCACGCCCCCAGGCTGAATTTTAAGAAGCTGGGGCATCTGCACATTCAAAATGCTCCGGGGAAGTGGTGTGGGGGGGGAGAGAAGGGAAAGAATCCCAAAGGCAGGCAGAGCAGCCAGCGCCGCGTGGAAGGGGCAGGCAGCACCCAAAGGCTGATGTCTTGCTGCGGAGGGGAGTTTGTGGCAAAGGCTGAGCAGCTCCGAGCCGCTCTCCGGAGGGGCAGAGCACAGGTGAGCGTGGAGCAGCGGTCCCTGGCTTGCCTTGAGGCTGCTGGCAGGCTGGTCCTGCTCTTGGTTGAGTGGGGGACAATGGGAAGAGGAGCTTGAATTATCCAGGAGCGGTGTCCGGGTGAGTGCCAGTGCCTCCCGTCCATCCGGGGTATTGCAGCCTCCGAGCAGCGCCCTGTGTTCGGGACGTCCCAGCGCCTTGCGGGAAGAGGACGGGATGGGGTGGGGGGCAGAGCTGTCTTCCTTACGGTGATGGGGAATGGGAATGAGCCCTGTGCTTGTCCCACCGTGTGTGCTTCCAGGGGCTGCCTGGGATCCTGCACATTAATGGCAGCTGTCTCACCAATTTGTTTCTATGGGGCAGCCCTGGTATGCAGGACCAGCAGCATCCGCTTCTGCATCTCCTGGGGGGGAGGCAGCGGGCAGGAGTTGATGCTGGGAGCACCCAAGCCCTGGGCTTGCACTGGCTGGCTGAGGGCTCCCTGGGTCAGGGTTGGACATACAGCTGGAGAGGGGAACTTCTTGGGGATGGAGGATGGAGGACAGCTTGGGTGTATGGTCCAGTGAAGCCTTGGAGCCCCTGAGGTGATGATCTGGGGTCTCTTCTTAAGTCCTGGTATAGCTTTGGATAAGTAGCTTCAGGCTGTGAAGGTTGTGAGGCTTTCTTTGTGGGTTGCCCAGCTTTAGTGCTGAGAACAGCCCACTTCTTGCTGCTGCTGCTCCCTTGAGACCCAAGGTCCCAGCTCCTGGTGTCGTGGGGCCTCAGAGGTCTTGCACTGGAAGAGACGGGTGTGAGCCTGGAGAGCCTGAGCTGTCTTCTGAGTTCCTCAGCTTACCGAGCTGGTCTGTGCTCTGAGATCCAAGGGTGGAGATGCATGCTCCATTGAGGTCCTGTTCCTGCTGAATATTCCATGTGACGTCCTGGCAGCCCTCAGCCGTCCTCGTTGGGGTGTTCTGGGCTGTGACAGCTCCTTCCTATCTCACAAAGCACATGGGATAGGCGCTGGGGATGCTCCTCCCGGCGCATCACGTGCAAGAGGGGCATCTTTCCAGCGCTCCCCTGTGGTTGTCTTCCACGATGCTCAGCAGACCGTCATCCTGGCATCCGGGCTTCTTGCGCTGCACCCTTCAGCAGACAGAGCGGGTGCTTTATTTGAATGGGACTTCAGCCTGGTGCTGAGGGGACAGGAAAAGGATGGAAGTCCAGACATGAAAAACAGCCCTGCCTCTCCTTTGAGCTAAATGCCCCCAAGCTCAGAGCTCTTTGCCTTTCCTTTTGGGAAGAGGAAACTTCTTGGGAAGCCTCCGCTTCTTAAGCATCCCTTCCAGAAGAGGCTGAAGCAGGTAAATTGTGAGCTTTGTAGGTCTCTTGGTACCAGCAGAAGTAGCGCTCTCCACCATGTCCTCATCCCCCAGGGTGGCCTCATTGCAAGGAGCAACCTTTTGGCAATAGAAATGTTTCTGGTGTCCTGGTGGGCAGGGGGACCTCTGCCACCCAAGGGAGGAGGACAAGGCCCTCCTTGCTGCAGTGCTAAACACAAGGTGCTCTTCTCCTGCATGGCCCAGGGTGAGGAGGAGGAGGAGGAAGGCAGAGGATGGGGACGGACTCAGTGTGCCCTGGGGACTGGTTCATTCCTGCTAATGAGTGGTGAACGAGCCATAGGCAGCCATGCTCCTGGCACATAATTACCTTGCTGGGTGCAGGGAAGGGAGCACACAGACTCACTGGCTGCGGGGACTTTAAAACCTCCCCAGTCTGGAGCTCATTTGGGAAAGGCAACCAAAGGAAAAGCCCAAACCCAAACGTGTTTGTATTTTAACGAAGCCATTTCTGCCAGGCAGGCAGGCAGGGCAGTCTGTTACCCAAGTGACACCTTTGGGTTTAACTGTAAGAATCAAGGTGTTCTGGCTTTTCTGCTCCTTCAGTCCTCGGAGGGGCTCAGCTGAGGGGCATGCTGGGGCTCTGCCTCCCTCCCTCCCCAGCCCATGGCTAAGCTCATCGGTGATTTGGAGAGAAAACTCAGTCTAGGAGTGATCACAGTGAGGTTTCCATGGGACCAGGGTATCCGCCCATCCCTTTGCTAATGTGATTGCACTGATGCTGCCCTAAGGGCTGCCGGGGTCCTGGCCTGAGGCTGCTGCTCCACTGCCTGGGGATGATCCTGGAGCTGCCCTGAGGGTGGCTCTTGGGGCTGTGCCAGGCAGTGCCATCCCTTGGGTGCTCCTTGTGCCCGGAGGGTGGGATTGCTGCTCTCCTGACACCAGAGAACACCTCATTAGCTGCCTCCACCTCCTCTCCCCTCTGTTTAGCTTCAGTTTTGCAATCGCTCGCCTGATTTATGTATTCGGTTATTTGCTGGCTTGAGGGGTGAGATGGCTGCATGAGTCATGATGGGGCGGACAGTGCACTTCCCTGTGTGCCATGCCAGGCTCTGCGTTGTGGGTGCCATAGGGCACAAGGGGAACTGGGCATCCCAGTGTTTCCCCCCCTCCATCACCCATTAAACTCTGTGGTGTTTGTTATAAGGTCTGGCAAAGCTCAGACCTTCAAGGAAGGGTTAGGGGCTGATATGTGATTCTCCCTGGGAGGGCAATGGGGAAATAGAGGCATGGTGTGACGGGGGGCAGCAGAGTGGGAACAGCTTGGGATCAAAGCCTGGAGCAGCCCTGCCTCTCTCTGTTGGCTGTAATGGATTTGGGGCCATACTGAGCTAAGGGAAAGGCTCCTGCCCATGTGCATGTGCCTTGTCTGGGAATAAGCTCACAGGGGTGACAGGGTTATATTGCAACAGCGGCCTCGTCCCCATTCCAGTGCACCCAGATGTCTGTTTCCATGCAGCATAGGGTCCCATGTCCCCTCCCTGCTGAAGGAGCACTGTCACTTGGTGCTATGCACCAGCAGGGTGCAGGGGGATGGCAATTTCTCTTCTTTAGCATGGCGCTGCAGATACCAAACCGGTCTCTCCTGCTGCCAGCCCAGTCCTGGTGGCAGTCTTGGTCCCCCTTCCTTCACACCCTGACTCCCTTTGGAAAACCAGCAGTAAATTCATGCTGTCTTATGGACTGTTAGTATGGAAACCGTGGGGAAAAGGGATCCATTCCGTGCACACCACCACCCCCCCAGCCTCTTCCTCGCTGCTGTAGGATGCTCCCAGCATCTCCTCCTTGCTTTTTGTAGCCCAAGCTGACCTGGACACAGCCACGCTTCATTTAGGCTGAGCTCTCTTGTATCTGCCCTGCTCCCTCCAAACACTGTAGTGGGCTGGAGCTTGCTTTGCGGGCTTGCTGGTACCGAGGAGGTGGCCTGGGGCTGTGCCTGATGCATCCCAGGCTCTTCACACAAAGACAGCATCATCCTGCCTGGTCTTGTGCGGACCGTGTTCAGTCCAGGCTGGGTATCAGGGGTTTCTGAGAGCTGCTCCTTGGGGGTCCCTTCGCTTTAGCTTTTTTCTCCCAGATGCTGTTCTGCAGAAAGGGAATGGGGACAAATTGGCACCCCTGGCATTTCTGGCTCTCCCCCCTCCTTGCCTGCCTGCTTCCACTCCCTTCTCTCTTTAAAGAGATTCAGGTCATGCCTGGAATTAGGGCTCCCAGAACTGCAGAGAAACAGTGTTTAAACTGCTTACAATCGATTAGATGGAGTGCTTTGGGTTTGGTTTGTCCTCCCACCCCTGCCCTCAGCTTTGGGTGGCTGTTCGCAGCATGTTAATCCTTGCTTCAACGCCTTTGCCATCATGGGCTGCTCTTCCGCATGAAGCAGGTCTGGGGTCCCCAGGGGCTGCTCCCCCCTTTGCACCCCACTAGTAGCCGGCTGCTCCCACAGAGTCCTTGCAGGAAGGTCTGTGATTTAGCTGGCTCCGGTTATCACAGCACCCCGGCTGGGATTAGACACAGATAAGGTGATCAATGAATCCTTCTCTTGGCAGAGATGTGCCAGGAATCGTTCGGGGAAGGGTAGGGAAAGGAGGGTTCAAAAGCAGAAAGACTGGCTGGAGGCGAGGGAGGGCACAGCCCATGCTGAGAGGTGACAGCAAGGGGACTCTGCCACTCGCTCGCTGCCAGTTAATAGGAAGACATCAGTACGTGGTGGAGGAGAGAAGAAACCCCGTGCCGCTGCCGTGGCTGGCGGAGAAAGTAGGTCAGGCTGTGCTGCAGAGCCCGCTGTGAAGGCAAAGCCCCCAGCACAGCCAGCACCCACCTCTCCCCGCACCCTCCCCATACCCTGGCAGCCTGCGCTATGCCAAAGACGGCCGCTGTGGGGCTGTGTTGGCACCAGCCCCTCACCCTGGTGTCGGAGCGGCTCTTTGCCCTGTGGTCCCGCTGCGGTGGCTCTGTGTGAAGGTGGCAGCAAGAGGAGAAACAGAGCTGGAGGGGATGCACAGGGAAGTTCCCCTGCCTGCCTCCTGCCTTCATCCCTGAGCCAGCCTCCTGGCTCCGATGTGTATTTGGCTGCAGGAGGGATGCCCTAGGGATGCAAACCCAGCATCATGAGGGAGCAGCCGCTCCTCTGGCTCCACAGCGGTTTGGGATGCCCTGTTATCTGGGGGTAGGCAAAGTGCAGGACCAGCCCCCCATTCTGGGAGTGTTTTCTGGGAAATCTGCGATAGAAGGGAAAAGGCTGAGTTTAACGCCTAAATCTGCAGTGATTTTGGATGCCTCCCAAAGCCCCCCTTGGAAGGGAAAGGGGACAGGACAGGATGGTACACGCGGGTCAGGCTCAGATGGGGCTGGCAGATGGAGGATGGCTCCATCCAGCACCACTTCCAGGAAGGTCTTATGGCTGCTGGGTGAGGGGAAAATTGAGACATTCCTTCAAGCCAGAGGTGTTTCAAGTGCAAATCAGGAGCATTTCCCCAGTGGCACTTTGCTATAGCTGTGGGCACACATGGGGCAACCAGCCCAGGACTGCCAGGCTCAGGGAGGTGACAATCCCACGGTGTCATGGCTCAGGTGACATCAGTGTCATGACCCAGAGGTGGGCAGTTGTGCTGCATCCTCTGGTGAGGACCTGGAGTGATGGAGAGGGCTGGTGCGAGGATGCAGCAAGCCAAGCGGGGAGTAAATTGAGTGTGTATATCACAGGCAGGTCTGGGCTTTATTGATTTTCAATGAAAGGCTGTGTCATGAATTTTTCTCTCCCACTGTACTTGCTGCAAAGTTGCATCTTGTCTCCAAGCATTAACCATTAACTAGAGTTCATTTCCCTCCCCTCCCTGCCCCCCCCCCCCCCCCCAGGAGATTGCAGGGGGGAGGCAAGTTTGCACGTGGTCTTTTTAAGCACTTGATGGATGCAGCGGCTTTACTAATCCAACACCAGAAGAGAAAGCTGATATTAACAGTGGAAAATGTTATGTCCAGCACTTTAAGTGACTTATCACTAAGGGGCTGCGTGTGGGATGCGTCTTATTTGATGGGCTGCGTTCTGCATCCCTCAGTGCTCTGGGATCCATTTTGGAATGGTGGTCCTGGTCCCTGCTGTCGCCAAATGGGACAGGACATCAGCTGGGTGCTGGTTTTCTTTCCCTCCCAGTGGGTCTAAAGGAGAGGGGCCATATTCTCTGTGTCAGAACTTTTTTGGAAGTGGCTGAGACATCTTGTTGCATCCTGCTTTAAGCTGGGGTTCGGAATTTGGAGCATCTCTTTAATCTTGAAATGGTTGGTTTTAAACATTAAAGCACGTTTGGAAATGCGGATAGCACGGAATGTTTCAGGAGACATTTCTCCCTGTCTTCAGAAACTCTTACAAGTCTCCTTTCTTCTCTGATGAATGTGTCGAGAATCTGAGGGCGAGCACTGAAACCAGCTGAAGGCTTTAAAAATAGATAACCAATAAAGCAAGCTGGAAGGGTTTAGGATGGGTTTGTCTGGAAAAGAGGTGATGGAGAGGAGATGGTTTTTTCCTTGACCTGGTTTTGGGTCGCACCATGCAGTGAGATGCGCAGCAACGGCAGCTCGTGGCCTCGCAGGGAGAGGCTGGGAAGCGGTGCAGGGCATTGGGAATGTCCTGGAAGGGTTAATGCTGGTGCCTGGCTATAGCTGGATGCACTGAAGCTGAAGTGGAGCAGTATGCAAATCTATCCACTTTCATAAACTGCTTAATTAGGCGAATGTTAATGAGACGTTAATTACTGTTGTGCCGGCGAATCCCACGGAACGGAGATTATGTTTCTCTTCAAACATCCAGTCTTAATTATAACTTGCACTTAATTCCACTGGCTTGCTTGGGACGGAGCTGGGGAGGGCGGACGTGGCGCCAGCTCCTGCGGGTGCCCACAGCGCATCCTCCATCTCGCCTGCACTGCAGCAGTGCCCATGGGGACATGGGGACAGAGCCATGGTGGGGACGTGGGGATGGTGGCTGTGAACCCCTCCCGTACAGCCAGCTCCTTGTGCCCATGTCCAGCCTGGCAGCAAACCCTCCTGGTGTGTGTCGCTGGGTGGAAAATCCCATGTCACATGTAAAAGCTCCATCCTCTTCTTTCATGGGCTTCAGAAGCCTTTGGGAGGTTCCTGTTTGTGGCCTGTGTGCTCCAGGGATGCCGCATTGCTCTGCTTTGGAGGCACCTGCTCCAAACTGGTCAGACTGGGAACAGGGAGCCTCTGGGGATGCAAGCATCCATCCTACGCAAGCATCCATCCTGCGTCCGGTCCCCTCCTTCCTCACTTTCAGTTTCCACCTGCCTTGGGCTTTCCAGCTGGACTGCAAATGCTTTCTGCTGCCTCTGATTCCCCATTCCTGTATGGATTTTTAATTGATGGAAGTGCGAATTGCCAGAGGTGCTGCTTCCACCGTGCCTGACGTGCACGTGTGAATATTTCTAAAGTATGCCTTCAACTCGGAGATCAGCAAGAGATCACTGCAGCGATGAGAAACGGCATCTCATTTCCAATTTTAACACCTATTATGGTGACTTTTTTTTTTTTAACATGGCTTCCCTTGATGTTGAGGATAACAGAACACTTTCAAACGAGGTATTAGAGAGCCATGAAATCTGCATCCTCAGGGTTTTTTGTTGAGTTTTCATTCATGCGTAGTTGGTGGCTGCTCTGGGCTAACCGTGAGCTTTCCTGAGTCTTTGCTCGTTGATGGCACAAGGGACAGCATCCCAAGGCTGAAATATGAGGTTTGGGCTCCATTGGGGTACCTGGGGTGAAGTTACGTCCAGTGGCAAGGCTGCTGTTACACAAGTTGTTCTCCTCACTGCTGATGCTGGTGGGAGAGCCCATCGCCTGCCTGCATTGCTCCTCCCGGCAGGAGCCCTGCGTCCTTCATATCCCCAGCTTATTAATTACACACACTGCATCTGCACGCTCCGAGCTTGTCACCAGGAACCTGCAGCCGGGCAGCAGTGGCCGTCATCTTCTCATTCCTGCTCTGACGGCCAGTGGGAAGCTGCTCCGGGGCCGGAGTCACTTTGGATTTCCATTGTGTGCCACTGCAGCCTCATGGGGTGATCAGGGTGTGTTGTCCTCCAGCAACGCTCACTGAGGGTGATGATTGGAGAACATTGGACGTTTTCAATCACAAAAAGTGTCAGCTTAGGTTTCTTTCTCCTGTCGTTTCCTTCTTTTCTTCCCTCTGTTCTGGCTCTGCTGTTTGATTTCCAGGCAGGTTTGATATTTCCTCTCCCAGCAAGCCCTGGGGACTCTTGCGAGCTCCTTTGATCACAGGCAGTGTCCCTCCTATGATGGATGGGCTGGGCTTGGAGGACCAAGTGCAGGCAGGCTGGAGGCTGCACCCACTGCAGCACCCATGGGGGTGGCACCAGCCAGCTCTGCCTGCATCTCGCTGCCTTCTTCCAGAGCCATCTGAACGTGGGGGTTTTTCATCTCCTAAAAAGCTTTTCTACCAGAAGAAACACGTCCAACAACCAGGGTTTTTTGCCTGTTTTTCCTTCTCCTCTCTCATTCTGCACCTCTCAGCGTTGAGGTCCCTGTTAATTAATCGAGATTTAATTAATTCCAACTCCTTTGATTGTTACAAGGGGCAGGATGAGGGCACATTGCCCCCTCGCAGGGCCGCCTGCTGCTCCCTCCTCCCCTTCTTGCACCAGCAAATCTCCAACAAGCAGAGCCCTGCTGCAGAGCCAGCAGCTGCGTGGGAGGCCGAGACAGCGCTTTGCATATGATTCCAGTAACATACAGCCTGTTGGGAAACACGGAATGGGATGGGTTGGAAGGGACCTTAAGGAAGCAGGGAGGACCGAGAGCATCTATCGCCTGCATTGAGACCCCGTCATGAGGATGCTCCCACATGTTGGTGCCCGCTGTGCTGCTTTTTGGAGCCCTAAAATGCCATGGGCAGGCTCTGGCAGGACTAGGTACTCCAGTGCTACCTACCCCGGGTGGGTACCCACGAGGAGCATCCTTGACTGGGCATCATGGGTAGAGGAGAAGCCTTCACTCCAAACTGCAATGCTCTGCTTGTTGCTTCTAATTGCTGAGCCCAGCACCTGCTGGCTTGAAAATCAAAGAACAGGAGAGAAGAGGAAGGAGAGTTTGGCTCAATAATGTGTCTAAATTACACTTACTGTGCTGGGAGCCAGGTGTTGGGGTAAACCTGTTTCCACAGCACTCTGTATCTTTACTGAGTGGGATGTTGGGGGTAAAGCAATGTTCTTCATGCGTTATTGTGGCCTGACAGCAATAAGGCAGGCAAATGTGATTAATGAGAAAGTTTGAGTTAACAAAGTGGAGTCCTGTCTCATTAGGGAGATATTAGTTCCCTTTACCACCAGCCGTTGTTCATGTGCAGTTGGGACTGCTCTTGTCCACCTTTTTGTTTGTTTTAAATGCCAGATAACTAGTTTCTTATTTACCTTTGCTTGCCAGGTTGATGGCATGATACCACTCGCCCTGTCTGGACTTGGGGCTTTGTCACTTCCAGCTGATAGCAGCACTGAGAGCGTGCGAGGGGATGCTGGTGGGGGACGGAGATGCTGCTGGGGACATCAAGGCACAGGGGATGCTGAGGACTGGGGGAGCAAAACCCCTCTCAAGGGCAAGGGAGGAGGAAGAAGTGGTTCTGTAGCAATCAGCCAGAGCAGGAAAGCAGGTCCTCGGCAAGAGCCTGCAATATTAACGAGTCTTTTAATGAAATATATATCTGCCGTTCAGGTGCTCGTGGCACGAGGTGCAGGTGTGAGCTCTGGGTTCTGCAGTGCTTGCTGCAGGACCTTTTATTTTACAAGAGTCGAAACAAAATCGGGATCTATTTTTAATCCTTTCCCTTTCCCCCTTGCTGCCTTCCCTTGTCACCCCTTGCTAAACCCATAAAAGCTTGGTCAGGGTTTGGTTGGGTGCCCTGGCTTACAGCGGACCTCCTTTGGGATGCCTGCATCCCTGTACAGTCCCTTGGCCCAGTGACCCAACCAGGGCTTATTTGCAAAGCAGGAGTGAGCTGTGGCTGCCTGCCATTTAGAAGCTTTAGCTTTTCAAGAAAGGAGAGTATTTAATCCCTGCCAGATTTGGGGCAGGCATGGGCAGGATCTCCTTGGCCTGGATTTCAAATTGTCCTATGGCAATCATGCCTGGAGGCAGAGGTGAAGGCTGGGTCGTGTTTGCTCTTCACTGGTGCTTTTCATGCTGGGATCTCTTAGCAGTTCCTAGGGAAGCCAGCCATTGCAAAGCCCATCCTGCCAGTGAGGAGCAGGAGGAGCTGGGAGGTGGGCTTGGGTCTAATGCAGGGTATTTGCTGCCAGACCCTATTGCTTGGTGCGGTTGGGCATGCGCAGAGGTGGAATGCATGTCTTGGGGCCGACTGAGGCCACGGGCAGCCAAGGCTGCAGCCCCAGGGAGCTGCCTTTCCTTCCCTGCCGCCTGCAGCCACAGAGACACCGTTTATCTAGAGCAATGAGAGACCTTAGAAAAATAACAATAAAGAAAAGCTATGTGAGGAGCATCTGTGAAATAATAAGAGCCCGGGGATGGAGCTGCTTTCATCTGGGAGCTCTTTGCTAACCATGGGTTGCTCCTGTCCCTCGTTAAAGAGGCGATGCTCCCGCTCAGATCTTCCTTTCCTTTCAAGATCCTGCCATGGCATCCCGCAGGCTGGCGTGCCTGGCCCCTGCCAGCACATCCCTCCTGCTGCCAGCTCTTGAGCTGGTTTTAATCCCTCTAATCAGCCCCGCATCCAACCCCAGGGGTGGTGGGAGAGCTGGGCTCACACAGCGTGTCGTGCCACCCCACTGTGTTACATCCCAAAGGAGAGATGTGGCAGGGCTGTTCCTGTGCTGGCACCTATGGTGAATGGAAACCCTGTGTCTTCCTCGTCGTGGCTTTGCTAGGCTGAACTGCAGCCTGTCGCTTCCCAGCCAGGGGAGATGCTGGCTTATGCCTGTGCCGGTTCTGGTGCAGGACCCCAGGGAACACCCAAGCAGTGCAAGTGCTGTCAGGCTCCGTGCTCCTTTCCAGCTGGCTGGAAAATGTCCATTGGAGCTTGCTTTCCCAGGAAATAGCTGGTTCAGCTGAGCTAAAACACTTATGGGACTCTGCGTTATAACCTGGGGAGGTTTTTGATGTCCTCGCATGGGAGCAGAGGAGCACGGGCTAGGGGAGAGGTGCCCCTACCGACAGCCCCAGAGCAGGGTAAAATACAAAGGGACTCCACTAGCAGATGCTGGCAAGCAGAGAGGAGGATGGGGGGCTCCAGGCATCTGGAGAGCCTGGTGCTGGCCATGCTGATGTTCCAGTTGAAGTTTCCTGTGTTGCTCTGCCCTGCCCCGCTGCCTGCCAATGAGAGGGCTCTGCCGGCTGGGAACGTGTGGTTATTTGCACATGGCTCGGGAAGAGCTTTCATGTGGTCCCTGGTTGGGCTTTCCCTATAATGAAATCATTTTGCTGTTCTGGAAAGGGACTCTTGTGCGAGCAAGGATTAAGGTGTATTTCAGAGCGTTTGCCTCATGGTCCGTGGCATGAAGGGAGGTACAAGGGAAAGGTGCTGTGTCTTATTTAGAGGCTCAGTAGTTGAAATGTCTTGTGTGGGCTCAGGAGAGCAGGGATTTCTGCAGGCCTCAAGAGCTACCGACCTCTGGATGCTACTGGAGCTAAAAAGTGGGGCTGAGGAGGAGGAGCCCTCAGGTGGGCTTGGGGGGTCTTGCAGTCTCCTTGTCACCTCAGAGGCGGAGGGAGTGATGCACCAGTGAGCACCTGGGGTTGTGCTTGGACACCGGTGTAGGATCCAGCACCATTTTTTCAGCTGTGGACAAACATATTTCCTTGCTGTGCATGAGGCCCAGGGTCTCCAGCAGCTGTGGAGATGCAGGAGGCCAGAAGCAGTGTTTAAAAGCTAAGGGACATGCACTAGGAAATTATTAGCCGTGCAAGCAGCATCCCTGTGTGCTGCAAACAGGGGGTTTATGAAGTTTGTGCTGAGCCCTTGGAGATCTCTTGAGCAAGAGCGGTCTGCGTGCCACGCACAGTTATTATTGGAAGGGGTGGCTTCGCTGCCTATCATCGGGCTTTGCTGAGTTAGCTCCATGGAATGTTGCCAGACTCAAAGTATCTTTTCCTTGGCCGTTGCCAACCCACCTACTTGGAGTGGGTGATGACTGGTTCGTTCCACAGCTCAGCTGGAAAAAGCGAGTGTCCCTGTGGGAGGGTGGGAAGAGGGAGCGTTGCAGGGTGGCATCTCCCGAGGGAAGAAGTGGGTTGCTCGGGAGACATGTTCAGTATCCCATTGCCATCTCAGGAGGGTCCTGCTCGGCTCCTGCAGGTGCCCTTGGCTGTGTGTTAGGTTGGGCCATTGCTGCCTGTTGGCTTGGTCAACACCCGCCCTCCAACGTGTGGAGGGAGCTGTGTGCAATGGCAGAGCCCCTCTGCCTTCACTCTAGGGGTGTGTGGGGAGATGTAGTTCCCCTCTTGGCTCCCAATGCTTGCTTGCCATGCTGCTGATGGGGGTGGGAAGCATCCTTTGCACTTGGCACAGGATCCATGCATCACTGTGGGGATGTGCTCCTCGGGGGTTGCTCCCTGGGGCTCTGACAGCAACCATGCTGGCAATGCCTGCTGCTGCCAGCCCCCCCGCTGCCACTCCAGCCGTGGATTCCCCTCTGTACCGTTGCTAACATAAATCCCCAAGTCCCTTCTGTGTCAGACATGAAGAGGTTGCTTTGCGATGAATTAGGTTGTTAGGTTTTCTTCAAGAAAAAAGCATTCCTTCAGCCCCAGAACTGCTGCTCAAAGGGCAGCAGTGTGAAGGATGTAGAAGGTGCATGCAGAGAGAGAGGAGATATCAAAAGGAGGCGAGGGATGCTCAGATGATGGCCGACACAAACAGGAATGATAGGAGAGACCTAAGGAAAGAGAAAAGAGCCGCAGCACAGGCACCCAGCCTTGTCGCCAAAGGCCTTATATCTGTATGACAAGTGCCCAGGATGCAGGAGGGGAGGATTGCCCTTAGTAGTGAGCATCCCTCCTCCTTTGCTGGCAGCCCTGCTGCTGCTGAGGCTGAGAGGGAGTTTGCGGATGCGCTGTACTGCACTGGGACATGAGGAAAGCTGTGGAGGAACCAGGAGTCTGATTCCCTCTGGGAGGGCAGCATCACTTCAGGTCAAGGATTAAATCCATTACAGAGAAGCTCTTGGGGGAAAGCCCTGGACACGATGCATATGGAGGCTGATGCATTAAAACTGCTTCCTGTGGAGATCTCTTCCCACTCGGGAGGCAGGGAGAGGGCTCGGGCACAAAACCACCACCCAGAGCTGCCTCCAGCACTAATGGCTTTGCATTTGCCAGCAAGTTGGGAGCAGCCTGGTCCTGGCCTGGCGCCGGCGGGTGAAAGAAGCCCTTCAAACCCCATCCCTTCCAAGCCAGGGCTGAGTGCTGGAGGCAGCGGAGACCCTTCTCTTTGTCCTATGGGTTCCAGAGGCTGCTGTGCAGAGCTGCAGCCTTTGCTCCGACGGGAGGTTATCAAACCCAGCGTGCTTGTTCCAAGCATTTCTTGTGTTGTGCAAGGACAAAATCCATGTAGTCAGAGGGGTCCCAACCAGCTCTAATCATGATAGAGATCTGGGTTCCCTGGAAGGTAGTGTTCCCTTGCTGCACCCGGCTGTATGAGCTGCCTGCACATGAGGGTATGGGTAGGTGTAGGCAGGCATTTTCTTTCTAGGTGTTGCCTAACAACAGGATGCGAAGAGCCTCCCAAAGCTTCCCAAATGAGCAGACTTTTCCCAGAAGGTGCTGAAGGTGAAGCAGTCGGCCATTTGATTTGCTTTGGGAAACATGGAATTTCACTCTTCTTGTGTTTTTTTTCTGTTCTTCCCTTCCATCTTGCATCCCCACACATTTCCTTTTATTCTCCCCTCCCCTCTTCCTCCTCCTTTTCATGAGCTATTTTCAAATGCCAGGAAGGGCGAGATCTGAGGGGAGGAGGAGTAACTGAAAGAACAACAACAAAAAAAAGGGTGGTGAAATTATTTCACACATTGACGGAGGAAAAAGAAAGTGTGGGTGTAGGGAAAGAGAACAGCTCCAATTCCCACAGGACGAAAACCAGCTTCATTCATCCCTCCATGCAATCCTATCAGGTAGAAAGGTTTGGTTACGTTTACCGCTGGTCCCTCTAGCTTCGCGGCCCTGACCTGGCACAGGTTTGGTGTCGGGGCTTTGGTACCAAGGGAGCCAGGGCAGGAGTATGCTGAGTGGGGAGAAAGGGAAGGATGAGCTGCTGGAAAACCTGGCTTTGGATAAAGCCAAGTTGTTACCCAGCTTGGCCCTGGGAAGGGTTAGGGGAGATGTGCAAAGTGCCAGCTTCATGGGAAGCGTCTCTTCACACAAGGACAGTATGTTGGATGATTTCCCGTGTTTAATAAATAGGATTAAGCCCAGCAACAACAGTGCTCGCTGAGAACTAGGAGTTCAGCTCCTGATAAACTCTTTAGTTGGCAAAATCTTCTTATGCTCAATTGTTTTCTCACTTAGCTGGGAAAACTGGAAATAGCTGGTTTGGCTTGATCCAAACCAATCTTGAAATGTGATTTGCTTGGATCACTGGCCACACTGACAACTCTTGTAGCCACCGGAAAAGGGAAGGAATAACCCAAATCCCAAAGGCAGCTTTTCTGAGCTGCTCACTGCTGTGATGCTGAAGATAATGCTGGATGCTCTGGCTGTCCCGCACTGAAGACCTGTCTCCTTCACACTGTTGCCTTTGGTGAGCTTTGGAGAAGACCGTTGCTGGGAGGAGACTGGGGACCCAGCAGCAGCATTCCCCTGCCTGTCAACCCGTGGGTGAAGCTGGGTGCTTGCAGCAGGCTGGCATTTCACACCTTGGTGAGGGTGACATTTTCCTTGCTGCATTTCCACGTTGGGAAGCTGGCATTTCACCCCAAGAGGAAGCTGGTATTTGTGAGGCAGGGCACTGGCATTTCATTCATTGTTACCATCCAGTGATTCAGACAAGGTCTCTTAGCCAGAAAGGTCAGCTGGGGCTCTGCTGTTCTTTGCTGCTTTTCTTTCCTCTCTTCTTTTCCCCCTCAGGGAAAGAGGGAAAAACAAAGCCAAGCCATGCACCAGAACCACTGATTGCCATTTTTCTTGCCTTGGAAATGAATGTTTGCTATGCTACATAAAAGCTAAGGCTTTTCATAGGCTGTCTTGCAAGGCTGTCTTTTGTTAAGGTCCTCATTTTGCTTGGAGTTCCAAAGGTGCAGCCCAGAGCCTGGTCCTTGTGCCAGTGCAGTGCGGGTTGCACCAGTGCTCGCCCTGGTGTTCACCATTGCTCCAGTAACCCTACATCAACCCCTTTCTTGGGCTGAAGAGCTGAGCTGAAGCCCAGATTAACCTTGATGTGTTTCAAGGAGCCCAGACGTACATCTTTTCTGGCCCAACACCAGGTTTTGCCCCCAGATTTGCCCTGGAGCAGGTGATTTTCCATTGCCCATTCCCACCTGGGCAAGGGATGAGGAGCAGAAAGGGGAAACAAGTGCAGGTCCCTGCTGTGACTATGGGGCTCTTGTTGGACTGGGGCAATATAGACACTGCCAGGGCCTGGGGAACGTATATAAAATCAATGAGAAGCTCTTAAATTGTGCCTGAACCTTGCAGAGAACAGCGTGAGGAGTGCTGGCTGCAGAGATGTATTTGCTGCCACTCCGCGGGCTATGGTACATTCATTAAGTATCTTAAAGATGGATACACCCCCCAGTTCACCTCCTGAGAGAGCCTGGGAATTTATTTCCTCCTCAACCATGCCATCAGTCACCAGTGACAGCACCACCGCGGCCCTGCACAGTCAGAGAGGCACAGGCCTTGGGGAGGGGACTGCCTTGGACCCCTGTTCCTGGTTGGGAAAAGGGGACCCCATTCGCTGCTATCGGGAGGAAGAGTGTCTTGTACCAGGAGTAGCTTGATGCACCTCAATGAGCTGTTCAGGACCCTGCAGCCGAGTTCCGCATCCCTTTGCCAGCACTGAGCGCATCCTTCTCTAATCCGATGGTCGATGGTTCCTCCTCTGCCATGTGGACCTGGTCCCCTCCTTGGCATCCTGCCTCTGCTCCCAGCCCTGCTTTGGGATGCCGAGAGCTGGCCTGCTCCACACTGTGCATGTAAATGTGAGAGCCCAAAGTCTTTGTGGGGAAACTGTGCTGTGCCTGACTGGATACTTGTAGCTGTTATTGGAGCAGCCAGACATTGAGCAGGATGAATCCAGCGACCCACTCAATGTCTGAACTGCTTGGCTTTTCCTCCCTCCTCCGCCTGCTATGTCAGTGATGCTTTGGGCTGGGAAGATGTGACAGGGCCACTTAGCAGGAGAAAAGCCCATCTAGGATGAGCTGGGTGACCCTCATGCCCTGCACCCAGCACCCTGGGACCAGCCCTTCCCAGGCCCCATGGCCTCCCCTTTCCTTCTCATGCTGACATCTCCTTCTCTGGTGCCTTCTGCTGTCAGCCAAGGTGCACATCATTTGATGTAGAGACCTGAGTTTTACTTCTTCCTCTAATTTCTCCTGATGCTTTTAATTCTTTCCCCTATAGCAGCTGGGAACCCACAGATTATCCCGTAAGAGCAGAAGAAAGACTTGCCAACCTTTCTTACACTCTCCTTGAGATGAAAATAAGTTCCTGAACCCCTTATAATACTTTATTTTCTCCTGCTTCTGCTACTCCGAGTGTAATTTGACTGACTAAAGGATCTTGAAGCTAAGAAAAGAGGAAAGATAAAGTAGAGCAATAATAACAATGACAAAACCTGCTCCCCAGAGGCTGTAAGGGCCTGGAGGCTCAGAGGCTGGCACCGGGGTAGGTGTGAGCCTGGCTTTTGTTCCCCAGCTCTGGAGGCCGGTGCTGGGAGTGGGGACAGCGGCTCTGCAGAAATGGGATGCTTTTCAGGAGAAGAAGGGTATTGTGTCCCCTGTGATATGGAAATGAGTGGGGAGGGAAGGGCAGGGAGAGAGGATTTCTGATGGTAATGAGGCTTTTCTTGCCTTGCCTCCATCCCTTCCTTTCAAATGGAGGATGGGGTTTCAAGGGCTGTTGTATTCTTCTTGTTTCTGGTGGTTTTTTCTAATCCTGCCTGCTGTGGGTTTTAAAGATAAAAGATGGGAGCTGCAATGAAAGGGAATTTGGGGAGGGCTGGGAGATGATGCAGAGGTTATGGAGCCAGGGAGGATGGTACGAGCTCTCATAGGCTGGATGGGCTTGGGAATGTTTTTCCTCTCCCATTCCACAAGCCTCAGCACTGCTGGAGGTGGATGTGACCTGCTAAGCTGGAGCGAAGGCTGGTGATGAGGGCTGGTGCCATGGCTGAGACCACGGTGGTTGTGCCATCCTCAGTCACCTTGTCCCAGCTCTGCTGTCCCCCTCCACAGCCCCTTCACTGCTGGTGTCCACAGGCTCCTATGGGAACACCCAGGACTCTTGGATGTTGCTTGTGATCAACTTTATAGCACCTCGTTTGGAGGAACAGCCTTTCCTCCCCTTAAGTTAGCTGAAGACAGAGTATTCCTCCAGCTCCTAACTTAGTGACTGCAATAGTACTTGTGACTGCCCAACAATTGTACCTTATTTTTAGTCTGAGCTTGTCTAGATTCAGCCTCCAGCCACTAACTCTGGTTGGGCATTTATCTGCTGCCTTGAGGGATGCTCTGCTATTCCAAAGCTCTTCCTCATGTAGGAAGCTGCACTGCTTGATGGAAAGGGCTGAGCACAAATTTCCTGTGCAAACAGTTTCTGGTGGAAAACTGTCTTGTAAAACCTGTGCTCCGTGCTGAAGAGGTGAACTTCCTCCTCTGAACAGCCAGTGCTGCGAGCACTTAGCTCCTGGGGGAGCAAGGTGGGGAGCGGATGACTCAGGGGCAGGTGACACTGAATGAGCAGAAGATGCTTCCCAGGCAGTTGTGGGGTTGCTGTCGCTGACCATGTGCTCCACTGTCAGTGCTTTTCAGTCGTTGTTGATGTGCAGAACACATGAGCCTCCCAGGGCAGCTCCCATGGGACAGGAGCTGCTTTCCCCTCCTGCCCCTCCTGCCCTGCCTGCCCTGCAGCACAGGACCACTGCAATATGGCCCATTTCAGAAAGTGCTGATTCAAACCCCAGTGCTGCTGTGCCGGGCTCTGCGGGTCAGGAGGGCTCGCAGGTCTAATCTGCCATTGAGGCAGGAGCTGGAAGAGAAGATGCCTCATGGTGAGCTTTGCTGGTATTTGTTCCAGAACTGCTTTATTTAACCAAGGGCCTGGAGCCATGCTGGTGGTTGCCCCCCCATCCTGCCCAGCAGACATTGCTGCTCAGCTGGTTGGTTTTACCCTTCCTAATGTTATAAGAAGTGACAGTAAATCCATCCTGTATGCACAGGACCGTGTGGGGTGTTTAAACAATCATTTGCATCCAGATGTGAATAGCTTTGGGGTGTCTCCTGACAATGTGGGTTGGTGCTGGATATATTACACTGTAAAAGTTAATGTTTGGAGTCTGACATTCAATCCACAACAGGAAGTGAGTGGTTGGCAATGAACTCTGCTGCATGGGGCAGCCCCATCACCCATGGGTGCTGGGACGGTGTCTGAGAGGTGCTGGGGATGTCTCCCATCAGACCTCCTTTCAGACACCACTGTTAAAGGGCTGCCATATGCAGCCAAGAGTACCCATACAGCTTGTCTCCACCTCCAGGAAGCCCATTATCCTGGGAGGAGCAGGAGGGAGAGTGAAGGGACATGGCAGGGGAAGATAAGGCCAGGAGTGGAGGATTTGTGGGGAGTTAAAGGGCGGTGAATTGGCTTTATGCCCCGGCAGGTTCCCATTTCCCTGGCACTGTTCTGGCTCATCCGCATCCCAGTGCAGGCAGGGAGCATCTCCTTGAGCATCGCAGCCTGCCACGGCTGGGCCACTGGCTGCCACGAGCCCCTGAGCACAGGGAACTGGGGTTTGCAGCTCTGCTGTGCTGCCCTGGGACCTCTGGCACATGGTGGTGGCAAAAGCAGAGGTAAACGAGGTTACTTCAGTGCTGGCCCGCTGGTGATGCTGAGGGAGATGCTTCAGTTTAAATCAAACCTGGATCAAAGCGGAGATGGCTCCTCTGCTGCTTGGGGATATGTCTGAGCTCATAACATGAGGACAGCGTTTACTGCTTAAGGTCATCTCCTTGTTCTGCTTTGGTCATCTATGCTCACAGGACAACCCAGTATCTGCTCTGCTTCATATTGCATTGGTTTGGAGGAGCTGGATCTCACTGTGCCTTCTCCTCTGGGCAGGAGCGGTGACCAGGCTTGGGCCATGCCCTCTGAAGGATGCTGACTCCATAGGAGGGTTATTTTTAAGGCTTTCTTGGGCACGAGGGCTGCAAAGCAGTGGTTTACTGCTGTGCCTGTAGGCACTGGGGCTGGGTGTCCCCGCATCACCTCACCCCGCACAGCTAGGACTTCCCTGTGGGAAGCTGGGATGCGCTGGGGACTCGCAGTAGCATTGTGGCTTTCCTCTCATGGGGCACATAGAGGCCATCACCTCAGCCAAAGCAGACATTTGCCAGTGCTTTTATGAACTCTCCAGCTCAGAGATAACAGCTCTTCTCCTGGTGCCTGGAGAGCACTCTCAGCAGCAGCATCGTGACTGCTTAAGTCCTTCACCGTGGCCACTGTATCCCCTGCGCCCTGCACCAGGGAGGGCTCAGGGCTCCAGCAGTCTGAGAACGTGACAACAATGCTTAGAATAGGGTCAGGAGCATCACGGATGGCGGCACACTGGGGTGAGGGGTGAACTGCCTGGGAGACTTCCCCAGCAGCACGGGGACATGGTGGGATGGTCACCTGCAGGCCAGACCCTGCTCCTGCAAGTCCTTTTCCTTGCTCGCATTCTCTTGCATGGGCTGGGATGAATGAAACGGACTTTGCAGCCCCAAATCCTTTAATCTCCAATATCCTTAACAGTATTAGCCAGACTACAGGAGTCATATACACAGTAATTGCACTCAGCAGAGGACATGCTCAGAATTTCACGCTGGAAGGAAACGTATTATTCATTTTCTCCTGTCTCCCACCCATCTACACAGAAGTACATGGGAGTCATGATAAGGATACATTAAACACGCCAAGGAATGTCATAGGTGAAATACAACATGCTATCCAGGCTATTAACCTAGGCAGCCTTGCAGGAGCTGCTTGGGGTGAGATCTGCTTAATGGGGGGTTTAACACCGATGCAGATACTCACTTTTCGTCTATTTATGTACCCTGAAGAAGCAGGGCAGTGCTGGGCACCAGTACAGGGATAGAGCTGTGGGGTGCCACCATGGTCCTCTGCGTGTGGAAGGGGTCATGGACCTTGGTGCTGCCCAGGGACCTGCCTTGGCCCTGGGCAAACACAACTTGTGGGTTGTGGCTGATGTAAAGCATCCCCTTGAGGACCTGGTGATGTTGTTAAAGAAGCTACTTCATCTTAAGTATCCCACAGCAGAGTCTCAGGGTTTAAGTCCAACAAGGTGGTTTATGTGAATGGTACAGCAGCAGAAACAGCTTGAGCTGGTGCTAAGTAAGTTAGGCTAAGCGATTAATATCCTTTATTTCCTTCCCACGTGAGGAGCCAGATCGTCATCTTTACAGCTGGGTGTTTGCAAGCCCCATGCCCAAAGCTGCTCCTGTTTGCAGAGCTGATAACTGATGGGGAGAGGGCTGTATTGTCTGAGGAATACTTATGCAAACGAGCACAATGGCTTAATAGGAACACCTGGAGAAATCTCCAAAGAAAGTACTATAAATTCCCCTTCCCTTGGATTTATGAGCAGGTTTTTCAAAGATATTGATGGCTTCCCAGGCGCGTTGTTGTGAGTCCTCAGCACAGATTTGCAGGGCGTGCTCCAGGAGCTGATGAGGCACTGGGAGAGGGGAAGGGTGATGGGGCAGCCCTGTTTTCACCCTGGGCCTACAGCCAACCCACTGAAGCACATCTCTCCCTTTCCTCCTTTCCAGGTTCCTCGCCTCACCAGCAGGTCCTTGCAGAATTTCAGCTCTGGTAAGTGCAATAGCATTTCCTTCTTGCTGAGAGCATGCCGGCGCTAGAGCATCGTGTGGGGCCGGAGGAGCAGTGGGGCTGGGCACCATCACTGAGGGTGTAAGAGCACAAGCAGGGCTGAGGAGCCAGCTCCTGGCATAGAGGCCCTTGTGCCAGTGCAGTTATTTCCCTGCTGTGTGAAAGTTGGCTGGGATACTTTTTGCACTGGTTTTCCATAATCCACAAAGGGAAAGTGAGGGAGCATTTTCATAGAGCCATAGAATCCCAGACTGGTTTGGGTTGGAAGGGACCTTAAAGCTCATCCAGTTCCAACCCCTGCCATGGGCAGGGACCCCTTCCACTGGAGCAGCTTGCTCCAAGCCCCTGTGTCCAACCTGGCCTTGAGCACGGCCAGGGATGGGGCAGCCACAGCTTCTCTGGGCACCCTGTACCAGCACCTCAGCACCTGCATAAAGACAATGAGATATTCCTTCTAATGTCTAACCTAAATCAACCCTCTTTCAGCCTAAAGCCATTCCCCCTTGTCCTATCACTCCATGCCCTTGTAAAAAGTCTCTCTGGATCTTTATTGTCAGCTCATAAACTTTGATGGATGGGAGCCAAAACCTTCAGTTGAGTAATTGGTGTGATGACTGCAATAAAACCTTGAGAGGGCTCTGTCACCACAGCAGCTCTGGGTGGGATTCGGGGGACCTTTGGAAGGGTAAGAGGGTGAAACAATGGGTAGGAGGAGAGCAGAACCTCCCAGGGGACCTCTGCAGAGGAGCCAGGCTTAGAGGAGCATTTAGGACCTGGAAGAAATGTGAAAATCAGAGGTTGCAGTCCTTTGCTGTGAGCGAGCATCATCACCTCTGACCTTTACAGTGATGGGCTCCTCTCAGGCCACCCACTCTGCCACCAGCCATGCTGCTTGCCTTCTCCTGGGGCACACAGCAGGGAGAAGCATGAAGTTTCCCCCTCCTCATGCTGGAGCCCCTGCGCCATTCCGTGCTTGACATTTTCACACTTGCAAAGTCCCCGTGGGCTTTCTAACCGTACACTTAACCCAGCAGAAAGGGCCCTGCTGCAGTGCTGGGATGAATTATCAGGACTGGCTGGCAAGCAGCAGGGCTGCACCGTGTTGTGCTGTCTTTGCCTTTGCCCTTTGGATGTCTTTCCTGTTAAGAAACATGTATTTATCAAAAGAGCAGCTTCTATGTTTGAATTACCTGTTGGGGTGATAATTGAGTCCCACCAAAGGTGTGGACAGCGTCTGTATACCCAAGGCTCTGCTGTCCTTGTCCCAGGTTGCATGGTGCCATTGAAACTGAGAGTGTCTCTTTTCCTTAACAGAAAATGGTTTGCTAGTTGGGGCTTAAAATACATCAAAGGGAGGAGTGTTATGGTGGTCTCAGGCATTTGGGTGTTGCTGGTGTGACTTTGCCCTGGGACAAAGCTGCTCTGGGATGGGGACAATCCTGCCCAGGGCATATCTGACCATAGCAAGGGGCAAACAATGGCAAACAAATGACTGCAGTGATGGTTGCTTCTTGCAATCATTGACCACATACGGTTTTCCCAGTCTATCCCTGTGGTTTCCCAGCTGTGTTGTTTGGTGGCTCCCTGGGCCATTGTCCATGTTGGGAGTGCTGGGATGCAAACTGCTGCGCCAGCTCTGTGTCACCGGTGGTCGTAAATCCTGGTTCCTGAGGGAATGATGTCCTCTGCTGCTGCTCTCTCCTGTGCACCAGCATGTTGGGCTGTCTTGGCCCTCAGTGTGAGCAGCCTCCCTGCCTCAGGCGCTGCTCCAACATGCGGAGAAACTCCAGTCAGTGGTGGAAGAGCTGACCAAACGACTTTTCCATGTCAGGGCTGTGTCACACTGGGAAAATACAGCTCTGCTTTCCCAGGCAATTCCAGGCCAGACGGGACCTGCTTGTCCCCAGAAAAGAGGTGGTGGAAAATGGCCTGGAGGAGGGGGAGACGGGGAAGAAGTGGCAGTGGTGCTAGAACTGCCTCTGCTGAAGCATGGTAATTGGCTCATGACTGCTTCTCCCTGATCTTCTTACACCTCTCCTATTGCACATCTCTCCCCAGCCATGGCCATGTGTGTTAGCTGAGATAAAAGCTGTCTTCCCACATGGGGCTCTTCTCCCCCAGCATCCTTAATTGTGAGCCAACGTGGCAAACAGCCTTCCGGGGAGATGCCCTGGGCTTGGCTCCTTGCTCTCCCTCCCTGCCTTTTGCCTCTGCTCCTGCTTTCCCCAGCGCCCCAAGGCTCCCCACAGCCCGTCACACGCCTCTGATAAATGAGCTTCATCTGCACCCAAAATTAATCACATTGTCATGCCGGCAGAGGAGGAGGCAGCTGCGCCGAAATGCCTCCATCTCCGGCTAATTTATCACAGGGGCTGGATGCAGCGCTGCTCCGCAGCTCCCACCGCATGGGGACATGCTCCGGAGAGGCAGCTGGTGCCAGGAGCTGGGATGGCTGGGAGTGAACACGTCAGGAGGATGTCTTCTCCTCCTTCCCGGAGCTCAGCCGCTCACTTTCAACCAGGAGGACCTGGCAGGAGGTTGCTCGCTGCTGGGTGATGCTGCTGGTGGCAGCCTGGCTCCTCACAGCCACTTTGGACCTGGGAGCTGGATGATGCTCAGGAACCCGGAGCGGGAGACTACTGAGGAAAATGGATGTGAAGAGATTATTCCAGGATTTCCAAAACCAAGGTGTTCGAGGATGGTGGGAGCGGGATGTACCTGGCCAGGCTGACGTGTCCTCTATGTTTGATCACTACAGTGCTGCTCTACAGAAACAGAGAATTCACTGGCTGTGTGCGCACAATGGGCTGGTGTCAAGGCACAGGACCCGCTCAGGTGCCAGCTCCTGCTACAAGACATTTGGGATGGGAGCTGGTTGTGGAGTTCACTGCTGGTGTTGCACAGGGGATGTGCGTCTTTTGGGGATCCACATCATCCTTCTTGCCCACTGCCAGCTGCTCCTCTCCATCGCAGTGTGAGTTTGGCTGGGCAGGCCCTCTTTTCCTCAGGCCATCCCTAGGACAGACATGAGTTTCTCCAGTATATTCACTCTCGCTTGTCTTGTGGCAATTAATTACTGATTCCAGACCAGATTTGGCTCTGGAGTGCTTGTTAACTAATTGGATGCCTTCCAGCAGTCTCTCCACGATGGGAAAGTCACGCGTTCCTTGTCGGCTCCCTGATTGCTTTGTCCCGCTGCAGTCAATGGGAGCACCTTGGAAGAGCTCTGCTGGGGCTCTCCTGGAGCTGCTGACAACATGGGATACAAAACAACAGGCAGCAAAGCAGAGCACCGTGGAGATGCTTCTTACTGCTGCTGCGCTTCAGTGGGCTCCGAGCCAGTGGAAGAGGCTGCAAACCTGCTCTGCCCACTGGTCCGTGAGGGTTTCACAAGCGCTCTCTTTGCAGACGTTGTCAGATGTGGTTTTTTAACTTGTGGCCCAACAGAAACGCAGGGAAACCGCTGTACTTTGTGACCTGAGGCGCTGCGCTGCCCACGTTTTGCTGTCGTGGGGAGAACTGGTCCCATGGTTTTAGAGAGAAGAGGTTTTCATCAATAAAAATTGAGCTGCTGGTGCTCCCAGCAGCTCACCCAGAGAAAGCAGCGAACTGCTTTTGTTAAAGCCTTAAATCTCAACTTGTAAGGGCATGGGCTTATTTGCACCAGCAATAAGCTGGCTTTTGGATAAACACAGTGTTTTGGGGAAGGGGAAAGGGTGTTCTGGGTGTCCTTCCAACATGTGCTTTTGGTAGCCCCATGGGGTCTCTGCCCAACAGGCACCAGGCAGCTGAGCAAGAGGGGGCAGAAAGCTTTTCCTCCTTCCTCGTCCCATGCTTTAGGGTGGTTCTGGGAGCTGTGCTTGTGCCTGTTTCAGAGCTCTTTGGGTGTGTGCATGGTTGTGAGCAGGAGGCACGTGTGACCTGATCTGCTCCTGGGCTGCTGCTGGTGCTGGGACAGGGCAGGACCCGCTGCCATAGCCTGGCATTTGCCATCCGCTTGGCTGAGAGGGAGCCTGGGTACCACTCAGGGAGCACACAGGATGCTCCAGGGATGACACTGAGCCACCTCAGCAAAGTGAAGCAATCGTCTGCCCCCAGAATCAGCTTTTCCAGTCTCCAGACACTGCCAGAGCTTGGGAAAAGCCAATAGGAGCTCTTTTGAAGCGCTTTGCTGTGCTCTGCAGCGATTGCTAGAGGTGCCCAGGCCTTTTAGGACTCGGAGTTCAGTTTCTGGAAGGACCTGCTCCTTAGAAATTCAAATGAACTGTCTCTGCAGATCCCCATGTACCAGCACCAGGGCAACGCTCAGGGCCAGAGCTGACACCAGCAAATTTCCCACTTGCCGTTTCCTAGGTGCAGTAACAGTGCCAGAAATGGCATCAGACTTAACTATGCATTAACAGCCCTGTTTTCTGATCCTTCAGTCATCTGTCAGTGCCAAGAGACTGGAAGTGTTTCCTTGGGTGTAGTCTGGCCCCACAGTAATAAATTGGAGTGGCAGTGGAGGCTGCGGATGGGCAGGGAGTGCCAGAGAAGCAGGGGATGCCACCACATCCCTATCAGCACCGAGAGAGGGTACTGAGCCATTCCCCACCAGGCTTTGCAAAACATCTCCGGGGCAGGTTTGTGGCATCTCTTGCCCCTCTGTCTCTCATAGGATCCATGCGGATACCATGGATTTCAGTGGCATTGCGGCGATGTTGTGGAGAGGGCTGTGCTGTGAAGTGCTCTGGAGCTCTGCCTCTCAGGCTTGGGCACGGTTTGTGTTTCCTCGAGGCTCTGTGCTTTTGGGCAGAGCTGGAAACAGCAGCCTCCCCGGGGGGCCGGTCCTGGCACGCTCCAGAGCCAGCTCAAGGGAGCTGGAATAACCTGATACGACTCTGCGGAGCCTGCTTTCTAGTCCCTGTAATTAAACACCCAGCTGTTGAGATCTTTTATGTGTATTCAAAGTGAAACTTGGCAGGCTTGCAGTGGCAGGGAGCTGGATTCAGTGACCAGGAAGATCTATTGTGCTCTTAAAGCAAACTCCATTATACCCTGTCCAGGATGGGCAGAGATCTGAGGGGGACAGGGATGCTTTATGGGCTGATGAGATTGTGTTGGAAACTTTGCTGTGTTGCTGCTGATACACAGCCCATAGGCAGGAGTGAGTAGGGGCTTTCTTAGAGATGGGGTCTCCAGAAGCCCAAAGGAGTCCCCAGAGCCCCTAAGGCATGTAGGACCATATGTGAGGCTGTGGTCTCAGGGGGAGAAAAGGGCTCATTCACTGCAGGCGCTGAGTTTAACTCCAACTACCTCATCCCACAGGAGCTGGCAGGAGATGGCTGAACCATCCCCTTTCCTCTGAACCAAACCCCTAAACTCGAGGTTTGTCCATCAGAAGCAATAATGCACCAAGAAGTAAGTGTCAGAGGATTTATGGGAGACATGCTTCGCTGATCTCCTTTTTAAGGCTACACTGAAAATCAAACCACACTTTCCCCAATGGGGACCATCAGGCTGTCACCATAAAGAATGTCCTCCTGCATCATGGAGCCACACGCATGTGCGTGCACGCAGCATACGCAGGGATGCAGAGGCAGGGCAGCACAAAAGGCTCCACTCACGTGGCTGGAGAGCTGAGGAAAATCGTTATTTTTACATATGTATTTTTATATGGCAATTTCCTGGCCGCATTAAAGGAAAAACCAGAGTTACACAAGCTCAGGAGTGAGTTCCCAGTATAAAAACCCAGCATGTGACTTCTTCACGCAACTGAAGCACAAACTCATCGTGGCCATAGGCAGACGTGTTGGCATGGCTCATGCAGAGGGGAGAGCATCCCATCCTGGTAGGACCCATGTGCATGTGGTGCCATCAGCTTGCAGGGAGTGCTCAGTTGAGGTTGAGCAAGGGATGAGCTTGGCTTTGAGTGAATCTTCCTTTCCCACTCCGAGTGCTGGGGCAGTGATTTGAGGTCTGGCTCTCCCCAGTGTGGCTGGACAGGGCTCTGTGGCTTGGGGACATTTGTGAGCTCTGACAGTGGAGCTAATGTGATTAAGAGCTTTCCTCACCTTCCACTCAGTGTTTATTAACACTTCCCTTCTAAGGTGATCATGAGCGATGAGGGATGGCTCCCCAAAGGCTGTGGGTGCTGCCTAGCTGGCCATGGGGCAGCGCAGGGAGAGCTGCCACCCATTCCAACCTTGCTTCCATCACGGAGTCCTATTTATACCAGGATGGGAGCTTGGGGAGGGCAGCTGCCCTGGTTGAGGGAGGGTGAGGCTGCTTAGCTGGTAGCCTGTGAATGGAGACCTACAAACAGCTTCTCCTTGGTGTCACAACCCCGTCCTCTGCACAGGCAGGGAGAGAACCCAGTTTTGGAAGCCTCCTTCCCAGCTCTCTTAATCCAGGGCCACGAGAGATATTTTTATGTGGTCTTACAAGTAGGTCTTGAGACAAATCGAAGTGGGTGTTTCAAAGCCTGCATGCAAATAACCCCTCTGTGTGACACACAGAACCCTTCACTCTTGGCTCTGCTGCCTCTTTGCTCCGCTCCGTGCTCTCCTTCTGCTCCATGTCCCTCCTGGGGATGCCTGCAGCAGGCTGCCACCAGCACTGACCCCTGCCCAGCCATGTGTGCTTGCAGAAGGTGCCTCTAGACCTTCCCTGCTGTATCCCAGATGGACAGTGTTCATGTGACCTTCTCATTCAGGGAAAAAAACAAAGAATGGAAAAGTAAAAATAGTGGTTTTAAATACAGCATTTCAAGAGAAACATCCAGTGCCACAAAAGGGGATGTTTGGGTTGTGTCCCATTGCTCAGCCGTGGTCCCTTGTGCACTCGTGGGGCACATGGAGCCCATCTCCAGCCCAAGGCATGTGGAAAATGGCAAGTAGGGATGTGGGGTGTTTAGCTGAATTAGAACCAAACTTTGCTGTCTTTTTAGTCAGAGAATGGCTTTCAGTCTCTTTTAGACACCAAAACATGTCAGCCTGTGTTAAACCAAAGCAGAAAAGCACGTTTGATTTTATTTTTCCTGAATATTTTAGTTCTTCCACCAAGGAAAAGTGAATTTCCCATGGAAATTGCATTTCCTGTTTGGAAACAGGTTGTTAACATGCCAATCAGCACTACAGAAGGCTGCTTTTCCAGGGGCTAATACCTGAAGATTGACTGATTTCAATATTTAGCAAGATGCAGCCTCTGATTCAGCTTTTCCCCTGCATCATCAGGGCTTTTGTGCTCTTCCTTTCTCCCGTGTGGATCCTCCGGAGAGCCTTGCTCAGCGGAGCCGAGGAAGGGCTCTCCTCTCTATCTGTTTCCATGAAGCCTCCAGGAATTTAATATCTCTGAGATTTCCAGCTGTCACTCACACACTGTTGAATCTGACTGCTGAGTAGGAGAGTAATGAGGGGAGGCAGACAACACGTGGCACACGTGATGCACAAACCTGGTGTTCTTAAGGAAACCGTACCAAAAATCATATAAAACCCCTAAGAACCCTGCTTTTCATGAGTTTTGCCTTGCTCTGGATGCAGGTAGCTGTTAGTGTGGTCTGGTGGTGACACTGGATGGTGCTGTGGACAGGATGGGTGCTCTCACACGGACACGGTCCTTCTACTGTGATGCTGCGTCTGTGTTAAAGCCATGGTGTGACCATCTCCAGCAGTGCCATGTGGTTTCAGGGCAGACCTATCATCTCAGAGCCATCCTTTAGAGATATTTTCATGGAAAGCACTAATTGTGCTTTTATATTACATTGTCTATTACATAGCAGGATAAGGTGAGATGTTAGCAAAACAGTGGAACAGCCGTTAACGTACCTGTTAAAATATTGAATGGTGCTGCCATGAAAAGGACCTGGGCTGGTTGCCGAAGGTGCTGCCTTGCCTTGGTGCTCTGCTCCAGGACATATTGGTGGGACAGGTATAAAACACCCTATGGCAGGTTTGGAGGTGATGTCTGATTGCTTTGTGCAGCCCGTGTCCCCCATCTTGCCGTTTGCAAGGGGGATATTAGTGCTAGGGGCAAAGGGGAAGCAGGGACATGCCATGGGAGCAGTGACACCTTTTACTGCATTGGGAGGAAGCAGAAGTGATGCTGCCAGAGGCATGTGATGCTGCCTCGTGCCGCAGGCAGCAGCAGGCAGGAGGAGGAGGAGTGCTGCTGATGGAGGCTGCAGCTTCTGCCCAAGTTGCTGCTTTCCAGGGTCCAGCTCAGCTCTGGGATGCTTGGAGAAATAGGGAGCCACACAATTGCTGCTTGTGCCTGCTTTTATCCCCCTTCCCCACTCCTCTCTGTCTCTGATGGCGGGCAGCCCAGAGCCAGGCTTTTCATGCTTTTTTGTCTTTTTTAGCAAGAATAAGTCTTTTATCCGTTGACTGTGAGACTGTGCTGGAAACAGAGTCCTGCAGATCTTGTGGGGCTTTTTATAGCCACCTCCATCTCCCAGGTTACCTGTCTGAAGCTTGGGCTGTGCCCTGAGTTGGCACCGCTGGCTAGGACAGAGCTTAACCCCAACTAGAGGCAGGGATGCAGGGATGAGGACATGGGGACTTCACCCCTATGGCATGATGCTGTCTCCACTCGCCTTGCAGTGAGTGTAATAGGAAAAGGGAAGCGTGTGGACGGGAGAAGGTAGACGTACAGCAAGGAAAACCAGCTCATTTTGCTTAATTATGACTGACTGTGACAGCCTGCATCTTTAGTTTGAAAAGTATCTGTGAGGTGCGGGCTGCTTCTCTCAAACGGGCTAATTATGTTAATTAAAATGCTTTCTTTATAGCAGTTCTGATTAATAAAAACAGTTCCAGTGCTCTCTTTAAACACGCTAACCTTCTGTTGTGCAGGAAAACTGGCTTTTCTCAGCAATTTATGACTTTTAAAACAGATTACAGCGGGACAGCCTGCTGCTTTCACACAGTAACGCTTCCTCCCCGGGGGAAGAGCAAGGCAGCCCACCACCGCAGCACCCCGCTCCCGGGAACAGACGGGGGAGAGCACCGGGGCAGCAGCGCCGGAGCAGGCAGCAACATGTGCCCGTGTGGGAGCCGCGCATGGGAGGGAGGCGTCGGGGAGCTCGGCGAGAGTGCCAGGGAATAAAAATACCACTTATTCCTCTAATTGCTGTTTATTTCCTCTGCAAAGGATGGGGATAATTAACAAGCTCCCAATTAAGAAAAAAACTACGTGTAGGGGAAAAACAGGTACGGGTGCCAAGAGAGCAGGGCTTGTGCTGGAGCATGGTGGAGGGGCAACGGCGTGGTCTCTCCTGCTGACCACACATGGGATGGGACCCTTCGGGGACTCAAGGGCTCTGAGGACCTGAAGTTTTAAACTGAAACAAGGGAAGCTCAGGTTGGATATAAGGAAGCTCTTTACTGTGGGGGTGCTGAGGTGGTGGCACAGGGTGCTCAGAAAAGTGGTGAATGCTCCACCCCTGGCAGTGTTCAAGGTCAGGTTGGACAGAGCCTTGGTGACATGGTCTGGTGTGAAGCATCCCTGCCCATGGCAGGGGGTTGGAACTGGATGATCTTAAGGTCCTTTCCGACCCAAACATTCTGTGATTGGACACAGTGGTTCCCAGCTCCTCCCCAGAGACCTTTGCCAAGATGATGGTTGTGCTTCCAGAGCTTTTAAAGGTTCAGAGCTTGTGTGACCGTTGGTGTTAGGCTGGTTGATGTTTTGTCTCTTGGCTGGTTTGTTGGTTCTTGAAGGAGTTTATTTCTTGTGTGTGGAGGTTCAAACCCTCTGAGCATAGTCTGGTGTGGGTTTGGAGAGTGGATGAGCAGCAGCTCGATATCTCTGTAGGTAGCTCTTAAAATACTATAAGCAGGTAGCCTGGTGCATCACCAGTTGCTCACATAGAGGGTAGAATTGTCACACACTTGTCCCCAAACTCCAGTCCTGCTGCCTTGCAGGCAAATGGGCCAGAGGGGCTCAGAGGAGTTTGTGTCTTGCTGTTGTAGGAGATGAGGAAAGTGAAAGCTTGTCTCTGGTTCTGTGAAATACAGCCTGTGAAAGAGATGACGGCATCGGTTTGCCATCAGCCGTGACCCCTGACGGGGTGGCTGGGTGACTTCACTGGGCTCACTGACAGGGTGAGCTGCTGGTGAAGGGAGAGGGGCTGCACGGCAGCTCCAGGGTCACCACCCGCTGACACATCACTCAGAACCAGCCTTACCATGGGCTTTGCATGCCCTAAGCCCTCCACATGGCTGCTGGTGGCACTGCCCCGGGTTTTGGAACCTCTCCTGGGCACCCAGCAAGGCTTGGCACAGCTCACTGGGCAGGCTCTGCCAACCCCATGGACTTTGATTCCCTGCTTGTCTCCTGTTGTCACCGCTCCTGTGCCCTCCATCCCTCCTGTCCTTCCCAGTCCCACTCTCCATCTCCTGCCATGTTTGGAGTCTTTTGGGACACCATAAGGATGTTGTATATAGGCCAGCAGGAGAGGGGCCATGGTGGTGAGGCCCCTGCACACATGCAGTAAAGCAATGCTGCCCTCCAGCACATTGGCACCCCACAGAGCTTGGCAAGCAGTCATACAGTGAAGCCATCCAGAGCTTTCCTGCAGGTAACCCCCCCAGCTTGGAGGTTACAGCTGCCTCAGTGCACCCTAGCATGGCTCCAGCCCCCCCCCCAGCACAGCTCTTTCCCTGCCCTGCAGGCTTGGCTGGGGCTGGCTGCGCTCCACTCTTCCCCTCGCTGCCCCATTTACCTCTGCTATATTTACATGTCTATTTTATGATTTCAATTTTTAATGCTTCTGCTCTTTGAAGATGCTTAATGCTTTGGAGTGGAACATTTTCTTCTGAGTCCTGAGTGCCAATTGAGGACAGACCAATAAATCAACTAATAACTGGAACCTCATTTTCTGCTCCTGTGGCTGCAAGTTAACCCTCCTTGTGCTGCCTAGGTTCTCCCAGTGCTTCCCATTATCCCCAGGCAGGACTCTGCTCAGTTGCTGGGTGGGTACTGCCCGTACTGGGTGTAAACAGCTCAAGCATTTGCATGCTGCCTGTGCTGGCTCTCAGCATCCCTTGCCTGGGTGGTGTCAGGTCTTTGGTTTCTCGTGCTGGGCTGTACCTCAAGTGATGGTTTCCAGCTCCAACCTTCTATTCTCTGCCGTCACCACCAGCCCTAATGCCCCACTGCTGAATGGTCAGCAGAGCTGGAGATTAGCAAGGCTGCCTGCAGAGGGTCTGGCAGGTCACCCAGGCTGTTCCCAATCCCAGACCCAGGCAGCTCCTCAGCCTGGAACAGCCAAGTGCCAGCTTTATGACTTTGCGGTGATGCAGAATACAGGCCCTCTCACTGCGCCCTGCAGGAATGGCATCCAGAGAAAGCCTCTTCCCCTCTGCTTGCGCAGAGGCTCCGGAGCCCAGCAACCTGTGGCAGACCCGGAGGAATCCCTTAGGAAGGCATCGCATCCCTGTTCAGTATTAGCTGGAACAGATGAGCTGCCGGTGCAAGAGAACTGGCACTGAGAGCCTAACTGAAAGTGGCAGATCTTAGGTAAATCCTCTTTCCAGCTACTCATCCCAGCCCATAAGGGCTGAGGACTTTCCACACCACTGCCTCTGTTTGTCCAACTCTATTTACTGCTGTCATTCATATCAAGACCATCTAATCCTTTAAGGAAGCACCTGCTTTTCCCCCCTCCTGTGGCAGCGAGTTCTGCAGGTTGCTTGCAGGGTGTTGTGCTTGAGGATTGGGCACTACCCCTGCCCTGTCTGTATCTCCAGATACCATCCTGGAGCCAGGCTGCTGGGCTTACCTCACTGTACTGCTTTATTGCCTGTTGAATTATGAAAGCACTGCTTGCATCACCTGGCAGATGGCCATGGAAGTGCCTCTCCGCTGCTCTTTAACTTCTGACTTGGAGGTGTTTCATGCATTAGCCTCTGCTGCTCTACATCTGGAGCCAGGCTGTGTCCGAGGGCTGCGCTGAGCTGGTGTGGCCGGAGCCCTGGGGAAGCCCTGGCTGTGCAGGAAGCAGCCAGCCCTAATCCCCTCCATGCAGGCTGCTGCATCACTGCGCTGCTGTACAGCAGGCAGGGGTGCAGCAGAGCAGGCAGGGTGGACCCTGGTCCTTGTCCTGTGATGGCAAGGGCACCCCTGTCCCTCTGCACCCTGGCATCAATCTCTGCCTTTGGCACTGCTGCCCTGGAGGGTTGAGCAGTGTTCTGGAGGCTCCACATCTGCCTAATGATGTGCTGAAGCTTCATTAAATGCTCCCTGAGACAGGCACATGTCCCCTGGTCCCCTTCCGCTGCTGCAGACACACAGGGCCACATAGTAATGAAATGAGGCCATGGTTATGCTATTCTCCACCTTTTTATTTTAAGCAGGCTTCTCTTCAACACTGGGGTTCTGCTGGGGGGGCTGGAGCCCTACAAATACATGTGCCTGGCTCTGGGCAGGGGCTGGGGCTGCAGGTGCCTGGTGGCAGCGGGGGACAGGGCTCAGCCAGGGTTTGATTCCCGTTTCTGCTGTCAGAAGTCATGTGTCCATAGGGAGCTGTGCCAGTGTTTGGCTCCGAGCAGCTTGATTTTGGCAAGCCACGAGTGCCAGGGCTGGCTGGCAGAGCTCAGATTGCCCATTGCCATCTCCATCATTCCCAGTGGGTGCTGGGGGGAGGATGGGGAAGGGAACAGAGCCCTTCTCCTTCCAGCCTCACGCTCTATTGCGCTCCAATGGCCCAAGTTGTGTTTAACCATGATTATAATGGGGTGACATGGTTACAGCTTCCAGACCCATACACAAATGCTTAATAACCCAGGGGAATGCTTTCTGGCTTGTTAATGGGGCTTGAAGGAGCTGTTCTGCCCCTTCCCCTGGTTCTGTGCAAGCTGAGCATGGGGAAGCATCTCAAGGCTTCAGCTTGGTCCTCTCTCTGCTGGGGACCTGGTAGTGGCAGGACATCACCTCCATCCCCAGCCTCCTCAGACAGGCACATCTGTACCCCCCCCCCCCCCCAGAAATGGATGCAGAGGGTATCAGGGATGAAGTTTGCCATTGGAAAATGCCTTTTTTATCAGGCTGTATTATCAGTGTGTAGCAAGCATTCAGGTGGGAGCCTATCAAAGCAAATCATCCTGGCTTTCGTCTGTTGACAGTGTCCAGGAAATTCAAATGTGTCTCTGTGATTTGACGTGTTTTGACTTTTATGTTTTAATTTAATATCCAGGTTATATTTAACGTTTTATGATGGTTTGTGTTTGAGAAATGAAATGCTTTTACCCTGACTGCAGCAAAATGCCTGAATGTTTCCTGGGGAAATGCAAGTGCTTGGGTTTATCCTGAGCCCTGTCCTGTGGGTGATTTTGATTCACTGAGTTCAGTGCAAAACAAGGAACTTCACACAGACCAGATGTTGCAGCTCCTGACAGACTTGTGGCTTTTTGGTTACATGCACCCTGCAAAGGGACACCTGAGTCCTGGAGCAGGTTTCATAGGATCCCAGCCTGGTTTGGGTTGAAGGGACCTCAAAGCCCATCCAGTTCTAACCCCATGCCATGGGCAGGGACCCCTTCCACTGGAGCAGCTTGCTCCAAGCCCCTGTGTCCAACCTGGCCTTGAGCACTGCCAGGGATGGGGCAGCCACAGCTTCTCTGGGCACCCTGTGCCAGCGCCTCAGCACCCTCCCAGGGAAGAGCTTCTGCCTAAGAGCTCATCTCAGTCTCCCCTCGGGCAGGCTAAAGCCATTCCCCTTGGCCTGTCCCTACGGGCTTTTGTCCAAAGCCCCAGGTTGGCCCGGGATGGAAGTGTCTGGGATGGAGGCCCATGTCCTGTGCTGGTGTGGGGAGGGTGCCTGGGAGGTGGTGCCACATCCCTGCAGGCAGAGCTCAGGGCTGCCGGTGCCTGTTGGCTGCCTGTTGTGTGCACATGTGAGCACGTGCATGTGTGCTCATGCATGCACATAGGGACAGGGATAAAACCACTTTCCAGGGAAGTGGATAAACCTCCCCACACGGCAGCTTGTTTGTTGCTAGGATTGCAGGGCTGCCTGGCAGGGCTCCACACCAGACCTTTGTTCGGAAGATGCCACCAGCAAATAGCCAAATGCATTTGTACAGTATCAGTTGACAGCACATTCCAGCCTCCAACTCTGTTGAGGGGGGGAAATCATCCCACTGATATATGTGTTTCAACACCAATTATCCAAGCCTCATTTGCTCTAGACTCACAAGACCGTGTCCCATGACATCTATTAATTGCATTAAAAATCATTATCCTAAATCTCTGGGATGCAGTTGCTCAGGCCCAGGTTTCTGGGAGGGCACATGTGTGTGACAGCATGGAATGGAGAATGTCCACATCCTCCTGCAGGGCACATCCAGCCACCACTGCCAGCAGGGCCTGAGCCACTTCGGGTTGTGTTCTCCCAGTCCTCAGCCCCCCATGTATTCATACCTGGGTTGTACTTTATATGTGGTTGGGGCAGCAGGCAGGATGTGACCGTGTCAGGGCACACAACATGAGTGATGCTGCCAGGGCTCCGCACCACACGCTGCCAAGCATGAGCCATTTGCCTCCTCTTTGCCAAATACTTATTGTTCCTGCTTTGAGCTTCTGCAGAGCAGGGTTTGCCAAGGCTCCAACATGAATCATTAATTAATTCCTGGAGGGTTTTTTTGTGTGTGTGTGTGTTGTTTTGCTTTGATAATTGAAAACAGGGAGAGGGAGGCACTGTAGGTGCAGGAGAACAGGGATGTGTTAGGGACTGTTTCACCATCCCTGGGCAGGAGGGTGCTGCTGGTGTCCTGCTTGCTCCTTGGGCTGGGTTATAGCTGCTCCAGGTGCTGTCAGTACCCGGACCCCTGCCCTCATCTTGCCTACTGGGCTCCATGTGAGAAACCTGTGGCTGTGAGCATCCCTCTCCCCTTGTCCTCCTCCTGCACTCTGGTATGGTAGAGTCTCCTTCAGCATCCGTGGTGCTGGGGGTGCCCTTTGTCAAGAGCCTTGCTTGACAAGGGACCCCCAGCGTTGAGCAATGGTGGGGAATTGCTCTGCTTCCTTTGGAAATGTCATTCCCTGAGGGAGTCTCTGGCAGTGCTGGTGAAAGCTCAGCAAGGCACCAAGAAAAGGCTTGAAAAGGAAAAGGCAAGTAAAAAGGACAGAAAGGCCTCATTAACAAGAAAAACACACTTTCATCTGCTGGGGCAGCCTTGAGATTGTGGGGAGTGAAGGAGGGCAGTGAGGTCTTGCCTGGAACCTGAAAACCTGGCTTCTCCTTGAATGCCACGTGCTCCAGCCCCTCATCATCCCCATGTGTCCAGTGTTTCAGTGCCTTGTTAGACTGGGGAGCCCCAAGTGGTTTGGTCTTATGGTACGTATGGTCTTATAGCCATGGAGGGAGGGCAGGAGCAGCAAGCCCTGTCCCCGTGCCCCACAGCCCAGGGGCAGCAGGAGCAGGCTGTGCTCAGGCCCCGAGCATCCAGGAGCTCTTGCAATTTCCACTTGCTTCCTGGTTTAATAACTTGTTCCTTATTGACATTTTTATTCCGAACACAGGGGAAAATGCCAGCATGGTAATTGCAGTACATGTAAAGCAAGGCACTCTGCCATATCCTCCAGATCATCTCCTTCCCCCTTTCCCCTGCTCATAAGGACCAGGTGGAAGCGAGCGGTGGCTTGGCTGGAAGGTGTGATACAGGGACCCATGTGTGCCATAGAGCTGCCCCTGATGGACGAGTGGGGCGCGGGCACCATCCGCTCCTCTGTGGTGACTCACAGGGCAGCAAGGGCTAGGAATAGCACCAGGTCTAATTGCTCTGCTAACAGCAAGACCCGCTGCCTCCAGGAACACTTACATCTGTGGTTTCTAATACCATCAGAAATCCCTCTTGCTCTCATGTTTACCAGCATGCAATCACAACCCCTTGATGTCTGCATAACAGCCTTCCATCTCCCGGTTCCCTGCAAAGAGTGACAGAGCTGTAACAGTCTGGAAAGAGACAAACAAGAAGCAAAAGCCCACTGGGATCCAGGGAGAAATCTGTGTCCTGCAGGATGGAAATCAAAAATAGAAATGCTCTTCCCTCCCTCCACCCAAAAGGACTCGATAAACAGCTAATGTAGGGAATTTTGCAAAGCCACCACAGCCACCTCTTTTTCATGCAGTAAGCCAGAAAATGTTTACTGCATGAGCAGAGCAGAAGCTGTAATGTTGTAAAATGATAGTGCTGGGGAGCCATCTGCTTATTGACTGAAGGCTGGAGCACGGGCTTGCTGCTAGTGTCTTACATGGATGTGTGTGCATGCATACGTGCCAGGGATGCATGCTGAACGCGTACTGACTGCCTGATTCCTTGTGCCTGGGGCTGTTTGTTCACACCCGGACACACAAGAGCGTGTGCTGTGGTGTGTGTGCAAGGGCAGGATGGGCTGTGCTGGCAGCATGGGCTGCCCGGTGCTCTGGGGCGCATCTGCTCAGCAGAGGCACTGATGTGCCCCGTGTGCCCTTGCAGCCTGCCTGTCTCAGCTTGGCTCTTTCCCTGTTCGTCTTGATGTGGCTTCTCATCAACCAGCCAAGCCTCTGAGCCCTGCCTGTCACTGTCACCTTCTGTGCTTTGACTGTTAACAACACTGTGGTTTCGCTAAATTGCGCTGTCACTCGTGGTGAGCGAGGGACACCATCACTGGAGCGGCAGGCTCCGGGTTTTCCCTGCTCTTTGGAGCAGGGTGTTTGCATGGGTGGGATGATGGCACCAGGGCTCCCAAGTTAGCTTGGAGTAACCTTGGGGTGCTGCTGGTTACCCTGGGATGGGCTATGGTGGTGGAAAAGGGAAGGTGAATCAGAGGAGCAGACCCATAAGCTGTGGGGCTTTCAGGCTGGCTTTGCAGCAGTGTACAGCGACAGGGGGATTTCACTGGCACAGCTCCGGTGTGGGGCACGTTGGAGGGCTCAGCGCAGACCTGTCATGGATTTGCATCTGATGAGAGCCCTCTCCTGCTAAAGCCTCTGAGCTGCACCAGCACACGGTCACCTGCAGTTAAGTGGGGGATTATGCATGTATGAATGGCTGGCATTGAACTCCTAAACTCTCCAAATCAAATCCCCCCCTTCAGAACGGCGGCACTGTTCCTGCTGAGGTCAGGGGGATTTGCGGCTCTTGTAAGAGAGCCAAGGCTATGTTTCCTTCCCTTGCTGAAGGTCGTGCCACAGTGCCCTCAGCATCAGGCTAATCCAGCTGGTGCCCTTCACCCATACACAGGCTCATGTGCCTGATGGGGCCATGCTGAGCCCCTTGTTGGTGTCCCACACCACTGGCGTAGCAGGACCTCTGCACCCATCAGCAGAACAGCCTGCCTGCAAGAAACCAGCCTGTATGTCTCGGAAGCAGTGACTTTGTGGCGTTGCATGCCTTTGTTTTGATGACAGGAGTGGTGAAATAACACCCGTGGGACAGAAGCAGAATTATGATATTGCCCTTTGGAATTATTTCACAGTCAATGTAGCTTTCCTGTCCTCTCGGTGGTATTTTACCCAGACATTGCTCAAAGGATCACTGTCTTCTATTAATCCATTCCTGTTGATGCACCAAATAAAATGCTATATTGCCCCTAGCACTCCTGCTGTCCATTTTGTTTCCAAGGAGCAAGCTGCCACCATTCACGGGCAGCGGCGTTTGTCTGCTGCTGTGAATGATGATCGGCTATTGCAGAACGGGAACTGGGTACAGATTCATTCACTCTTCTGCTCTCTCACAAGCTGCTCTTGTGTTGTTGATAACCCAGGGCTGAACGATTATTGCATATAGAAATCTATTTTCATTTCTTATGATTGCTGCAGTGATTAAATGATGTGCCAGGTTGTACTTATCCTGGCAGTGATGAGGCGCTACAGGGTTTACCTGCAGGGCATGGCTTGGTGGGACAGGACTGGTCTTTGGCCAAGACCCACAGCGGGATTCCAGTGTTTAATTTCCCTTTTGGTGGGTCCGGGTCCTGGCCTTGAGCTCAGTGCAGTGCGGTGGTGCTGGAATTGTGAAGTCTCCACATTTCCCAGGAGAGCTGTAGCCCAGTAGCACACGTCAGGCTCCTGACGTGGATTTTCTTGGCTCACTTCCCTTTTGGGCTCCAGCAGGGTTGTCTCCATGCTCTGGGATTGTTTGCTCCAAGCAAGTGGCTTTGCCTGGGTGGCCAGAACCAAATCCAAACTGTATTGTTGCTTGTTTTATCCAACCTGTCCCATTTCCTATAGAATTACAAACTTTGGGCTTCAGTTACAAAGGCGCCTAAGGATGGAAAGAGGAACTGAGAAAGATTAGGTGTCTACACCCTCTTCACTTGCCCTGCAGACACCCATCTGCATATTAAATGTCTTTCAATATTTAGCTCTTATGGCCAGGTAAAGCTAATTGCATGAGTAATTCTGTTGACTTAGTTATTCCTGTAAACATTGACAGAATCAGCCCCCCCATTACTCAATAGAAAACACTTCCCAGCAAAAAATACAGACAACTCGCTCTTCATATCCTACCATTTGAAAATAAAAATATCAATAAGGAGTGAAGTCAAAACTGCATTTTAGATTCAAGAGATTATTCAGCAGAAAGCACGAAAACAACGAAGCTCTTCTGAGTATGATAATCAGCACAGACAGACGTATTGCTTTTTCACATCACAAAATCTCAATACCTAAGATCAGTAGAAAACTAAGTAGAAAATGCTTTTTATAGGATTCAAATTCCAATTAAATTAGAGCAGATTATTCAACAAGAAAGCCTACAAAATGAAGTCTCAGTTTATGTATTGGAAAGCAAAATGCAAATATGTTGCTTTCCAGCTCGCAGGTTTTCAGCCCAAAAGACAAACTTACTTCAAGTAAGAATTATTTCATTCAAATTCTGGGGGAATCGATTCAAGGAACTGATCCTCAACTGAGTTATTCAGCTTTTTTATCAACAGACTTATTTCTCCCCTCTTTATTCTTAATTTGCCTATTCATAAATTCCACCACTTTGTCAGTCACAAGAAATACTTTCCAGTAGCTTTGACAAAGCAGAAATTAGCAGGAAAGAGAACTGGCACATAAACGCCTCTCTACAAAATACTTCCTTGCAACGTAAGAGGTTTTTCTCTTCCTGGAGCTTTAATGCCAGCAGAAATCAATGTGATCATCTCAGATCGCCACAGGGCTTCTACCCAGGCCTGGGGGACAGTCCCTGGGCTGGCCCTGCTGCAGGGGCTGGGTAGGGGGTCCAGTGCCACCACTCCACCCGGGATCCCCATTGGCATCCCCAGGGGAACAGCTTTGCTTTTAGAAGCTCTGCTTTGGGCTGAGTGGTCCTGCGGGGCAGGAGAAAGCGCTCTTTGGTAGACAGCTCTGTTAATCCGTTCCCTTTGCTCTTAAACAGTGGTATCTTCTTTCCAGCCTGCAATTGCCTGGCTTTGACTTTGAGCCATTGGATCTCATTACATGAGCTTGTGTGGGTCGTGGGTGTTTCTAGGGGAAACACCGGTGATCATAAATCTTTCCTTTTGATCTACAAACATCAATCTCTGCTGATCTAAAGAAGACTCAAAGGTTACAGGAAGAGTTTGAGTCATAGAACTTGGTAAAAATCTGATCTCTGTAATATTATTAGGAATTGGGAAATATTTTAACAGGGGGATTAAATTATCTTTAAATATAAAACTTGAAAAGAAGGAAGGGATTTGTTCAACTGACACACCAGAGCAATGGTAGGACCTCAGAAACCATTTGTAGAACCTCATTAAATAGGAGGAGGGTCTGTGAATCCATGCAGCTTTCTGAAGAACTCTGAACCTTCCTTTTTGCTCCAGTCTGCAGCTATTTGCTGCTGTGTCCACCTAGCACTAACCTGCCTGCAAGCACCGGGAGCCTTTGGGATTGTACCCTGGAAACCTGGGGATGCAATGTGGGACAGTAAATGCAGTCAGGGTCACGGTCACTCCTAGTCACAGAATCCCAGCCTGGTTTGTGTTGAAGGGACCTTAAAGCTCATCCAGCTCCAACCCCTGCCACAGGCAGGGACCCCTTCCACTGGAGCAGCTTGCTCCAAGCCCCTGTGTCCAACCTGGCCTTGAGCACTGCCAGGGATGGGGCAGCCACAGCTTCTCTGGGCACCCTGTGCCAGCGCCTCAGCACCCTCACAGGGAAGAGCTTCTGCCTAAGAGCTCATCTCAGTCTCCCCTCAGGCAGGTTCAAGCCATTCCCCTTGGCCTGTCCCTACAGGCCCTTGTCCCAAGCCCCTCTCCAGGTTTCCTGCAGCCCCTTTAGGCACTGGAGCTGCTCTCAGGTCTCCCCTTCAGGAGCCTTCTCTTGTCCAGGCTGCCCCAGCCCAGCTCTCTCAGCCTGGCTCCAGAACACAGCTGCTGGTCCTAATTCTCCCAGTTTCTCTAGGCAATGGGCTTGCCATGAGGGTCATGTTAGTGGAAGGAGTGGAATGGTGCAGTGGATGCCTTGGGTCAGAGGTAGGATTTTGCGGGTGAGATGTGGTCTTCCTTCTGCTCTGGAAACATTACCTTGTGTCTGTGCTGCAGTGTCTTCTTGTCTCCTTGTTTTGAGGCATCACAGAAGAGATACTGTGATGCTGTTGTCATTTGCCTCTGGGCTTTCTGGCACCCGGGAAGCTACTGAAGATGGCTGAAGTGTTTGGGAGTCATTGAATATGTTGGTGCTGAGAAAGGAATGTCCCTCCACTGTCATTCTGCCTTGTTTCTTGCGTGGGGGTGAGAGTTCCCCATCCTGTAGTGCTCCAGCCACAACTGAGACTCCATGTTCAAGGAGCCTTGGGAATGTCACCCCTTTGGCTCTCCTAGCAGTGTCCCAGCTTTGTGACAGCGTTTCCCAGTGGGCTGGCGAGGCAACTTCGGCTGCTGCTACCCTGCTGTGCTGTGAGAACCTCAGGGTGCATGGTGGGGGGGATGGAGCAGGTAGTGATGGAGCAAGCAGACCTTGCAGCCGCTGCTGGAGTTCAGTGTTGTCTTCATGCTGCCCAAGCCTTGTTCTGTCTGGTGGCACAGCTGCATGGGAGCATCAAAGACTAACAAGTGCTCTGGGGAGAGGAATGTGGATTTGGGGAGAAGGGCTCTCATCACCCTCCTTCCAGATTGTGATGGCCTGCTGACAGGTAGAGGTGGGCAGCAGAGTGAAACCCCAGCCTATATCCTCTTCCCATCTGGGCTTTGTCCCTGCGAGAGGAGAGCTGTCATGGGTACCACAAAGCAGAGGGGCCAGGATTCCCTGAGCATGTGGCTCAGCGATGCTTTGTCAATGAGCTGGTGGCTTTAGGTCCTGCCTTGGAAACAAGAGGGGCACGACTCAACTTTTGATGGAAGGAAGGGACAAAACACAGGGCAGGGGCTCCCCATGCTTTGGGTGGGGAAAGCAGAGAGGAAGGGAGAAGGAAAGGGAGATGAAAGGAGGGGGATGTAGGGTAGTAGAGGGCAGCTCCCCCCGCTCTATCTTGTTTCCTTTTAGGGTGGCTTGAAAAGCCCACAGCATCCCCTCCTTGCGGAGGGAAATGGGCTTCCTGCAGAGCTCTACTGGGAGAGACTGCGAGAGCAATGTCAAATATCTGCTTGAGAAGTCAACAGAAGGGCCCTGCAGGATTGACTGCAGCCTCGTGCAATGTTTAATTCTTTCTTTCCTTATGGAGAGAGATGTTATTTGGGATGAAAGATTTACGCAGGGAGGGCACGTGAGGAGGGGAGGGAAAGGGGGAAGCAGTGTGTGGGGAGAGGGAGGGGACCGGCTGGCTCCCTCTCTCCCTGTTACCCCTGACAGGGTGCCTGTTTGATCTGCCTGCCTATTACTCATCGCTGGAAATGTTGGATGCTGCTTCATTATCTCAGCCTCGTTTATTTCTATCAGCATATTTCCCCTCTCTGCTGCCTTCATCTTTGCTCAGATGTCTATCGCAAAGCACCTGCGTCCGACTCCTGAGCTCCAGCACAGCCTAGCCCAAAGCACGGGGTACCAGGAGTTGGGGACACCGATGGTGACATGAGGCCCTCAATGGGACCACCACAAGGAACCTGTTCATGCCAGATGGTGGCAGAGGGGTGTCCTATAGAACAGGATACCCCATTTTCCAGGCCTGCAGGCTTTATGCCACTGATGGGGGAGGTTTGGCTCTTCCACCTTGGGTACCAGTCACTGATGCTGCAGATCTGGGGACACAACTGCATCTAACCAGGCTGAGAAGGATGAGGATGGCAAGGAAAGCATATTAGCTGCATCTGATGTGTGTTCCTTGCTCACCCTCTGTGGCAGGGCTGGCACTTGAAGGGGGAGAGGAATGGATGTCTGCAGACATGCTCACCCGGAGCCTCCTGGGCACTGGAGCTTAGCGGAGGCCTCTGGCATCTGTTGTCATGTCAATAACAGCAATAATCCATCTGAGGCCATGTTAGCGAGACCAGAACCAGCCGAGGAAGCATCTCGCCACCCCTGCAATTCTTGAGCTGGAAGAGAAATGAATTCCCACCAGCTACAGGAACAGAGATATAAAATTCCAGTAGCAGTAAAAGAAAAATACTCTTGAAATCCCCTTTTGATTCCACTGAAAAGGGTTTTTTAGAAATAATTTCCAAACATTTTGATAGTTGCTTTTCATTCCTCGTTCTTTTCGCAAAACTATAAATTACCTTAGATTTATTAACTTAAAAATTGATTTTCTTTCATGTTGAATGTGTCAAAAATGGGACATTTTGACCTTCTGAGCCTCTTCCAGGATTTTTGTGAAATGGGTAATTTGTCACAATTGATCCTTTTTTGGAAGGCTTTGAATTTCAACAAACTGGTATTTACTGATGAAAACAGTACCTGACAAAGTGACAAATTCCCAAACCAGCTCTAGGCAGGCAGTGGCTGCGATTTCAGGTTTCCAGACTAGGGAGGAGAAAGGGTTTGGTAAGTGATTAGGAGCTTTCCCATCCCGGGTGGGGATATGTCCCCTCTGGAACCCCGTGGGACACCCATGTCCCCCACTGTGCTCCCTGGCTCCCCTCGCACCTCCCTACGGAAACCACACACGCTGGCATCACTTCCATCCCAGCTCTTACACTCAGGGCAGCAATAATCCTTGATAAATGCCTTTAATATTTAATTGGTCTTTAAAACCCATAAATAGGCAGGATATGAAATGCATCTCCTCCAGTACGTGTTACCCAGAGACTGGTGGCATCTTGCAAGTGCGCTCAGTGTGGTTTGAAGCCTCCTCCAGCCACACTGCATCAGTGTGAAGTTGCACCTGCTCAGGATTTTGCAGGATTTGCCTGCAAATTCCCACCTCCAGCTGTGCCAGGCTTTCAAAGGATTTGAATTCCAGCTCTTGGCATGAGTCTGTCCCTTGGGAAGTTGATTCCACTGGCCCACCGAGACATGAGATTGCAGTCCAGAGCTTGGGCCTTGCTGTTGCTAAGCGCAATGTATGGGCTATAAAGCAGATGTGCAGGCATATAACCCTAAGGAAAACTAAAACAAAGGAAAAAAAGCTCCTACTCAAACATCTTTTGAAGTTCACAGAGGTTCAGCTGGTGTGCTGAGGGAAAACTGAGCTTTATTAGGGAAGCTGGGGTTCAGCCATTGCCCCGAAGAGCCTGAGCCAGCAATCCTCACAGCAGAGGTGAGAGTAATGCAAAGATCATCCTCCCCTGCCATCACCAGCACACTCCTCCAGCTCCTTCAGCACTGCCAGCACAAGTGCTGGGTGAACCTGCACACATCTAAAGGCTGATTTTTCAATCAGAGGAGCACTTAAGCCTCACAGAGTTCAGGTACTTGTCTCTCCGCTGCCACTCCTGCCTCTTGAGCGTGAACAAGTGGGCTCGAGCTCCCGAGAAAACAAGCTTGGCTATGAAGCTGCTAGTGTCTAGGGCTCACGGGTTGGGGGTGGCATGAAAATAGCCACTCTCCAAGCTCTGCTCCGTTATTCACCCTGTCTGAACCACCATCAGCTGCTTCTAAATACAGATAAATGCTGACAGCCTTTGGGGAGCTGCCATTGAACACATGGGAATGACGATCCCGCTGCTGGGTGGCTCTGGAAGAGCAGAGACGTCAGGAGGGAGCAGCAGCAATAATAAACAAGGAGTGATCCGTCGGGAAAGGTTGATCTGAGGGCAGGGTGACAGCTCTGCCGGGGCTTTTCCTGCGCAGGCTGAGGGAGGGACTTGGGATGAGTTGTAGGGAAGCAAGAGGCAGGAGCAGGTTGCACCTCACCGCATGGCATCCACCCCACTGCGATGCGCCTCGGTGCGCAGCAGGGACATCCCTGCGCCGGTAGAGCCTTCTGCTCTCCCTCGCTCCAGATGGAGCAGGCGGGGGTGCCTGCAAGCCTGGATCAGCCAGATCCCGCAGCCAAGTCCCTGCCTGCCCTCTCCCTGCTGCCACCCGGCACCAACCGGCACAGCAGCATTTCCCATCCAGAACCACCATCCTATGGGATCTGCTACTCTTCTCTCATGAAGCTCCTCCAAACCCACCCAAGCAACATGGAAGAAGCCACCGTAGTGCTACAGGAACTGGCAGCATCCAACCCTTTTCTGTTTCCTTCTTTCCTCTACTTTTATTCTCCCTCCTCTGCAGAGCCAAAACATTTTGGAGACTGCATTCTGCACTAGCCTATTCTTCACAGAACCTCCTATCTCCCAGCTTCAGGATGCTGTCTGGATCCGACCAATTACCAGCTCCCTTGATGTATAACACCATAAAACCCTTAACCTCATTACAGAAAATTTCTTTTGAATGGCCTTTAAAAACCATCTCATTACACAGGAAGAACTGTAATTACCTTTAACAAGACAGAGATATTGTGCGAGCGACCGTGTTTGGGCTGTCAAAACAGCAGCGGTGGGAGTTCATCTCCAGCTGGTTTCACCACAAGGGCAAACTCTTTGGAACTCCCTCCCCTGCCCCTCTCTTCATCCTGGCCCTCCTCCTGCCCTTCGTCCCTCCTTTCTCCACGCCTTCGCTGGGCAGATGCAACTCCTTCCTTGGCTTTGCTTTCCAAGATAAAGCTCCCATGCTCCCAGTCTGTGCAGTCCGAGCAAAGCTCTTGCAAAGCCCATCCCTGCTCTAACACATGGACGATGCTGTCCAAGGGCTGCTAGCATCCCTGGGCTGAGGGTTGGGCTTGGCCAAGGAAAGGTGATGATGTGGATCCTGGGAATTGCCATTGTTATCCTGTGGGGATAACACCATTCCCAAGCAAGACCACATGAGTTTAACAGGGAGGTATGGGTGCCCTTTGCCTTTCAGGGAAGAACCCCCCTGTCCCTGCTCCTTCCAGCCTTGGCTTCTGTTGCCCTGCTCGGCCCCGGCAGCCCATGGGGATTCAATCCTTTGCAGCCCTGTCACAGCTCATCCCTGGAGGGGACCGGGAGGGTTAAATTGTTTTCCTTTCTTTCTGCGTGTGTGTGACTCCAAAGAAGGTATTTTTTCCGAAACCAAAACATTTCCATCCCATCTGTCACCAATGCCACTGCACTCCCTTGTCCAGATCCAGTGAAAACAATGAACCTCCTAAAAACCTGACATGGTTTTAGAACACTCGGAGGGCGTGTTGCCAGAGCTGTGATCTCCCCATTTCTGGGTGCAATGTTTAACCCTTGGTGCTCACCCCAAGGGCTGCTCTGTCCTGGGGTACTTCTGCTGCTGCTTTATTCCTGCCTGGGTTGGGCTCTTTTCTGGGGCCGTTTTTGTATTGACAAAGGAGAAACTCATGGAGCAGCCTTTACCTACCTCTTGCAGCCCTGGCAGTGCTCACTGTGGTGTTACATGCTGATAAAGCATTTTCCATGTGTTTCCCCTGGTTTTGAATGTTTATGGACAAATAGAAAGCCATGGGGCAGTTGGGGACGCACAGAACCCCTCAGCAGGCAGGTTGCTCCATCACTTTGGCTAGGCATGCTGCCATAGTATGGTTGCTCTCTGCCATATGGAGGAGGAGAGGGTGGACACCAGGAGCCCAGCTGCTGTGGATCAAGCTAATCGCTTGAAGGCCTTAACTGCCATGAGCATGCCCACCTGGAAGCTGCACCTCACCCTCTGCAGCCATATTTAAGCTCAGGGCTGCCCATTTCACTTCTCTCCTGAATTTCAGCATGGGTGGATGTGTCTCCTTTTGCTCCTGCATGCCTGCCCGCCCATGGGGCATCTGGACTTGTTTGGTTGTTGTTGTTGGACCTGGCTGCAGCACCCACCTCTACCTGATGCGTTTGGAGGCTGGGCCCCATCAGGGAAGGCACCCTCTGCTCCTGCCTTGCATCTCCTGAAAGAGCAGCCAGCCCTTCTGCACCCTCATGTCCAGGGATGTGCTTCTGGAGCCACCTGGTGAGTTTTGAGCCCGTAGGAGAGAGCTGATAGCTGAGCTCTGGCTTTCCTGCCACCTCCATCCAGGAGCTCCCTGGTTGGGGTTCCCAGTGTGTATCTTTGGAGCTGGGCTTTTTCAGTGTGCTGTGCTCATGGGTCTGGACGTGCTAAGGACCAGCTTGGGGAGCCAGGCCAGGCTGATGTGTGTTACCCACCTGTGGTCCTGTTCAGCAGGAAGGTTAACTCATGGGGATCACCCTTGCCTCTCTGCTCTCTGGAGCAGGCAGAGGGGGTTCTGGGTCTGTAGGGAGGAGGTATCATGTTTTTATTTGATGTAAGCTGGCTCTGGTTGACCCAGAGGTTGTGAGTGAAGCAGTTGGTCTGTGTTTGCCTGCCTTGCAGCCTGCTAGCAGGGCTGATTTTCTTTGCACTCCCCTAAATGCCTTGGGGGAGGCTTGGACTCTGCATGGTCTCCTCTTACATCTACTGAAGATGGAAGTTAATCACCTTGGGGTGATACCATATCTAGTGTTTAGAGGCTCTGGGAAATGCTCTTGCTCCTCTCCCTGCTGCCAGCACCTGAGTAGGAGCCTCAGGGCTCCATCACAAGAGTTGTGGCTGCTTCTGCAGCCTCCCTTTGTGCTGTGCTGTAGAAGCACACCCTTGGCTTGTGCCCTCCTGTGTTGTGGGGTGTGACCCCTGTGATGTGCCCATGGGCAGGTCCTCTTGCAGTGGGCTGGTGTGGTTGGGAGCAGGCGTGTGTGGTCAGGGTCCTGCTCCCCCAGGACCCCGCAGCAGGAAGGGGTGAAGCAGGTCCTGGCGTGCAGCCTGCACTGGATGAGGAGTGCTCCTGTCCTGCTCTAAGTGCCCTCCTGAGAGCAGCTCTGCTCAGCCTCGGTGCCTCTGACCTTTGCAGTGCTGAGCAGTGGCATTGGCTGCCGGAGCTGCTGTGGGCTCTGCTTGCTGTCTAATGAGCCTGTGGGGATGGAGGGGGAATGGGCCACCAATAAAAATAGAGAACACTGAAAAGGTCAGAGCTGTTTGGTGTGACAGTAACTCACAAAGCTCTTCAAGTGCTGCATCTCTTGCTGCCAGCCCCTCTTCTGTGCCTGGGGCAGGGGCAGCTTGGCTCTGCATGGCTTGCATGGCCCTGCCCAGAGCATGGGGCATGTCCACACCTCTGATTTTGCCCATTGGTTGCACCTGAGCAAGCTGTGCTGGTAAAATCCCCCTCCAGAAGGAGTCTTCAGAAGATGGGGTTTGCTTTCCTGTTTGTGGATGGAGAGCTGCCTCTCTGGTTGGGCTGTTGTATTGACTGCTGCTTGCAGGTTCCTGCCATCATCCCTATAGCAGGATGGGTGGGCTCCTGGTTGAGGTGGTTTCAGTGTCATGCTCTGGAGCTATGTCCTGGGTGTCACAGCAGTGACAGACAGGGGCCACAGACATCCTGGAGGATGCTTTGTCCTGTGGGGTACAAGGGGCTGTACAAAAGCTGCTTGCTGGCAGCTGAAGATGTGTTCAGAGTCAGATGTGTACCTGGCTTTTCTGTGCCCCTCTGGCAGCTCAGCTATGGTGGGGGGAGAACCTAAGCTTCTCCTCCTTGCCAAAAAGGGCAAAGCTCTCCAAACATGTGCTGATTTTGCTGATTTAGGAAAAATGCCTTTTCTGAGGGCAGGGGGAAGCATCCATCCAAAAGTGCTCAGACCGGCTCCACTTCCCTAGTGCAGGGAGAGTCCCCCTTTCTGCCTCTGCCCCAGCCCATCTGCCATGGGCCACTGGCTGGTGGGGACCTTGCCTCTCCAGCCAAGGTGCATTTGATGGCTCTTTATGGTGGCAGAGCAGGGCCCAGTGATCTCTCCATATGCCTGGCTGTGGAAGCATGCTGCAGCCTGCCAGGTGCTGGGAGCAAAGGGAGAGAAAGGTCTTTTAAAATCACTTATTTCAGCCTACCGAAATCATGACAATTCACTGTTGAAGGCTCCATATCAGCCCTGTGCCACAATGACAGTTATTGGACAATATCAAAGAACACTTTGTGCAGTTCCCTTTCCTGTGGGCAAGAGGCATTTGGAAATGACAATTCACTGAGCTTGGGAGTGAAAATGTTGAAGTGCTGGAAGTAAAAACAAAGGAGCATGGGGAAATTGTGGGTGAATGCCAGGCAGGCAGGGCCGTGCACTGGCACAGCAGCAGCTCCTGTCCTGGATGCTGCATTCCTCTTCTGGATGCCGATTTCTCTGCAGCCTCTATGCCCAGTGGTTGGGATTTGCCCATGTTTCTGCCAGAGGAGACAGTTTCATGCCACTGTCTCTGGTTAAATGCAATGGCTGGATTATCTCATCACCACCCCACTGCTGTGCTCTGTGTGCACCCTACCCATGGCTATGGACACTGGGGAGGTCTGCCCAGCCTGGGGCTTTCTACAGCCCTTGGCTTTGCTATTCTGTGTCTTCATGTGGTGTCCCAGGGACAGTCTTTTGTGCGACATGTACTTCAGTAAATATGTAATGTTGTTGTTTTAAGGCTTTATTGCTTTTATGCAGCATTAATGTAATGCTATTCAGAGAGCTCTGGCATGCCTATTAGCAGCTGAAGTGGAGCAAAGGAAGGATGTTCTTCCTCTTCAAGCCCATCATCTTCCCCTTTTGATGCTCTCAGCCATGATATAATGGCCTAAAGGAGACAACTTGTCTCTGTTAGCACTCAGTGAAAAACAGTCAATGGGATCGTTAGAAGTGACTATGGATTGGCCTTGGTTTTGAAAGGGATCTCAAATGCTTGGCCAAAGGCCCATTGGAGCGTTTTCAACTCTTGCAAAAACCATCTGCTAGACAAATGGTTTCCAGAGTTCCCACCAGGATCATGCTCTCGGTTTTGGGGTGACCCCTGTGAGGAACTGCAGGTGCTTCAGTCAGCCTAGGAGGTGGCAGCAGCCCCCCATGTGTCACAGCCCCCCAGCAGCTTGGGGGGGCTGTCAGGCTGTAGCTGTGTGTTGGATGGGATGGGAAACACTTCCCTCCCTGGGATTCCCTATTTGGGGTAGAACTTAACTCATGTTCCTGGCTGTGTCCGAATCTGCCTCTTCTAGGCTGTTCCTGGGCAGGGGTATTACCTCTGCAGCAGAGCTTTGTGCCCCTCTCCCACCCTGCTGCACCGAGGTGCTTGAGCCTATCTGTGCGTGGGTTAAACTGCTGTGATTTGGGGTTGGCTCTTCAGCACCTTGTGAGTTAATAATTGTAATAGCTAATTTTAGTGTAGTGGCACTCCTGCCATCTGAAGTTGCCAGAACATGTAAGTGACACAGATTAATATTACCCAGGAAAAAGCCAAGCTTCTGGTGCGAGATCAATAGATCATAACTTGGTGACATTTGAAAATACATCTTATTAGCAGTTCATATTTTGGCACTCTCCATGCGTTCCCGTGACCTCCCTCCCTCCCTGCTGTCCTGGGGAGTTGCTATGCACATGGTTCTTGATGGCATGTGAAATAGCATTGCCTGTGCTGGATGCCGCTTTGTGGGTTTTCTTGTGGAGGATAAAATCCTTTGGGAATAGAGGTGAAAGTGCTGTTGGTCACTGTGGTGCAGGACGAGGAGCTGTTAACATTTTGTAGCTGTAATGACTAGGGCTTGCTTCTGAGATTGCTCAGGGCATCGGAACCCCCTCCTAGCAGGTACCTTGGTGTTCACACTATGGTGCTGTTGTGACCAGGCTTAGCACAAAGGTGAGACCAGGAGAGCAAAGGGGGCCCATGATACCCGGTCTGTCCTGGGTGGGGACAGGGCTCCCCTGGAAGGACGTCACAGGGCTGTGCTGTTGGGTAGATGAGCAGGGGCTCTGTGCTTCCAGCACCTTTTACCAGTGTCAGTGAGGAAGGGTAATGCGAGGGCCCTCCCGCAGCAGGGCACCTCCTTGCTTGTCACTGGTCCTTCTCAGCCCCAGCACATGGGGATCCTCGCACAAAGGTTTGATGGTGTAAAGTGGCTTCCTCGAGGGCAGAGCTCAGTAAAGGCTGTGTCTGCTGTGCCTCTGTTCCGGGGTCTCCTGTAACTCCTGTGCTTATCTCCTTTTCCCACGTGCAGCGGATGGTGCTGGCTTGATTTGCCTGCATGAGTCAGGCTCCTTGGCAAGGAGCTCTGAGCTTCACTTCGCAGCCAGCTGTAATCATATCTCTTCAGGGCATGCACACACATGTGCGCACACCTCTCCCCTCACGTCTTGCGCTGCCTTCTCCTCCTTGGGAGGAAGCTAATCTCTTCCACAGCCCCTTGCCCCTCAGCAGATTAGAGCAGCTCTCAGCTCCTCCTGTGCTGTGGAGGAATTGCCAGGATCAGAGGTTTGGATCATAGCTGTGGGGGATGATCCTTCTTCTGGTAAGCCTGGATGAGAGAGGTGGTGTGCAGCTATTCTGCATCAATGGAGGATGCTGGAGAAGATGCACTTCCCCCTGGTCCCCAGAGTCAGCGGGAGCTGTGCTGGGTTTTGCTCAAATGGAAGATGCTTGTGTACACTTCTGTAAGCAATGAAGTGACTCAGGATGCCCACTCAGTCTTCTCCTTCCACAGACTGTTCCCAAAGTCCCTCCGGATGTGTCTGAAGCATCCTAAATAAGACCTGTGTGCTGTGCTGAGCTGCTCAGGAAAAAATAGGCCACTGCTTTTCTCACGCAGGCAGCATTTAAAGAGCTGTGCAGGAGGAGCGTGGGCATGTGGCTAAATCAGAAGTGAGGAGCCGTCCCCTCCTTTGGCACCTCACCTGTATTGCATGAAATGGGGACGTTGGGAAGCCACGCTTGCAGGCTGGCTGGCTTTTTGGGGTAGCTCGCTTGCAGTGCTCCTTCCATCCAGCAGCAATCACTCCGGAGAAGCAGCCTTTTGTCTCTGTGGCTGAGCTTTCCCAAAATGGCTCCATGTTTTACGTCTGCTCCCAGGAAGGGGCAAAACTTGCTTGCCTGAAGTGGCTTAGGCAATGCACCTCGCAGGAATCCTGCCGTGCTCCCCTGATCATTTCCCCAGCCAGATGCCCAGGCAAAGCATCTGTCTTTGTCTTCCAACCTGAGATGCTGTCTCCTCAGTAATTAAATGAGGAACATCATCTCTTTATATTTCTGTCAGCCGATTTCAAATTACAGAGGGACCTATAGGACCAAGAAGAACCTATCCTCCCTTTGGGGATCGCCTGCCTTTTGATTTAAGTTTTTTTGCAGGCTGGTAATTCCATCTGAAGGTCTCCTGCGATACCGCAGTAACCCTTGGATGCTATTCAAGTGCATCCTGGCCCCCGGCGTGTGCTCATTGCCTCCTAATTGCTCTAAATAAGTTGGGAATGATGAAATTAAAGTGCCATTGATATCAGACAGCTCTGGCACACTGCAGTTACAGGCGAGTGAGGGAAGTGGACAGATGGGGAGATGTTAGGATAATAGGTATTAAATGCAGATTTTACCCTGTTTGGGATCCCCATCTAAGCACAATTCAACTTCTCGGGGCAGCAAGCCTGGCAGTTTCCATGCTGGTGCCCCAGCTGAGCATTTGGCATGGGTTGGGTATGGGCAGGACATCAAACTGAATGACCTGCCTTGGTTCCCTGGAGATTCCAGGATATTGCACTCTCCAGGGGTGAGTGTATCTGGTATCCAGCCAAAATGACCCTGAAGCCACACAATGTCCTCAATCCGTGAATCAGTTGCCAGCCCTCGGGGCAATGTGGTTGTGCTGAAGCAAATAGGTGCAGTCTGTTGGGGCTGTGCTGGTTCATCACACAGGCAGGGCTTGTCCTGATGTTCACTCTGTTAATCTGAGAGCTGGGTTTTAGGTCCTTGCCCCTGTGTGTGGACAGCACTGGCAGAGATGTTGGTAGGGAGGATGTTGGAGCTGCCTGGTGAGAGACAGATGTGGTTGGTGTCATTCAGTAGCTGCTCTTGTGCTCTGCTCACCTGGAAATGCTGCTGCCTTTGGTCTCCTTTGCTCTGGCAGTGTTACTGCGTCCATAGGAGCAGAGGGGCCTGGACAGGACCTGAATCCAGATCTTAAGCCAAGGCAGCTTTGTGACTATCTGTTCCCACTCAGAATAGACTCAATGCATAATCTATGGGGTGAAATTCAAGTTGTGGGGCAATGCAGACCAGGAATCCAATGTTCCTCCCCATGACTGAGTATCCCATCTCTGATCCTGCAGTGAGAGCTGCCCAGATGTGGTATAACATGGTGCTCGGGAAGAGCATCTTGGCCAAAACACTCCAATTATGGAGCCTGCAGTGGGTGGCTGGTCCCAGAGCTGCAGATGAGGATGGGCTTCATCAGCTTGCAAGAACTTGTGTAGCCTTAAAGGAGTGTCCAGCTCTGTGACTGTGCAGTGAACAGTTTTCAGGGATGGATGGCAGGTACAGCACAGCACTTCTCTTTCCAAAGAAATGCCAATCATTTTAATCACTTCCCTGCGATTTGGGCCCAGTCCAGCCACCTGCCTTTGGATAATAACTCTCCCAAGGCTTCTTGATCTAGTCTTGTGAAGCACTGGTGTCATTGGGACACTTGAAATGGATGGGAGGTGCACTGACATGGCAGCCAGCTGGCCTGCAGGATGGATGCCTGGTTGCAGAGTGATGGAAGGTTAGATTTGCTCAGTCCAAGCCAATTCTATTCCTGTAACTGGCCTTGGCTGTGACTTCAGCTTCCCCAGGGCTCATCAGATGCTCACCTCAGGGCCTCTTGCACAAGCTTTGAGTTGAGATGGCTCCTGGGCAGCCCTCCAGGCTCAGGGCTGATATTTAGGAGTTCAGGACCTCTGAATTCCACCTATTGTGTGTTTAAGGGCCGAAGGAGACCATTCATGATGCACTGCTCTGACCGGCTGTGCAACAGAAGCCAGAAATTGTCCCCCTTGGATTCCTGTGGCAGTGCAGTAAATGTGGGTGTACTCAAGCGCATGGTTCCCAAAGACATGGGAGCTGCAGGGTCTTGGCCCTGCTGGCAGGCAGGAGAGGTCTCATGGAGCTGCAGAGGCAGCTCTTTGTTCCTAGCTGGGGCATTGGGAGCAATCCTTTGGTGCACCTGGAGTGCCTGGTGCTCCTGGCATCCTGCTCTGGAATGAATAGTCTGTGTGAGGGTTCATGGACCAACCCTGGGCTGACCCCTGTCACTGAGTGTTCAAACCTCCCCAACACATGACATCCCCAAGCAAACAGTAGGAAGTGGTCACAATGGCTGTAAATGCCCACAGGCAAGAAACACCCTGGATTTGGAGGGGTCTGGCTGCCCATTCATGGACATAACCTTCCCTAAAGGATCTCCAAGTGCAGGGGTGCTGTGTGTGCTGTCTGGGCAGTCAGTGGGCACCATCTCCCTGGCACCCAGCACCCTGTGGTCCTGAACTGCCCTCCCACCTCTGCTGCTGCTCCCTCTGCTTAGGTAGGAGCCCCAGCCCCTCTGCAGTTGTGCTTGCAGCCCAGCACACTGAATTATTGACAACAGCCAATGTATATGCTGGTTGCACTGTGACCTTGAGATCCCCTCTCACTGTGCCCTCCTGCCTTTGTGCTGTCTGGAGCTGAGTTAATCCCTTTCTCCTTGTCTTGCATCTTGTGTTGGCTCATCTCTGCTTTTGCCTTACCTTCCTCTGCTTCCCCTCAGTCCCTTCCAGGAGGTGACCGCCTCTGGGCTCAGTTCCTTGGGCTGGGACAGGTCTATGCCAGCTCCCATCAGGAGCCATCCCCTGCTCTGTGTGGCTGAGCACAGTATGCTACATCCATGGTACACTGAGCACTTTGGCCCGTGCTGAAGTTGGCTGTTCCTGTTGGGCAAGGAGGGGAGGAAGGAGCAGTGCTGGGTGGGAAGCCCTGGTGTGCTGGGCTTGGCATGGCTGTGGAGCAGGAAGGGAGCAGTGCTGGCAGTTCCCACAGGAGCTCTCACCCTGTGTGACCCCTTTTTGGCCTCTGCGTCCCCCTTGGCTGACAGGGGCTGTGCAGAAAGCTGAGTGGGCACCGGGGCTTGTTTTGCCATCAGGCTTGATGCTCTAGACTCTGCCATGCTGGTCTGTGCTGGGGAGCCTGGGCACGGCATCATCTGGGGGAGCTTCACTTCTGGGGAGCAGATCCCTTGGGTTGCTCCAGCTGAGTGCTGGCCTGGTGGTGGAGGTGCAGCTTGTAGCACAAGGACTCTGCTGGTTGGAGCTAACTTCAGTATCCCATGGGCTTTTGCATCCTCTCCAAACAGGGCAGTATTGGAGATGCTGTCTGACACAGTAGAGTGGGTTGCTACTGGTCCCCCCTTGCCCTGTGTGCCCAGAGGTGTGCTGGCATTGCCACCACCTGCAGGGCAGTAGGTGGAAGGAAGGAAGGACTTGTTTTCCCATCTTGATCCTTCATGGGTGAGATTTCATGAAGTCTTTCACCCAGAGGTGAAAGTCACTCACCGTGGCCACCTTTAGCAGCTGCTTCTCTGCATCGTGGGTTGTAAATGTCCCCTTAATTTAGTGCCTGCAGTGCACTAAAGCAGCAACCTTAGCACAGCCTCTGCATAATAACCAAAGAGGCTCTAGATGCTTTGCTCTCAAGGCTGCTGTCCTTGTCTGCTGTAGCCCCAGGGGCTGATGTCTGCCTTGCCCCTGTGGTACCTCTGCTCCATCCCTCCTGCTGGGTACCACAGCCAGGTCTGCTCCTGGAGATGGAGTCAGCCAGAAACAGCAACAGGATCTTGGGGTCAGATGCTCCCAGCATGGCTCGGGGATCTTGCCCCATCTCAGCCTGTCACTGAAGCACTGTGCTGCTCCTCACACCAGGCTGCCCCTCTGCCCCAGCATCCCACAACTTGCTTTTGAAGGTTAACTCCCTGTTAAATAGAGAGATTTAGCCTAACCCACCAGGCAGGTGAAGTCCAGGCAGTGAGGCACTCCCCAAATGTTTCACTGCTTATGGCTGAACTCACTAGTGAAGGGTGGTTTTTTCTCCCTCACAGAGGAAAGTAACAGCTCTGACCTTTAGGGGAGAAATGATGAAGGCCCAGAGTTTTCTTTCCTTTTTTTGTTTCTATTTTTCTTGCAAAGTATTCAAGTTGAGAGGTATTTTTTGCTTAAGCAATTTATGCCCAGTGGATAGATTTATTCCATTCAGCTGCCAGCCACAGGAAAGCCCCATTATTCCCTGTGGCATGGCTTTTTTTTCCTCAGTACTCATAAATACTCTTGGCTAAATCTCAGTTTCCATTCCTTGCAAACATGAGGGATCAGGCCCTCCTGCCACATTCGTGATGGTGGATTTGCCTCCATATACCCACTTTGCCTCCTTTGCTGGCCTGGTCCTAGATAAACCTGATCCTAAAGCTCCCCATCTCCCCATGCCAGATCCCACTCTGCTCCCTTGTTACATCCATCTTGGGATGGAGGCTTTGGCAGCAGCACTTCTAAATCCCCGCTTGGCTGCTACCTCCCATGTTTCTGCTCCCAACCAACCCTCTGCTGCCTTGGCTTTTAGTAGGAACAGGGCAACAAATGGATTTCCAGGCTCCATGGTTTAGCATCCTCCCTTCAAGAGAGAAGGGGAAAACGTAAAGATTCGGCTTGGTTCTGAATGATTCATTTGATGCATATGGCAAAAATGCAGTGAGTGTTTGGGCTTGACAGCAGAGTCTGGACTGGAGAGAGGGGAAAAAAGTGAGGAGGTCCTTAAAATGAAAAGTGGGCTCAGAGAGGGAAAAGGGAGATATTTCCTATTAAATACACCCAAAGTGGCTGTTTTTAGTGCTGACTGATCACTCGTTGCCGTAGAGAGCCTGAGACACAGCATCCCTTCCCTGATGGGCATCTCGCTGGCTGGCTCTGGTGCTTTTGCTTTCCTTAGAGTTCAGGTTTGCAGCCTCTTCACCTCTCTATAGCACAATGTTTTCAGGACCAGATGGGCTTTATTTCCTCTTGCCACCCCCTGAGCTTGGAGGAGGCTTGAGTTTGGAGCAGGTCTGCCTCTTATTCCATGTGATTCCATCCGGCTGAGCCCTGCTTGTGGGCAGCCTGGTCTGCCCTGCCCTGCAAACATGCTGAGGACCTGGCAAATCCCCCTCTCTGTGCTGAGGAGGGCTCTCTGAAGTAAGGCTTTTCTCTCGTAGCGGATAAATCTGTATGTTACCTTAGCAGTAGCGGCGGCTGAGCATCATCTTATGGGTTGATACTGTTGAGATGCTTAGTTTAAGCTTCATCTAATCCTCTTTCATCTAGCAATCGGGCTAGTGATCTCCTGGAAACAGGTTTCCTGACACCAGCCTTGGCATTGTGGAACATGCTCATGCTGGAAGGGTGATGCTCCTGCAGTGTCCTGGTGCTGCTGCCCCTGAACTGAGCCAGAGGCAAAAGGGGGAAGGAAAGGAAGTTTCTAACCTGAACTGGATTTTGGGTTTAGGTGTCAGCTCTTGTTTTCATAGGATTTTGTGGAGTGTGGTTTCCTTACCTGGCTTCTTGTGGAACATAAACCACATTTGTATACCCATGACTTCAGGCTGGATTCAAGGTTGGGGTTGGCTTCTTGGGAATGCCCTCCTGATTTTGGCTTGTTTTGCTTCTCTGCTGGTGCACCTGGGAATCTTGCAGCTGTCTGGGGAGCAATAGCAAGTCTTGTATGCTTCCATTTCCTTCCTGAGGCCCTGAATACAAGCCAGAATTTGGGGCTGCTGGACTTTGGTTGTACTTGAAAACTCTTGGGCTATGAACGTTGCAATCAAAACCCGATTCCTGCTTGGTGAAAGTGGGAGCCTTGTGTGTGGTTCAGTGGTTTCACTGCCCTCCAGCGTTACAACATCACCTAGACACCCACCTGGGGCACAGGCCTCATGTAGGGTGTAGGGATGGTGGTTAGACCTCACCCCGAGGGTCCGATTTTGACCAGCTCTGGGATAAACATCACCTCTCCTTGAGCAAGAGAGGTCGGGTGGGCAAAGCTTTCCTTAATGACTGTTGATGCTGCCATGGGCTAGTTGCAATGATCAATGGCTGTGTGTGGAGAGGAATGAGCAGCCCCTTCTGGAGATGGTCCCTTGGCTTGTGTTTGCTGGTGCTGTGATCCTTCGGGAGTCCTCCTGCTTCTCCTGTGTGGCCACTGGCATGGAAAACCCTGTGCTAGAAAACAGATGGGCAGGTGCACCTTGAGCAGGGCAAGAGGCAATGGAAACCACCGCATGGTGGGGAGAGTGGAGCCAGGGAGCAGACCTGACACCAGCCAGGGCTGCTTGCTGCCACCACCCTGCCCCAATCCCTTAACTCGGCTGGGCCTCAGCCCCCAGCACCTCCTTCTTCTGCCCCAATTGCATGCTTCTCCCTTCAGCACCTTCTCATGCTCTCCCCATCCTCCCCTTGCAGGGCTGTGTGTCCAGGGCTGAGTGAGGTGCCCCGCTGCTGCACTGTGGGTCCCATGAGACAGGCAGGACCACGCTGTCCATCCCGCCTGGGGCTGCAGCACCCCACTCTTCCTCTGCTGCACAGGGAGCCCCTCCAGCACCCGGAACGAAGCTGCGGAGCTCTGCTGCCACGGTGAGTGCCTGGGCTTCTGCTTTCCTTCCTTATGGAGAAGGACCAGGGTTTGCTTCTCTGGTTGCTCCACGTGCATCTCCTTGCCGCAGCAGGCGTGAGAAACGGGCTCCGAGCGAGCAGCTTATGCACCAAATAATTGAGGTTTCAGTCAACAGAAGCAGCTCACGAATTCAGGTTGTATTTAGCAAGTGGTTTTGGCTGGGGGAAAAAAAAAAAGAGTGAAACACTGAAAAGTTTGATTTTGACATTTTCCAAATGAAACCTTTCAGCCATCTGTTCCGAGATGACATTTCGGTTTGAGTTTTTTCTAGGAGGCTTCTTTTCAGTGTGGGGGGGGAAAGCCACCTACAAACAAAACGAAAGCTTCACTTCAGACCAAACAAGATGCTTCATTCAGCCCCACATTATTACTGGGGGTTTAAAATACGGCAAAGAATAAAAAAAGCCCACTTTGTTCAACCTGAATCCCTTAATTATCTCCATTTGGCCACCAAAATAGGAACCAAACCCTGACCCTCCTGTTTTCCCAGCCCTTACCCTCAGAATAAGCTGCGGTTGGGGTCGGAGGGTGGTGGAATGGGTTTTACACCAGGGTTGCAGGAGGAGGGAGCTTTGCGCTCAGGGCAGGGAGCAGGGAGGTGACGGCTGCAAACCTGCATGCACGGGATGTACTACACATTGTTGGGGGTTTTTTGAGAGAGAGCTTGGGAAGAGCCTGTGGTGGCAGAACATGTTGTACCACTGACTTCAGGGATGGCAGGAGAGGCTGCGGGAGCTAATTTTAGCTACAGCAGAAAGCTTGTGCTGAGAGGAGAGCATGCTGTGCTGAGCATCCCAGGGATGTGATGGAGCCCTGAGGCTGTGGTGGTGGCCACTGGTACCCTGCTGTGTCCTGGCTGCTGTGGGGTGTCAGAGATGGGTGGCAAGTTCCACTCAGCCCCATTTGCTTCCTGCAGAGCAACATCATTGCCTGTTATCTCAGTGCTTTCCTTGACCCCTGTTTCTGAGTCCAGTTTGAGGGGAGGAATAAATGTGATGCTGAAGGGACCTTCTGGTTTGTGTGGCCAAAGCATGGAGGGATGGGTTCAGACATCTCAGCTTGGTTTGGAGTCAGCTGTAGCAAAGTTAAGGGAATGACAACCTCCTATCCCAGCAGCACCACAGCTTGCACAAGTGCAGCACTTTGGGCACTGAGAGCCACAAGCTGCTGATGTGAGGCAGAGGGACTGTGCCTCGTGGTGAACAAGATCCTACCTGTGGGGCTGCAGAAGGAGCCTGCACAGACTCCTTTTGGCCCCTCAGTGACAAGGATGAGTCATGGAATCAACTGGGTTGGAAAAGCCCTTTAAGCTCATCCAGTCCAACCGTTCCCAGCACTGCCAAGGCCACCACTGCCCCATGGCACTGAGGGCCTCATCTCCATGGTGTGTGAGCACTTGCAGGGACGGTGCCTGCGGCCCTGCCCTGGGCAGCCTGTTCCAATGCCTGAGCACCCTGTTCCAATGCCTGAGCACCCTCTGGGGCAGGAATTGTTCCTCAGCTCCATCTAAACCTGCCCTGGTGCAGCTTGAGGCTGGTTCCTCTTGTTCTAGCTGACCACACTTGCCAAATGCCATCCCTGTGAGCACTAGGATAGCCCTTCCACCATGCACTCAGCTCAGTTGAAAGCTACCTAGAGAAAGAGGCTGCACTTTCCATTTACTGCACCCTCTCCACCCTCAGCTTATCCCAAATGTGACTTTATCAGCTGTCACATACAAGTGCTGGATGTGGAGGCATGTGCTGGAAGGGAGGTGCTGTGCTCGGCAGTTGCTGCCAGGCTCCTCCCTGGCGTGGGGCTGTACCTGCCCCACTATGGCTCATGCCCTTCACCAGGAGGGAGGATTGAAGGGCTGAGTCGTAGTGGGGAGAGTAGGAGAGACCCAGAATCGTGCCATAAACACAATCTGTGCTGCAGGAATGCATCCACCACCGGCTCCCTGGGAGGAGCGTGGTGCTGGTGCATCCCGGCTCCCACTGCAGCAGAGAGCCTTAAAATACAGCGAGTACCAGGCGGGTGCCTCGGTGTGTGGTGGGACAGCAGGTGTTTGATAGCCATCCTCGTGTGCTCCCCTGCTCTTGTCAGCACCGGCTCCCTGCTGGAGCATTACAGGGATGCTGCCTTTGTTGCACAAGCAAAAACTGGCTGCTGAGAGCTACATGAGATCAGAGGGGATGCAGGGTTGCTGCGGATCTGAAGTCAGTGTCTGCCCTCATTTGGAGGGGAGCCAGTTATGCCCAAGCCTCTGCCTGCTGGTTTGCTGGTGGCTGTGGACCCAGGGTGTAATGGGGAGGGTGGTCCCTGTAGTCTCCATGCCTCAGGAGTCCTTGCAGTGTGCTGGAGCTCAGCTCTGCTGTCAGGTGCCTGGAGCCAGGGATCAGCTTCTGGGATGTGGGGTAGATGCATGGAGGCGCAGCTTATGGGGCTGTGCATTCCCATGTGTGGTGTGGAGGATGTTGGGTTAGAGGAGGGGGTTATCCCACAGGGAATCCCTCCAGCCTCCTTGATAGGGTCTTTCCCCAGGCCCTTACAGAAAGCCCCTGAAACCTGCTGAATCGTTTACCTCTGCTTTTGCATGTAATATTCCCATCTTCCATTCTCTTTCTCTGTTTTCATCTCTCCTTCCCCCCCCGCCCCAATCTTTATCAGTAGCTAATGAAACAGGGAGAAACCCAATTCATACAGTAATTAAATTTACTTAGTGGATATTCAGCTGGAGTAATGAGAAGTTTAATTCAATGATTAGTTTTTTCTTTCATTAATTAAAAATGGATCAACGGTGCAGTTACAGTGGGCTGCATTGATCCTCCTTGTGGAAAGCTGCTGATGGAGGAGGAAGGAAGGCAGGCTTATCTTTTCTGTCCTCCCCTCCCTGGATGCTGTCCCTACACACAGATGCCCTTATGGTCCCCTGGCTCTCAGCCTTGATGTCCCTGCTTCTGTCTGGGTAAGGGATGCTGGGGGTAGTGATGGAGGAGTGGGGGACAGCCCCCCCAACAGGTCCTGTCCCTGCTTTTCGGCTTAAAAAGGGATTTGTAGTATTTGCTGTGGGTAGAAGATTGAAAAGCAGGTCCCAGCCCAGAAGAGGTTTGGGGTGGGAGAGTTGTTTTCCTTCCCAGGTAAACAGCTTTTGATCCATCTGAGTATGTTAAACTCATAAACATCATTTTAGTCTTTTAAAAGAAGGGATCTGTGAAAGCAAAAATGAAGAAATAAACCAAATGAGTTGTTCCCATTTCTTTCCGTGCTTTCTGCAGGCTCTTGAGCAGCGTTAGGACCTCAGGTGTCCTTGGAAGCATGATGGGCATGTTGGGCTGATTGTGTTCCCCTAAAGCATGGGTTTGCTCCTAGTTTTTACCTGGAAGGCTTATTTTGGTGACTTTGGGGATCATTGTAAGATCTAAGTATTGACTACAACCCCCCTATGAACTCAGAGTGGGAATAAAAACCCCCACAACAAACAATGAACCATGAATTAGCATTGTAAGATCTGGTCTGTGCAGAAGCTCTGTGTGTTAAGGGGGTGGCTCAGGTGGGGAGAGCACTGCACCCCCCTTTGCCTCTGCCCTTTCTGCCCCATGTGTGTTCCAAGTCATCTTTTCCCTGCTGCTGTGGAAGAGACTGTGTGAGGGTGAGAAGTAACCGAGGACTGGGGGCAGTGAGCACCAGGCTTTGAAGCCAGTGTGTGCCAAGGGCACTTGACGTCTCTGGGAATGATCTGGTTCTGCTTTTCTGGGGTTATCTTGGCTGATAACTGCTTTGGAAGAGGAGGAGAGAGGCTCCTGGTCAGCCCAGTGCTGTGTCCCTGTGCTGTGGGCAGGCAGAGGCCCCCAGCAGTGTTCCTGTCTCCTGAAGCTCCTCTGTGCTTGTGGAGCTACTCGGGATTTGGAGAAATTATTAATAAGGAGGGGAATATGTCCTCTGCTTTGACTTTGTCCCTGAAACGGTGAAAATCCTGATGGCAAATGGTTTCTGGCAGTATAAAATGTGAATGTGGGACACTTCTCTTTCCAAACATGGTCACAGCCATGGTACCCCCTTTCCAGCATCTCCCTGGCTGTTCTGGAGCTCCTGGCATCCATCAGGACCCAACCTGTTGTGCCCAAGGATGTGTGACTGTGCTTTGTTCTGGACAGTGTTTTGGGCTGACCTTGGCTGTAATACAGCATCTCCAAATCCCAGTGCATCTGTGGGAGGACCCCCAAGCACCCCAAGTCCATGGCATAGTGTCCCCCATTGATGCGGTCCTGAGCTGTGAGACCCTGCTGCAGTTCTGGTGCTTTGTAATTCCTGTCCTGTGTGATGCATTTCATTGCTTGGTACAACCTGAAGCCACCAAGGCTGGGTACAGGGATGCACCCAGGAGGCTGGCCTGGGGCTGAGCTGCCTGCCCAGGGATGCTTACTGAGAGCAGTGTGAGTCCATGCTGGCCAGTCAGTGCTATCTGCCCTTGCAGACAGCCACAGCACTGTTCAACAACAGTGTGTTTTCAGAGGGCTTTTGCATGCGTGTGTTTCTTGAGAGATCACTGCAAATGATTCCCAAGTGCTCTGGCCCAAATCTGTCCCGGTAGCTGTCAGCAGATCAATGCTCTGCTAAGTACAGCCCTGCTCTATTTCCATGGGAAAATGGCTTCTGTTAAGCAGTTCATTCTGGGCCTTTCAGCAGCAAGTCCACTAAATTTTGGTAGTTGTGTTTTCCTGTCTGTTGCAGCCTGATTTAAAGCTTTTTAAATACCAGCTCAGATGAAGATTAAGTTGAGCTGGGAGGGAGAGGGGAAAAGCCTTCCCAGCTCCTGACTTTCTCATCCTGTTAGGCTCTCAAGCGCCAGGTTTGAAGCCCTAATTGTGGTATCGTTTTGCCCACAGTGCATGAGTGGAAAGCAGAGGAGAGGCCAAAGCCCAGCGTGCCCCTGGCATCCAACTGCCCAGCATCCTGCCTTCATCTGACCTGGGTAGGTGGCACACGAGCTTGGGCACTGTTGTGTTGCTGAGCATGTGACACTCGCATACCTCTGTCGTGCTGAGTCTGGGACTGGAATGGTTTCTGCTGCCATAAGTGTGGTGGAAATGCCTTCTCCCCCCTGTAGTTCAGGGCTGCTACCCAGCCCCCCTGGGGCATGAGGCAATGCGGCTTCCAACCAGGATCTGTTCTGTGTCTGGAACAGGTAGGAAATGTTGTGCACAGGGGAGGGTTCTACCAGGAAACATCCAAAATGAGTATTTGGACAGTGGCACTGTTGAGAAAGAAGGGCTTTGTCACAGGGTTGTACTGCTCTGCTTAAGTGGGTGGCTTTGCTCTGCTTTGTGTCACATGGTGAGGGGCAAACGCTGCCTGCACAGAGAGAACCATGGATAACTGAACACTGCAACCTGGGGGATGCTGGGCAGAAATGGTTTCATCCTCCAGGAGAGGGCAGGCAAGAGGGTCCTCAAAAGGCAGTGCTTTTGGACGTCTCTATTACTGTGTCATGGCACCCATGCTCTCTGCAGTGACCCAACCTCCTTCCAGTGCCTTTGCTGGAACAGTTAAAAGAAACAGGAGCAGGTTCCAGCTTGTACTGTACATAGAAATCCCCATATGGAATCTGTGAACTGTCAGCTTGATGCAGGCAATGCGTGAGACTGCAAACATCAGAGCTGACTGGGCTGAGGCAGTTCCCAGGATGTCAGTCCTTGAGAGAGGAAGATGGCATCTCGAGCAGAATTCAGCTTGCTAATGGGAAAAAACAACTTGGGATGATTCAAGTATCTCCTATGTGCCAGAGCTGGGGGGGGAATTGTCCAAGTTGGATGTTGTCCCAGTCGGTATGAGATGATGGGGTGTGCTGTGATCTCCGCTCCACAGGAGTGGTGCTGTGGTGAGGGACACCTCTGCTCTGCCTGGTTGAGAGGAAAGGGAATCAAAACAGAATGAGGCAGAGCTGGCTTTCACCCTGACATGTGCACACAGATATGTAATTTCCCCTTTCCATCATGTTCTTTGCTCAAAGCAAAGAGCAGGCTGCAGAGGCTCAACCTGCTGCATGCAGAAAAGGGGCCTGTCCTCACCTTGCCTCTCGCTCCTGCATGCGAGGGGCTGTTTGAGAACTATTTCCAGCTTTGCGGAGGGGTATTTCTAGCTTCTTGTTGCTGCTTCCCACTTTATGGTAAGCAGGAAATGGGTGCAGGCACTCATCCCTCCCTGTTCCTGGTCCCTGGGAAAAGCTGTGTGTGAAGGATGCTTGGTCAGAGGAGTTCCCCCTGTGTCAGGGCTGATGGAGCGGGTGGACGCAGCATGGCGATAGCAGTTTTCTGTCTTCACACCTTCTCAGCAGCAAGCCCTGCAATGCATTTATTCTTAGCGGCCTTCTATTAAAACAAAATTCAGCTGGGAAATGATTGTGCTGGTTTGAGTCCTCCCTGAACAAACAAGTGCTGAGAGCCATCTGGTTTGGTTCAGATTTGGCTATTTTCTTCCAGGGTGGCATTTGCAAAAGTTGAGGATTTTTTGCTAAGAGCAGTATTTATAAAATGAGGTGGTTTCAGGTTTCCTTGAGCTTTTGCCTTTGAGAAAGAGTGATTTCCTAGGAAATTTGGGGTGATGGATGGGGGGTGGTGGTGTAGTCTGTTTCAGCCTGCTATCTCCACTAAGTAGTGCAAGACCAGGGCAGCTGGGCACTATGGAGTGTGATGATGGGCAGCAGCCACTTCTCAGGTCCTGAACACCCCAAGGTCAGTACACAGCCCCATTGTCCTGCTCAAAAGCAGTGAAACAGGACCCAGTGCTGGGGGATGGACATCTAGGCCTAAGCATCCAGCATGTGTAAGTCCTCTCCCCAAGGAGACCATGAACCTTGGGGTTGGATGATGCAGGCAGAGGTTTTATTTAGTTCTGAGGCAGGGCTCAACCTGAGTGGATTTTTACTGCATGAGTTTTTAGTGTTTAAACTGAGCGACTCTTTGAACCAATGTGGTTTCTGAGGGATGTGTCTCTTCCTCTCTGAATGCATGTGCCATAAGTGCTCCCAAAAAAGTCCTCCCTCTCCTGTCTGGTGTTGCTAGCCCTGGTGATGCAATCACACTTGCAATAGGTCAGGTTTTCCATCAAGGCCCTGTGTCACAGGAATGTCTCGGATTTTCACATCTTAAAAGCAAGTTTTCAGTATCAGGGCTATGTCAAAAGCCTACAAATGTGATCAGGGGCACCCAGGCTCCTCATGCTGCCATGGGGCAGGGTGAGAGCGGCCTGGAGCAGGGAGGAGGATGTGGTTGACTTGGGGATGCAGGAGGGATGAGGGGAAGGGGCTGGAGAGGGGAGGAATGGGAAGGCAGCTCACTTACCAGAAGGTGTCTGTCCTGGGAGCATGCTGCACTGTGCAGTCAGCATTTGTTCCAGCAGGAGCAATACAAGTTGTCAGGTGGAAAGCATTGCCTCCCCTGATAACTTCATTGTGCTGAACAACCTCCTAGCTCTGAGCAAGGAGAATCAATGCACCAGAGCCAGGCTGCCCATGTGGCAGGAGACCCTGCTTGGGACCTCCTGCCACCCCGTGCTGTCCCCTGAGGGAACCAGATGATGGGGTTTCAGGTAGGAGTAGCAGCAGGGTTGGGGCTCTTCCCAGGGAGGTTGCATGGGACAGTGGGGATACTCAGGATGCTCCTGTCTTTGGCTGGCCCAAAAGCTGTGGTTATGTGCAGGGTGGCTGGAAAGAGCTGTGAGAGAAGGAATGCAATGGAGGGAGAGCTGTCTGTGGCCTGTTCTGGTAGGCACTGTTTCAGAAGGTCTGCTCCTTCCCCCAGCAGGGTCAAGAAAAGCCTTACATTCCCTTTCCTTACCTGGTTCCCGCTTTCTAGATGAAACCAGATTTCTTTCAAAGCATCTTTCTCTGCAGGTCGATGAAGCCATTAGCAGAAAGAGATCTTTGTTGCTTCATAGCATTTTGGTTGCACGTTTGCAAGAATGAATATTAATTGTGCAAAGTGCTAATGAGCATTCAGGCTGTGCAGCCGAAGGATGGCACCATGCACTCAGCTGCTTGCCCTTGCTACAAACCTGGATGCCACCACTGTGGTCCAGCAGCTCCAGAGAGCTTTTCAGTGCTGTGATTCCGTGTGGATGCTTGGGGCTGTGGCAGGGACCATCGGGGACTATTTGTGGTACCACGTTAGTGAGGCTTGGAGGCACTTGAGGTTTTCTAGCAGTCAAACAGCTCTTCCAAATAGCATCGTGCACACACAGCTTGGGATGTCACATTAATGTTAAACACGGGGAAGAAGCGGGAGCAGGAGCTGGGTGTGCATGGCAGTTTGTTTCTTTGGGTTTGTATGCTCATGCTTTCTGCTTCATTGCACCCTGACATGCACAAGGGAGGAGATGGGGTATGGGTTTTAAAAAGGCTTTATAAAAAATTACCTTCCATGAAATATTCAGGCCAGGCTGATTTCTCTTTAAAAACTGGCCTAATTACTCCTGCAAGGCTTCCAGTGCTCCTGGTCTCATTGCGTTTGGAGGAAGGCAGCAGGAATGCTTGACTTGAGATGGGCTGGTTTGTATTCATTACAGGGAGCTGATCACTGTATTCCTGTTTGGAGATGAGGATCAGTGGGTTGGTTTGTTCCCATGAATATTTACTGGTGATGGGCTAAGGACAGGAAAGGAAATGGAGGCAATTTAGCAACATCTTGGGTGCCCTAGGAACAAGACCGATGTCCCTTGTACTCTAGGTGTTCTGGGCTGTGCACTGGGTGTATCCCACTGCTCCCTCCTTGCAGATGTGTGGGAGCCAGTGGTGGGGAGTGCATCCGCTTTGCTGTGAAGGGGAATGCTCCAGCAAGCATTAGGTGTGATCCCAAATTAGCATCCCATTCACTTGCTTCTAACTGTGCTAGCTCTGCAAGGCTAATAGGGCTTTAAAATGAGGTCTCTTGTCACCAAAATCAGCAGCTCTGACTCAGAATGCACGGAGGGAGCAGACTTGCTGAATAAGGCAATGTAGGTGTGGAGTGCTGGCCTGGCTGCAGCACTGCTGTGAGGCTTGAGAGAATCAGTGTCGGAGCCTGGGAGGGGTCCTCAGTTCCCGTTTCGGTGGCTAAGCCATGGGTGAGGGGGATGAAGGCGTGAGGAGGATGAAGGCGTGAGCATCAAAGCCAGGCAAACCGTGGAGCGTTCCCAAGTGCTGTGCCATGTTCCACAATTAATCACTTCCACCCACATTGCACCTTCCCCCTCCCCTAAATCCTCCCTCGCCTGGTGCTGGAGTGGGGGAATGGAGGCAGCTCCAGTTTTATGAATCAATCAAAGCCGATGCCTGCTTTTCAGAGCTGCTGATTTAGAGAGCCCTTTGCAAGTGTGTGCAGTATGATTTCTTATCTCAGAGCATAGCTCTGGAAGAGCCTGCCAAGAGGAGCTCTTCCAGCTCCCAGCCACATCCTGGGGAGCCGGGCTGAGTGGTCTTTTCATCTACAAATAAAACAAACAGGAACAAAGAAGGCAATAATATTGACTTTCATCATTGATATTTCCATTTATCTCAGTAATAATTAGTATTTCTATTGCTGGAAGGGTATAGCTCATAATCGCACTGTTTCAGGGGAGCTTATTAATGTCATCACCAAGAACAGCTAGGCATGAAGTGCTGGGTGAGTGGGGTGGTGGGCTGGGAATGGAGCAGAGCTGGAAATGGAGGAAAGGCAGGAGGTGCAGAGGGGCATGTGAATGCTGTGGGCAGCAGCAGAGCTGAAAGGTTGAGCTTGGGCATGAGCAGAGGCTGGCTCAGCACTGACCTCATGCTCCTGTTGTGGCTGGGTTGAGGTGGGAGAGCCCTTTGTGTTTGCTGATGGGAGGGGGGGCTCTCAGAGTCCCTGTCTGCCCGTTGCTGCTTCCTCCAGCACAGCCAGAGCAAGCTCCACTTCTCTGTGTTGAGAAGGGCAAGACTGGTGCTTTGCGGTGGTCCAAGGATGAAGGATGCACTGTGAGATGCAGTCACAGCATCTTTCCCTCAGCGTGATGCTGCTGTAACAACAGCTCCCCCATGTCACCCGCACACCAGGCAACGTGGGAAACCAGGGCAAGCTCTTGCCTCTGTCCCCATCTGCCCCCAGGATGCCTGCGCCGTTCATGCACCAGCTTCCCGCAGCATCCACAGTGCTTGTATTTGCTGGCACTTGGTTAGTCATTCCCTGTCCTCTTCAAAGAACCCCTCACAGTGCTGCCTGCGGGTCCTTGTCAGAGCTCTGTGCCTGGCCTCATCCTCCCCTGGGGTCCCAGAGCAGGGGGGACACTGAGGTTTCGGCACTGGTGCTGCTGCTCTCCTATGTTGCTGTGGAAGCTTTGGCACCTGACTGCTCTGTGCATCATCCTGAATGTGTCTGGAGATCCATTCTCTGCATCTGTTTATTTGTTTTAATTGTCCTATTAAGTGCATGTTCTAGGCCCACCCGGGAGGGATGGCTTCTGGAATGCAGCGTCCCAAGCATTATCAATTCCACAAGAAACACTGTCACCACAGCCGCGGGGACCGACGCGCGGCAAATGCAAATGCAGGGCAGTGTTTTTATTGGGATTTAAATGAGTTTAAGGCTGTTCAGAATTACAATGTGATTTGAGCCAGGAGGGGCTTGTAAAACTGGTACGAGTTCATATATTATACAGTAAACATGCCAAACCCTGTGGCTCCTGCTGAGCACCTTCCCTTCAAGGTGGGGAAAGGAGCAGAGCAGCTCCAGGGCTCCATCATGTAGGTCCCCATGGGGGAAAGGGCTGTTTGAGGTGGAAGGAGGAGGGCTAAAAGGCTCAGCTGTGGAGGTCCCTGTTACCAGATGTGAGCCTGTGGTGCAGTTTAGGTTGGTGGATGGTCTCTGGCTGTAAGGGGAGGCTTGTGGATGTGTTTTGGGGCAGGGAACACTTCACCCGTGTAGAGCTCCACTGGGAGAGCATGGCAGTGGGTGCTAGCGATGCCTCAGTGATGGCCACGCTGCGCACCAGGGAATCAGAGCAGCGCACCCTCCCTTTGCACCGAGCTGTGGCTTGTCTGGGTGCTGGTGCAGGACATGGGTGCCCTTCCTTGGGGGCCTGATCCAGCTCCAGGTTCCTGATAGCAGGAAGCTTTCTCCACTCAGTCCAGGATGTGCCAGCCCCAGCTTGCACCTCTCTGGAGAACTCACAGTACCCATGTTGCACAGACATGGCTCATGAGGCTTCAATGGATGTTACTGTAATCTATGGCTGTGTGGGGAGCTGTGCAAAGATGGAGGAGGGATGGGTGCTGTGGAAGAGCTGGATGTACCCAGGCACCCTGGGAATGAGCCACCACCGTGGGTATAACAGATTCCTCGTCCGCTCCCTCAGCCAGAACAGGCATAAAAGGGAAGTTTGAGCTATTGGCTTGGGATGCTTGTGCCTCGCCTCATTTCAATGCTGTGCTTTTGATCTCTGAAGGCTGGAGCTGAATATTCGAATGAGAACTACGTGGCTGCATTGAAATCCTAGACAAAATGCCTTTTGTGCCTCCCTGCATGTTTATTTGCGTAAGAGAGTGTTTTGCTGGAGAAACATGGGAAGGAGCTCAAGGGAGAAGAGTGAAGGTGGGGGGAGAGCACTGGGGAACTCACAGTACAATTCCAGGACACTTAAGAGCCTCTTATTGTCAGTGGCGAGACAGCGACATCGGAGGCAGCTCTGCCAATTGTCTGAGAGAAATTGCTTTGTTTGTTGGTATCTCGCTGGTTAAGTTTGTGGGTTATATGTACAAAGCACAGGAGAAATGCAGAAATACGTCTCTATGCATATATACATGTCTCTGTATCTGTAGTTATCGCCCATAAATGACCTTGCATGAAATAATGTCATCAGCCTGCACGGTGCTGCTGAGCTGGGTGTTGGAATTGTAGGTGTGGGGAGTGACCACCTCTCAATCCTGCTGTGAAGCCACCAAGGTGCTGGCTCCCATGGCAGGATGGGGCTGGCAGTGCATGCCTCAGGAGGGAGCATCCCCCCTCCTCCCCTGAAAGAATGGCTTCACTCTCTCCATTGGGAAGAGCCTTTGCTGACAGGCAATGTGCTGCTAAAGAAAGATGCTTTCCCCAGAGGAGGAAACTGCTGCTGGAGCCTGCGGGAGAGGTGAAGGTGATGGAGATGTGACAGACAGCAGCCCTGCTCCTCTGTCCTACTTGGAAGGGATGTGGCAGGCTGGAGATGCAAAGGCACCCTGATGACAAGGCGCACTGGTAGCATTTGGGTGGTGGTGGAGAGGCAATTGCTCAGCTCTCCCCTCCCTGCCAGTGCCCAGCTCTGTGCCAGCCCCATGTGAAGATGCAGGAGGAGGGCAGCGGGGTCATGTTGGCTGGGAGCTGTGTGCTGCATCCAGCAGCCCAGATCAAAGGGACCTCAGCCAGCGACATCACTAGAAGTCTTTAATACCCAGCCCTGGAGCAGGGTTTACCCAAGGGATCCATTTCCTTTTCCTAAACATAAAAAACCCAAACTGTGTCAACTTGACATTCAGGAAACTTTCATACCTTTTTATTCATTTAACAGTTTAGCTAATTGCAGTGCTATTTTTGTTAGTTTTTTAATTCATTCTGACTCCATCCTTACATGCTTTTTGTTCTTTAAAGCCATTTCATTATGGTGTTTATTACCTGTGCTGGATCTGTGGGAGGATGGGAGAAGGAGGAGGGATACCCTAGCTGTACCCATGTGCTGTAGCCTTTGCTAGCTCTGAAGGCAGCTGGTCTCACACATCAAGACAACAATCGTATGATCGTTTAGGTTAGAAAAAGACCTTTATGATCCAGTCCAAGCCTTAACCTTGCACTGCCAAGTCCACCACTAAACCATGTCAAGTGCTACATCTAGATGTCTTAAGTATCTCCAGGGATGGTGATTCCACCACTGCCCTGGGCAGCCTGTTCCAATGCCTGACAGCTGCTTTGGTGTAGAAATGTTTCCTAACAGGCAGTCTAAGCCTCCCCTGGTGCAGCTTGAGGCCATCTCTTATTGCTTGTTCCTTGGGAGCAGAGCCCAGCCCCTCCTGGCTCCATCCTCCTGTCAGGCACTTGCAGGGAGCAATCAGGTCTCCCCTGAGCCTTCTCTTCTCCAGACTGAACCCCCCAGGTCCCTCAGCCGTTCCCCATCACACTTGGGCTCCAGGCCCTGCACCAGCTCCGTTGCCCTTCTGTAGTCCCGTTCTAGCACCTCAATGTCTCCCTTGTAGTGAGGGTCAACCTAACACATGGGTGCTTGGGGTGATGGATGGTCACTGTCCTGCTGGCCACGCTACTGCAGAAGCTGCTGCTTGTTCTGGTGGTGGTTGAAAAGCGCCCCTCCAGCAGCACTGGGAGAGCTGGCAGACATGCCTGCTTTGTTTGGGTAGAAAAACACCAAAAAGAAGGAAACTGTCCCAGGGTTTCACTGTGGTGTTTCCTCCATGATGTAATTGCCATTTTCCTTTAGGAAGAAAACTTTGGTTGGAAAGTTCCTTGGCTTCTAAAGAGCTGTGAAAACCCTTAGACATGTCCAGATGTAAAGTGAAACGTTGCTGTGCTTCTCTACGCTTTAGATTCACAGCATTTAACAGAGGACATTTTCTTCTATTAAGCTAATTCTTACTAAATTGTGAAAAATACGGGAAAAATTATTACAGTAATGGTAATGTGCTTTCACAGCCTTGGCTTTTACCGCAGCTAATGGTGCTCTTTCATTCCTCCTGCTCTCTCAGCTGTCTCCACTCAGACCCCCTATGTGCCCTCCCTGTGCCCAAACTCACAGCGCCCCTAACCCTGTTATGGACTGAAGTCGCCAAGTTTTGCTGATGCTTCCCCTACCTGTGGTTTTCCAGAGAGATGAGCTCAAGTTGAAGCTGTACCTGCCTCCAGCCTTGTGCCTTTGTGCTGGGGTTCCCTATAGCATCTATACCCCACAGCTTTGGGCACTGGCCTGCATAGATATAAACAATCCGGCTTCTCACTGTGGTCTGTTTCACTGTGGGGTGCCACCCCACTGCCCCAGCTGATGCTGTCAAAGCCAGGAGCAGCCTCTCTTCCCCCTGCCCAGTGTGATCGCATCTCGCCCTGCACACATGAGCATCAGCAAGGCACGGAGCTGGGGAAAGATATCAAGAGTCGTTACAGCTTACATAAATGGATCCATTTTCATTCTCCTGCTTGTCTGCTTCAGTCAAAATACAACGCCACAGCTACCGATGCCTGGTGTCATCGCAGACCACAGCGAGCTGATGCATGTGCTGCTGTGGTAGGTGCTCCATCTCCCTGTACCGCAGCTGTCCTGAGCCCGCACCGCAGCCCCTGGTGCTGCCTTTACCCCTGGCCCCTGGGAGCCCGCAGCATGCCCCGCTCTGAATCATGTCTCCCACTGAATGGTAGCTCCTTGTGGGCTCTGCAGCTGCCAGGCTGCAAACCACAGCCCTGCTGGGCTCATCTCCCAGCTGAGGAGCCACTGCCTGGTGCCTCTGCATGCTCAGTATGAGCAGGAGCATCCCCCTGTGCTTGCTGCAGCACAGCTGAACCCACCACAGGAGCAGACAGCTCCAACCCCGTGGGGACCCTGGAGCAGTGGTTGGTCATGTTGCTGAGCTCTTTCTGTTCGGTAGGCACATGTGTACACATGGACATGCACATACTGCAGTGCCCTTGAGGTGTCTGGCACCTGGTGCCTTCATCTTCATTATTTAGAGGCTGCAACGAGCATCTCTGTTTGCCTGTCACTCCATGGGATGCTGGGAATGGCTGGGTGGCTGGGAATGGCAGGGATGAAGAGATAGTTCTTGATGCAGAGAGGGCCAGTGGAGGTTTGTGTGCTCAACCCACTGATCGGACCACCTTGGGCAGGGTGATGGCCATGGAGCTGGCCCTGTGAGTCCTTAGAGATGTAGGGTGAGGAGATGAGTGTATAAGGACCTGTGCTTCCTTTTGTGTTCTCCAGTACACCTCCACCCATTCCTTGGCAATTGGACACCCCTCCTGTTGAGCTGGACACTCTGCTTTGGGGTCAATTGGCTTTCTTCTGCCACTGCGTTAGCTGCAGAGATGCTCCGCATGGCATGGAGCTCTGCATGTGTGTGTTAAGCCTGATCTCTGTGCAGCTGCGTGGATCTGGCAATAGGCTCATGGATGCTTTGGGTGAGCCTCTGCTGTTGTATTTTTTTTCCCCTCTACTTCTCCCTTAAAAGCCATTGTTACATCTCCTTTGGAAATGTGGGAGCTCTGGAGAGAAGTGCCCGCCCTGACTGATAGCCAGCTGGACAGTGCCTTTGTCAGGGAGGTGGATGTGGACCATGTGCCCTCTAGCAGCCCTGCTCCATGATCGTGCACCATCATGGATGAGGCACCATGTCTTTGTTCAATACCTGCAAATTGCTCATTACAGAGGCCCCTGCTCCATGAGCAGGGCCTGGGCACAGGGAGCAGACAATATGAGTCCTGAAACCTCAATGCACGGAGCAATTTCCATCAGAGGCTTTCACACCTTTTCTTTCTCCTTTCTTTTCTCCCTTTCATTTCTCCTCTGTTAGAAAGACATGGAAACGGGTCTCCTGAGCTTTGACCATGAGCTGAACACCACCCCTGGTGTGGGCAGAGAAGATGATGGGCTGTGGGGTGGTGGCACAGCAGTAGTGGAGCTGCAAAACCCTTCCTGTCATGAGCCGGACGGAGGCAGAGGGCACCAGCCATCTCCTATCCCATCTCGCTGAAATGTCACTTGCTTTTAAATGCACTGGTAGTTTAAAATAAGAATAACCTGCTCCAGGGCTTCTTAAACCGTGGAATTAAATATGGTTCTGGTCTCTAGGCAGAGCCTGACTCTTCAATTCTGAATCTGCTCTGCCAAGCGAAATATTGCAGGGGGGGAAAGAAATCAATATTTCTCAGGCCCAGCACGGGGAGGAAGCTGTCTGTGTGTGGCTGCAGGCGTGCAAGTGCAGATGTGCACACACAGGGTGGCAGTGTGCGAGTGGCATGCGTGAGCACAGCACATGAGAGCGCCAAGACAGACGTGATGGGGATGCGGTGTTTGGGATGCCAGGGCTGTGAGTGCTGCTCTGGGAGAGTCCATCGCACTTGGTTGTATGGCTGGGGACACAGCTGGGTTTTTGTCCTTGTGGTTCCCAGCACAGCTTTTCAAATAAGGAAATACAGCATACTTGGTATCATGTCATGTAATTTAGTGGTCAGCAAACGACTGTGAGCAGATGCATTGTAGCTCTCCTGGTTTCTGGTGCGTGGAGCTGATCCACACAGGACTGATGCTGTTTTCTAGCTGAGAAGACATTGCTCTGTGACCCACAAGCCCCATTATTTGGAGGTTGGCAGTGTTTCACATCATACGTGGGGGCTCTCACTATAATGTGTGTGTCATCTGTCACATAGGGTTGTTTCTGTGTGGTGACAGGACCCCCATTCCAAGGACTGCTCTGGATGCCCTATGTGCTACATTGAGTGGCCCATAGCAGTGTACCCTCTGCATGGCTGTCTCCTGTCCAGATGATGTGGGCTGGATGGGGAATGGCTCCTGGTATCAGCATCACTGAAGATTCCCATCCTTCCCTGCAATAAAGGGCTCAGGCTATAGCTAGAGACTACAGTTCAGGGGAAGATTAAGCTTTGCCAGGTCTGGGCTCCCCAGGTGGTTTGTGTCCAGCCCCTCTCTGCCCTCTCACTGCCTCACAGAGTCCTAATGTTCTCCTCTCTGCCCCTGTGTCCCCTCTATGTTGTGTGGTGGCAGGAGGAGAGGACCTCCATCTGCAGCAGAGAGAAGGGCAAATGTTACTGACCTGCTCTGGCATCTGACCAAACCACAGGTCCTCACTCCTTCCAAAAAGTCTCTCTGATAGCTTAATTTCTTAATTGCTGTCTGTGATCAGGATGTCAGCTCTGGCTCTCCTCCAAGGTTCCTCACATCCAGCAGCCCGGGGCTCTCCATCACCCTGCTTGGTCACTACTTTCAACTCATCCACTTGGAGAATCTTCCATCTCCATGCAAGGCCACCTCTGCTGCCCCACGGGCATCATGTCCAGTGCTGAGAGAGCTCAGGATGCTCAGGAATGCCAGCACTTGGAGCAGATCAGAGCCTCAGGTGCCTGGTGCTGGGCTCAGCATGGAGAGCTGGGGGTGAGGCTCTGGGAAGGGACCCAAAGGAGAGCTCTGTGGGGTCTGCATTGGGCTGATGGGAATTCCTGGTGGCTCCGGCCATCCGGATCAGGCAGTGCTGGGAAGCCATGCAGCAGGAGCGTATGCGCTGCAGCACAGTGAGGCTCTATATCTCAATAAGCAGCACTCAAAGACAGACCTGAAAATAAATATTTGAAGAGGAAACAGTACTCTCTTCTATTGTCTCTTCTCCTTTCCTCTCTCTCTTCCCCCACCCCCCCTTCTCCTGTCTTTTACGTCTGACTGAATATGAGAGTTCATTGTTAAAGGGGTTTTGTTTTCTGTATTTTTTCCCTTTCTCTGCCCTCCCAGTGAAGAAACTACAGGAGCTGCACTATTAACAATTCAGCCCTGTACAGCAGCAAGGGCTGTCTTCACGCCAAGCTTGTCCATGCTCAGGATGCTGGGTGCTTGTTTTTCTTCTCTGTTGCTTAGTTTGCCATGACAAAACACAACTAGATGGCTGTTTCTTCTGCAGGGAGCAGAGAGATGATGGGATCAAGCTGTCTGAAAATAAATCTGTAAGTGTGCTTCAGCCCAACCCTGCATTCTCATTCCTCATTCTTGGTAGCTTTGGCTTTGTGCAGGGCAGAGTGAGCAGGTCAGCGGTGCCATGAATGATACTGGCTCCTGTTGGCTTTGCTGGGAAAGGTTAAAAATGGGCCAGGAGAAAGCATCTGGTCTTGTCTTACTGGAAAAAGGAGTGAAGGACTGTTAAGCTGCAGATGGATGCGAAGGTCAGGGCCTGTGGCACTGCATGTGCTCCAAGTCAGAAGGGAGGTTATGGAGCAGTGGCTTTTCACACATGAGTAGGGGAATCAGCCTCTCACCTGGCAAGGGCTGCAGTCTGGGTACCCAAAGGCAGATGAGCCCTCCACAGGAACGGTGCGCACCTCATGGATGGGGCTGTCAGTGAGGTCCTCCACGGACAAGAGCTGGTGAAAGCAGGGGTGGTGTGTGCAGGAGTTGGTCCTGGAGTAGGGAAGTGAGTGCAGAGTCAGCCCACGGGCTGTATGATCTGCACTGGAGGATCCGTGGGCTGGGAAAGGAGCATTGGCATCATCTAGAGCCCTCCTCTGAGCACGAAGGGAAGTGTTAGGAGAAATCTAGTGTAAAAGTAGAGGTGAAGAGTGGTAGTGAGAAGGGAATGAGGAAGAGAAGGGAAGGGAAAGACTCCAAGGAGGAAGTGGGACTGAAAAACACAGAGGTGTTTTAAGGGTATCCGAGATGTCACAGGCAAAGGAAATAGTCCAGGGAAGATGTAACTTGGAGAGAAGACTTCATGCTTGGCTGTGAATGTTTGCTAAGCTTCTCTGCTATATTTAGCAGGCTCTGTGCCCTTTGGAGAACTCTCCCCGCAGATGGCAGAGGAGCAGCTTGCCAAATGGTGGATGCCGTGCTGCATCGGAACGGGGTGCCCGGTGTTCAGAGAGAGAAGTTTAATGTGGGCTTTGCCCTTTCAGCAGTAAAGCCAAGCATCTTGCTTTGCTGCCCAGTGGATGAGGCTGCCAGATGGCTAAATATTTGCTTGTAAATTAGCAATGGGAAAAGTGCGATGTATAGACCTAAACCGAAGAAACCCAGGGCCTGGATTGCACTCTCCCTCCTTCAGAGGGTGGTCTCTGCAGGGCATGGTTGGGTAGATCCATTACGGGAGCAGCGCAGGTTGATCTCCAAGCAAATGAACATGGGCACTGCGTTGCCATCTCTACCCTGTTCATTGGCACACTTGTGGGCCATTACTCAAGTGTGTGCAGCCTCTGGCTGTGTTTGCTTTAAACCAATATGCAGAGAAACACGACTTTTCTCTCTAGGAAGAAAACCCCACAGCTTGTTCTGTGTCTGTGCAGTATCTCACTGAATGGGATTTGACTGGAATTAAATTTCCAGGCACTAATGTAATATAAGTACTCATAATTTGTGTGTGTGAACGTGTGGGGATAAGCAGCATAGCAATCCCGTGCTGTGCAGCCCCGAGCAGCATCCTACACGGTCCTGCCTATGAAATGGCTTCGTGGCTCACTTGGGGTATCTCTGCATCATGCGCGATCCGAGCCTCTGTGTCGGGGTGGGAAGTGGGGAGGGAAAGCCTGAGATGTGCTGAAAGGTTTTGTCTGGGGGGAATGGGGCCCACAGGGATATCCACAGAGAATCTCACCAATGTACTGTTAACGCTGCCTTCTGCAAGTCTTCCCAAATCATGGGGCTGCCCAACTCCCTGCTCCCCACCCCAGAGGCATAATTTACTTTAAAAACAAGTAAATATTTAACTACTGGCTTCCTTTTGTTTGCCATCTGAAAACACTCGGCTCTGACTCCATGTTCTCCAGTGTTCCTGTGCAGACAGGAGGGCTGGCCCCTCTCCGCTCCCCTTGGTTCCTAATGAAAGCCAAGCTTCCCGCATCTTAACTTGACTCCAGGGGCTGTGGCTCTGAGAAGCTCTACCTCTGTAATACTGGCAATAAAATCATAAGAGCTGGCTACGCTGCTGTAAAACTTTTATTGCTGTGTGAAGAGGAACAGCGGATCCTCCCTCCCTCCCTTCTCCCCATCCCTGCAGCTCCCAGCTCTTGCTCTGCTCCCTCTCCAGGCATCGGAGCCCTTGTGCCAGGCAGCATCCCATTTCTCTCTGCTCCACTTGATTCCCTCCTCGTCCTGCTTCCTTGGGGCTGCTCTGCCACCGCTCTTCCCTGGTCCAGCTGCTGCAGTTCTGCTCCTGACCTTGTCCTCACTGATGCTGCTCAGCTGCACGTCAGCTCTCTGTTTGCGTGCATGACCGCAATGAGAAGAGCTGGAATAGCTCCCTGCGTGGTTAGGCCATCCCTGCATTTTGCCTTTCATGGTGACTAGGAGCATCGTCTGCCTTCCCACACCATCCCCAACCGTATTTATAGATCGCAGCGGCGTTATCCGTGTGGATGCAGATTGTGCATGATGGTTTTCTATAAATACAAACGCTCTGTAATTATCGTTAAAACTATTTAGCCCAATTCAAAGGTAGATTAAATAATGAATGTGTGTGTGATATGCCTGCCGACATCAACAAATGGAAAGAGGCCTCTCTGGGTGCATATCTGGAGGATTCCCTGGTGAAGAAGTTGGGGGAGGAGAGCAGGGAGGGAGCTGAGCGGTTGTATTGCTGTAAATGCGCCCTTCACACAGGTTCAGGTGGTGTGGTGTTGATTGATGGGTGATCTTGGGACCAGAAAGATAGGTGGTCCAGGAGACACCATACCAAGGGATGGACAAGGAGGATCGGCACATGCAGAAGCCACTTGGTATTCACAGCTACCTATTGCTGTGCATCTTTTCCCTCTGCTTTCACTGTTCCTCAGGAGCAGTAATTTCAGGCTAGGCTGCTGTTGGAGAGCCGTGGAAGGCGTATGATAAGGCTCCCCAAAGCCTCTCAGCCCCTTCTTTGGTATGGTAATTGATTTTCTCTGAGGCCATGCCAGTGTGTTTCCTTTCCTGCTGGTCTCTTCCTGGCCATGAGCTGCTGCACAGCAGAGCCCCTTGGGGACGCTGGCTCTGTCCTCTCTTCCAGCCCTCTCTATGAGAAAGGAAGAGGGGACCTTTAGCAACATGAGTCCAGGGATAGACCCTTGGTGAGTCCTTGCTGAGGACGACGTGGCATGTTGATGGGGGAGTTTGCAAGGCCAATGGAAGGATGAAGTAGATGTCATCACTGCTTTTAACTTGGGAACCTGCATCTCTCCCTCCTTGTCCTCTCACAGCAATAACTCCTTCAGCTCGTGTGTGGCTGCAGCATCTCAGCCCTTCCCTGGATCCCTGTCACATTGTGGGCTGCTCCCCTGCCCCAGGGACAGCAGCGTTAGTACCAGTGAGGGAAGCGGGGCTGGGAGGAAGGTCTTCATCACCCTAACTAATAACTGTGTGCTGACAAATTGAATTATCCCTTTTCCACTTGCCTGCACTATTGATCAGAGAAAAGGTTTGTGGTTTTGTTAGGTGGGGTTTTTTTCTTTTCCTTTTTCCTTTTAAGTTATAGTTGCAATGTCCTGGGGGCTTATAATGATCTAAATAAGGTCAGGTTAGCAGAGGAATCAAATATGCTCTGGCAGCAGAAGCGTGGGCTCTTCCTGGAGACTGAGTGGAGAAGGAAGCAGAGGAGGGAGCAGCAGCAGCTCCTGGTCCTCAGGGCCATGGTGCCTGCAGGGTCCAGCCACAGCCTCCTGCTCCTGGGGAGGGCAGTGCTGCAGCAGGGGGTGGGTTGCAGGGTGGCACCAAACAGGCAGCTGATGGAGGATGATCAGCATGGGGTGAAACTGGGGTGAAAGCTCCTCATGACCCAACTTCAGTGAGTGCTTGAGCCCAGAAACCCCCTGTATGCAGGGCTGCACCCCCAGAGCGTGAGCAACAGCTCAGGGAGGGGATCCTGCCCCTCTGCTGTGCTTTGGGAGACCCCCCCTGCAGCCCTGATCCAGCTCTGGGGCAGCAGCACAAGAGGGACGTGGAGCTGCTGTAGCAAGGGCAGAGGAGGCCACAAAGATGCTGCGAGGGCTGGAGCAGCTCTGCTCTGGAGCCAGGCTGAGAGAGCTGGGCTGGGGCAGCCTGGAGAAGAGAAGGCTCCTGAAGGGAGACCTGAGAGCAGCTCCAGTGCCTAAAGGGGCTGCAGGAAACCTGGAGAGGGGCTTGGGACAAGGGCCTGCAGGGACAGGCCAAGGGGAATGGCTTGAACCTGCCCGAGGGGAGACTGAGCTGAGCTCTTAGGCAGAAGCTCTTCCCTGTGAGGGTGCTGAGGCGCTGGCACAGGGTGCCCAGAGAAGCTGTGGCTGCCCCATCCCTGGCAGTGCTCAAGGCCAGGTTGGACACAGGGGCTTGGAGCAAGCTGCTCCAGTGGAAGGGGTCCGTGCCCATGGCAGGGGTTGGAGCTGGATGAGCTTTAAGGTCCCTTCAACCCAAACCACTCTATGAAACCAGACCCTGCCAAAGCAGGCAGCATATGGAGAGCTGCTTGGAAATGGGGTAATGTGTGTGGGAGAGGCAGTGCAAGTGCTTGGTCCATCCCAAGCAGTGTGTCCGGAGCTGTGGGGTCCATCAGGGTCTATCTGCCACCTACCCCACATCATGGAAAACCGCTGCCCAGGCTGCTTGAATGTCTCCCATCCTGACTGGGGGGGCTGCCGAAGTGTGCAGGGGATGCAGGAGGGGGTGCAAGGAGCCAAGATTTGGCTGGGCACAGCTTTGTCCAGCATCTCCCTGTGGGGTCCCTGCCTGAGAAAGCTGATGGTGGTTGGTTCTGTGCTCGGGTGCCGAGATCCTGCTGTGAACTCAATTAAAGCTGTGTTGGGGGAAGAGGGAATAAATTATCCAGATGAAAAGGATGAGTGAAAAAGCGCATGCAGAGAAATGCCAACCCACCTTTGAAAGGCTTTATCAACCTTGGACACGTGTCACCTTGGCAGCAGTGGAGCTGCAGGGAAGGAGGAGAACTCCCCACTGTCCTCCTTTGTGTCCCTACTCCTGGGCTGGCACCAGGGATGAAGCGGGGCTGCTGCAGGAGAAGCAGAGGGTTGAGGTAACCTGTCAGTGCTCTGTGGATTGAGCTGCTCTCTTGTGTTGCTGGAAAAGGCCAGCAGCTCTGGGTAAAGGCTGGGTCTTCAGATCAGGCCCATAAGCATTGCAAAGGGAGCTGCTGTCTATGGGAGCAAGCCTTACTGCCACCAGCCCCAGCATACTGGTCAAGCAGGGCTGGCAGATAAACCCTTGTAATGGGGAAAAACCACTTTGAGAGGCCAGGACTAGTGCAGGCTGCATCCGGGACAGACCTGCTGCTCCAGGAGGGGAATCCAAGGGCAGCGTAATGCAGTGACTGGCTCTGCAGCCCTGGGGCTGTGCTCAGAGCAGTGCCCTAAGGACGAGCCTCAGTGAGCAGCAGAAGCAGGGACGTTCACATCTCGGTTTTGTGTACAAAGCTCTGTTTACAAAGACCCAGAGTGAAGCCTTGGCTGCCCTGGGGTGGCTCTGGATGGTCTCCAAAGCTGTCTGTGTGCTGGCAGAGCTGCGTGCTCCACATGGGAGCTTTTCCCACTTCTCACACAAGTCCTGCTCTTGGTGACCCGGCAGCCCCAGGCTTTGGAAGCAGAGGTTCTGCCAGGGCCAGTTACCAGCCTGCCTCATGTGCCTCCTGTTGCACAGGGCTTGCTTCTCCTCTGGCCTTTGGTGTACAGAACGCAGCCATTGCAGGCAAGCACCAACAGACTGCACTGTCATCGCGTGTCTTGCCACATTGGGTCTTGGTGGAGAAACAGAGGGGCTCAATTCCTGTGCGGCTGTGAGTCTGCCCTGCTCCTTTGAGTGATGCAACAACCCCTCCTGGCAGCAAGCTGTGCCCCCCAGGCTGCTGCAGCAGTGCAGGGTCCAGAGGTGCGTGTGAGGCGCTGTGTGTGCATCCTTGGCAGCCTGCAGGGCTGCGTGTGCTTCCCTTGTGTCACCAGCACGGTGACATGCGGGTCCTTCAACAGGTCCCTGTCATCCAGCACCTTACCCTGATTGCTCTGCACCCAGTCCTGAGAGCTGGGTCCCATCCTGCTCAGTGTCCCCTGCTGAGGTGTGACCAGCAGCCAGGGGACATGGTCTTGGCACAGGCCTGATGTCACTGCTCTTAACTCCTCCAGCCTTCCTCCTCCTGCACTGCCCTGCTTGAGAGTTTGGCCACATCAGGACCAGATTAACATTCCCGGCACAGCGCTGCTCCATCACCGTTTCTATTAAACTCATTTGCTATCTAAAGGAATTCATTTTCCACTTTGTTTGCCCATGATAAAAAAAAAAACAGCCCTCTGAGCTGAGGCCCCTGTGGTTGAGAGGGGGGAGCACCCAAGCAGGGAGGTGGGGGCCAGCAGCATCCCTTCCTGGGAAGGAGAGAAGGCATTCCCACCATCTATGCAACAAGATGCCCTTGTCTTTGCGCTTCCATCATGTCCCTGGAAGGAGGAGCTGCCCATTGCAGGCACCAAGGCTGGTGCTTCCTTCCTCAAGTAGATGATGCTGTTTCACCCTAGGATGAGGCTTTGCAAGATCAAATTGTCCCCTTTTCTCTGGCAACATCCCTGGACTTTGGGAAACTGCCTGGTTCCAAAAGTCAGGTTTACTTGGAGTCTACAGCAAGTCCAGGGAAGGTAGAGCCAAGCTGGGTTCTCTCTGCCTGTGTCATGTCCTTCAGTCAGTCACTGTGCAATAGGCTTAGTAGCTGCATCCCTGCCCCTGCCTGGGGTTCAGGGCCTGTGTGTTTGGGTGCATGAGGGAGGGGGAAAACAGGAGTACAGGGGGTACCAGATGGAGAAAAGAGTGTGTGTATGCATTCATGTGAGCAAAGCCTCTTGTCCATGTGTACATCCCCTCCGGGCACTGTGGGGTCCTGTTGATAGCCCCTATGCACATTGGTTTATCCTCCTAGTACAAGCGTCTCTGGCCCAAGAAAAGCAGAGAGATGCTCTGCAGCCCTCTGTACCAGTGCTTTCAAGGTCGGAGGCTGCTGGTAATCGATCTGCAGCCTGGCTATCAATCCTGTGCTGAGGGGAGCCTTCCCTGCTGGCTTTCGACAGCAGCATCCATCCTGCACGGCTCGGCCAGCCCGGTCACCAGCAAGAGGGGCTTTAATCACTGCCTGCCTCTGCTGGGCAGCATTCAGGGCTGCAGCCTGGCTGGCTCCTGGCTCTGCCATGCACCCGGTGCTGCTTGTGGCTCCTGAGCTCAACTAAGCCCTGTTGTGGTCTGCAGGGCAGGAGAGTGATGCTGTGGGGTCTGGGTGCAGCTTCAAGTGGTTGATCTAGTGGGTTTGGGACCTCCAGCATGGCCTTTGGTGCCCCACAGGAGCCAGTATTTGGGTAATGGCTCCAAGGCAGGCAGGAGATGTTGGGAGCTGACAACATTGTTGGGTATTATTCAGCCTGGAGAAGAGAAGGCTTCTTAAGAGGAGACCTGAGAGCAGCTCCAGTGCCTAAAGGGGCTGCAGGGAACCTGGAGAGGGGCTTGGGACAAGGGCCTGTAGGGACAGGCCAAGGGGAATGGCTTGAACCTGCCCGAGGGGAGACTGAGATGAGCTGTTAGGCAGAAGCTCTTCCCTGTGAGGGTGCTGAGGCGCTGGCACAGGGTGCCCAGAGAAGCTGTGGCTGCCCCATCCCTGTCAGTGCTCAAGGCCAGGTTGGACACAGGGGCTTGGAGCAAGCTGCTCCAGTGGAAGGGGTCCCTGCCTGTGGAAGGGGTCCCTGCCTGTGGCAGGGGTTGGAACTGGATGAGCTTTAAGCTCTCTTCCAACCCAAACCAGGCTGGGATTGTATAACATCCAGCTTCCTAAGGAGCCTGTGGAGCCATGTGTTATGGGGGAGAAGGGCAGTGACCATGCCCATCAGCTCTGGAGCACAGGCTCAGCGCTGTGCCACCCTCTTTTCTTCATGTCCACCAAGACTCAGGCCTGAGCAGCTGGATTCCAGGCTGGACACTCACTGCAATTCCCTGGCCTCGTTGACTGCCATGCTCAGAGCAGTCGAGCCTGTTGTGAGCACATGATGTTCACGGTATAGTTTGTAAATAGAATGGAGCTCCTGCAAGATGACAGCCTTCTGTAAATGCAGAATGTTTCCCTTCATGGTAACTGTTTGCAAGTACACAGCAGCTTCCAGCCCTCCTCACCCGCACCATGAGCAAAGCTTTGCTCTCCCAGTCCTTTCCCATGGGATCAGCCCGGCTGCCCTCCCTGTTCCCACAGAGCAAAGGCATATCCTGCTCCATCCGGGGAGAAACCAGTTTCCCACCTGCAAGTCCTTTCTCAGAGTCACTGGTACTAACGTGGAAGAGAAGTAATGAAGCCAGTGTAACCCCCCCTGCTACCTGTGACTCTCACTGCAAAGCCTGCTAATGAGCAAGCTCTGGTTGTGCTAATTACTCTAACCCTGAGAGCACCAGGAGTTAACTAATACTCAATCAAGCCCTGGTTGCTCGTGCTGATTTCCCCTGCTCCCGGCAGCCATCAGGGAGTCAGCACGTAAACAGTGACAGGCAGGAGGCAGCTAAACCTCCGTGTGGTGCAGGACCCATGCAGCCCACTGCACAAAGGACCCCAGCCCAGGCTGGTGAGCTCTTTTGGCACCTTGGAGCCCCTCTTTGAGTCAGCAGCATTACAGCCTGGCACCTCTCCATCCCTGGGAGCACCCAGCACTGTGCAGGGAGCTAGAGCAGGTGGGAAGGAGAAACCAGGAAGGGTTGAGGTGCCTGGCAGGCTCCTTCACCAGGAGCACGCTGTGAGTCTCAGGGAGCTTTTGACTGCGCTGTTCCTCATGCCTGCAAGCCCGCTGCCTCAACAGACACATGGGCTGCAGGGCTGGGATGTGGAGCTGCCCCAGCTCCTGCCGATGCACTGAGCTGCTGCCCAGAATTTGCCCTGTAGTTGCTATGGTGACATTGCCATTTCTTACCTCACCGGGGGGAAAAAAAGCCTCCAAACATTTAATTCCGCAGCCCACCTGGGAGCCTTTTAAACTCCCCATTCGGCGTTTGACATGTAATAATTTTTCTGCTTTTAAGATTATCCTAAAATGTTCATTCTTTTTCTCTCTCTTGAAATCTCTGCAGTGAATTCTCAGAAAGCAGCATTAAAAAATGCCAATACAAGTTTCAAATGCCAGTTTGTCACCGGCACCAGGAACAGGCGGTGACAGGCGGAGTGAGTCAGGGCTGACCAGTGGCAGCACCACCATGGGAGCTGCCACAATAGAGAGCTGCGACCAGGGATGGAGATAATGGATCTGAGTGGGACTGGGGAAGGGGGCAGTGGGCTGCGTGGTCATTCAGGGGAAATAGTGAGAAAGTGAGGAATGTGGGCAGGAGAGCTGGTCTTGATTGGTAGCAGGGAGGGCTTTGTTCTCCTGTCCCACATACATAGCAGTGCCATTGCTTAAGAGGATCGTGGAACCAACCAGGCTGGAAAAGCCCTTTAAGCTCATCCAGTCCCAACCGATCCCCAGCGCTGCCAAGGCCACCACTGCCCCATGGCACTGAGGCCTCATCTCCACGGTGTGTGAACGCTTGCAGGGCCGGTGCCTGCAGCCCTGCCCTGGGCAGCCTGTTCCAATGCCTGAGCACCCTCTGGGGCAGGAATTGTTCCTCAGCTCCATCTAAACCTGCCCTGGGGCAGCTTGAGGCCGGTTCCTCTTGTCCCATCCCTTGTTCCTTGGGAGCAGAGCCCAGCCCCTCCTAGCTCCATCCTCCTGTCAGGCAGTTGCAGGGAGCCATCAGGTCCCCCCTGAGCCTTCTCTTCTCCATCTGAACCCCCCAGGTCCCTCAGCCGTTCCCCATCACATTTGTGCTCCAGGCCCTGCACCAGCTCCGTTGCCCTTCTCTGGCCCCGCTCCAGCCCCTCAATGTCTCTCTTGTAGTGAGGGGCCCAGAGCTGAGCACAGGATTCAAGCTGCAGCCTCTCCAGTGCCCAGTGCAGGGGGAGAAGAGACTCATCAGTGGTGTAGGTGTCAATGTAAAACCAGCAATAAGATAAAACATCCCGAAAGCATCTGAACTAAAGCTTAGCTCAGCTCTCCAGCTTTGCCTCGGGCTCCCCCATCCCTCCCCGGGCTTCCCTGTCAGTGCAGGGGAGCAGAGCCGAGCTCCCATCACAGCCTTGACGTGCGAATAAATATAGTCAAAACTGTCAGGAGCCGGGTACTGCGGTGACAAGAGACGCTTGGGTACCAGCAGCGGGACACCATCATATGGCTGTTTCTGCTTGGGTATCTGCGCACCTTACCAAGCAGATGGTCTGCTTCAGAGCACTGGGAGCCAACAAGCCTGTGGAGCAATTTAATCTCCAGCAATAATTTAATATGGCTTCCTCCAGAGTACGGGGGTTTGAGTTTATTTATTTATTTCTTCCTGGCCAGCCATAGAATAATTTAATCCTGCCTTCTGTGCAAGGGTCTATTTTGAGCTTGCCACCTGCAGAGTGTTTTAATCCCACAACTCACAAAGTAATTCAATCCTCTCCCTTGGTGAGTAATTTAATCCTCTAATTCCAGGGTAATTTAATCCCCTCCCTGGGGAGTAATGGAATAATTTGATCCTCTGTTTCCAGACTGATGTGATCCTCTACCTGAGAAACTCAATACCCTAAACCAGCCACCTGTGAAGCTTCGCACACGCCTGCCTGCAGGCACTGACATCACTGCAAAATGGCCCCTTCCAGGGGGAATTCGGATGTGTGCCGAGTAAATCCGTCCCTGCTCAGGCTGGGGTAATCCAGACAGGTTCAGAATGGGCAAAACCATTCGGTGCCACCTCACCCTAGGGCTTTAGAGCCAGGATGTGTGTGATTGCTTCATTGAAATCCACCAATTAATACATTTGCTCATGAATTAGTTTTAATCTGGTCAGTGCTTTATCGTTGTTAAAGCCTTTGCCCCCGCTCCGTGGGGCTGTTGGTATGAGGGGCGTCTCCTGTGGGCTCATTTTGGCCCTAGTGTGAGGTGGCTCAGTTCTACTTACATATAGAGAGAGATTGTCTTCCCATCCCGTTCACCTGGAAGGGCAGTCCTGTGTCCCTGCACCCAGCATTATCTCCAACGTCACTCCCTGATGGAAATGCCTGACCCCTGGGGCTGTTCAGCCAGGACCCCTGCACTGGGTGTTTACAAGCATCCAAGTCCCCACTGAGGAGCTGGGATCATGGCTGGGCTGTGGAGACCTCCTGCTAATGGAGCTGAGCATCCCTGTCCTGCCACAGCATCCAGAACACATACATAGGCTACACCTCCCAGCACAGAAATCCACCTTGAAAATCAACAGACTCCCTGTGGGGCTGCATAAAAGAAAGATGTGCAGCGGGAGTCTGGCTGGTTTACACCTCTTCCCCCTCATTTCTGCTATAGCTCACGGTTAATAGGACAAAAAAGAGTGTTTCCTTAGCTGAGATGTTAGAAAGAGAAATACCAATAATGATAGTGTCCGTTTCCATGCAGAGGAGGATCTGTGGAGTATTCAGAACAGAAATATCTCCCTGCCCCTCTGAAGACTGCAGCAGTTTGTACTCAGGAGAGGGATTAGCACGCTAACAAGGAAATAACACCCTCTGAAAACCGTCTGGAAGAGAAGGAGGGAGAGGTGAGGCAAGGGTGTATGAGGAGAAACCTGGCAAAGAGGGGGAGCACCGCAGGACCGCACTAGCCCCAGATATGGGTTGCCTAAGCACAGATGAGAAGATGCCCCAGCAAAGGGGGTGTGGGTTAGAGCCTACCCACTGCTCTGGGGAGCCTGCATATGGGGCAGCCCTGTGGGTCCCTTCTGCATAAGGGGGTCTGCCCTGCATCACCCATTCCATCCCCTGAGGAAAGGCAATTACTATCATTTAATCCCACTGTCAAGTCAGTGCTTGAGTCTTTTGGGAGCCAAAGGAGAGGCAAATGGTTTGGGGGACCAGAACCAACTCCTCTCACTCCCCATCTGCAGCTCCTGTCTGCACAGTGTTGGAAACGGCTCCCTGTCCCCCTCAGCATCCTGGGACCACCCCATCACTCCCTGTGGGTCTTAGAGCCTCCACTGCACTGGGCTGAGAGGTGCCATTGGGAATTGTCTTTCCTAGGGACAGGGAATTCAAACAATATCCTTGTCTAGGTGGAACAGTCATTGCTGCTTCCACCACTTGCTTTACGTGCCCCAGTCCCTCCTGGGACTGCTAAAACTCTGCTTTTAAAACTCTGCTTTCTACAAAAGTCTGTCCTGGATATGTCATCTCGCATTCTAACGTGATATATTAGACAAATAATTCTTTATGTGCAAAGCGTTCCTAAGTACCTGCAGGCCAGAGGGAAGAGAGAGGCCTGAATAGCTTTAAAAATCCCATTCGAAATGTCTCTGCTTCAAAGTCTCTTCTGCAGATTCTGTTCTGCGCTGCATCTCTTGGCCAAAAAATCAGGGAAAGGTGGCTGTGGTGGATCTCCTCATCTTGTGCTGGGGTGGGGAAAGAGAGCCGGAGAGAAACACCTCCCTTAACTCACTCAATGTGAGCTGCTCTGTTTAACCAGTCTTGGTGTTCACTCACCTCTCTTCCCCTCTAATGAGTCGGGTTTTGTTCTCCCATATCACGTCTGAATGCACATTGTGGGTAATTGATGGACAGGACCCGGCCTCTGAAAGCTATCAACGTAGCGACTGTGAAATCACACGTCCAAATATGTTTGTCTTCTCAGCTCTTTGGGCCCGGGTGCTCTTTGAGCATGGATTTCTGTGCTTCAAGGAGGAAAGCAAATTTCTTTCCAAATGTCAGCATAGAAATGAGAGGCAAAAGGGAAGGCGCAGGGACTTGGCAAGGGAAGGTGATGCCTAGCACCAGCTTTCTGCGCTGGCACCTTAGGGATGGGAGCAGAGGCTGGACATTTGTGCTTTGGGACTTGGGCTCTGGGGAATGTGAGGAAGCTCCCCAGAGATCATTATGTGCACACAGAGCTTTAGGTGGCCAAGGAAGTGCAGATCCCCATGCTGGTGGGGCTGCTCCAGTGCTTGCCAAGGGAAGGTGATGCCCAGCACCAGCTTTCTGCGCTGGCAGACGAGGTGTGGGAGCAGTGACTGGATTTGAACTTTGCATTCACAACACAGAGGGAAGCTTGGCCCAGGGGGAGGAAACCAGAGCTGAGCCTTATCTGGGGCAGGGGGTGGTGATGCCTTGGGGGTCTGCATGCTGCCCTGCCATGGGTACACCTCCAACCAGTGCTGGGTGCGCAATTCACCCGCTCTTCACAGCCTGTTTCCCCCAGGAGGAAACACCTCAGCAGGTTGGGGTCTGGGTGTCTTCTGCTGTGTGTGGCATGGGAGAGTCCTTGAGGTCACACCATCACGTCCACCTCAGCGGTGGGGAACGTCTTTGTGCACCCCATTGCTGCTGCTGAGGCACTTTGCTGGCACCAGAACAAGGCTGTCCCATGGGCTGCAGCCTGCAGGCAGTGGCCCCGCAGCAGAGGGTCAGGTCCGCACCGGTACACACTGCCTGTGCCCAGCACGGCTCCGAGTGCTCTGTGAGCAGTGCTCGAGTGCAGGAATTGCTCTCTGCACAAGCACCTCTCCAAGCCTCACACAGCAGCAGCAGATGTTTCTCCTCAGTCCCTCCCCATGGGCATGGGAGGACAGTGGGCAAGAGGTGGCTTTCCCTGAGCAGCCATGGGGACAGGGCACATTCCCACCTCCCCCCCTGGCCAGACCCTAGTGGGGCAGTTCCACATGGGGTGATTTCAGTGGCACCAGGAGCCCTCCTCCATCGCAGATGGAGCCGGAGCCGCCGCAGCGTGCTCTCTGTGTGCAGCTGATTGACGGCAAGGACGCACGACCGCACATCTTGTTTTCAGCACTCTCAGTGTTTGTGTTGGCAGAGCCTGGCTCATGCTAACGACAGGAGCTGCCTCTCACTGTCAGCAGCAGCTCTGCTGTCGCTGAGCCTTCGCATGCCCCTCTCTTCCCCCAAGCCTCTGCAGCCATGGGGCTGGTGGGTACCTGGTCCCTGCCCTTCTGCAAGCATGTGATTTGCTCCTCTTGATGTAGCCCTGTTACTCATCATCATTCTATCCCTTGGCCATCATCCCTCTCTGACTGTAATGAGGTGGCTGGAGGCTCTTCACACTCCAGCACCAAAGCTTAGACTGCTTCCAAACTGCACTCTTGAAGTCAGAGCTGTGTGTCTGTCTTAAATACTGACAGTGGGTTTAAGTGAGGAACTCTTGAGGGTTTGATCCCAGAGCTCATGATGATGTGGTCTGTGCTAAGCTGAAGCTGGGAGTAAAGGCTGGGAGTGCTCCCTTTGGGGTCCCTCATCATTCAGTCTCCAGTCCCCTTTTCCTGAGGAGCTCTGCATGATGGGAACAAGCCACAGGTCTATAGCAGGATGTGGGTGGAAACAGCCAGGGTGCCAGGGCCAAGGGTGCTGGGAGCCCTGCTCAGAGCAGCACTGCCCAACAGGAGCTCTGAGGCTGCACCAGCTGTGGCTGCAACTCCTGGGATGGGGCTTCCTGGCCGGGCTCCTGCTGCGTTTCTGTCTGGGCCCCATTTCTAGTGTGGAACATGGGTGCCCGATATGAGCTGCACCTACCGAGCTGCAGCCACTGTCCCACCCCATGTGAAGAGCACAGGTCCCCAGAGCGCTGCCTTGGCTCCTGGCTGTGCAGCTGCAGTGTCCATCCCTCGCATCGCCCTGTCCTCTTGTTGCACTGACACCAGGAGGCTCCCATCGTGGAGCCTGCTGCCTGCCAGCAGGACTCGGGCTTTGCCCGCTGCTGCCGTGCAGGGACCTGACAGCGGCACGGTGCGAGAGGTTTGTGCCTCTGCCTTGGGATGACAGATGCTGCCGTGCCACGGCGAAGCTTTCAGGCTCAGCTCGAGAGCAGTCGGGAAATAGGAGCCTCTTGCCTGGCATTGCCAGAGAAGGGAGGTGAGGAGAAAGAGGAGGACGAGGGGCATGTGAGGACCCAGGCTTGGGAGCAGGGCTGCACGCTGCGGGTGAGCCTGGGTGCTGCAGAATTGGAGCTGGGGCTCTGAGTGCATGCAAAGGTCGTGCGCTCATCGCATCTGGTTTGCAACGTGCCCATAGAACAGCATCGCCTCTAAGGAGCCCTGCCCCAGGGACAGCAAATGATACCGAGACATCTGTGGGTGCTTCATGACTCAAGTGGGAGCGTGGTTGCCAACCCACTCCTCTCCTGCTTTCCTACAAGCACTAAAAAAAAAACAGAAGGGAGTTTCACAGCCCCAAATCCAGCTCCTGGCCCATTCTCAGCCAGCTGGCACAACATTAGGTTGGGGTGCTTGGTCTCCAAAGCCAGGGCTTTGGGAGGAAACCTTAAGCCACCCCTGAGCCCTTTCAATAGCACTGATGCGCCTTTTGGGTTCTTTCACCAGAAATACACTAAAACTGCACCTTTTTGATGGAGAAATTTAAACATTCGGGATACCAAGAAATAGACTTTTGGAAGCGTTTCTGCAGAAGTGAGGACAAGCCATATTGCATCCCACTCCCACCCTCCCCAGAGCCCAGGAAGCCTCTGTTGCTGCCATGGCAGCTCTTGCACATGTACCCCCCCCCACCCCTCGGTTGCGTGTACCCTCCTCTCTAGCAGATGCATTTACTACAGCGTGAAGCACAAACTTATCTTCTCTGTGTGTGACTTGGGGCTGTAGAGTAGATTAAAAGATTTGTCTTTCTCCTTTATCCAGCAGGTGGGTCTCTGGTGGCTATTTCAATACCATTCCTTGCATGGGCTCTGGGACGTCTCTGCTGAGGTTCTTAGTAAACTCAATTACAGCGTGGTAATAGTGCGGTATTGACTCAGGAGGCTCAGCAGCACAGGACTCTTGCCGTTTATTAGTTGTTTAATTATATGGCACATCAGGCCAAACTAATGTCATTAGCTAATTAGCCCATGTTGGGGTTTTTTGTTATTTCTCTTAAATGATGTTAACATCAGTGAAAGGTGCCAGCCGGTGGCCCAAGAGACCAGGCTCCTTTTATGCACGGAACAGGTCAAGACTGGCTCCAGCCCAGACACATTTTCACACCATCCCATGGGCACAGCTCCCCTGCTACCTTCAGGGGAGGACACATCCCCCTGCAGGTTCTCTGCAGGCTTTGGGTTACCTGTATAACTTTGCAGGGTTTAGAGCTACCTGTAACAACCCCTTCTCATTACAGATCAGCTCTGGTCCTAATACGACCGGGACCCTCAGCACTGTTCCCATGGGCACAGCTGGGTCAAGCCCACCTCCAGGGTCCCGGGCTCACACAGGTTTCATTCAATAGCAGTGCTTTTGGGCCTGAAGGAGCAGCACTGTGCTATTTAGAGGCACTTCTCTCCAGCTCTGTCATGCAGCTCAGGCCGGGCAGTGCCCAGGCGCTGCTGGAGCCCACCTCCGAGTCACTGCCCCCTTGTTCAGCCCCGGCACGGTTGCGCACAGCTGAATACACAGCAAAATGGAAATGAGCGTTGAAGCGCCGGTGGCGTGTACTACATTCATAACCCACCAGAGGGGGTGACAGCCGCGCAAGTACAGGTCTGAACCCTCTATTACACACCCAGCACTGCTCACACCGCCCGTTTAGTCCAGAAATTACTCAGCGACGCTTTTCTCCTCTGTGCAAGGGGCTGAGTGTTGGTGTGCATGCATGAGCTGGGAAGGCACAGCCCATATATCCCATGCAGCGTCCCAGTGCATCCACCAAGACCCATGCCTAGGTCCTGGACCACAGTCAGGGGGCTGCTGGTCCAGGACCATATGCTAGGTAGGGCTCAGTCTAGGAAGGATCACTCCTTGTTGTTTGGTGCACAAAGGGGCAACACCCCAGTGGTTCACCCAGAGGTGGATGTAGGCTGCTTGACATGGAGATGGGGTGTATAAATCCTGTGGGATTAGGAGATCTACAAGACAGCTTTAGCAGTCTCTGTGGTTTTGGCAGCTCTTCTCGGGAGGAGGCAGCATTGCCATGTGGGGGATGCTCTGTGCAGGATGCTGCAGGACCTCCATCAGTGATGCTTTTGTAATTAGCATGTCTGGGCTGCTTTCTCACAGCACCACAATGGCTGCTGACTTAGAGAGCTCCTTCAACTGGCTGCTTCGAGCCTGCCATTTCCAAAGTGCTCATGTTGCCCCCACAAGCTTCTTACTGTTATTTAACCCAAACAGATCGGCTCTGGGCTTTACAAAAGGCATTTGCTGCTTCTAAAGATTTCTTAATGCCTTTCAACCTGGCTGGGTCCATTCCAGACGCTGAGGAATTGCAGGCCCCTGCAGATGCTTTCATGTCCTTGCAGACAAGCGCTGCAGACTTGAGGAACTCCCTGGGGAGCCCACGTACTTTTGAGAGGTTCAAGAGTCCATAGCAGTTAAGTCCAAAGTTAACCATGCAGCCCCACCCTGGTCCTCAAAGGCATGAGTTCAGATGAATAGAATACATTTGGAGTTAATAGACCACAGTGAACTTAAAATACAACATTCCATAAGGAGGGAGGGGGGGATAGAAGACTTTTCCAATAGAGAGAAACTTTCCATTTTCCAAACCTTCTTATCCCCCCAGTGCTGGTTCCAGAATAGGGAATTCTTTGGTATGGACAGATTTTTCTCCTTCTTCTTTAAGAAGCACTAAGGAAAAACAAAATGCTGCTTGTAAGGAGAATGAGTTACATCCTTAAGCTGGACATCGCTCGTGTTGGTTCCATAGCACTGCTGCGAGATAATCACCCATTCTCCCATGCTCTGCCGCACACCTTAATAACTCTCCCAGGATTTGATGTAATGGTTTACATAACCTTTCTGAAGCATCCTGAATTCTGATGCACCCAGCACTTAAATGTGACATTGAGTCAGCTGCGAAGTACTTTACAGCTGGGTGATACTGCTCGGGGCTATGTGGTACAATGAATGGCAAAGTTTCGCTTCCCAAACTGGAGTGGTCATAACTTTCTAACAGCCGAGCCATGTGGCTGGAACAAATCTCAAGGTTCCAAACCCTGAGCAGGGCGGTGTGCTTGCATCCCTGTGCCGCCTGCAGATGGATCTACTCCAGGGTTGATCCGGAGCAGCGGCTGCCTACTTGGAATTGCTTCACCTGTAGGTACCTGCTCCGAGCCCACTGGGTGCATGGCATTTATAGACAGTGGGGAGAAAAAAAGGCAGGTCCAGGCACAATTCACCTGGCCTTTGTCAGGCAGTTACCTTGGAAGGAGATTAATCCTGCCCCTGAGAGGCCTTTTCTCTCCATTAGTGATATGGTTCATCCATGAACCTGGCTTGTTAATGGGTACGGGCTGTCTTTGGGCTTCCTCTCAGGCTATAGGGTTTAGGTACCTGTGCACCCTGTGCATGGCTTTAGGCTTGGGAGGATGCTTTACTCCTTCCTGGGATACTGTGCAGAGTGCATGTGTGGGAGATGAGCAGCCCTGCTTCACCAGCACCATCCCAGCACCCATCCTGCCTCCCCAGCACCCTCCAAGCACCCTTCCCAGCTGGGTCTCTGGCACGTGGCATTCACCAGCCTAACCAAAGGCACAAGCAGAGTGGGTAGAGATAAAGATAGGCATTTTCTGATATCTGGGGCTGATTCTGATGTCTTAAAAACCCTGCAGTAATTTCTGGTGTTGATTATATATGTAAATCTGTATCTATAATCGTCTCTCTCATACATGTCTGTGTATATATATACGCACACACGCGTAGATGTGTGTATATCTAACATATGTGCTCCCAACCCACACAACATCTGTGGCTCTGAAAGCCGCCGGAGCGTGCGTGTTTCTCCCCCCAAGCCTGTGTGGCACCCCCAGAGCAGAGCAGAGCAGAGCAGGGTGACAGGCCTGCCTGCCAGCCTCCCTGCTCGCCTTGGCGTGGCATCTCCCTCCCTGTCCTTCCAGCTGGGATTTTTTCCTGCCCAGCACCAGCACGGGGCAGGCAGTGACCTGTGAGCGGTGTGGTGGCACCTTCCTGTGCTCCTCAGCGTCCTCGATGGAGAGGAAGGATAAGGCTTGTGAGGAGCCTCAGCTGCACAGTGCAGGTTGATGCAACGGGATGTACTTGGAAAAAGGGCTTTTGGGTAGCAGCGCTGATCCCTTCACCCTGGTATGAGCCCCACACACAGCAGGGCATCCCCAGGCCAGTGTCCATCACCAGCACAGTGTCCATGACACTGAAGGTGATGGTGGAGGAGGCTGGAATTGCCTGAGCATGGTGCTCCAGGTCTGCAGGGAGAGCTCCAGGGTGCCAGTTCTGTACAAACCTCTAATCCCACAGCATTCAGAGGGGCAGCCTGACCCTTTTCCCCATCTCTAGAAAGGGCATTGTGTCTCCCAACTTCTTCTGGGTCCTTACATCAGCCAGCCGAGCACAGCCCCTCTGCTGTAATGCAGATAGCAGTGCTATGGCCAATCCCAGGGAAGGAACATGATTCAACTTTGTCATTTCCAGCCATAGCATGTTCAGAAAGAGTGTGGAGGAGCAGCTCTGATGGAGGCATGCATCTGTGAGCCACAGGGGTGGGGAGGGAGGGCGAATGTGACTGATGAGTTGGTCTCTGGGCTGGCCATGAGCTGAGCACGTCCTGCAAAAGAGCAAGGAGCGAAGCAGAGAGGGGAGGAAAGAGCAGCTTTGAGGAAATCTCAGTTGCACAGCTGAGAAAGAGCCTTTCCTTAAGAGAGCTGTTGGTGTTGACGACATTAGTAGTGTCACTGATGGAGAAATTCAATCACTTCCAATGAGGGAAAAATAATTGTCTTTCGAGGTACAGTAGGTTGTTGTCATTTTCCTATGACACACTCCATCAACTTTCAATTTCTAGCACAAAAGCCCTTCGTTCTTGCTCGGGCCTCTCTAATCTGTTGCGGAGAGCACTCATGGCAGACATGGCATGGCCTGGGGGAGTTATCTGGGAACAGAAGAACTCAAATTGCACCTAAAGTGAGAGCATCACCCAGACCCCGCTGGGACAGGGAGGATGCCAGAGGGGGGAAACAAGCTCACGCCAGCAGCTGGTGAAATACCCCTTCTCCCTGATGTTCTACCAAGGAAAACAGCATGGGAGGGGCTCACATAGCTTGGGTCGAGGGATTTTGGGGGTACCCCAGCACTGGCATCGCAGACAGGTTGGGCATGGGGAAGCTCAAACCCTCTGAGGTTGGAGGATGCAGGTTCAACTCTATCATTGCTTCCATTGGTGGCAGGGAGGAGAGGAAGGGGAGAAGCATGCAGTGGTAGCTGGGAGGAGAGGTGTGCACGCAGGAGAGCCAGAGCTCCCCACCAAATGCTTCCCTGCCACTGGGTGAAATAAGAGGTGATTAGCAACGGGTCCCAGCATCCCAGCCACGGAGCCTTCTCCTCCGGCATTTAAAGAGGAAATATATATTTAAAAGTACTGCTGTACCAGAGAGAGGTAATGATGTGTTTCGAGGGCAGAGATGGTATCATTCATAAAGCCCGTGCTGCTTAATTACATCAGCACCATTTAGGAGAGGAATGATTTCCCACTTTCTGGTTTGTTTTCCCTCTGTCCCACTGTATCTCGCCATGGCTCCAGCCATTTGCCAGGCTCTTTGGTATCTCCATCTCCAGCCACAGCTTGAGGCTGGCTCCCAGCCCTGGGGACAGGCACACTGTCACCAAGTACCAGCCCCCCGAACTGTGGGACGGAGGTGATGCCATCCTGTTCTGACCCAGGGTGCGGTAACAGGGGTGAGCCGTGGGTTGGTGCCTCCTGTGCTTCTGCGGCAATGGTCAAGATGAGTTAACCCTGCTTCTCCTTGGCTACTGACTTGGGCTACTGACTCTACATCCAGTATTCCCATGGTCTGGGAAAGATCTGCTGCCACGGGAGATGAAGGACACCATCTCCATTAGGAATGGAGCTGTACTGCCCATCCTGCGGCCTCCTTGGGGACCCCGGTGTTCTTCTAGCAGGCTCTTCCCTGCTTCCTCACTGTTGTTGTGCCCAGCCCTGCAAACCAGCCTTCTTCCTGCTAGAGAAGAGCATTTCATGCTGCTTTTAACCAGCCTTCCCTCGCGGTGCTTTGCTTTCGCCTGTCAGCTCTAGCCTGACGTTATTTGGGTAGGAGCAGAGGGGTGGGAGTTTAGAGAGGCAGAATGGTGCTTTTTTTTCCTTCCCCCTTGCATTCATGAGACATTTCAAGTGACACACACAGGCAATAACGCATCACTCAGCCTGAGTGCGGCTTGAATGGTCTAAAAATACGCTCCTGAACTTTCCACCCCTATTCCTGCACAGGCACCATCCCTTTGGGGTCTGCACTTTGGCAAGAACAAGCAAGGAGTTAATCAGCTCGGCAAGGCGAGCTATTTATGGATGTTGCAAGCTCCCTGCTCTTCTCCAATGCCCCGTTCAATCCTTTAATTATCTGCAGTAGTTTTATGCTGTGTCTCACCACATGCTCTCTGGGGGAAACCGCTGGGGCTTTGCCAGTTGATGGGGAAGGGGGTAAGAAGGGGGAAGACTCTGTGACATGTGCCCAGGAAAACAAGGGATGCTGTGGGGTTGCTTATCTGTGGGCTGCGGGGAGACCAGGGCATGGCCATGGGACCTTCTGGGACAAGGAATCAGAGCTTATCAGAGAGACAACCCCAGTGGGAGTTGCCTGCGAGGAGGAGGACGTGGCAACAGAAGGTTGTGGGAAGACTTCCCACAAGCCTGGGTTCGGTCCCCTGCGTCCCCAAACCCCCTGAAACGGAGCCCAGAAGCTGCAGAGCGTAAAATGTGAGAGGGAAGAAGGCAGGAGGGCCCACGTGGCTTGGAGCCTCTGATGTGCTGCCCTCCAGACAGCACTGCTCCTGTACAGCACTGCCAGCTTTGGAGAGGAGAGCTGCTGCTGCCAGGACCCTGCGCCTCTCGTTGCTCCCACTTGCTCCATGGAAGCTGCCCTTCCACCTCCCGAAAGCCCCTGTGAAGAAGCTGCTCCAGCGTCGTAAGAATTTCAGTTAATCCATTAATAGTCTTTGAATAAGTCGACCAAACAAGAAATGAGACGGGAATAATCTCCAGTGCCTGGAGCTGTGTAGCTGTTAATGAAACCTGCTCTTCGAGCAGCCTCTGTACAGCAGCCTGCACTGCACCTCCCCAGGCATTTCACACTCCTGAGACCCACTCTCAGCACCTTTCCTGGCCATTTAGACTGGAGCTGAGGAACAATTCCTGCCCCAGAGGGTGCTCAGGCATTGGAACAGGCTGCCCAGGGAAGGGCTGCAGGCACCGGCCCTGCAAGCGTTCACACACCGTGGAGACGAGGCCATGGGTTAGTGGTGGCCTTGGCAGTGCTGGACTTGATGAGCTTGAAGGTCTTTTCCAGCCTGTTTGATTCAGTGATTCTATGACAAGACGGTTTGGGGACGCCAGCTGGGACCAGCGCCCTCATCCCCTCCACACTGCAGGGAGCATGGGCACTGGGAGGGTTGGAGGGGAGACATGCACCCCGGCCCAGCAGCCAGGCCAGGGCTCCATCCTCTGGCTATACTTTAGGTCTGTTTGAGCGGTGGGTCCGATACCCTGCCAAGGTTCCATGTGCAGCCGGTGCTGTCACACAGGTAAGAGCTGGGGGCAGTTGCTGGTTACACTGGTCTCAGTTAAGTTGCTTGTGGGAATTGGAGATTCCCACATTCAGATTTTCCTATGGGTCTAGTACCAGGCATGTGAGGCTGTTCTCCTCCCTACCTGTATCTACCTCCCTTATCTTCCTCCAGTCCACTGCCTTGCACTTCCCTTCTGGCTTATCCGAGCCAGCACCAGTGATCCTGGGAGACCCCTCGGTTCCTCACACGAAGCTCCAGCCTAGCTCTGCACAGGGAGGGCAGGAATGGCTTCCAGGCTCCCCACCTCCTCCCTACACTCCCCAAGCTGCACCAAGGGAACATTTGCCCTTGGGCTACCCCACACATTGCACCCCTTGGAACAGCGCTCAGACCCAAGAGATGTGGGGGGATTTTCCCCTCTTTGCTTTCTTCAGATCATCTGTGCTCTGGTTCAGCTTTGGACACCCCTGGAAGCCCAGTTCTGGTTGGTGCTGATGGGGCAGTGGGGCCACATTGCTATAAAGGCCCCTCCAGCCCCTGTGGGGACCCGGCTGTGGAGTGGGGAGTGCTGCCAGGAGCCGGGGGCTCCCCCTCCTTCCAGCTCCACTCTGCACGAGGTTGCTGTATTCTCACCTGATTAGCGAATTTGGAATAGAGCCTTTGGCTTTCAGACCCAAAATAGATGTTAGGTTGTCTTTTGCTCTGCTGGAGGCTCCTTAGTATGTAAATCCCTCCCCATCACAGTCGGTGCAGCACTGTGCCTTCCGAGGGGATGGCACCGCCGGGATTCCGGCTTTGTGGGAGATCCCCGGCTCCGGATCAGCAGTGTCGCACTGAGCAAGGGCAGCCACGCTGTGCTCCACCAGGACTCCTCCTGGCACAGCTTGCCCCTGCGATGGGCACGGTGTTCGGGGCGATGCTTTGCTGGGGGTAGGGAGCAGCATTTCCCGTCCATTACCCTCTCGGAGCTCTCCATGGGACCCGGCAGGTTTCCAGGGAGGATGCGGCCGGCGGGCAGTGACATTTGTTTTGTCACTTATGCTGTTGTCACCAAAGCAAAGGGAAAAATAGCTGCCTCTAGGGGAGCGCTGGGCCCTGTGACACTCGCTTCATCTTACAGCAGCTGATGCATCCGGCAGCATCCCAAGGATCCCTGCTCTCCGCTGGGATACACGAGCTCCGTGCTGCCCGCAAAGCTGCATCAGCAGAGCCGCCTCCCAGGCCCCCCCGGAGCTGGTGGGACACTGCGCTGAGGACCCATGGGCAAAGGGCAGGGCCGGTCCCAGGATCAGGGGCACCCTGTACTGTGACAGTCACAGGCTATCTGTGACCTGTCAGCTCTGCAGAGAGCAGGGAATGGGTGTTCATTAAGTGACACTAATTGCTCGGTACTTTTGCAGTGTTTTCTACCTTGTGAAGATTGAGTCAAAAAACAGCGCCCTGAGGAGCCGCCTCTATTAAACTGATGTTCATTAGAGTTGACTTTGCACTACCTCATTAGGCTTCTGTAATTGAAGGAGTTAATTGATTATCAATAGTCTTAGTTCCTGTTTCCCATGCCTGCAAGGCCCTGCTGGGTCTTCTTCAAGGGTCCACCATTCATCATGCGGCTCAAACGTGCCTTGCTGCTGGCAGTAATGGACTGGAGCAGCTTGGGTTGCTCCATGCATCCCCTTCTCTGTGCCGTGCCATGCCATAGCTGTGGGGATGCTGGCGCCGCCAGCTTCACCGCAGTGACGTTTTCCATGTGGGTTCTTTGCATTGCAGCATATCCACCCGGATTTGGCACTAGCTCGAAACTCTGTTTAAAATACTTCTGATGGCTCCCCTTTCCGTCTCTGTTTTTCAATGCATATGGATTATATTTGGAGAGGGTGCGTGTGGGGGTTCATCGCTGCAGTGACTCTCTCACGGGTGTGAAAGCGGAGCCTCCGAACCAGCTGCTCCCCAAGCGCCCGCTTGCTGTGCCTCAGTGCTGCGTGGTGGCTGCGCCCCGTCCCACGGTGCAGGGGAGGACCCAGCCTGCCCCGGGGGGTCACGGCCTGCATGGGGGGGGGGGGGGGTCTGCATGGGCTGGATGGGTCGGGGAGGCTGTGTGGGTGCTCTTGCACATTGGCTTTCCTGTGCGCGGGCGCTCGGGCTGCCTCCCTCGCGCAGATGCGCGCTGCCTGACTCAGTCGCACGTCGGCTGTTTTTAGAAGCGGCCTTCTAACACCCTGCCTCGCTCAGCAAAAAGCCCAGGGAGGTGCTGTGCTTCCCCCACCCAGCCTGCAACCAAATCCCTGCACTCGGGAGCAGCCTTTGCAGCTTGGCCCTGCTCTGATGGAGATGGGGAGGAACATGGGTGATGTGGTGAGAGCACCCCCAGGCAGGGACTCAGCTGGAAGGAGGTTGTAGTGAGGTGAGGTCGGTCTCTGCTCCCAAGGAACAAGGGATGGGACAAGAGGAACCGGCCTCAAGCTGCACCAGGGCAGGTTTAGATGGAGCTGAGGAACAATTCCTGCCCCAGAGGGTGCTCAGGCATTGGAACAGGCTGCCCAGGGCAGGGCTGCAGGCACCGGCCCTGCAAGCGTTCACACACCATGGAGATGAGGCCTCAGTGCCATGGGGCAGTGGTGGCCTTGGCACTGCTGGGCAATGGTTGGACTGGATGAGCTGAAAGGGCTTTTCCAGCCTTGCTGATTCCATGGCTTGATGATGCCACAGCAGGGGATGGAGCCGGAGACCCTCTCCTCCTCTCCATGCTCAGGCCGTCCTCAGCCTGCACCAAGGGCACAAGCAGCTCTCGCAAAGCTAGAGGGCAGGGGTGCCCCAGCCCATCTCTGCAGCCACTGCTCCTGTTTTTCCCTGGGACCTCAGGATTTTAGGCAAACGCCACTGCTCTGCCCCGGCTCGGGGTCTGCACCGCACCGCAGATGACAGCAGGGGCAGCAGGAGAGGAGCTAGACAAGGCAAGAGGAAACTGTTGCTCCCACCTTCGTTAGTTTTAACTAACAAGCTGTTTATAGGAGTGACATGACACCTGCTTTCCTCTTTATAAATTCAATAATTTATGAAAGGTATTAAAGGCAAAACAGCCTCCCGGATAAAGCCTGTGATGCGTGCACTCTGGGTATAAGCCAAACGGGACAATGAGCTACACTTGAATAACACACGAAGATATTTACCCTCTCCGTCTATAAATTATTAAGGGGCTTTTTGCACATAATTACATAGCTTTTATGTTTCTCACTCCCTGCTTTTAATCCTTTTTGGAGAGGCGCCAGTCACTTATGACAGGAGTTGAGCAAACAGCAAACGTTGTGGCTGGGTTTGGGGCTGCTGCAGATGAAGACGGTGCAGGAGAGGGCACTGGTGCGAGCTCACCGCGCACGCTGCTGCAGGGGAGGGAGATCCAAAGGCGCGAGGCGTAGGGGAGCAGGCCAGGGTCCTCTTCCTCCTCAGTGTGGGGTCACGGCGAAGCAGGCTCCAGTGTTTTAATTGCTCTCCAACTGTGCATGTAAATCAATGATACGCAGGTGTAATTGGGCGTGCAAATGTCACTAGGAGGCTGTTTACATGTGCCATGTACATTAGGGGAGCACGTATGTGCGCAGAGAAACACTGAGGATGTTAGTGATGATTACACTTCCGAGGGTGGCTGGGTGCTGCATCCGCTGCCTCCACTTCTCCAGCTCTGGCCTCTGGGAAGCAGAGCTCCCTCCTCTGCCCGCCCCATGCCAGACCACCCCTTGTCCTTCCAATGTGTTTGCCCAGGCTCCAGCACAGCTCAGCTCCCTCCCTTCTCCCCAGCATCCCCTTTCCCTGCACCCCTTGCCAGGCTGGCTGCAAACCTCTTCTAGACTTCAAGGTGAGGAGCCCGTTTCATCCCTCCCAGGCACCTTGACCCCTTTCTGTTAGTTGCCAAGCATCTGTGAGTCAGCCCCAGCGGGACATCCCGCACCACCTTCCTGTCCTCCTTGTCCAACACAGCTTCTTCTTCCTCTGCGTGGGCATCTGACACGACTCTCATGTCCTCTACACTCTGCGCTGTCTCCAGCCCCTCTCTCCTTTGTGCGAAGATCTTTAATCATCACTCTTTGTCCCATTGTGCGGTTCCTATTCTTACACCAAGCTGTTAAAAAGCTCTCACTGTCATAACTTCCTTGTCCCAGAAATTATCTTTCATCTTCTGGATGTGGGCTACAACAGCTGAGATGCTTGATATTATTAATACCTCCTGTATATGTGTCAATGAGCTTAAGAATTTAATAGAGCCTTTTCCTGTAGCCCTTCCCGTGGCGTGTTCAGGCTGCTTGACAGAGCATTGAAGCTATGAGGCACTTGAGTCAGGCTGACATCAGGACATGTGGCCTCTCTGCAGCAGAGCATTTCCTTAGCAAGACCTAATTTCTGTGCCCTGAGCTTGAACACGATGAGGTGGTGGCAGTGCCCTGGCACAGACCCGGGTGAGCTGAGCTGGGGCAGCCCCTGTGCACCAGCAGCTCATGTCCCCTTCAGCAGCACCCGCTTGAGGGGGGCTCCAGAAAGGTTTTCTCCTCTTTCTGCCTGTTCTCTGGAGCATCATGGGGGTCATGTTATGATTTGAGATGGGCAAGGCACGAGCGTGGCATCTCCTGCCTCTCACACTGCTTCAGCTGAGCAGAGATGCCTGGACATGGGCTTGGCTGTGTGTTTGCTGCTGCTGGAGAGGCTGCGGCCTCCCAGCAAGCGAGGCGGTGCTGGGGACAGTGCTGGGATCACCCTCAATGGCCTGCACAATGGGGACGTTGCATGGCTCCAGCCATAGCAATCCCAAGTAGTGGTTGAGGGATTTTTGGTACATGGCCTCCTTCTGCTCCAAGTCAATCAGCTGACCAGGGCAAGGAGCTGTACAAGACATACAGAGAGAAACCATTATGATGATGCTTGATAACGATCCTCAATTTCGCTCAGGAGCAGCCGTACAATGCAGGATTTGGACTCCCTCCAGCTGATAATGAGAAGCCACTGGACTGACTCAGCCTGCTGTGAGGAGGCATCAGTACACATCCAGATGGCTGTGGGTACGGGGGAGCAGGAATATCCTGTGTTGCCCCTTCATCCCACTCCCCCGCACGCACCCCGAAATGTCACCACCTCCAAGGAAGAAAGCACGTGTGATGTGGGAGCACGTTTCTCCTGTGACTGCACCCACAGCAGCCAGGGGCTTTCAGACATCCCCAGGTCCTGCTGCAGCCCCGAGGCGGGCAGAGGGCTGTGTTGTGCAGGGCCAGCACCAGCCACCCGCATCACCTCTCCATCGCCATCCCTACAGCCAGGAGGTTACAGCTGCCTTCTCCAAGGACTGGTTAGGACTGGGCAGGAAGGAGGAGCCCAGGGGGACGCGAGGCACCCTCCTCTCTGGGTGCGCAGGGGCAGAGCGGGTGCCGATCCCTCTCTGTCCTTGCTGACAAAGGGAGGAAGCTGGAGGGGCAGACAGCCGATCTGGTGTTCCCAGAGCTGGTGCTGGCAGTACTTCAAGATGTGGTACATCTTATCTCAGCCTGGCATTTGCATGTATTTTCTCAGCTCAGCTTGTTACGACAAAAGTGTGAAAATCTGAAAGAAAAGGAGCTATAATAATAATGGGAGTAATTAAAATCCATCTCCCTCCTGCCAGCACAGCTCTTCCTGGACCCTTTGTGGGATTCCTGCACATGTGCACCAAAACCAAGGGAGATAAAGAGCCCCAGTGAGGGGCAGGTTGGCTCCCGTTGCCCAGGCAAGGGGCTCGGTCCCTTGTGATGTGTGCAGGTGCCGCCTCTTTGGGAAGGAGCTCGGAGCAGGGATAAACTCCTGCCTCCTGCCAACAGAAGGGAACCATCTGCCACAGCCCGTTATCATCTGAGGATGGCAGTGGCAAAGAGCTGGAGCATCTGGCTGAGGGATGAGCCCCCGCAGATGGACACCCAAATGTTCTTGCTGCTCCCTGCAGGTTTCAAAGAGGAAAATGTTTGAGGAGGGCTTGTGAGCGGAGCTGCTCCCTGCGGCGTGCTCTGCAGCCTGGGGCTGCCTGGGGGGCATGGAGCCCCTTGTTCTGAGTGCTGCAAGAAGGAGGTTGGCCCACTTGAGTGCATCTTTGTGGCTTCCCGCAGTGGCTGGAGTTGGTCTCCAGGTGTTGGGAGAAGGGGGTGAAGCTGCAAATAGATAGGGGCTGTTAGTGGGGCAGGAGAGGGCAGCGCTTCCAGGGAGGTTTGGTTGTGTACTTCTGGATGTCCCCAGTGCTCTGTCACCTGTACTACACCTCAGGGACATTGACAGTAAGCTCACCCTTAACTCTGAATGTCCCACTACAAAAGCAGGAATGATGGCACTCAGTTATCCTGTTCTTTTTCCTAATGTCCCATTGATGATGTTCTTCCAAGTAACAATATAAACCTAACCTCTTTGAGCTGCATTGCTGCTCACCTTCATATCAACCATATGTTAAGGGCGTGCTGTGCTACCCTCTGCATGTGGGATGATCTCAGTCCTGGTGGCAGTTTGTCTGTGGTGGTGAGATGCTGGCTAGTGGTGGCCCATGAAGAGCTGGGGACAATCTGACATTCCCAGGTAGCTCTGTGCCTCCAGTGCTGTGTGGGGTGAACCATGGGGCTCACTGGTTCTTGGGGATCTCAGCCTTGCTCCTGGGAAGCTGTCCCGATGGCTTGCTCCAGTCCTGGAGCAGCACTTAGGGGCAGGGAGGCCACAGGGGATCTGCCAGCACAGAGCTCATGATTGACAGGTCGGTAAATGCAGACATGGGGGAGCCTTTGGGACCTCCAAGAGGGAGCCAGTGCAGTTCCTGCTGGGATCAGCAGGGTTTGTTACTGCTGGGATCTGCCTTTGCCTGAGGTGTCCTTGGGGCTGTTGGGTAAGGAAGTGTTGTCCATGAGGTGGGGTGAGAGTTACCCCTCTGCTTGTGGAGGAAGGGAAAAGCCCAAAGAGCTCCTGGGGGAGACTGAACATATCAGCTCCTCTTAAACCCTGGCACTGTGGATAAGGGCCTTGGTACCCCTGTGCCCAGCTGGCAGAGCGGGTATGAAGCGATGCTTCCTTTCTGCCCAAGTCAGGGACCACGCGTAGAGGTGACGGAAAAGGCAGGTTTTGCGCAGGACCTGTCCCTAGCAGGGCGTGCACAGGTGCCGTCTCGGCCCAAAAGCTCATCCCTGCTCTGCACACCAAGCAAGTCCCGTCCTCTGCCGCGCCGCCGGGTGGGGACAGCCAGCGGAGCGGAGGTGGGAAAGACGGTCTTGGAAGGCCCCCTGCTTCCCGGCAGCGCATAGCATCGCGCTCGCATGCCGCCGGTGCCGCTTGCATGGCGGATGCGCCGTATCTTTGTGGAAGGGCTGAGGTGAAATCTCCCCTTCTCACAGCAGACAATGCCAGGAATTACTCTGGAGTGTCAGCATTGAATACGCGGTGCCCTGCACTTGTTGGGGCTTTAACCATGGAGGGGGGAAGCATTAGAAACAGCATTCAGAGCTCTTAGCCTGTCTTTTGTCCTCTGTGTTTTTTTCCTGGCCGCATTCAGATTGCAAGCTTTGTCTGTGTTCGTGAAGTGCTATTAACATCGATGGCATCGCTGAAATAGCCATAATAAGAGGCATCGATTTGCACTGAGTAAAGGTCTGAGGACCACTGAGAGGGGCCAGGCTGAATTTCCTCGATGTGAGGAGCGGAGCACGCCGTGCATTCACACCCTCGCCGTCACTCCTCTGCTCTTTATTGCCACCAAGATCCTTTGCCCCAGGGGAGCCGGGGTCTGCGCCCGCGGGAGGAGAGGCGGCAGCCTGGGTACGGGCAGGAATGCCGAGCGGGAGCAGGGAGCTGGAGTGATTCAGCCCTCAGCTGGCGAGCTCGCTGTGCCTGCCTTTTGTTTGCTGCTGCCCCGCTCAGAAGCTTACATGTGCTGGGCAGGAGGAGAACACGCTCCAGTGGGAGCTCCAGGGAAGCAACAGGCTCTGTGCGAGTGCAGAGAGGGGCCTGCACCCTGCCTTTGCTTGTAGCCCATGCAGGGACACGATTTCAGGACAGGCACTGGGCTCTGGTGCTCCAGGGCAGGCACGCACGGGCATCGGATGAAAGGATGCCACTGCACAGGAGGAGCTGGGGTGAGCATGCAGCTCTGCTTTCACAGGAGGGAGGAAGGGAGGCCTGCCCAGAGGGATGCTCTGCATAGGAATCTCCATCCCTGAGCTTGGTTAATGGCTGGTGGAGGAAGGCCAAGCCATCATCTTCTTCAAAAGCTCCCACTGGCTGTAAGAGCCGTCCAAGGGAAGGCTCATGGGACTCAACAAAGGGGCTGGTGCCAATGTGGAGGGCGCCGGTGCAGCTGCCTTGATTCTGTCTAGTTTGGCCCATGGCAGGGGACAGCTGGGTAGAAGCAAGACAGAGTGGGAAGAGCGTTGCTGAGGGGAAGCGGGAGGGGGGAAATGCACATTCGAAGCAAAGTTTGTGTCCATTATTGCTGGAGAAACCAGCTGCTGCTGGAAGAGCCAGGGCTGGGCAGGTCTGCTAATGCTGCTCGATGTATCAGTGTCCATTATGGAAGGGGGTGAAGCAGTGGGCAGCGCTCGGAAGTCGTGCACTTAGCCCTGAATGAGATGCCACCAGCTCAGCACGCACCAAGCCCCCAAGGAGGCGTTTGGGATCACTAGGGCCCAGATCAGAAGTGTTGGCCCCTCACAGCCCTTTTCCTCCCGTGTGTCGGGGCGGGGATGGGGTGCCAGTGAAACCCAGAGGCGCAAAACGCTTTGCGGAGGTATCTTCTGCGGGCTGGAGCGCTCTGAACTGCCCCGGGCAGCCCGGCGCCTTCCCTCGGCCGGCGCATGCAGGGCTGGGCGCTGAACCAAGGGCGACCGGCGGCAGCACTCCTCCGGCGCAGCCCCTGCGAGCAGCGCGGGGCGGGGGACAGGGGCTGCGCGGGGAGCCGGGGGCCCCCAGCCCCGGTACCGCCGGTCGCGGTGCGCGGGGAGCCCCGTCCCGCACCCCCGGGGCCGCCCCTCGCCGCGCTGGAGCGGGGGAGGCGGCGGGAGGAGGGGACTGGCGCTGCCGCCGCCGCTCCCGTGCCCGCACCGCCCCGCGCCCGCCGGCGGCTCCTCCCGGAGGGGAGGCGGGGGCCGGCGCGGCGGCGGCTCCCAGCCCGGCCCCGCCGCGGCAGACCCGGCCGGCGGCAGCGGGCGAGCGGAGCCCGGGCCGTGCCAAGCGCGCTGGGGCGATGCCGCCACCGCCACCGCCGCCCCGCAGCGCCGCCGCCGCCCCCCGCACGGCGGGTGCGGAGCGGAGGCAGCCGCTGACCGAGCGTCCCTAGGGCGGCCCCGCGCCCGGACCGAGGGTCGGGACTGGCGGGGGGGAAGCGGCTCGGACCCGGGAGCGCCGCCGCCTCCTCTCGAGCTGTCGCTGCGGAGAGGGGGAGCTGCGTTACTGCAGGTGGAGGGTTTGGCGGGGGGGCGGCCAGGGGAGATGCCATTTCTGACCGAAGGAGATCGCCGGCGAGAATGAGATGCAGGTGAGCGAGACGGGGGTGCTGGGGCGGGGGGCACCGCGGCTGGCGGTACCGGCGGTGCGGGAGAGCCGGCGGGGGGGGGGGGGGGGTGTCCGTCCTCGACCCCTCCCTCGGGCCGGACCCGCTCTGGCGCTCGGGGGAACTTAGTGCGTGCACAGGAGAGGGCACGGCCGGTGCGTGTGTGCGGGAGCGGGGCCGGGTGGCGGGGAGCGGAGCGGGCACCGCCGGGCGCGGAGGGGTAGCGGGGCGTGGGGCTGGAGGCGAACGTGTGCCCCGGAGCCTGGAGCCTTCCATCCCCGCCGGGGGCTGCTCCGGCCCCGCTCTGCCCGGGCGGCTTCCCTCTGCTGATGCCCTGCCCGGCTCCCTGCCTTGCTCCAGTACCTGCGGGAATCGGCAGCTTCCAGCCACCCGGGGCTGGGGTCCCGGCCCCCCCCACCCCGGGGCTGACTCGCCCGGTGAAGGGCTGGGGCTCGGTGGCGCTGAGCGCAGAGCTGCATCCTGATGTGGGAGCTCTCTCCTCCTCCCCTGGCAGTTAAGCAGATGAGTTAGCGGGTCTGGAGCAGATTACAATTCCGGTGGGGTATGGCCGGGACAGCGCTGCCTGGGGAGCAGCGAGATCAGCCTCAAGCAGGCAGTGCCCAGCTCCCCCAACCAGCGAGGGTTAATTCAAGAGGAGGAATCGTCCCTCTGCCTATCCCCAAGGCAGAAACGCGGAGGGTTAAATACGGGCAGGGAGAGCTCCGAGTGACCGAGCGGAAGGCAGGAGCCATGGGGGGGTGATTTTCTATGGCAGGGGCTCACCTCTCTATCACCAGCCCCCCGGCCTGGAGGTAGGTGAGTCGGGGGCCGTGGGGAGTTCCTGCTGGGTGGGTTGATCCCTCAGGTTCCAGAGGAGTTCTGGGGACCCTGAAGGGTCCCCCCACTTGGGCTCAGCCCCACACAGAGAGCAGGAGATGCTGGGGGGGGGGGGGGGGGGCGCGTCAGGCTGCCAGCGGCGGCTCAGCCCTCGGTTTGTGTCTGTCAGAAAACAGAAGGGGTTAATGTGGAAGGGACTTCTCAGGCAGCCAGGATTGCAGGGATGCTCCGGAGCCTGCTGGCCAGAAGGGCTTCGGGAGCCCTCCCGGGCAGTGCCGTTGCTTGTTGCTCTCTGATAGCGTGTGTAGGTTATTGGGTTTTTCACCTTGGGTGTATAAATAGTGCGAGCCGAGGGCAGAGGCACGGTTTGCTCCAGGGGCTGGAGGTGCCGCCTCGCAGGAGAAATGGGAGTGTGGGTGCTGTGAAAGCGGTGTGCAGTAGGCGGGAGGGACAGCGGGTGAGTGTGGGCACGGGTGGGACCAGGTCCCCCCTCCGCGGGTGCGTGCGGGATGCTGGTTGGTGAAGCCCGGGCTCTGCTGCCTCTCTCTGCCTGTCGCTCCCGCCCGAGCAGTTGCCATCCACAGCAAACACCCTTTCCAACAAGAGACCCTCCGTGCTGGCCTGCGGCAGGCACCGCTGACAGCCCCCAGCCCATGCGGGGGTCTCTGCCCGCAGGGACAGAGCAGTTCGGGCATGCCCAGGAGCAGCCCCACTCCACAGATCCCCTTCTCCCTCCGTCTCCCCTTCCCCTGCACCACCTACCGGCGCCGGGCTCTGCAATGAAATCCCTTCCACATCCCCATCCCAGCCTCCCGCCAGCCTTAACCCTCTGCTCGCTGCTCTGCCACTTGCAGCAGCCCTCGCCTGACCTGCACCCCTGCTGGAGATGGCCGTGGGGCTGTGGCTCTGCACGGGGCTGCAGGGACCCTGCCAGGGCTGCCCGCGCTGCCCCACGCCAGCACCACAGCCCCCTTGCCGTTCCCTCTGTGCGGCTCCGGGCTCCCTCCTGGAGCACGTTGGCTCGGTGCCTTAATAACATGGAGGAGAAGGGGCTTCTCCTCCTCCCTGGGCTGTAGCCCCCCGCCACCTCGGTGCTGGCAGGGCTGTGGCAGGGGCACCGGCTGCTTGGGCAGCCCCGGCTTTCACTGAGACTCCCATGGGATGGGCAAGGAGCGGCTGGAGCAGATGCCGGAGCTGGGGAACGCAGCACCTGGGGAAGAGTCAGGTTTTCCAAGCCTTTTTGTGGAGGGTTTAATTGCAAAACAAATGGTTATAGTTCTGTAATGCTGAACCATGCTGCAGTTACTCTACACCTATAACGTAATTACTCTGTGATACCTCTAATTACCACTGTTTCATATCACTGAAAGGTTAACAGCATGACTGAATGACTTATTGTTCCTTGAGTCTCCTACTTAATACAGTCACTGTAATGATGCTGAAGTTTATATTGCTTGATGTATGTAACAAGTATAAAATCCTGTAACTTCAAGTTTTATTCCAGGGCTTGAGAAATCCCATTATAACACCGCCACAACTGCAGTGTGATTATAGTGGAATTGCTGAATTACAAAGCTCAACCAAACCTGTTGCGGTTCCACCATGTGTTGGGTGCTGGGGTGACACTGGGTGACATCTGTGTCACCCCTCGAGGCAGGGGACGATGTGCTTGCGATGGGCACGCACATCTCTGTGGATGCCCTGGTGGACAATGCGGCTCCAGCAGGTCTTTTGCCAAACTTCAGGTGTGGAAGCTGCTGGAGACTCTTCTCCATGTCCCCCCCTTGGCTGCGGCCCCTGGGGCAGTCTGCTCGGGCCGTGCCGGTGCTGGGGTGGATGCAAGTGGTGCTGTTGGCTCACATTGCCTCTCCTTGCTTGGCACAGGCCAACGTGAGCTCCGTGTCCCCGTACTCCTGCTTTGTGCTCAGCACCATGGCAGTAGTTTGGGGCTGGTGAGAGGAGGGCAGAGCCGGTGGTGCCCGGAGCATGGCGAGGGAGGGTGAACACATCCAGTCACTGAGTCAGCAGCTCTCCTCCGTTCTCTGCTGAAGGGAAGGGAGCAGGGCTTATCCTAGCATGAGCAGAAATGGCTTTTGGTGGGAAAAGAGCCAGAAGAGCTCATTAGGTAGCAGGGGAGGCTGGGATGGGAGAGAAGAGGGCTGCAAACGCTTAACTCAAATCAAACAACCCGAGAAAAATAAAGGCAGAAACCAACTGAAGGCCACGGCCTCAATTTTCTTCCGAGTCTATTTTTTATCCCCTTCTCTCTCTCCATCCAGGGGAGTAAGAATTGGAGCTTGCAGAGCGGAATGGCTGCATGGAGAGAGATCTCCGTGCCTCTGCCACGTGCCCCGGCTCCCTGTGACCCCGCTGGGGACACGTCCTACAGCCCGCTGGAGCCTGCAGCCGTTGGGACAGGGCGATGCGGGCAGGGAGAGGAGCGGGACTGGCTCGGGAAGGGCAGGACCCCGGCGCTGTCAGCAGCACAGCGTGGCCTCTGCCCGCCAGCACAGCCGGGTCACACTGAGGCGCCTGTGTCCGAGTTAATTGTCAGCGTGACCTGGTCAGCTGAGTAAGTGCTGCTGAGTGACACAGGTCCTGGCCCTCCTTAGGCTCCCTCCATCCCTGAGAGCAGCAGGGCCCACAGCCCTGGAGCCAAGGGCTGTGCTGGGGTGAGACCCGGGTGGCTCCCAGCAGTGGGGGGTGACAGACAGAACCCACCTTGCCCTGCGAGGGGATGCAGGGTCATTGATGCACTGGCAGCAGCATGGCCGTGCTGGGGGGGCCCTGCCGTGAGCCTCACCAGAGGCTCAGTCCTCCCTCTGGCATCGCCAACACCTCGGCCATCATCCCTTGCCCTCCACAGCCCCATACCCCACCCAGACATCTCCGAATGGAGCACAGGACCAGGCTAGGCAGCAGGTCAGCATCCGTGTTGTAGAAGCCAGGGAGCTCGGCTTGGTTTCACTCATTCTGCTGGTTATAGGCACATACATGGCTCCTGTTTAACTGTCCTGCATGTTTTCTTCCACGATGTTTTCCATAAGCCAGTGAGTCTTCCAGCGCCCACAGCATCCTGCAGGGGCCACAGGTCCACACGTGGATGTGACTCTCCCAGGCTCCAGAGGCACACACACACGTCCTGGTCAGAGGCCAAAGGCTTTCCCCACCGCAGCCCATGTGTCCCTTGTCTCAGGGCTAGGGTTGGTGTCCTGAGGTGGGCACGGTCCCAGAGGGTCCCTGCAGGGGGTGAGGAGGTGCAGGGCCGGGATGTGCCTCCCAGGGCACGGTTCCTATGACCCCAGTGGTGCTCAGATGGCAAAATAGCTGCTGGAGCCACCAGGCTGGGCTGAGCCCTGCTCTGGGGACACACAGGGCACTGCTCCCAGGGGACGTGCCAGGGAGCACTCACCCCTGCCCTTGCTGCTGCTTCCCCTGGTGCCTCTGCCACCCTCGCTGCTGCGTTCCCCATCACCCCACATTGCTCGCCATTATCTCAGTAGGACCCACTTGTTGTCGGAGTGGGTTTTTTTGTCATTTCCATTCTGTTTCTTCATCAGAATGCAAAACATTAAATATCGCTCGTGTAATTATGGTTAATTTCATAACCAGCACCTTAATTGGATTGGTCTCTGATGGGGAATTCTCGTAGGAGGGAGAAGCAGAAATATTTTGACGTGATCTATTCTTTCAGCTCTTCGTTTGGATTTGAGATGTCGAGTGTGAAATGGGAAACAACTGATTTAGACCTCGGAGGCAACCTGGGGGTGGCGAGCAAAGCCTGAGTGCTTGCAAAGGCTCTTAACCAGGCACAGGCAAACCTCTCTCTCTCCCCTACCTGATCCCAGCCTTTCCCCGCAGCCCCTTTAGATTGGGAGCAGTCATAGACAGATTAATGGGATCTAACCCAAAATGGGAGCCAGGGGGTATATGATGGGTGAGCAGTGGCCTGGCAGCTCGCTTCTTTTTAGTGTGAGGTGTCCCTGCCCGTGGCAGGGGGGTTGGAACTAGATGATCGTGAGGTCCTTTCCAACCCTAACTATTCTATGATTCTGTGCCAGCAATGCTGTGGTACAACTGAGCAAGGCACAGGAATGAGGATCAGGTGGAAGAACTGAATGGCAGCTGTGCTTTAACTGAGCATGCTGTGCAGGAGCCAGGTGAAGGGAGGGAACTGGGGCCATAGTTCTTGAGCAGCATCAAAACCTCCTTCTCTGGCCCATGGCGGGGAGCCTGGCACAGCTCTGCAGGCTGGGTCTGGGTCTGCTCCAGGACCTCACGGATGGGAGCGACACGCAAAGGGATGCCTCTTTCCTGCTGGGAATAGGGCAGGGAAGAGCCCACCAGCATCCTCAGGCCTGGAGAGGGGCCCCAGCCCTGTTGTGCTCCGGTGAACCAGGTTATTTCAGCACTGCTCCAGCAGCAGCGGGGATCCTGGGGCTGTGCCATTCCGTGGCCATGCCCCGGAGCTGTGGATTGTGTGGCCGCTTTGGGCTTGAGCTACGATTTGCTCCGGGAAACATGGAATTGCGCTGCCATTAGGTGCTGCCATTAAATTGATTTGTGCTCAGCCTGTTTATCCTTTTCAATGGGAAATGATACAGAAGCTGAACCGAAATGGAAACCCTGGCCTTGCATTTCCGATTTAATTCCTATGCACTGTATTTCCCCGTGATTACTTTTGTTCTCGCACACAGCCCAGCGTGCAGGCTCTGTGTTATTATCAGCATCGCTGGAGAGGAGGAGGAAGGGGCGGAAAGCATCTCTTTCAGCTCAAGCAAAACACAACAAAACCAGCCCAAAGCAGCCCTCCATTGAGGGCAGTGGGGAACCGCTCCGTTCCCATGGTGGGTCCCTCCTCCTTCTCCATGCCCACAGGATGGAGCTGCCCACTGGAAGACAGGAGGCTGGTGAACAGCACAGCACCCTGAGGCTGCCAGCGTGCTGACACCCCTTACCGCAGGCATTAAACTGATTGTGCTTTTTGCCTCTGCTTCACAGGGAAGTACCCCTTGCTAGTGAAATCACTGCCTTGGATTGCATGGAATTGCCCTAAACAATCCCAGTTTCCAGCTTTCCCCTCTCAACCAGCATTTCCTACCTTTTCCTTCTTGTTTTTTCAGGTGGGGGGGGTGGTACCAGCACACCAGGAGCTCTATGCGCAGCTCCTATACGTGCACGGGACATGTATCAGCAGGGCTGGCAGTGTGTAGAGCCCAAATCCTGACCATATCCTGACATTCCACAGAGAGTTTGGGCTAGGAAGGGCTGGCGAGGTGGTGGCCCCCATCGCTGGCTGGCTGGCACTGCCTCGCACCCGCTCTGCCCAGCATCATGGGCTCACTGGCTGCAGGACAGGCGGGCACAGCCGTGGCTCAGCACAGTTGGTTTTTATCTAATCTATTTTATTGTTGAATGAAACAATAACAGCAAATACAGGCCCTGAAGACAAGCTATAAATAATGCAGAAATCAAACAAGCAAGGAAGGGGAAAAGAAAAAAGAATTATACATGTAAAACCAGCAGAGAAAGCCAGGCCAGGAAGAGGAATCTTCTCTCCACGTTTGCCATCGCTCATGTTCTCCTTGGCTCCCTTTTTTCCCCACTTCCCTCTTCCTGGAATTCCTGTGGCACTGGATTTGTTATTATGTGAACAAAACTTCATCATAACTGGGAGGAGAGGGGGGAAGAGACAGATTTGGCTTGAGGAGGGAGCAGGAAAGGAGGTGGATGGAGAGGACCAGTGCTTTCGTCTCTTGCAGCTCCTTGGAAGCCTTGCCTGAGCCCACCACCCTCTGCCCCTGTGTCCTGTGGGAGATGGGGCAGGGACAGCTCTGGCAATGCCACCCATGGGACCATTGGTGCTGGCTGTAGGGCACACACATGCCCTCACTGCCCCATGCAGCTCGTCCCACTGGTGGGTTATCCCAGAGCCATCCTCGCTGGGCTGCGCTGCAGTCGGCCTCTCCCAAGAGGCGTCCCAGGCCACTTATTTTAGGCAGCGGTATAAAAATACCAGGGCCGGTCCGAAAGGGAGGTAAATCAGGAGGTTCCCCTGGAGTCAGCAGAGCCGCTGGGTTTATGTGCTCCGAGTCCTCCTGCTGTTATCCCCAAGGTTTCCAAGGGAAGACGCAGCGCTCTGGAGCAGCTCTTCTCTAGGTATCCTGCGCTGGTTGTAGGGGTGTTCAAGGGATATGGCTGGGGACTGATGTGGGGCTGTAAGTACAGTCTAAACTTCAGCTTAAGGAATGGGAGCATTCCCTACAGCAGCGCTGCTCTGTAGCGCTGCAGGCTCAGGATGCGCTCACTGGTGCTGTTTGTGTGGCATTTGGGACGTTGATCTGGCTTTCCACCTTCAAACCAGTGCTGGGGACACAGCGGCTTGGAATTGTGGCTATTAGAGGGAGTCACATCACAAAGCTTCAGTGATGGCCCCTCATGGTTCTTATGGTGGAGTAAGGTTGCTCTTGGGCCTGGGTGTCAGGCTGGCTTGGCATTCGGTCTCCTGCTGAGCCAGCCCTGGGTACAGGAGGTACACCAGGGCTGCTCCCCTTTTCCACTTGTGTCCCTGTTTTTCTGCTGCTGGAGCTGAGGAGTGCCCTATCCCTGCTCCAGGCACTGAGCAGAGCTCCAGGGCACTGCAGAGCCCTTTAGGCAGAGGCTGGTGGCTGGAGGGGACGGGATGTCCACAGGTAGGGAGCACTGGGGAGGGAGCAGTTTGTGCCACACAGCTCCTCATCAGGCCCTTCGTGGTGCCCCCAGGTGTGGTATTTGGGGTGATACCACATTGGGGTATCCAGATCCCATTGGGGTTACAGCGGCTCTGCCTGGTAGCACCTCGGGGCTGGTGTCTGGGTCTGGGGCAGCGCGATGCCACCGGACCAGCCATGGAGGCGATCCCGTACATCGCCGCCATCTGCTCCTGACTGGGAGGAAACACGCTCTGGCCGTGGGGTGACTTTGTACCAGCTGCTCTGTGCTGGAGGAGGTGGTGTCCTGCCCCTGACCCAGCGCAGGGCTCAGCACCGGCACCGTGCAGCTGCGTGCTGCCTGAGTCAGCAGCACCGAGCCATGTGCGACCTGCCCTGGGCACCATCCTGCAGCCCAGCACCTACCACCTCACCCCGCCGCGATGGCCATGGAGCTGGAGAGCAGGGGATGCCTTCACAATGTCATCGTGACCCCGGCGGCTCTGACAGAAGACACGCACTGGGCAGACCTCTCTTTCACCTCTCCACTGCAAATGTTTCCATAGCCCTCAGAAGAGCCCAGAGTTTTTCCATCCTCCTTTCACTGCTACAGACAGGGAGGGAAAAACATCTAGAGAGACCCTCCTGCTGTACTGAAGTGTCCTCTACCCAGCGCTGGTTCATCACTCAAATGCGTCTGAGCTGGGTGAACACCTACACCGTGCTGGTGGCCCAGCCCCATGGCCACGGAGACAGGAACCCCAAGGAGATTTGCCAAAATAAAGAAGGAAAAGGAGAAGCCCCATTCAAGCAGCTGTGCCTGACCTTCCCGGCATCCCAGCGCACAGCATCCTCCTGCTCCTCTCTGGCCCAGCATGAAACATCTCTGATTCTGGAGCTCCCAAGGCCAACCCTTGGGAGACATCTCCCACGAGCAGGGAGCGTGGCTGGCTCCGAGCCGGAGCTCCGCACTGTGCTGCGCCCTTACACTTCTCATTTATGTGTTGCTAGCTCAGGGCTTTACACCCCCCGGCATCCACAGCTGCCTTTGCAATTACTTATTGATCACTTGTCAGGATGTTTTCTTTGCTGATGGGGCATTGAAGCATGTACAGCCAAAGAGAGAGAAAAGGCGTTAAAAGCGCAGGAGCAAAGGTGTGAGGAGGGCGAGCAGCTTGCACACAGATGTGATTGCAGCAAGAAACAGCCTCAGCAAAAACTGCTCTGAGCATCAGCGTCCTGCAGAGATGACCGGGAGCTCCCTCCCGTCGCCCTGCTCCGGTAACCAGCCTGCCAAGCCTCAAAACCACGCTCCAGGTTGGCTCTGGGCCATTGCTGGCTGTCCCTCCACCACACATACCTGTCCCTGCATCGAGCACATCCACAGCTAAACCAGTGGACAGCTGGGCTGAAGCCTTCAGCATCCTGCATCCTGGCCCCTCAGCCCATGTTCAGGCACTTCTCCCCCCTTGTGCATCCCCTCCCCTTTGTTCTGCTCTTCTTTTTGGCTCTGTGCTTCCCTGATGACTCCCCACGTTTTGGGTGGAAAGGGCCCTTTTCCACGAGGAAACACCTTTGAGGGCAGTCCTGCAGGCCCTCTGCCGCCTGGGTCTGGTGCCAGCCAGGCGGTGTCAGTGCCGGAAGGGGATTTGCATCTTGAATACTTTTTGGTGCTCTCTTACAGCCCCAGAGCAGCTGCCAGAGCAGATCAGGTTCCTGCACACCTATTCCAGGCTCCTGTCGCGGAGCCGCTGAAAGCAGATCCCTGGGAAGGCAGAGCAAAGGCTGGGGCTGGACTCACACCTCCATGTGGTGACTGCAGTGGTGACCCCACACTGGGGTCTGGGGTGGGCTCCTCGCCATGGCCCATTGCCTTGCTCTTGTGTCCCCCCCACCACAACCAAGGCACTGCTCAAAGGGTCCTTGTCAATGTCTGCCTGTTCCATCGCCATTCTTACACCCTCCTGTGCTGCTTCTGGAGGATGTGGGGCCAGGGCGGCACACAGGGCAGCCCTTTGTGCTCAGCAGCCTGTTCTCATGCCCTTCGTTAGCAGCTCATCCGTTAATGAAGGCCCAGAGGAAACGTGGCAGCAGCTTCCCATCACTCAGGCCAGTGCTGTGCCTCCAGTCACCCCCAGCAGTGCTCAGGGCTTCCTTTAGGCTCTCCCTCGTTGAGTTGTTCTTAGCCACATGAAGCAGCATGGTCCCAGGAGGGAAACTGCCCCATGTGCTTTAGCCCCTGCTCCCAGCCAGCCCTGACCATCCCTGGAGCCGTGCTCCCCATGGATGATGGGTGGGAAAAGAGGAGGAGCAGGGAGCAGGCGGGGTGGGGAGGAAGGAGATACAAAGCAAAAGGGCCCACAAATGCATGTGGGGCACAGGGGGATGATGGAGAGAGGAGGAAATGGGCACAAACGTGTTCGGCAAATTAAAGCTCCTCCCTTTGTTTTGCTGCTTTGCAGATAGCTCCAGGAACGCTTAGTGTGGAGCCCAGGCTCTGGAAAAGCAACTCTTTTAGCAGCAGGAAGGGTTGTTAAATATTTATTTGTAAACCTGGAGTCTTTATCTCTAAAATGTAGTCAGGTTCAATAAAATCTGATTTAGCTGGAGCAGCTCGGAGGAGACGGAGCCCTGACTCCGAGCGCGGTGCCTTGGCAGCTCAGTTGGAGCCAGCAGGACAGAGATGGGGTGCAGGATGGACAGATGGACACTTGCTCCCCCAGCCCCACAGGCCCCCCCACACCAGGGATGTGGTTTGCTTCATCCTAGATCGCCTGCTGTCGTTTGATGTTCTCCAAAGCATCTGGTTCAAGGGTGCCTGTCTCGCACACTGTGATTTGTGGCTGCCAGGTGGGGTTAGTGCTGACTCAGGGCTCTGTGCCGCTGGCTCGCTGTCGCGCGGTGCTGAGGGGCGCTGGGCACCCCAGAGGGGCAGGGACAGTGGTGACAGCACAGGGCACAGCCACCCTTGGGGCAGGAGGGCAGCAGCAGTGCTGGTGGGTTTGCTGTCCATTCCTCTGTGCCCATCGCAATGGAGCAAATCCCATGCATGTCAGCGCTCCAGGCTGGCCCCAGGCTCCATTTGCAGGCACAGGCCCAGAATAGCATCTTTCTTCCCAGTGCTGAGCCCAGCCGGAGACACGCAGCAGGTCCTGCTGCATTTAGCTCCAAGGCAGCGTGGCTCCAGCTTGCCCATCTGTGCCACCAGGCTGGATTTGGAGCTGTGGTCCCCAGGCGGTGAGGATGGGTCCGAGGGTGCCAGGGCTTGGAGCACTTCTGCTTTGGTCTGCACTGGTTTGTGTTGCCTAAAGGCAGTGAGTTGAGAGCTGGTTCTTCTTTTATTGATGCTCCTTTTTAATGTGAAGAACGAGAGGCACGTTCACGCCAGAGGCTGCAGCGCTCCCTGGGCTGTGGGAGAGAGATGGGGTCTGATCCTGCCTGGCAGCACCTGCTGGGGCCATGGCCGGGCACCCTGCAGGGGTGCTCAGACCTTTTCCATGGTTCCTTCGCAGGGTAAAGCTGTGAGGGTTTCATTTTGAAAGCCCTTGGTGGTGCTTGGTCTTGGTCCCGTCCTAGCTTCCTGCAGCCACCATGGTCTCCCTGCTCCCTCCAGTGACACCAAGCCCAGTCGTCCAAGCCCACCCAAAGCAGCCCAGCACAGGGCACTGTGTGGTGGCAGACATGGGATAGCTGAAAGGAGCCCTGCCTTTGGGCTGAGGTTGGCTGCTGTGCTGGTGGGGTTCAGCATGACAGTCCCTGTAAAGCCACGTGTAGGTGGTTGACCCCAGCTCACACAAAAGTCACCATTCGAGCTGGTTTTAGAAGGGCATCTCTTAATATCTGCCTCACCTTGAGGCACAAATATCCTCTCTGAAACAGCAGAGGTGAATGAGAACCAAAAGTGATTTAAAGCTCATCTTAGCTCAGAATTTCTCAGCTTATTCATTGTCTTACATCCAAAGCTCGTCTGTGGCTCTGGCTATTAAGATTACAGATGTTTTTGTCAGGGATTGTATTTATCACGGATTTAAATTTAGCTGAGAACTAATAACATGTGAGGTGTGCCTAGCCTTTAATTTTACGCAAGTCGGCTTGCCTCCACTCTAGCACCATGCAGATTTTGCTTCCTTCATCTATCACCTCCTTGCTTATATTTTAGCCACCGACAGCACATCGTTCCCAGCAGCTCCAGCTGCTGCCCCTCTGCTGGTAAAGGCAGGATTTGGCCTGGGGGAGGTCTGTGAGTTGGGCCCTGCAGTGGATGTGGCCCAGCAGGGACCAGTGCGTGGCTGCATGCACGGGCAGAGCAGGGATTGCAGCGCACAGCCAAATAAGGCCGGCTGCCTGGCACTCTAATGAGCTGAAGTCTTTTCAGCCCTGGGATAATTAAGCCCCTTCAAGGGTATTTTGTTTTGCATGTAGCGTTGTGCTTGCTTTGATGGCTTTCTCAGCACGGCTGTGAGGAGCAGGAATTGGTTTCTGAGAAACACCAGCCGAGGGATGCTGTGAGTGGCAAGAGGGATGCGGAAGCAGCAGTGCCACAGGCACCTCACGGGCAGGAGAAGGGGGCCACGTGCTGCCCATGGGGAGACATGGGGGGGTGGCACAGGGGACCTCCGGCAGCATATGGGGAGCAAACCCATGCGCACAGTTGCGCAAGAGCTGCCAACCTGGAGCACGAGTGTGATGGGGAACGGCTGAGGGACCTGGGGGCTTCAGTCTGGAGAAGAGAAGGCTCAGGGGGGACCTGATCGCTCCCTACAAGTGCCTGACAGGAGGATGGAGCCAGGAGGGGCTGGGCTCTGCTCCCAAGGAACAAGGGATGGGACAGGAGGAACCGGGCTCAAGCTGCACCAGGGCAGGTTTAGATGGAGCTGAGGAACAATTCCTGCCCCAGAGGGTGCTCAGGCATTGGAACAGGCTGCCCAGGGCAGGGCTGCAGGCACCGGCCCTGCAAGCGTTCACACACCATGGAGACAGTGATCTCCAGTGCCATGGGTCAGTGGTGGCCTTGGCAGCGCTGGGAACGGATGGACTGGATGAGTTTAGAGGTCTTTTCTAACCCAGTTGATTCCATGATCCTAACTGGCGGTGCCATCCAGGCCCCAGCCTACCCCAGCGGCATCACCACAGTAGCAGCAGCCCTGTTTGTGTTCTTAAAGCTGCCCAGCAGCGTCAGCACTGGGGAGGTGATGACATGGGAGATGATGAATTGTAAATACCCAGCAAATGGCTCTTTGCAGCCTGGCCTCAAGCCCGAGCCACCCCACTGGCAATGTTTCCATGGGACTGGGAGGCACTGGACCGGGATGGGTGGGAAGGAGCTCGGCACCACTGCCAGGAGAGTGGTGTGGGACCAGCTTCTGGTCCCACAGAGCTGCTTTGGGGGTCCCCCATGACCAGCCCCCACTACACAGGTAGCAGAGTAAGGGATGGAGAAGGATGGTGAACCTTGAGGAAGCTGCAGGAAGAGTTCTGCGGGGACTCCTGGTGTGCCAAGGCCTGGTGGTTTCTGAGGTGATGCTGGGGGACATGTTTATGGCCAGTCCATCATCTTTATCCTTGCATCTCGCAAAGAAGTTTTGCATCATTTTTGGGGAACAAAAGTTAGACTTGAGTCATCTGTCTGTAGGAAATGATGGATGTAAAGCAAAGCAATGGAGGTAATGCACAGAATACGTACCAGACCCAGAAATAGTGCCGGAGCAGGGAAAGTAATGTACAGGATATAATGATGGATACAAACAGAGCCAATGGAAGTAATGTGTTGAGTATATTCAGTGATAGCCATAAATAGCATTAGTGGAAGCAATGCTGAGTGCACACATAACAATAGATATAAACACGGGCCAGAGCAGCTGTACATCTAACATGCAATATTAATATGATTTGATCCCTTGTAACAGCTCAAGCAATGAGGAAATAAATGCAGCAGAAGCAGGATGACCACGAGGGGGTCACCCAGCCCTCCAGGGTCTTTCCCAGCTGAGAGGAGGCAGAGCCCCTCATCACCCTACAGACCCCTCATCTGCCACAGACCCCTCATCACCCCGCAGACCCCCTTATTTACCCCCAGACCCTATCAGGGGCTGATTCCTGTGGAGCTGTGGTTGCTCCCCACTCAGACACCCCACTACTGGCTGATCTCAAGGAGGGATCCCCTAGATCCTGTGCTCGGCTCCTCTCCCTTTGCAAAGCAGCCTTTATATTCAGGCTCCATCTACAGGGAACGGAATAATTTCAAGAGCTTAAAATAGGCTGTAGATAGATGTGTTTAGTATTAAATTATTTTTCTTAAGAAGCTGAGGAAGCGAGGTCTGTCTGACACAGATTCCTCAAGGCTTTCCACTCAAAGTCTGCGCACGTTCACTCATCAAGTGGAGAGTTGGGGGGTGGGGAGGAGAGATGGTTTTGGGCTGGATTTCGGCTGGGAAATGAGAAGCTCTGCTCTGCCTCAGCAGTGCCCTTCACCTTAGTGACAGCTCTACCCACACTAAACCTTTTGCTGTGGTGGTGGTGCCCGTCCTTCCCTCACCTCCCCCTTGCTCTTTCTCTCCCCCATGTTACCTGCAGGTGAGAGATAGGATGGTAGCTGGGGAGGCGAGTATGCGCAGCCCACTCCTGGCCTGCTGGCAGCCGATTCTCCTCCTGATGCTGGGATCCATCCTGTCCGGCTCCGCCACGGGCTGCCCGCCGCGCTGCGAGTGCTCTGCCCAGGAGCGTGCCGTCCTGTGCCACAGGAAGAGGTTCATGGTTGTGCCGGAGGGGATCCCCACCGAGACCAGGCAGCTGGACTTGGGCAAGAACCGCATCAAGACGCTCAACCAGGATGAATTTGCCAACTACCCTCACCTGGAGGAGCTGGAGCTAAATGAGAACATTATCAGTGCCATTGAACCTGGGGCTTTCAACAACCTCTTCAACCTCAGGACGCTGGGGCTCAGGAGTAACAGGCTCAAGCTGATCCCCTTGGGGGTGTTTACTGGACTCAGCAACCTTACCAAGCTAGACATTAGTGAGAATAAAATTGTGATCCTCCTAGACTACATGTTCCAGGACTTGTACAACCTCAAGTCTTTGGAGGTGGGGGACAATGACCTTGTCTACATCTCCCACCGGGCCTTCAGCGGCCTCAACAGCTTGGAGCAGCTGACCCTGGAGAAATGCAACCTGACCTCCATCCCCACGGAGGCCCTGTCTCACCTTCATGGCTTGATCGTGCTGCGCCTGCGCCATCTGAACATCAACACCATCCGGGATTACTCATTCAAGAGGCTGTACCGGCTCAAGGTCCTCGAGATCTCCCACTGGCCCTACCTGGATACCATGACATCCAACTGCCTCTACGGGTTGAACCTGACCTCCTTGTCCATCACCCACTGCAACCTGACGTCCATCCCGTACGTGTCGGTGAGGCACTTGGTTTACCTCCGGTTCCTGAACCTCTCCTACAACCCCATTGTCACCATCGAGGGCTCCATGCTCCATGACCTGCTCAGGCTGCAGGAGATCCAGCTGGTGGGAGGGCAGCTCACCACGGTCGAGCCCTTCGCCTTCCGCGGCCTCAATTACCTGCGCATCCTGAACGTGTCAGGGAATTTGCTGACCACCCTGGAGGAGTCGGCCTTCCACTCGGTGGGCAACCTGGAGACGCTCATCCTCGACAACAACCCCTTAGCCTGCGACTGCCGCTTGCTCTGGGTTTTCCGGCGGCGATGGAGGTTGAACTTCAACAAGCAGCAGCCCACTTGCTCCACCCCTGAGTTCGTCCAGGGCAAGGAGTTCAAAGACTTCCCTGACGTCCTCCTGCCCAACTACTTCACCTGCCGCCGAGCACGGATACGGGACCGCAAACCTCAGCAGATCTTTGTGGACGAAGGCCACACAGTCCACTTTGTCTGCCGGGCAGATGGGGACCCGCCTCCCAGCATCATGTGGCTGTCTCCCCGCAAGCACCTCATCTCAACCAAAACCAACGGGCGGCTCACTGTCTTCCCTGACGGCACGCTGGAGGTGCGCTACGCCCAGATCCAGGACAATGGCACCTACCTATGCATCGCCAGCAACGCGGGTGGCAACGACACCATGCTGGCCCACCTGCACGTGCGCAGCTACTCCCCAGACTGGCCCCACCAGCCCAACAAGACCTTCGCGTTCATCTCCAACCAGCCCAACGAGAGCGATGCCAACAGCACGCGCGCCACCGTGCCTTTCCCCTTTGACATCAAGACTCTCATCATCGCCACCACCATGGGCTTCATTTCCTTCCTGGGCGTCGTGCTCTTCTGTCTGGTGCTCCTCTTCCTGTGGAGCCGGGGGAAAGGCAACACCAAGCACAACATTGAAATCGAGTACGTGCCACGGAAGTCTGACGCGGGCATCAGCTCTGCCGACGCGCCGCGCAAGTTCAACATGAAAATGATTTAAACCAGGCAACGATTTGCAAATAATAATGGTGGGTTGGTTGGTTTGGTTTTTGTTGGTTTTGGTTTTTTTTTTTTTTAAAAAGAGAACAAATGAACAAAATAAAAAATAATTTAAAAACATTGCTACAAACATACCGACCTCTCTCCTTCCACCACGCCCTCAGCCCCCGTCCAACCCCGCTGCATCCACACTGTCACCACCTCTTCCTCCTCCCCTTCTTCTTTATACCAGGAAAAACATTCAGCCGATGTCTTCAGGACTCCTGTGTTTGTAAGGACTTTGTCTGATGGACTCTGGTGTCAGATACAACTCTGAGAGGGAAAAACAACGGGGGGGGGGGGGGGGGGGAGGGGAAGAAAGAAAAAAACCCAAGAAATAAAATCAATAAAAAGTTACGAACTTTATTCTGTAACTTTGATTTCAATAATTATGGATTTTTATGAAAACTTGAAATAATAAAAAAAACCCTATTTCCTATAGATAGTTGGAATGCAAAATCTTGACTTCTTGATCTGTCCAGTTCCGTACCTGGCAAGTGTTCCCTTCCTTGCCACCACACCAAGAACAGCCTCAGGCCAGGGTGAGAATCCCACTGACACCAAAGGTTTGCACCCCACCAAAGGGGTCCCAGGGCTTGCACAGCATCGAGAGGAGTTTGCTTTTTGCTCCCAAGGACCTGTTGTGGTTTTGGAGCCAGTTTCCTGCCCACCCCAAAGGCCGGGGGAGCGGGACAGTGCTGGCGTGCTGCAGCACAGAGCTGAGTGTGTCCGTCCTCTGCGTACTTAGGAGGGCACAAAGGCCCATCACGGGGCAGGCAGCAGCTCGCGGTGCCCATGGCCTGTGGCCTGAGTCAGTGGGACTGGGTTTTGCCTGTAAGTGCTGGGGGTACCTGGAGATCCTGCTGCCTCTTAGGTGGGGAGAGGACTTGCTGCCCACCATTGCCAGCAGTACCATGGTGTCACCTCTCTGATGGAGCACAGGCTGGCCCTTTGCGCTATGAACACTGTCCCTGCAGGCAGAGATGCTGCAATTCCTTCAGCACCTTTGCTGTCAGCGCAAGCAGGCAGTGCCCTGCCTGCCCCTGGCTGCACGGATGCCCCTGGCTCCCGGCACCCAGCAGCTCCTGTGCTGCTCCACACCTGCCTGTAATGATTCTTATGGTCATTAATTCTTCCCTGTGAGGGTGCTGAGGCACTGGCCCAGGGTGCCCAGAGAAGCTGTGGCTGCCCCATCCCTGGCAGTGTTCAAGGCCAGGCTGGAAACAGGGGCTTGGAGCAAGCTGCTCCAGTGGAAGGGGTCCCTGCCCGTGGCAGGGGTTGGAACTGTATAAGCTTTAAGGTCCCTTCCAACACAAACCATTCTTTGGTGGTTTTTGGCCCTGACTCGCTGGCAGCCAGGCTCGCAAGCACCCTTGGGCATGCCCAGGGGAATTTAACTTCCAGGCTTGCAGGAGACCTTGTCTAAAAAAACCAAAAATTACATTTGTTTATAGACACACTCAAAGCACAGCCTGAGCCAAGCACAGGGCTTGCAGCAGGGAGGTGCAGGCTGTAACACGCTGGCTGCCCTCGTGCTAGACTCCAGCTTGCCCATCACCGTGGTGTCTGGTCATCAGGCAGCAATCTCCCTTTGCTGACCTCTGGTACTTGGGATTGGGAGTTCTGGAAGGTTTGTATTGTCTCAGTGAGGAAAAGGGGAGGAACAGGGATTAAATTGGCCAGTGTGGGTGCCACCCTGTCCTGAGACCAGCTACCTACATCAGCGAGAGAGCATCAGTATGGAAGTGGGTGTACAGCAGGTGAATTAGAAGGAGCAAGTCAGGAGGACAACCCCAGAGGGAAGGAGTTAAATTAAGAGACAGCAATGGGCAAAGAGGTATCTCAACTCAAGGTTCAAATATAGAGAAGCATCATCAGAGCAGCTCAACCCTTCCCCAGTTGGTTGGTGCTGACTTGCCAGCCCTCAGAGGGTGCAGAGATGGGTGAAGGCCACAGCCAGCCCTCCCTGGAGCCCTTCCATGGGAGAGACACAGCTGGCACCATGGCTTGGGCACCCCAGCACAAGAACAGAACATCCCTGCAAACAGTGGCAATAGGGGCACTAAAGGCTTTTGTAAGCATCACTGAGGTACTGTCACCACCAGGACCAGTGGCACCTCACTGGCCAGCAGCTTCCCAGCCAGCCCAGCCTCGGCAGCATCTCCAAGGTGGATGAGCTGGGATTTGCGTGCTTGATTTGTAAAGCACTTAAGGAGCCTTCAGGGATCAAAGCCACTACAGAAGATGACAAAAAATACGCGTCAGGAACCTGGAGCGCCGACAGGAAAAAGAATGGATTTGCTTTCCTTCCAGCACCGCGCCAGTCTCGAAGAACCAACCTGAAACATCTGTGCTCGTGGGGAGTGGGGATTTTTTTTGCTGGTTTCAGCTTTCTATTCATCTTCAAACAAAACATTTTGTGTTTCTCTCTCCGCAGCAGGTTTCAGGAGCTTTGATTTGTTAGTTTCTCATCTCTAACCCATCTTTCCTTTACAACTCTGAAACCAAAACAGGGTTTTTTTAAGAGCCTTTTTGCTTTTGTTTTGCTTTTTAAAAGAGCCAAAGCAAAAATGTTTCTTTGCAGCTTCCCCTCCCACTGCTGTTTATCCAGCATTTTCAGTGAGCTGCATACAAAACCACAAACAGCAACACACCAACCTCAGCCTGGTGCTGCAGGCAGGCATGCTAGGCTCCACCTGCACCCCACATCCTGCTCCAGGGATCCCAAGTACCAGGTTGGAGCCTCCTGGGGGAGGCTGGGATGCACCACAGCCTCAGCCCTCCAGAGGGCTGTTGCAAGGACTGACAATAACTCTACCAGTTGTTGAGAGGTGGAGGGGGGTCTCTGTGCTGCTGGGCAGCTCTTAACACTAGCAGTCGGAGAGAGCTTCTTAATTGACGCCAGTTATCCTTCCTTAATGCTGTAATTAAAAGAGCTAATTCAACACACATAGATTTAAGAGAACAAAATACTAATAACTGAGTCCAACAACATATTTGCAGCACACTGCAGCATCCCAGCAATCAAAGGGAGGATTCAAGTCTTTCACTGTTAGAAAAAGAAGCTTTAAAAAATGAAAAGGGGAGAGAAAATGATTCCCTTTCATGTGCAACATATCAGGCTGTGGCAGCACAGAGGTTTTGCCCATCCATACCCCTACATGCCCCCAGACCCCCATCTCTGCTGCTCAAAACCCTCCTGGGGGAAGCCCCGCTTCCTGCCCCACATCCAAGCTGCAGCTCAGAGCCTCTCCTTAGCGAGCTTGCCCGATGCTCTCTGGCACCGCTGCTGCCGCACAGTTTATTATCCACACCAATTCTTTAATCTTCGGTGCTTTGTGAGCTGGATAATTTATTTCTTTTCAGTCACCATGTGGTTAAAGCAGATGGATGGAGCGGAAGAAAAGCATCTCGGAGTGGCCAGCATCTCAGCACAGCCATTCTCATGGCTGGTAAAGATGGGGAGAAAAAAACACAGCTAAAGAATAAACTCTCTTTCTTCCCTTTGTTGAAATGTACAGTATGTTTCTATTGCAGTTTAATCAGGGGTGAGAAAGCAGGGGCATTGCTCTTCAGGTAAGCATGGGCTGCGTGTCAGAGGCAGACAGCACTTCTCATTCTTTTGAATAAGGATAAATACAAAGCAGCAGTTACAAAACAGCTTAAAAGAGGTAGCAGAAAAACCCAGGAAGGGATGTGTTTAGGGTATGGAGGGGAAACACGCCTTTAGCTCCTCTGCTTCCAAGACTGGGAGCCCCATGGGGATCCCCATGACAGGCACCCTGCGCTGGGACGCGGCAGCGAGGGCAATGAGGGCTTATTCAGGACTTTCAGCCCATCCCAGGAACTTTCCTCCCTACCAGGCTCCACATTTCCCCCCCACCCAGGACATGCCAGGGGCTGTGCCTGGCTCTCCCCTTCTGCTGCCTGACTCCTTACCCCCCCCATCAACCCCTGTGCCTGCTCAGCTCCTCTCCTTGGATCAGCAGCTCAAAAGGCCAGGGTAAGACTGACACCTTTCCCCACACGGGGGTGAGGTGACCAGAGGAGAGGGGTTCAGCCTGACTCCACCCCATAGCGCCCCACAGCCCCCCCCAGCTCTCTATCCGCAGAACCCAGCTGTGCTGCCAGAACTTGCTGCCTTCCCCCATCTCCATCAGGCCTTATCATGCTTCACTTTACTCTTCTCTCTCTACCTGCCCTCCCCCTCTTATCTCTGCTTCAGAGCCAATTTTTTATTCTCTCCCTTTTTTCCCTCCTTATCGCTCGCTCCCTTTTATTTGTTAAAATACTTTCTGCCTCCTGTGCTTCTCTGTCTCTCTGCTGCCATTCCTCTCTCAAGGGCTCTTCTCTCCCCGCCACATCTGTGTGTGCTCCTCACAGTCCCCTCTCTGCACAGACATTCCTCCCTCCTCCCCTGGCAGGGTCTCATCCTGCTCCTTCCACAGCGAGCAGCACAGTGGTACAGAGGGGCAGGCGGAAAGCCCTTTGGGCTTTGCCTCCTTTCCTCCTTTCTCCCTCTCATTCCCTCTCTTCCCCACCCTCACCAGCTCTCTGACCCTGCCATGGGTACATGCAGCTCCTCCAGGAAAAAAGCAGAGCTATTGCTTTCCTCCCTGTTTTTCCTGGGTCTGTATCTGCATGCTTATGATAGATTTACTGTGATTCTATCGGTTTATGATTAAAACCCATAAATTTTACTCGGCCTTTTTCTTATTTTCCATAATACACAGGATTCGAGGCAATCAAATTTTAACTGGAAAGCATGGGCTGTGCAGTTAGGTTCCAGTGTAATGGGGAACGGTTCATTTCCCCATCCACCCCCATTACTGTTGGTGCTAAAGAAATATTGCCCTGTGAAAGGGATTTTTCCTCAATTCCCTTTAAAACCACATCCTTACCTGAGCAGAGGATTAGAGGAACAATGCGAACCTCGACTAACACACAGTGGCCCCTGCCACTGCGGCTCGCTCCCACCCTGGGGTTTCCAAACAGCTCTCCAGCAGAGCCAGGCGGGTGCTGAGGGTCTCGGGGTGACAGCTGTGGGTCCCTGGCAGCTGCTCCATCTCCGCTCCCCATCACCAGGCTGCGGGTAGCTCCAGCCCCTCCGGAGGTTTCATCATGTGCCTGTTACGACCCAGGTAATAAGACATTTCATTCAAATGAGCAAATTTATTCCAGTGGCACTTTAATAACAAAATCAATAAAACTACACTTCCCAGCAGGGCTTTATCATATGCTAAAACTACAGCATATTGCCTGGATATACTCAATTCTCTCCCTGAAATAAAGTGCAAAGTTTAGAAGACAGATGACACCATTTGCGGCACTAGTAGGATAATGCCCTAATAAATCCACAGCCACCTGGGCACTTCAGAGTTGTCACACACTGCACTCAGTGGGCACTGGGAACTTCCCAGTGGCAGCAGGAACAGCAATGAGACCTTTGTGCTCCTCGAGCTCACAGTGCAGATGTGGAGCGTGGGCTCTGGAGCACAACCCTGCTGTCAAAGCAGTGAGGTGTCCACGCACGCAGAGCAGACTGCGTAAGTGGGAGCATCATGGAGCCAGTTACGGGTGCAGGTTACCTGATCTGTGGTGGCTCTCTCCAAAAGAAGCAGCTGTGATGGATGGGGAGGTGAGCACCCAGCTTGGAGAGCAGCTGCTCCATGTGGCCTCTCCGCCGAGCTCCTCAGTATCACCATGAAGCTGGAAAAGAGATGGGGCAGTCAGGAAACACTGCTGGTCCTGCAAGAGGCAGCAGCACCCCAGGACAGGCAGCGCCCACGCAAAGGACAGTTCCTGCCCTGCCCTGTGTGGTGCTGTGCACCCTTCCGTGCAGGATCCCTACCCCACCTCTCCATCCCCCTCAATTACCACTCCATCACTCTTCTGCACATTGTTACACCCCAGCATGTTGCATGACATGAAATTACAGCTCTTCACTCCTCCATCCTCCTTCCCAGACCATCATCCATAGGCTCTCCAGCCCCTGCCCTGCTCCCAGCCATTCCGCTCTGCCAGTCAGCCACTTCCCACCAGCTCTCCACTCTTCCTCGTCCCTCCAGCTTGTGCTTCCCAAGCCTATCAGTGTTCCCCAGCCTTGAGTGCTGCAAAACTAATTAGCTCACTACAAAGACTGAGGAATAATTAGGGACTCCACTGAAAGCATGAAACTAGGGCATCTCGCCTTAAATAAACACGAGGAAGTGGCTCTCCGCTCAGCTGACGGCCTGCAATTGCTTCAAGCAGATCATCACCATCACCAGCCCTCAGCTCCCACTCCAGGCATGTTCACCAGGGGTGCCTCTGCCTCCATCTCACCCCTTAGGCACCTTAAGCACCATAGACAAGTGCTTTCTGGCTTTTTTGGCTTGTATCCCTGCCGCAGAAGCCAGCTCCTCCCCGGAGCTCCACAGCTAGCCAGGCATCAAAGCAAGCAGGCAGCTTCCCAGAGCTGCTGGTTCAGACACTGCCTCCTCAATGGTCCATCATCTCCAGCTCCCTCCATGGGAAAGCTAGCACCAAGCATGGAAAACAGCAAGAAAAACATCTGAACACTTCCCTTTCCAGTTGCCTCCACTGGGTAGAAGAGATGCTAAAATGGGCTTTCCCCTGGCAGCTCCACCACGATGGGCAGGGGTCTGCCCTGCCCCATACTGGAGCCCCTAAAGAACAGGGCGATACAAGACAGGAAGTGGTTATGGGGGCTGCACAGGACTCCACACTTGGGCATTTGAAGTCCCCTTGTGACATGCAGGGCTTCCCTGCAAACCCACATCTCCCCCCATGCGAACACCATCCCTCCTGCTTCCTCAAGGTGATGAGCAGGAGGCAGAGTCTAAGGTAGCCCAGAATGAGGTGTCTGTGACCTTCACCACTCGCTCACCTCCCCGGCACTGCAAACAATCCCTCCTCCAGCCACTGTCTGTACCTGAAGTGCTCCACAGTTTTGTCACTTACTAATGGCATTTAATAACAACCTGGCACAGCCCCTGCGTCTCGCTCAGAGCAGCCTGACTAATGTCCCCAGCCCCGTGTGGAGCAGCAGCGCCTGCTGCCTCCTGGGGAAGGTGGGGTAGGCCCTGGGGAAGGAAGCATTGCTTTAAGCCCTGCAGAAAAGCCTCCCCAGGTCCTGCTCACTCTGAGCCTGCTCAGCCCAGGCTGAGCATCCCTTCCTATCCTCGGCAGCCGTGGTGGGAAAGGACAAGTTCTCCTGTTAGGGACTGAGCAGCAGGGGACTTGTTGGAGACTATGGCACTTTACATGAAACCACAACCCCTGCCGTTGGGGCTTTATGGCACTGATGGGATTGTTTTGTTCTTCTTAGGGTTTTCTAGTACCTCTGATGCACAGAAGGGGGAGAGAAGAGAGGTGGGAAGAGACCTATGCCGAACCCCAGCACTGTTTCAGCATCAGGTCCCTGATGCAGACCGCCGGGTTGTATGCTTCTGCACCCATGCTGGAGGCCTTGGCCAAGCTGTGCTGGGAAATCAAACCTAACCCTCATCCTCAGTGGTCCAGAGAGGTGAGGTATTGAGCATCCATCGCTCACAGGAGGCTCCCTTGCAATACCCAAGGACAAGGGCACGATGAAAAACTTCAGTTTTCCCTTGTCCTGGGGTGCAGGCACTGGGGAAGGGCTGCACCCAGAGAAGGGCCATGCTGAGCCCTTTTGTTCCACCTCTGATAAGTACTGCAGGGAGCAAGTGAAGCTGGGCAGAGCATGCAGGGTTGCTATAGCTGTACCTGCACCAGCACATGGGCTGGAGCCACTGCTTCCTTCTCCTGGGTGGCTGCTTACAGGGGCAATGCCAAGGTCGGTTAGACCTAACCCTGGACCTGCCTTTCCTTCTCTTTTTCCAAGCACTCACAAGTGTTGGCAATTCAAACATGAGAATTAAGGACAAAAAGCATGAGTGAGGGCTTCAAACACCTTCACGTAATCACCCTCCCCAGGCAGACTGGTGAGGTTCAGCACTGCCTTCTCCAACAGTCTTGCCCAGTGACAAGGGGGTCTGGCTCTGGCATCTTCAAGAGAAACTAAGAAATGCCCTGAAAGACTGGGGTGGGATCTGTGTAGAACCAGGAGGTTCCTTCTGGCACGAGGCCCTCACAGATGGATGCTCAAGGCAGCAAACAGCTACATCTTTATCCTATGGTGCAAGTGGAGTTGTTCTTGTCTTTCAAACACACACCTAATCATTTTTAAGATCTCTGCCTCAGAACTATCTTTTTGATAAAACTAATCATGGGCTTAAATTATAGATAAATACCCGATATTAAAAGAGCAGTTTGAAAAGGAGGAAAGGGGTAGTTTAACAGTGCTCATTTTCTCTGTTTTTCTATAGCACACATCTTGGGCTATTTAACTGTAGAGCTCATGAAGCTTCATTCTGATAACTGTCCTTCCTTTCAAACGTGGCTCCCACAAACGTTTCCTCTGGTTTCTTTACCTGCTATGCTGCTGTTAGCTATATTACTGCAGCAGCCACCACATCTCCAGCTGAGACTAAGAAGCAGGCAAGCAAAGAGCTGTATGAACACACAAAGCGATGAACTCGGTGCTTAAAAAGGCTGGACCCAAAAGCAGCTACACCGGGAATAAGGGACACCCCGGTGCCCATGAGGGATCTGGGCTATAGTAGCCCAACAAAGAAGAGCAGCTGGAGAGACTCAAAGAGCCAGGATGAGGAGAGAGGTCTGTGCCCACCCCTCTGCCCGTCCTTGTGCTGCTGTTGGGCTGGCAGGAATGATCCAGCTCTAGGTGCTTTTAAGCACCGCACAAACCAGGCTCATGCTGGCTTCCTCTGCTCTGCAGGGAACAATGGCTTTGATCAACAGAAGATTGCTGAGTTAATTGTAATGATATTCTAATAAAGCTGAGGAGATTAATTACGGCTCTTTATCAGAGCTGGCCCTCTGCCAAGGGTTTGCAAAATTGTTTTCCTCTGTTTCTTGTCATTTGAATTTAGGAGAAGAAAGGAGGAAGTTGGGTGCCTTTTTTTCCTGCAGCAATCAGGAGTGTGGCCTCGTGCCCTGCTCGCAGCTCGGCACGTTTACGGAGGGGAGCGGGGAGGGTGCAGACAGAGAAAGCAAATGGAGAGCGACAGAGCAAAGCAATTAGACATGATGCAGCACAATTACACTCCTAGTCAATAAGTGGGTCGCTGCAGAGAAGCACAAAGGAATAAGGCAACAGCGTGCGGACCACAGACGTCGCTGCACGAAAGGTAAAGCCAGGGCATGTAACACCTTTCCAGGCTGGGGGGGGACACAAGGCACATGCAGTGCTTGCCATGGGGGCTCACGGTGGCAATGACATCGGGCAGAAGAGCTTCATGGCCAGCGCAGAACAGGGAGTGTTCGGAGAGCAGCCGGAGCCCTGCTAAGCGGCCTTGGGGAACGTGAGACTCAAACCTTCCTATTTCACTTGACAAATAGGCGCTCATTCCAGGAAGGATTCAGCAATGCCCAGGTGGGTGACAGACAGACCTGCAGAGGAATGATCCAGGCTGAAAGGCAGCAGATCCATCAGGCAGAACGCAGGGAGAAGGGAGGAGAGCCCCTTCCTGCAGCCAGCTGGGACATGATGTGCTGGCGGAAGAGGCTGCAAGTCAAACCCAGGGCAGGAAATGTGCTCCTCACACAAACCAGAGGGAAACCTGAGGCTTAAAAGAACACCACTTACTTTGAAGCAGGCAGCGTAGCAGTACCAGGAACCTCCCTACCAACAGGTCAGGGCTTTCTGCTGTGAGGAACTAAAATGGCACCGAACAAGCCATGGCCTTCAGCTCTCCAAGGGGCACCCACGACATGTGCAGCTGCTCCATTTTCCTACACGCCTCTAGAAAGATGCCACACTGCTACCGCACATGAACCATGAAGACAGAGTGGGAGTGTCAAGTATTAATCCCACCAAACAGAACCTAACCGGGTTTAACACATCTGAGAGATGCTCACGGGTATCACTGTGTTGGAGAGGGCTGGCACAGCATGCCTGAAGGGATTCATCCAAGCTCAGAACTTGGAAGGAGTAGGCAGGGAGCACCAACCTCCTCGTGCGACACGGCTGCTCACAACCTCCATCTGCCTTTCCATAGCAACATGGGGGCACTAAGCGCTTTCTGCCTGTGGAGGGACCACAACACGACAGCAGCATCCTCTGTGCTAAACCACAGGACTCACAGCAAGGTCACAACAGGGTAAGAGTAGGGTCCGTGTTTGTACCATTGCCCTGATAACAGTCGAGATGATTCTTTCGTGTTTTCAGTGACCCACAAAACTATCTCACATCCAAAATGTTTGCTCCAACTGAGAGGAAAAAATGCTGATCTCAATACTTTCCTCCTGGAACCTGACAGAAACAATTACTCACTTAGGCTTTTGCAAAGACCATTGAGTATGGCAAAATGTCGCTCCGGGGGTGAAACAACTGGAAAAAGTTCTAAAACCATTTAAAAGCTCTAGATTTTTTAGACAAGGAAACTCCAGTTTTCCCATTTCAGAACAAATCCTTACGCTAAATCTGAGTTTACCTTAAACACCAAGAAAGAAAACATTAAGAGAACCATTACCAAGAAGATCAAACCAGAAAGCAAAGTGCTGGAGAGCTGCATTCCTCACCTTCCACACTAAGAAAATGGGCCCTTTTCTGGGTGACCAAAGTGTTTCAGCAGCTTAAGATATTCCTAAAGAAGGAAATCTCATGTCCAGCTGCCTCAAGACCTTATCCCTGCCTGTGTCGGGGCTGGTGCTGGTCCCCCCCAGTGGCACCCGCTGCTCCGGCACGCACTTCCTGAGATTCCCCATAAATAAAATCATCGGCATCAGCTCTCGTGTTCATTTCACAGGCGGCTGCTCTGCTGACAAGTTTCACACGCCGCTACTGTGTCTTGTCAGCTTTATACTCTCAGGCCAGCGCCAGCTCACCAGCTCCGATGTATATACATAAAAATAAACAGCTCAGAAGGCCCAGTAAAGTGACAGATAACATAATGGGACCTGGCTTCAGAAAATAAGCTTGTTTATGGAACCTCTGTGCCTCCAAATGTGATTTATGTCTTGCGGGCTGCGTCTTGGTGATGGTTTGGGAAGGAGGGCTTGCTTGTGCCACTGGTTAAGAGCTGCCTTCAGGGCTCCTGCCCTAAGACTGGCAGCATTAGTGTCAGGAGCAGAGTGCAGCACTTCCCATAGGATGTGGTTGATGGGCTCTTCCTCCAGAACCTGCCCCCCTGCCTCAGGAAAGCTCTCCTCATCCTCTCCAACCCTCCTCCCAAATACCTCCCTTCCTTGGGCTTGCCCACGCTGTCTGCAAGCTGGAGGTAGATGCATAGAGCTCAGGGCTTCAGCAGCCAGTAGAGCACATGAAGTAAAACCAGACAGTGGCTAAAGGAGAGCAGATGAGCTTCAAACAGGAGAGCTCCTGATAGCACAAGCAGGTTCTCCTGGTAGCCCCTTCGCTCTGGGCTGCAGATGGTCCTTATTCAATCTCTTGCTAGAAGAGCTTCCTTGCAAACAGGGATAATCCTTCATTTGATGTTTGCTCCCCTGGATATCACTGTTCACAGCAAGCACTGCAATTTGTGTTTATTCTTGCCAAGCCATGTTTATTCTTGAGCCGCTTTGATTGTTACAGTGAAGGCTGGGATGGCTCTTTCAGTCAAAGTGCCTGTTTCCAGGGGGGCTAATAATGAGAGACCGTCAATCTGGAGACATGAGGGAAGAAACAGCATTGTCTCCGCTCACAGAAAACAATCAGACACTGCTGCCAGACCCCACACTCTGCATCTCAGTCTTAGCTATGTGGCTGGAAGAGCCTTAGCTCCAGCCCCAGGTGGATGCACTATCAGGACACTGGCCCCAGCACCTTTCCTGCAGAGCAGCATGGGGCTCTTGGGAAAAGCCTCAGTGTATAAATGCCACAAGATGCCAGTGTTCCACCAGCCCCATGTCATGCACTGGATGGATGCCTGTGCATCCATCCATGCAGGTGAGCCTAGCAGAGCCTGAGTGGCGGCACTGGGCTGCTGGGACGGACACACCAGTGCTCCTGCCCCACTGAGGCTCTTCAGCCTCAGTGATTTGCAGTGATTTCCCACACCATGACTAATGCACTCGGCAGCTCCCATCCTGAGCTGTCCCACGCAGGCCAGACCCCTGGCTAACTGCTGCCAAGCACATCCCACACCTCAACAGGAAGAATCCCCCCCTGCAAGCTGCAGGATCACAGGCACAGACCTGCCACTGCAGAGCAGGGGGACCTCAGGCTCAGATGGCAACCACGTGGCTCCCCATCCCTTGTTCCAACCTCCAGGCCTTCATTCCATTCAGATTTTAATCAAACTTTACATTAATGCTGCCATTTGTCTGGGGCTTGGTACTAAGGAGGGCTTGTGGAGGAGGTCTCCCCTCAAATTAAATCATTAAAATGCTTTTCTCAGGCTAAATAATTTTAATCCCCCTCCCCCCCAGCAGACCAGTGACAATAAATATTTAATACATTCCTTGCTTCACTGCATCCAGCATGTTGCCATTTTAGAAATCATTTTATTGTGCATATTTTTCTTCTTTTAATTACAGTCACCCAGTATCAAACCGCTGCAATAAATAACCAAAGGCAGGGGAGAGAGGGGGCAGGAGATGTGTGCTGTGCTGCTGGCACAACGAGGTGTGATGCAGGGCAGGTATAATACCCCATGCTGGCAGCCACCACTGCTATTGCTTGGGGCTGACATCTGACCCACACCTTACCACCGCAGCTAGGCCCTCTGGGGTTACTGAAATAACACCTCTGGAAGGGATGCAGTGCCTGGATGGAGTGCCAGCTCCAGTACAGAGCTCCATCCTGTCCTGCCAATGCCCTTTCTGGCAGGGGCCAGCAGCTAATGCCAGGGGATGGGTGTAAAAGGCATGCAAGCGTGCACTGATACTTCTCCAGGATGCCTCCAGCCTCCGGCAATCTGTGGCTGAAGGACTTCCTGAGTCAGGCATCCTATCTCTCCTTTAAAAGCCCTCAATGGATTTATTGTCTTTTTTCTTCCAGGAATTTCTCTAATTACAAGGATAGACTGAGAACTTCTTAACTGCTCTCTGTCCAAACCAGACACTGATTTCCAGTGCTGGCAGGTAAAGGTGCCCTCTGTGCTGGCTGCTGATGGTGCTGGGTGCAGTAAGGCGGGATTAGGAAGGAGGAGATGTCAGAAACTACCCCCCTGTGCTGGCGGAAGCTAGACAGCAGGAAGCCCCAGCCCTTCACTGCATGGCCAGATCCTGCTGCTCCCACAGCTACCAGGCTCACAACCCAGCAGCCTGGCAAGGAGAGGGTTACCATGTCCCGCAGCCACCACCACAGCCAGCCTGGTGGATGGTATTAGCAAAAATGAATAGAAAGACTACATGAAGCTAATAAGATCTGAGGGAAGCTCCTTAGACAAGTTGGTTTCCAAATCGGACTGACTTTAACCTCACATAAATAAAAATGAACACTTGTAAAATACGGTGGAAAAATCCATAAGGGCAGATGAAGGCATTGATGCGTTTGCATCTCCCTCCTGCACTTGCAGTACAGAGCAGGACTCCACAACCCTGCCGGTGCTCTACATTAGCCCAGACAAGTCGTGTCTGGAGCTGGACTAGGTCTGCAATAGCAGATGTCGCCCTTGGGGCATCCCTTGGCCACCAGCAAGGTTCAGGGCCAGGGAAGCTCCCTGGGGCTGGCTGCCTGCACGCTTTGCTCCAGGCGTGATGGAGCAGGCAACAAGCAAGAAGGGGCAGGGGCTCAACCTGCTCCCCATCAGCACTGGGCTGCACAAACCCAGGGCAAAGCAAGCCTCCATCTCTGGATGCCAGACAAGGTCCCTCTCCAGCATCCAGACACCTCTTTTCACTAAATCTGGAGGCAGGTAACATCCCCAGCGCAGCTTGCTGAATTCGGCTTTAGCTCACCTCTGCTTCCGTAAAGCGTGGCAATAGGACAGACACACACATCATACATGCATGGAGCCAGGAGGATCTCACAAGCTTGTATTCCTTAGGCCCTGTCCCAAAGTCTGCAAGCATAAGCAGAAGATGAGAAGAACCAGTAAGAGACATCAGGATCACTGCCTGACAGACAGGTTCCTACACGTGCAGCCAAGCCACCATCACCAATCTGGACAGAGGCTGTCAAAGGACGGACGCAGGGTACATCCAGGAGCTTCCCTTCCAGCAAGAGGCACTGGGGCAGAAAGCAGAGAGCTGAGAGACACAGCAAGTGCTGGCAGAGGCTGTCACCAGAGGCTCAACAAGAAACAGCAAGAAACTGCATGTGGAAGGGGACTACAAGGTTAAGAGGAAAGAGAGCTGTGAACGGCCTGGAGAGCAGAGACAGGTAACTGCTGTTTGCCAGCAGGAACCAGCAAAAGCAAGTAAAGCATGGGTAGTAGGAGCAAAATGACAGGTGAGGAAAATGATCCTTGCAGCACTGCTCTGAACAGGCAGGAGTGGGAGAAGATTGCATTTGTCAAGGCCAGAGAAAAGGATGTTGAAGGAATTGAGCTGTGAGATGATGACACTCTGGATGAGAGTTTTAGCTGTACCTTAGCAACCTGACACGGGGGAACAGGGCAGGCTGAGCGCAGCCATCTCGCCCACAGGCAGTGCTGAGCTGGCCCTTGGATTGGGGTCATCTTCAGTTACCCATGTGGAGCTTGCACATGGATGCTGAGATCCAGGTCCAGGCAGCGCAGGAGGAGATGGCAAATGAAGACAGGCTTTGGGGAGCCATTCCTGAACCCAGTTGTGTGCTGGTGTGATGAAGATCTTCAGACGGACAAACAAATAGGTAGGCAGAAAACCAGGCAAGACTCTTTGGGTTGCCAAGGGAAGGCAGGCCTTCAGCAGATCTGCGGGACAAGGGACCAGGAGGAGGGAAACATTCTGCCGGTGTGGAGCTGTTGCCAGGGAGAGCTTATCAGCATCAGGAAAAGCAGGGCATGGGGCCAGCCCTGTGCTGGAACCAGAGGAGCACAGCCAGCACTCATCCACAGCACGTTCAGAAAGCTACAGGAATAGGAGGGGAGGAAAGGGACGGGGAAGAGCTGATGGGCTCTGAGGTAGAAGGGAAGAAAAGCTGACCCTGTCTGGGAAGGGAAGATCAAAGAGGAAAGAGGTAGGGAATCACACTGCACCTCCCTGCAAGCTCAGCCAAGCCCTCCACAGGCCAAGAGGCATGAGGAGGCAAAGCCCTAACCCAGCCAGCTCAGAAATCCTGGCAATGGCAGCAGCTGCCCTTTAAAAAGGGGTCTGGCCTTGGGTAAATAATATGGGCAATAACAAAGTGAAGCAGCCTTAAGTATCCATGTCTTCCACACCGATAACACTGTCTACAACTTTGGCTTTACAAGCAACTATTCACAGGGCAATGAATCTACAAAAGATGAAGGAAACAGCTTCTGGGCTGCTTGGAACAGAGAGAAGGAGCTCGGAGATGAGCTCCCCTTGCCTAAAGTGAGCAAGGTCCCTGGAAAATAGGGATGTGCCCAGGGACACTGGCAGTGAGCTGACCCTGGGGGCCACATGCCCCTCTTAAGAGCATGGACAGTCCTTTGAGGCTTGGTGATCTTTCCTCTGGTGCCACGTGCCAGCCCAGAGCTGGTTGTGTGCAGGACCCGGTGCTCACAATGGGATTTGCTGGCAGCCAGGGAAAGGACTGGGGACTCTCAGCTCTGCTTCTGCCAGGAGATAACCTGGGGGTGATGGAGGAGCCAGGGACCAGCACCGGGCACACAGCAGTTGTCTGGGATAATATCATGCACAACTGGGGACCCATAAAGAAAGCAAAGTTTTTTGACCCAATTCATGAGTGAAAACCACCCCACCAACCAACAGCCCCAGACCCATGCACTGAATCCTCCAAGGTTTTTGTGGTGCTGAAATTCAGGCTCAGAGCAACTTTCTAGGAGAGAGGAATTCCCACTGTGCCCCTTCTCTGCACTCACCACACATTAACCTCAGCATGGAAATTTTTCCTACCATTTTCAGGAGGTGCTTTGAGCTGTTTCCAGCTCAAAACGCTCTGTGCAGTGAATCCAAATTGGACTTGGTGGACAGGGATAACAGGAGGCTGTGAGCGGGAATGAAAGCCCTGCACAACACACATAGAACAGGCGGATACCTCCAAGGGTTTTCCACCACCAGAAGTCCAGACCTTGCAAACTTCTCCTGGGATTTACTGGTCAGATTTCACTGAATTTGGCAGTGCAAGGAATTAACCCCACGTGTGTTAGTGCAGGAACAGGGCTTTGGCCATGCACGTCCCCAATGGCTTGTGCCAGAGCAGATTAAACACAAACCCCACCAGTGGGCACAAACACTCTCATGGCTATCCAGAAACAAAGGATGATTGGAAAGGAAGAAGCCTCCCTGTGCCCGAAGATCAGACTGGGATGCGGTGCTACTCACGTTGAAAGCTGGAGTGATCCCAGTCAGTGCGGCTGCAGCATGGGATGGGTGGCTCTGCCCATGGCACAGCTCAGGCCTTGGAGAAGTTCCCATTCCTCTCAAAGGGCACAAGGTGAAAGAGAAGGACTTACAGGGGCCTCACAGCATGCTCAGGCGGGGACAGACAGGCAGATGGGCAAAGGAAATTGTTCATAAAGGCAGTAGATTCACCTTTCTCCTCTCCCCGCTGAAACGCAGGTTTCGTATGAGCCCAGAGATGAACAGGTCAAATTTGGAGACAAACTTCCAAAAAAAAAAGTGAAAAAGAGACTTTCAGAGTGGATTTTTCTTTGCCTGGATAAGTGTGGCACTTTTCCCTGTGGAAGCGAGCCAGCATGCACAAACAAGAAGCAAAATGAAATGACCTCAAACAAATGAAATGGATTTTCATGGTTTGTTTCTTCCTCAGGGTGTTTATGAGGGGAAAGGGATCACTGTCAGCCTCCCAGTGATGTTTCTTAGCTGTTCTGCTTCAGACACCACATTGAAAACCTTAGATTATTCAGAGAGCTCTAATTGCAGCTCTGGGGTACCCTTCCCTGCCTCCAGCCTGAGCAGAAACTGCTCTTTCCTTACTGCTTTCCCAAGGGATAGAGGCTCTACCCGCACCCAGAGATCATCATGTACCTATTCCCGGCAGCACGACACCTTGGGGGGAAGAGGGGTTTCACAGACGGTGTGCGCAGGCCTGTACACGCGCATATAAACTCTGCGGGCTGGAAGGAAGGAAGAACCCGAAGTAAAGAATCCCCTTGCCCTCACTAAGGCCAAACAAACAGAGTGAAATGGGAGCCTGATTTGCATTGCTTTGATTGAAGATGTAATTTCCTGCTGAATAAATGTGGTTGCGTCCAAATCAAACCTGTAGTCCCTCAGACGTTATAACTTTTCCTTTCTTCCCTCAGGGGTTGCCAACTTTTAAGGCTGACCAAGGATGATGTATTACAAGAAGGAATGGCCTTAAATAAGAGAAGGGCAAGAAAGGAGATGTTTAAAAAACCTGCAGAAAAAAAGCTCCATTGCTAGGAATGCAATGCATCACTTCAGGCTGATAGCATCCCTTACACACAGAGCTGTGCCCTACATGCCATGGGGCTAGGGCTGTTTCACCAGCAGCCTCCTGCTTGAAGCACTTGATATCTACCATAACTCCCCTCAGCCCATCCCTTGGGACCTTCTCAATGCAGGCTGCTCTCCTGGTACCACTGTTTCACCACGGTTGCCCATGGTACATGGTATCATCCTCAGGACGGGTGGGAGACATGCAGGTCTTAGTAGGATGGCCTGTGGTAGAAATCTGGGCCCAAGTTTAACGCTGTTGCAACTGGGAAGTGTTTTCCAGAGCTTTTCAGGTACTGATGGCCTTGACCCTGCAGTCTCTGCCCCAGTAAAGCCAATTTTTGGGTCAGATTTCTCTCCTCCTTTGCTCGTACCTCACCAGCCCATCACAAATGCCCCCCAGCTGGAACTGGCACCTAAATGCCTTCCTCAGGCTATCAGTGCCTGGGTAAGCCCGCTCCCTGCCACAGACCTGCTACACGCTGCACTCCCTCACTTGTTCTCTTTCCTTTCCTTACAGAGCCATATTTATAAGATCCCTTCAAGGTCTCCATCGATCGCTCGGGAGGCCTTGGCCACACAGCACGTATCAGAGCAGTGAGGGTCCCCTCTGCCTCTCGGGCAGGGAGCAAAGGGGAACCAGGGCTCATCAAGGATGTATTTACTGGGCAGCAAAGGACGTACCCCCATCCTCGCTATACCCATCCTGGAGCATGTCACAATCCTTCCCCTCCACATTCCCCCCCATCCACACTGCAGCTGCATCCAGCTGTCAGGCAGCATAGTGCTGAGCAGAGAAGACACAAGCCAGTGCACGAGAAAGGAGAATAACAGCCACAACGATGAAAAACCATGCACTATAGCCAGGGGGGAAGTTACTCGCACATTACTGAGCAGCTCTTTGCTCTGCCCTTTGCCTGAAGCCCTGGAGCCTCACAGCCACACTAAGAACATGCAGCAGAGATGTGCATCTCCAGGGCATGAATTCTGCCCCTACACAAGCTTCACTGCCCGAACTGCAGCTTCCCAGTGCAGAGTACCCCTGGGAAGGATGCTTCCCTGCAAGGATGCTCACAGCCTCAATTTATGTGAGGGAAATCCATCACAGGGCATGAAAACCTTTCATTCAGGACAATTTGTTGCAGGAGTTATAAACAGAGGGGCTGCGAAGCCAGTTGTCAGGCCATGAGCAGTGCAGATTGGTAAGGCGGAGAGGGCTGCCCCTGCAAGAGGCATGAAAGCCACCTAATAAATATTGATTGGGCAGATGAGGCTGTAAATAGCACATCCACTTCCAAGCTGGGCATGAGGGAGACAAGGGGGCAGGGACAGGCAGCCTCTTCCCTGGGTGCTATTTGTAACCTGGAGTCATCACTCAGAGGCAAGGACCATGGTGCAGGCAGTGCCAAGGCCAGGGGAAGGGAGAGAGGAAGAGACTGATTATCCTATAAATCAATTGCTGGGCACTGATTACAAAATAAACCACCAGGGCAAAGGTCAAGTGTTTTATTATATCACCCAGCCCACAAGATTTATTTACCACTTGGGCCATCAGTCCCTCTTGCCATCTATTACAGGGAGCTGCAGCCCTCCCCACCCTCGGACACAGCTTCTGCCTCCAAACACCACCAGGCACAGCCCCGCAGGCAGCAGCACATGACTTAGGGAAGAGATCCAGCAGTCAAGACCAGGCTGGTCCAGGCATTAGTCCTGTAGGACCTACATAGCTACATCTACAGTGCTGGGAAAGGTGACAGCCAGGCAGACACCAAGCGGCTGAGGGTGCTCACCAAGCCCTCCATCACCTTCATAGAATCCCAGGATGGTTTGGGTTGAAGGGACCTTAAAGCTCATCCAGCTCCAACCCCTGCCACGGGCAGGGACCCCTTCCACTGGAGCAGCTTGCTCCAAGTCCCTGTCCAACCTGGCCTTGAGCACTGCCAGGGATGGGGCAGCCACAGCTTCTCTGGGCACCCTGTGCCAGTGCCTCAGCACCCTCTGTTTGCTCCCAACCTGTCTTCCATGGTGGGAGAGACCAGAGGAGCCCAGTCTCCTCTACAAAGAGCCACCAGGGCTGCCTGGGGTGCACCATGCAGAGCCTCTGGGTGCACTCGCCACTTCTTTCTGGGTTCCAGGAAAGACCAAATCCTTTGAGAGTATCAGCAACTTCCCAGCAAGAGAGCAGGGCCTCACTCCAAATCTGATCCATACCCGGCCAAGCTTTCCATGCCCCCTTCTACCATCTGAGCTCTGTATCCATACAGGGAGAGCTGCAGAGACTGCCTCATAGCACTCAACTGGAAATCAGCCTAAAAAACTTCATTTTTTCCCCCCCTTCCATTTCTAACTTTAGATTTTAAACACAGGCAGCAATAAGAGGAATTCCTGGGAGTATTGTTCATCTGTTTCCCATAAGCTGCTTGTCCCTGACCATGAAAAGATTTTTCAATCCGGCTCCCAAAATATAAAAACCCTAAAATGGACATTTTTGAGTCCTTCACATCCACCAGAAGAGAACAACGTCAGAGCTGTGTGATGCATGCGCATGTACCCGGGGGGTGGCAAAGGGAGGAGGAGGAGAGGTGCCAGCCCATGCGCCGTGGGCAGGGTGCCTTCTGCCTGCTCCAACCACAGCCCACGGCCAGGGGAGTGAAGGCACCAGCCTGGGTGCTGCGATAGCCTGGGCTGGGGCTGTTTGCACCTATGGGTATCCCCATGGACCATGAGACCCCCATGCCCTGCATGACGGTACTCTGCCAGCATGGCTGCTGCAGCTGGCTCGAGCCTTGGGGTTTATTCTTCCTTCCACAAGTGCTGAATGTTTCAACTCCTGTTTTAGCCTATCTGCCCAGCAGAATGGAGACTGCAGCTCAAGGGTCTGGCCACGCTGAGCACCACCACCAAAAGGGACAGCTGAAGTGATGAACTGCAACACACTCCGATACTGATTTAAGTCAGTGCTCAGTGACGGACCCTGGCTGGGGATACAGCCCCCACATAATCCTCCTGCCCTAGGGTAGGATTCAGCCACCTTTTCTAGGGCAGCTCATGGCCCTGGCAAACCCTGCTCTGCTCCACTGATGCAACCTTCTTAGTAAGTAACCACCACTTGATCTCAACTGTCGCAAGCTTGAAAACACAAAGCACCTTCATCCCCAAGAGGTAAAGCCCCCAGCCCAGGTTCTCTGAATTGTAACTGGACCATCTCCAGTTCTCCAGGGTGCTTTCATGTCCCAGCAGAGTCAGAAACACACAAGGATCCATGGTTGCTCTACTGGTCCCTGTTTCCCCAAGGGAGGCAACAAGCTCCACAGAACAGCCATGGGCATCTACCAGCACTGTACTGCTCTCTGGAGGTACGTTTCCCACCGCATGAATGGACTCCACACCATATGGTGCTCATCTCCAGAGCTGGAACCCTCAGCCACAGTCACCACCTTGACCTTGGTAGGGAAGGATGTGAGAGGTAGCCAGCCCCTCCTGCACTCTACCACAGAGCCCAATGGCAGCAATACATCATTCCAAGCATTGATTGTCTCATTCTTGGAGGCTTACTGCAAATCCCTTGGAGTCAACAGTGTATTACTTTTAGGGCTTGGTATGTCTGCTCCTCTCCCACAGGGGTTTTGACCCTTCTGGACATCCATCACTCCTATCATTTGGCCTAGCTTCATGTTTCTGATGGTGGAAATGAACTGAGGTCGTGTTCTCCAGCCCTGTTTTGCTCCTCCTGGTGGATTGAGAAGTTCACATTTAATCTGAAGGAAGATGGAGAGGAGCCTCACCAGCTGCTGTTCCTGTAACAGTTAGGATAGGAATGAGATCTTAGCAAGCCTTCATTTACTATTCAAATCCTCAGAGCATGACCACATGCAAGTGGGGCTTTTTATTCCCCTCTGGGGTAACTGGAGAGACAAGGATTAAAAAAGGGGATTTGCCATGTAACTGGCCCTTCTGCTACTAACCACTGTTTAAAGACAGCATCTGGGCATATGGGCCTAAAGGCTCTGTAAAGATCTACAGGCAGAGGTGGGTGTTCTTCTACAGGCTGCTTTTGCCTCTATCTCCCTCCTTTGGAGTATATTTAGTGTATGTTCAAAGGGATGAGGCACGTGTGAGTGCTTCTGGCCATGGATTTGGCATGTGTGTGGCTGAAAGCAAGACTGTGCTCCATGGAGATGGGATGGTGGCCAGGAATGCAGCTCTCTGTACCTCTTCCTACAAGTGCATGTTGACATTGCTTGCTTTCTTCACATTCTGTTTTTAGGCACCAGGAAAGCTCCATCACTTCCCTCTCCTGGCAGGATGGGGACCTGATTAAATTTTTTTATTGGATTTTACAAAATAATTTCATAGATGCTGTTTCCTGGAGCCCTGCAGGGTGCAGGGAAGGCAGGGGAGGGAGAGAAGATGGTATAAGAATAACATGGAGAAGGAAAATACTTTACTCCGAAATTATGTTTCCTGAATAATAGATTAGACATCTTACTTGCCCTTTTCCCTTTAAGTGCTCTTACAAATGCCCCTGAAACATGCAGTAATGAAAAAGCTACCATTTCAGTAACAGCTTTGCTTTCCTACTGCAGCTCCCAACCCTTTCCCCAGCTCTCAGTAGCACCCATAGCTAATGGGCTGCTGACACCTTGGAGATGGGCAGGAGCATGAGGACAGACTCCTCACCATCCACAGCACTTGCAACCAGCCCAAAGCTTCCCCTGCAGTCTGACCCCTGTTTTGACTTGATGCCTTAACACAGACCAAACTGGTGGAGGCACCATGCTGTCCGTCTCCTGAGGGGGCTGTAAGCTGGGGTTGGTCCATGAATGAAGCCACAAAGCCTGGACACAAGCAGTCAGTTGTGTGGGCTCCAGTGGTCTCCAGGCTCTTGGCTTCTACCTCCCTGTCCCCAGCCACGGCCAGTGGCAGCTTGATGAGCCTGATTGTACCCCAGGGGAGCTCACTGAGCAGACCCAACCTCTGGGAAGCTTGAGGCCAATGAAACAAGTGACAGGGTTTGAAAGCTGCGACTGTCTTGCTGTTTTAGCACTCCCCACCTAGGCAATGTCCTAACACTAATGCTTCAGACCTAGAAATCCCACTGGTTTACACCAGTCCCTAAAAAGAAGCCAGGTCTTCGCTACTTTGAGGAAAGTCTTGGGATGATCCACTTGCCCAATTCAAATCAGATTGCGACCCTCTGGCCCAGGAACTAGCTGTTGCCTACCAGAAGGCGGCAGCCACTCCTGCAGTGGGCAGCTTTGCACCCTCTGTCCCAGTGCAATAAAAAGGAATACAAATAAAGATGGGCTTCTCAGGGAGCTTCAGGCGTCCTTCCTGGAGAGCCCCCACAGGGCTGGCCTGTTCTGAGATTTACTGTCCCAGGTGGATGCTTGGGAAATCAATATCTCAGTGCTGCAGAGATGCCTCACCCGAACCCCCCCAGGGGGCAATAAGTGTCTGAGCCAAACCTGATGGCAGTCGAGTCTCAGGTGACAGCAACCGCAGTCAAGTGAGATAAAGGTGAGGAATAAAGCACATTACCCTGTGGGCACCGTTCGTGGCCAGCAGCGGAGATTGGCTGCAAGTTTCTTGCTCTCTAGGTGGCTCTCAAGGTCACAGTGCTGGGAGCATTAAGGTTGTGTGTGCAACCTTTAATATACGATTTTGAATGAGATTTGGGGGTGGGAGCAACATTTCTTCCAGCACTGAGCTCTCTAACAATTGCTGTTTCCCCACAGGTTCTAGTTTCCTTCCTGCAGCAAGTGTTCACACAAGCTCCAGGTCAGACCACCTCTGCTGAGCTGGAACGGGAATGCAGGCCCCCAGATCCAGCAGTCCTGACACTTGCCTGGCAGGGGGACAGTGCTGCTGTTTGACATGGCATCCTCCATATCCACTCTGTTGTCACAGGGAGCAGTGGCAAAGTGTCATCTCACCTCAAACCACAGGAGAACCGCCGCACCCACAGCAGTACCTTGTGCCACACGTGGAACTGCCCTCAGAGCAGCATCCCTCCTGCTCCTGCCAGCTCCCACTGCAGCCCTGTCCTAAGGGCATCCATCCGTGTGATTTCAGGCTGTCTCCGTCACCCAACTCGTCTTAATCTCGACTTTCAACACTCCCCGCTGCTCCATTCCCAGCCAAGAGCACCTCATGGGCAAGAGATGAGGGCAGCGAGTGGGCAAAGCCCAGCCCGACTGCCCAGAGACCAGCAGAGCAGAGAGCTGGCAGCACACAAAAGCAGCCTGCAGCAGAAAGGGATTTGCAGTGTAGTGAATAGCTAACTGATAAATACGACAGGAAGAAAAGTCCAAGCCCTGGATAAAGATGGCTTATGGTGTTAAGCTGTGCCCATCATGCAAGAAATGGAAGGCACCTGCAGCTGCTATTACATTGCCCCACACCCAGCACAAATGGTCATTTGTTTCTGACTGACTTCTTATTTCAAGTTAAAGACAGCAACAAAGGGAAGAAGGATACAAAGCCTCCGCCAGAGGCTAAGCACAGCAATTCACAAAATGGCATCTCCTGCCTTCATAAGCACCAAGAGCAGAGGCAGCTCCTGCTGCCGCACAGCCTTCTCCTCGGCCCCGGCTCAGGATCTCAGGGGGTGGGTAGGAAATCGGGGACATTCATTCCTAGCTCTGTGATGAGCAAAAAGAACAACCCACAGGCTCTAACCAAAGTTGAATCTGTCTGGAACTCGGGCATTCATCTTTAGAAAGATTAATAACTCCCTCTAAGTATTTGCATTTTGCTCTTCCCGGCTTGCGAGGAGACACAACGCAGACACAGCTGCCTCCGCCAGGCAACCGGCTCATGCATAACAGAGCTCTAGGAATCTCATACATGATCTGCAGGCCTGCTTCCAGCCCTCGCAGCTTCATCTCCTCCTGGAGGAGCTCCCGGGAAGCCTCCAGGCTTTGAAGCTCACATTGGCATATCAGCATCCCTCCATCCAGGCTCCCCGGAGCGCCACTGAGGGTGGCCACCATCTCATGGGCCACTGGCTTGGCTTGTTCCTTGTCCCTAAATCACACACACAGATGGGTTTAAATACGCCAACTGATTTCCTAACCTCACATCTCCCTGCGAGCAGCTGAAGCCATCACAGGCACGTTACACAGGGGCAAACAGGAGAGGCATGAATTTGGGAGCCCTCAATCTGCTCCCAAGCCAGTGGGAAGGGACAGGTCGACACCAGCTCCCACCAATCCCTCTGTCAAAAGCCATCTTTCACAGGCTGGGATTTGACAGCCAGTGTGTAAAAGGAGCTTGTATTCTACACCACAAACTGCCACCACCACAAGCTGCATCTCTTGGCTTTCACCAAGCAGTGGAGCATTAACTGGGTCCGTCAGCACGTGAGGGAAGCTCATGCTGTCGCCACTTCGCCCTGGATGATGAGGGCTTTCATCTCCAGGTTTGTCAGCTTAGCACCTTGCCAGAACTCGGACTCAGTTTTAGTGTTAAAAGCAATGCATATTTGTCAAGGCTAGCCCGGCAGCGGGGAGGGGGGCTGGCAGCAGCATCCCTCTCCCCATCTCACATGTGCTTGCCATTTCTCACCATTTCAACAGCTCTCCAGCTCTAGTCCTTATAATTACAGTGAAAACCCCCTCACACTCAACCATGGAGCCTTACAGCCAAGATGCCAACGTGTGTTTCCACATAAAGCCTCGTTGCAAAACCCCTAACATTTCTCAGAGTCTCTGCTTTATTCCCACCCTCCCTTACACCATTGTATTCACACGGTGTTCAATTATTTACAAGCGTACAAAACACTCCAGCCCACATTCTCAACTCGCATTCATCAGTGAAGTGCCAACTAAATCAATGGAGCCAAAGATCTGCTCCAGACAAGGACCTGTGCAGCTATCCCTGAAGACCCTTTTATTCCTTCCACAGCTCACGTTGGGAAGAGGAGGGTATAAAACCGGCTTCTTTTTGTCATGCTCCGAGTTTGCCACACACACCAGCACACTGATGCCCACTGCTGACCTACTTGTCATTCGTGTGCCCACCACACACTTGTCTCCCACAACAGTTCCAGGTACTCCTGAAAGCAGGTATCCACACTGTGCCCAAAGTCCTGTGGCAACACCAGGAGCTCTGTGCACAGGGGCAGGCCTGTAAGTACTAGCAGAGCATCCCTGACTATTCAGCCAGGCCTGATGCTTCCTTGGGGCTGGTGCAACATTATCTGTCTCCAGTCTGTTCCTTTAGGCTTTCAAGTAGCAGCAAGGAGGCCGAGGGGAGACAGCTTCCCCTGGCTGCTGAGCACAGGGGGCTTTACTGATGGCTGGTCATTTCTAGCTTTCCAGCCTCCACAGTTTGAACTCAACAAGACCAACACAGGCCCAGGACATGGAACACAAGTCAGAGAGGCCATTATATTGGGATAGGTGTGGATTTAGGATTCCTCTAAAGCTATGGCACAATCTTCAATCAATGAGTGCCCCCACAGAGCACCCTAAGCTTTCCACAAGACCAGAGCTAGTGTAACCAATCTTTCAGTAAGTCTCTCTGTCAGGACTTCATGATCACACCAAAAAGAGGAACTGACTTTTGAAAGACATTGTTATTTGCACCTCCATTTAGAATCAGACAGCAAAGAGTTCATGAAGACAGGAGTGTAAAGAGCAGGTCTATTCCCGTGAGAGCATTTTCACACACAGACTGGAGAACCTGGGCCACTGGGCACATCATTAGAAGACAAGAGTTTAAATTTACTTATTACCATCACCAGTTCACAAACTGGGGCCACTCCATCCCAAACCAGGAGGCCAGGGAAGCACAGGAGACAGACACCAAGCTGTGTCATACTGCACTGAACCCAGCTTACTCATCCCTCGTGTACCACCACAGCAAAGAGATGTCACACGGCCTTCATCATGACTGGAATCATAATATCCATGATTCATATGGAAGACTTTTTTTTATACAAAGCACCAAGATAAAAATAAAATGAAGGGGGAAAAAACTTCACAAGAAACTTGTTTCATTCCCTACAAGATGGAAAAACCAAGATGAATGTAAACAGCTCAACTTGACCCAAATATTTCTTCGTTGCTGAGTAACCCAGCAAAAAAATGTTGTTATCTCACCAGCATCTGTGGAGATGAGATGGAAGGGAATTTTAAACAAATATTCCTTGTTTTAGGCATTTCAGGCTGGACATGAACTCTTGGGGCTGCTGCTCTTGTAGCATCCCTGATGCTTTTCAGTAGGGATCAAACAGTTGAGGGCAGGCAGCATCTGTAACATCTCCAACACATTAACATGCTGTTGACATGGAGGTTTACATGGTACATTTGGGTTAAAGCTTTCCAAGTTCTTCCAAGAGGAGGACGTGGCTGCTTGGTGAAGACCGTAAGCAGGAAATAGATGCTCAGGCCATGACTACAGCAGGAGGTGGGAGGAGGGGTAGTCACAGCAGATGGCTTCGAGCCATTTTGGGTGGCAGTAGGCACCCGCCGAGGGGCTCAGACTTTACAACCCACACTGGCTGCCATATGTTGTGACAGTGGCTCAGCGTCACACAGGACCCAATTTATAGCACACTCCATGGCTGCAAGTACCACACTATCCTCCTACTGCTCTCCATCAGCGAAATCGCCTTTCCACCAAGCACCTTCTAGCACCTTGCTATCATGTTTACTGAGTTTTTCATCTTTCTGTAGGGGGAAGGTATCAGAGATCAGCGGAGAGATTCAGGCATAAGGTTTTAGTCTCATCTGTGCTCTGGAGGTCAGGCCTGCTCGCTCCTTCACTCCCTCCCAACAGATAAGCACTATCTCAACAACACAGAGATGCTTTTAGAGATCACCTTGGCCCCTGCTAAGCTGTGCAGCATATCTGCCATGTGTGTCCTGGACCTGGAAGTGCACAGCAAGCAAGGCTGTGCCTGAGACACTGGGAGATCAGAACAGGCAGGGTGGGAGATAAACGCAGCCCTTCTAGTGACAGCAGAATTCCTTGTATTCCTCCTGGAATAACTCTGGGAAATGAGAGCATGAGGGAAAGGAAGGCCTGGAAGTGGGAGAATGGAAATCAGTCTTCCAGAGAGGGCTTGGAAGGGAAGGATGCCAGCAGCGCCTGGCAACAGACTGCAATGAGATGTGCACCAAGGGCCGAGCAGAGGTACCGCATTGCTGTGCTACCACATGCTTTTGTTGTACAGCAGCAGCAATGCAACCCCAGTGCTGTGGGATGACGGCTTGGTGACAGTGCAGCCCAACAAGCTCTGGAGATGGGGGAAGCAGGATGTCTTCTACAGACCAGAGAGCAGGGTCCTTCCACCTCTGGGGACTCCCTGGGAAACACAGCAGTCTGCTCAAAGTACTTCGCTGCATACAACTTCATGGGCTGGATGGTCTGCCCCACATGAGAGCACTGAAGGAGAAGTCAGCCCGTGCTCCATCACTGGAAGGAGCAGGTCACCCTGAAACACTGGTTTGCATCCCAGCTGGGTCAGCACAACTGCCAAACTGAAAAGTAAGGCAGTTTACCCTGTGAGGGTCCCTAAAACATCAACTCTGAGTATTACAGCTCCCACCAGGGCTCTGAGGGAGGACACTCATCCACACTTGTGCTAGGCAACTGCCGTCGCATCTTGGATTCATGGAGAAGCTGGGATATTTATAACATTTGGAGAGAAACAGCCACTCACTGTGGTTATTTTAACTCAGAACAGAGGCAGTGCATTCAGGCCAGTCCTGCTGCATGTACCTTTGCTGGTGCCCTCCCTCCCCTCCATGGCAGATGCCTGGTTTGCCTCCCAACTCACAACAATTGCATTTTAATCCTCAGGTGATGCATCTCCTTGACATGCACAACAGGCACAGCCAGGGAGCTTCCTGCAGGAAGTGATTACAGAAATTAAGCTCACCCAAGCAATTAGAAGAGCTGAGATATATCTCAAAGCCCCATTTTTTTCCCCTCTGCTACACCTCAGACCCGCAGCAGACTAAAACGCATCAGCAAGAGGGGACTTTGCTGCCTGAACCTCCACCAGTGCTGGCAGCCCAGAAGCTCCAGTTCACCAAGGCCATCAACACAGCCCAGCTGTCCTGGTTGGGTTGGATCAACCAGTTCCATAAAGGAAGCGGTATTGGTTCAACCAATGCAGACTGGAGCCTGGGAGCAGTGTTTTCAGCCGTGGAAAGCAGAGGCTGTGACTGATCACAGCCCATACATCACAGGCAACTCCGTAATCCCCCAGCAATGCAGTCCTCAGCCGCAACTTAATCTGAGCTTCTTCTTCAGCTCTCAGAGCAGCTCAAGTGAAAACGAAAAGCAACTGATAGAGGAAAACCCACCGAGTGAAGGGGGGCGGAGGCAGGGAATGCAGCTGGGAAGAGCATCGCCACCACAGATGGAGCAGGGCAAACACTGATTGCCTTCTAATGATTCCAGTGCTTTCCTTCCCAGAAGGCTGGCAACTGCGGGGTTCCTGCCTGCCCTCCGGTGGCTGAGGACGGGAGGAGAGCCAGGAGCATGGCAGCAGAGCAAGCCAGGTGCAGAGCAGCCAAAGGCCTGATTTACCTCCCTGGGGACCCTGAAGACGGGTTTTCACCATTCTTTTGAGCACCATTGCAGAGCATGTCTGCTGGGACACCTGAACTGCGCAGTGGAGACTATGGAGAGTTGAGTACCTTGAGTTCCCACCTGACTCAGGAGCACAATTTGCTTCTTGTCAGAGATACGGGTAGGAAAGAGCATAAACAAAGCAAGGAAAGCCCAAGTGGCTTGCCCCAGATTCAGCTGCGTTTCTAAGGCTCTAAAGAAATGCGGGAATGACCTTCTCTGTCCTGCTGCCCCCATACCCCTGGATTCAGTCACTTCCAGCTCTCAGAGAAGGGCCCCACTGCCTCTCCCCCACACCTCCTTATGATGAAGCTGGCTTCATGCATCTCTATGCTGCTTTGTGACCTGGAGAAGCCCAGTTTGGTAAAGCACAGCCAGCTGATGATTATGGCACAGCCAGCACCAGGAGTTTAGTGTCATCCACGAATGTCCCCATCCCCTCCAATTTCTCCCTGCACTAACCCTGAGGCAGCACCAGGTTCGGACCCTCAAGCCTTCAGCAGATCCCCTATATGTGAAACTCACCCAGCACCACACATACAATTAGACAGCAACCACAGAAGAGTGAATAACCTCTCAGCTAAACCTTCCTCCAAGTGGGCAGGAACTGGTGCTGCAGTTTTTGCTGGCATTGTCATTACAGTGCCAGAAAGTGACTCACGTCTTTGATGGAAGCTTAGAGATGTTGGAAATCACATCTCATCCTGCCTTGCCCTACCCAAGCCTGTTCATGGAGCTGGGTGGGGAAGCGTCATCCCTTTTAACACAGGAGAACGGAATTGGTGCTACAGCTACAAACAAGCTCACCCTCCACTCATTCCAGCAGCATTCCAAGGACTGCTGTACCTGGGGAAGATCTGGGGTTGAATGCTCCCAAGGAGACAACCAGACATGCTGTGAGCAAGGGGGCACTGAACCCCAGGCCACAGAATAAGCTTTTCCAAAGGAAGAGTGAAAGCAAGTCCCCCAAAGCCTGCAGCTGCACCACGTCTATGGCCACTGTGCCATCTAGCCACTAGTGTGGACACAACACTACTGCATACCACCCCTTGCCAAGGAGCAACCAATTTGGGGTCCAGGACTAAGACACTTCGGTGGCAGTGGCCACCACCACCATATACATAGCACAGACAGGAAGCTCTTGTACCTTCACACACACTGCCCTGCTCCCCAGGGACCCAATTCCGAGTGCTCCAAAAAGAAAATAAATCAATGAGATAACAAGGAGATGAGTCGCAGCCAGTATGGATTTGTCAAGAGCAGATCACATCAAGCCAATCTATCTTCCCCCTGTAATAGCATAACAGGCCTTCGGCACAGCACTACCTGTCAAACAGCTCAGGTTTAGTAAAGCTTTTGACACTGTCTTGCCTACCATTCCTATAAGCAAGAGGAATATGGTCTTAAGAGAAACTATGACAAGGCAAGTATAAAACTGCTCAGATCGCTGCATGCAGAGGGCAGATACAAGTGGTATCTCCTCTGCTACAAAAGAACATGTTGACAAACAGGATTTTGTAGGATCCTGTCACATACTGGCCCTCTTCAGGGCTTCTGCTACTGACCTGGATAATGGAGCAAAAAGGAAGCTTGCAGGCAGCATGAAGGTGGCAAGAACGGCAGGTTGTTTAAGACAATAGGATTAGAAGATATAGGTTGCTCAAGAAATAATCTTTTTTCCCCCCAGCAGGAATAATCAGTTGTCCAAGAACAAGTGTCCAAATACAAAGAACAAGTTTTCAGGGACTAACTGCTTCACCACTCTTGCATATCAAGGGCTATTGATGCTGCAAGGGGACTGAGGCTTCTTGTTCTTCACCTATAACAGTAGCATGTAGGGTCCAAGACGAGCAGCGTGTTGCATTAGGCAAGCATTTACTCAGAGCACCACAATCAGAACCAGTATCAAGCTCAAAGGGCCCCAAACAGGACCAGAAAACATGAATTCCCATTCCCAGGCTGCTCTTTATCTACTGCATCACTGTCACCTCGCTGCAACTGGCACATTCACTGTCTCTTTTGGGAGCTGCTTTCGGCAGGGAAGGTGTTTCTGTGCCAGCAGCACATCATGCTAATGATGACAGCCAAGCACATACTAGATCTGACTGCTGTGCACACCATACATGTTTCATAAAGTTGTCCCAACTGCCTTCTCCAGCCCTCCCCATCACCAGCTGCACCTGATTCTGCTGTCAAGTATCTTCCTCTTCGCCTCCTACATCTCACACCACCTTAACCGTAGTCTCTGCAAGACAGAGACTTCCCATCTCCAGCTGGGTTTGCTACTGGAAGCAAACAAAGCACAAGCACTCTGCAAAAGTAATTAGCCAGCACCTCCAGACATGGCACTTTGTATGGAAAGCCATGACCGAGCCCCTGCAATGAGCTACATTTCTAGCATGCAGGGAAGAGACCCTTGCAGCCATTCTCCACATGATCTTTGGGCTTCCCCATGCATTTGGTTTATCTTAGTTGGCAGAGACCCAGACCTTGCAGCCCTGGGAACTCAGATGTTCCAGGTAAGTTCATTCACTGCCAGAAGGAGCAAGCAGAGCTTCCAAATAAGTGACACTTCCTTAAGAGTTGCTTTTGGCAGCCAATTGCAGGGAAGACTGTGAAGTAGCAATGGATTTATTTGGCTCCTACGGAGGTGACTAATGGGAACATGATCCAACAGCTAAGGCAGAGGACTAGATGGCAGTGCCCCCCACAGCTGCCTTTGAAGAAGACACTTCCCTCACATGTTGTGCCGCTCTCCCTGTGTGCACGTCTCCTGGGGATAAACACAGTACTCTCTTCGCCACGTACTCCAAGAGCCCAGAATGGGAAGCGAATGAAAGCAGGAAAACCAGGCTAGGGAAGGAAAGCCAGCATCATGCTTCAGGTTCAGAAGCACCCAGCCAGCTGGCAAAGCCCTCTTCACTATGGACGTGAGCTAAGGTTATTGAGAAGGCAGATTACACAGAGCATCACCCAGACCACGGGCTTTCAGCACGTGTGGAGTATGATTGAATGCAGTCTTATCCCTGCAGAATAAAGTCTGAAATGAAACGCTGCAGGAGGAATTAGTGAGTGGGGTCATCCCAGGGCAGGTGTCTTTATGGTGAGGGGCAAGACAATCTATGCATCAGGAACCTCACCAAATTTAAAGCAAGGTCACAGGAAGAGTCAAAGCAGAAGATGAACTGGCCTGTATTTATTAGCCAGTACAAAAGACAGCAGCAAGATGAGCCATAAAAGCAAGGCATTAACACCTCTATGATCAGCATAAATCTCAGAGGATCTGCCATCTCTCTCACCAGTGCTCATTGCGGTTTCCCTCCCAAAGGATGGCAATAGGCAATAGGTGTACATCTGTATACATTCCTCCAGACTAAAAGCCTCACAGCATCTGACAACCTTGGAGCAGTCAGGTGAGGCTCCACAGCCTGACACTGCATATCCTCCTTCAGAAGGGCCAGGGCATCATTACTGCACACTTCACATTGCCAAGAAGCCTGTTAAAACAGGCTTGTGATCACTTCAGTCACCCATACAGGTGCCAATGCCCCACAGGCCCTAGAACTTCAGATCAGCTCACAGCTAAAGGACCACAGCAGGAGCTGAACAGAAATTAGAAGCTACGTAAATTCATCTCAAGAATCGCAGAGTACTGAGTTAGTGGTGCTACTGGCGCAGTCAGTGCAGTTCTTAGCTTACGCTTCCCTGCATCCCTTGCTGCCTTTAAGCTTCCATGTCAGAGCACCCGTGATCCACACTATTAATGCCAGGATCTCAGCTCATCCCAGCCTGAGAACAGTGCCACAGCCGCAGTTATTCATGCTTTTTGTCACCTCTTGGCAAGACCACAGCGATACAGCAGCCCTGCAGCACACAAGGAGCTCTAGCTGAAACATGCTCTGCGTCCCCCAGGGCTCTGCAATCCCGTTACCACACCACACCAGGCTGGTCCCCTGCCTCACAGCTCCTGCTGCAGAGATCCAGGAGAAATCTGACTCAAGGCATTGGCCCTCGTGTCTCTGTAGCCTCAGCAGCAAAGCTGAGACTGCCTTTAGGATGGAGACCTGGGCATGGCACACAATCATAGAATGGTTTGGTTTGGAAAGGATCCTAAGATCCTTCGGTTCCAATCCCCTGCCATGGGCAGCGATGCCTCACCCTATGCCATGACACCCAAGACTCTGTCACACAGATAAAGGCAGAGCACCACTGTGCCTCACAAGGACTGGTCTCATGCATACAGGGCTCCCCTTGAGCTGACTCTGCCCAGTTATCATCAACATTTCCTGCTACAAGCAACTGGGTTTCTTTGGGCTACCTGGTCTGACAGAAATACGCCATGACAGGAGGACTTGAAGGAAATGCCCTAGGGAATGGCTTCCCTCTGCACGCTCTTAACCTCTGGGACAACAAAGAAATATCCAGACCCTGACACAGGCACGTTCACTGTAATGCACGACTCAAAGATGCTCAGATACCTACCCCAGAAGACAGGAAGCTGGCTGCAGCCTATGCTAATGGTGAAGAGCCTACGCATTCTCAGCCAGCCTGTTCAGCCACATCCAATTAGCGTGGAAGTTGTTTGGTTCCTTTGGAACAGGATAGATATTACAGATGTGAACGGGAAAGGTGGGCTCTCCAGTGCAAGCAATGACTATCACAGCATGAAGTGACAGAAAGAAAGAGATGGTGTTTGTGCCTCTGCTGAGCTCATACAATTCCCCTATGGCTTAGCTCCCTCACCTGTAAAGACAAGGATAACTTTCCTCACCTATCAATTTCCTATTTGCATCAGCTAAAAGAATAAAGGTCTGGTCCCATGAGGCTCTGCTGAAGATGCCTTATTCTTTTAAGAGGATTTAATGGGAGTTGTGGTAAAGAGCAATCCACCTTGTCTGGATGTGCTGGAAGAGATGACTTGTCAAGACAGACAGCCTCAATACCCAATGTTGTGTCTTCCCAAACATTGCTACAGGCCTTTTCTTGACCTGCCTCTGCCAATTTTCACCACGAGCTGTACTGCTTTATTATCATCTCTCTAGGTTCCTCCACATGCTCCAAGCTCATCCCAGACTACCTAAATGCCAGCCGTTGCAGGCAGAGAGCCATTAGCACTGCAGTGCTGTTATTGCTGCTGCCTGGGCTAGAATTAATGCAGCTCAGACGCAGCACAGTGAAAATATTGACTTTCCAGCTAATCAAACCAAATTCCATGAAAGCTACAACTCCAAACTTCAAAAAATCCATCAATGATTCATAAATATTTGAAAGTGCCAGATTGATTGCATTTGGATTACTGCAGTGGAGGGGGCTGAGGTCTGGCTGAGAAGGAGATGGACTAGACAGCTGCTCAGACCCTGATGTCATGTATCACCCTGCTCTACCAGGACTGCAGATCTTCCCAGCCTCAGAGGGTGAACACCGCATCCCACGGCTATGTAATCTGTGCTGGTGTTGCCCTACTCACTCCAGAGCACCCAGCCTGCAGTAGGATGTACCATCCCAGCTGCTGGGACCACAAAGATTTGAAGCCGAACAACTTGGTGGTTCAATTTCTTGAATTAAAGGAAGAGATATAACGGATGCATATGCTCACCTCCTTCACCCACTGCCTGCCAACCAGGCTGTTGGTACTCCCAAAACATAGCAACCTTTAGCTGGCTTCCTGAGAAGCGAGATGCTTTGTTAGCTTGGCCTCCTCTCCACTCAGCCCAGTCCAGCTCTCATCTTCATGCCATCCACCAAACAAGGAGGAATGTGTTCTTTTCCTAACAACTTTTCCAAGGGAAACAAAATCCAGGAAATGATGCAACATGCAACAGGTCACGATGATCTGGTTTTACTTCACCCCGCAGAGAAGCTCCAAGTTTTCCCACATAAAAGAAAATCAATCTGCCATCCCATTCTGGTTTAGAGGAGAGGGGGGAGCCTTTTTGGATAGAAACACAATAAATAACTTTGGTTGCGTTACAGTCAGTCTTTGCTGTATAAAAGTTGGTTTGCAAAGCCATTCCAGGCTGCCTTTGTCCTCCAAGTCTCTGGAGCTACATTTGTACACAAAGAACTAGCACAAAGTCCTCTTGTGTGAAACCATATATTGGGTTCTTGAAATCAAAAGGAGAAAGACGCCTACAGATCTTACCCTGAAACACAAAACTGTCCTTCAATAGTAACTGATGCAAGTCCCACATTAACTAGAAGAGCCATGTCCCCTCAGAGAATGGAAGACAAGCATCAGGAGAGGAGCAAGGTAGGTGCATGGCACTGTGCTGAGCCTGATCTCCTGCGACTGTGCTTCAGTGCCTGCCATCGCAGGAAGCACAAATGCTGAGAGAAGTGCTCCCATGATTTCAGCATGCAGAGCCTCTCCTCCATAATCCCCCTCTGTAATCCTGTAAGCTAACACAGTGCAGCAGCCTCTCTTGGTGGGAGCACTAGCAGCTTCACAGCTGGGTGCGCATACACTGCGCCTCCACAAGCCTGGTCTGACTACCAAGACAAGCAGAAAGGCTCAGCTCTACTGGAGAGGCTGGCAGTCTTCTGTCCAACACGCCAAGAGACCCGGCTTTCCCAGGAACACTGTATCCACCTCCCCATGGAAAGGCATGGGCATGAAAACCTCAGTTCACCACATCAGGTACCTCTTATCCACAGTGTGCACACAGAGCTCAGTGCAGATGGCAAGGGCTGTCCCACACTAAAATGGACAAAAAAGCTTTAGGTACGTGTTCCCAACCCTTTATGACCCCCAGAGTGTGCCAGCTGCTTGACCACAGACCTGATAAGGAAAATGTTGAGCTGCCGGCCTTCTCCCATTTCAAATCTCTACCAAGCTCAAGGTCCAAGCAAAAGCACCTTTCTCATTAAACACAGTGGAAAGTGCATCTTCAATACTCAAAACACTGCTTGCTCTGAAATAATTCAAGCACCTATTTCTGTCTCACCGCTGAGACAAACTGAGGCCCTAAGACAGTGACTGGAAAATATTCCTTGCCCAGAAGCTTCCAGGAGCAAGCCTTCCCATCCTTGACACCAGAGTAAAGGTCCCTTTAACACAATTCATTCTAAAGCATTGCTGATTCCTCCCTACATGTCTAAAGCAGCAAACACCGAGATATTGTGGGGTTTGTGCACAGCACTGTGCTGGCTAGGCCCGTAACATTGCCTTCTAAGAAGCAGCATGAGAGGTCCCTGGTAGTGCCACATAACCAACACCACTTCCCTCAATGCCACCTCCTCTCATTCCCAGTACCGCTGCCTTTTCCCATTCTCCACCATTCCGTTCTGGCTGTCCTTCCCACACAGCTCAGCTGCTCCTGCAGCCCTGCTGCCTGCACACACGCACCGCTTCTCACCATCATCTGCATCCTCACTCCCAAGGGTGGCATTTTTCTGTTCATGGAAGTCAGAGGCCAAGGTTAAAACCTGGGCTTCAGTTTAAGTAAAAGTCATTTTAAAAACCCCTGTACTCTGAGTTTGCTCATGTAAATCAATGGCATGGTAGCAGATGTACTAAATATCCCCCAATGTGCATGTGTCAGTGTATTTCTTCCCTCAGAGATCATTAATGGCTCATGACCAAGGTCGGAAGTCAAGTCTAAGACTCTGCTGCTGAGCTAAAGGAAAGCATCTCTGTAGTGACACAGGGCACAACCTGCCCAGCTAATAGACTCACAGGAACTCCATTCCCCAGAACTCATCCATCCCCCAATTTATAAATAATAAATTGCCATTTTAAAGCTGCTCTCTAGGAAGAACATCCTGAGCCTTCCCCCCTCCTTGGAGTGTAAACACAGCGATGAGAAGACCGGAACACAGCGGATTAAAAATCACTGTGGCTCAAATCAGCTTCAAAGCCAGAATAAAAGCAAAGCACAATGCCAAAGTCTTCTGTAAAAACAAAGGTTTTTAGCAGAGAAAGCCTAAAATGGGCAAACCTGGGACCGACCTCCCCCCAGCACCAGGAGGAAGGGCACTCAATCACCATAGAGACAACACACAGGCGTGATGCTCTTGTCCCCGCTTCCCAACCTCCGTCTCCTCGGAGGCTCCGGAGCAGATGGCAAGCTGTGAGCAAGGGGAAGGAGGGACTGGTGAAATGCTGCATGTAAATATAAGACTGCTAAACACTCCTGTTGTGACTCGGCAGCAGCCGGGGAAGGCCATTAAGGGGCTGCTGCAGGCAAACGGTTAGCCAGCAGTAATGAGCTGGCTTCGAGTGACTGATTCCATGTCAAGGTTGGGCGGTATCGATCAGATGTAGGGCTGCAGTCCTGCCACTTCAGAAAAGATGTGGGCTGATGGATCACCAGGGAAAGGCAAGAGAGCACAGCATCCCGAGAGAGCCCAGGACAGCACCGTGACTTTGGACAGGAGCCATCCCAGGCATCGAGCTTCTGCCTTTTTCCAGAAGCAAATGAAGATACTGCTTTTGCTGCTGTCCTGATGCCCTCAGGACCATCTTTTCATCACAGATTTCTATCTGGGTCTGGAAGCAGAGAACAAGGATAATGTATTTCTTCAAAGAAGTGAAGCTATGTGATTTGCACCACAGCAGCCATAGTCCTGTTGGAGACTCCTCCCCACTGACAGGAAAGGGAAGGTGAAGAGGCACACGGACATTGCCAGGCTTTGATATGGGAAAGACTGGGTCACATAGCTTAGACTGTCATATTGCCAAGAAGCAAGAGTTGTTTCAGGAGCCTACCTTTTTCACTAGCTTGCAGGCTGTCTGGGGCTCTTTGGTTTTCACCTGAGGACATTTCCCCCCTTAAAAGTCTCTATTGTTTTCCTTGTGTATTTCTCAGGCTTAACCCCCTATGCCAAGAGATAACCTTGCAGATGAACTGATGTAGCTTCTCAGTGCATGTTTGGTACCCAAAACAACGTCAGCTAGTACCTCCACACACATGCAAAGCAGAGCCTTCTGTACAGCTACACCAGCACACTGATGCCCAGGATGAGCAGAGCAGGAACAAAGTCCATTTGGATTGCGTTATCACAGCAAAACATTGACAGATCGTGCTGTAAAGGGCAGCCTTAACAGCACATGGAGAAGATTATCCCCACTCCCATGCTAACTAGTGCGCCAGCTCAGTTTGTAGGGCCCGGGGGGTTGAGATGAAGGATCTGCCCAGGATCAGCCATGAGACCAGCCACCAGCAGTTATGGATTTCTCTGGATCTGTGCTCTTCCATCTCTCCCTTATAGCACCTAGAAAGACCAGTGATAGCCACAGTTCAAATGCTCTATTGACAGGCTGCCTGAAGGACTAGCAGTTAATTTTTAAACCAACTGACCTAAGCTCTCTGCCACCCCACCTCAGGAGGAGTCTGCAGGGGGGGGGTACTGCTGATGTGTGTCTGCAGAGCGCGTCTTTTACCTCCCAGCTCTTATTCCTCGTTATTAACGTCAAGGTTTCCTAACAAAATTTGTCTTGGTCAATTACCTCAGCCAGGGCTGGCTGTAACATTCCAAATAAAGCCAGCCACATCCTGCGCTCCCGACGATGAGCGAGCGTGGCTCAGGAAACAAGGGAATGACAAGGGCAAGGCATGACTCGCATCCACCCCGCTCCCACGTCCTGCAGCCTGCCAAGGACACAGATACACCACCAAGGCTAACACCTGCCTGTGGCAGACAAGATGAAAAGCCTGTTTTGAAGAGTATTTGCCCAGTGGATCTATCACAATGAAAGTGTGCTGCAAGTCACAAAGAAGCTTGCGATAGCACTGATGCAGACTTAAACTAGAAAGAGGGATCCCTTTGCATAGGAAGGTGTTACTTGCACACCAAAATCTCTCGTGGTTTGGTTTTTATCAAATTCAACCACAGTGCATTGCAATTTAAGGCACAGTCAGATGGACCATGCCTGACAGCTGGGCTTGTTCAGCCTGGAGAAGGCTCCAGGGAGACCTTAGTGCAGTGCCTAAAGGGGCTGCAGGAAACCTGGAGAGGGGCTTTGGACAAGGGCCTGTAGGGACAGGCCAAGGGGAATGGCTTGAACCTGCCCGAGGGGAGACTGAGCTGAGCTCTTAGGCAGAAGCTCTGCCCTGTGAGGGTGCTGAGGCGCTGGCACAGGGTGCCCAGAGAAGCTGTGGCTGCCCCATCCCTGGCAGTGCTCAAGGCCAGGTTGGACACAGGGGCTTGGAGCAAGCTGCTCCAGTGGAAGGGGTCCCTGCCTGTGGCAGGGGTTGGAGCTGGATGAGCTTTGAGGTCCCTTCCAACACAAACTACTCTGTGATTCTATAAGGGGCCACTCAGCCCCTCTGCAGTGAGGCAAGAATCACGCTGTGGAAGATGGAGCAGTACCCTTGTTTTTCAGTAGTTACTCATGCTCTGCAGTGGGTCACTTCAGTTGGTTTCTTTTCCTTGCCTGGATGATCACTGCTGTTGAATTGGAAGGCAATGGCCAGTTGTCACCCAGGAGAGATGCGAGCACAGTTTCCCTGGTCAATGACTCCTCTTCCCCTCCCAAAAGGGCTTTAGGCTGGTCGCAGCTGGAAAACATTGCTTCTCTAGCAAAACATCCAAGAGTCGATCTAATGTATGCCATAGACAAGAGAAAGGATTAGTTCCAGGGAAATCTGGTCAAAAGAAGCAATTTAAAACTGCTTTTTATATCCTAAACAAATGTTTTGACTATTAAAATTTAATCTCAGCTGAAAAAAAACCCACCCTTTTACCAAAGTCAGCTCAAATGGAGGGTGCTCACAGAAGCTGTGCTTTTGCATAAATAGAAGTCATTGTACAAGTAGTGAGGAAGGATTTCTGAGAGCCATCATCTGAACTCCCTGCTTCTCCCAAGCAACGCATTCACAAGTATATTTTTTGCTACAGGAATTATAGTGCATGTCATTGCCAACAAGAACACACACAGGACTCACTATCATCTCCTATCTGAAATATGGACAGAGCGGGTACAAACCAAAGGGTGCCTGGAGCAAGAACTGCCTCCAGCCTCCCTGCAGCCCTTCCTCAGCAAGCCAATGAAGAGCTGGTAATGACCGGCCTGATGGGACCAGCCCCCTCCTGCTGTGTGGGCTGTGTGACTGTCACCAATTGACAGATGACACAAGGCCAGGAGGGGGAAGGCTCCAGCAAGCACCAGCATCTGCAAGGGATGAGGTTTGTGTGGACAAAGCTAAGTGCTGGTGACCACGAGGAGAACCCAGCCCTGCACTAAATGGCTGGTTTAGGTGAGCATTTATCCACACTGCTACCAGCGTTTCATTTTTTAAGTGATGGGAATAAGGACACTCAGCGCATTTTGGTTTGAGGCCAGAGCTCACCTAAAAGCTGGATCTCAGCAGATGTGAGCTCTTGCTAACCAGAGATTAGGAATTCCAGGGCATAGGTCCAGAGCATCCTGCTTTTTTTTGCAACACACGTGTAAATTTCCCCCCACAAGCACTGTTCTTCATCTCAGCCCCTCCAGCAGCTCATCCCTGCCCTCACAACATGCTGGTACAGCTATCAGGAGCTGTGTTTTACAACCAGCCCATTTCAGTGATGAAACACAGAGTGAAGCCTCATGAACAGCTCTGTCAGTGTAACCAAGGGAGCCATGTAGGATGTTCTTAAGCCATCTTCACAACTAACCACACAGGCATCCATCCCTGCTCTAAACACTCAGTGTGTGCTCTCTGTTTAAGGGCTACTGACCCCAGCAGTATTGCAGCTGATGAACTGAGGCTTCATTCTGGCTTTGCACTGCTCAGGTCCGCACAGGATTATGCGGAAGCACCATGGCTGACTCATGGCACTTCTCTCTGCCACAACACACCTCACCCATGCAGTCCTTTGCAGCCAGGGCCACCTCCGCGACACTGACCCCAAGCAGCATGCACACAACTGAAACAGCAAGCCATAATGGTAAGAGCATCCCCTTATCTGCACCACAAAACATGCAAAACCAGCTAACAAAATTAGTATATGCCAGTCTCCGAGCCAGGAGTGTAGCAAGATCCTTGCTTTGATTTACAATACAAACCAGAACTTGCAGAAAAGCAAGATTGATTTCTACTAATTCTCAGAGCCTTAATTGTGTGTTTGTAGTTTATCCAAAGGGGAGGCAGAAACTGTGCAAAGAGCAGTCCAGGAGCTGTTGCACAGGCATGGAAGGGAAGTTAAGAACCACTTGAAGAAGGTTGACTGTGTCCATCCAGCAGCCCAAGAGAGTTTCCTGAGTAATACTTTGGTAGAGTCCTGTTTTGGGCTGCCCTTGGCAGCAGAGACCATCCAGCTCTCCCCAGCCAGCCAGCCAACACACTCCTCATGTTAACAGGGGGCACAGCATCGCAGCCAGCAGATCCCAGAGGCAAAGGGCAAGCACAGCCAACCCAAGACAGCAGCACAGGCAGGCCCTGCCTCTCAAGCCAGTGTGGGTTTCTTCCTGCTGCTGTCAAGGGCTGCAGATCAGAGGCAGGATCAATAGCACATTCCTGCAAAACCAGCACCGCACTGAGGTCACCCATTTGACACTGACTAGAAACAGGAGTAAAACTGACCCCATCGATTTTCATTTCCCAAGCAAAGGCAGCGAGGCAGGAGGAGACAAGCGGTGCCAAGAGAAAAAGACTCATTTGCTGGGGGGGGTCTGTTTATAATTGCTTTACATTTAATATCCATGTTCTTGATCCCACAGAGATTTAAGATTTCTTTGGGCCTGCACATTTGGGTAAGGCTGTGCATGCATTTAAGCGACTCGTGATCTAAGCCCAAATTGTTACTAAGTACTGGGTAAGCAAATTTGCTTACTAGGATATTAAATTTGAAAGTATCCCTTTAAAAATGTATTTGTTCTCTGCTAAACACTAATAAATTAGTCTAACAACAATCATTTCTCTTTCCTCAGCATCTTGGAGGCATCTCAATACACTGTACCAACTACAGCAATCCAATGAGGCTAAATCAACTGGCACGTGTCGATCTCCCTGGTTGGAAGATGGGGTCTTTACAGCAGAAAGCTTGAATTTCTCACTAGCTCGCTGAAAAGTGTATTTATAACTTCAAGTGGGAGGGGAGACGCACAGGAGCTCCGCGAGGAGAGTTTGATCTGTCGAAAGGAAGAAATCTTTCAGCACATTTGTCTACCCTGCCCACCTATTCCCCTCTCCTGCCATCACACAGCATCACACAGCAAGCCTGGCCCTGTCACAGAGGCTGCCACACACCCCAGTTTGGGTATACCAGGGCTCAGAGCCTGGCTGCTTAGGACCAGTGCCACCAATTGCCTCCCCCTGCACCATCCCACATCACCCCAGCCCTGGGTGCACTCTCCTCCTGGCGCAGGGATGCAGCAGAGCCCAGCCCTGCCTGCATCCTTGATGCTGGTTTCAGGAGACAAAGACCAATCTCTGTGTTTCACAGGGACTATAAAGCTTTTATCTTAGGGCTTGCTGCTTCCCAGAGCTCCCTCCCCAAACCCAGAAGGGTGCTAGCCCCGCAAGAGCTGCAGGACACTAACCAGGTAGGCATCTCCAAACTGTGGCACTAAAACCTCTGGATTTTGCCACTTCTCCTCTCCACCATAACCTGCAGCATGTGTTACAACCCATTTCACTCCCAACACTATCCTTGGAACAGCACTATTGCAAAGGCAAGGAGGGAAAGGAACAGCAAAGCCCAAAGAGGCAGAGAGGCGATGCAGGGGGAACATGCTGCCTCTCCTCCAGACAGCCACATCCCAGTTACACTCAGGTGGAGAGGGGAGGGCAGCGTATCTGCATGGTAATGAAGCACTTGGAGGGAACAGATTTTTTTGTTCTGCCTGGCTGTGGACTGGTGCAGACAGGGATCATTAGCTCTGCATCACTAGCAGGCAGCTCTTCCCTCATTAGCAGGCCACTCATCTACTCCAGCCACCTACGTTATTGGTTCAAAGGAGTGTGCCCAGCCATTATTGCCCTCACTAGAAACTCAGCCTAATTGGCTTCGGAGAAATACAGGTTAAGAGCATGCATAGCTCTGCAGCTGACACGGTTTTGCCAAGTCATGATTTTATGAGTTCAGGGAGTTGCATCCCCTCAGGTCCTGGAGTCTCAGACATTGTGCTTAACCTTGCCTTGTGAATCAACTGAAGAAGACGGGATGCTTCTAATCCTCATGGCCACAGGGGGAAAGAGCTGGTCCTCTAAGGGCTATAAGCCAGATGGAACAAGCTTACAGGATTTTTTAACCTTTATTCTTTGAGTCACACAACTTGGAAGCCATTTCCCAAGAAGGGCTTGGCAACACAACTTCCACAAAGGCAGAAAAATGGGCATGACTTGCTCCTCTGAGCCCAGGAAGCTCCCCCATGCAGTCAGCTTTCTTTGTCCTCTCAAACCAGGCATAGGCAGAGCCCTCCCTGCCCCACGGCACCAGCCAGCATGGCTCCCTGCAGCCTCCCAGCCTGTCCCTGCTCACAGGGCTGCTGTAGCTCAGATCATTGTCACAACCCAAATTCACACTTGAGGGAGAGGGAAGGAATGAGGGATACAAGAGATATCTTCATCTCCAGTCAAAACCATTACCAAAGCAATCTTCAATTCCCCAGTTTTCCCCATCCAAATCGCTTACCTTTCACTGATCAGTCATCTGTGCTCCTTCTCAGCCTTTTGCAGAACCTTTTCTTTCCTGAAGCTCCAACAATGAACCAAAAGCACCCAAAAAAATCCCCCCTGCTTGCACCACTCTCCCCCATGTATCTCAACCTCACCTCCCCTGGTCAGTGAGGTTCATCACCTCTCATTATCAATTGCAGGTGCTGTGATGCTCACCTGGCATCAGGTTCCTTAGCTGTTTCTCCCTGCAGGTGCCATTGCCTGCAATTACCCTAGGGCTGAGCAAGGGATGCTATTGGTGGGCTACCCCCACCCTGTCCTTGCTACCAGCAGAAGCTTCTCTGCTAAGACATCCCTAATTTCAGCTGCATCCTCATTTCCAAGCCTCTCTGCTGGAGCAGGGCTTGATTTCAGCCTTGCATCTCTAGGGGTTTGCCAGGCTTCCCCTGACCCATCATCTCAGCAGACACTTGACCTTGTGGTAAGGGTCTGTCTGAACCTTCCTCACAGGTCAAGGCTTGTCCGATCTGTTGAGAAGTCAAACAGGCTAAAATGGATGGGAAAACCAGCACTACCAAGCTCATCTTGCAACCTGTTTCCACTGCTGGAGACCTAGAAAACTCCAAAAAGGAATATGGCTCCAGAAGCTGCATCTGATGTGGTACAGCCTGTGGCCAGGCATGCAATGACTCTTTAAATGGTGCACACCATTGCGCTGGAGCTGCTGAGATTGCCACCGGTCGTAAACAGGCAGAAGAGAAGGCTTCAGGAATAAGTTGACTCACTTCATTCTGATAAAGCTCCCTGCAAATTGCTAGAAGAAATGTAATTCTTTACACTGCTGTCTGACACAGAGGAGTTATGTGTTTAATGCTTTTTGGATAGTGTTGTTCACACAGGCTTCCCTATACCTCTTGCAGTAGCAGATGTCTCACTCTCTGGACAAAGGTCAATATCTAATACAGACCTTGCCTATCTTACTAGAGCAAATCAGACTGTTTTCATCAAAGCGTTGCTTACCACCAAAAAAATCAATGCCTTCTCATTTAAGTCAACACATTCCAGAACATACTAATGTCACACACACCGTTCAATAGCCTCTCTATCATTAAAAAATGAAGCAACGCCTTTTGATAACTCTAAAATGCTTTGAACAAAACGATTTTTTCAAACAAAATCGTTGGGTTTGTATTTAAAAAACACCAGCAAGCGGCAAGGGCTGCAATAGAAATGAAATGTTTAATTCTGGAAGAACATATGCTTCATCAGAATTGGTAATATTCATTTCAGAGTCGAAGCAAAAACTGATGCCACCGACTTCCTCGTCAAAAGCAAAGCTTGCTCCTTCCCCACTCCTGGTGTTTATCACTTGTGCTCCACGTTAACAACATGCGGAAATACTTCCCCCTTTCCATGCAAACGTGGGGAGCAGGATTCTGTTCAGTAGCTGCTCCTCTGCCCAGGAGGCAGCTCCGTCTCATGTGCGGAAGGCCTGGCTCTGGAGGTGACAGCCTCCCATGACAGCAGCCTCCTGTCATGACTGGCCAGAGCAGTGAGCAATAGATCAACCCTCCTGTCACACTCCCTGTCAGTACCAGCCGTTAGCGGGTAAAGTGATGAATCCACTGGGACTGAATTAATTGAATCCCAATCCAGAGGCATCCTCCAGAGACAGGAGTTGGACACAGCGATCCGTGCCTTTGGCACAGAGTTTGAAAGCACCTCTTTCATAAAATATGTTTTAAAGTAATCAGCAATTGCATGTAAAAAAGTGACAGAACTTGGTTATACATTAAAGTTCAACTCTGTCTTTATCACATCTCCTCCGCTCCCCATTCATCCATAGTGGGGTTGACCAGGCAATGTGGATGGTTGTGAAGCTGCTCTGCAGTGACAGGGCAAGAGCGAGCAGGAGGAGCAATGTCCTTCCCATTTCCCCTCCAAAAAGCAGTCCTTGGAACAAGCTGGCAAATCTAGTCTCTGTGCACCATGTGGTCCTTTGGCAAAGTACCAATGGGTCATTAGTGCCTGTCTGCACAAGCAGGACTGGGGCACCCATCAACCTCACAGAGCCCGCTGTACAGCCAGGGGATGGAGAAGAGGACCTCTCTGCCAGACTTTGGTCAGTATAAGCAATTCCAGCTTTTTCACTGGAGGAAGAGGCAAACGGTTTGCTGTTCATGTCCCGGTGAGCCCCAGAGGTAAAGGGACTGAAGGACTCACACACCTTGACAGCAATGGGGTCCCCGTAACACCCATGCATCAGGCCTGTTCTTGGGTTCTGAGGCATTTCACAGTCTTCAAACATGGAGTTTGTGCACTGGGTTAGAAAGAGATGGGGGGAAAAGGTCTTGAAAACATTGGGGTTTTTAATCTTCCAGCGAGGTGGCATGGGAAAGGGTATGGCTCATGTGCCTCAGTGGTGGAGCAATTCATGAGGCCCACAAGCTTCCCTGAAAGGAGGCAAGGCAGTCCTAGAGAGATCAATCGCAATTTTATCTACCCTTTTCAAGCTCTCATTTCTTTTTATCCCGCACTGCCAGATAAAAATCTCTGCCTCAAACATGGGTAAGGAGATAGAGCTTTATTATACTATTCCAAAAACATTAGACGCTGTAGGCTTCGCCCTTTTATGAGCTCACTTTGCTGGCACTCCTCTCTCTGCCCCCCTAAATCTCTTCCCTTTCATATTTTTTCTCTCCAAATCAGAACAACAGGCACAAAACTAATTATGTGGTATTTCAGATCCATGTTGTGTTAATGGCACCAGATCGCGTGTGACATTTCCGACTTGCTAGACTATTATTCTCGCTTATTGTTATCTCTGCTGCTCTGAATACAGGCTCAGGGGTTTATATTCCCCCCCCCCCCCCCCCCCATGCATCAGGCTCCCACCCCCTCCTTCCCTCTCTTGTTCTCCTTTATCAGCCTGTGAGGATCTGTGGAATATTAAACTGGGCCATGCTGGATTTCTCATTGTGGGCACTGGGAGAAGGGAAGGTAGAAATGGAGCAAAGAAGGCAGGGAAATGCAAATGCCAGCAGGGATTTGTGGGAAGAAGTCTCCATAGCAAGAGCCAGCCTGAGGGCATCACTCTGACTTTAGGTGGAGCTGTGTCAGGCTGTCAGATGTCCATCCCTTAGGGAGCTTCCAGTGATTGCTGACCATCTACCTGGCTTGTATTCTCCTTCATGGAAGAAGTCCATGAAGAACCCTTCTGATGTAGTTTCATCTCCCAGATGCCTTGCTTGAAAAGAGAGAAGCGGTGTTTCTGCATAGACCTAGGTTGTGAAGGCAGCACGCTTAAACTGGCCTTGAGCCCCTGGGCTGCCTCACAGAGGTGATAACTGGTGGGTCATGTCACACCTACAGCCTCTGTTGCTGACCATGAACCCGAAGAGATGTCCTTTACCATTAGGTTTAGTGATGGAGGCTGAGGTCCAAAAGCACAAATAGCCCAGCAGACATCAGCTGCTTTAGAGCTGCAGCATGAGGCCGAGCAAGTGGCAGGCTTTAACAAGGGGTGCTGCTGCCGCCATACACCTCCCAGGCAAATATCTGCAGTGCCACCTCAGCAGTGGGACTTCCTAAGGGAATACCGCAGCACAGCTGCTGCCCCTCTGGGGGTAGTTTATGGTCCCAGGGATGCGGGGGAATATGCAATCATTGTACGCAGTTTTAGCTCCTCCTTTACCTGCCTGAAGATCTCCAGTATCCCTAGGACTGCCAAAGGTATTGGCCCAAATGCTGCCAGCATTTTGTTTCTCTTCCTGTGAATGATTGTGCTCCTGGGTCTCTTTAGTCATATAAATACAGCAGCTGATTTGTCTCCACGCAGCACTCAGTGAGATGGAGGGTGCCAAGTTCTTCCTGTTGATCCAGGCAGAAGCAGTGCAATCACGCCAACACTGAGACTACAGGGAGAGACTGAGAAGATGCTCCTGCCTCCACTCCTGCTTGCTGAGGCTTCCCAGCTTGCCACAAATCACCGCACTCTCTCCATCCAAATTCCCACCTCACCCTTGCTCCTGCTCCCTGCCACTATGACTCTGCACTGGGAGAGCAGCACTGCAGAGAAAGCCCATGTGCCTGGCTCCAACCAGTGGGTTTCTGAAACTCCTTTTACTCTGTGAAAGCATCTCAGGAGAGATTATATTGGTAACTAAACCAGGATCGGAGCACAGGCTTCAGACACTGTGTCATGGTCATCCAAGCCATTTTACTGTTCACATGCTCCCTGGCCCATGCCAGCCAGCCCTCTCCAAGACAGTTCTGGACAGAGTTCAGAGGATGGCATGAGCCAGGGACTGTCACCAGTGAGCTGCATGGGAGAGGCCAAAGTTTAGTTGTATCAGCACAAACCATACCACATTCCAGCCCCTCAGGACCACAGACTGGATCCTGGCTCACAATATTTACTAGAACAGATACAACCCTGGTACAAATGAGCTTTAGAGAAGAGTCCTCGCCAGGAATATAATCGCCAGCTTTTTTCCTCTAGGGCTCAATCCAGGAAGAGTTTGCAATCATGTATTGCTCCCTCCATGCCAAGGAGGTAGGAAGGGGGTCCAGTATCAAAACCTGAATATCCAGGGTAAAGTGCTTTGTATAATTCTGAGCCTCTGTATTGATTTGAGCCCCATCAAACTCTGATGCCACCAGCAGGGCTGGAAGTCACCTGCTATAGGAGCCCTTATAAGGGAACCAGGGAGGCCACAGATGCAGGCAGGGTTTTGTGAGCTCCCAGACGGGACAAGGACGTCTGTACGAGTCTGTTGTAGGCTATTCAGCAACTACACACAGAGACCTGAAATAAACTTCCATTGGGAATAGGCTGCTTCCAGAAGCATCTGCAGGTATCTGCTACAGGAACAGCTTGGAGAGAGCTGCCCATGGGAATGGTGCTGTGCCACTGCAGCGTGCCCCTGGGGGCCCAGGCAGGCAGTTGTGGGGTTCCTTTGCAACAATTCCTGTCCAGAGGCACTCTGGCTGTCCTTCTGGTCCATAACCCACTGAAACACTGGCTCTGAGCAAATACGGGTCCAGCTCCATCACCCCATTTCTCTGCGTCTTGAAATGAGGGACTCACAGGAGACTGTTTCCAAGGAAGAAGAGAGCAAGCAGGCAGTGCTGTATCCCCAGCCCTTTCACAGTGGAGTCTGTCTGCTTTAGCCCCTTGCACCCCTTGCCCAAGCCCCCATCTGTGCTCTGTGCCTGCTCCCAGACCACTCTGCACCGTGCCACCAGTCCCCATGTCACCGCTTCCTGCTGGAGCAGCTGCTGCAGCTGCAGCACAATATGCTCCACAACTTGCTAAGGAGGATGGGAGGATATAAATAAATAAAGCAAAATATGTCTAGCTTAATCCTTTTATCACTGTACTTCTTTCAGTCATTTACAGAGATAATAATCGCTCAGGCTCTGCAGGAAGCACTGATGGAAGCAAGCAGAGAAATCTCGTGGCAGCACCCTGCCCTCTCATCTGCTGTCACTTGGGTGCGAGGCAAGAAAACAAAGTCTTCAAGAGGGCCAGGCCAGGAGCTAGCCCAGCATGGCTGGCCCTGAGGTGGGCAAGGTCAGAGCCAGCAGGACACAGAAGACGGGAAAACTGGAAAGGGGAGGAGAATCCAAATCAAAGCTATAGAAGGAGAAATGCAGAGAGAAATGCAGAGAGAGGGAGCAAGATAAAAAGGCACAGTGGTAACAAGGAACAGCACGAGATGGGAGAGACAACACAGCAATAACTAAAGCCAGCACACACGTAAGTTTAAAGTCTGCCAGTAAAATGCTGCCTTCCTTGGAGACTGACCAGAGCTCAAACTGCTGGTTTGGTCTGGAACCCCTGCCCAGGGCTCCTGGCTGCTCTGCCCCAGGGTGCGACTGGGATTCCCTGCAGGGCTCCCGCTGGGATGAAGCTTTCCTGGAGGGGACCAGGCATCCTGATGGCCACCAGGGTCTCTGCTACATCCAGCAAGGAAGTGAGGCTGAAGAATGTCCCTCTGGGCAAGGGCAAGAGAATCACAGCAGGTTCCTCCTGGGGGAAAGTGGGCTTTGAGCTGAGGCTGGCTGAGAGCCACCCAACCATGGCAGCAGAAAGAGCTCAGCATGTGCAGTCCTCTTAGCGCATGTTGACTCAGATGCTCCCACATCAAATGGCAGCTGTCTCTTCCAGTAAGCAGATGCCTTCATGTCTTTAAAGGGCAGTGGATCAAGGTCATCTTTCCCAACGGTTACCCATCTCTTTTCCCTTCGGGCTTGCTAATGCAGTGCATGAGTCTGCTGGCTTTTCAACACATCTCTTCCAGACACACTGATTCACACATTGATTCACTTCTGTGCAGCACTAAATGAAACCCTATGTTTCCCATGTTCTTTCCACCCTGGAGAGTGTCCTCCCAGATCCCAAAGGTGCATGCTGCAGAGCCCCCAGCCAGGCCTGCCATCTGCAGCACCCAGGGGAGGGGACCCTTCACCAGGAAACATCAAGCACCTCGGGGTGTGATGTTTAATTTCCTGCAACACCCAGATCTGCAGTGCAATGCCAGGAAAACATCGCTGTTATTGCCTGACTTGGCTTTATCCTGCCATAAACTGTCACCACAGCCAGGCTCAGGGAGCTGTGCCTGTAAAGACTGCACATGCCCTGAAACAAGATCCCTGTGTGCAGGTAGCTGGCTCCTGCCCAGGGTCCCTATGCATCAGCTGGGATACTGCCTTTACCTTCTCTCCAAGGAGAAAAGCTTCCTGGATGGTCAGGCTGAGATTTCCCAGGCAATTCTTGCTGGACACGGTGGGGTTTAGTTCAGGCCCCTTCCATGAGCCCGGACAACTGCAAATCTGAAGTAGCAGCCCCTCCACACATCCCGAGCAGAACTAGGCACACCCAGATTGCTTTCCAAGGGGAGAATGCCAGTGCTTCATTCTGCCTGTCCCCACATGGGGAGGCAGTGCCCTGGGAGGGAAACAAGAGAAAACAGAGCTATTTACTTCAACATGTTCCTACACAGGGCTATTGTCAGTGCTGAGAGCTTGCCATAGAACCAAAGAGCAGTTGTCAAAGCGGCAAAAACCAAACCCCCAGAGAGCAGCTTTCCTGCTCCTGACAAGGAAATTCAGTTGATCCCCAAATGTCATCTCTCCCTCAGCCCCCAGGTCTCTTGGGCTGTGCTCCTAATTGTATTCCCTAGCTCAGCGAGGAGGCCATGGAGATGGGTTTGGGGAGAAAGCAGCGGAGGGCAGGCTGCTCTGGCTGGATCTGTCCCTTGCCTTTAGGTCCAGCGCCAGGAGAGTGACACACAGCCTTGTCGCATCTCCCCCATGCATTTCCAGGGAACCCTCATAAAACCTGACCTTCGTGCTGTAAACCTGTGCCTGATTGCTGAGTAAGTCGTTTCCTCCCGGGTGATTTAGCAGGGACTGTCAGCGGAGCTGCAGTTTGTCTGGATTAGAAGAATCCATCACACAGCGGCATGGCCCACCTGCCTGTCTCCTCTCATTCCCATCTCCACAGCCATTCCTTGCTCGCTTTCTCCCCAAAGAGCCATGAGCTTCCAGGAAGCGGAGAAGTCAAGCAGGGAAATAGGTGCTGGGCTGCCGCTGCTGTTCTTCCTGTCATAAAGCTCTCAGGGCCAGCTCTGCAGGCAGGGGAATATTATCTCTCCATGCTGCTGTTAATCTCTTTATGGCATCATTTGACCCTTTCTAACATCCATTGATTTTTGAACTACCCTTTACGGCAACTCTGTAGATCCCTTTGGTCTAAATTACCAAACATCAGTGCCCAGGGCAGAACATGGGAACAAATGAAGCAACAGTGGAAGTCCATTCAGTAACCATGACTTCTCTGGCTCCTTTTGAGGCCCCTACTCCCTCCTTCCCTGCCTCTCTCTGTGAGTATCCTATGCATCTTCCCTTCGTCCCTCCCTCCCAGCACACTGAGCACTTCACCCTGCTACAGCTGTGCTTTGAAAAGAGACAGGGTGACACCTCCCATCCCATATCTGACCACCAGTACCAAGCCCATTGAGCACCGTCTCTGACCCCCCAGCACTGTGCTTCCCCAGGCACTGTCATTCTTGGGTACTGCCTTATGCCATTGGCTCACAACACTTGAAGTCACAGCCAGAGAAGCTCCTGGCCAAGCCTTGCTGAAGCAGCCTAATAGGGAAACTCAACAAGAGATGAAGGCTGCTGCTTTTAATTTACTGGAGAAATGACTTTTCACTCCAGATGAATATGTTCTAATTTATTTCTGTTTTCCTGAGCTCACCCCTTGTCCAGCAGTGGCTGTCTCCTTGCCTCATACTTGCTACTTGTCCAAATGAAATACTGAGCTCTATTGTCTACTATTATGGTAAAATACACAATATATCACACTGATGCATTCTGTGAGTATGACATAAAAATGAGGAATGTGCTCTGGCCAAACACTGCAATGTATTCATCCCACATTAGTGCAAAATGAATATTAATACGCTGGGAAATGGCTCGGGTGATGAGGGGTTTGTGTCATATTAGACAGCATCAGTCCTCAGTCCTGACACAAGCCCCAGGAAATCTAGCACAGGCCTCCTTCAACAGAACTCCAGCCAGGACCACAGCAGGTGAAATGCCTGAACGTGACATGGAGCTGAAGCCCACAGAGCAGCCTTAGAGGGCCAGGGTGGTACCAAAGCGAATATGGTCCCAGCTTGCTCTGTGCTGCAAATGATCTATCTTTTGTGTATTATCGGCTCCCTCCTCCAATTTCTTCAATCTCTGCCTATGCCAAAGACCACCATGAGGGCTTAATGTGTTGTGGGATCCGTTCATCAAGTTTGGATTTGGCCGGATTCACCTGCTGAGGCAAGTTTGGGTCAGCTTTTCATAATCACTGCCCTCCTCTATGAGGTGTGGGAGAATAGCTGATGAGTGCAATGGTGAAGATAATATACTTTACAATTAGGCCATTTAATTATTCCGTTGTGTGATTCCCATAACCACAACAGGTCCTTCTCTGCAGATTTATAGTGCATGTACAACAGAATATACCAAGTGAAGAGGAAAAGTAACAATTTTAATATATCAATCATAAAAACCCTTTTCTCAACTCTGATCTGAAAGACTCAAGCACTGAAAGTAGCTTCCATCTGCTGCCTGCACACCATTATTTCCCTGGTGGTACCTGGAGCTGTACAGGTACTCATAGACAATGCAGGTACTCACAGGCACTCCTTGCTCCCAAATATATACTGTATAAGTAAGACAAAGCAGGGAGAGGTGAGGTAGATCTTCACTTTATCTTAGCCATGTCTCAGGCAGTGTTTTCTTACACAATTGCTTTGTTGCTGCATCTCTGCCAGACTTCCTGGAGTAAAGTGCCACCCAAGCAAGGCTAACACAGTGTCCGTGATAGAGCCCAGCTCGCCAGGGCTTCATTTGCTTCCAGGGGATGAGCAACTCCCAGCTCCTGGATGGATGTCTACCACATCCATTTCTCTCCCTCTGGCCAGTGCTTCAAGGGATGGTGAAACAAGTACGTACTTTATTATAGGGGGTACAAACTGCCAAGCCAGGGGCAGCAGGGTGGCTCCAAAACACACACTCTGTGGGCCCCTTCTGTCCCCGTTCCCAGTGCACACAAGCCCCTCTCGCAGCCAGGGATCACTGAACAAAAATGCCTCAGGAGTAGCGCCCAAGGAACTGTTTGTACCTGGGCTGCTCACCACTGCCTTTCATCTCCAGCAAGTGGGACTTTCTACAGCACCATCAATACAGGATGGAGGAGGAATCGTTAGATGTGGCACTTCCATCAATACCTCTAAGAGGAACAGATGACATGAAAAAGGTGAACCTGAGACCTCTTCAGACCAGAGACAAAGAAATTACAGACCTTTTATTGTAGATGGGTTAGTTTTTTGGTTTAGATCCATACCTAATTTATATACCTCGAAATGTAGCATCCATTTTTCCTTTGTAAATGGGAAGTGGAGGCTGAAAGCTACAACCTTTGCCTAGAAGACTAAATGGCCTTTGGAATAGGCTGATAACTGATAAAAACCACCTGTGAAAGCATGTATCCTTGCATCATTTAAGATGACCTTTATAGAAGGGAGACACAGGAAAAGGGAAGAAAAAGAACAGCGGAAGATAAAAAAGACTGGGGAAAAGAGAATTCTAAACCCACACATCCACTGTTGGCATCTGAGGCAGCTGCTGCTAGAAGAGGAAAATAAAAATAAAACTAAAATGAGATTCAACATTTTATTTCCCCCATCAAACAATGCATCCCAGCTAACGGCAGCAGAATAAAAACCTACCCAACGCAGCCTGCAAGAGAGGAAGAGGAGAGATCAGGCAAGTGGGAGGGGAGAAAGGTTATTATAGATGTGTCAAGCTTGTTTATGGCCCTTTATCAGCAAGTGCAGCGGAAAGAGAGGCACCGTTAGTGCGTTTGGAAAGTGTTTGGCAGCTCTGATTGGGAATGTAAATAATCCTGATATTCAGGAGCAGTTACGTCTCAAGGAACACGCAGGCACGTGCCACCTGCACCGGCAGAGCCTTGAAGGACCTTCTGCCATCCCTGCTGGGCTCTGCCTCCTGGGTCTGCGACACGGGTGCTTCATCAGGAGGTCGGAAACCACATTCGATGGAAAAGGCCGCGCTGGGAATACAGAGATTTAGGGGAGGACTTGAAACTCATGGAAAAGCCTTCAGTCAAGGTCAGCTGCTGGGCTGGTTCGCCACCTCCCTCAAGGCGGGAGGGGTTCCATTCCACTTCTAGTGATGTTGCTACAGATCTGGAGGAAGGCGCCTCGGATGCTCAGTGCAGAAGACCATGCTGTGCCCAAACCACAGCCCCCAGGGAGCAGAGCACAGCAGAGGGTCTGCTCACCCCTTTTTCTGATGCTCCCAGTCTCTACTGCAGTTAATGCAACTGACAGGTAAATCACTCCCATTTACTTACATGTAAAATACATTCCCAGGAATACCTACACCCTGAAGGAAGCTGACATGTCATTTTTCATGGGCAGGACAGGGAGGGAGAGCCCTGAAGAGCAGCAATGGCAGAGATGAGCCAGGAGACAAAGGAGGACACAGCAGTGCCTCTCCCCACCACAGCCAGGGAGATTCACGTTCCGCAGATGAATTCCCACAGCCAGCAGAGGAAAGGGGGAACAGTTCAAAAGGGTCAGCAGGTGAGTGCATACAAACCAACCCAAATCTCTATCATGTACATTGTTGTGTGCCAGTATTCACCACACATAAAAGGTATGAGATGAATGGCCTTGGGCGTATCTCCGTAGCAGACACAGTGACAGCACAAGCTGTGCTCTGCTCTCACTGTAAATCCACTCTGAGCTGGAGGGCTGGACCCAGCCTGGGTCTCTCCACTTTGCTCACACACAACTGTCTGTGGTTTGCTCACACACAACGCTATGGTTGGAGCTATTCCTGTCCCACAGGTCTCCAGAACTGCCCAGTGACAACAACTTCAATTGCTGCTGACCCGAACAACATCTGAACAAAACTTCAAAGGCCTTTTCTACTCTTTTACTGCTCTTAAGATTCTTCACACGTGCTTTATGAGAAGGTGTGGCTGCATTAAGGCATAGACTTTGAAGATGTGAACCCAATGTGAAGAGCCTAGGGTGGGAGACCAGCGCTTTCCAGGAGGCACTGGCACGCTGTTAAACCTATGTTACCCTCCTGCTAAGGAGCCAGCAAATACACCTTCCCCTGTGCAGCCACGTGCCTGGAAGTCATCATATAAAGGCATTTAAATGTAGATGTGTGACATTTACTGCCAAGCACAACCCGCGTGCAGACAGGGGAAGGAATGCTTGAGCAGGAGGAGTAAATGACTATCGCAGGCAGAAAACCCACTGCAATTCATGCATCACACAAATGGTTGTGTATATTAAAGCAATGAGGACAAAGGGTATTGATTTAGCACAAGTACCAAGAGTCCCAGGTGCTAAAACCTGAAGAAATACAAACTGTGTTGGGCAGAATAACAACAAAATGAAATGATAAAAGGATATGAGTGTTTGAAAAGACGTGTAGGACGGGCTATAAATTCTAATAATCCATATTTCTCGAAAGCAGCAGCTATTGACTCAAAAACAAAAGAGCAGGCGTTGTAATGTAACAAATGTCAGACGGGATAGCAGCAGGAATTCAATTTGCTCTGGCCATATATCAACTTGAAACTTAATGTAATGGCACGTAGTTAAAGCTGCACCCTCACTTAATGGCTATTACCAGTCCTGGGTGGGTTTTTCAGCAAGCATAAAGCAGTGAGTAATTGTCCCTGCTCTGCCTGCATCACTGCTAATGAAAAACCCCGTGCTCTCGCCTGGCAGCGGCGGCACAATGGCAAAGCAGGGAACCCAGGCACAAGCAGGCAGCACTATTGCTGCCAGCATCCCTTGAAAGAGTTTCAGGAGAGACCTCTGGGACTCCAGCATCTCTTGTACAAGGGTTGGATCCTCAAGCAGCATCATGGCATCCCTGTTAGGCTCCTCAGTGAGCTGGATTCAGGCCTGCTGGAAGAAGAGGAGGAGAACCCCTGGGTGGTTACACCTCATCCAGCTCCGAAGCATGCACCGTTTATTACCACTTGGGCAGTGGCTCTGCAGTCAGCCAATTAAGGCCATTGTAATTACTCCTCTTCCATGCCTGCAAACAGCCAAGCTAAAGGACAGATTTCAACAGTTACTGTGGCTGTTGGAGTGGAGAAGCAGAAGTGTCAGCATTGCAAAGAATATGCTCCCACCATATGTTAGAGGCAAGAGACACCAAACGGAAGAGGAGGCACTAGGGGAGGAGGCATGGATGTGGGACAGGAACCTTTGTAGCAGTGAAGCATCCAAAGCAATCAAGGGAGGGCAAAGACGTAAAGCTGTCCTAATCACTTTACTACAGACAGTCAGGGGCATTCCCAATAGGCACACTATGGTTTCTACCAAGAGCAAAGCTTGCAACATGTGTACTTTCTAGGGATATGCCACTCCAAATTTCGGGGGACAGTTTTGGAACAATCAAAACTGAGATCAACCCCCAGGAGAAACTCAGGTTTGTCACTGAGCCTCGCGCACGGCCAAAAAGGACTCTGGAAGGTCAGTCAGTGCTGCGCTAACCTCCCGCAGCACAAACACAACCAGCTGTACTGTGGATCATGAAATACGGAATTGTGGCCTTTGACTACTTTGTGGGAATGATGCCCTTTCAATGCTCCTCAGGAGGCTATTTAAATACCTTCCACAGCCTTTTATGAAGGCAATAAAGATATCCAGAGCTTGGGTCTCAGCTTTGTCTCCTCATTTACCATGAGCCATACCTAGCACTTGCAGAGATGTCTAATGGTGTGCATGGATTAGTGCAAGTAAAGATGTTAGCTCTGGGTGGCACGACTGGTTTTCATTGTGCTGTAATGCCACAAGGTATTGGTTGGGTTTCTGCAAAGAGGAGCTGCTGAACTACATAAGCCCTGGCACAGGATCCCTTGGGACCACAGCCTCCTTCCTTGGAGAAACGAGGTGCTCCTTTTGCTGCTTCCATCCATGGTGAGGACACAGCCTAGCCACACCACCACAGGCACAGAACAAGGTCAAGTAAGGCTCTTTGTTTAGCCCTGCACTTGGTGTTGGGTGTACACAGGAGGTAGGCTTGTGTTGATCAGACAGCCCATAAAGGCAAATGGAGCGCAGGAGGAACCAGGCCCTCCGAGGGGAAGGGGGGAGGGATTTTGTACAAATCCTGTTCCAGATTACATCTCATCTTTAAACCCTGAGTTCCAGTAACAGTATCTGTTTTAATGCCCGCAGGCCTTGCTTTTCTCAGTAATCTCAGCCATCAGTCTCCCGTGACTGACAACACCAGGAATGAATCTCTTTTGAAGCTGACAAAACTCACTCTGAACTGATTTTCTCTTGAGCTGTGTTTAGCTGAGACTGATACTGAAGCAAGCAGCTCTGAAGCAATCACAGCCTATATTTACCCCCCAGATCTGCACTGATGCAGCAACAGCCACCAAGCGCGGCCAAGGCCAGCTTTGGCAAGAGCAATACCTGCCAGCAAACAGGCTGGCTTGTTTTCTGTTCCCCAGGCCCCTTCCCCTCTGAGGGGCAAGGCGGTGTTGACATGGTCCTGGCTGTATTCCCAAGGAGACGTGGCAAAGGGGGACATCAGCCTCACTCACAACCAAGCGGTTGAAAATACTCTGGGTGTCTGTTTACAGCCCCATAAAGCTTTTATGCAGTGCATTTAGCCTCGTGTCTCGGCATTCAGCGTGCTAAATGCTGAACGTTTTAGTTTAATGCCATAGCGGCTACAAGCAGGAATACTTAACTTCCATAAATAAGAAGTAATCACATTTTCCTAGCGAATGGATCAAAAATGGCCACTGGGAGAGTTCAAGCTTCTGAAGTCAAAAGCCAGGGGCTGTCGCTAGGGTTTCCAGTGAACTATAGACCCTGTAGAGCATCTCCAGGGGAAAGAAAATGGTATAAATAATAGAGCTGACATATCTTTCAACAGAGGAACTGGTCTGTAGCTTGGGCACAGCAGGCTTGTGCCCAAAATCCAGCATTAAACATTCAGATTTAGGCAGTGGAGAGGAAGAGGGACAGAAACAGATGGACTAAAACTCTATGTGTGAGTAAAGTCTACCGGAATAGTACATTAGTGCTCCTTGGAAACTAGAGCATTCCATGGAGGAACACACACACAGAAGAGGAGCTTCTGAGCGAGTTCAGATTACTGCAGCAGACTGCCAGGCAGTTTCTGCAGATCTCTAACTAGCCTTATCTAGGCTTCTGGCACGCTGCTTTTATCTGCTTGAGAACTCCAGGCACTATGACCAGTTAAATTCCCTTGGATGCAATAGCTCCTTCCTTGAGGTGGGCACATGACCAACTCACAGAGCCATGCTTCAACCTGTGATACAGAAGCCCACTGTTAGGAAGTGCTCAATGCCTCATGAGGCAATAGCTTCATTGTGACACCCAACAGCAGTTTTACCAGGAAAGGAAACCAGGGTAGGTTAGCTAATGTAATGTTAGCATGTTTGAGCTACCTCAAGTGAAATGATACTCAATGAGAAGTCCTGACCAAGAAGGTAAAAACCTAACTGAAAGTCTCCTGATTTTATCTCAAGACACTTTGCCATGTTAATAGGTTCCCATTAGGTATTCCATCTCCTTCCAGACATACTTCCCTTACCTCTCTCCCCTCCACTCTCTGCCTCTGGGCTTCTTTCTGCTCCAATCTACTCATCACAAATTGGCCCTCCCTTGCTTCTCTCCAACATTTTCTCCTCATCGTACCAACCAGAAGACCAGCTCAATACATTTGCATCCTAATTTAACCACACTCCCAATCTGTCATTCAACTGTCAGCCTTAATATTAGGAAACAACAGTTCAACACCTTCTGCACCACATCACTCCCAAATAAGCTCTGTTAATGCTGAGCTACTGGGTTCTGTTGATACGTGGTTGCACCACTGTTGTCTAAGTCTAGTCCTTGGCTATAGAAAAGAAATAAAATCCGAAAGGGGTTTGATCTCTTTCAAGAACACTGGTGGTGCTGACACAAGCAAACCTGATGCACATTACAACAGAGAAGGACGGGGTAGGCAGAGACGATGCCTAGGAGAAGGTGATACTTGTCCTTACCAAAACCATCCTACGTGCAGTTCCCAGACTGTCAGCTTCTGAAGACACAAGGATGTTTGTGTGAAGCTTCAGGCTCCCTGCTCCATTAAATTGTTCCTGAGAACTTTACTGTGAGAGACTGGAAGCAAAAACCAAGATGGCGATTGACTTGCAGATGTGCTCGGCAGCTTGCTCACAGCATCTATCACCAGCCACAGACATGCTGGGAATTAGCCTGTGGAGATGGGTGGGAAGCTCATTGGCTTGCTCCAGCTCAGTCTTTTTAAGTTGTCTGCAGAAAAACGGCAACTTTGAGGCTGACAACCAGACACCAGTGCTGTCCCAGCAAAGAATATGACAAGATTTTCAACTTCCTTCAGCAATCAGATAACTTCCAGGAGGCTGAGACAGCTGGGCTGGTTCAGCCTGGAGAAGAGAAGGCTCCTTAAGGGGAGACCTTAGAGCAGCTCCAGTGCCTAAAGGGGCTGCAGGGAACCTGGAGAGGGGCTTGGGACAAGGGCCTGAAGGGACAGGCCAAGGGGAATGGCTTGAACCTGCCCGAGGGGAGACTGAGCTGAGCTCTTAGGCAGAAGCTCTTCCCTGTGAGGGTGCTGAGGCGCTGGCACAGGGTGCCCAGAGAAGCTGTGGCTGCCCCATCCCTGGCAGTGCTCAAGGCCAGGTTGGACACAGGGGCTCGGAGCAAGCTGCTCCAGTGGAAGGGGTCCCTGCCCGGTTGGTGCTGGATGAGCTTTAAGGCCCCTTCAAACCAACTAAAACCCTTAATCAGCTCTCCTCAACTCTACATGATGATCCAAGGTCTCTAACAGCAGCTTGCAGAACATCACCCAGAATACCTTGCATGTCTCCCTTTGAAGCTGTGACCCGATTACCATAAGCAACGCACTGCAGATGTACCTCTGCAAGCCCAGAAGCACCAGGGGAAATGAATATATTAGTATTTATCATATTAATGCAGATCAAGCTGGGTATTTGTTCTGACATTTCAATAATAGCTTTTTCTACTTTTTTTTTTTTTTTAAGCAGCAGCTTGTATTTTCTTCTTCTTTAAATAATTCATTGTTACATTAAACTTACTTGAAATTGGGGTCTTCTTTCTCATCAAACTAAAACCTTATTTAGATGGCCAAAGGGGGGAAAAAAGGTATACATGAAACCTCTCTTTTCTCTTTTCCATTCCTTCATTCCCTCTTCTTTCTCTCTTGTTAAAATCTCTTAATCAAAGTGACAATCTGTCTTTCCCAGGAAGGGAGCTGGTGCCTTTGAACAGCGCTGCTCCGATAGCTCTCTGCTTTGATGTGGAATTTAACTGATGCCTTTAGCAATCTCAAGTGGCTGTGCATGCACGCTCTGTGTGCCTGCATGTAGCCCTGTGTGGTTCTGTGTTTGCCCTTGCTGCACATACATGACCTGACCCATCCACACATGCAAAAAGAAGGGGGGAACAGAGAAAATGCCACACAGAACAGCGATGTGAACCCTGTGGAGTTACTACACACAGTTCAGAGGGAACCTTGTTCTTGGCCCTTTCCCCACAGTGTCATCTCCAAGCACTTGATCATCTGTTAACTTCAGTGAACACAGAGACGCCTGTTACAGGAGGCTGATACCCTACAGAAGGTCAGGTGTGTACTGGAAGCATTGTTGCTGCTGTTCATGGTCCCTGACCATGAACATGTTCACATCCAGAATCCTCCAGTGTGCAATTGTGGTGTTATCGTGTAACTTGCTGCTTTCTTCCTTCCCTCGGTGTGACTCCAGGCAGCCCCTGTTCTCATTACAGCCCCTCTCCTGCTTTGACAACCGTTTCCTTCTTTCCTTCTTTTAGCTGACCTCAGTACGGGCTCTGGGGGACAGCAAAGTCTTCAACTTGTCTCTTCTTCATTGAGCATACAGCACAGCTTTGGCTGGTACAGCACAGGTAGCTGATGTGACCCCAGGGAGCACGAGCCCAGGCTTGGGCCAAGGGACCACCTCAGGAAGCTGGGCCTACCTTGCTTCCCATGGGTGATTACTCCCTAGACAACTCCTGCTTCCCCTTGCCAACAGGGTTGCCTCTCACTGCTGCCCTGGTGGCATGTTTTGGTGCATGCTGAATGTCACAGAAAGCAAAACCAGGGCAGAGCTATTGACATCTTCCCATTCCACAGCTGGAAATCTCCCTCCCTCCCACAGAAGGAAGCACCATCACTTCCTGCTATGATTCTACAGGAGTTATCCATCACATAACTCCCTGAGACCTCCACTCTACTTCTAGCAAGTGCCTTCTGGGATTTCACCCAGCCCTTCAGAGACCACCTCCCTGACCAGTACTGGGACTTTTCTCACCCTTAAGAGGTGTTCTCGCTCCAGGTCTCTTGGGTTTGTGTACGGTGGAGATTTTACAGGTGCTTCTGGTGCTTCTTGTGCTTCTACTTGCTGAAAGTCTTCCCCAGTGGTTTTCCCTTAGCAGCAGGCCAAGTGTACAAACGATTTACAAAATACTGAACAACATGAACCTCAGAGCTACAAATCTCCAAAGCAGCTTCAAGTCAGAGGAAATGAAACCTTGACAAGAACAGAATCTAGTACTGCCTCGAGTTTCTTGTACCAAACCCAACCTTGAGGGAGGCAAGTGAGCAGTGGCGCAACACTGGTGTCCTCTCATCCTGCCCCACTGTCAAGAGGCTTTTTGGAGGTTTAATGCTTGCAGTTTTCCCCACCCCTGTACTCCTTTAAAAGCATACACACAAATACACACACAGAATCCTCTGCTTTAAGCACATGTAAACACATGCATAGGAACACATTATTTCTTTTATGTGTGTCCTGTTCCTCACCTCTTCTAAGGGTTACTGGAATTTGCATTGGAAATCAGTCTCACATTTCTACAAGCTATGGGGATAACAGGGTTGGAAACAAAGCCCATTTCCTCCCTGCCTACTCCGGGAACCTCTGCTGGGCCACTACAGATTCCTGCACCCCTGGGGACAGCTCACACTTTCCCATGGTGACCAAATAGGTTGATGCCAGAAGAGATCTACCCCATTTCCAGTATCTGCATTGCAAACAGTGGATTATAATCAAGACAGAAAATAATGACAGCCACAGAGCAGGAGGACAGCATGGGACCTGCAGACACTGCCTAAGCAATTGCTGCCCCTCTTTCTTTTTTGATCGAGGCACTGCCTGGTCAATCTGATCTCTGCTCTATGGATGCTTTTCTCATCTCCGTGCTACCCTTAGGTTCATCTCCCTCTATTTTAAAAGCCTCCATGCTCTCCTTTGTTGGATCCTTTCACTGCCCATTGAGCATATGTTGTCTTCAGAATATCATTCCCTGGCTATCTGCTCCTGCAAGTCCTTGATCCACCAAAACCAAGGGATGTATGTCTTCCATGGAGCAGTGAGGGAACACAGCAGTTGTCACTTAAAGCCCAAGGAAGTCTGGAGGCCGGTGATGGACTGCTAACATCCAGGAACTGTGGGAAAGGACACAAGGTAGACTTGAGATGGAGGCTAAGGAGAAACAGAGTTCTTTTGGAATGAAACTGAAAGAAGAGGAACAGAAGAGATAAGAAGTGAAAAGGCACTGAGCAGGGAATGGGAAGAACATGAGGAAGATGTTTCACAGTGGATAGGAAGCATTGTTTTCATGTGTATCAGGAAGCAGGGAGCTCTCCAGGGAGGTTTCCCAGGGCAGTCACTGGAGCTAGAATACACACAGGAAACTCTCCACCCCCAGCTTTTGTAGTGTTTGATGTGGGAGGTAAAGTCTGACTCTTCCTCCTCAGAAGTATGGTCCTGAGCTAAACGTTACCACTTCACTGCCTGCCCGGACTGTTTTTACATGGACAGCTAAGTCCATCCATCCCCTAAGCACCCAGCTTTCCAGAGGCACGGAGCATCCACAGCTCCTGCTACACACAGCCCCTCTGAGAATCAGCATGCCTGCTCAGATACTCACATCCACATCTCTGTGCACAGCATTGAGAAATGAGGGGAAAGAGGAGGCTGTGCTCTCTCCCTGCCACTTCCAAGCCTGTCCCCCAGTGCTGTGTGGGGTATCTGGGCTCCAGCTCTGCAATACTCACATATGCCTTGGAGGTTGCAAACTGTGCTCTTGGTGTGTTGCCCAAGGTAAAAAGCCAGGAATGGGCTCTCTGTAGAACTCCTATGTCATTTCTAGCAGGCAATTAAAGCAAAAAGGCAGGCTAAGCCTGTGCAGGTATAGAAGACCTGTGCAGAGCCGTGCCGGTCCAAGGGCACCTCCTTTCCTGCCTTGTGCTGGTGGTGCTACCTAAATGTGAGCCTGCTGCCTGCAGTCCCCGTGCTGCACTCACCCTCGCTTTACATTCTGTGCCTCCCTCCTGAGATTTGCTGCCAGCTTAATAGAGTGCACACTGAAGAAGGTCCCCCCTTCCCCTACCCTCATGCATACCCAATCAGGCCTCCTCATTATGCAAATCAAATACAGCAACATCACCCCCCTGCACCTCCATTCCGCCCCATTCCAGCACTAAAGGCGGGGGGGAGAAAGTAACAAACCCTTCATTCATAACTAGAAACAATAATTATATGTAATGATGGGCAGTCAACTCCCTGAAGCATTTGCATAATCACTAATGCTAATGGATTCAGAGTGCCTCTCTCCTTCTCCTGGAGGAAATTTAATTGGAAAATGCATAAAAGCATGAGGAGGGAGGAGGGTGCTCTGAGTGGTCTGAAGTGGCACACGCAAAGCAGAGGAGCTCTTTGGGAATGGAGCAGGAAACCTGGTCACTCCCTCCTGGCTGCCGCTGCCAACTTGCCTTTTCTTCCCTCATTCTGGGTGGATCAGGCCCAGGAGGGATCGAGGGGTAGGTTCAGAGAGCGTTCAGGTCAGCTGGCTTGATCCCAAGGGGATTATAAAAATGAGATTTAATGAAACGAGGAAATTCTCAGGTAGGTGCCTCGAAGACAGCAGGTAATAATAACACATCCCGCTTTCCTGGCAGCAGGACTTCTTGGGCCCTCTGGCCCCACAGATCCCCAATTTGTGCTGGCTCTCTAGTGCCCTAGACATGCTCAGAGCTGCTGAGCTTCCCCCTAAGGCTTTCTCCACTCTGCCTCCCGTTACATTCCCACCAGGCACAGCTCCCTTTCCACACCAAAACTGACAGCAGCATGACAAGGAGAGAGCCTGAGCCTCTCCATGCCCTTGAGGGAATGTCTTTGCCTCATTTCTGCCAACCTACTAAAGTAGCTAAAGGAGATGTCGAATCTGGACCTGGGCCACCTCCTATGGCCCCCCCCTCCCAGTGCTCTGCAGGCCAGCACCTCTCCAGGGCCAGTATTTTGTAAGGGGTGAACAAGAGCTCACGTGTTTGATCTTCAGTTCTTCCACCCTTTCCCTGCACTTACGCCACATCTCTCTGGAGTCTGGCACTGGGTCTAGGTCTGTGTCCTGCAGACAGCCACAGGGGGTCAGTTATGCACCTTCAAGCCCACTGCCCTCCCTGAGGAGCTGAGCTCCTGAACGGAGATATGCGTGTGTGCTGGGCTCTGAGCAGCTGGTGAGGCAGCAGATGGCTGGGAATCTGTAAAAATCGTTATTGAAAAGTGCCACTGTCACAGCCCCAGGTGTTGCTCACTCATTCCCCCTGCCGCCAGGCTCCAAGTGCACATCAAACAGCGTACATGCCCTTGCAGACACGCTCACAAACAACGGTGCGAAACGGTGACAAAGCTGCTCTAACGTCCCCAATCAAGCGGTCGGAAGAGGACACCCTGTAACAACAACAAACCTCTGCATCACTGTGGAGGGAGAGTCAACCCCTTCACCTTGCCCCTTTGCCATACTTCAGCAGTGCCAGAAGACCCTCAGGACTGGACACCAGTCCTGTTTATTGCACTATCAAGCACTGCGCACACCTTTGGCTGTGCATAAATAATAAATAACAGCAATAACATGGTCCCTTGGGCAAAGCAGCATTTCATCAGCGAGGAAATAGTTCTTTCCCTCTTAACATTCCAGCGGTGCCCACCAGCAGCCACTTGCTCTGGGAGGAGTCTGAATGGCTGCTTTCAGTTGCAACCAGTCCATAATGCAGGGGAGCTCATGGTTGTTTATGATCTCGCTGTTAAGTGTGGTTATCTTGTAATACTTGGGAGGGTGAGGGACCAGAGTCAGGCAAAAGGCAGCTTGGGTGATGAATTCCTCTCTTTCCCACTTCTGACTTGCAGCAGCTGCTCCAGACCTCGGTTCCCATTTTAAACACTGCAATAAGACAGAAATCCAACTGACACCTACACGGACCAGAACCAGTGCCTTAGGCAAGGCTGAGATAGAAAATGCTTCACTTATCCTTGTCCTCTTTGTCAACCCATCAGGGACCTCATTTGAGACCTGCCAAATGCAGGATTCCAGCCCCTCCACAAGCCAAATGAACTAAACCCCTCGGGATCCCAATGGAGGCCATGGAGAGCTGAAGTACTGGTATATACCCAGCCAATATTCCTTACTCAGGCACGTTTGAGTGACTGACTCGTCCTCAGAATGTTGTTCAAGCATTACATAACTTAAAGATGCCAAATTCTGAGTTTTACCAGTATACCTTGTTCACTCTAGACCCCCCAAAACAGGTTTTAAGCTATTTCCCTTAGGAGATTTCCAAAGCCTAAGCTCTCAGCCTACACCTCCCTTTACTTTGTTATTTTTTTCAATAATGACACATTTGGATATAGGGATGCTTTGCCTGGATTACAAAACACTTTGAAATCCAGAGCACATTTTGATCCATTTTTCCAATATAGTAGAAATGCACAAACACCACGGGGCACATTTTCACTCCCTCCAGCTAATCCCAACGCAAAGAGCAGCCCAGCATCCCTTCTCTTAGAAAACATCCTTTTTTCATTCATTTATCGCTAGAGAAATGAGAAGACTGAACTGCAAAAAGCCCCACTAAGCAGTGTAACTGCTGATTAAACCCTGTTTCAATCAAGAGCTCAACCTGAACAAACCTAAACTTGCAACAAGAGTTATCCACACATTGCCACTGAGAAAAAGTAAAACCTTTCTAATTGTGGTATGAAGCCTGCACCAGTCTGTGGTCCAGAAATGGGAACCACAAAGGTGGCTCTACTGGATATTGCCCCAGAGCTCTGTTCTTGGCTTTGCAACCCAGTTAAGGGAAAGGAAGGCACAGAAGGACAATTCTGATGGAGTTTGCTAAGGTAACATGAAAAGCAAACAACTGCCACAGTGAGCATTACTTCATTTTATTGCACTACTGCAAAATAGAGGCTTAAAATGGGGTAGCAGCTCCTTCTGGTCGGGCCCTCAAAGTTTTTGAATGGAGGCACTGTAATACTATTTGCCCTGCCTGCATGTGGAGGGAAACTCCATCCCCTTTGGGGCTTGTCTGTGCCAGATGCAGGAAAGCCGCCTGCAGCACAGCAGAAATAAAAAGCTCCCTTCCAGCTCAGGACAAGAAATGGACAAGAGCTTTCAGGGACAAAAGAGATGAGGATTTTCTCAAAGGCAAGCAGAGGCTCTCGCTCCGATCCTGCAGCAAGGCTTGAGCCTGAGAACAGAGAAAAATCAATGGGTATGAGGGGAAGGACTGGAACTGACAGAGAAAGGTACTTCAAGTGCTCACTCCCCCTGAGACAGTCCAAGTGACTCAGGCTGTCTTGCAAAGGCTGCTTCATTTCCCCAAATCAAGTGTTGGGTGAATGATCTTCAACAGCAGCAGCTCCTATTTGTTCAGCATCTTCGAGACCAGTGGTCCCTAAATGTCGTTACAAATTTCATACAGAAATGGTCTCAACTGTTGCTAGGAACCAAGAGGCAAGTGGGCAGATTACAGACATTCTTTAAAGGCAAGTTCAGCCAGAGTAACATATTCAGTTCATCCCTAATGATTATGTTTTCCCCTGTATTTATCATGGCCTAAATCCTCATCCCAGGCTCTGGAGGGCTCCTGGCTCAAGAACCAGAACGAGAAAAAATAAATAAAATTAAAAATCTTTAATAAAAAACGAGTCTAAGAAATATTTACTTACTTTTTCCTAGTCACAGAATCACAGAACGATTTTGGTTGGAAAGGACCTTAAGATCATCCAGTTCCATGCCCCTGCCATGGGCAGGTAACAACCTCAATGGCAATGGCAGCACTATTGCAATAACTCAGGCTACATCTCCTGAAGATTCAGTGTTTTCCAAGATGGGTGGAGAACTGATCTTGCATGAAGCATTGAAGGTAGCTGTGATTGTCAGAAGACTCCCAGTGTTCTGCAGAAGTTTCTCAGTAGCTCATGGTTTGCTGTCAGATGCAAGCCAAATGCAAACAAAATGCTGTCTGCACAGATCTCTTGACTGCAGCAGCAAATTAAATAACATCGTTTCTACAAGATTAACCCATAGGTAAAATGCTGCATCTTCATAAGGCAAAAATCTTTGTTTATTGACAAAAAAAATATTAACTTCTTTCTGGGTACAGGAAATAAAGACATCCTGGAGAAGGACAATTTTATTTGCTGTCTCTGATGCTGCAACCTTTAAAAGTATACAAATATTTCCATAATCACTGGTAACTACAAAGCTGAAAAGGAAGCAACTCATTGTCTTCCTGATGACTTGGAAAGCAGCACTGAGATTTCATTTAGAATATTTCTAAAAGTTGAAGATTTACTGTAATGAAATTATTTCAATATTGGCAAAGTGTCTCCACTTGTAATCAGCAGTGCTCATGTTCATTTGGATATGGAGCTGTATTTCCCAAGGCTAATGGAATATAAGAATATATCATAGAACAAGTATACTATGGATCTATCACCCTGTGATCAAGGAGGCCGAGTTGCAAAGTCTTAAATCTTTTTGACTCATCTCCCAAAGTATTCAGTGTTCCCACAGGGCATTTCTATGCATTTGAAAAGATTATTAGAGTGGTTTTTTAATGTTCTTAAGATTCTGGCAGCGATTGTTGCAGGGGAAGAGGACTGGATTGTTCAGCAGCAGGGTTTGAGCTCTTTCAGGCTTATGAACGCGGGAAGGCACTTTCAGTACTCGGCACCACTTACAGCCCTTTCACAGTGTGCTAAAAGCTTTTTAATGAGAGGGTTTTGAAATTAAAACAATGGCAAAACACATTAATTGAAAGGTAAGTTACAGAAGGGAGTTGAAGAGAAATTATTTGGCCATAAACGCAACTTTAATCTAAGAACACATTGTATCCAGAAGAAAAACAGACAGGAATTGCATTCAGCGACATGCATTAGCTCTCAAATGCCTGCCTTCACATTTCAATTAACTAAACTGCCTTAATCCAATTCAGCCACTGAAAAAAACCATTGACTTCTCAGGAAACCACAACTACTACTCAAAGGCTGAAATTCCTCAAAAAGCCTTGTGGAGCCTGTACTGAGAGAGTTGCTAACGGAAATCCTAGTGTCAAACCTAGCCAAAAGCTCACTAAACCCTTTCTCTTGAGCCTCCTCACTCTTGTAGCACCCATACCACATCCCTTCCTTCCCTTTGCAGCTCTAGAAATAGCATTTTCCTTGAGAAACAAGCTAAGACAGATTGCAGAAATATTGACTCTGGGAAGGCTGAGTTTCAAATTAAAGCCTATTTCAATTATACATGTAAAGAGGTTTGTGAAATAATTAAGAAAACCCCACAAAACCAACAGAGATACATTGAAATGCATGGAAACTGCTAATAAGTATTATATTTTACATAAAAATTGACACTGAAGGAAATTGAATTTTGTTACTTGCAGGCAATGGCAAAGTAGACTAGAAATGTTTAAGGGAAATAGTAGTTCTTTAAAATATCATTGAAAACAATTAGCTAAGGAAGGTGGCTGTGCTAATCCTGTGATGTGAGTCCCACCTGCACCCAGCTTCCAAAAACTATTGTATGGCATTGCTTCAGCCAAGCACAGAGACACGGCCTCCACATAACACAGGTTTTCAGCTAACAGAAGCCATTTCAGCTACAGCAGAGATACAGTGACCCAGCAAAAGGGAATGAGAGGAAGGCTCCCCATTTCCTCCAATCCCTCACAGACCATTCTGGCAGAAGGAAGCTCTGTAGGACAGTTACTTTCCTAGGTGGATGCCACTTTGAGCACTCACATGGTTCTCATCACAGGTGAACCTGTGCATCTCACAGCTTGGTTTTAAAAAGACTGTATTTGTCTTAACACTTCAAAGAGTTGTAACAACACTCTAAAACATTGGTTTTCTTGCATTTTGAGGTTCTTAGCTTACCTGCTCCTGAACATTAAGGCCCACACAAGTAGGCACACCAGCCACCAGACTCTTCATCAGCGCAAAATGAGACTGATCGCCATCCTTCGTATATCACAAGCATTGCACGTATTTTTGTAACAAAGATAGGGAAGGCTTAAACGAGAACACTAACAACATCTGCCACCTTGTTGAGGGCTCTGTCCTTGAACTACTTAGGGATGTGCATTCCAGGTGAGCATGCATTCTGTAGCTGCTGTTTGCTAGCTGTGCATTTATTACAGCACCCGAAGCTCCTTACAGCCATGCCTGGACCAGGAGGGCATATGCAAACCCAGTACTCCGACACACACAGGCAGCATTCCCACAGCTGTGCTCCTTAACAAGGAACCCGGGTTAGATGCTTAAATAAAACCTGGGAAATCTGTATTTCAGTCATGATTCTCCCACAGACTCCCTGTGTGACCTTCAGCAGGTCATTTGAGCTCCCTGTAGGAATAAGGCTGATAACACTTCCACTATCTGCCTTGCCTAGTTAGACTTTAAGCTCCTCAGACAGAGATTGTCTCTTCCATGCACTGAGCCTCTAACAGTTGGAGCCTCTAATAACTTCTGTAATGCAGATAATGAACAGTACCAATGCAAGCAGCACTGACAGGGCTGTACTAACCCCCAAAACCATGGCAAAGGGACAAAAGTAAGCAGCAGAAAGTTGTGGTTAAGCAGAACAGGGATGTTATCAAATGCAAACATATTTCTGAGCTGTGTGATCAAACTGGAAGGCAGGGTTTGGGCTGTAACTGAAGGAATCACGTTATTACCCACTCGCACAGCCTGACAGCACAGCCCCATGCAGAACGCGTGAAAGCTTTCCCTTTCTATTATGCTTAGGTGCTGTGATGGAAACTCATTTTTTCTCTTTTCATAAATACAAACATAAATGACTAGCAGACTGGAAAGTCAAAATCTTGGGGGGGGAGCTGCTCTCATGTTTTATCAATGAGGAAGCAGAGCGCTGGGCATCACGATTTGTCTGTTTGCCTGTTTTCATTATCTTTTTAATGTTAACATTAAAGTCTTCTGGAGACTGCATTAAAAAAAAAGTGTGGAATGACTATTTGAATAGAGATGAAATGCACCTCTGAGAATAGCAGCTCATAGCAAGGCCTATGAGCTGGGAAACACATTGCAATGTCAGGGCAGAGGTTTGCTGAAAGATTCATTCCTGTTCCAGGTTCTGTTTTAATTCTTGTAGCTTTTGGCCTTTGCTCAACAACAGCATGAAGAGAGTTGGGACCACAGGATCCCAGACAGCACAGAGAGCTCGAGGGATGGGTAAGCTCTGTCTAAAAGGGAGGTGCAGAGGAAACCTTTGGGCTGGGTTCTGTTCGGTTGATTCTTTGCTTGTTTCCATTCCTGCTTCAGGTTCTTTATTACTTTGGGGTTCTTTTCCAATTAGACATTCAGATCTTGTCGACCCTGTTTCTCATTTTGTGGATGGGTTGAGAACTAACGGGTTTAGGATATCAGAGGAACCAAGAAATTGGAAGAGCCCTAAAAATCACAAAGAGATTTTTATCTGAAACGAGACAATTGCTTAACGGGTACCACAAAGATGCCTTTTACTAACAGAACAAATGTTCAGGCCAGCTTTCGCATAGCAGGAGGTGCAGGCTGCTTAGGAAACTCGCCTCACAGCCCACCCAAAAACGCTGAGGCAAGTGCAAAGCCCATCCACACACATGCTAATGTGGATGCACACAGAGAGGCTTTAACGAGGAGTAAGCAGCTTTCCTGTGAGTTCCTCTGCTCCCCTTACTGGTTTCTGACAGACTCCCCCCAGTTCCACCACTGCATCCCTGTGCAAGAGCAGCTGATAATTATCCTCTCTTGGGCATTGAAGCCAGAAACAATGGGTGAGATAGCTTATGCCACATTGATGTTTTTATACACACATATATGTTGCTTATGCCACAATTCATTCCTGCTGCCACTGCTCTGCTACAGAAATACTGGTGATGGGGCGTGATTATCTGCTGGTGCCTTTCTGTCCCTGAGTCTCCTGATGGAGAAGGAAAAAAAGGTGGAAACAAGCAGGAAAGCCCTCCCAAATTCTGTGTGAAGGTTCAGGTAAACCCGAGCTTTCTGAAGCACCTATTCTCACACATATAGCACATAGATGAAGGAAACTGATTTCAGATCAAAAATCTGATCAACTCTAAGGAAAAGTAAAACCACAGCTCAGAAAGTGGCCCATTAGCTCACTGTGAGTGGCAAGATGACTCTGGCCCATGCTGCTTCTTTGCTTTCTTTATGAAGGCCTGCCTAAGCCCCTGCTCCTATCCGGGGTGCATCTGGACTCCTACCTAAGCTCCAGAGAGGATCCAGTGCTGGTGACTGGGAAGCCAGAGCCCTTATGGAGTCAGTGGTTACAGGGTGCTGCACCCCAACTGCACTCAGTGCTTACCTACACAGAAAACTCATAAAGTTAATAGTAAAATTGAACCCCCTTCTCATGGAAAGCATTGGGACCTAAAGTGTGGGCCTAAAGATGAGCACAGTCCCCTGCGCACTCCTGAATCAGGGCCAGGATAAGCAAGGAGCAGAGGAAAGGGAATTACTTCAGCTTTGTTCCCTTCTGGATGCTCCATATGCTGCAGCCAGCTGTTCTGGGTTTGTTCATACTCATTACAGTGGGTATGTGTGACAGACTCTACGTCCCTTCAGAGTGACTCAATCATACAAGGTCTCAGATGGTTTGCTGAGAGCTCTAATGCAGGTTGTGTTCCACCCTTCTCCATCCTCCCACCCCCAGACTTCCTCCTGTCTCAGCCTAATGGCTTTAACAAGTGACACCCTCAGGACAAGAGGAAGGTTAGGTGACTGCTCTCTGCCCTTTCTGAGTTTCCTCCTGCCATCTTACAAACATCTCAGAATACACCTCTTATATACAAACAGAAGGAACATACGTCACTAAAAGAACAAGAAAACTTGGGTTTGGGGGGAGAAAAATGGTGATGGGGTGCAGCAAAGCCCACCATGCTCTGCTGACCCCACCAGTTTGACATCATGCAAACTGCATGTGCAGTTCCGGAGCTGCTGCCGCAGCCAACATGCTCCTGCAGTATATTCTGATAGACACAGCAATGCAGTCATGCCCCCTCCCCATGTCCTGAACTGGTGTAAGGCAGGCTTGTGGACCAAGCTCACAGGTTTGGAGATCTCGTGATCCTAGAACCTGTCCTGGCGCACAGACACCACAAGTGCTCCTAATCACCTCTGCCTCCATCACCCTCACGATGTCACCAGCCCCTCAAGTCCCCACGTTGCCAACTCCCTACGGGATCCCAGAGGGAGCTGAGACTTGACTACAGCAATAATAACCAAGCATAAGCGGAAGGGGGCTGGTACATCCCAGGATCAGACCCCTCATTTATCCTCCATACACCCCTAAGTAGAGGGGCACACTGCTAGAGAAAGTCTCTGCGGTTTAGTATTCTGCTATTCTTGCCAAAAGCTGCTGTGCCACTTGCCCACAGCGGGTCTGCAATGTGATGACAGGAGAATTTGGCTGTTCTCCTGCGGCTGTCCCAAACCATCACATCTCCCAAAGACCTGCAGCCTTCTCTGGGCTCTTCTTTCCTTATTAATTCATTCATTCAAACAGAAACCCGTCCCCCATCACTTTTTCCAGTAGATTTCCCTTCCACTGGCTCGGAGTGGTTCCTCCCACTGCTCCCCCACATGTTGTCTCTCAGCTTTAATCAGTCACTTCCTTATTTCCCATCTGATTTCCCAAGAGCTGCCTGGCCCTCAGCCAACCTCAGAGCTGGCAGAAGCAGGTGCAGCTCTGACAAAGTGGCATCAGTCTGTGTGCACCCTGAATTGGAGATGTCTCGCTGATGGAGACCTCTTGCTCCCAAGTACTTCTGAAAGCACAGCCTCATGGTTTGCATATGTGACTGAAGTACAGGGGAAAAGGAGTCACTTCTTCCCTCTTTATCCTGTTCCTAGAACCACCAAATGAATAAGCTGCCTCATCCTGTGCAATTTCTACCTCTCTTTGAAACACAAATGCATTCCACGGTGGATCAGAGGGACTGATGGAACTGCCAAGTGCTACTGTGGTACCACCAGAACCTTTATTTACCTTTCCCACCACCGCCAGATCACTCTGCCGCTCCTTGCTCTCCTTTGCTGCTGTCCTATTGCAAAGGTCTCCCATTCAGAATCCCTTCCTAGCAAAAAGAATGTCATATTCTCCTGGCCAAGGGAACCTCTCGAACACACAACCAACCTCTGGTTTTTCTACACCAGTATTACTACAGCACTACACAGGTAGTGCAGGCTGTCAGACACAGCCTGAACCTTGCCTAAGTAGGAGTCACCTGCACTGTTGCATGAACTGTAACCTGATGTGAAGGAGGAAAGCAGTTTGTTCTCTCTCTAAGCCTCACTGTTTCGCATCTGACTTGAAGAGATGCATGCCTGCAGATCCATCTTCAGGGAAGTCCCAGAGCCCTGGAGCACAGGCACATACAAACTGGAACCTAGTTTCTAGAAGAAATATTTGTGCCAGGAGTCTTGAAAATATTTCCAAGCTAGAGGCAACACTGTGCTGATTCACACTGCCACTGAAACCCATTCAGTTTTCAGAAGCATGAATGATACCTGTCGAGGGACCTCCAGCTCTTTATTAGATTTGCTTTACTAGCGAAGCCAACATGAAGTCTTGTGGTTCAGGCACCAACAGGATTGGAGCAGTGGAACTCCTTGCTTGAGGCGAATAGATGCTAGAAATTCTCCAAAGTTGAAGAAGTAACTGCAAAAATTCAAGGGAGGATGCCCCATTAGAGCTACTAAATGTAATGAACCTTAAACACATGAGAGAGTACAGGAAAATAGTCATCCCATGTTTGTTTTATAACCAGCAAGAGAGAAGGGCATGGCTGGAAAACAAGTGGCTTTGTATGAGCTGATTTCTGTCTCTCCCCGAGTGCAGGAACTGTGCTACCATCACCGATATATATGACTGCACTAGCAGTTTATTTGCATTCTTCAGCTCGAATGGGATGAATCCAAACTTCAATGGTGTACACCCACAGAGAACAGAATCTGCACCTCATTGCCCACTACAACAAACTAATGTCCTGCTGGAGTCAGTCTTTGATGAAACATGGCTTTGAGGAATTACATCTCTGAACATTACAAGAGGGGCTGTTCTCTCATGCTACTGTCCCTTGTGCCACCGTGGGCAAACAACCTCTGCAGAGCAGTCCCCTCATTCAGCCAAAGGAAAAGCAAACAAGACTCGAGTCCCACTGTGATTCTAGAGAGAAGGATGTGTAAAGGAAGTCTCCCAAGGTCATGGTGGAGAAAACACCCACAGCTGCACCAGCAGCTGTCAGGCTCTGCCGAGATGCCTTTGCTGAGGTCTCTGCAAATTAAAGGGCATCACTGAGCACAGGACTAGAGATGGCAGCATGCGTTGGGCTCTTCTTACCTGGGTACAGAGAATAAAGCCCACCTGCTCGTACCCTGTGCATGGAGCTATGCACTGTCCCTTCAGATGCAGCTGAGCCTCACGCTGGAAGAACAAGAAGGAGGTGCCAAAGGCTGGAGCTTCTCCTTTTTTCCTTGACAGCTCTGAAACACCAAATATACCACAGCATCTGGCTAAGCAGCCTGGCTCACGCTGTCGCTCCCTTGCCAAGGAGACTGACTGACAGATGAGATCAGACACACGGATGATGGGCTGGGACATCTTGAAGCCCCAACTCAAGCCGCCTGCTGATTTCTGTTTGCAGCATTAATCTCCAGTGACAGAGGGGCCCCCAATATCCATAAACCAGCTGTGCAGCACTGTAAGTAGGACATCATGTCATATATGCTAAGGGGAGCACAAGGGACATCTAAGGTGCCTTGGTGCATGCCAGGGCAGAACGTCCCAGTAAGAAACTCTGCCACTGATAGGAAGAAAGGCTGAAATTGCCGTGGTGAAGTAGAACAGAGAAGTCCCAAGGTACGGATGGGAGGGTTGAAGTCTCCCATCCCAAGGCAGCCTGTATGTAACTCACTGCAAAGCTTCCTGTCATTAGGAGATCTATAAAGCATTTTCCTGTCACTAGGAGATCTCCAAATCTCTAAAACAAATGCCAAAGAGCAGTGACAAAATTAAGCCTTGATCATGGAGGGCCATCTCCCGCACCGGCTGCTTCGTGCCACGCAGCAGCCCATCAGCCCTGCCGTGCACTGCCTGGCTGCAGGGTCTGCTTCTGCTTCTCCCTCTTCTTCCACATTCCAGTGTGACCTTTGCCTGATCTCCACTTCAAATACTCCATCCCCAGCCCTTCTGCCTCCCCTGGCAGCACATATACCCTCTGCTTCACCACAAAGCTATGAATCATGATAGAATAATAAGCTCGTTTATGAGCTGCACACAAGCCCAAAGGACCAAAGAGCGGAATAAATCGCTACAAAGCTCTCTAAGCCGATTTATTCATGCAGGAGTTTTTTTGCTTTGACTCTAGCCTCCTCTAACTGCTGTCCAAACAATGTGGTAATGCAGCAGGACAAACAGCAACCTTCCTTCAAGAGGTTCATTACTTTTGTCTTTTTGAGATCAAGAGATGAACTGACTTGTAAAGGATTTGAATCCCAGCATGACAGCTGAATGCATCACTGCTCTGCCTGATTCTCAGGCTTGCAGTAAGGCCTGCAGCAGTGTGGAATATGTAAATGAACAACTAACACAGGCTTACAGCATGCAGCTCCACTGGGGAAAGATGCTGCCTAACCTCCAGGGTCCTCTTGTCCTCAGGATGGTGGACAAGGATTCAAGCATGGGCCTCTCTTGGGGTAGGAAGATTTCCTAAGTTGAACACAGCTGTTTGTTGACTGGCACAATGCAGTATCCATAAAAAGGTCTTCACCCTTCTTTCACACTAAGGATCACAGCACTCTACAGATACCAGTCCTCCCTGCATGGCTGAGTCCATAGGATGGCTCAGAATCACTCCCTGTATCTTACAAATAGGAAACTGAGGCAAGGCAGGTTGAAACCACTCATCTGGGTTTGCCTTGCAAGGTAGGCATGGAATTGGAATAGAAATCTTCAGATTATTCCTGCCTGCCCCCCACCATCCCACCTCCCTTTCGCCTTTCCCCCAGCCCCCTTAAAACTCCCATCTGTTACTTACATTTACATTACAGCACATCCCAAGGGGTCATAGCTCAGGCCCACAGGTAGAGGCAGGTTTTTTACAGGGGGGTGAGTAACTCAATAACTCAGCCCAGTGGAACATTCATCCTGGGCCACAGGAAAGGATCAAGTTCCCACAGCAGACTACACTGCTGCTCCCAAAGCCTCTTGCAACTCCTAGGTACTATACAAGTGCAGAACATCGCTCTTCTATAGATGCTTCAGGTAGGAACTACGAAGAGAGAAGAAGCAGGGCTCAGCTAAAAGAGAAAAAGGCACAAGATGACGTCTTGTGCAAGCATCCTATTTAGTGACTATCCAGGCAGTATGAGACATTAACAGATCCCTCACAAGCCCTTGCTATTATTGTTTCACAGGGGCATCACAGCAAAAAGGAAGTCTTAAGAATGAGTAAGTTGGGTCCTTTGATTCATTACTCCCTGTAAAGTCTTAAAAGCACTACAGCGAGACAGAAAACACCAAATCAAACTGCAAACAGCATTCCCCTGATCCGGGGAGTTTGTCCTTTGGGAGGAAGTTGGCTACTTTCACTGATGTCCTCTCTGCTAAATCCCCAAGACTTTCTGAAATCACTCTGCAGAACAGCTGGCTTTCCAACCGTGTTGCCCTCATGCTGAGAGTATCCCTAATTTATCTCTGTGGGGATGAAAGGAGCTGGGAGGAAGGCATTCAGTTCTTCTTCAAATAAATCCCTCTTTGCTTTCAAAGCAGCCCAGGAATCTCTCAGCTGGCATTTTCATTCATGACTAAACACTGGTGGAGGGTGTAATATGTGGCTTAAAGGAACAGCTCACTATGAACACATAAACAGACTGCCAGGCTTACACTGGCTCTGCTTTGCAGCAGGACTCAGACACTGGGCGCTGATGGGCTTTTGCTACCCCCTTTCCTTTACATAATTAAAGAGTGATTATTTTGCAGCACGGGATGGAACCATGTTCAACAGCCTGGTGACAGCAAGGAGCTCGAGTAGGGGAGGGGGAGGCACGCTCTGCAACTAGTGGATAAATGGCCTTCAGAAATTGTGGAGGAGGAACAGAAGCTGCAAGGAAAGGAGAGGCTGGGAGCGAAAGGAGGAGCCGTTCAGTTCCTGTAGGGGTGTAAATTTCAGCAAAGTGCTGCTCCAGGACGAGGGTTGAGGTCCATTTAGCAGAGCAGTGGGGGAGAAGCTCAGAATCACATTAGGAAAGCCAATTAATTCTTCCCCATGCCCTCAGTGCAGGCTCGACTCGGCACCCACTGCAGTTACTGGAACTCTTCCAAACGACTGTAGTGACCCTTAAAGGCTGCTAGCAAGGCCTGTACTATGAGCTATTAGCAGGAGCTGCCCAGGACGAAACAGAACCTGGAGCCTGTGGAGGTGTGTATCCCACGTGAACAGCAATCTCTGCAGCTCTATGGGGATCAGGCCAAGCCTCCTGTGGGAGTGCGGGGAAAGCAGCCAAACAAGACAAGAGACAGTTTGGAAGGAAGGCTGACCCCGCTGATTGCATGAGTGATCATTTATCTTCAGGAAGGATAACACCAGATCTGTTCGGCAAAGATAAAGATGAAGAGCAACTTGCTCGGCAGTTCAGGGGAGCAGGGATGGAGGCAGTTATGTTTCACTGGCCACGAGCTCACATTTACCCCATTCTGCAACCATGGGGGGACCTGATCGCTCCCTACAAGTGCCTGACAGGAGGATGGAGCCAGGAGGGGCTGGGCTCTGCTCCCAAGGAGCAAGGGATGGGACAAGAGGAACCGGCCTCAAGCTGCACCAGGGCAGGTTTGGATGGAGCTGAGGAACAATTCCTGCCCCAGAGGGTGCTCAGGCTTTGGAACAGGCTGCCCAGGGCAGGGCTGCAGGCACTAGCCCTGCAAGGGTTCAAACACCATGAAGATGAGGCCATGGGGCAGTGGTGGCCTTGGCAGTGCTGGGAGCAGTTGGACTGGATGAGCTTAAAGGGCTTTTCCAACCTGGTGGATTCTGATTCTATGTTAACTCAGCATTATGTTAACTTAGACTCGGCAGTGCCATAGCAAAGGCAAAACAGGCAGAGCCCACTTGTGCTGCCTGTGAAGAGCTCCCCCAGCAGTACCACCACTGCTCACATGTGAAGCAGCCAGTTCCAATTTGGCCCTGGTCTCTTTTCAGTAGCAGCAGCCTCAGAGCAACCACACTGTACTTAGAGACTTTTCCTGTCATAAACTAAAGGCAGAGCAGCTCTGGCAGTGATTTCAAAGGAGGCAGGCAGCTTGGTGCTCTCAAGAATCAAGAATCTACATCCTGAACGCTTTGGGACACTTTCCTTAAGAGCCCACAAAGTGTTTTGAACGAGGTGCTTGGCCTCTTGAAGGCATTTTGCTATCATAGAAGTGCTACTGTGGCTCTTACAGTCAGACGGCTTCAAACTGGTTCCAAATCACCATAATGCAGAGACTGATCTAACACCTTGCTGTATTTAGTATAGACATTTTTTCCTCATTTTCACAGGCAAATAACCACTAAAATTTGGCTTTGCATCAATAACTTGCCCAAGATAATAGGACAGATGAAAAGAAGGGCTGACTAGCAGGAAAACATGATAAAAAGGTGCTTGACTGCATGAGCCAGTACTGGCCTCTGTGTCAGCGGCACAATTAGTCCTCCCCTTGCAGGCCGCATGGTTTGGTGTTGCATTTGACAGACAAATCAATCCTCCCCTTCTTCTAAGCACTGTCTAATGAATAAATCACCAAGGTCACTGGTGCTGCTACTTCGCCCTTTCCCTGCCAGCCAGCTGGAGCTGGACCTGCTGCCTGACTCCATCTGCTGTGCTTCCAACAGGATCCAAGAGTCCTAGGGAGTGAAATGGTGTAGTTTAAACACACGAGTGGGCAGCAAAAGCCCCTGGGTTTACTCCTGACTAATGTGTTGTCTTGGGCAAGTCACACCTAGCCTTTAGGCCAGACTGCATTCACTTAGCACATCCTCTCTGCTAAGCCAGGGCCACAAGCAACCTCATCTGTTGTGAGGCATCCCTGCCCATAGCAGGGAACTGGATGATCTTTCAGTCCTTCCCAACCCAACCCAGTCTGTGAATCTATGATTGTTATGCCACAGCACTATAAACAAATTGTTATAATGATCTGCTCTTGTGCATACAAAGGAGCCCATACAATAACAATCACAATTGCAGTAATTTACTCAGCACCAAGTATATATTAAGTGCTTTCAAAACACCCAGGAAGATGAGGCTGCTGTCCTGAAGCACTCACTCTAAACAGAGAGGAGGAGGAGATGGGAAGACGAACACGAAGGGACCAGGAGAATGGCAACACATCTGAGTCCTGCCAGATGAAACTTCCTGCTGACCTGCAAAACCGCTAGCCAGCCCTAGAGAAAGCTGGCCTGTGCTTGCTTTTGTTTCCTTTACCCATGGCTGTTCCTACAGCTATACAAGGCCTCCACCCCCTCCAGCACTCCCCCGTGTACGGAATCTCCCACCCCTGCTCTAATTGCCTCACTCCACTTTGTGAGCATCCCGGAAATCCCAGCAGACCAATGAACACATCACCTAAATACTTCTTGAGGGACCACAGAAAGTGTTTCCCAAAGCCTGGCGTAAGGGGTGAACGTGATTTCTGCAGCAGCCACAGGAGTGGTTGGAAAAGAGAAGCCCTCTCAAAGGAAGAGGTGGCCAAGGAGGCAGAGGTGAGTGCTGGAGGGGACAGGGATGACACATTGCCCACTGGCCCAAAGTCAGCTGAGGAGAGTGTCTCCACTTCAGACCCCATGGACAGGGTTCCTTCCCAGGCTGTGGGCAGCACTCAATCATATATAAGAGAAGCATGACTGAGCTGGAAAATGGCTGAGGACTCCATAATGACAACAATCCCACCCTCAAAAGGAGTAATTTTGTCATCTTCATCTCATACTCTCCTTTATTGCCCTTTTGATGCTGCAAGTCAGTTCCCAGCCCTGCCCTCAGCACCCTGCCCATGCTGCTGTCCTACTTCCCAACCTACCACTGCCCTCCCTTTTTTCTTCCAAGCTGACAACTCCAAGGGAGCTTTGCCCCTTGGCTAGATTGTGAGGTCCCTGGAAAAGCACCTGTCTTCCTCTTGTTGGTTCTGAGGGCCTGTGATGCTATGGGAGCCAGCTCTCACCCGCACATCTGCATGATTTGTGGATGCACTGGCACACAAGGATTTAGGAGAGCTGCAAGGAATTTGTGTAGGGATAATCCAACAGCCCAGCACAGCAGAAGTACCTTGAGTACACACAGCCATTAGCAAAAGAAGAAAGTAGAGCAGAAGGGAGAGCAGAGGCAGGAGGAAGAGACAGCATGGACTTGCAGGAGGAATCAGTGGAGCGGTCCGCCTCAATGCAGGCCAAGTGTTAAGGCAGGAAGAAAGCAAAAGGCTGATGAAGTCCTTCAGAAAATGATCTGCAAACCAGTCCTTTGTCCTTGATGTTACAATGAAGATGAGTTACCTACTGCTAAATGGACCAAGACACCCTGGCACAGAGAGAGAGTAATGGCCTGGAGAAGCATGTCTTCCCACACCAACTTTGCCCACCAAGGGGGTCGGTGATACCCCTAGGAAAAACACCAGAACAAATCCTTTGCCTTAGCTGGGCTAGACAGAACTTCGTACCCGAAGTGCTGATTGTAAGTTCCATTTAGGTATTAAGCAAGAAAGGGAATACTTCAATACTTCCCTCACCAAACAGCACACTTCAATCAATTCTGCTTGAGCCTCAATGCTGTCAGGGCAGTTGACTGCTCCTGCCTGACTATTAACCACATCATCAAGGAAAGGCCAGCCATGGAAGTTGCAGAAGAAGAGACAATCCCCATACAGTAATGAAAGATGACTGTCTGATGTCCTTATATTATTAATTACAAATAGATATTAATTAGCTATTAATTATTGTTACTGTAGTATTAGATATTAATTACAAATACAGCTTTCTGCCATGCAGACATTCTAGCAAAGGTACAAAAGGCAAGTTCAACTGCCTCTTTCCATCAAATTGATGGAATAAGAAGTAGCCAGTCCTCTGGGGTAGTATGAATCATCAAAATGCAGCCACCCCTAGGGTGGGATGCAACTGTGTGCAGTGACAGCGCCTAATCTGTTAAGGCAGAAATGAGCACAGCTGTAGAAGCCAAAACAGAACACAAAAGTGAAACGAGGCAGAGAGTGCCAAGATTCCTCCCTGCCACAACTTTCCCCAAATCAGGCGGTAGAAACCAGAAGGAGATCTCTTGTTAGTAACCTTGAAGCTGGCCCTGATGCATAGTGACCCTCATTAGTGACTCTAAGGGCTAAAGACACCTGAGAGGCTCATATCCCATCTTGAAAACACCCCCACTACTCACCATTTGCACCTTCCTCACTGGCATAAATGTGTTAGGAGCTTGGGGATGTTGTAAGGACAGAGCAAAGCACTAAGATGAAGAGCCCGTTGGACTGTGCACAAGGCATAGCTCCACACACTGCAGCTTGTAGCAGGTCCTCAATCACCTCTCCTCTCCCACACCACAGAGAACAACAGCACTATCTGGCTGCCACTGCCTTGGCTTGGCTTCCTCCTTACCCTCAGGATGGAGGAGGTGACCGTATCCCAACTTCAGTACACCAGGACGCACAAAAGCTGCTGCTTTTTTCCTGTTGGTCTGTTTGAACATGCAACACCTCCTTCCCTTCACTGTCTTTTATATGAGCCTGTGTATACAGATACTCAGCAGAGGGTTAGGTTGTAAATCTAGCTCCAAGACAGTAAATTCAGCTTTCTCAAAACATACATTCATTGTCAGCGAGCAAAGGAACCCAGAGTTTTGCAGACAGCAAGGCTATTAAATGCTGCTGTCAGAACAGCTTTATTTGACTACATCCACTTTGTAGATGTAAGGGAAATGAAATTTAGTACTGCTTGGGCCTGCCACCAGCACTGCATAGCCTGGGTGTACAGGCAATGGCCACTGCTTCAAGGACACTCTTACCTGCTCACGTGCAGACCACACAGCACATAGCCACCAAGCCCATAACATCAACACAGCAGAACCAGACCCTAGGCCCACGAGGGAGACTAAGCTCTAGGGTGCTTTTTGTCTCTATCTAGCCTGAGAGACAGAATTACTCCCAATTTAAGCTCTCAAAGGAGCACCATGAAACAGCAAGGTCCAGCTCTTTCATAAATGCATACAATCCTGGAAGCAATGAGCCATGAGCCAGGCTGGGCAACAACCTCCCCAACAGGATACAGTACCACAGTACCTGAGCCAGGCAGACAGCAATGGGTCCTATCAACAGATCATCAGGCAAAAGCAAGTTCTGAGGGCAAACCATCCTCAATGCAGGAAAGAGCTGGGAGCAGGTACACTGGAGCTCAGGAAAGGACTGAAGCCCAGGCCTTAAACAGTGCTCCAGGACTGACGGGGGGATGGAGATCCCAGGTTAGAGCAATGAAAGTGTGCCAGTGCACTCACTGCCCTGCCAGGGAAAGGCTGTGTTCCAGGGGCCAAACCTGCTGCCCTTTCCATAAGGAAGACCCTTCTGAATGGAACTGGGCTGCTGGAGGCTGCTCCTTCCCTCCATAGCTGCTGCCAAAGGGCACTGAATTTAAGATGATGAGGAAGCTGCAAGAGGTGGCAGACACTGAGGGAGGAAGGGAAGATGACAGAAGAGAAGGTATATTGAAAGATAGAGAAGGCAGAGGACCAATAATAATCCCTGGAGAGAGGCAGAAAACCTTTCCTGCTCACAGGAAACAGAGTCCCTCGTGCCAGTCTCTTCCTCCAAGCCCCACTGAGACCATTTGCCAGTACTGCCGTGACTTAAAAGCAGCTTCCCGTTTTGGTGTAGAGAGGACAGGCCTGGAGCCCACGGCACACAAAGCACCTCCATGACCCACTGACCCCATTTCCTGCTTCAGCAGCAGGACTAAGAGAAGTGACAACTTCCAGCAGGCACTATAGTGGAAAGATCCATCTTGGAACCACAGGGACAACATCTCCTCTGCTGAGAGGCCCAGGAGGAGATTTTGCTGCAGGACACGTAGAGAGGTGACCTCAGTCCTGCAGGGATGCTGAGCACAGGCTCAGTTACAACGGCTGCAGAGTTTATGCCCAGGAACTTCCAGGGAACTTTGAAGGATATTTTCTTCTTTCAGCCAGCTTACTTCACTAAAGCAGTGAGCAGTCACCACAAAGTCAACTTCCCCATGTCTCAGAAGACCACTGCTTTACCTGCTGATGCACATGGTTAGAGTGCATTTTGGGTTCTCTCTGGAAAAAGGATTTAGCATGCAGAAGCATCCCAGGCTCAGTTTCTGTCCCAGTAAAGTCCTACAAAGCCACATCACTGCTTAATGAGATGGCTATCCAGCCCCATGAGACTGACTGCCACATCCTGCTGCCAAGCTACAGAAGCCAAGAAGTTCTATGAGTGATCCAAGTGCAAGAGGACAGTGTAAGACAGCAACATAAACCAGTGCACTAAGCCAAGTGAGAGAGAATCAGGCTCTGCCTATAGAGGTGTCACAACAGTTTAGGGTTTACTATATAGGGTCTATATATACAGGGTCTATCATAAAGCAATAGAGCTGGGCCCAAATATGGAGAGCAGAAGGAACAGCTCACAAGAAGCAGTACCAACAGTCCTTTGTAGTTCACACAGGTGACCATTAGATAGCTCCCTGGCTAAACAGGGCATATTCAGCAGAATTCCTCTCTTTCTGTTTCTATGTGATTTCCAAAGCTGCTTGAGGGAATATCTAGTTCCACTTTAAATTAGTGTGAATCAAGCACTGAAAGCCCCATGGTAACTTGGCAAATCTCTGCTTTAATATAGAGCTTCACTGTAATTAATATCAGATTGTAGAGCTCTGGGATGTACTGCAAGGTCAGTGAAGTGTCTCTGGCATTATCCTGAAGGTCTTTAGGCTGAACAATAAGGAAATAGCATGCGGCAATAACTGCAGCTTTACGGCTTCGAAAGGACACTGCCTCCCTCCATAAGAGGTTACAGAAGCAGGGTTCAGCCCGTGCTCCTCCAGTCCTTGGGAGCCCGGGGACTGATTGTGAATTGGATTAGCAGGGCCGCTGTCAGATGTCTACAACTCATTTTGCAGCAATCCACACCTCACTGAGGAAACCTTGCAAGGTGTACAAGTCAAAAACATGTACAAGTCAAAAACATGTAGGTTTTGGCACCAGACAGCCCCTGCGCATCCTCCTGCTGCATCAGCTCTATTATTAGTACAGGCCGTTACCCCTCTGTCCTGTGCACCCTGGATATGCAGCGAGACCTACTCACCCATGAGGCCACGCAGAGCAAGGCTGGGCTATTGCAAAGCTGCACCTCTGAAAGTATAGCCACAAAACTTCAGCTTAATAGCTTCCCCTTGTTAATATCCAAGTGTGCACAGGCCATAGTGATCTCCCCAAGCAAATGTTCAGGAAAAAGGCCAGGTACAAATCAACAGTCATCCTGAGCTCTCCAGAGGAGAAGCTGTAGTATCAAGCCCCGAGTTCAGAGTTGTCTCCAGCTGCCCAAAGGCAAAGGGAGCAGCTCCTCCTTAGAGTACAGTAGCAGCATGGAGGAAAGAATGTGAATGACCCCACAATGGATTAAAGACAGCAGGGACTAGACGTGGCAGGACACAGAAGGGGAGCCTGGTCTGGGGGCACAGCCTGCACCAAAGTCCTCTCTACCTTACAAGCTCTTCCAGAGCACAGCTTGGATGGGAAGAGAGCAAGGGCCCCCCTAACACTGCCACTGACAGGTAGACAAGACTTCAGCAACCCAAAGCAAGCCCACCCCAAAAGTACCATGGGACAGGGAAGCAGGGGCATCCCCAGGGCATCAGCTTTTCCTATGTGAACTGGTCTGAGTGCAGAACGCTGAGCAAGGTGCTCTCATGTCTTGTATAACTGCAGGTTACATTCGCCCAAGCCAAAGGCTGCCTTAAATCAACAGAAAATAGGATGGCAAGAAGCAGGCAGCAAGACAAGGAGAAGAGAAAGACCAGGAAGTAGATATTTCTAGCTTCTAAATAAATCTGACAGGGAATATTCATCTTAAATCAGGGCTGCCACCAAGCCAGTTGGAAATGTGCCTGGCCCGCTTCCCTGTCACCTTGCCAGTTGCTGAGGAGACAACTGAATTTGCCAAGAGTACTTTTTTAATGCCCAAGAACAGGATTTGCTGCACATGCCAGACCCTTTGTACATGCCCAACTGCACTGCCTACCTTGGCCTTGCTCGTCTGAAACTGCTTTCACAACAGAATCACATGGGTGCCAAACCGTTTCCCCAGATAGTGGAGTAATGAAAGCATGACCACAGTGCACGCTGGGCTCCCTCTGACCAAGGGTTTAGCATAAAATGCCCCATCTTCTACACAGACAGCTCCCAGCCCGGGTCTGGACACATTTTTGTTGTGGGTGTGAGTAAAGATTGGATGCCGCATTCTGCTTCCTCTCAGCAGTCCAAATCGCTCCCATCTTGGTAGCCTTCCAAAGCCTTTTCATAGCTTCTCTTAAGAGACACATTGTCCTACAATTGGCCAGAAAAAGCTCCCACAGCATCTCAGCATGCAGAAGTATGCAAAAAGCCCTGAGTACACACAGCAAGAGAGACCAGACAGGAGAGACTCGAGGATGCAGGTGGAATTTGCAGGATAGAGGCTGTTACCACCCTGGCCAAACATCATGGAGACACAAGCAGTAGCCGGAGTCTACCCCTTGGAGACCTTTAAACCTCTGTCAAGCCAACCTGGCGTTAGAGCTGACCTCAGGCAGCTAACCAGGGAGGAACATTATTGCAACTGGTCAGAAACTGTTCTTTTGCGGTGATCAGTGAGATTTTCCCAAGGCACTCCGGCTTCATTCTGCCAGTGCAGAAGCCAATGTTACAAGCCAGCTCCAGCGGGAGCAAACCAAGGCAACCTTATTACCCCCAAAATCCAAGCCAATTTTCCTACCTCTTGCTCTCTTCAGTTTGAGAGTCCTGACCACATCCTCACCTTGCCGCTGTCACCATCCCACCCACCAAACTCAAGTCCAGCTCACTGAAAACAAGGGTTAAGGAGAAAACAGCAATTTTGTGCCTGGCATTTGCGTTGTTGGATTCTAGCCTGGAAATAAAGGAATATAGAAAAAACACTTGTAAAAATATAAACACAATGTGCTCAAATCATGCTTCCATTGACTTTGAACAGTGTTGTGCCTGGAGTGAAATGGCTCTGTTGGGCTTCAGCTTGTCCTCAGAAACGCATTCTGGGTTCTCAGCAAAGCCATGGGAACTACATGGGTATCTCCAAGGGAAGGATTTGGCCAACTCTATTTAACTATTTAAAATTTCAGGGTTATTTGCAGAATATGGGCCAGAGCCCCATAAAAGCAAAACAATATGAAGAAAAAGATAATCCAGAATGCCTGTGCAACAGCAAACTGCACCCTCTTCTCTCATCAAAGCACATCAATTCACAGAGTGATCAGCATGGGTATTGATTCAGACAAGCAAGAGGCAATATTTACCTAAGCACCTGAGCTTATGGTGTGTTAGAACCACCAAACAGCCTGCAGCCCCAGCAACTGTATGCCATGGGAGAGAATTTTCTATCATTTCAGCCTTAAAAGAGCCATGAAGCAGTAGATAGCATGCACAAAAGTGTGCATTTTGGCAGCATGGGGGTAAGTCATTCTGTGTTAGAGCCAGAGCCTTTTGGGCTGGTTCATGTTGACTCAAATGAGCAGCTCAAACTCATTCTCACGTGTTCTCCTCCCTCTTGTTGCCATACTCTTCCCTTCAAATCCCTGCGCCTGGGACTTTGGCAGGAATTTCTCTCCCCCCCTTCTCATAAGGAGGAAAAAATAAGCACAGAGCTCAGCAAAGCAGGCACAAGAACCATCCACGCCTCTTCCCACACTCTTGTCATGTTTCTCCCACAGTGCCCACCTGCTGAAGCCAGCCTGGGTGTTGTGAACAGCAGAGGAGGAGGAGCACTGGCGTGTGTTCATCCTGGAGCTCCACTCATGTGTTCTTCAGTCCAATCCACCCTTCTTACCCAAATCCCCCTGTTCCCACATCCCAACCCTAGAACTAGATGTTCATCAGCTCCAAGCATATAGTAGTAGATGTAAGGAATGCCACTGGGGCTCTCAGCAGAGAAACCTTGCAGTAACAGGAATTGGTTTAAAAGCCAGATATTGATGTGTCCAGAACATGGGCTGTATTTAATAGCATTTTCCAGGAAGGCATTGCTGCTATCATGTATGCTTGTCAGCTCAGTGTAGTGCATTCACTGCAAGCATACGAAAGCCTATATTTGACATAAAATACCATTAACCCAGAAGAGGGCTCACTTCTGCAACAGGGGTCCTATTTGTTTGGAAATGCTTCTGTGGTGAATGGCATCTCCTCACCACTGAGAAAGTAAATCTAAACCCCAAAGAGTTCTCATCCCAAGGGAACCATGTCCCAGAAAAGCCCAATAGAGATTATTAGGACATTTTATGCGTCAGTAGGTGGTGGTTGTAGGTTGAGACCCTAACTATTCTATGGTTCTATGCTATTAGAAAAGGCTCACAGGCCACACACTATCAGCACCTTCAGAAACCTACTTGTGTTGGCACAGGAAACCCAGGAAAGAAGATACCAAAAGCAGCTGTAAAGTGTTCTCCTTTTAACCTCTTTTCCTTCTGTCATCTTTAGGAGCAGAAAGGACCTCATCCTGAGAGACAAGCAGCAGATGGGATCAGCAGCACCTTTCCAATTCAGTCCTAACCCAATTTTGTCACCATTTCGGGTACAGGACCCCCCTAAAGTCACCTAATTTACCACTCCTACAATAGAGTTGGCCCCATGACACACAGCCACACAGCAGCAGAAGAGGGCAGAATCAGCTTGCACTCCCTGACACATCCCAGGCAGGCAGACAGCACAGAGACCATGCAGCACTTTGCAACCCTCCGAAACAGTCTTAGATTTCATCTCCTTTCCCCCTTTAGCACATGCAAGAGCCCTTTCAGGGAAAGGACTGGATTCTCTTTCCTGACAACCCTCAGCTAAAATGACAAGGCCACATCAGCAAGTGGGACAGCTGGGCCACATAAAGTGGCACAGAACTGGTGCCACAACGGTATCAAGACCTAGTAATTCAGGTACCATTTGGTAGTGGGTATCTCTGGAATCACAGCAGGGCTCTGGCAGCAGTATAGTGCCCATTGCTTCCAGGCACAATTTGTAGTAGCAATGCAACTCCCATCATGATAAGCTCAGTGCAGGCGAAGCTGCCAGCACCCTCAGCAGGTACAGCTGGGAGACGCTTCTCCTCAGTCCATTTCAATACACTTCTCAAGAAGTACTTCACAATCTGATGTTTTCCTGGAGCTGAAGTGTTGTGAATCATCTCAGGAAAATCACTTCAGCTGCTTGTGAGTTACAGAATGATGGAAAGCACACTTTGGGGAAAAAAATTTAAAGCACAAGCTCCACAACAAGACCCAAAAGCCTCCTGGCCAGGAAGCATGGCTGGTGCTTGGAACCTGGCACATGGAGCCTCAATGAGGAGTCTGTGCTTTCCTAAACTGGAAGAAGTTTGGCTTTGATTTAACCAAGTTATGAATGTATGAAAATTGCACACTTAGCAGGCAATGTAGTAGAGTCACAGAATGGTTTGGGTTGGAAAAGACCTTAACATCATCCAGTTCCAACCTCCCACCACAAACAGGGACACCTCACACTAGACCGTATCTCCCATGGCCCTGTCCACCCTGGCCCTGAGCACTGCCAGGGATGGGGCAGCCACAGCTTCTCTGGGCACCCTGTGCCAGCACCTCAGCATCCTCACAGTAGAGAACTTCTTCCTTATACCTGACCTGAACTTCCCCTGTTTCAGTTTGAACCCATCAACCCTTGTCCTATCACTACAGTGCCCGGTGAAGAGTCCCTCTCCAACACCCTTATAGCCCCCTTCAGATGGAAGCCTTTGTGCAGCCCTAACTCTGCATTAGCATACCCTTATTCATCTAAGTAAGTGTTGCAAATTGTTTCTCTGTTAATTACTTCAGTGATGGACATTATTATTTTCCCTTTTGGAAGGCAGACTCTGTTTCAGGAGGGTTAATAATCCTGCTAACTCTCCTTTCCTAAACTGTTCATTGCTGCTGATAAGGTTCCACCTGCTTTTGTTAGACTGCAGGCTTCTAGCTCATTCATAATTGGATACATCCTGTACCAAATATTTCTCGAAGTGCTGATATGATATTCCAGATGGTAATATTCTCTTTCCTCCGCATGTAATTTCACAAAAAGGCCCGCTGACAGCTAGTGTTTAAAGGAAATTCGTGTCTGCAGACATGGTGGGTGATCAGATCTGCTTTATATTAGGGATGGGTAAATCCATTCAGATGAAAAAGAAGTAAAGAGAAGTGTAGCAGAGCCAAGGACTGGCACCGGGGAGTCCTGGGCTTCATTCCCAGCACTGCCACTGACCTGTTACGGACCCATTACACTGCTCCACCTCAGCCTTCCTCAATTGAAAAGGGCTTATTATTGGCAATACCTACCTGGCAGGGGTCTAGTGGGGATTAGTTAATATTTGGAAACACTTTGAGATCCTCTGAGGGAAGGTACAATATAAATGCAAAGCAGTTGCACTGCTACTCTATTAACTGTTGACAGCCTGCTCTGCTCGTTTGAATGGTCTGCCCACACATCTGCACTACCCATGAATGCAAAGACCTAGGATGAGTAAGAGGCCCAGTCCAAAAGCCATCCAGAGAGAAGTCCTCACGAGTTTTCCAAGGTGTGTATCTCCCATCTCCTTACTATTAGTATACAAAAGCAAAGCTCTTTACGCAATAAAGGACTGCTCAGCAGAGCATAAAGAGCCGGAGGCATTATCAGGACTAAACACACATTAAGTCCTTTTCCCATAACTTAATCAAACATTTCCCATCTGCAGAACTGAGCTGGGGATCTCGGAAGGAGGGTCTCCCTCTCTGTCCCATGGCACTCCCTTCTACATTTTCCTGCACAAACCTGGCCGTGACCTTCAAGCTGGTTCCATTCCTGCATCCCAAGATCATCCTAAACCTCCTCAGGGGAAAACAAAACCAATATTGTCCCAGTGAGGACAATATTTCTCAACCTGCAGCTCAGCAACTGGTCCCCTTCTTCTGCAAAATCATGCACATACAAAAGCAACAAGGGACAGGACAGTGAAGTAGTCATTTTCCAAAAGGCCAAAAGGCTGTCCCTGCACTGAGGAAGAGCAACAGACACTGCACTACAAGAACTAATGTGTTTTAACCTCAAAGCATCACGTAACGATTAACCTCATCAGCCTCATCTCTGGAGGTGAGATTATTCTTTCTATTCTGTAAAACAGAGTCTAAAAGATTGAGGAGTGCCTCCCAAATTTCATTTTGCCCACAAAGGAGGCAAGAGAAGCCAGCAGCGTGACACTGTTCCTGGTGCCTGACTGCAAAGGCAGCATTGCTGATGACTTGAAATCCACTTCAAGCAGCTTAAAATGGTTCTGCCCCTCTTCAGGCTCCTTTCCTCTCTTTGCCCAACAGTGTTTATCTTTCTCAAACTCACTCCCATCCCAAAGTAAATTATAAGGCCAGGGCACGAGGCAGGGTCAAAGGCTAGTGTATGATTTGCTGTATCATCTTTGCTCCCCCAAAGCCTTTCCAGAGTCCTAATAAAGATCTCTGAAATAAGATGCTAATGCTGGATTATCCAGGTAATCTCCCAGAGTTACTTCCCTGGTTTGCCTGGTTATAAATAATGAATTAGGCCTTTACTTATTATTTCTTGTGCCCTTTGGGGTCGCTGTGAGTCCTGGGAAGGAATACAAATTTAAGAATATTACATCCATTTATTAATATCAATTTCTGCCAATCCTGCCTGAGAGATGGTCCTGGCTCAGCGCGTGCTATCGATACAGTGAAGCACTGGGATCTTAATGGCATGGGTCTAATAGCAAAGAACCGGCCCAGCCTTACTCACCATTCCCAGAAATTGAATTTTAAAAAGGCAGATGGGTGCTTCATAAGTGGAAACAGAATCAGGTGCCAGCTTTCATTGCTTCTCCATTCCTGAGCACTGGTGAAATTAGTTTCCCCACTGGCTTTGTCCACATAAGCCTGTCATTACAGTTTAGCCCCAGTCTTAAGAGCCCCTGTTACTCGCATATTGGATTTCTAAAGCAGCTTGGCCAATGCACTTTAACTATTTCACTGCTCCCGAGCACAGCAGCAGCAACCACAGGGGCTTGCAGAGCTCTTCAAACCGAAGACAACCACATCTGTACCACAGCCCCTCCCCTCCTCCCTCTTACCTTATTCCATCTGGTCTTCGACATGAAAGCAATTCATTCCAGTCACAAATATGAGTATGCCAGCAGCGTGGAGTCCCAAACTGAGCTATATTCTGGGGGCTGGAATCAAGTTCGGACACAGTGGTGAATGCTGCGGTGAACTCCTTAGTTCCTTAGTGGTGAACTCCTTAGTTCAGACAGCATGCTCTCACCACCAGGCTCCTCAGCCTGCCCACAGGTCTTCTGCCAGCAATAGCAAAGTGCAGTAATCCCAATACTTTTTCCAAGAACCCTGATAAAATTACTGCCTTTTGGCTTCTATGCACCAGCTGAGATCAGAGGTGGCCATTTGAGCACTCCTGGTAGGCTTCACCATGCAGTTCACCCCGTTACCTTAAAAAGTCTCATAATAACTTCAAAGTCCCTTCGCTAAAGAGGTCAGTTACCAACCACCAAACGAAGGGCAGGCAGCAGAAACAAGCAAGCAGGAGTCTTAAGTAACTACAGCTTGATCATGCAGATGCTTTTGAGAGCCCAGCCCTGCTCAGAGCTGGGCTGGGCAGTACAGGATGGTATCACTGCTGACAGCCTACACCAGCTCTCCTACTAGGCATTAACTCTGTGACTTTAGCAAGCATTGCATGAGCAAGGCCCTAGCACAACCAGTCTCCATCTCCACCTCTTCAGCACCAGGCAAGGCTGGAAGCCATCCCACAGGCAGACAGATCACTCCTTTGGTGAAGGATCTGGAGCTGTGACAGGATTCAGGTGTTCCTCAGGGCTTGTTCAATGTATGAATTCAGTTCACTCTCGAATTCTACACACATCCTCAGTAAAGCTCAGGCCAAGTCCAGCCACTGTCCCCGGCTTTACAGATGCTGCTGAGGGCAACCTTGTGAATACCAATTTCTTCTGTTGCTACCCATGTTCCATCTCCCTCCTGCAACACCAAAGCTTGCCCAGTGAACACAGCAGCACTGTAATTGCTGAGTCTCCTCCACATCCAGTCCACCACCACTCTCTCCCCAGGCTCCAGCTTGTGGTCATGTTGCAAAGATCTTTGGAAATCTCAGCCAAAATGAATGAGGAAAGCACATTTCCTGTTGCAAAGCTCTTCTCTAGGCTTCAAAATACTTCTCGGATCTTCAGAGAGTCAAAAAATGTGCTGTTTTCTTCCCTTTTCACTTTGATGTTGTTTCATCTACACCTTTGAAACATGGATCTCCTTTCTGGAAGTATAAACACAGCTCTTTAAAGACCTTTTATACTTAAAATGCATCTTTTCAAGATCGACCACATATCTGAAACAAAACTGTGTGAATCACTGCCACTGAAGATTGTTGGCACAGCTAAAGGGACTAGCGCTTGTCCTGACTGATGTTGCACATGTAATGGGCAATCATTACTGGAGATCTTTCCCTGGCACTCATATCCTGGCCCTCAGCATTTGCAGATGCATTCACGTTTACCCCCGGAGCCTCAGGAAGTGATGCTTGTCTCAGCAGCAGCAGATTAGTGACTTCCTCTCTTAAAACATGTTAGAGCTCTCTCATGAGGAAAGGCCAGCCTGCCACCGTGCTTGAATTAGGACCTGACATTCCTTCTCCTCCCTTGAAGCACAGACCATTTGTTCCCGTTCTTCTCTCAGGTGGTGTAATTGTGTCCCTGGGGGAATGCTGCTAATTGAATGAGGCTAAGACTGTCTGAGGCAGCAAAAAAGGCAGATGGTTACGACTTGGGGAATAAGTTGGATGTAGATTGAAGTTCTGCTGCCAACCCCTTGGAGACTACGGATTTCAGTGATGGTCTCAGTGTGAAGGACACAACAGCAGATATTTTTCCTTTCTCCATGCCTTTGTGATGACCAGAGAGAACTTGCCTGATAAGCACACATGAGGTATAATACCACAGGACTGTCTGGAGACATGCTCTTCACTCTACCCAAAGGTTTCCTTGCAATACTGATGTATATGGGATTTTATCTCCTTGGGTGCGATATCAGATGGTTATGTTGCAATCATCAGACTCCTACAGCAATCTTGAGATGGAGCAGGGAGTATGAGCAGTGTGGGAGACGTGGAGGGCAGAGCATTGTGCTATTCGTATCTATTCCCCAAAGAAAGCAAAGCCTTTAGATTGTTTCTATATTTCACTGACAGCCAGTGCAAACATTATAAAAGCTGGTGATGATCTGCCAGACCTGGGAAGGAATAGAAACACACACAATTGCTGCTGCTTCTGCTGAATTTTGTATGAAACAGGGTAATCTCAGAGGCCTATGAACAATGTATTAGCACAGCCTATCCCAGAGCTTAGAAATGCATGATCAAGCAGCTGGCTGCCCATCCACTTGGGAAAACGGGAGCAGACTGAGCCTTGCCATGCTTTTGAGGCAATTAAAAACAAAACAGGCGGAGAGAGGGAGACTGAGAGAAAGAGGAAAGGAATTTCCCCATTGCACACTGGAAATGCTGCACAAAGGGTTTGGGTTTAAGCCCACACACCACAGCATTGGATGTCATTCTTTGAATCACTTGATATCATCCCACCAGGCACAGCATTGACATCAGCCTCTGCAGATCAGTCTGTTGCAACACCAGGCTTGCCACCTTCCCCCAGTCTCAGAGATAAGCACCTGAAATATCCCAGCCCAATCCTGCTGGGATGGGCAAGATGGCAGCTGATACACCCCTAATATCACCCGTCTGGAGACAGCTCTCGGATGCAGATTAAAACCCTGACTTCAGCACTTCCACAAGAGAGGTTTAACTGTCTCTTGAGTGGTCAGGCTCCTCCTGGAGCAACTACAGTCACCTCACACCCTGCTTTAAATGGGCTGCAAGAGAAGGAGCTGCCACCATGGCCTGGAGAGCCAGGCAGGCTGTGCAGCCCTTCAGCCGCTGCCAGCTTCCATGTCCCCTGCCAAGTGGAGTTAGTTGGATGAGGGGGAAGGATTTTCTCCCTCCTCTGCCCTTCAGCCGCATTGTTCAAGTCCTGCCCCAAAGTGGGTGTATTGCAAATTGAAAGTGTGCATGGCCAGAGTTGCTGCAGTGACCCAGAGCCCCTCGCAGTGTAAGATCTCTGCTCGGCATTGTAATGCTGTTTCACACACTCCCATCGCAAGCAGAGGTGAGATTTTAAATGAGGACAGAGGAAAAGCAAGTTTAGATGCAGAGGATAAGACTGAGGCAGCAGAGTTAAGAGCAGCCAAAGGGAAGCTGAAAGTCATACTGTGGCATCCCGTTGCCTTCTATCCCTGACAGACTTGGCTTTTAAACACCACTCCTGCATCGCTTTGTGCAGTGACTGCTCCGTGAAATTATTTACCAGGGCAATCAAAGGGAAAAAAACACAAGGAAAAGCAAAGATCCAGGAAGTTACTCAGATTACAAGTCTGTGCAATTAAAACCCTGATATTTATGGCACTGTAAGACAGAGGCACATTAATAAATAATACTTTGCTCTTCTACAGCACTTTTCCTCTAATGATCTGCAAGCAATTTACAAGTTTTTGCTAGCTGAGCTTCACCAAACCCCTGCAAGGTAAGGAAGAGATAAATAGAGCCCCTTTGCTCCCAGCTGAAGTTAAGCTCTCTGGGAGGGAAGCAATGTAATCAGGAAAAGCAACACTGCCAAATGCATGCGAGCGCAAAAATAAGGTAAGTCCATCATTTTTAACTGTCCAGCAATACCCTAAACACCTAGGCTGAGGCTTCACCATGCTGGACACTACCAGACACACACTAATGATATTCCTTGAGCCAAGGACATGAGACGTGTGAAGCATTAAAGAATAGGGGTTCAAGGCAGGCAGGAAGACGCATAAGAAGTGTCTTGCATACATTCACTCATTGCAGTGCTCTAATCACCACACAGCGTGCCCTGGCTCTTTGAGGCTGGCACTTTGTCACAGGAAGAATATTGCCTGGAGAACACCTGAGTTATCGGGGTCTGGGCTTCCCTCAGGAAGGAAGAACAGCAGCATCTTTGGCATCCAGGTCCCAGACACGACAGAGGCGCAGGGTAGCAGATGGCAGCAGAGCTGGTTGGCAGCCAGCTGGCTGGGTTACACAGAGCTGGCTGGGAAGCTGATCAAGGCCTTCAGATCACAGGACTGTCGCCCAGGTGAGGACTGCAGAGCTGAGCAGTTTCAGGTCTGACCTAACTGAAGTGGGTGTATGCTCTAGCCCCTGCATCCTCCAGAGCACATCTTCCCACTCCCTTATGCTTGTAGAGTGGGAGATTCTCTCATGCATCCTGAAAAGGAACAGCAAAGTCCCTCTTCCTCCTGGGAGCAGAAAATGCTGTTGGGTTAGAACGTGGGGACCCCAAAGTCTAGAGTGCCTTCAGGCCATAATTCAGTAACTGATCTCCATGGGCCTGACACGAATGCCATGATCTCCATTAGCTCTTGGGAGCTGAGAAACCTTCTCAGACTGTTTTGCTCTTAAAGCTCAAGAGACTCACCTTTGCTTGTTCTTTCCCAAGCTTTTCAAAGCCAGGTCCTATGTGCACTGACTGAAGATTTAGAGCAGACCAGCCTGTGCTGCAGCCAGTACAAAGCCTGACGCTTGCCCTGCATGAGGAGGTGTGTGAGAGCAGAGATCCTTGTGGCACAGGCTGGCTTCTCAAGGCACAAACCCGCAGAATGAGCACAGCCGAAGGGTACGGCACAACTGCCGGGTGGTTGTGCTGCTCACCCTGTGGCCAACATCCAAAGCCAGCTGAATTACCACACAGCCAAGAGGAGAAATTAGATGCTTTGCTTAGAGGTTTAGATTTATTCTCCTAAAATAAACCCCATAATAACCTACCCAGTGGCTGCTAGAAATGTGTAAACTGGTTAAACACACTTTATAAACCCTTAAACAATAACACACTTTACTGAAACAGTCACAGGAGCAATTTTCACCTGCACTTACTGTCCAGTCATCTGAGCACAAACAGCCCTGAGATTTATGTGCGAGTGGAAACATAATTTCTATTATCTCCAACATTAAACTTGGCAATGGAAAATCCCATGCCTGGAGTGCAAAATCAATTTCAATAACCAGAATAGCAAGAAGTCAAAGGCAGGACTTGGAAAGGACACGACTTCCTCAAATAGCCAGCCGGCTTGCTTTCTCATGGGATGCCACTGGGACAGGATGGGACGGGCACTTGGGTATTCTGGCTAGATTTTCTCTCTGAGCATGAAATACTGGGGTAGCTACAGAAGGCTGGTTCTGGACCACAGCAGTGGCTCTCAGACTTTGTTTTCCCTGTCAAAACCCACACTTGGGACATATGACAGAAGAGAAACAACTAAACTGCAGGATTTAAGCTTGCTTTTCACTGCATCCAGACCTGAAATACAGCTAGTCTAGAGCAATGTCTCTGAGGCAGAACCGGGTGGGATATGCCAAATCCTACAAGGCGTGATCTAACTCCCATCCCAATCCTCACTGGACCACAAGGGAACCTGCATGAGAGGTTTCCTGGGTAACAGATTACAGGTAGACCTTATCCTGCCTTGGAGAAGGTAGATAAATTAGGTAACCTGCCAGGACCCACCCCAGCTGATTTACTGGAACTACAAGACATTGCCTTAGACCTGACACACAAGGTTTTAATTCCCTTCCCACTGTTGAGGTATGAGGGTGACAGAGAGGAAGGAGTGTTACCATAACTGTAACAACTCAGAATATTCACATTTGCCAGCAAAATACCAGCTCCCAATTTGGAGCTCGTTCTGAACACCCATATTCTACTTTGGAAGCAGAACTCAGCTTGCTAAGCCATGATGCTACAGGCACCTGGGTTTGCACCCAGTTCAGATGTGATGGTTTCACATAGGAGTTCCAAAGTCACAGAATCATAGAATAGCTAGGGTCAGAAAGGGCCTTAAGATCATCTAGTTCCAATCCCCCTGCCATGGGCAGGGACACCTCACACTAAACCATGCTACCCAAGGCTCTGTCCAACCTGGCCTTGAACACTGCCAGGGATGGAGCATTCACAACCTCCCTGGGCAACCCATTCCAGTGCCTCACCACCCTCACAGTAAAGAATTTCCTCCTTACATCCAACCTAAACTTCCCCTGTTTAAGTTTGAACCTGTTACCCCTTGTCCTATCACTAAAGTCCCTAATGAAGAGTCTCTCCCCAGCATCCCTATAGCCCCCTTTCAGATATTGGAAGGCTGCTCTGAGGTCTCCACGCAGCCTTCTTTTCTCCAGGCTGAATGCCATTCCTAGAAGTATCAGCTCCAGATGGGAAAACTGCAAGCATGGGCTTAGAAGCAATGCTTTAACATGCTTGTGCTCATGCATTCTCTTCTAGGACCTCTTTATTGAGGACTACATTACAGATAGCTGGAGTGATTGATCCTTATATGCATCCTTACGCAGACATTGCTCCAGCTGCCCCTTCCCTCATGGCCTTTGGTTTCCAGGGAGTTGTGTCAGGTTTTCATCCATTACTCCACCCTTTGGGAATGAAGACAGGCTGGTACTAGGACAGCTTTGCCCTGTGAAGGCAAATCTTTCATCCTCCATTGCAAACAGCCCTGCCCTTCTCCCCACAGTGAATTCAAGATGGAAATGCAAAACCAGCTATTTCAACATTTATCAGGAAAGACAGAGAGGGGATAGCACATACAGACACAAAACCCTTCTGAAAGAGGCATACAAAAATTAAATGCCGTCTTCAGTGCAAGAATATTCACAAGTCACATGGAGCTGAGCCTCTGCCATGAACTACAATCAAGAAATGAACCCAAGGCATGAACTGCTCTCCTAGCTCCCCTCACTTGCGTCTGTACGATAACCAAGAGCCAGTGTCGCAGAAAAGGAGAGAGACTCCTGAGTGATCCTTTCTAATAGATTCGTCTTTTATCATGTTTTCATGACCTTTGTAAAAGGCAATTTAAATTCTAATTGTCCTGTGAGCACCACAGGAATCAATTAGTGACACGAGATGTTAATTGTGCAGACTGGGAGGAGGCAGTGCGAGGCTGCTCAGCTCCAACACGGGGTTAAGAGCCCAGGGGAATGCTGGGATGGTCGGGGCTTTAATCAGTCCTCCCTTTTTAATAGTTTCCATGTTGTGCTGCAGTTGTCAAGGTCCATTAGTCTTCTGGAGCACTGAATGAAGCAGTGGCATCCCCTCCATCCCCGCATTCTGCAAGCACAAGCACAAAGGATCAGAACGAACTGCCATGGAGAAAGCAAATCCTAAACCCTCTTTCTCTTTTTGTTCTTGCTTCCCCGTCTCTACAGACCCTGCATAGAAATCAGGCCTTGGGCACTGGCTATTACAAAGCAAATGCTTCATGTTTGTGGGCTGTAGGGGAGGTGAGCCCTGGCCCTGTCATCTCAACATCCAGCTTGAGCTGTCTGTGAAAAGCAGATGCTCTTGGTTTTGTACCAGGGCACAGAGCATCACTCATGAAGACCCTGGCACTGCTCAGACTGTCCCTTAAAATGCCAGGTGAAGGTCAGGCTGAATGCCCAGTATTTACACAGGCACAGAGAAGGAAAATGGCAATATGTAACCCAACAGACTGTCCAGCCCATCCTGGCACAGGTACCTTGCAGTAGAAGAGGACTTGGCACAAGTGACCAAGTGCAGCCTGAGACACACTATTTGTTACCCATTTCTCATCAGGTGAGAGTGGTCCTGCCCTGCTTCTGCGCCATCTGGCTGGCCGGCAGCTGTGCACAGGGAACTTAGGCAGTGGTTCAGGTGCCCTCAGCATCTCCACAACGTGTAGTGCAACTTCATGCTAGGGAAGCTTGTGCTGTGCGAGGCTGAGCATCCAGGGCGGTTAAATCCCCCAGAAAAAACAACCCACCGGCCATCACAGACCATTAGCACCACCTCAATCTACATTAGGTGCTTAGCCAGCCCTCAGCCTCAGAAGCTGCCTTGGGTAGGTGTTGTGCAGGCCCCTGGAGAATCCGTGCATGGAATTCACACTTCAAAATCTCACTCCCCAACAACTCACCACCAGCGCTAAGGCCTTCAAAAAACAGGAGAATGGTATGCATCCATCCTTGTGAGTATCTGATATAGAGAAAAACTGCAGCATGAAAGTTAAATTGGCATTAGATTTGTCTTTCAAGCCTGTATTTGCACTCTCTTTCATTCTCACAGCCACAGATTGGCTCCTGAAGCTGAACTGGATCATACCAACAAGCTGCATTTTACCTCAGATCTGACCCACAGAACTGTAGGCTCAGTCCAGCTGTGTTCCTTCTAAGCTTCTGCCTTCATCCAGATGATGTCTGATATTTCTCTGACTCCTTAACTCACTCTGTGCTGGTCATCTGAATAACTCACTGCCTTGAGGATCCCACAGTCAAGCCTTTTTCCCTGCAAATTCAGGAGTGAGTTAGCACCAGTGGCAATTGCTCCTGCCTTAAGCCAGTAAAAAGGTAAAACCACCTCCAGTGCCTTCATCACCATAGCAAAATGTCACCAACCGCTTCTCTTGGAACCATTTCTTCTCAGGTTTGAGATTGTTACCCAAGAGATCAGCCTCTTGCCCAAAGTGTGCCCTCTCCCAGAGCCTCACCAGGATGTTTAATTACTTCTGACTCTGCCTGAAGCAGAGAACATGCTCTTTCTCACAGCAAATGCTTTTCTTGGGAATGCTTTCCCCACGGACACAGACTGATCGGGTTTTTTAATTATATATTCTTTTAAAATCTGTGTCATACTCTCTAGCAGAGATAGGAGGTAGGGACCACTTCTGTAAGGAGCACTGAACACAATGGGTATGACGCCACCATCACATACCCTTAGCCGGATCATTGTCTTTTTTCAAACTGAGCTTTAGGTACCCAACCCAGAAGAAAGGAGGAGAGGACCTCAGCATCTGTGAAAGTCTCAGGGCTTCTGCTCCCTGGTGATGGCATCAGAACCAGCACAGAGATCCCTCCCTGTAACTCATGAGCACAAAGCTAAGCATAGCTTTAGCTATCTGTAATTTGGAAGAAACAGTTAACCTACTTATGTAGAACACCTCCAAACAGATTTGGGTCTCATGGCAAAACTGCTATGCAGCAATTCCTCCCTTAATGCTCCCAGAGCAAAAGTTATTAACGGTTCAGCTCTTGGTTTCCAGAGACCCTTTTATTTTTATATCAAACCCCACACGCATGAAGTTTGGTGAGAGCAGAAAGCCTCAAGAATACTGGCAGGATGTGAGATGGAGCATGGCCTGGGACAGAAAGACTGCTTAGAGCCCAAGTAAGCCAGAGCAGACAGGCAGTGTGACCAGGTCTGAGACTGAAGCCAGCGGGGCATTAGCACCTCACTGAAATTCCTGAGCCATCTCCTTCCCTCCGCAGGGAGCTCAGAGCTTCCCACCAGCACCACGGACTTCTGTGGCACAAGTGGGAAGAAAAACTGGCAAGTGTGAAGTGCAATCCTCACGTGAGATGCCTCCCCTCCCTTGCCAGACAGTCCTTTCCAGCTGCCACATCCGTTCGCCTGAGCTGTGGAACAAAGGCAGTTTCCCTCCCACCATCTTTATGAAATAGAATTAGCAGTTTCTCTACTCATCCTCTGCCCAGCATATCTACAAAGCCTTTTCTGAATTTCCATTAAGAATAATAATGCATTTCGTTCTGCTCCACAAGGCCCATTGCTCACCGGCCCACATCTCTCAGACTTCACTAGTCTTCCTTTCTTTCACCCGCACAATCGTTTTGTACTCTCACCTTTTCTTTCCATTATTCGGGTGATTGTGGACACGTTTTTATAGCTGAGATTCACGAAACAACTCAGTCAGCCCTTACAAAGCAGACCTGATAGGGCTCTAGAAGTGGGAAGGAATGACTGTGCTCTTTGGTCCCCACACCACACATGTGGCTGTGTGGTTAGAGCTGATCAGTCTCAGACCTGATGGAGAGGTTCATTGCAGGGCTCAGGGCTGGTATGCAGAGTGGTGTACAGGCTCCCAGCAGAGCTGCAAGTGAGTTTGTTCTGGTGCATTGGTTCTTCTGCAAGGTTTGATGCCCTCATACAAAATTAGCATACAGTGAACCCAATCTTTTAAAACCAAACAGGAAACAAATACCCTCTGAAGGATCATGACGGAACCGAGTAAAATAGGCTCATACGTCAAGAGATTCCCTGAGGCATCAGCTCCCCATGCCTAGGGACCAGCTGAGAAGAGAAACTCCCTCTGGAGGCTGCTAATGCCTTCCTCTGCTTTCTGAAAAGGATGAAAAAGACAAGCTCCCTCGTTCTTCCTTTTCCACTTCATTCATTCACCAGCATCTGCATTGCGTGCTCACACAGTCTGCATCGTCCTGAACGTTCAAGGGAAGGCAGGAGGAGCTCCACTCAAACCTACAGCCTCAGCAAAGGCTGCATGCACAGCGAATTGCTCAGAGGAACAGAAAAGCCTGAGTAAAGAGCTGCCAGAGGAAACCCTTTTCTTGGCACAGCAACTTCTAACACCTCCATAAATCCCAGGAATTAGTCTGCACATATTGTAACACCTAATCTGCTAATAAATGCGTATAATGTACATGATATGTGTACATGTAATAGATACCATATACACAGGCGTTAAAAGATGATATAGTGTGTCATACACGTATACATCATATATCTAATTACTAGACATTACTCCAGACACACCCAGTTTTGCCTTTCCCTTTAACTCTAGCATTCACTGAGTACACCTTAGGGGTTCCAATTTTCCTAATCCTGAATGTAATTCTTTAACCTTCATTTTATCCCCCCCGAAATCACTGCCCTGAATGCCTCCTGTGATGCTGTTACTTATTCACAGTTAAAGACAGCCTTATTTCATCAGCCCATCTACCTCTTGCTCTCCTGATTCTCCCTATTCACAAGCAGCTTTGCTTCTTTCCTTTTGCATTCACTTGGAATGGCCTGTAATGGCTCCCCCATGGATTTTCACTACCCACCTGTCCCAGTCCAAGCATGACGGTTGGAATCGGGTCTCTTGCTGAGAGCAATGACTGGTGGCTTTCATCAGCTGAACTGTGCTGAAGGCAGGGGCTAAAGCTTCACCAGCTTTTGTCTTCTTTTCCCTCCTCCACTCCTATAAGACAGATTCTATAAAAAGGAGAGAGGCTCAAGCATGTGTACCTTCAAAAACACACCAGATCCTACACCTCAGCAACCACACATATCTTGCACCAGAGACATTAGAAGGAAAGCAAGTGAAAGACAAGCAGCAGTTATGAGAATTGGGCTAAAAAGAAAGGCCAGCAAGACAGGAATTTCACTTGCCAAGTAGGAATTTAAACTGATTAGCTTCTAGTAGCCTGGAGTGAATGTTGACATCAAAAATGTTCACTTATAAGCCGCTGTTCTTTCTCAAAGCTATTTTATCCAGCTGCCACAAAATACAGCCACATTCAGGAGCTACAATAAAACATATCAACTTTCCAAGTGACTGAGCTGCAGCCAAGCTCCCATGATGGCATCGACCACATCAGAACTGGGTCATTGGAGCACAGCCACTGCCCTCCCAGCAACAGGTCTTGTACATCCAACCCAGCACCAGTCACATTCACAGGCACTGCAGACTTTGCTAGCTCCTGCCTGGCACTCAGCACTTACAGAGTCATGGCACCAAGAACCAGAAGCCACTGAGTCCCATGGCAAATACGCTTCTTGCTTTTGTAGCCATGCCCATTCCAAGGTTGCAGATACAACCACCCCCTGCTAAAAACATCCTAAAGGTGTAGGAGCAGGCTGTCCCCATATACCAAAAGATGAGGTGGTGGGGAAGACAAGCCTGGGTGAACAGAGAGCTCTGGCTGGAACTTGGGAAAAAAAGAGCTTCTAACCTTTGGAACAAGGGGCAGGCAACTCAGGAAGACTACAAGGAGGAGGTTATGCAGGGAGAAAGTGAGAAGGGTCACAGCCCTGCTAGAACTGAATTTGGCTACTGCCATAAAAGACAATAGATAATGTTTCTATAAATATGTTAGCAACAAAAGGAGGGCTAAGGAGAATCCTTTATTGGATGCAGGGGGAAACAGTGACAAAGGATGAAGAGAAGGCTGATGTACTTAATGCCTTCTCTGTTTCAGTCTTTAATAGTAAAACCGGGTGTTCTGAAGGTACCCAGCCCCCTGAGCTGGCAGACAGGGACAGGGAACAGAATGAAGCCCCCAGAATCCAAGGGGAAATGGTCAGCAACCTGCTACTCCCCTTGTATACACACAGGTCTATGAGGCCAGATGGGATCCACACAAGGGTGCTGAGGGAGCTGGTAGAAGTGCTCATGGAGCTGCTTTCCATCATTTATCAGCAGTCCTGGCTCACCAGGGAGGTCCCAGGTGACTGCAAGTGAGTAAATGCAATGCTCATCCATAAAGGGGCCAGAAGGAGGAGCCAAGGAACTACAGCCCTGTCAGGCCAACCTTGGTGCCAGGGAAGGTAATGATTCTATGAAAGGGATACAGTAAGGCACAGACCAGTGTTCTACATCAAGTGACCCCAAACACAGAAGGAACACTGTGGTATCCCCTGTGCATCAGCCTTCTGACATTGCGCTGTCACAGTGGAGAAAGCTGTTAGAGCAACCAGGGATGTAATTAAAATGTGGTTTGTACACGTGCGTGTGGGGGAAGTGTACCCACAGACCGAGAACACGTCAAAATAAGGTGTGACTTGAAGCTGATGGAAGGAAACAGCTCACTGAGGAAACAGAAGATTGTTTTAACAGTAACAGCCACTGGGTGGTAGGTTCTGCTACCAAGAGATGTGGTCAAGAAGGCACTGCTGCAAGGAGCCAGCAGTGGTTTGGGCTGAGTAGTAATGGTGCTAACGCAGAGAAGTCCTACGAACCCTGCACATCAGTTATATCCCAGTGGTCTCTTTCAGCCCCATGCTCACAATTTACACAAAAGCAAAGCAGAAAGAGCGCATGCTTGGTCAAAAGGAGCACATAGGGCTACAATGAAACCCCTAATTAAACTGATGCAAGATGGGTAACACCAAAATTGGTTCCGAGATCAATATTTCCATGCATTTACAAGCACAACGAGGTGAGAGGGGTGAGCAAAGTAAATAATTAACTCATTGACAGTTGGGGATTTTTTAGCAGAAAGAGCCATTTTAACCACCTGGGTAATTAGTTATGCAGTTGACATTAATCACAACTACAGCAATTATTTCAAGTATTTGATTAATCAATCCAGAGGAAAAACTGAGCTAGGCCAAACTACCCTTGCTGCATTGCCCTGCTGGTCAATCAGTCAATACGGAGGTGCTGGCTTTCAGAAACGTGACATGTTTCCTGTGGGTATCACATAACCAGTCCTCTGCCCGGCTGGATATAACAATAAGATGGATAGAACACTTCAAATGCAGAGCATGATGCTTTCAAGCTGAACTGAAGAGTATTTATTAATGCTAGACTTGCTGAATTGTGATTCTCAGCACTTGTGGCCCTCCAGCTGCTAACACACAAACACTATCACATGCACAGACCTGACAATACGCATGAAAAATACCATTACATGACAGTGTGTGTCAGCCTGCATAAGCCAAAACTCTTTCCTTCTTATCTATAATATGAACAAGTTATTTCAATTGGTCTGAACATGATTATTATTAAAAAATCAGGTTAGAAAAGCACAGATGTAGCTGCTTCTTTTTCTTGCTGTTTTTCCTTCTAATACCCTTGTCAGAGTAGAATTCCTGTTTGCAACTCCTACTACTGGTAGCAATGATCTTCAGTTTTGTCCAATTAAGTCTGCAGAGCCTTGGAAAACTACCCCCATCAAATTTCAGCACCTTGTTGAGGATGTTCGCACCTATCAGCAGGCAGCTGTGATGTGCTGCATTGAAGTCCATTCTCCTCTGGTTTTGCCGTGGATTATGCTGCTGCTTTCAAAAATGCAAATGTTAACTCCCAGAACAAACTTGGCTGCTGACGTTAAGCTTCTGTGTAAACTGAACTGCAGCAGACTTCCATTACAAGAGCTCAGCCATTTAAAAAGATGAAAATTACAAGATGGGGCACATCTAAAAACAAATATTGGAACGTTCAACCTGTATTGTATTGATTATGCCTACCCCGGCTAACACTTCTACTGCTGCATATAAATGCAACTAATGCTTATCACAAAGGCTGGAAAGATCAAGCATCTTTTGGACTGCTTCAACTCTTGCAGGAAATCTGCCTTATGGCAGTGGCAACGCCAAGTTGTGATGCTTGGCAACTGATTGCACCCTCTTCTGGGAGCCACCAGGTGAGACACAGGCTCTCCTGTGTGTGCACAGCACACCAGGCTGCCACACAAGGGTGAAGCACACTCCCAAACCTCTTGTATGTCCATCCCTCGCATGCAAAGCCAGGAGATTCCCACTCCAGTGCAGAGGACATCCTGCAGGAAGAGAAATAGCACCTAGAAGAAGCCAGCACATGTGTACTTTTGGTACTATCAACCACTCCAAGTCTTTAGTCTGCTCTTCAAGCAGCATATTTCTTACATCTGGCATGCAAAATACTGTAATAGTGAAGAACGTCCCATTTTGATTTAAATGAATGTATTTATTTCCAAATGGGAGACCGTAAGTTAAACAAACACATTTCTCTCTTTGTACACGAAAGCATTGTTTTGTCACAGATGTACAGTATAATACATTTATTTTCTCAATTGTTTTGTATTTGTAAGGCACTGCCAGTTATTTGCATGGGTTTGTAAGGATGAAGCAAATTGCTCTGTGGGGCTCTATTCAGGGAACATAATATTCCCACAAAAGCACCATAATTCTGCATGCAGCAACACAAACTACTACCACATCGCAGCAGCTGGCAGGGTGGATGGAGTTAGCATTATCAAAACCAGCATGACAACTCTACTCCAAAACCCCCTTACATGCATAAATTAATGATGAATATACATTGATTAGCCCCCCCCCCCAGACTCCACAGAACCCTACCTCCCCTGCAATGTAACTTTGAACCTCACCACAGTTATTTTGTCAAGCCTGAGGAGCACTTCAGCTTTCTCTTGAATCACATTGGCCTTGCCCAAGCCTCTTAAGCCCCGCTTGCATTAGTGCTCTGGGGAAGATCTGGGACTGCGCTAGAGCCCCTAAGCCATGGGGAACAGCCAAGAACACAGAATGGTATTAGTAATGTGCCAGGCGGTGCATTTCGGGAGGTCTGCCACACAGAAAGCAGGGAGGAAGAACACCCTGCCAAGGATAGCATCTGTGTTTCACAAGTTAGATAGAAATTCATCCATACCTGTCTTTCTGACCAAGTAACTCCCTTCTCCAGCCATGCAGTGTGGCATAACAAGCCATCATACAAACACTTTGTGTGACTATGTTTTTCATTCCAACAACAGGCTGGAAGCATGCACAGACTCACTGGACATCCTCAGGGTTCTCCATCCATTTGCTAGCTTCCTACACAGCTCCCTCTAACCAGTTCCAACCCAGCACGCTGCAGCTTCCTGAAACCTAACCACAGAGGCCTTCATACCCATCTTTAATTCCTTCTGGTTACACAGAGATGAGTTTAAAAAAAGGAAAAAGAAAATACGTGCAGGCTGACTAACTTAAGTTAGTAAACTCAGATTAAAGCAGGAATGAAGACAAGGCAGCTTGTCCTGGAGGCTCGAGTAGAACAAAAAGTGGTAATTCACATTGCAAGTCAGTTTGTCTTCTGTGATATTGAATCTGAGTGCAGTGCCTTTAGCACACAGAGATAAATAGGTAGGTTCATACAGAGTATATAAGCCAATAATAATGATACATGGGCAGACTGAATAGGAAAGCCTCCTGTTCGACCACTAGCTCTCTAAAATATCCCTGCAATTTCCTATATCAGTTGATTTGACCTTTAACTAAAGGCACATCTTCACTTAGTCACTAATTTCTGTGGGTCACCTGTGGAGCTGCTGAAGTCAGGCTTCACTTTGCATACTGATGACTCCTCTCAGCCCATGAATATGCTTTTGGGTGCCGCTTCTGTTACCATGCACAAGCTCAGCTTGAGCAAACCCTACGCAGCCTAGTTTATATGAGCAGGTGCACTGAATGAGTAAGAGGAAGATCTGTGTCAGCAGCATACCAAGAAAGGAGCAGTGGAGGGGGGCCTTAAGGAAATCACCACCACTTGCTTTACACTCATTGTCTCCTACAGACACAAAGGCAGTAGGTTCTGTGAAGAGGTCTAACAGTGACCAAGACACTAACTTTAAGGTCTGGTCTCTGCTGGAATCCTTTACCCAACTACAGAGAAGTTGTTGGGGATCCCATGGTGGTTCTAAGCTTACCTGTACATCACCTGTTTGTATGCAGCATCAGTCGCAGCTTTTCTTGATCTAACAGCTTATGACCTCAGAAAAATTGACTTATAGCACTGGTAGATAACAGCAAATACAATGTGGAAGGGAATTTGGGCTGAAGTCTCACCTTTCTAGATCTGTGGAAGCCAGGAAAGAGCTGACTCCATGAACTCACCAAGTGGTGATTACACACAGCAACCTAATGATGGCAATGATGATTTTGTGGTAACTTGTGAACTACTGCTGAACATCACTGGAAGAGAAGAATAAGGAAGAGCCCTGCAATATAGTGCTGTGCTCCTTACAGACCAGTAGAAATCCTACTGGCAGAGTGCTGAGAGGCTGCCTTTGCTGGAGTTGGAGGTGGCAGAGAAGGCAGTGTTACAGGGACAGCTCTTTGAAAACACTCTCCAGGCGAGTTCTTTGAGCTCCTTGCCAAGGTGAGTCAGGCCATTACCCTTGTTTTGCACACCTCCATGTGATTTAACCAAAGTGACTTACCGAAAACGAGCCACCCCTCATGATGTCCAGCCCATCTTTTCTGTCATTCATCAAGCTACCACAACAGATGCCCTGGAAGGCAGCAGTCCCTGACCACAGAGATGGCAGTGAGCAAACCCCATGAAGAGCATGGGAACAGGGATGATTTTCCTGCTGATACCTGAGCAAATTCCGGAGAGGTTGTCCTCACAAACAGCTATCAGAGGCGAAAGCACAGGGCTGCAAGGGAGAAGAGGGAGCCAGCGTGGCTGGATGGAAGCACAAGAGCAGGGGAAATAGATTTACAAGAAGATGTGAAGTAGTAGCTTCTCAGAATAAGGCAGCAATTGCAATGAAACACACCAAAATCATACGGCAATCAATATGGATTGAAAATCTGTCAGTTTTACAAAGCACCTCCCTTTCAATATGGATCACTAAGGAAAAAAAGAAGTGAAACTCTGTACTGCAGTTAACACGCCTGAAAACAAAGCTCCTTTTTATTTCTAAAGTCATGCGATGACTTCATGTTTGAAATGAGCAAATGGAGAAGAAATCCTGCACACAGCAGTGAACTCAGCACCACTGTTTTCCTCCGGGTGACCGCTAAGGGTCTCTCTTGCTTAATGTGGGCCACGGCCGAGATTTTTCTCCCTCTGTCACGTTGTTCTGTCATCCTCATTCATCCCTTCCCCCACCCATGCTCCCTACACCACCCCACAGCTCCCCAGAGCACCGAACCACTACCACCTCACATCACGTCCTCCCGCCCATCTCAGACCGAGTGGTTAATGACACATCTTCCTGGGGTTTCATGTGCATGTAATCCTGCACACCACCTTTCCTGGGCCAGCAGTGAGCACTGCCCATGGTCTGTCTGTATGGTCATGGCATCTCCACACGCCTGAGACTTGTCTACATGTGGGCCAACCATGCCTCATTCTAGAGGCAAACACATCCTTGCTTCTTGGAGGCTGTGAGCATCAGTGTGGTACCAGATTTCATGGTATGGGTTCTGGCCTCACATGTCTGGATGCATGGACAACAGGAATGCTAGCGGTTACAAAACATGGGCTATAAGTAACTAGTAGGTAATTATGGAGGGATGTGTCTGCGTGGCTCAGCTCCAACATCAACAGAGGGAAGAGCTCTGCCTATTGAGTCAGCAGCAGCGTTTCCTGCCAGCCCTTGGGTTTTCCCGACAGGTCTCCCCTGTGAGTGACTGCCCAGACCCACAGTGGCTGAGCTCATAAAGGCTGCTGATCTCACCCCCCCAGGGAACGGGGCTCTGGTCCCCCACAGCCAGGAGATGCTTCCCGGCCACAACTGTGCTTCCAAGGACACGATGCCTCATCACCCTATTATAGTAACTGCACTGAATATTGGTAACATCCCAGTCCCAGCCATATCATGGAAGCTTCAGAGACACCAAGCCAGAACCAAACAAGGGCTGCCTAAGTCACGCAAGAGTTTTACAGTGCCCTGTGCCTTTGGTTATCTATGAGTCCCAAAGTGACCACATCCTGAGCGCTCCCATGCAGGAATTAAGTCAGCACCTCCTCTGCAGAACAAGAAATTGGCTAATGAGAGATGTTATACGAGAGGAAGCTGTTTCTTAATCCGGTAACAGATACCACCTAAAACCCACAGTAGTTCACCAGACCTTAGCATTATCACAAGTCGAATGAATATACAGTTGGGCATTTTCTACTGTGCCCCTTCAGTAGGCAAAGCCATCTGAATTCTTCCATACTTATTTCACTTCTGCTATTTGCTATAGAAAAAGACTTTTCATTCACTTTCCTATTTGTTCTATTCCTTCCTTCTGTTTTTCTTTTTCTATTCCTTTCCCAGTCCCACACAGTTTCTACTACTGGGCCCATCCCTTCCAATAGAGCTAAATGGCCAGCACATACTGATCTGACTATTCCACGTAATTCCCCATGGTGATTTTCTCTCAGCAGATTTGTTAGCCCCACAGAAGTCCCTAAAAGGTTTCCAATGACAGCAGTACACGGGCCTCTGAAAACCTCACCTCACTGGATCAGGTGCCAAGTCACATAAACAAGTTAAAGCAACTGGTTTGATGGGGAACAGAGGGTATCTGCCAGTGCTCTGCAGTAAAGCATCTGCTCAGCCAGCCATGGGCTATTCTGTACTACTGCAGCAGCACCTTTACGTCCCTAACAGAGCTAGAGCACCAGCAGAGCAATTCTCCAGGTCTGCAGGACCCCTGATGACATTTCCAAACACCAGATAAGGGGAAGCTGAAAAATCCAGCCTCAGAACTGCATGTCTCTCTGAAACAATAAATGTTTTGAGAGATCAGCATTTCTAGGCAGTGAAACAAATGAGTGTTTCCATTCCCGGGGGAAGCGGGAAGCAAGCAAACTCCACTCCTCTATTCCGTTGCTTACAGGAAATCTGTGTGATTGATGGCAGCAGTGTAGGGAAATGCACATTCAGCTTATATCTCCAATGTAAATGACTTACTACCTCACCCCTCTGCTTCCTGTTCCTTCACACACTCCCCACACTCCAGCTGATATCTCTAGTATATGTGAATCAAGGAGGAAGAAAGGAGAACAAGACAATCCTTGTCAGACTGCTTCCCCCCACCCCAATTTAAATGAGCAAAGATAACATGCTAACATGCAAAAACAAAGGCTGAAGAGCTGCTCAGGGCTGAGCTCCTTTTGCCTATGGACCCAGCATGGAGACACAGGGATGGATGGAGGAATCCTGTAGCACTGCTCCCAGGCCCCACTCAGAGACAGCCATCTGTGTCAGGTGCAGCAGGCTAGCTGCAGGCTCTCACACAACTTCTCCTTGTATTACAAAGGTCAGAGCAGCAAGCAGAGAGGCTGTTTAAGATGCTGCTCACTGTTCGAGGGCTCTGTCCAGTTCACAGGGCCGTCGAGATGCAGCGACTGCCAAGGCAGGAGAAGGAACCCAGAGGAACGCGGTGCACATCCGCTTGCAGGCATGTCCCTGTTCTTTCCCAGGCAGCTCAGTGAGAGGTGCTTATTTTTACAACGCAGGCTCTGAGATCTTAAAGAACCAATGTTGTTGTGGTGCCCTAAACCAATGAGTATGTGACCTGCTCGTTCCCACTCTGTCCCTTGACCTTTTCCCATAGCATTCTCCAAAAGCATCACATGAAAAATAACCCTTCTCAGCGCTGCAGAGGCTTTGGAGACAGCATCAAAGCTCTGTGCTTATAAACAATTCCAGCTAGGCCAAAATGCCATTCCAGCATCAGGGGTCCCGGGATTTATAAGCCTGTCACAAGGAATTGGAGGGAGAGGGGGCAGGGGAGAGGCTGCCAAGGGAAGCAGGAAGCGAGGGCCAGGCAGCTGAGCTCCATGAAAATGCCCCAGGCTGCAGCAGGATTTACCCACACACCTCAGAGGCTGCACGCAGGAGCTCTTTCTGCCTCCTTCCTTATTACAGAGAGCTTGCAAGCTCTCTGAGAGCATGGAAGTAATTTACTGCATTGATCTTCAGCCTAATCCTCTCATTCTTTCCCTCCTCTCACCTTGCACATCCACTAACACTCCAGCATCCACCTGGAGGTGAGTTTACAGTCCAGGTAGACGGGGACTCTTCAGGATAAGACAAAATAGTAGCTGGCCAAAAACTACCTCTAGAAATCCCTGTCAGCTCCCTCTGGTGTCTCACACCATCCCTGGCACACTCCTGCCTTTTGCTAAACAGCTGAGAAAGCTTCAACTGTTCCCAGTTTTTGTGATTCCTCGTATCTCCAGATCTAGTTTCCCTTGGCAATGGCTGCAATGCTCCTTGAGCACCTTCTAAGAAGCAAACGCTGCAGAAGGCACACCGTAGCTGAGTGAGGCTTTGCCTCAACCATCATTCAATTCCTCTCACTTCAAGCCAGTCTTCATTCTTCCTGTATTTGTTCCTTTGTCCTCCTGTTCCTACCGCAGGCTACAGGCAAGGCCTTCAGTTGGGCAACCTGTAACAAAAGGTGTCTGAGGACTAATTACAGTTCAAGGACCATATTCCCTGGTTTCAGTGTACTACTGTTACCATAAAAAAAGACCCATGTCGGGAAAAGGAGAGAAGCAGCTTGTAAGCATCTTCAAGCACTCTACTAGCACACTACCACTTCCATGGAGGTAGAGAGCATGGAGCTGCACCGCTGCTCAGATTGGTGCACTCCTGCAGGCTGGAGACACCCCTGAACCCGGTTCTGACAGAGCCATCTTGAGGACTCTCAAGTGCACTGGCCCTCCCAAGTTCTTCACAGCTCCCTGTTCCCAAAGCTATGTGACTCCCCTTTCCTCGTCTTCAGGTCATTGTCCTGTTGTTTGGCATTGTTTTCCTCCTGCCATCCCCTCTCTCTGTCCATCTCCTTTCCCTGTGCTCCTTCCCTCTCCTTTTCCCAGCCTCCTACCACCTTCCCTCCAGCTCCACCACTCTAGTCTGGGTCACATATTCCACAGTACAGCCCAGCAGCCAAGGAAAATCATTTTAATGCATGAATACATACAATGGTGTGAGCTGCAGCCAGGCAGGTTTGTGTTTGGCTTCCTCTTACGTGGTAATAGGGACTTTGTACTCTTGCAGGGCAATAATTTCAGTCCCAACAAGGAAACTGGATAATTACAGAGAAAAGCAGCAGGTGCTTCAATCATTCCTACTCTGTGTCAGGTCTTTCTAAATGCCATTGAAAAGAAATGGTGGGATAATGAAGGCCTTGACTCACTTTCAAAGCACCTGACAGGACAGCTAAGAGGAAGCAACAAGGTTAGGAGGGCTACATCATCCTTCCTGGTTCCTGGGGACTGGCCCAAGAGGGTCTGAGATCCACGACAGGATGGTATGATCATAGGAAAGCATAAAATAGAAATCTCGTCATGTGCATTTTTATGCTTCAGATGTCTGCAGTTTAAGCACAAACCTCCTGACTTTACCTTGGTTGCTCTGGTTCATTTTGTATTTCACTTGTGGCTCTTCTTCACCATTTTCCCTTTTATATAGCATCAGAAAAGCATTAACTCATGACTTTGTTCCATTCCACTGACATAACTGCTTAAATATCCTTCCTGATGTTTTGACATAGATCACTTGGACAGACACTTCGAAATTTAAACCACGGAAGCTGGAGGACATTTTAAAGAATCAGGAAATATGTGGACAACTCTTGTGTTATTTTAACAATATGAAGACTCAACACTCCTGTACCTCTGCTGGCAAACACAGGGAAATATGCGCTTAGCCTGCACAGACACAAAAGTGAGCACACTGATTCTTAGACATCAACCACACTTAAAGTGCACACTGGACATGCATGCCATAAACCCCCCTTCACAAACACACATTTAGAGCACATAAGGCAGACACAGGTTATTGCAAAGCACCTCTTGTTTCTATAGCCAACAAGAGCTTGTGTACCGAGGGAGCACACAAAGAAAACATTCATTCGCTCTATGTCACAAAGATTTTCTACATCAAGAATTGTACCTGTACATCCATTTAGAATAAATTCGACATTAGCAAATGTACAGTTGCTGAGAAAGGAAATAAGATATCTGATGCACTCAAAAAACACCTTAATTGTTCTGGTTTCCTGTTTTCTGGAATGAACAATCAAGAGTGCAATGACATGCAGTTATGCACTGCATGTGTACAAAATGTACACTGGTGAAAGCACAGCACCATAAACACAGTATTCTCAGAAGACTTATCCATATACTAATGTCATGCTCAAATGCACACAGGCAGATCCTTAACCATATGTTCACCCTCACAAATACATATCAGAAGAACAAAAGCCCATTGCATAGGAGCACAAAATGCACTGTTTTGCAATAAGAAGCACACTGCACAAATACACAGCTCATGCATAAGTTTTATATGTGCTCCACAGAAAAGAATTCATAAGCCTCAAGTGAAGGCTGCATCTAATAAGTCTAAAACACTGGGGGGCTGCATTTGACTCTGCAGCTAAGAGCCCAGCACATGGAGCATGGGCTGAGGTCGCAGTTGGCCTCACGTAGGTTCAATACCTATAGCTCATAAACCATAGAATCATAGAATCATAGAATAGTCAGGGTTGGAAAGGACCTCAAGATCATCCAGTTCCAACCCCCCTGCCATAGGCAGGGACACCTCACACTAAACCATCCCACCCAAGGCTTCATCCAACCTAGCCTTGAACACCGCCAGGGATGGAGCACTCACAACCTCCCTGGGCAACCCATTCCAGTGCCTCACCACCCTCACAGGAAAGAATTTCCTCCTTATATCCAATCTAAGCTTCCCCTGTTTAAGTTTTAACCCGTTACCATGTGTGGAATTCAATCTTCTTCCAGAGCAGGCACCTGCATTCCCAAGAGCCAGCCTATAACTATGTATGAGCAGTGTCAGGACTGCCATGAACCAGCCATGAGGCCATTTAGAGATTCATTTGCAGTGCTCCTGCTCTTTCCCCCTGATTAAGGGACTCAGGATTTGAGCTTATGGGGGGGGTAAACTACTGCAACCTTCACACGAGCATCTCAATCAGCACTGTGCTCTCCTACCTTACTACCTGCTACAGTGGGGGGCATCTGTCACAAGTCCCACAGTAACTGAGCAATGAAGCAATTGCAGGAGGTGGAGGATAAAGGCATTTTACTCCCCTATATTGCCCAGATAAGACCTCTGATAATTTTACAGTCGGATGGTTACCTAAACAGAAACAAATGCACCTAATCAAATGCATCGGTGGGCAATGCCAGGCCAGCCAGCCAGGCATGACTCCAGCATTAATCAAAAGCATAAGGCAGAACACACTGCTGCCTGCCTGGGCCCTGCACGGTGTAGAGACAGTCTTCCACCTGAGAAAGATCTGCTCACGATTTTGCCAGGAAGCACCTTATCCGCATGTCACCCCTATTCCACACTTTCTGTCCACTACAGGCTAAATGGGACATCCCAGTGGATCCACCAGGAACCACATTCTGGCAGGCAGCTGCAGCACTCGTCTCAGCTTCAGCTGCTTCACATTCCAGACCCACTTCAGCTATGGATAAACAAAGCAATCCCGTAGCAGGTGAATCATTTCATCTATTGCAAACTGCCTCAAAGTGCTTGATCTAAACTCATCATAAAGGCTTCTAAGCTGGGATAGCCAGGCATATCCACACTGTGCTGCTCCTGCTTCCATAAACATCCATTTCTCCCTGCTGTGATGAAATCTAGACTTTCTTAGATACAGCTGTACAACTTCAGAGAAACAAAATGCCAGGCACATCTCTCCTTTGGTCCGGTCAGGGAATTCAGAACCAACACCGTTCCTTTAGCTCTGCTCTGCCAGAAGTTACAGCCTCTAAGACAAGCTCTATAAATGCTATAAACTTGCCCAGTACACATATGGAGAAGGATCTCTTCCTGCAGCCCAGCCTAATGGCAGAGCATAGAGGGAGAGAGCACTCAGTTTCTGCCTCATCCCCTTCTCAAGTGCCTCTGACAAAGCAAAAGCTGTGGAAACCCAGATAAAAGGCGAGTGCCTTCTTCCCCTAGGTGCGCTGTGGCGTGAGCAGAGCTAACCGAAAGAGAACCAAAACAAACCAGGAGAGACGAAGGAATAAAAATAACAGACTCTCCGCTTTTCTCCTTGCAATTTCCCCACCCCAGACAGCTGTAATGTGGAAAGTATTGAAATTTAACTCACACCTCAGCCTAACGTGGGCTGACAGGTTGCCGCTGCAGCAATCTCAGCCTGGCTATCTGCTCTGGGGGAGAACGACAACCCAACTAAGGGAAAGTGATAAATTTTCAATTTTATTTTAAAATATACCAGATGGGAGATTTTATTGGAGTCATAAATATGTCAGAAGCAATGTTGGTGTATGATTGGAGATTGCCCCCTCCAAGGGAGCAGCGCTCCCTGTTTAGAAGCGCCATCAGATTCTTAATAAGAGGCTCCAGTTAGGCTGCAGCAAAATACTCTGTACATTAAAAGCCAATTGAATTTCTATTTGCCAGACATCTTTTTCTCCTCTATGCCTCCCTCCTCCTCAGGTTCCAAAACACAGAAGATATGAGAGCATTGAGGTCAGACTTAAGCATCACCAGTTTGGGCTCTCATTTTGTTGTTGGAATATGACTCAAATGTATTTGAAAACTGCGTTTCGTGTCAGTCAATGGAGCTTGCTTTGATTTCCTAGAATCCCAGCTAAGTAGATGTCAACTAAGTTCAACTTCAGATTTAAACCAAATGAAATTCAAGCCCTTAATCCAAGCTGCGGGTCAACCTCAAATTCCGGAAATAGTACTTGGCCTCAGTCCCAAAGCTTCATGCGAGCTAAAACCAGTTCCAAGTCCCACCAGCCATTTCCAGAAATATGGGTTGCCTTTTGTAGCCTCTGCTCCTCTCCTCCTCCTACCGCTGGTGCTGTGACAGATCACAGGAGTCTGACAGGAAGCAGCCTGATATTTATGCCTTTTCATCATTTCAAAGGTTTTACAGACTGGTTCTACCAGCTGTGTCTTTAAGCATGTTTCCAGTCTCCCAATTTACTCAGGAAATCCTGATAGTCTCATACCATTAAATTCAAACCAATCAACTCTACCACCATTGATTCCCATCACCACAGAATGTGGCTCATTGAACCTCTGACACTGAAAACTGAATGCAGGGCAAGTGAAAAATAACAGTAATCTGTTGCTTTATAGTTTTTCATATAAATGCTTTGCAGATTTAATCATAGAGCCACAAAACTGTAAGAAGTGTTACAGAATTAATAAGAGATCTGATACGTATTACAGAATGATATTCTGCAGTTATGGCCAATCTAACACAGTAACAGCACAGCAGAGGGGAATGCAAGAAAGAAGCATAACCAGAAAGTGACTTTGCATATGTTAGAGGTCTATGGGCCTTTTAGGCTTTCCTTGTTCCTCAAAGTCAAGCAGAGCTGGATGCTATTTCAGCCACCTCCAACAGATTGATCATTTGCTGCAGAAGGCTTTTAAAAACAACTTCCTGAACATAAACCACCACCAGATACATTTATCACAAAATATCATCCTCCCACTCACAGCCTCCAGTCCTGGACATGCCACTCATTGGTCATGAAGCAGCAGATGCATCAAGACAAGCTGATGCTTTTAGCAGCTTTTTAATCTGAAGGAGCAGACTGGAACAGAAGAATCATACCCATCAGTCTTAAGCTTAAAATATTTTGACTTCATGCACTACACAGCGAGGCTGGCATTCCTCTGGCTTCCGCAGTGTTTTCGATAGGGACTTGTTCAATTCATCATTGATTGGCAGGAGGTCAAGGGAATCTGCAGAAGCATACAAAAACTGGGAAAGAATTCAGCTCACAATAAAATGCATCTGACAAAACAGAAACCCACACTGCGGAGATGAGAGGATGGCCTGGCTTTAAGCTTCCACCCTCAGGAGGACTCACTGAGCAAGCAGAAGCATCCAGTTCCAAGCACGCTTGAAACTACCATGTCCTAAAATTCTGCTAAACACCTCAGCACTGGTAATGCTGGAAGAATACGGACAGAGGTGAAGTCAGGAACACCACTGCCTTCACAGGGCAAAAGGTCTGCTATGCCATTTCCACTGCGGAACCCATGGAACTATTATGGGTACTGATGTCTATAAAGACACTGTAAAGGGCTGTTGTATAACAATAAAGCCATAACCTCTCCAGGACAGAGATTGCCTCTTACTGTATGCCTGTAGAATACCTAGCACAACGGAGCTCCAGTTCTAAGAGCAGCATGTGCTATTGCACTAAAACAATGGGCAGTGATAACTTAAGAGCATGAAAATAAGGCATGCATCAGGAATACCTGTGGCATAATTACACAGTTTATTCCAAGCACCTAATCAAATTGTTCAGCAGCTTCACATAAACATGGACACAGAGGCAAATACACTTAGATTAAGGAGCAAATTATGATTAGTGCAGGTATAATTGGCTTGGGAACTCCCCACGTTTTCTGTCAGGCCAAGGACTGGCTAGTGACATGCTCAGGCAAGCATGTATTTCTCTTCATGAAAGGTTAGCCCCAAACGCTTGCTTAAGAGCAAGCTGAAAACACAGGAATCTGCAAGCACTGCATTTCTGATCCCAGCAGAGACTGACCTCAGGCAGCTCGGTGAGCTTCAGACTTACGCTAAGGTGTCTTTAGGGCATTCTCCAGTTAATCTGCTACACTAATAAACTATTTATTGGAATAAATCTTACTATTTAATAAATCACTTAACAAAGGAGTGAACCTATTTAGGTATTGACTGGTTAACCTCCCTGGCTAACAAGTAATATCCAGGCAAATAAGAGCGTTACTTCTCCAGGTTCCTCAGTTCCCAGTCCCTCCAGTAGTGGGTAGCCCTGCTATCTCACTAGAAAGCTGTCTCATCATATCATTGCAGTACATGCTAACTACAAAGGTCTCACAAGGTTATACTACGCTCATATTTGGTAGCCATATGCCATCAGCCAAAAAAGAACACCCCACCATAACCTCAAGAGTATATAATGCTGCCACCCAACATTACAGTATCCTGTTCAGCACAGGGTGACCTCATTTCCAGCACATCACTGAACACCCCTCCAGTGCTGCCAGACGTCATGCACACACACTTGTGCTGTTGCTATGTGTCTGTCTTCAGGAAAAATCCGAACATCCATTCAGACATAGAGCTGGAGGCCTAAAAACACACATCCACCTTCTCGTGAATTAGCAGCACCAGGAACACCACACAGGGGTGAGGAACCAGCACAAAATGGTCATCAACCTGGTCAGCTCCCATAGTCCTGGCTAGGACACCTCCTGTTTCCTTGATCCTCTCTTCCCTGGCACCAAGCCGGGACAGAGGCTTCCCCTGGTGGAGCCGCTACCTTATAAATTACACAGCAAATTAAAATTACTTTATCAGAGCGGTAACACCATCATCTGCAGTGTTTAGGGGTTAATAAATTGTGTCCATGTATGAATATGTGCTGACTCATTAACTAAGCTGCAAGTGAGAGCCATTCATCTCTTCTGTAATACCAGGGTCCCTCCTCTGCCAGGGAATTCATTTTCATTTTCCCTGCTTTGGAGAGGGGAGTGGGAGACGGGAGGAAGGAGGGAATTATTTCCTCTTGCTTGCTTCCTGCATCAGTAAAGCCCTGGAGGTTATTTAAATGGTAACTTCAAAGGAGGTATATGATCACTCTGTTTACTGCTGTAGGAGTCTCATTTTACACTCAGATTTAAAAGCCTCTCTGACTCAGAGGCAATCAGCATCACTTACAGGCTTTGGAGCTTCACAGATAGAGCCAGCTCAGGTGCAAGGGACCAGAAGGAAAGGGAGAGGCAGAGAAAGGATTTTTTAATTTCTTTTCTATTTTTTTAAACCACAGGATGTTGGACAGAAGGATTTTCAGGGATATAACTTACGGAACTCTGGAGGGAGCGATTGGGAATGGTTCCATATCAACAGAGCCGAAATGCTTTGAGTGGGGAGTAAGAGGCTGTTTGGTCTTAAGGACAGTAAGGGAAAGGAATTACGAAGAGCTGTTCTGAAGCACAGGGACAGTTACAGAGGGAAGAAAATCAGATGTTCTCATGTACTGAGCCTCCTGCACACTTATCCACCCTATCTTTTCACCAAGCCTGGAGGCTAGTAAGTATTAGCTGCAATTCATTCACTCCATCACCCTCTCCTCGTGGGGATGGCTGTGGGTCAGGCACCGAGTTACCTTGGTAAGACTTGTAAATAGATTCACTAATACAGAAGGAAGTTTGGGGTTGCTTTTTTCACTAATGCTCCTGGCACTTGGAAGCTGCATTTGTGATGACTGTTCTCCTGAGCACTGATTTCTCAGTCTGAGGTTACAGGTCCATGTGGAAGGGAAATGAGGTTTAGAGATAAGGTAATTTCCCCCCAGCATCGCCACCAGTTTAGACCCAGTCTATCCAACAAGCACTTTGTCTCACACCAAGGCAGGACAGCTCCTCAACTACAGTGCAGACCCTTCCCACAGTTTTCATGGCTGCACCTGCACACTAAGAACCTACCATACATATGAAATTTAACTGCTTAGTTTTAATAATCATCTTTATAGGTGTGGTGGGTTTTTTCCACTAGGAAAAGCAGCTCTCCTCCATCCCTGCTTGAGCAACTAAGCACATGGAAGCAGCAGGCAAGATGAAAGAAACCATCTCCCTAGAGAACCTGAGGGTAGGATTTGTAAATGCAAGTACTCCTGCCATCAGGCATGTGGACTTGCCCCTGTAACTGGTCAAACCCAAGAACTATGAATTTTCACCTAAATCTATGCACTCTTTCCCCACGGGCATAACTGAAATGGAATTTCCTGACAGAAAGCCATTTTGACTAAATTTTCTGACACATTCTCCCTAATACTGCCTACAGCAGGAAGCAGCAAGATTACATGGTAGAAATATCACCTTGTGGGAGAAATAAGCTCCAGGTAGTGCCAGCACGTACATCTGGTTGAACATAACTGCTCCAAGTATATTTCAACTCCTGTCTCCATCAGGCTGGCAAATTATTGCATACATATTCAGCTGATACAAAGAAAGTGTAGCTCTTTGAAAGTTATTTTTTTTTTCTCCTCTGAAAAGAAAAAAAAAAGGTTGCTTTAATTAGAATCTAGTGGCTAAAAGCCTTTATTCGGAGCAATTGCATTGATTCTCTTCCATTAGCCACCACACGAAGCTGGATCACAAAATAACTTGATACATAGCTGAAAGAAAAGTAAATGAGAACAGTATAACAAACCCCTCTGCCTAGAAGCAATCAAGCATCCAAGAGCATTGGGAGGGAGGCTGTGAAGAATGCATACCCTTATTTACGTGTTTCATTCTTTTTCAAATTGATGGCGGTGCATACAAAAGCAGAGGACTGACAGCAATAGCTAATGCTCTCAGGTCATCAGCCACAGTGAGCATGCCTAGATAAGCAAAGCCAGGTACCTTTGCAAGCTCTAGTCATAACCCTCCATCCTAACAGATAGTCCTCCCTGTAGTTCCAAAGCATCACACTCCAGATGCCCAACAAGCATGTGAAGGATGTGTTTATTCTCTCCTAAGTTCACCAAGAACTTTCTGTGCTGAGAACAGCTTCCCAAATAACCTCAGTCTCTCAAGTTCCACCTGCGCCTCCACCACTTCAGTCAACACATTCAAGGGTGTACAGACCAAAACTCTGCTCAAGTCCTAGTTTACTAGAGCTCGCATGTGTCAATGGCTGGGTCTTCAAAATGTTGTGAAAGAAACCAGCTGAAGGGTGCAGACATATTAAACGAGGGACTGGGTTTGCAACATCTTTCCATCAGAGTTTATGCAGCCAGATGGGAGGGCTGTCCTCTGTGGAAGGCTCTGTTCTAGCAGCTCGGAGATAAAAAGCAAGATGTAAATTCAACAAGTGAATATTCATAAGATGAAAACTTCACAGGACTATTTTATATTCAGAAGCCTCCACTTGAGCACATACCTCCCAAACCCAGACATTTAAACTAATGAACCATCCAGACTGACACTAGCTCTGAAACTTCTCATCACAGAAGCTCAGCAAACAATGTCTCTTGGGAGATCTGGCGCAGACAGGAACCTTTCCCTCACAGGCAGCAACTGAGCCAGCTCCAGATCTACCAGTGAAGCCTAAACCTGACCTGGTTTATCCTGTTTTCTCCTCCCAACTTCAGATTGGGTCAATAAAATGACATTTCTCACCTGTGACTTCCCCCTTATGTAGAAAAGATGGGCAAAGACCATTCTGACTGGCTAGTTTTCTTCTGTACACAGCTCCATCCTCCCAGCACGATGATGACCAGCTCCTAATCACAATGTGAGTTTCCTGGCAGTGCAACTCTCTCCTTAGCTGAAAGAGGACTCAGTATTCACCCCTCCCCAGTTAAACCCCTTGTAGCAGCCTGACCTTTGCTCTGAATCTCCAACAAAGCAATGGAAATATGCTTCAACCTGACCGGAATGAGGAGCAGGACTGCAGCTCAGAAGAGACTAAGTAGTCCATTGGAAAAAAAGATAGAGATTGTGGAGAGTGGTGAATTTAGGATCCTGAGAAACACATCGTTGGTAATGCATTATTTACTATGCAGTCTCTGTAGACAATAAACCCAGCCAGGGCTCATTGATATGCTAAAAAATCTCTTTCTAACCTGATACAGTTAAATTATGCAAGACTGTATGGATACTGATTTTAATACGGTATCGTTTCATTTTACTAATGCACCCACACCACAATTAAGTATTTTGACAAATATATGTCCAGGCAGACTAAATCTTTACACTTAAAGATGGCTCAACCCCACACATTCATTATACTGGTAATTTTGGGCTCGGTGAACAAGCCCAGTCAAAAGGTTATTTCTGGCTCCCGCACTCACTTCTGTCATTCATTCTCTTTTATCTCCACCTTCCTGATGCATTTTCTGACTGCTACACCATGCAAAGAGAAAAGGACTGTTTTGAGAAGACTACACAAGACCTCTGCCACCTCCTTGTACAGATACCATGTCTGCTCGTGTTCTTAAAGGCCAGAGCTTGAGAAAGAATAATGAAAACAAGATTCAGCTGCAGTATTTGCTTAGGTGGCACATCTCAAAGAGAAAAAAGATATCACAAGTCTACCTGAAATGACAATAAAAAAGCAAAGAAGAAATCACCATTTCCAATCTCTAATCTCTTAACCGTATGCAAAACTCTCATTGGAGATAGATGATATAACAGAACACTGCCTACAGATTCAGATCACAGTCCTATTCCCTGGACACTGCTGGCACGTAGGCTAAGACAGCCTCTTTTTCAGGCAGCGCTCCGTCTAAATGAATGATGTTTACTCTTTTCATTTGCACAATGAAGGGCTGAAGCAGAGAAAAATGAATGACATGCCCAAGAACCATCTACATCTTTTATCATCCCCATCACTGATGTATCCAAGTATCTTTTGCTAATAGGTTGACCAGACCGTGAGACAGAAATAGTATGTCACACACAAAGTCTGTCTCGGAGCCTGGAAACTGAACCCAGATGATCTGGATGCAGGCTCAGTCCTCCCACCTCACCCTGAGGATACCTTCCTCTCAACAGATTGCCTGCGATGTGAAAAAGCATTGTCCCTGGATAGTGAGACACTGGATTCAGGGAATTTACTACTAGAGTCCTTCATAATCGGATTGACATTTCCTATCGTTAAGAAAGAGTAGCCACGGCAATGGAGAGAACAGAAGTGTTTCTTTAAGTGACAGGACTGATATTTTTGTCATTTGAAACTGTCTCACTGCTAGGATTTTGAAGTGCTGATATTTTATCATCAAATTGGAATCCTGCTAGTAAGTATCAATAACATGAGAAACACAGCAGAGAAACAGTGACCCCATTATATGTGAAAAAGCATTGCTATTTTAGCTGAAGAATTATAGGCTTTCACAGACTTGTAATGCATTGCAGGAGTTCCTCTTTGATTTTTTTCTTGAGAAACCCCATGCAGATTCCTCTGTGAAGCTCTGTTGCAGGATGGGAGATACTGGATGAGCCCAGGAAAAGCTGCAGAGCCAGTTTCAGCTTCCCCACAGGCTGATAATCCATAACCACATCTATAATTGCTGAACACTGCAGATGAAATCCTGGCTCCAGCAAATTCTGTGACTAAGTTTTCATGACTTTCAAGGCTTTCCTTGGAAGCTTTGGCTCTATGGAACAGTTGATCTAGTTGTGAAGTATCTACTACTAGATTAAAAATGTAAAAGCCATATGACAACAAAACTGCATTGTGACAAACCAACCTGATACTTCATGTAAGTTCAGGGCATCGGCGTGTTCCACGAGAGTTTCTGATGAGCTTAGTGCTGCCTGTCCTCCATAACAAGCATAAACAGCACAGAATGCTTTCAGGCACTCACAGTTCAACAGAGGTAATATTGTGTGTCTCATTCACATTAAACACATACCGCCTAGCAAAATGGTTTTTAATGTTCATGAAACTGTTGTCTGTGCTTTTATCACGAGGAAGCTGTAAGACCACCAGTGGAAGAGGACTGAACAATTCAGCTTTGTCCTGAGGCATGGATGCTGATCCATGCCATTCCTCTTCAGAACAGCTGCATCCCAGCAAAGTCTTTTTAAAACTCTGCCACATTGCATAGTCAGTCAACTTTAAGTTGATTTTTGTCCTTTGTCTTTGATTTCGCCTCTTTGTTCTGCTGGTGCCTCAGCATTAGAGGAACCTATTTCATTATGACTGTCTTGGGCTATAATTCACTGCTGGTTCTGCTACAACATCACTGAACTCAACTACCGGATAGCCTTATTAGTACAAGCTGACTTCAGAGTCCACCGTTATGCTTGTCTGCACTGCCAACAACATTTGACACCTTTTCTTGTTGTATGGGACTGAATCAGGACAAAACAAGATAGGAATAATAAACCCAGAGTGTGATAAGCCTCAGTAGATGGTAGTCTATAGCACAGTGTAACTGACAAATTTAATGCCTTGACAGCAATTGTCTATGAAACACTGTGTGACGCTTGGTACTGCTGGTTGGTACCAAAGCAAAACTGCATCTGTGTAACAACTGCTGCCTGAAAAGGATCTTGGAATTCCTTCTGCAGTCACACACGGAATGGAAATTTATGCAATGTCAAAAGGATTCAGAGAGATGGAGAAAGCACCAAATGAATGACTCCATGCAAGCCAAAGAGCAGATTCCAGCTCTAGTTAAGAGTCACAGGGGAGGACAGGACTGAAGGTGAGAAGGGACAAAAATCAAGTCAGAGCTAGAATATATTGAGGAGGACACAAAGACCAAATCCTGCCTGGGCTTATACCCATGAAAGCCTGCAGAAATAAAAGGTCTGCATTAGTCTAAGATGGGCTACTAGATTTGCAAACCGACCAGATGCAGTACACAGAGATATAACCCTCAGACTCACATCAGGACTGCCAGAAAAAGAGATGCAAGAGATGTGATGAGAAAATACAAATACCAGAATAAGGCAAGCATGTCCAGGCATCATTGCCAAGCTAAGCAGGTATGTTACAGAGTATACCTATACTTCATCTGGCTTCAAATTGCTCCTTTTGCAGGCAATAAAATTACTGCACAAATCCCAGAGAATAAACTGAGTTAACACCCCATTAAATACAACAGACTTGCAATTGAAGGTAAGGACGTGCCCAGATTAAGCTACCCCTCTACAAACTGGCCCATGGGTAATATACATCAGTTCTACTGACTTATGGTCCAAAAAAGGAAAAGAAAAAACCTGAGATGCCTGGATGCTTGGGAGTGAATTCCATTAGGAGGAATTTCTACAAGGTAAGAAAGGAGATGTTCTTTGAAGCATGCTTAAACAGCACAATATATTCTTCCATAAACATTCTTTCTACAATTGAACATATCCCAAGGGAAAAAGCCAGGAATTTGTTATTTGTGTATTTGCTTTTATCAATAACATCTTCTCCCCTGCCCCCCCCCCCCCCCCCCCCCCCCCCGATGAAACAGTCTTTGATTTTATACCTTCAGTTTGTTTTATCAGTATCTGGCTTGGAAACAGGTACCAGAGAGAATGGCAGTTGCTGGGTTGATTTGTTGCCCCCATTTCACAGAAGACAAGATAATTTTAAACACCGATTTCCACAGTTCTGCCTTTCCTGAACATTTCAATTGCAGTAGTTGTAGGCACCCTCCAAATTCACTGCCTCTTCAGCGACGTCCATTGAGAAACAACATTCTCCACAGGAAAAATCCTTGTTGGTGGATGCACTTGGTCAATTTTAAGCACAAGCAGCTTAGCACAAAGGAAGAGGGCAAGAGAGGGAAAGGCAGGCAGGACAGGAAAACACACAGGTAAGGGCAACAGCATGGAATCAGGAGTTGGATTTAGATTGTCATGTATTTACTGACAACTTCAGATGCTGAGAAGAGGATGGCTCTCTATAGTCTGTGCTCCCACATCATTTCAGTGTACAGTTTAATGAAATAATGAGCCAAAATGCAAGTAAGATAACTCCAGAAAGGACTTCCTGCTTCTCCCTTCTCTCCTCTGATCCTCTGCTTATTTAGCACAAAGCTGGTGCTTGCCAGACCTCTACATGATTCACAGAATACACAAAACTTTCACCAAGAAGAAAAGCTGGGCAGTTTTCTACCACTTCAATGAGCTCATGAAGGTCACAGTTGGGCACGGGTGCTTTGGCTGGAGTTGGATCATAGTAAAGCAGCTACCACCATGCTGTATATGCTCTAGCTCCAGAAAGCTGGCAGTGCTGTTGGAGCGTGAGGCTGTTGCAAGCTCCCAGAATGAAAACCAGCCCTGCAAAGACACAGTGCTATGTAAATACCAACAGTTGCAAAGCTTCCATTACATGGATTTATGTATTACAGCTCCTGCTAGTCAGGAAGCTAGAGAAGTCAGCTGTGCTGATTTGACATATCAGCCAACACACAGAAGCAGCTTCAGCCAACTAGAAACCTTTATCACAGCCATTCCTTGCTGTCAGAATGACAAGTTCAAAGACATGCAAACTGAGTTCATGTTTTATTTGCCCTAGCAGCATTTCCTTGTAACACAATACTTGCTGTACCACTTCCACCCCGACCAGCCCTCAAAGCACAGCAGAAGGAAAACGCATCTGCATGAAACAAAGAAATGAAATAATAATTAAAAAAACCACCACAAAACCCCACGAAACCACCATCTGCCTGCAACAAAGCCAGGAACTATGTTTCCACACGCACAAGCCCTGTGGCTCTGGCTCCCACAACAGGCTTCTTCACTCTCATTTTGAGATACCAAGATTTATCATTAGAGGGCACTGCTTCCCCCAGTAGAAAATGGGTTCTTTGCGTTACGTGGAGAGAGATTCCAGGTATCTGCAAGTGAACATTTACCGCCTAACTGCGAAGTCCTGAAACTAGAGTGCAGCTGGAATTCCATTTTCACATTTCCTACTCTTCTACTCAAAACCACTTCAAAAACATATTGAATTTACAGGTCTGAATCCAAACTTACTGAGGGTAAAGCCTCAACCATTTATGCACTGGCAGTAGGTGAACGTTAATCTCAAGAATAAATGCAAATTATACTCCTTTATCCTCTCACTTCTGCTGTCCTTAACCTACAAAGTCCTTCAACTGATTTGGGAAGGAATGAGGGTAGAAGGTAATTCTTACTCACCTTTAGCAGAAAAACTAAACTATAAACTGAATTTGACTCCGTGCATTTACATATGTCAGAGCCACTCATCATTAGTAAGCAAAATAAAGTGACCCTCTCCCCTTCAGCATCTCAAGCCCACAGCATCTGCTCGAAAGCCAGTATACAGCTACAGTTCTAAAGGAGCAGATGCTCTGCTTCTGCACAGGTATTTAAGAGAACAGAAGGCTTCTGAGGACAAAGTCAACACTCTCCATAATCCATAGTTACATACCAGAAAAAGAGCATGTGCACTGCTGCTCCAGAGCATATACAGCATTCATGCTCAAAGTGCCACAGGCCTTCTGGGAAAAGCATTAGATGAATTTTCCAGAGCTTTTCACTCTCCTGGCTGCAGCCATCCTGCTGGCTTGCAGCAGATAAACTTCCTGCATCTCTTGCCCTAGTCCAAACTGTTTACTTCTCTTCCTCCAATATTAAAGAAACAGAAACAACTTGGGTGGGAATTTGAAGTGTCATACAGGAAAAGAAACTTCCTCGGAGAAGAATTAGAATACTATTGCAGTTGTTGACATCCATTTTGAGGGGTGAGGAGTTGAAGCAGTATGTTTATAGACCAAGAACTTCAGCTTGGGATTTCTCTGCAGGTGTCCTGGGCTTAAGCAAAGTGAGGGAATTCACTTCTGGCTAATCCTGGCACAGATTTAATAAAACTGAAACTGCCATATGAGATAGAAATTCCATGGCACTACTAGTCCAGAATGAAAACTAGACCTCTTCCTGATTCCCAGACAGCCAGGTATTCAGTTCATGCATCGTTCTTCTCAATTCACGGAAGCCAGATGGATATCTAGCAGCAAAGGAGCTGAACAGGCAAAACTTTTTATAGCTAAGTATATAGAATCCAAATTTACAATCAAAAAGATCGGATGGGCTTGAGTAGAGAGACATACTTGTAGCGAAAAGTGAGATACACCTTTCACCTTCCAGAGCATGAGTGACCAAAGCTACAAACCTTTAAATAGTAGAATTCAACAACTTCAGAAGACAAACCATTTCATCAACAAGAGAAACCACAGGACCTTAGAATCCACTTATTAGAACAACTTGAATCAAAAATATACACACCATTATGATTTAATTTAATCTGATTTTTCAACCATACTGTACCAGCATAAGCACAGGGACACCTCCATGGCCAGGGTGAGTAAGCACCAGAGACCTGTTGCCAGGCCTGAGCAGACAAGCACATAAAGAATGCATTCTAACAAATTGTTTTAATATTGATGCCTACGACACTCAAACATATACATGTTAGTACATCTGGAAGAGGATCCTGCTCACGTTCTTCATCATTCAAATCAAAAATGCAAATAAAATCTGGATAGTTTAACACTAATTCCCAAAGCTACAGAACTGTCTGAACACTGCATAGTGGCTACAAATAGACACAGACACAACAAACCTGTGTTGCATTTGTCTTCACGCTGGGGTTAAATGGAAGTCAAAGATGGAAAATGAGCGAGCAGTAGATCATTCATCCTATCTCCCACCCAACATAGCTGAAGTGAAGCTCACACAGGAGCCATAGTTCAGTGATACCTGCTATCAGCATCACACCTCTCTTCTCTAAGGTCTTTCTCTATGTTAGACTTCAGAGTAGGAAGCCGTATGTTTTCATGTCCTCCAAAACTGTGCTTGGAAATCTCCTACCTACATTTGTTTGTCACTATTTTGGTTCAAACATTCAAAAACTTGCATTGCACAGGTCTCCATTTGCCACTAATAATACAGACTTCAGCTTCACAAACCTTCAGCCAGGTTTCAACCTACAGACCTATATAAACTCCCATTTTTGTATCTTCAGAAACACAAGCCATCAGTGTGTGCACATTAAATCACAAAATACCAAAACCCCCACAGCATAAGAATTACAGGTTTATTAATACAACCCATAAATCAGTTTCTGTTCTTCCTTGCATTATGTAACAGATGTGGATACTTCATGACATACAGAAATGGTACCATACATACAACATCCAAAGATTGTGCAATGAAGATGGAAAATCATGAATATATTAAAAAGGACAAAGTTTAAAAGGTAAAAAAACCCCAAAACCTCAATATTATGGGAAAGAAACTGTTCATGGTTCACAAGCAAGAAGTTCTATGGTAGAAGTAGAGGATAGATCCCAGAGTACTCCTGATTTGAAGGATACAATGAACTGAGGCAAATAGACAAAAAAAAAAAGACCTAATTTCAGATTCAAAATACATTATCAACAGGAACCTGCCTGAGGAAAGAGGAAGTGATCTCTTCCTCTTAAAAGAGCCCTCAAACCCCCCTAACTTCCCTTAAATGATGATTAATCATCAGTCCAATTGACCAGCAGCAGAGTAAACAGGGGGGAACTAACAGGAAAAACCAGCGGAAATATTACACTACACTGCCTTCAATTGAGCATGATGGATCACCATCTGCTCCTGATGCCACGTACAGCACCACAGCTTAGAAAGGAACTAGGGCTCTGCCTGATAATGAACTTAATGCTGCTTTGCTCTTACTTTTTCCTCCAGGTAAACACCTGCTTTGCTATTACCTTCTCCAACTCCGGACTAGCCATGGCAGCTATTCTCCTGCGGGGGATTTACCTAGATTCCGTCTGGGTTTTATACTTCCATCATTTTGTAATTGGTGTTTTACAATATCTCCAAAGCACTCCAAAGTAAATCCAAATGTGCAGTCCTAGAGAGCAGACAGGATCTGAACCAAGTCTGTTGCTATACAGAAAGAGCAGGTATTAATATGGCAACCAAAATAATGAGATGGAACATAAAGTAACATAAAGACATGGTTGCTTACAGCAGTGTGACCTCAGAAAGAGCACCAATACAGGCAGAAGTCATCCAAACTCAGCAGAGATTTCATGAGGCTACAGTTTAACTCCATACTCAGCAAGCAGAAGGGAAGATGCATGATACAAAACCAGCAGGGAAAAGCAAAACCAAGTCAGGGAAATGAATATGATACAGAAGGTTCTTATAGGAAAAGAAAATAAATATGGTGGTGGGAAATGAGGGAGGACAAAGGAAGGCAAAGATGTCTAAAAAGGGCTGAGGGAAGGAGAGTCACTCATGACAGTTTTAAAGCTATTCAAGTTGGGGAACAAAGATGATAGGAAGTGCCCAGATAACAATTAGCTATAACCACTGATCTAAGACATTTTCATCACTATAAATAATAACTATTTCCTTTAGCCTGTTCAGAGGCAGATGACCTTCAGATGGAGGGGGGAAAGGGCACACTACTTCCTTTCAAAGATTAACATGGAATTGCCAAAATCTCTCAGACAGAAGTGCAACACTACTAATAATTCTTTCATGAAAATGCAGTTAAAATTGAATCAGAATGGATTCAATGTTGAACAATTTTAATGAAGCAAGTGTCAAACAAGCACATCAACTTCTTAAAAACAAAGGAACTCCAAAGTTTAATTACAAAAACATTGTACAGAAAACTTGGCATCTCAACAATTCCAAACACATTAATCCAGCAAATGGATTCTGGTTTCATAAATTGCTCTTACCACTGTTCTAAGTGACAACAGCATTTTATCCCACTCCCCTCCTTGATACCCACTTCATATTTTACCTTTTGTAATCAGCCAACACTGACAAATGTAAACCGAAGTGACACTCGGAAAACACTGGAAAGTCAAAAAACCATTTTTATAGGGTTAATCTATGTAAATAAGAAGCTTTTTAACGAGACAAAACATCATCTGTCACATCATCGGTAAGCAAGAACTGAAGTCTTCCCCCAGATGCTTTAAGACAGGTATCACCTCCCCTCCTTCCTGGTGGGAAAAGGTAAGAGATTTGTCAGCTCCCAGCTAATACTATTGCCTTAAATTTCCTATCCCATAACACTTGCATGCTACTCAGCACAATGATCCATTAGCAGTATGCCACAAGCTGATAGCTGCATTGAATTTATGTAAGCAGGGACAGCCTGCAGCCACCCATATCTTATTTACAGTATGTGTATGTCACAGCCTGGAATTGCATCCTACTATCATACTACATAGTTATTTCTGGAGTCTTTATGGCATACAACTCCAAGTATTAGGTAAGATGCCACAAAGTGAGCTTCAGAATTTTGTAAATCATCTTTTGGCTACACAGTGCATTTTGGCTGCTTCAACAGAAGTCAAATATCACCAGCTCTGGAAAACAAGGTACACACAGGAGATGATGAAGGTTGTTGGTGCTTCTTCTGGAGACATTAACAACCAGTAGGATTTTTTTCCCCCCACACAGGATTTGTTAGAGAATCCACTAAAACCATTCACATCAACATCTGCTGTCTCATCCATGCTAAAGAAAGGGGAGGTCAACGCAGCAAATTGAGGTTCCTTTTGTGAAGTCTTGAAAATGAGACTGAAGACAAGAGAAAGGAGTTTCCTCCCTGAAGGAAGACTTGAATTTATATGGAAATCCTTGCTGCTTGGCTACAGCAATAAACCCATAGGCAAGCAGAGACCTGACATACAAGCTGTTGACCTGGAGATGGCTTCAGACAAGCACAAAGTCCATGGGTAGAGTGCGGGAAGAGAAGAAATTGCTTTTTAATTTTCAGATACTTGTGTTACAGATACGTTAAAGTGACGCTGACTGCAATGCACCCTAGTAATGAAAGCAACCTCCAATTCACAACAGGGGATCTTAAAGGTTTCTTGAGGAGGAACAAGGAGACTGTCATGTGGAAGAAAGAGCATCTGAACCACCACCATAAAGCCCAGGGATGTCCAACAAGTGCTCAGCCGAAGTCTGAATTAACAATTTGACAGGAACCAGAGGACAGCAAATGATTTGTGTGAGTTAGTGCAGACAGTGGGTGCCTTTGTCTTTAACAGGAGGTGCAGCACAGCTCAGCAAGATTACAGACTGCAGCATGCAGAGTTCTACTTGATGTAAGTGAAAGGCCATTTAGGTCACACTGGAACATAATATACTGAATGCTATAGGCTCCACAGGCTCTACTTTAACTGCACTAAAGGTGAAAGCACATACAGGCTGTAATGTAGAATTCTGAGGGCTGCTATGTGGACCTAGCTGCTAATAACTTCTCTGCTCTATTAATTCATGCAAAAATACATGTGCTGCTCCCAGGCATACTGTATCCCAGCACTGTGATTTCGGGAAAAAAAATCCAGCAATCCCTCTGCCCGTTTCTCTTTTTATAGAATACCACTCTCACCATGAGATCATTCTCTCAAAAACAAGGCAGTAACATTAAATTAGATGGAGCAACACATCAGAGCAAGGGCAAGCTTTGTGGTTTTAGTCTAAAATGGAGGTTCTTATTTTCCCTGCTGAGAACTACTAACGTTTCACTTGCTATCTTGATTACCACTGACCTTTGTGGTAGCAAAATGCGCCACCAAACGTTTTGAAGAGATAACAGGAGACCTTCACAGAAGAGAATGACGCTTATGTGCAAGAGAGGTGACTGAAGAGAAGGGAAAGAGAAGTCGATCTCACAGTAGAATCAAGTCACAAAAAGCATCAACCACAGCTAGCAGGGAGCAGACTCACGGTGTAGAAGTTGCAGGCTAACACAAAAAAAACCAAGGATTCTGCTTTAGAAAAGCTTATATAAACCTAACAGGCAGGGTAAGACATGACAGTGGGCACCAAAGAAGACTGCCCTGTTATAGCGGAGAACACAAGCACTGCTGTCCAGTACTGCAAGAAGCAAGTAACAAGCTTGAAAGAAGGAAAGTAAAGAGGAGGAAGGTAATCCCACAAGTTAAACATGAAAAAAGAAAAGACACCAGAAGACATTAGGCAATATAACACATCAAAGGTATCACTACAACACACAGGCTGACTTCATTTCACCCACTGTGAGATTCCACCTCCGTAGCCAGCCCGTCCACAAATGTATGCACCCTCACACCCAGCAAAAGGAGTAAGAAACTGAAGATTGCACAAAAGTTGCATGCCTTTAAATGCTTCCACAGAGGACAGTTCCAAATGTTTAGTGGGTGGTGTCCGTGGCTTCTTAAGAGTTTTTCACGCACTGAGATCTCCGTCTCACTGACAAACCACAAAGGCAGGGACCAGGACAAACCTGCAGCTCTGCCTCCCACCCCATGTCTTTCCCTCATGGCTTCTTATTCCACACTGGCCAAAAAAAATTTTGTAAAGCATCCCATGGGCATGAGACCTGCAGATGAAACAGAAAAATAAGTGTTAGCAGCCCTCAATCTGCCAGGACTAAACAGGCATCGTGACATAAGTTTTTAGATGATTTATCTGAAAACACAACATGAAGCAGCACAGCAAAGAAGCTAGGGAGAGAGAACTGTAACTTCCTCTTCTGCCCTATATACTGTTTGCACAAAGAAGTTCTCTTCACCATACAGTACAGGAAACCAAAACCATCCACTGGTATAGTCAAGTAGGCAAGAAATGTACTAAGTACATTAGGACAATGTACTATGCCACCAAAACCCACCCAGTTCTGTGACCTACAGGGGTTTTCAAGAGTATCATAATAAATATTTTCCTTCAAAATTGATTTGTAACATGTCTCAACCTCAAACAGACCATTTAGTTGATAGAGATTATATTTAGTTGAATTAATATTATTCCTAAGCATGTTAATAATGGGACAACAATGAAGACAGTTTGCTGGTACAGTTTACTGGATGCCAACTGAAACTTTCTAGCCAAAGCTTGCCTCTTTTCCAGAGGGATTCTACTTTCCTCTAGGTTTGCATCCACTAAAGCTCAACCTTCTCCCTTCTAAGATGTTATCACAAAATGTAATCATTGCCAAGTGATCATCCCTGTAATTAATAGCCCTATGAATTACTTAATAATTATATCCAGTTACATGCATATCTTTATATAATGAAACTAGGTGATTATTAATCACATTTTTAATTGCCTCATGCTGTTTTGCTGCTGAAAAGAGCGAAGGTATTGGTGGGAGGGGGAAGAAGGGAACTGAGTCCTATTTTCAACTATGAAGTAGAAGGAAGAATCCTAAAGCAAGAATTCTTTTATTCAAACAAACCAGAGCTGAATCCAGTTTATCCAAGAAATATTTACATTTTTAGGAACATGGACACTGTCCATCATTTAGGAAATACAAATCTGCCTGACATGGGAACCAAAGTCCAGGTTTTAGTAGCCTTGAGATACGATTTTTCTGGCAAGGTGCTTAAAGGACAAACATCTGCTTGGGGGCCTGGCAAACCCTTCTAATAACTGATTGATGAGAAACTGCTTTCCCTCTTATGTTCTGTAAAACCTTCCCATCCCCCAGTTCTCCTTCTGAGCTCAAGTGCTAATTGAAAACAGTATCTGAAAATGAGGAGGTTGATGAGCTACTGAAAAATCCCAGACCTGGATCGACAAGCTGTTCCCTTCATAAATAGCAGCAGTAAAGGCACTTCTTTATTCTGCTGGGAGCTCAGTCATCTCTTAGAACTATAGCCCGTTCCATCTGGCTACCCTCTGGAAGGACAATGATCTTTTAGCTTAAGCCACACTATAATGGGGAATGTGTAATTAACTGTTCTACAGAGTATCACAAAAGGTCAGACACAGAAAGGATGAAAAGCCCTGTCTTCATATTTGCAGATGGCACAACTCAGCTTTATTTGCATTTCTAAGCACTAGTCAAGACATGTACAGTAGATCTCTACATAATAAATGCCTGAAGAATGCAGGTATGCACATAGTTAAAATAGAAACAGGCAGACTCCTAATGGCTGTCTAGTGCTGCACATCACAGGGGAAGTAGGGGACTAAGTAATGTGGGAACTGCAAAGCAGCACAGTAATGCAGAAAGACTGGTATTTGTTGCTTTGTTTTTCTACTCAGTCCCTATTAGTTTTCTAAGCTGCTTAAACAGAAGCAAAAATACAGAATCATGAGCTCAGTAATAACCTATGCGTAAAGCCGCATGATCATTAGTCTCAGCAAATGCTACATATAGCCTGAACCACATACCAGCGCTTCCTTTCCATCTAAACCTTCATAACCAGAAGAGCTTTACTACAGGTGCTACAGAGCAGGCAGTTGTAGGGCATTTTCAGATTATAACAGAGTTGAGTTCACCTGTAAGCTCTTGAGATGAACAGAATTTCTCTGTGACCATGAGATTCTACAATTAATGTTGCATTGTTCAGATATCCTTACTCAAAGGAGGAATCCTCTTCTAAGTCAGTCACCCTGCTCCTTTTTGTACACCATTCTGACAGTATTCTTATTCACCTTACATGAGTACAATGAGTAATGGGACAAACAGGTCTTTATGTCTTTATACGAGAGATTTTGGAGCTAAGGGGAATTTCAGAACCCTTTAATACTGATGGGTATTTCCAACCTCATCTGATTTTCATTAGGTCAACCTGCTGCTGGGGCTTTGAGGAAGCAACTGTTTTGATTATACAATATGATGATTGACACAAGAATCAGCATCAGAGGTACAGAACAGACGCCAAACAAGAGCACCCTAGGAGCAAACACTTACCTAGTCACTAGCGTTCAAGTCTGTTCACCACGTCCCGGACCGTGGCGATGAGGTTCTCATTCTCCTGGGGGTTAGCCATAACAATACTGTGCAGCCTGTTCATGTAGGAATCAATAGTTTCCATCGTGGGTGTTTCCCCACTACCTGTGGTAAACACAGTAACATGAGCCACGGAGTATTCAGATGACTACATCAATTCCATAAAGTTAAGACTATGCTAAGGGCAATTTGTGCCAACATGGAAACTGTTACAGGAAATGGTTTTTGCCATGCACCACCTCTTGTGACAGATTCTGTAAGACTATGTTTGCCTAACTCCACAAAGTGAGTAGTTCCAAGGACATCAGGACCAACAAAGCATGGTTTTCTTTGATTTGGGCCTCATAGTTGATTATAACAAACTCTTTCAGACGGGCCTTCATAATATCTAAGTGGATTCCCTGGCACCTGACAATACAGATGCAGCCTTTCTTTTAGTCCAGGAACTTGCAAGTTCCATCTTTTCCACTTCGCAACATTTTCACAAAGCAAGTAAAGGAGAGCAAGGACTCTTTATTAGCAAGAGAAGTATGAAGAAAAACTAAAAAAGCCATGTTGAAATAAATCACTGACACTAAATGTTCCCCTGCATGAATGTTCAGATTTCATTACCTAATAGGAATGTTCAGGGGAAGTTCAGGTTGGAAACAAGGAAGAAGTTCTTTACTGTGAGAATGGTGAGGCACTGGAACAGACTGCTGAAAGAAGTGGTAAATGCTCCACCCCTGGCAGTGTTCAAGGCCAGGTTGGACAGAGCCTTAGGTGACATGGTTTAGTGGGAAGCATCCTTGCCCATGGCAGGGGGTTGGAACTGGATGATCTTAAGGTCCTTTCCAACCCAAACCATTCTATAATTCTAATACAACTAAGGTTCAGAAACAGCCAGGACCATAGAGCTACACCAGCAGGCCACACATCGTAAATTCACAGCACTGTATAAACATCACAAGTAAAATTCAACATGTCAGACAGTCCTAAGGGAAACAGTCTCACCTGGTAGTGGGACTCCAGCAAAGCTGGTTGTGAGTGCTTGGCGTAAGGTCTCCAGATGCTGCTGCAGCACCGTGTTGCGGCTCCGCTCCTGTATCACATCCACCTCCAGTTTCTCCACAGCAGTACGCATGCTCTCCACATGCTTCTGCAGAGCAGCATTCCTCTCCTCAAACTCCATGTTGGACTTACGCAGCTGCCGCAGCTCAGCTTCTCGTGCTGTGAATATCAACCCATTCCCATGTAGTCAAAAAGCTACAGAACCAAGTATCTGTGGTTCATAGGCAATGAAGCTGAGTGTTCTGGAGTGCTGAACTGATGACTACAAATGGTGCAGTTTCAGTTTATAGGTAAAAAACCATCATATCATGGAGTACTGGTAGTGCCTACAGTAGTACTATTTCATTTCTACAGACAGACAAATTAGAAGACATTCAAAGCATCAGAGTATAAGTGAATAGGGCAATTGATTAGGCAGGGAGACTGCAAGACTGATTTCAAATACATTCAGTATGACACAGCTTAGCTACATCTTCAGTATTTCTTAATCCTATAGAACAGCAGATCCAGCTTTGGCTGGAATAACAGCAAGTGGATCTTAAACATCAGAAGCTTTCTCCAAGAAGGATAGCTTTGGAAGACAAAACCAGGAAAACTGCTTTTGCAGCCATTGTGGTTTTACAGAGGTAAGGTAGTATCAGAAACACTGATCAACTGTATTCAAGTCATTACTTGAGCTGAGATTGGAGAGTGCAAGGACTCTTGAGCTGCACAGAACCTGGCAAAAACCTTGGAAAAGCAAAGAGAAGGCCCTGCAGAAGTTTAACTTACCTTTACTATGATTCAAGAACTCTTCTGTGAAGATTGGAATATCAAAAACAGATCTCTCCTTTGTATCTGCTTCTTTCTACAAAAGAAAAAGTAATACACAGCTAAATACTGCTAGTTTTCAGGAATGCAGGAAATTGCTTTGATCAAGAAAACTGAAAGAGAAGGAAGACCAAAACCTGAGGCAGCTAAAGAGCTGGCTTTCTAGAAGACACTTCCAGATCCTAGCTAGGAAGGCCAAAGGATAGGTATCAGGTTTTTAAGATACAAGTTTGGCTTTTAAGATATAACCAAATAATATTTTCAAGAAATACAACATACTAAAATATACCCTCTCACTCTAATGACATTATATATCTGAATCATTCTGTTTTAAAACTATCTGAATTCATTTTTGTTTTCCAGTGGAAAACATTCCATCATCAACCAACTGACACATGCTGAAATAGTCTAGACAAGAATATCAACAATCAGGAGATAAAGCGAGATGAAACTTTTTGAATAGGAGGCAATCAAAACACTCAATCATAAAGTTTTGATTACCTGCTATTGAAAAGGCCCAGGGTGCTCAGGTTGCACAGCATTTTGTCATCCCCCAAGTCAAAAGAGAACCAAAATTACTGTTTTTATCATTTGCCTGAAATAAGATTGGGATACTCCCAGAGTGTCAATAATAGCATTCTCATCTGGTTATTAAAACCGATGTTGATCTTGGGAGGTTTCAGAACAAATCAGACTTGAAATTCTTAGAGCCATGGTGCAGTGTGGTAGAGAGAAAGCCGAGATTTTGATAGGGTTTAAATTCATCCTTCCTTGCGTGGTTAGATGCAGACAACATAAGGAACAGATAAAATAAATACAGTACTTCATAAAAAAAATACACTCTCAGAGTAGATGGTTTTCTTCTTGTGTTCTCATACTACAGCAGCCATTTTCCTGTCTTCAAAGGTTGCAGATACAACCAGGCAATGCCTAATCTCCTTCACATGTGTGTGTGTCCCTTAAAATCTTGTCAGTGAGATGTTGTGTAACTGACTGCATGAAGCTAGACCCACTATGAATCAAACAGCGTGAGGAAAGAAGCAATAACAGAACAATGGTGAACAATTAATAATGGCTGGGGCACTGCTGATGACAACAGTTCTAAGGGCACATTGCTATGTGTCATACTTATGAAATCAGGATTTCATGCCCAGAGATGAGTTCATTCAGACAGTGTCTCCATGCTTTTAATAACTATATTTGCCTATTAGAAGTTTCCTCTCACCTTCCCAAGCTTCATCCTTTTGTTATTTTTTATTATGAACAGTATTTGAATTATTCATTGCAATTCTTTTTGGAGGTCATCTCTGTACACAGTATTTAAAATTAGTTCTACACTGATACATAGAAACTAATCATGAACACCTAAACGGAGCAAGGGGAGAAGGAGAGGTTTCTTTGACCTTATTTTCTTTTATTCTCAAGAAGTAATTTAATCAGATTGTACCTAATCACAAGCACGATAATAGCCAACGTGGATAACAGAAACCAGGAAGACAAAAGGCTTTAGTCTTGCTTCCAATAACAACTTGAGTATATACTTCTAAAGGCAATCTAAATCTTTTCTGCTCGTTTCTTGCCTGTGCAGGATTATAACACTTGAATCTCTTGCAGAGAAGATGTGAAAGCCTATCAGGTGATAAGCATGTAGAATTTTGTAATAAAAAGGTGAAAACTGCTAAGCAAAACCTCAGGCTTTTATAAGAGGATGCCAGCCTAACATGTTGCTAGCTCAACTGTGTAATAACTATCCGATGAAGCTTGAAAGCCCCACAGTGTATGGAGGACACCTTTTAAACTGGATTTATGATGTGAGATTTCAGCAATGATAGCTTGAGTTAGCAGGATGAGAGCTAAGACTCCGAATTTGTAGTCTGCCATCTGTATCACTTAAAGGTTATGTAAACATCGCAGCCAACCTGCAACTTCAGTAACTTGGTTTTGTATAATTAAAGGCAAACTTTGATTCAGTGACTACAGAATCAGAAATCTGAGGAACCATGTAGTTCTAAAGATTAATCTTACTGCAAGTGCTTCCTTTAAGAGTTAATAAAAAGCTTATAAAAAACGTGCTACCAAAGCATCTTCCTGGAAGTGAAACTTATTTTCCTTGAAGTAGACAAGACCAGAAGTTGCCTCTCGGCAGCACCCAGCCTTCTCATATTGTAACAAACACATTATAAAGCAACTTGATTGCTTTCCCGAGGCAAAACATCTCACAAAGAAAAACAGATCTTTCAGAAAGGCCTATTGCTTTCCAGTGAAGGGATTGTGTATAAGCAAGTTTCTTCACTGCTTTTTCTTGGCAGTTTATTGGTAACCATGAACGAAGCTCTGTGGCCCTAAGTAATACAACTGGAGAAAACTTCAGTACTTCAAGGGGAGAGATACCATAGTCAGCCAGGATGCACAGTCTCATCAACTAAAGCACAGGCATCTTATCTCCAGACATTATTACTCTTTTCCAGTATTTCCATTTGCAAAGGGGAAGGCAGGAGGAGATTCAAGTCAGAAATCTCCCAATGATAAATCTCCATTGATTTATTTAGCATTACAAAACACATCTATGTTTTAAGGGTACCTTACACTCCTGCCACTTACTCTTCTATCATTTGTACTTGCCCAGGACTTACTATATTTAGTTTTCATCAAACTACTGTGAGCACAAAAGTACTCAGTTGTATCTAACTTTTGATCAAAAACTGCATAGGAAGAATTCACACTCTAAACCTCTGATGAGGGTTTTCAACTGGCATAAACTGGCTTTTATTGACTTTACTAGAAACTTCTGTCATCTGAAAATCTACCTACTGGTGCAAGGGTAGAATGCACAGGTTTACCTCATGATCATGGGCTGGCTGTCTTGCTCCATCTGAAAAATTAAAACCAAACAAGAAATAAACTATATTTGAGATACAAGAACCAAATAATTAATGTAGTTACACAACCATAATTATACAACTGTTACAGACAGGAAACTTGTGCACCTTTCCTAATAAGTCACATAAAAACTGCATCTAATTTTGATGCCTTTAATGCTCATCCTTCAATACAATCTAGATACAGCTGGATTTACATAAATCTAATCACTTTACACACAGCTGATGCAAATGCCATAGAAAGAACACATTCTCTTTTTAACAAGCTTTTAAGTCAAAGGCTCTGATCTATGCCAGGCTAAATAACTCACTGGGAATCTTCTATTGCCCTAGGTAGGCACACATTTTTGTCCCATTCAATACCTTGTCTGTGTGATTTGCCCTTTTGTCTGTCCTGTGCTTTCCTGCTGAAGACTTTGTAGGCTTCAGTCTTCTGATACTGCTCCAGCTCCCGCATGTAACGCTCCTTATCTCTATCTGCTTCATCAAGGTATCGCTGAAACAGAAAAGTCCAAGAGTTTCAGGGAGTTTCCCCCCTTCAGGAGGAAGGGAAGAAAAACAACTTGTCAGATGAAGCGCTATTTCACCTACGCAGACAGGAAAGGAGTGAAGAAACAATGAGAATGTTTGCAACATGCAAAGACACAAGATTTCTGGATAAAACCACTGTATGCTGGTGTCCTGTTTTCTCTTTTTTTGATTCAAATCACTATCCTGTTAAGGTTTTTTTTTTTGTTAAAGGTATAAGTAACCTGCTACCAAGCTACTCAACTGAGTGTTACCTACACATTATAGACACATTAATAACTATGGCTGGGATTAAGTGCCACCAAACAATACCTTAAAAGGTCATGGTTAAAGGTTCAGATCTGTAACAGTGGGGTTCCAATACATTGTTTTGATGCCCCACAAACAAAAAGCACTTCTACAACCACACACTTTGCCCACCTGAGAGGTGAGCAAAACAGCACCGCTATTGGAAAAGAGTAGCATAAAGATGCAAGAGTCTAGGAGATACCAAGTTAAGCTACATACATCCATACCAAGTTAAGCTACATACATCCAGGTTGAAAGTAATTACTTTTTTTTCTAGGCTGAGGATATTTCACACATTCACATAACAGATCCTTTCAAGAAAAAAGCTGCCTTCCCATTTGTTTCCCCACAATGAGTTAAAAATTGAGTGGCAGTAAGTATTAAATCAGAGTGAACCTCAGTCACCTGGTATGCCTTTTATTTTCATTAAGTCACCCTAACAGTACACATAATTGACCCTGCCAAGGACACTGTTAACGTTCTGGATTGGGTGCAGATTTGGTGAAGCACTGCTTTTGGACACTGTATTCTTCCATAAGACATTAATTCTTCTTTTCCAGCTGTAGCAATGTGCTGCTGAAAGAGTGCAGTAACAGAGTTAAAAGCCCAAGTTTTTACCCCCTTAACTTGTGTTTCGGATGGACTAGTTTGAATCAGGAAGAAAGAGTTCTGCTGCACTACCTGTTAGTAGATGACCTAGGTTTTCTAGTGCACATCTCCACGTCTCATTAGATTTTACCCCATATAGGGAAATAAGATGACTGATTATGAGGGTGTTTGCTTTATGACTACAGTAATGGACTTTTTCTAGGGGAGACTCATTATTTGGTGAGCCCAGTCAGCTCAAGTGACCTGTCCTATGCTCACCAAATATAAAGGGAAGCAGCAAGACTCCAGGAAAAATGTGAGACTGTGCTTTAGCTACTGCTTTGCTGTACCAATCTAATTGGCAGGCAGGCATGGATGGCAAGACAACCATTAGCAGTAAAAAAATCCGCACCAGGAGGAGCAGCCAGATCCAGCATTGCCTTGGTCTTCATTCACAGATCAGACAGTGCAGAATGCCACAGCAGTCCCAATTAGAGGGCATCACATTCTGACTGAAAGATGGGGAAAAATAGCCAAACCATCTTTTCCTGAGGTATGTAGAAAGTAGAATACATAACTCTCGCTAACCCATCCACCATACACTTGCCAACTTCCTTTCTAGGGCTAGCATTATTTTAAATGCTGTACAGAAGTTCACTCACGTTAGCCGCCTCCCTCAGTAATCTGTCCTTTCAAGTCTGCTTGTCTCAGAGTAAGACACCAGATGTTTATATACACTGAGGAGTTTGTAAAATAAGCAAAACTGAGAAATCCTTCACACAGCTCTGAAATCCTGCCAAGTTCTCCTCAGCCACAGTGAATAAATGCCTGCTCCATCCTTCCAATGGCTTTGCCCTTGGAAACTACTAGGTCTCAGCTGTATTTCAATTAGGTACAACAGAGTTACATCCAGAGGAATCACATAAACTGTGAGATGTCTCATTAGAGCAATCCCCCTGTTCTGACTATATTCTGGCACTCTCTAGAGGACACAGTTCTCCTCGAGTCACACCTGGATGAGGTGCTATGACCCTGTCAGGGTTCACTATTTGAACTCTGCAGAAAACATGTCCCTTATTTTGAAATATATCCCTAAACACAACTTTATTCAATCAAAAGCCTATGTTAACTTCCTCACTAAACAACAATATTCCAATTTAGCAGTAATCATAATCCATGAAGGAAAAGGGAGTTTAATGGTACCCGTTTCTCCTCAGGAGGCAGCTTACTCCATTCATTGCCCAGCATCCTGGTGATCTCTGGGAAAGGGACTTCAGGCCTCTTCGCTCGAAGCTGCTCCCTACGCTCATTCATGAACCGCACGTACCCTGTGAGGGGGGATTTGGGGGCATTGGTGTCCCTGAGGGGTTTCTTCCTCTTTCTCCCTTTGGCCCAGCCTCCTCGTTTAGTTCTTTGCTGCTGCAAAATGAAAATGGAAGAAAATTCAGGTTGAAGGAACAGAACCTCCAAAAGAAATAAATATTCATGTCTCAAACATTTTCATCAGGAGTATGTTGCTGCAGTACACCCTCTCCATGGATGTAAATTTCCCATCTTCCTTTAGAGCAACCCTGACTTTGATGCTCTAAGCAAAGCCAAAGAAGTCTCATTGTGAAAAGCTCTAAGTTGTTTGCAGTATCTCCTGGTCCACAAGGACAATAAAACAACATTTGCATCAACTTCTTATTGTAAAACCAGCAGGATTAATAACCCATGAAATTATCATCTCAGCTAATGTAACTGCAAACACTGGGTTTGTCAATTGGTTGGTTGTGGGTTTGGTTGGGTGTTTTTTTTTTAGCAATTATTCTCCCATTCTCTCCCCCAAAGTCATTTCCCTCTCCCACATTTGCAGAGATTCCGTGTATTAGTTAACAATTGTTAAATAGTTATTTTGCCCCTTCCACAACTTTTGCCTTTGTACATTATGTGCCAAAAGTGTGGGTGAAAAGACAGTAATGCAGGCTTTTCTATTCTAACCCATTTTGTATGCTTTCTTTCCCACTGATCACCTCCAATAGAGAGATCAACAAACTCCAAAGGAGGGAACATCATAAAATTTGCCTGTAGCATACTGTGAGCTCACAGGAATAACATAATTACCACTCATCCTCTTGGCTTCATACTGCTACTACAGCAATCTCTGGACAACGCTATTTTCTTATGCTGTGTACATACAAGTATTTTAGTACTTCTAATCGCTCCCCAGATCAGCATGTTCCTGCCATCATGTGAGTTTTAATTTCCTTTCTGGAATTTTACTCATTCCTTAATTAAACAAGGACCTTGCAGCTGAAGACAAACAACAAGGAGGAATATCAAATGCATCTATTAAAAAAAAACCACCAAACCCACTTTCTTATCAAACTTCATCTCTTTCATGATTTAGTCCAAAAAAAAAAAAAAAATAATCAGTGCAGGATGGTGTACAAGGTATAGTCTGAAGTAGTAAGCACAATGCTTTCAAAGACAGCATTTACTCCCAGAAGAGTACAATGGTCTCACTCCTGATTCACAAGAGATAAAGTAGGTTGTGACAGTTGAGTACTGAGTCTTCAGAAAGAGCTCGAGCGCAGCACAAGTCTGTGGAGCTGCTGGCTAAGCTAGAGACACGTGTGCCGTTCTCTGTACACTGACTGCCAGCTTTCTGTGCGGCTGGCTCTGTGCCGTTGTGCGGCACAGGAGAAACCTAGAGAGAATCACAAGATGAAAATGGTAAATGGATGAAAATTTGTGATCCCATCCAAAACCATCTAAGTAGGTAAGACAAACTGCAATGACAGAACTCCATGGTTTTGCTTCAATGAGAAGTCACTATTATGTCATCTCACCTCCTCCTCAGGCTTCTGCTCAGTGTTTTCAGCAGTATTAGACGACTCATTCTGCAGCTGCTGAACCTGTGACAAATCCTCCACCAAATCTGGGTTATTCACAGACTGTGAAGTTCCACCAGTGAATGAACTCTCAGAATGAGCTAGTCTGGAAAAGCACATAATAGCAAAAGAAAATAAAAAAATTAAGCATCACATTGCTAAATCACTTCCTCCCTAACCTAAAACATGCAAAAAATGTTGCAAATATATTCAGTTCCTACACTAGCAAGGAAAAAAAAACCTATTTGAAAGAGTCATTTTTGAAGAACTGGCTGTTCCATCCAAGCAACTGCTTTAACTACCATAGTTACTGTGGACTTTAAAAGACAGTTTGATTTTTAAAGTGTTATTTTGTCTTAGAAATCAGAAAGCATGAATTTAAAACGAATGATTCCACCTTCTACCAACATACACCTCTCTGGATGCATTTAATATATATTTCTCCACAAATCCATTTAGAGGATTGTGGTTGTGTATGATTTTGGATTGAACATCATTCAGCATTTTCTCATGCTGATACATGTGGGTATTTAAAGCACAAACACAACTGGCTCCCAACAGGCTCCTGAATGGCCACTATTTGATTCTGCTGCAAGAGCTGTATCCATCAACTTTACTCCAGGAAAGGGCAAGTTGTCTGGAAGCAAAAAAAAAAACCAAAAGGCAAGAATGAAGGAATAGTTCGGAAGATGAGATGAGCACATATAGGCAGAGATGAGCACGTATTTTGGGGCAACAACCCCAAAGTCATTCTCAGTGTTTCATTCATTAGGTAAATTCATATGAGATTTTGGGACTTTCATTCTAATCCCTTCTTAGGCCAGGCTAAATGTTACTTGGCCTTGCCCAGTTGCATCTATGAAAATTACTAGAACAGAAGCATTTGCTTCTAGTCTACCCTGTTCATTTACTCAGATCTACAGCTGCTTACATGCATGCCAAAGTTTAAATATTCAAAATAATCATTTATGTTATGTACAATACAGTTATAGGAAATTGAGATATAGTAACAGAATTGTTAGTTGAATGCCTACAGGAAAATTTGTCTTCAATAGACAGAACAGCATTTTTTCATTACTCACTATAATCAGCAATTGTGGCATAATTACTGGTAAAGACACAGGCACTGGAGAGAGCCATGCCTGACTTTCAGGTATCAGACTGAGTTCCTATTACTAACAAGTAGGGAGGGAGAAAGGGAACAAAATGGATGTACTCCTGTAAGTTAACTACATCTGGTAGTGGCAAACAGAAAATGGAACAATACTGCCTCTCAGAATCACTGCTACAGTTTGAAGAACATTTTGGGAAGCAGGGAAGCTTTCTAAACTACACACAGAGGAAAAAAGTTCAATGTTGTGTAGCCATTTGCAGCAAAAGCTGATGAAACCTCATTCAACACCTTAATACCTCCTAAACACAAACCTAATTTAAACGTGCACCTCTCATTTGGCACCAGCAAGTCTAAGGTCCCTGATATGTAAATCTGAATTCAGCCCTCCTTGAAGTAAACATGTCTATATCCATTTTACAGGGCTTTACCTGCCTGCAAAGTCTGAATGTTATTGCTTGGTGCTTTACAGAACAGAAAAGGAACATCAAGAATCAGAACACAGCAAGAATCCCATGAATTCCTAAAAGACAGCTCCTTTTGTCACTGTGAGTTTTAAAGAGGCCATTGTCCCAGTCAGTCTGACAGAAATGAAAGATCACTTCCTCAGTGATATTCAGAGATCAGTGATTAATACTGTATCGTTAATAGAAATAATTTATCTAGTAGGGATCAACGTAGCCAACAGATTTACCCTCCCCTCTCTGCCCCTATGACGCTGCCTATACCTGTCTTAAAGACTGAAATTCTAGGGAAGCAAAATTTAAAAGATAAGATGTTAAAGGAAAGTTTGTGATCCTTTCCATCAGTTCAGAAGAGGCCTGGTTTCTCCTAAACAAAGTCCTGTGATGTTCTGTCAAGGCCAAGGGAGTGTTGTTGGATTTCTTTTTGTTGGGTTTATTTGTTTGGTTGAGGTTTTTCACTTACTTAGAATGCCCTCCTCCCACTGAAAGAGTTTCCCTAGCAAATCTGGAGATAGGATCTCTCAGCTGAAGGTTAAAAAGTAGTAGTTGCTTACCCAGTTACAGTAATTTCACTACCTTCCTTAGACCCATCTTCATCTGTAAAGAGAGGAGGAAGGTTGGAGCCAGCCACCAAGTTCTCCATACCTCTGGTAAAAAAAAACAACAAAAGTCAATTATAAGTTTATTGTCTCGCTGTTTGCCTTCAGCAGCACTTGAGTTTAAACATCACAACATATCGCTGGCCAGAAACCAATTGCCCTGTCAGAGCTGGCTGGCCTCAGGACAGATCCTACAGGCAGCTATGCTTGAGGTCAGAGAAGAAAGACCATAAGTGATGCTTCAGTTCAGAGTTCCCTTCTTAACTGAGCCAGTCTCACAGCACTGCTGGAAATCACACTGTAGCACTATGGTTTAGCCCTTGAGAGAGATTTTCATCCATCATACCCAGCACAGAGGTACATAGATCCCCTCTTCCAAACCAAGTTCCTGTTCATCCTCTACTGCACACCCTAACCAGGAGGTTTCTGTGTTGACCCCAATAGAAAACTGAAACTAAGCCCCCCCATCAAGTTTCAAATGAAGACAGTATTTGAGAATTCCTTATCCGCATTTTCACAATGTACCTATGCACGTAGCTGAGTGTTACTGCTAAGTAAGAGAACACAGCACTGTTATCTAGACCACCTTAAACTTCGACTCCCATACAACAGTTCCAGAAGCAAGCAGTTTAAGGTACAATGTATTTCTCACTCAATACAAACTGGTCCCAAGTGAGAATTAGTTTCTTTTGTATCCTTGTAGATAAGAAATCCAAAGAAAAATTAGATTTACTCATCCCCTTTCTTACTTAAATACAGACCTGTTGTATTATAGAAAAAAAAAATCTCCCAGAAGCTCTAACAAATTCACTCTGTGATTATGAGTTGCAGTTTCAGCCCATTTTAAAAGGCCATACCAGTTAACTTTATGTTCCTTCAGTTTAGAAGCCACCTTTGATGAGCTAGCAGATATTCAACCGGAGTATTGCTATCCCTTTCTGCTACTATACTTGGCCTTTCAGCTTAGAGGCATGTTCTGATGAGAGTTAATGATCCTGTGCTGCATTCTCCTGGATGGGTACACATCCACTCAGCACTGAAATCAAAGCAACCAGAGACACAAACTCCTGCTCCATGTTTTTAACATTGTAAGTGTTTTCCCACACCCCACCCCAGCTCTACAGGTCAAGGTTTTCTACAAACAAAAGTAATGATGCTGGTTTTTGCATCTAATATCACTTGCAGATCCCTGATATGGTGAAAAGCTTGTGCCAACAAACCAGCAGGCCACCCAAACAGGTGAGCACCATACTCCTGTAAGAGACGTTTATTCTACAGCTATATTTGGTTAAAATTAGTCAGGAGTCAAAAGGCTGTTCTCAGGAACCAAGAGTGTAATCACACATCTGACGTTCTGTTTGGAGATTGTGAGCTCTGCTTTATTCATGCTTCCCTTTGAAAACATAAGGGTATCTACTCCCTGCAGCAACAGCTCTACATCTTCATAAGCTACTACAGATGTTAGCTGATAAATGAATCTCTGCTAAGTTTCCAATTTGCTCAGTTTAGCAAATGTCCGGTTATTGCTCATGGTAGATCAGTCGAAGGTCGCCATGAAACAGGCATTGCATCAATCTAATTTCCACCACAAAGTTCATTTAAGCTTCCAAAGACAACTGTTTTTCCTACACACAGAAGTGTAAGAAGATGACAAGGATCTCTCAACTCTTCAGATGACATTCAGCCTTTTCTCTTTTACTTTTCCAACTGTTGAGATGCTTAGATCATCCTTTAGAATCCCATCACAGATTCTTTACCTAGAAAATAACTAAAACTAAGCAGACTGCTCCTAAGTAGAGCAGACACTGACCCCTAGCAAAAAACTCCTACCTTTTACTTGTGTATACAAAAGACCCAACCAAGAACAAAGAAATCTAATTCATGCTCTATCATTATAAACCATGAACTGAACATAGTTTTGAGGCCTCAGCCTCAACAGAGATGTGGCCAAGCTGGAGATAGTCCAAGAGCTGCCAAGAGATTCAGGGGCCTAGAGCACCTGATGTGATTAGGGATGTTGAGGACACCAGGCTAGCTCAGTCTCACAGAGGAGGCTAAGGGCAAATCCAATCTATACACCTAAAGCTACATGACAGAAGCAGCAGAGAGAACAGAACCAAACTCTCAGTAGATACATTGTCTTCTCACATTCTGAGCAGACACCAGGAGGGTACCACAACACTTTGTGAGGCCTATCCTTGCAGATTTTAAATGCTCAGTTGCACAAAGCTGTAACTGACCTAAACCAGTGCTGGCAACAGTCCTACTTTGAGTGGGAGGCTGGACTAAGATGACCTCCAGATGTCCCTTCCAAAGCAACATCTGCAGTTCTCTGAAGCGGAAGTCAACATTATGCTTTCTCTCAAATACCAGCATCTCTGACATAAAAAGCAAAAACCTCAAATAATACAGTGCTTTTATGAAAAAATGGTGAGATATTCTGGTGGGGCATATAGCATTTTAATTCTTGATGAAGGAAGCAAAACCAGTACTTCTTCACACATAGAAAAGAACCTACGCCAGGGCTGGCACTTTAATGTATTAGAGGAAAAGCCTGAAAATACAACTGATTTGAAGAACAAGCTCTTCACTGATGCCCAGAAACTGTTTAAGCACCACTACTAAGTATACAACACAAATTGCTTCATGCAGTTGCCACGGAAGAGAGTAATGAAGGTTTTGCTGCATGTTACACAATCTTTTAGCTTTGTCAGAAGTCCTAAATGAGTATCTTCAAAAAAGAAAGCTTAAGAAATTAGACTAAAACCTTGCAAATCTATTTATACAAATGTATACACACACACAAATATATATATGAAAAGCTTTATGCATGTCTGAAAACATAGAACAGCTTTCTTAGTTGTCCAGGCACCTGCAGCAGCTGGTCAAGGACCCCTTCCCAGCCTCACCATGTCAGTCTACTGACACTCTGCACACAAATACATATCCCTCTGCATTTGAACATACAAGTGCTTCTGTCCCTCATGCCCACTGTGACCTTCCCACCACACCCTGCTGTGCCTCTTCACATCTGGACCTAGTCAGCAACAGCAGAGCCTAAGCTTGCTTTCAAGGCTGTGGGGAGGCAGCTGGACATCAACCTTAACAACATATAAACGGAACACAAACACAGGAAGCTGGGAGAACACACACTTTGTTCTTTCATTTGATTTTTTAAATTTAACCCATATGCTTTGGGTATTAGCTCTTTCAGTTGACACTGAGCCATGTCCTAAAGAAAACTTAACATCAGTGAAGTTGCAAGGGCTTCTAATCTATTCCAGAAAGCAAAGAAACAAGACGGTTGTCCAAAAGCTCACTGAGAATGGTTGGGAACCTACACAAGCCTTTCAGTCACATTCCTCAAGGATAACTGTCCCATGTCTTTGCTCCAAAGCCACTACCCACTAGTTTCAACCCCACTGCAGAGCTACATGTTCATTCCAGGGATGTAACAAAATGGGCAAAGCAAAAACTTGAGGAAAACAGCCATGGGGAAGGAAAGGAAATGGTGTCTCTCAAACCTGAACCTTTACAGAATTCACAGGACTTGAGAGTTGGCATCTACATTTGTTCCATATTGTGCATATATTTATGCACACAGTTTTGCAGCTCTGTCAATTTAAACTCTGGCCAAAGCACCTACTAAGACATGTTTGGCTAAATTTAAGGCATAAGAAACAATGTGTGCTGAGCTTTCTTAATGGCTAACATATATCCCATTTTCATTGTTTAACTATGTGTACCCAAATGCAAAGATAAAACTGAAATTGATGATCAATCTTTACAAGCACTACAATTCAGTGCTAGTGAGCATCACCTCTGAAAACAGAGCAGATCTGAGTTCACTGTACTGCTACACTACCCGTTGTACTGGCTCAAGGAGGCAACCAGCTAAGCAGGAATGCAGAAAGACTGATTTTTCATTAACAGAAGCACTTGATAAAGTGTTTGAAAACCAGTGATTTATTTTGGGACAGACAAGCTCGGGAAGATCCTGCGTGTTCTCAATTCTATTTCCTTTACAACTTTTGTAGGGTGGAGCAAAGACTACAGCCAAACCAGAACTGTAATGCGCAATCTTACCACCACTTGGAGTTTCCATGGAGATTTTACTTCCATTTTAAGCACTCTACTGCTCAACCAGAAACCCTGTTCCCTGAATGCCAGCACCAGACATTACCTCCCACTCCACTATGGGTAAGCCAATCCTGTCAGCAATACATGTTTCTGACTTTACATTAGTTCTGAACACTCCAGGCTCTCCTGTGCGCTGATTTTATTCCCAAATGCAAACTCCACCCCAACTTGGGATGTAGTTGAAGGGGTTTTAATTTGTATTTACTACAGTCAGCACAGCAGTGGTAAGTTGTGGAACAGCAGCAACAACCTGGCCTACAGAGGCTGGAGGAGTTTCCAGACGTCTGTTTTGGGATGCACTACCAACTAATATTTAAAAAGGACAAACACCAATAAAACGGGCAAGTACAAGGATCAAGGTGCAAGCTTGAGCTCCAGAAACAATGCAGTTATGTGTGCAAAAATCCAACAGGAGGCAAAGAAAAACTCCAGTGAAGAACAAGTTTCCTACCACTCCATGCTCTCAATGTTTAAACATTGACAGGATTTCCAAAGATCCATTAGTCATGTGTACTAATATTAAACCTCTTTAGGAGCCTAGAGAAGATCCTACATTACCCTAAGCCATCAAAAATCTGGCTTAATTTATCTCTTTCTTTCCCTCCCTTCCCTCATCTCACGGAAAACAAGGGTTTTGTGAAACAGAAATCCTACAATGGTATTCTGGAACTTCCAGTTTAAGTTTTCAAACTGGGCACTTCAGCTGCACACAATAAGAGATCATACCTAATACAGAGTGTGCCAACATAGTTTGCCAAAATGAGAGAAGAACTTCTACAGCATAAAGACCTAAGTGCTACTACATGCAGCAATCCGCAGGGAAGAATCAAGCAGTAGGGAATCAAATACCTTTCAAAACCAGAAGTATAATTTAAACAAGCTTTCTTAATTTCTTCTTACACGAAATTTTGTAGGCAATGCCATATAATTGTGACATTATTCTAGTAAGAAAGCTGAAGCAGCTGAGTTATATATTGGGTGGACTGAAAGCTCCATATGATCTGATTGCTAGTCACATCTGTACAGTAGAAAGAAAAGTTAAAAAGAAGGAGTTGTAAAATCAGGGTGAGGACAAATCCATGACGGGAGCTAGACAGAACAACTGACTTTGCCATAACTTCATTAACATGACTGCATTGTTAATGACACTATTATAGGGCAGCAGAACCTGACACATGGGTGATGCACAATTTAAAGCCTAAGTTTATCTAAAAGCCTTTTATGCATGCAATAAAAATGATGAAATTTGTCATAGTCAAAAGTTTATTCACAGAGTCAGATCATTTTACACAAACAGCAGAGATGCCATTTAAAATGTGCAATCCAACAACTGTATCTAGCAAATCACCTCAATGTAGCTCATCTGCATCCCAGTTCTTCAAAGGAGATGCCTAGAGACAGAATATGCTAATGGCCAGACTGTTTCAACAATGTAAGTTACAAGTAGCTGCTCTTCTCCAACACTGTGCCATGCTGTCTCACAGCTCAGCCCATATGAAGAAACAGCCACAAAACGTAACTTGCTTTACTTGTGTAAAGTCAAGCTCAGAGCAGCCTTCAGTATCTGAAGTGGGCCTAGAGGGATGCTATAGAGGGACTCTTCATCAGGGACTGTAGCAACAGGACAAGGGGTGACGGGTTCAAACTGAAACAGAGGAAGTTCAGGTTCGATCTAAGGCAGAAATTCTTTATTGTGAGGGTGCTGAGGCGCTGGCACAGGGTGCCCAGAGAAGCTGTGGCTGCCCCATCCCTGGCAGTGCTCAAGGCCAGGTTGGACAGAGCCTTGGGTGACATGGTTTAGTGTGAGGTGTCCCTGCACACAGCAGGGGGGGTGGAACTGAATGATCTTAAGGTCCTTTCCAACCCAAACCAGTCTGTGATTCTAAAGTGATTCACAACATATCTGAAATAAGGCTGGACTCTACAACCTCTGCAATATGCAGACTTACTTCTTACTCATCCCAAGGCCACGTGGAGTCTTAAGACGGCCCTGAACACTGGTAAAGGAGGGTGAAAAGAGTCCTTCGCAATGCTGCCTTTCCAGTGGCTACACCACACCAGATGGTTTTATGCAAAAAAAAAAAAAAAAAAAAAAAAAAAAGAGAAAAACCCTCCAAGAATTACTAAAATATTTACCCAGCCAATTAAAAGCTAAGGTTATAAATACATATTTATTCCAGTTAAGCATATTTAAGTATGAAGTCAGCATCAGAAATCCAGCTTACAGCCTGACCATAAAACACCGCAGGACTTCCAGTTACTCCACTGCCAGCTCTACTTCTAGAAACATTACTACTGAACAAAGGATTTTTCTCCCATATTTCCTAGTCCTGAAGTATCTGACCCTTCTTTGCCAGAACAAATAGATCCAAACTTTACCATTAAGAGGATAACAGATTAAACTAAATCATCTGCTACATCACAGAAGAACCCCAGTGCTCCTTATCTAAGCATCAGAGTCCAAGCACTTCATAATATAAGTAATTTCAATACAGATGATTTATTGAGAGAAAACCCTGCATGTAGCCAGGATATCAGAATGAAAACTGAAGTAAGAACATCTCCAATTAAAACCACAATGCTTCTGGAGCTGTCAGAGTTCAGATTCTCTCTTGACAGCAAGATATTTTCCCCCACCAAGCTGCAGCAGAAGCATGTTATCCAACATCCTTGACTGCAAAAATCAGATTTGACTTTTTCCCTACAGGCAACTCATTAGACAAAGGTCTTTGTGTGACTTTAGGAAAATTGCAAGCCAAACCTAATGGGATGAAGGCTTTTCTGTCAGACCAGAAGGATATACCAGAGAACAGCCAGTGTTTTTATTTTCACTTCTTGCCAGTAAAAGCAAAGCAGCACTAGAGAACAAAATAAAGACTTGCAGGGAAAAAAGATTCCAGAGTTCTGCTGCATTTCCAAGCAGCTGAAAGAAGGAAGAGTTGTTAAGGTTAGTTTTATGCTAAGTTTATTTGGATCTTTGTGCTAACAAACCTGTTCATATTCAAACCTGAGGAAGAGCCTCCAAACATCTGCAAAAATGTATTTTTGAAGTGTTCAATCCTACATTCTACTCATTTTTATAAATGCATTAGGATGGGGCGTATATGAGATCTCGTATATATAAAATCCTCCTGTTCTCTGGAATTTAAGCCCTTACTCAGGAAAGGTATATACTCAACTCTACAGACAAAAGCAAGAACAGCTCCACACCAAATTCCCTCTCCTTCAGATACATGAGATTTTGCATCAGCAATAAACAAGGTTTTTAGACGGCCCAAGGCAAAACAAATCCCCACAATTGTACAGATGACTGTACAATTAGTTGTGCTATCCACCCCCAGACAGCTAAAATCACTCTGTGGTGCAGTTACCCAGAGGGGAGGCTTTGTTTTCCAACCCTTCATTGCAGCTATTAAGCATCTATAGATTAGGATAGTTTTTTTTATTCTGAATTAACTTTCTTAAGGAGAGTATCAGGTGCCATTTAAATAATTTCATTAACATAGACAACTCTGCAAAATTAATTCAATCCTTGTGTTATAGATGAGATAATATAAACCATTCAGAGCACAAAAAAATCAGTATCAAAATAAACCTTGAGATTTCTTTTAATGAATCACTCTACCTAATGTAATTGCAGTATGTGACTACCAGTGGTGGCATTGGCTTTTGTCACTTACCTGTGAAACTTCTGAATTTCCAGTACTATGGGCACTGAGTCTACCTCTTCACCTGCTCTGTCATTTGGAAATTCCCCTAGGATCTAAGGACCTCATATTTCACAGAACAACACTTTCGAACAGCTACTTTTACATCAACAAGGCAAAAGGGATACCCCATAAAAACCCCACAACCACCCGCTATGGAACGGACACAAACCACGCCTGGAGCACAGACACGTCTCTGAAACCACAGTGCTTACAAATCATCCAAGACTTCCCCGGATCCTGTCAGCTTCCCCATTAGCAAGTAAACAGCTCCTTTCCTTCAGAATTCAAGTTCGGTTCCTCTGATCATTTATGTCAGGAAGATTCAGCCATTTCACTGCTTGTGGAATGCAAACACGCAAGTGCCACGAGCAAAGCAGTTTATTAAGAAATGTAAATGAACAGGCTGAAATTTTTCATGGTGTTTGCCCAGCTTTAACATTTACAAGCATCACAGAACTGAAACAACAAACAGCAGCAATTAATGAGTCACAACTACTTTAAATCCCAAACAAGTGTTCTGAAGTAGAAGTAGAGAGAACTGAATGTTGCAGAATCCCCACTGTGACTGGCCAGAGACATGAAAAGTTACGCATCTCAGAATAAAACAACTGAAGAGTGGGTACTGCTGCTGAAATTAAGACGTTACTTTAAATCTCTTGCAGCACTTCTGCTCTCTTTCAACACCTCATCACAAAAGCAGGGCAGCACAGCATATACTCCTAACTCAGTTGTGGGAGATGAAGCCCTAGCTGCTGCCACAGAGGAATACAGATTGGAATTTCTCATACACACCTACCAAAACAAGTCATTACTGACCAGTTCACAGAATATGGGGTTGAATACTTCGGATGTGAGAATATACTGAAGGAGGAATTGAGTGTATTCTTAAAAGAATGACTCTCTCCACAGGCTTCATGACCCAACACAAAAGCATCTACCCTGACCTCAAGAGCCACAAAGACAGCACAGAACTGGGTATTTTAAATACACTGATATGGATATGGGGACAAAGGTTAGAGGAAATGAAGTGTGGGAAGAATCAGTGATTCTCACACAGAACAGGCAATGAATCCTGCCTGCCTTCTGAAAGGACCCGTCTTTAGAGGAAAACATGATATGCCAGCTTCCATTTACTTCTGCTGCCTTGCGCTATTCCAACATAAAATAAATATGAGCTATTAAAATCTGCCATTTAGAAGAAATCTCAAGTTTTAGATAGCCTTAGTTGTGTAAAACAACAGGTAAATAAACATTCACTCTGATCTGCTCTTTCCCTTTAAAAGACTAACAGAGCTGACACTATCAAATTCTTTGTAAGAGCAAGAACAGAGAAGATCTGGATTGGATTATCTGGTTTTAATATGTTCTTAAAGCTCTTTAGTAATAGGCTAGCAAGTATCACAAACCAAAGTCTGGATGTGTATTGCATGAAGTGCACCAAAACGACAGCAGGATCCTGGCAAAGCATCTTCTCTCTCAAAGCAGCAGAGAGCTCCTTTGGCCAGTGCCAATACCCAAAACATGAATTAAAAAAATCCTAGGAAAATTTTAGATGAAAGAAACTATATGCTCTCGGTATACAAATCCCCTTACCACCAAAAGGGAACGCACACCTACTTTAAAGTCATACAAGAACCCAGATACTTCCATGGCTCCAGAAAATAACTGAGTGATATAAACGGCAGAATGCAGACAAGTTAGAATAAAGCTTTACCTATCCTTACCTTAATCCATCAAAGGCACCAGGAAGTGATGCTACCTAGCATCATGAATGTAAATCAAAGTAAAACAGAAACAATGGCATAAGCCTACTGGGGTAGTCCAACTGCTCTCCAGTTGTAAGCCATTCCTGGCAGAGAGCACATTCCTGGACCACCTGTAGCATACACACAACGAACACACTTCATTTTGCAGCTGAAGTAGGATTTGAAAGGCTAGAAGCCATGCCAGCAGCATGCCTACACAGCCCAGGCTGAGTGTTCAAGGCAACAGGTAAGTATTTGCAATAGTTTATCTGATTCCCAAGCCACTTCCAGTAGCTCAAACAAATTGCTGTGAGGACTGTGGCTCACCTCACTGTCTTCCTTACTGATGCTGCAATCTCTGTGCCTATCCTGTCATGGCATAGGGAAGAAGTCAAGCTAGGGAAAACAGTGCCTAAGAGCAGAGCATCAGTGCCTACAACTTAGAGCCGAACAGCAAACAAAACCTGGTAAAAGTGTGGCTAAGGCCTATAATCATCTGCTCTTCCAACTTCCCTCTTCCAGAGCCACTCCTCAACTGCTAGAAAAAAGGAACTGCAAATTGGAAGCCTGCATAAGCTCTGCAAAATTAAGTTGATCTACATACCCAATGAATTTAGTCCTAAAAAAGAATGTAGATCTTTTCAAATAGGTTGAAGACTGAACATTCATGAAGACGGAGGTCTTGCACATAACAGTCTCAAGCACTTTTTAAAGTATTCCTAATTCATGTTATAAATGTTCTGAAAGCTCTTTGGCATTCAGCTATGAGTATTTACCGTATTTAGCAAAGAGCAAAGATTTATACTGCTTTTACATTCCCTTTTACTGATTTCATTTCTATATATATTTGTTAAGTAAATAAGGATACTCTGAGCTAAAGCATAAATATTATCCCAACACCCCTATATATGGGTAAAGATGCATAGCTGGTTTAAAGAAGGCCCTATAGGAAATCTGAGAGCTAAGAATACAACCTAACAACAGAATCAGTCTTAAAAGGGTTAAGCTTTGTAGCAATTTAATTTTGAACATCTCAACTAACCTTTAGACATTGCTTAGTTTCAGACATCCAGAAGTCATAAGAATCTGACCTGAATACACATTACACAATTCTTACTGCAAAGAGAAATAAGAACTCAAGTCTCTGTGATCCTTGACAAAAGGTCAGTAACACTGGTTGACAGAGTACTGAAGAGTGGGAAAATGGAAAAATATTTGTAATTTTCAGAAGGACTACAACATAGATTTCACCTCGCTATAATCTCATCATCCAAAGTTCATCGGCTTGATCAGAAACAGAGAGCAAACTGGCAGAAAACATGACTTTGGGCAATGATCTGCCTTTTTCGATTTGTTGATCCTAAACATTCTACAACACAAGTGCGAACACAGTGCTGCATATCTGGAAAACTTATTTTCCTTGATTACTTTTGCAGCCTGTTAGAATTACCTGAGTATCCATTACCACATTTAATCATAACAGTTAGATCAGGGGCTTTTTAGTGACACAACTGTCTTTTTGGCTCCTCTGGAAAGGCACCCATCTGTATTTTGTGCCTCCCCACATCTCCCAGAACAAAGGCAAAAAAGCAGGACTCTGCTTCTGAAACACTACATTTTTAAAAGTAGAAAGTATTCAGCTTTTATGAAAACTTTAACACTCGTATTTGAGCTTAGAGACTTCCTGAAACAAAACACGGTACTACAGTAATGGAAGCTTGGCTTTCCTGGTCTTTAACAGTCTCCCAGAACAGCCAATTCCCACCCTGGAACTGTTTCTTGACCTCTAGAAAGGGTCATCTATATATAACCGTAGACAAAATAGGCCCCTGGCATTCCAGAGCTCCCTGGTAAGCTCACTAAAAAGAATCCAGCAGGTTCAGCTTGTTTTCCATGATAGAACATCCACTCCAGAAGAAACCCTTCAGTAAATCTTTAAGTAACCCTTACCTAGCTGCCTTAAGCAGCGCATACTGATTCTTCAGCAATGAGCATATTGCTGAAGGATACATATGATGAGAGGCTGGTCACCTCTCCTACTGCTTCCTTAGATGTAACAGCAATAAGTAAATCTCCAAGAGCAGGCTGCAATGTGTAAATAAAGAGTTCTGAGAGGCACAGAGGACTACTGCACCACACACATCTCCCATCCACAGTGTAGTAAGCCTAGGCCTTGGAGTTCAGCATGTGAAAGCCAAGTAAAAGGAGCAGCCTATTATTTGAAACTACACCAAGTCATTAAGCTGAGTAGGGAAGACTGTTCAAAATTTCAGCTTGTAAAAAAACTATATTCTTCTTGACCACTGAAGTATGTGTCATCTGCAGCAGAAACATTCATCCACTGCACACTGAAGCTTTCTTCTACTCAAGTATCCATGTCTTAGTTTCCATTAACTTGTTTGTATTTCTACTTAAAATGCCTTTCCCAGTAACATTGCCTAATATCACCTGATAATCACACATTTTATATGTAAGTATCTTCTAATCATATAAAAAAGCCTGCAGATTCTAATTAGCTTTGCTGACTGAGATCCACAGAAGCATTAAGTGCTTTGCTGGGTGGATCTCAGTCAGCAAAGCTAGTTAGATACAGGGAAGGCATATGTCTAGTCACCACATTTATTTTGTTGCTATTACTGCCCAGCTGAGAAGGAAGTGAAAGGAAACCATGTGAGAAAAGTCCATGGTTTCTGCTATACTGAATTAAATCCACTTCCATAAACCAAGAAATACATCTCTTGTATGATTCACTTGTAATGACTCAAACACTGCTTTAGACTAGAAGGGACTGCCGGAGATTATCAGGTCCCAACACCTACTCTCAAAACCAGAATGAAGGTCATCTTTATGGCAGACATTCTAGCACAGTATTCTAGCTAAAAAGCTTCTGGTCAACACAGAAGTAAACCAGCAAATGCCTTCACTGCTTTTTTTTTTTTTTTTTTTTGGCTAGGAAGGCTACCAACAGCTGAAGAAATAAGCATTGCTCATTCTCAGGACAGAGACAGCAATGAATAGAAGACAGAACATTAAAGCAATTGAAAAAATTCCTTACAAAGGCCACAGCAATAGAGGAGCATCAGACAACACCTCTCCCAGTCCTTGAAGCTGGAAGGGCACCCCCAGAACAGAGATGGGAAGTTTTCATTTCATTCAGCTATTAACAAGGAGTGGGGAGGGAAAACAGTAATTAAAAAAAATTGAGAGCAACCTTAGCAAGAAATCCATGATCTTCTCTCCAACTTTTGAAGCTAGAGCTAGACTTTCAATATTATACTGCCCATACACAAGGATTCCCTAACCCTTTGTGTAAAGCTCAGATTTACTCTCAACTCTAAGCACAACAAGCAGTATTTACTCCATTCAAAACATTTAAACAAATTGTAAAAAACAATGGCAAGTTGTCATTTCAGAGGTGCACACTACACAGAACCCAACTTTCAGTGATTTTAAAGTAGGTTTAATTCAGTAGCAGCTTCAAGTAGGTTTTCTTCTTTTCTTCAAATGGAAAGCTTAGCTCTGGGCTCCTGCATCTGCCACTCCACTACGTTCAGTCTATTCTGTCCTTTGAGTGAAGGACACAACAAACCGCATACCTTTCACAAGACTATAGGGGCAGGCAACTAAGAGACCAAGAATATACCGTAACACCAAGCCCTTCATTGTGCACAAGCAAAAGGCAAGTTCTCATTTCTAGCCTCACAGAGGATATGCTTGCTACCTGCATGACGACAGGGAGTTAAAACTTGAAAGAGTGAGCCTCCACTTTACCAAAAATGGAAGAGACCGTCTGTGCCAATCCCAGATGGTCCCTCAGGGATCGGTGTTGGGACCGGTCTTGTTTAATGTCTTCGTCGCTGACATGGACAGTGGGATTGAGTGCACCCTCAGCAAGTTTGCCGATGACACCAAGCTGTGTGGTTCGGTTGATACGCTGCAGGGAAGGAATGCCATCCAGAGAGACACGCTTGTGAGGTGGGCTGATGCCAACCTTATGAAGTTCAACCATGACAAGTGCAAGGTCCTACACCTGGGTCAGAGCAATCCCAGGCACAGCTACAGGTTGGGCAGAGAAGAGATTCAGAGCAGCCCTGCAGAGAAGGACTTGGGGGTGCTGGTCGATGAGAAAATGAACATGGGCCGGCTGCAGCGTGCACTTGCAGCCCAGAAAGCCAACCGTATCCTGGGCTGCATCAAAAGGAGCATGACCAGCAGGTCAAAGGAGATGATTCTGCCCCTCTACTCTGCTCTTGTGAGACCTCACCTGGAGTATTGTGTGCAGTTCTGGTGTCCTCAACATAAAACGGACATGGAACTGTTGGAACAAGTCCAGAGGAGGGCCACGAGGATGATCAGGGGACTGGAGCACCTCCCGTATGAAGACAGGCTGAGGAAGTTGGGGCTGTTCAGCCTGGAGAAAAGAAGGCTGCGTGGAGACCTCAGAGCAGCCTTCCAGTACCTGAAGGGGGCCTATAGGGACGCTGGGGAGGGACTCTTCATCAGGGACTGTGGTGACAGGACAAGGGGTAACGGGTTAAAACATAAACAGAGGAAGTTTAGATTGGATATAAGGAGGAAATTCTTTCCTGTTAGGGTGGTGAGGCACTGGAATCGGTTGCCCAGGGAGGTTGTGAATGCTCCATCCCTGGAAGTGTTCAAGGCCAGGCTGGACAAAGACTTGGGTGAGATGGTTTAGTGTGAGGTGTCCCTGCCCATGGCAGGGGGGTTGGAACTAGATGATCTTAAGGTACTTTCCAACCCAAACCATTCTATGATTTTATGAGATGAAGGCTCCCAAGCACACATGCCACTAGAAGCATGCAACAACCTCCACAAGCCCTACACAAATAACCACATATTTCTTCCTTAACACAACTAAAACAGATGAGACTTGACTGCTGCCGCAAACGAGGCTGGGAGCTACCATATTTGAAGGCAGGTCTTTGAGCTTCTCCAAGGCAGTCACAACTCATGGTTTGTTACTGCAGTATTTAACACAACACACTTGCAACCCCTCCTTTATGTTCAACATCCCAAAGCAATTGATTTGTAAACTGTTTCACTGATTTGTCATTCCTTATCTCTTCCTTTGAATAAACAGCCATTCTAATTCCTTGTCTACTTCTGCTGATGTACTGTCTAGCTTCTTTGGGGCACGCACTTTCTATTTCATTCACCTTTCAAGCACTAAGTTATTTAGCAGTAGAAAGTCACAGCAAATGCCAGGGAACTTGTTTCTCTGATCTGCACAAACTGCCAACTGCTCAAATCTCTGTATTTTTAATTACAATGAGATACATATACATCTGCAGTAGTAAGATTTTACCGAGTTCAGAACAAGAAACACTTATAAGGCTCAAAAGTGAAGGTATTGTAAACTGACAATTCATTTGAGTATAATTCACCTGCACATGACAGGCTAGTGTACCTTCTTCATGATAAATTTGAGTTAATATACTACTGCAAGGTTGCATTATCACAGTCCTGCCATATCACTTGCCTGGAGTCTTCTATTTGTCAGTCACTGGTCCACTGGAAGGGAAAAAAAGCCCAACCATGCAACAGAGCTATAGACCAATGAGTTCCTACATTTATATACCATTATGTAAATGTCTCTGTAAAAAGGCAATTATAGACACTTATCAGAGAAGCCTTACTGATCTCAGAGCTGAGAATAAAGAACCAAGCACAAGTAAAAACATTTTCTAAACATAATTCCCAGAAGCCTATGCTATAAAGACACAGATAATAGCTGAAGTTTTGTTTTTTTCCAGCACCTTTCCTATGCATTGGAAATCTCCTGTCTTCCCACTCTTCCTCACTATAAATATTTAAACCCTTTGTGCATGCTTACTTGCATATCAATACTTACAATACTTTTATTTTCCACACAACAGCAATGCAAGAACATAATCTTTAGGAACGTGATGGAAAGTTTCTTGTAATCCGTTATTTTCTGCCTGCTTTGCAAACCCTTCTGATAAGTGTCTTCTCTGCAATTCCCTTGAGAAATACTTTGTTGAAATGGCACTGGAACAGAATGTATGTTTTTACAATTGGCAATAAAATTACGCAAGTAATGTACCTAAAAAACCTCCAAACATTTAAAGCATTTTCCTATGCAGAAAACACAAGGAAGCCATCTATAACAGAGTTCACATTTTTTCATGCTTGTAATGATTTTTAAGCCTAAGACAATATTAACAGAAAAGGTTTCTCAAGTAAGGAAAATACCTTTGATATTAGGATGATGTTCAGAACACCATTCAGAACAGTTCACGTGAAGTCTCACAGTCTAAATTTAACATGCAGTTATTAATTCTATAGCTTTTTATACCCACATGGAAATAGATGGCCAGTCAAAACAAATCTTATGGCAAGACAAAGACTGTTTTCATTAGCCTAGTATGAAAACATGCAAGGAGTTTTGCACTTTCAAGGAAGTTTTCTAGGCTAGAACTAAAAAAAGCTTATTTCCTGTCTGTAAAGCTGCAGCATACCCGCATGCATATGCTAGAGGGGATGACTGTGATCACCCAGACTGACCCACTTGCATTGGCACCTACCCTCTAGTAAAAAAAGAAACCCATGGAAGAATTCATATCTACAGAACGGTTACCCAGTCTTGTTTTAAAGACTAACAATAAAAGAAGCATCACTGCATCAGCTGTCCCACATGGCAGTTATACAGTAAATCTGTACAACTTTCTACTCTAGCAGTCACTTAGATCCTACCATGCTTTTGCAAGCTAGGTCTATAAGCTAAGAACTTACATCAATAAATTCTGATTAAGTTATTTGACAAATGTATCCTTTCAAGAAGTTAAACAAATGCAGCACCTGCATTCATTTTCAGGACTAAAAATATACTAGCTTAAACGTGAACAAATCTGAAGCCTGGTTTGCTTGAGTCTTTAAAAACAAGACGCTAAACCAGGTTAGTAAACCACAACTACTGAAAAAGTAGCTGTCACATTACCTCTCCCTAAGTAACGGAGAAGCCTTAACTTCATGCCATTTTGTTCAAGGACATCGAGAGCAGTCACTAGTTGTGACTTTAACATTTAAGAACCCAAGGATCAAACTAACATGTTTCAGATGCTTTTTTCTGTCTTTTTCCCTATACTCAGAGTTTTAGAACTAAATCATTTGTGCATCCATTTTGATTAAGTGTTTGCTGTTACTAAACAGTCTACGGAATGCTGATAACGTCACAAAATGATTTATACGCTACTGTCAACTGATGGAGAAGAATGGGAAACTGGCAAAATACCCATGGCACGAGTTAACCATTAGATTAATACAATGTTCAGACCTCTTTCTCAAGCCCTGCATATTCTGCTATAACCTAGATGTAAGGACAGGTTATAGAGTAGTAGCTTGCTGCCAAAGAGAGGGGAAGGTCTTCCTTCTACTTTCTCGCTTGGTTATGGCAATCTCCACATCTTGCTGGACTTTTCACAAAGCTGCTCTAACTCCCTACATTCCCTTTGGGGAATGGCAGGCAAGAGGGGCAGCTGGGTATCTTCCACCAGCTCAGATATAGTTGAAAAGACTCTGCGGGCTCAAATAAATACCAGGGCTTATTAAAGAAAGTGTGTGGAAACTCCCACTCCCATGAGTGGTAAAGGGTCATATTAAGCTATGAGCCACCCACAATCACCAAAGATAACTTTCTGGACTCAGTTCTGCTAGTAGTCAGTTTTAATGTTCACATGACATCAGGGAAGCATTCAGAAAGGTCATCTGCCTACATGAAGATAAGCCAAGTACTAGAAGGTGCAGACAATAGCTCTCCACTGTCTAAAGCTACAGTTTTATGGCATCCTATGCCTATTTAACTACTAGCTAGTCATATAGCATCATCTTCAGCCTTGCACTTCTTTTTGCTGGACAACTCATGCTTATTAGCATGCTAAAGAAAAAGAAGAGCTTTTCCTTCAATTATCAAACTAGTTTATGCCAGATTAAAAAGTAGAATGGCTCAGTAGAAGGATCCAATGACATTACAGCTGGCAGAAGAAAAAGGGATGCAAGAAGCACGGAGTTAGTGACTTATGTTTCTATAACCCTATAACCAGAGATTCGGCTCTCACTCAAATTCTAGTGGTGCCAGAAATGAAGAATATGTGAAGCTATTCCAGTAACTGAGGGCCCCAAAATATCCATAAGTAGGAGGAAATGCAACTACCAGATAAAATTAGGATTATCTCATAAAATGACTTGACATTTTAAGGGTTTTTTTCTTTCCAATCTAAAGCTAAACATCCAGTCTCTGGATGAAAGCTGAGATTCTTTCCTGTAAGTCTGGAAACAGAACTTGAATTCCACAAATTCTGATTCATTTCTTCTAACAAGGGATACTTATCACACATGTGTCTTTGATGAATTGCAGCTAATATACACTGAACTCAGCAGAAGAGCAGTCTATTGTGTCGTGTTTTCCACATATTGAAACAGCAAGGATTTAGTCAAATATTGGTTATCTCGATTTCATTTCATCAGTAACATGCGTCATGTGCAATACCAGCTAAAATATACAGCAGTAAATCTGCTCCAAAGGACTTTAGTATGGTTACCTATGATAGGAACTGCCTCAAGTTTTTCCAGACTGAAAAAAACCCTGCTCTGCCATGTTTTTTACAGAACTACACTGCTAACCAGGCACACAAGAACACTATCATCTTCCTGTAGTTGTTATTCAATTTAGCACTGGCAAACTTTAAATTCCAAAGAACCAATGAATCTTCTAATGCTATACTGCCTCCACTGAGTGTTCAAAATTTCTCCCAGTTTATGACTGCTTTAGTACTCTGGTTTGCATCACAATCATCCACCTCCTGTTTTAAAGCTCTCCTTCCTTGAGACAATCACAGACATTCAGATGTAAGTAGCAAGAACTAAGGTTAAACCTGCTCATTGAAAAATACAGCCTGGAGGAGAAAGAAGAGCATTCCAATATACCTATTGTAGTCCAGGACTTTAAGAAATTCAGTAGATTTGCTCATTTGATCTAAAAAACCTACAGAATTTGTGATGACTGAGGCATCCCAAAAAGGTGCTTGTGTATGTGAAGATACGTTAGCTTTAAATGGAATATCTTTCTTCAATATGTCTTATTTTTTTTTATCCTTTATGGATCAGAAAATGTCTTTGTCAACATGCTGGATAAGTGAAAATGTGAACAAGGAAGATTATGCTTATTCTCAAATTAAACTGTGGAGAACTGGAACACAAGAGGAACACTGCACCAAAGAAAAAGGCTTGGAATGCCAGTAAAAGAACCTCTGTGTGCCATTTATCCTGTATTGGGAACACTCCCAACCAACCCCCAGCCTTCTTCGCAGAAATGTGATGCTAGCAAGCTCCAGATTTAACTGTGAAAGCAGATCTACAGTTTACCGTTTTCAGTACTCTGCTTGGTGTTGGTCTGTTTTCTCTGTTGTATAGTCTCATACTGTTATAAGAACTTGTTTGCCACAGCTCTCCACTGCTTTTCCAACTGTGGAGACTCACACTTTCCATATACTGTCAAACATAGCATATTTTGAACACTAGCATAGGAGACTAACTCCATTATGTCAGAAATTCAACCTCTGGTCAACATATACTTATGTTCCTAGAGTTATAAGCCTAAGAATATTATTCAGCTATTCTTACACAAATGACAGTCACCTCTCCCCAAAAAAGTTCATTTGTATTACTGATGTTTTGTCCATTACTAGTTTAAAGCAAACAGAACTCCAGAGTTTGGTAAGAACACATCATCTTATGTCCAAGACTTCGAAACAGCAGCCAAGGGAATTCCAAGAGAAACTAATTGTTTCTTGCTTGAGTAACAAATACAGAAAAATCACACACCCCATTAATTCCTGTCATACCACTTACCTGAATTACAAGGAAGTACAGAACAGACATAGCTAAGTCAGACCTATTTAACCACTATTTAGTTCAGACAGTCCAAGAACCCATCCAACCACAGTGAAGGCTTATGTACTTCTTTAGGTCTCACCGTAAGTATTTCTTAGTCCTCCATTATTTTCTAAGAAAATGCCCAAATCGCCCTCATTCCCCGCACTTGCTGGGGCATCTAAGCATCAGGATAAAGAAAAGGAACAGAACTGGCCTTTCAGCAACTGTTTCTTGTACCAGTATGGATCCAGAGCAGCAACTAAGGTTAAGTACCCCCTTGATTTCGTACATAATTTTTATGGTTTATGCACATCAGTTTTATGTTACAGTTAAACCATGGGCCTTACCACTTCCCCATCTTATTATTCCCAGCAGCCACACTTGCCTCTCTCATGCACACACTCATGTTCATGCCAACTGCTCTGTTTCCAACTTCTCAAAGCCCTTAATTTACCAGCAAAGGTTTCATTTCATCAGCTCTTTGAAACACTTTGCCAACAACATGCATGAGTGTTAGCATCAGAAGGCAACAACAGTGAAGACTCACTAGCCCACACTCCTTGAGATTACACCCTCAAGTAGAAAGAACAAGCCATATATATGACTACTTAAAGTCGTGGCAAGTTCTATAGATGACAGGTTATTTTGAAGGACGATTAAGAGCTTTGAGAGCTTTCTGGCTGCAAACAATCCCTCAAATACCACTGCATAATTAAAGTTATGAATTTTTCTTTTCATATGTGAACACAACAATAAAACAAAAGTCAACTTTCACCCGGTAATTCACTAAATTGCCAAAAACCCCTCTGTGCTCTGCACTAGTTAGTGGAAGGAAATAAAATGGAAAAAGCATTAAGAATAAATTCTATCGGTCCAAAGTCTCCTGAATTCAATTAATAAATGACACTTCCTCTCTCTTCATTCTTGCATGGACTTCACACATTTTTATTATCAGTAACACAACTTCATGCCACTCAGTCTTTGGACTAAACCAACTCTTCACATTTTCAGGCTACTGCAGTTTTCTGACCTACAAGCAAGGGTGTCAGTTGGTCATCACTTTACTTATCCCAGCCATAATGCCCAAAAGACACACCCCAAAGTCTCAGACTCCCTTTTACCTGAAGAAATGGTACAAACAATCCAACCCATAAGAATTTGAGAGGTGTAAGATTTATTATTCACTGTGTGTCATGTAAGATGTATGGTCCAAAAGACTGAAATCAGACAGCCAAAGTCAGCTACTGTCCTAGTCTCCTGCAAAAGAAAGCAGGATCATTCGTTCCTAGGATCAAAATCGCTAATGAGGCTCTTTGAAGACAGCTTCACACAGCTTCCATCTAACATTAAAAAGATCTAGTCAGTCATGTTCTTAATGTCATTTCTGAAAGACAAGTTTTCTTCAAAGTACATCAGCATTTGTGAGAGTAGGGTCAAGGAACAAGGAAGATTTCCTAATAAATTTAGAACGTAGAGGCATTCAGTTATTCCACCATTACTGGTTTTGTTCCCCTGTAACACAGAATAAAGATTCCTCGCAGATAAAGTCATTAAAAACTAACTCCAGCTGCAATTCACCTAAAGCTGTCCTTATCAAACTGTTTAGTCCTTCAAGAACAGAATGCGAGTCTTATGTTTGTCCCTAATAAGAGAGGTAGGAACAATGTAAGTTATTCCTTTAATGACAATTAACCCTCTTTGGGATTAACTTGCATATAAAAAGCTTTAACGGATACATCCCAGCAATCCCATTATGGAAGAGATTATTGCAAGGCTATAGTCTGTTTTCAATTGCTTACTAGCTGATGTATCCCACTCAGACTAACAGTGGCAGTGCATGTATGAACTCAGATATAGTTGTTTTGCCCTCAAAAATCAAAGACCGGCATTAAACTACACACAGTAAAAACTAATGGCTGCCATTTGAGCAAACAGCCCTGCAACTGATGCCACTAGAGCAGGAACAAGCCAGTTCTGTAGTCAGACAGCAACACAACATTGCAGATCTTGCCAATGGAGGCTGACCTACATTACTAACCAAAGTTTAAGTTACCAGTTGTACTGCATATTTCAAACAGACATCAACTGGCCTCACCCGCTTCTCATGAACAAATCCACTGGGGAAGTAATAGTGGTTTCTGAGAACAAACTATTCTTAGTAAATTCATACCTAGTGAACACTTTGAAATGTTTTTATTCATCACTCTTCATGTCTTAAAAAGAACTGAAGTTTAACAGTTCCCATGAATGCAAGAAATATCCCCCTTTTCTTTCCAAGGGGGATCATGGAAGTAAAAAATAAAAGCTTAAAGGAATGCAGAAAACAACCCAGTTTTGGGAGCTCTCCAAAACTAATCAAATTATAGACAGAAAGGGCACATGAACAACTAGCAAAAAAAGACCACCTTTCTTCATTCACTTTACTGTCCTCATGATAGTTCCCTCGAGTTGCCCTTCTCTCTCACAGATCATTATCAGAAGAGCATTCCCACTGTTATAGGTGCAGCCTCTTCACCTGTGCTCTAATATCGAACAGGTTCTCACAATGCATGCCACAATACTGAAAGAAATCAGCACAGCTCTGTGCACACTTCAGTACCAGTGAGTGGGAGTAAAGTTTTTCAATCACAGCCTGGAGAGGGCAGGAGGTACAACAAGAGTTCAGAAACCTGTATCAGCTTGTTGTAGTGAAACATGTTCAATTGGCCTGCAACCTTTGTCCCAGTCAGTGGTAAGCTTGAGAAAAAACTCATCCAAGAACTGGCCCTAAAATAAATCCTATTTAATCAAAGAGAAGCACCTAGTATGGAAGGCTGACCTTCCTTTGGCAGGTCAAAAGTATCCTTTGCTAACTGGGCACACCTTCATACTAAGTGACCTTGTATTTAAACGCACTGTGAATAGATGCACTAACAAAGAAAACTTACAAAGTTAACGTGAATGCAGTAGTTTACAATTTTCTCAGCTCCTGTGCTCTGACAACTAAGAACTATGTGATGCAGGTACAAAGCAAAAACACAGCTCACAGGCACTTTGATTCAGAGGCAGCATGAGGGAAATCAGCACATCTCTGCGCAGCCGCTGGTCATCAGGAACAGAAAGCCTGGACTTCTCTAGGAAATGTCCTGCAAGACCACAAGATGGAAAACAGTAAGAATCTCTCTCCTCCTTGGTTGCTTTACTGCAAAGTATTACAGTTTATTATAGTCATTTCCTGAGTCAGGTACACATGGAAGAGCTGAACCCTATTCTCAGGTGCTAAAGAAACATCAGTGTAAGAAACAAGACTTCCTCCTCCCTTTTCTGAGCCTTAAAAAGGTGCACTACCTTCTACGTGCCACACCATGAACAAAACCTAACCTTTACAATCAAAACACACAATCTTCAGATGTTCTATTCTGAAAGCTGCTAGTACCCTCTACAGAAGAGCAGAATTTTAAGACTAGTCTCAACGCTCTTCTTTAGCCACCATTTGTAAGCCTAGACCTCCTTAGAACTGGTCATCTCAACCTCTATTCTGAGACATGTGAGATTGCTAAGGACAGAAAAAAAAGAATCAGCTTCCCTCAGTTTCCTGGACTCTAAAGTTACAGGATTTGCCAGTGATTGGTATAGTTTCAGAAATGCTGAGTTCCTCATCCCTTCTAACAAGCATATAACAGAGCTGTGCAAGGCGAAGATAGATAAACCAGCATTTCACTAATATCTGCAAACACCAGATAGTTTGTGCCCCTCCACATATGGCCTGGATTTAAAAAAACACCAACGAAACCCAAACCACAAACTAAAACAAAAAACCCCAGCACACAGATGATGAAAATAAACTCTCTTTTCAATAGTTAGTTGTTTATATTTTTCTGAAATCAAGAGCTACCGCTTTATAATAACATACATGAACTTGCTAGAGCATGGTTCCCCCATATTATTGAGGCCAGTTCTCTCACTAGTGGCTTTAGCCAAGCTCAGTCCACCTACACAGTTTACTTTCCACAGCAAAGAATGATGTTTCCAAAGATCAAACAAGACTTAACCTGCTGACAAAGGCAATAACTGTAAAGTTTCCCCTGCAGGGCTACTAACACAAAGATGATACCCAGCTTCTTTGCTTAGAAGAGAGCAGTCGTAACCAAACTGTGAAAGGTAAGTGCTCCAGAGCCATGGCCTCAGGTTGGTCACACATGCAAGACAAACCACTGAGATACAAGAAGAAAACTTTAATAAGTATTTTAAACTAGTGTTTATTTCATCTTTATCCTTCCTTAATTTATATATTTCAGTATGTTTTATGAAATATACAACAGTACAGTAGTACCCACATTGATAAACCAGTACCTGTAGTACCTGTATTGATAATAAATCAATGAATATATATATATTGGGGGCGCATGCTAACAAGTGGGTATTTATTGATAAGCATGTACAGCCCCACAAAAAATGGAGGCTGCACCTCTAGAAACCAGAAGCTCCCTTTCCCTGTGAACAGGATTTTCCTTTTTTGACTAAAAAGGAGGTTTTATACTTGTCCTGCCTTCCCTCTTTATCCTAGATGCCACTAAGTTAACACCAAATTACACCTTCCCTCCTCACTCACAAGATGATTTGAGGGTTGCTACCTTAGAACACCTCCCAGCAGCCAGCTGCACAGCTGCTCCTGTCTCCCTCCAAAGGCCCAACACCAGGACAGCACTCAGCCGTTTGCTCCAGGGAGGGCCAGGCCTGGTACTGCAGATTTGAATGAATGGCGCCTCACACGGCACGTGGCTCCAGGGTTTGCACTTCCAGGCTAGGGGCTTTCTCTGCCACCTTCACAGTAAGAAACTTTAAGGTCCTCGGACACAGGCAGCTGAATGTGAACACCTATTACTGGAAAGAAGTACTAGAACACCGTACTACCACAAATGATCTGTTTGAGATGGAAACAGTGAATGGACATAATGAAACGAAAACCAAATACAATTAAGGAGCCATCAAATATTAACACCTCTTATCACTTCGTGGGAACCGAGAGACGAGGTAAGGGTTATAAGGAAGCACAGAGGAAGCCAAGTGCCCCGACCCTCGCCCAGCTCTTCCCCCTCACCCAACGCGAGCTCCGGCGGACACCCCAGCCCTCCTCACCGGCGGGCCACAGCAAACGGGCCTCGGCCGGCAAGCTTGGGGCGCGGGAGCCCGGCGGGGAAGCCGCCAGGCCTGGCCGCTGGGGAAGGCCGACCCCGGGCCGCCGGCAGCGCCGCGAGGGGGGGGCCGCTCCTCGCCTCCCTGCTCCACCGCGGCAGGAGCGGTGCCCGGCGGCCCCCGCCCGGGGCGGGGACGGGAGAGGAGCGGAGCAGAGAAGGGCCCGCGGGCGCGGCGCTCCCGACTGACCTGCGGGCGGCGGCTACCCAGGGCCAAGGGGCCGCCCGCCGGACCTCGCTCCCCTCAGCCCGCGCAGCCGCTGCCACCACCCTCTCGCGACCGGCCGCGTTACGGCTCCCCCAATCCCTCTCGGATCCCTCCGCTACCGCCTCAACGGGGCCCTCCCGTCTTCCCAGAGAAACCCTGCAGGAGCACGGCCCAGCCTGGCCGATGGCACCGGCCGCTGCCCGCCCGCCCTCTCGCTCCACCACCCTTACTCAGGAGCGAGGCGTGCGGCAGGAGCTCAAACAACGCGCCGGGACTACTTTTTAGCCGTAAAGTGGAAGCACACCACATATACACCATGCGCGCGCAGTCGGCGCGAGCCGATTTTAAAGGGGCCGGGCGCCGCGCGAGGCACGCCGGGAGGTGTAGTCTTCGCGCGGCGGCCCCGTCCACCGCGCTCCACCCGCGGCGGCGCCACGCCCCCTTGCTGCTCCCCAGCCAATGGGCGTGAGAGAGAGCGCGGGAGAGCGGCGCAGAGGAGGGGGTGCTCCCCCCCCCGCGGTGCGCGGGGGGCGGGGCCGGGCCGGGCCGCGGCCGGCGGCGCCCGGAGTTGGTTGTTGCGCGCGGCCGCAGCCCCCGTCCCGGCGGTCGGTGCCTGCCTGAGGGAGCCGGCCCCGCGGAGCCGCCGCCGCCGCCGCCTCCCCTCGCCGCCTGCCCGCGGGAGGCGCCGCGGGGCCGCGGAGCCCCTGCCAGGTGAGCGGCCGCTCCGAGCGCGGAGCGGGGCCACGGCCCCTTGCGCTGTGAGGGGAGGCCGGCGGCGGCTCGGGTTTCCTCCGGGGGGCCCCGGCCGGGGGTAGCGGGAAAGGGGCCGGGAGGCGGGGGGGGTCCTGCCCGCCGCTCCTGACGGGGTCCCGGCGGCGCCTTCCCCCGCAACGGGAGGCGCTGGTCGCTGGCTGCGCCCGGAGCGTCCGGCTGGCGCCGGCAGCCGCCCCGCGGCCCCCCGCGGGGCCGTGCGACGCCTTCGCCCCCTCAGCGGCGGAGCGCCCGCGGGTCTGCGCCGACAGCCCCCGGGCTCGGGTGGAAGTTGTGCGCCGGGCCCCCGCGCCCCGCTGCTGGGGAGCGCCGCGCCGCTCCCGGGCGGACGCCTTCTAGGAACTGCCCGGTAAAGGCGCTGTCGGTGCCAGGTGGGTGCTGTCCCTGTCGGGGCTCTCTCCTTACCCTGTTATTACTGCGAATTCCTGACATGAAAGCCTTTGCGCCTTAGTCTGTACGTGTGTAGCTGCATTCCATCCTCTCCAGGCTCTCGGTGCTTCCTTTTCTCTTGAAGGTTATTTTGGAGTTGTAGGTGGGTCGGTCTGTGTGCTTGTTTTTCTTGCGGGGGAAGTTGAGATTAAATTGGAAGTGCTGGGATTTGGATTGGGACAGCAAGTGAAACGGTGTAAATACATTGCAGTGCTTCAGTTACTGGGCGGCTGATACCTAACACAGACTGGCCAGGCTGCTCTTAGGTGAGCACAGGGAGGAGCGTTGCCTGGTGGATCTCTGACCTCGAATTTAATAGAGTTCCCTTCTTGGAGACCGCGATTTCTGGTTACTTTAGGTCTTTGATGTTTCATTTCGTAGAGCTTGGCTTTCGTTCTTCTTTAAGCGCTTCATAACGGGCTCCAAAGTTTTTCGCCTTACTCGGTGTGGCTGAAAGGTGGTCCGGTGTCTGTTAAAGCACTTTATTCTCAGCTGTTTGGGGGAAAAATAATACACGTGTTGTATGGGTAGGAAGAAAAGTACGCTCAGTTGTTTCAGGAGCCAAGGCTTTATGGAATTCCAGTAATTAGGTTCTATAGTTACAAGGTTTACTTCGACTCGTATAAAATTGCCAGCTGAACCTTTGTTATAAATTAGATGTATTTAATTCTGTATGACTTTTGTTGGACTCGCAACCTCACCCAGACAGTTTGATACCGGTGGTGTAGCAGAGCAGGAAATACTTGGGGGTGTTTTATTTGGTCGTTTTGACTAGTTAGAGCTCTTAATCTAGTTTCACAGTGGCTTAAAAGGTTTTGTCTGTAAAGTGGCTAAGATGACTTATCCAGATGAAGCATCTCCCTGGCAGAGCTGCTGCTCCAGTGTGTTTTCAGGAAAACCTCATTTTGTCCTCTAAAATGTAGAACTATGCAAGAAGCAAATTACCAATTTTCCATGAGTAACTTTCCATGATTAATCTTACATATTCATTTCATGATGGTTTTACCTTATTGTTGGGATATCTCAAACTTAATTCACAGACTTCCTAAATTACTTTGTTGGAATGTTCTGTTTGGCTTGAATGGATCTTCCTCACCTGAACAGCAGTGGAAGGAGGTGCAGAGTGTGATTCCCGAGCCTGGGCTGCAGAGCGAGGAGCCAGCAGCCTTTCCTGCCTGGCCTTCCTGCAGGCAGGCACTTCCCCCAGCTGCATGCGTGTGGAAATGAGCAAGTGATAAGTGAGCTTCATTACCGATGCAACATTTGCATCTCCTGTTTCAGAACGTTCATTAACGATGTAAATAAATACACAGTTATTTCAAACCAGCAGTATTCCCTGTGTATTGGGAAGTCTTGTAGTTGCTTCAGTGACAGAGAAAGCAAAGAAGCAAAATACCATTTCAACTTCCTAGGTAATTTGTGCTTCTGACTTTTCAGCTCTTTAGGAAATCTGCTTGCAAACACATTTACCAAACCATGCACACTTTCGTCTTTAGTTTCCACAGAGCAGAAGTGGTTGGAATCATTCATTAAAAAAAATAATTGGGGGGGGTGAATGCTGTTTGACTAAATGGCTCCTAACTGTTTTCTTGCCTAAACAGGATAGTAAAATATTAAGATAACTATTGTAAGTTATTGATTAGGGTCACAGACATTGGTAATCACTGTTACCCTTCTCTATTGTGCTAGGAAAAATGTGTATGTGAAGAGCTTACAAGAGTTAACTTACAAGTTAACAAGTTGCAACATGTTTTCTCTGCCTTGCTCCTGAAATTACACTCCTATGTCTCTACTTTCCTTTTCCTTTTTCCTGTTTAGTCTTTGCTCTTAGGTTTCCCTTTTTCCTAGAACTGTCCCTCATCCCAGTTTAGAATTAGACACTCCTATCCCCATTGGCTGACTGTGTTTTCTTTCCCCTTTTCTCCAAGGGGATCCGCATCTTTACTCCTTGTTGCTGCCTCTCTTGTTCCTGTTGCTTTCTGATGATGTGGGATTTCAGGTGGTGTTAACTCAGTGGTCCCTTCTAGGTTTTTTTATGTATGAGTAGCCAGCCATGAAGAGAGAGCCCAAAGGTCTAACCTGGGCATTGCTAGGTGCAGATCAGAGATGAGGTCTGTCTCCTGCCAGCTTCCACACTGTTCCCACTTCCTGTGCTGCTGCAGCTCCCGAGGAATCCTGCCGAGCTGCTCCCTCCCGTGTAGTCAGTGTGTCATAGCTGACATTCGGGTATGGGCACACTATCGAAATTCAAATGACGTGGGTCTAACGAGGAGGTAGTGTTGCACTGTGAAAAGCACTGTGAATATTGTGGGGTGCATGCAATGTGAAAAAAGATCGTAAAGAAAACACCTGACATGGGGAAACTGGAAAAAAAAATCCTTATCTTTTTCCTATTAATATGCGATAACTCCAGATGTTTTTAACCTACTTACACGACAGAGATCGTAAGCTGAAAAACGTGTTGTGGTTTATTAGTTGAACCTTGAAAGTTCAAAGAAATAATGCCAGGTTTTTGGAAGCCATAGGTAGTTTTTACTGGCTGTTAGTGGCAGCCAAAAATCACCAGTGAGGCAAAATCCACTTGATGTGTATGTAAAATAACATGGATTGTGGAGGAGGAGATGTGTGGCTCCAGTCCTCAGCCAAGGGAAAGAGGCTTCAGATTCTCCGTGCTAGTACCAGAAAGGGTTGCAGGAGCATGGTGACACTTTCTGTGACTGCACGACCTGTGATAGGCTGGTAGAGACCGTGTGCTAGAGGGGCTTTTGGTATTACCAGTTCTCCCACCCCTCTGTGCTCCCACACGTGGCCACTGTTTAAGGACTAAGCGTCGCACTGGGATTTACATTGGCCTAAGGCTGAAATACTTTCATTGTTTCAAGTGTATCAGCACAATAATGTAGAATTTCCATTACCATCCTATTTTAAATTTCAAGTGGAAAAATACAGTCTGCAAACTGGAATAAGACTTGCTGGTTGACTTTCACTGGTTTAAAGCAAGGTGAAGCAGTACAGGTAAGCGGTATACACTGAGAAGAATATGAGAGCTGGAATATTTCTGCTACGTTAGAGGCAAGGATAAATGACTTTTTTTACTTGGTAACGATTCTAATTAGTTGCCCAATATTTGAGTTGTAATTTCAAGAAATAGTGGTTTAGTATTGTAGGCTCTGTCTTTTCTTCTGCGTTTCCCAAATCAGAAGCAGAAATGACCAACCATGTGAGAAATTTTCAGTCTTCCTTTTTCCTAAGATACGTAAGTGGCTGAGTCACTAGAGAAATTTCTTTCACCACATCTCTTTAAGTAGACTGAGTTCGTTTGAGATTGCCTGATTGTTGAAAATACAGACAGAGGAACACTGCACAGTGTGTGTAGCTCTGAGGTCACTTTCTTTAAACTGATTTTCTTATGGGACCCCATCAGCTCCTTACAACAGTTACCATGTTAACTCACCGAGTTACAAAACAGCTTTACCATAAATGTTCTTGGGTTTGTCTGTTCAGATGACATGAAGAACATCAGAATTTCAGAATCCCTCTAGAGCCTAGTTCACCATTTCTCTCCTCCCTATAAGCACATGCTGCTGTGCAGTATGAGTACAAAATCATTTTGAAACCACACCACTTCAAAAAGTATTTCATAATCAGTGTGTAACTGAGGGGGGGGGGGGGTTAAGCTTTTGATTCTGGGGAAAGCTGTCACCCTGACTAGTTTCCCCTCTGTGTGAGTTCTTGGGTCCTGTAGCAGGTTCCCTACCCTTAGCTGCTATGTATGGGCCTGGCCTTAACCAAGGTGCTTTTGCATTAATTACAGTAGCAGTAGCAAAGATTACAATGACCATTATTGACATCTGTACTTTGATCACCAAATAGTTACCTTTGTGTTTAAAGGTGGGTAAATATGGCATGTAAAAAGTATTTGACAGCACTGATTTGTCAAAATACCTTCAGAATTTATGGTTCTTTTTGCTCAGGGGTAGGTCTTAGTTGACAGCTTTTAGAGTAGGGGATGTTTAATTTCCCCATGAAATGAAATGCTCAACATGGGGAAAAATATTTTGTTCTTTTAAAGTGCCAAAAAATTTTAAATATAAATATTACCTGGTAAAGACATTTTAAAATATTTCCATTTGTAGGCTTTAGCCCGCAGTTTACTTTAGAGTAATACTTAAGTAAAAAACCCTTACATGCACTTACATCTAAATGCTGAAAAGTGCTCAGCCATCTTAATGCGCAGTCACTGATGACTGCAGGAATCATTCTCACCAAAGGTTTTGAAATCACAGTCAAGAAATGGATAAAAATCCTGCCAGGCTAAACATTGTAGGCTTCTCGTGTTAGTAACATCTTGTCTGAGACACCAGTTCAGTGGGGTGCTAAAAAGGAAGATCGCTGACTTGACGAAGTTAGTGCTATTTCAGCAAATATTGCTACTAGCACATAGTTTGCCAAATGCAACCTTACTGGTGTTCAAGAAGATTTAGATTATTATATTATTCCATAGAATAAGCTATTTAGTGATAAAGTCACAGTTTGACCTTACGTGTTTTTGTAAAACCGTTAAATAAGTGCAGATCTCAGTCCTAGAATGTTCTTTCTTGGATGAATGCCTGTATTTATACAGGCCTCTCTACCAAAGGAGGAAGAGGGTGTATAATACAAAAGGTGTACATTCTGCATGTATATATTTATATCCGGTCTTTGAGCTCTGAGGCTCTTGCTGTCGGAAAAGCCTTCATATGCATTTAAAGACATTTAAATGTAGAGTGTAAACATGAACAAATACAGGCATCCTTCTGCATTGACTTCATGTATGTTCCCTCCCACTGTAAATCTCTGTATGTATCAGAGATGCTCTTGGTGTTGTCTCAGCTGACAAATAGCCTCTTGGTGAGCATTGTTGTTTTGCTTTTATACCTCTTTTGGTTTTTTTTACCTCTTTTGTACCTCTTTCTGCATTTATACCTCTTTTGTCCTTTCTGTGGGCTCTTTTAATGCAGTAAGAGAAAGGAAGAACAGTTAAAAAAATATATAATCTCCCCCGAAATTGGCCAGTAAATTCAGAAACATGCGTGTCTGAAGGTAGTAGAGACCCTTAAAAATCCTGTAACTCTTGGGTTGATACTGTCCTTGGGTAACCACTGGTCTTATAACACCTTTATTCCTTAGGCAAGTTTTGCCTTTCTACCTTGTGTTAACCTTAATAGTCTTCTGCAGACTAACCCCAGAACCTGCTTGAAATCCTGTTAAAAGTCACTGATTCTCTCTGTAAAGGCTCAGAATTACATCAGTATTGCTTTAATACACTTGGAAGTTTAATGCAAATATGGACAAGCTCAGAGAGAATAAATATTAGTGCAGAAGTTTTCCGTGGAGGAGTAAATCATATTGTGTAATTGTTTTTCCATTTGCTTCAAGCCTCGCTAATTGTTGTTCTCAGCCTTCCTCATCCAGATGGGGTAGTTTTCCTTAAAAACAGGTTGCACAATCTTCCCCGGTCTTGAACTTTTATGTCTGTAACTATATGGTTAAGGTTTGTGACTCCTGCTGTTTGGAATGATCTTTGAAGAAGATAGTTTATTTAATGACTTCTGTACTGTAAACTGTAGACATTCTTGGTTTTTAGAAGCAGGGAGATGGCTCATAGTAAAGATGTAGAGAATGTGGGGCATGTGAAAACCCTCAATATGAGCAGTTACACATGCTTTGATCCGGCAACAGTTTGTAGTCAGCGGAATGACTCGCTGAACTTGGTGTTAAATATACATCCAGGGCATAAATGACCATTATTTTAGAGCTTTATAGCTATAAAATTGTATTTTCATACTCTGTGTTTTGTTGTTTGGTTGGTTGGGTTGAATTTGGAAGTTTAAAGCAATGGAATATCAGATTCTGAGCAAGAAAGCCTCAAGCCTGCTCTGCTGCCAGTGAAGCTGCCAGTAATGTCTCTTTTTGATTATAACAGCAAAGTTTTGACAGGATTATGGCAGGCCTTCCTAAAAAGGGGCAGGCTCACATCGGAAGGTCACTATCTCTGGCTAGAAAAGATTGCTTGGGAAGTGCAGAAGACAAAGGTGTGTTAGGACAAAGCTCGCTGAAGCTTGAAGTGCTCCTGTGCCTATGAATTTTGCCTAGGAAGTATTTCCTGTGGAGCAAAGGCAGTATCCCTGATAGAGAAAATGTCAGTACAAGCAGAGCTTAATGTACGTTTCATTTACCCTGTAATCTGTATTGGTTCTGGCTGCAGTATCGAAATTGTCATCTTGCTCCATGAACCTGTTGGCAGGCAGGGTGCTGGGTCATGGTTCCTTACAAGTTAACCCACTTATCTCTTCCAAAGGTGGCTCTTCTAAGAGAGCTGCTCAGAAAGTGGAACCTCAGAAGGGATGCTGCAGGCTGGTATATAAAGTACCTGTTTCTAGCAATTGATAGAGAGATACTGTTAGTAACAGTTGCCATGAAAAACCTCCCGCGACAGCGTTGCAGGTTTAAGGTGAGATTGCAAAGTGGTTAGACGGAGATTCCTCAGCTGCACTGGAGCTTTAGTCATGGTGAGTTCTCCTGTGTTCTGTGTAATTATCTCTGTTTTTCTGCTTGTTGGAATGTGAGAAGGGTTTGATTGTTTCATTTGCTTGTGCAGTTGCTTCCAAAGAGAGAAGCTGAATCAGGTTCCTTTCTGATTGATACTGACTCTCAGCATCAGTATGGTATTCAGTAAATACCTTCTTTAAATACAGTATTGCAAATCACACTAGATTGCATCATAGTGCAAATAGCAAGAAGTGGGGCATTGTAATTAAAAAAATATAAGCCAGGTTCTTACCACCACCATCCCCTTTATTTTTTCTACAAGGCTGTAATTTCTCTCTGTAGCGCATAATGGTGACAGCATTGCAGGCTTTTTTCCTACTCTGTCCTTTGCAGATTGACTTCATGGCTTATGGCTGTACATTATCTTTGCTTATCAGCATAAATCAACAGAGCTATTCTTGAACAATGGAGATAGCAACAGACAGACCTTTTGAAGACACGTTTGCGGACTGAGAAACGGTGTTGTATAGAAACATGTTAAAAAAGATAACCAGCATGGGTTATCAGGGGGTTCTGCTCAACCCCCTGTGGAGGAGATTATGGAAAAGGCTGTGTAATGGTATTTCTCAAACATTCCTATGCAACTGCCAGGGCACTTGATGTGCATACACTAATAATTCTTATGGGAAATAACAGTAAAGAGGTGAAATACCAAAGCAGCAGCATTTAAACATAGGTGGGATTTAGATTTCTTAAGATTTCAAATGCTACGTAATTGTTTTCTTCCCAGAGTCAAGTACCTGCAGTTATCTGCATATGAAGTCACCATCTGCCTACATAGAAAGCTGACTTTGGCTGTCTTCATACAAGAGTTAAACATCCAATCCAAGTATAATCTGTAGAACACAGAAGGGAATATTAATTCACATGATGAATAATGTCTTCAGTGGCAAGGACTGCTTCCTGAGAGAGGGTTACAAGTTCAACCAGTAGTCCCTGAAATTGTATAATATGCCTAACATGGACATGTTCTTGTTGGTGCTGCCTGAAAGAGTTGGTGTACATTTTCCATCAAACAATAATCACAAAGACTGTTGAAAATACGTTGGAAGAATCGGAAGCCAGTCTGGGTTCATTGTTGTAGTGATTGTGCCGAATGCAAATAGCTGAGCTGTGGGGAAAAAAACAAATACTGAACAAGTGAAATAATTGAAAATCAGTGTCATTTTCTAAACAAAGATATGCTCTGCTTTTCCCCAGATCAGAGTGTTACTACTTTTTGGTGTGCACTCTATAGAGGAGTGTTCATCAGCACAGTCTCTATCACAGTCAGTCTCTCTCTGGATATGGCTTCTTGGATTTCTCCTGCTTGTAACAAGCAAGATACTTGTCCATTCCAGCTTGTACTTCAGGTGATATGGGAACACTTTTGATAAGACTTAAAATGTTATTTCTTTCCTTTTTGTGACCATAAGGCAATAGAGGGTTCCTTGCAATTTTTATTTGGCTTTTTCCTGCCAGTTTACAAAATGTCTGTGACTTAAGTATCTGTAGGTCACAGCTGCTTTTAACTCACTTGATTTTACCACATGGTTCAAAGGGGTTTTTTCCATCACTGTTATTCTGTGAGCTCTCCCAGAAGTTTCAGGGGCGATTGTTCTGCAAGGAAGATCAATTCTAGGATTTGCAGCCGTCAGTCTGTACCTCTAATGGTTTTTCTTGAGCATGCTTGGCTTTTTCTTGGTGGTGGTTTTACGATCTGGTTTAGAAGGAAGAGCTGTCATGCCACAAAAGAAACTCTCTTCATTAGTCTGACAGATGAACTAAACCTGTTTCTGTCCTGAAAGCTTAGAAAGTACAAGGAGAATGGACAATCATATCTTCACAAGTTGCCTTCCTCAGGCTGATAAGTAACACGCTGTACATTACAGTAACTCATCACTTCCATATCCTTGGGTGGACATGACAGTGTCATTTAAGAGCAGAAAACATGCAGAGAGCAAAAGGGATATGATTCATGGAATTAATTGAGCAGTACCTGAAAAATCAGAAATCTAGCCTTTAGTATAAGGGAAAAAATACTGAACTATAAAGTCTGCTTTCTTCATTTTTCCCATGAGAGAGAAAAGGGAAGACTTCTCATAATAAAGATATCTGTCTTTCTAAATGCTGCTTTGCAAATTGGTGCAACCCTGATGTGTCTGCCCTGTTTTACAGGCAATGCTGGGACCTGTGATAAGCATTTCCTTTTGGAAAAGCTGTACCCAATGTGAAAACAGAGGGAACATAATCTCTTCTGCCTCTTTAAGATGTGTTGGAATAAATGTGTCTTTTTGAAGGTTTTTTTGCATATTTTTCAGATGAGCAACTCTTGAGCTTTGTGCTTTTTATTACATAACTTTTTATGTTTTTAATGTTCTGAGCATGAGCTCAGGTTTTTCGTTTGGGTTTAGTAAAGTATTTGCTGCTTTATTTGCTGTAAAACCTGAGAAGATTTCCTGTCTTCTAGCTCTGTAAGACCTGTAGTCCCCCACAGTTCATATGGGAGGCTTCAATGTGCAGCCTTCAGACTAGAAAATATTTTCTTTAGTACCTTTAGAATTCCAGAACTTTGGGACTTTATACAAGATTATAACTTTCTGGGGGTGTTTTGGCACGAACTGGAAGCTGTTAGGTTTTGCAACTTTTGTTCAAATTACTTATTTTCTCTGCTCTTTTTCTTCTTTCACTTCATAATTAGAGGCTAGTGGACAAAGCAGACTTGGGGCTGAAGGCACCAATCTGGTATCTGGCAAAAAGGCTATGACTTAGAAAACTGACTGTCCCTGTTCTGCAGGGGTCCTTGAACTGAAGAAACAGCTTTAGGAGCTGCGGTTTATTTTGTTGTTTGGTTCTGTAAGCTATTTATTTCTGGCACTTTTGTACACCAAGTTCTGCTAATTTATATCTTACATTTAATAATGGAGTTATAGTTTTATAGAAAACAGTTGCTAACAGATTCATTCTAGTATTTGTGAAAGTGAAGGTATATAATTTCTTTTGATAGTTGAAGAGGACTCTCTGGTTGGAAATATCTTTGACCATGAAGATCTTGGACAGACATGATCATTCTACATTGTGTTGCTTTGAAATTCATAGGTTAAGAAAAGATTTATAATTCTAAAGCAACTTTTTAGGGAAGAACTGTTAGGAAGAAATGCATTCTGCAAACTTTACTTGAAGGAGGAGACATGTTTGTATTCTTTTCCTACTGGGGACTGTGTCTGAGCTCAAATTTGACGGGATGTGTACATTTATATCTGAAAGACATATTTATGTTGAAGTGGCTATTGATACTGTTTTAGGAAGCACTGTTGAATCTCCAGTTACATTCATATTTCAGGAAGAGCCCATTTTTATCTGCAGAGTAGTGTAGTAGAAGGTAAGGGTGATTTCCACACAGAGCAGCATATGTACCTAGTGTTTCACTGGCTGGGGCATGACTAAAGTTCCCATCTCCTCCCAGAAATCTGGTCTGATCTTTGTTTGCTAATATTATTTCCTTCAAAGTGAGGAGACATTCAGGGATCGTCCCAGCTGGCTGTGCATTGGGAGCAGAGAGACAGGAGAGTGAAATTGCTTATTCAATCATCTCCAATCAAGCCCCCAAACTCTGTCATCTCCTGATTTAACAGATAAGAGAACTAAAAGCTTGCCTGAAGTCAACTATTCCAGCTGTAACCTAAAAGAGGGCCCAGAGCACGCTCTTGGTATTACTCACTTTGCTAACCCAGCCTTTTGAAAACAGCTCTGGTAAATATTTATTTAGTTGCCATAATACAGTATGGGTATGTCTTTGACCTCAGCAGTTAGGCTGAGCTAGGCTACTCCTTCTAAGAGCTTCAAGTCTTTAGTTCAAATAGTGAAGATTTATGGCTTTGCATCACAAAGTGTATTTCTAGAGGCTTATCCTGGCACTGTTAAGTTTTGTTTGTGTAACTGTGTTGTATTGTCATCTTTCTTGTGTAACTTGCTGTCAAGGCACATGCCAGGTCATGTGTTATGGTCTGTTCAGAGCAAGCATTCCTTTTGCTAGTTAAATATTTCTGTCTGTGAGTTGGAGAAGCTGCACTGCAAATCAGAAGCTTGCAGTCAAACTTGCTGATGAGTAGTTACTTTTTGCATGGCTGAATACTTAAAGTTAGCATGTGATTTGGGAGTAATCTTTGGAATTAATCTCTGTATTGTTCAGCAATAGGAAAACTTGGAGACTGGGATGATGCTCAGTTGTTTAGTTTTCAGATTGTTTTAATCAGAAATGTCAGTTTTAAGATAGGAGAAGAGTGCCCAGAAAAAAGGGGTTTGCTGGTTTTAGAGCACTGAAGATCCTGCCTTTAAACTTGAAGTCAGAGACTGAATAAATCCTTTTAAAGTAAGGAAGCCTCATTTTTACAAGTTTCATCGTTGTCCTCAAGATCACTTCTTCCATCGCTTGTGACAAGGGATCAAACAGGCTGTCAGTAAAATGCATTCAAACAGGCTAAACAGTAAAATGCATTCAAGTCTTGTCAGGTCTTGACTAATGCTCGATAAGATGGGTATGATTGGCAGAATGACATGCACCCGTATTACTACTTTTTAACTCTTCTGTAAAGTACACTGAAGTCTAAAATAAAGCTTAGTGTTCCCAACAGAGTGCTGACTGTGCCAAAATCATGGACAATGCAAACATCCTTGTGCCTGGAGCTGAATCAGTTGAAACCAGCAGCCAAAAGGCAAAGTGGAATGACCATTAAGTTATCTGAAACATTAAGTAACAGCGATCTGCATTAAAATAACTGGGTGAAAATAGTTGATGCCTCTGTCATTTCTTTTGCAGAGCAGCTTTCATGTGTGCACCACAGTCTCATCTTGCAGCTAGAAAATGAGGTTCTGAAGTAGGCTGATCTGAATAATATTTCATGGCAGAGATTTATTTTTTAATCTGCATTGGAGATTTTTGAAGTACTGGCTGTTTTTTAGCAGGCTGATTGAGGTTTTGTTTGCTACAAGAATACACAGAATAGGAGTGCTGTAATTAGAGTGTGGTGGGAGCTTTTGGCAAGTCCTGAATTATTTCTGCAGTAGTATTGTACTGAGAACACGATGCATTTTGGGGGAGGGGACGATCAGAACAATGTGCAGATTTGCTTGTGTGGGCTAATATGACTCAGTTAGCCTGAACTCTTGAATTCTTTAGGAAAAACTGTCAGGCTAACCTTGTTTTTCAAGTCAGTTTCAATTGTCCAGCAAGCTGTAAGTCTTGATCCACAAGGACCTGGCAATTCTCCATAGGTTTGGGTCAGCAGTTTACAAACACTGCCTGGACCAATGATCTGTGAAATCAATCTTTGGGGCTTTCTGATGCTGCCTTTGAACAGCTTCGTTGATAGCAAAACAGAAATGACTTTAGAAAGGCCTCGGGATTGGATTATAAAACTTAAAACTCACGGAAGACAAAATGTTGCTTAAAAATGCTTAGGAAGTTTCTCTAGTCTTTGAATGAAAATATTTTGGTCCTGAAATTTTCTGCAGGTATGTTGCAAGCTACTGAATAGGAATGTTTTGGTAATGTAAAGATTGCGTAAACCTATTGAAGATGCTTTGCCCATCTTAGAAATTGAATGCACTATGGGAACTGGTCTGCTGGCTGGCATCCATCCACGTTTGTGGATTCAGAATTACTTGGCTGCTTTTAGTCTGTGAATGTGTAAGATGGACTCAATTTATATCCTATGCTTCCTAGTTAGTAAGAAGTCAGTGGTTTCAGAGATTTGTGGCCGCCGAAATAGTGGGTGTACCTGCCACAGGACCTGCTCCCCTCCTTGAAAACATTTTTAAAGCCGAACTGGGGTTTTTTCCTCCCCTCTAGTTTCTTACCTGTGTTAGTAAACCGTGCTTTCTGTTACTGCTTCAATCATCTGTGACAGCTGGCTTACTGCACCCACCCTGTGCCAAGCTGTGGTTCATGTTAAATCCATTTTTTTCCAAAACAATTGTGTTGGGAGGAGTTTCTTGCTCACTGACTCCAGCTAGGGAAATTCACTCTGGCAGTGCATTTGGGTATCCCTGTGGAGGCTCTGGGTCTGATTCATCTACCATCTTTTGCCCTGATATTTTCTTTCAACAGGGTTTCATGCTCTCCTTGAAATGCCTATAAAATACCATTCTGGATTCTCAGATTGACATTATTGTAGGCGAAAACTTATGTCATGGCAATCTTAGTTCTGCCTCTGCATGCTGAAAAGTTGATGGAACCTGTTAGAAAGTTTGCTAGTGTTGGCTTTTACTAGGGACAAATCAACAGGGAGAAATGAGCTGGTGCTTCCAGGTTTAGGAAGGCATATCGTGTGCCTCCCTTCAAGCTCAAGCTGTATGTAAGAATAAGAGCAGCTGTTTGACATGTCGCAGCCGCCTGGGAACTGGCCATACAAGGAACACTCTCTTTACAAAGCCAGGTCTGTCTGATTCATATGTTGCATATGTGTTAAAGTTCATGGGGCTCTTTGTCTAGATGGTGGCCGCGCGTGCGTTTAATCTCTGAGGTGTTTGAAAGCTTCTCTAGATATTAATAGAATGGTAGAAAGGAAGTGGAAAAGAGGGGGAAACAGGCTGGCTGAATAGTCAGCGCTTGGTTGCCAAATCACAGTTTGGGATTCATTTCTATTTTGAATACTACAGTGGCTGCCAAAGCTGGCAAACTGTGATCCCCTTTGGAAGGGGGAGGAGACTGCATTACTTCTCTGCGGAGGAGGGACATCACTTCGTTTCCTGATGCTTTGTTTTTCCTTTAGCAGTGAACAAAGACATTCTGGGGAAAAAAAGTAGAAAATGCCACTTTTCAAAGTTTTTCCCAAAATTTTACAAAAGAATGGCTTTGATTTCCTCTTTGAATGTGGCTTCCTGTCTTCTCTGCCATCATTTGCATACCTTTAAAAATAGTTGGGTTTAACTTTGCTATGGGAATGTGTCCTTTCCTCAGCTAGAGCTGCTCAGGGTATTGTTTCTTTGGTTATTTCCAAGTGCATATAAGCAAGAAGAGATCAAGTTTAGTCACCAAATGATGGGCTGGGTTTGCAAAAAGGAAAGCTGATTAGAATCACTAAAACCCCAGGCTGCACAGAATACTATGTGTGCTTAAATAACTAAGCCTACAGTTTAGGGAGATAAGATGGCTGAACAGCAGAGAGAAAAGAAGAAAAGAAAAACTAGGAGCCAAAAAATATCTGGTTTTTCTTCCTGTCTTTGTCGTGCCTCACTTGTAGCCTTGGAAACTGAGACAAAGAGGTTAAGAAACTTGCTCATTCTTAAAACAAAGATTAGATACAATGTACAGCTTATTTTAGTCTCACTTAGTCCCCTGCAAAGTGCTGTATGTGAGCAGTCTTGGTTCATTTAATAGAATTGTCTATATGATGAACATGTTTGTTTGGGACCTGGGACAATGAGCCCACATTCAGTTATGTTGCTGTGCCTAGCTGTTAGACTGAGCCTTTGTTTCAGTCTGTCAGGCTTTCCAGGCTATTTCATCATCTCCTCTATCAGGAGGCTGTTGGGTGTATTGGTCAAACTATTCTCGGACTACAGCAGGATGCAAAGTATCTCCAGTGCATAAGCTGAGAGTTGGAGCACAGAGGAGCTGGTTGGCTGTGTTCTGTTCAAACAAGCTCTTGTTTTCCCCTAAGGAATATAAACCAGGAATTCGAGACTGTGGGATCAAAACATTGGAAAGTGTTCTTGGCAAATTGATCAGCTGTGAAATCGTAACAAGCTCTTATTTCTGAAATCGGAAGGTGACACTTTTAAGTTGAGTTTAGTTCTGTACTTAGGGCTTTTGTTTTATAGGCTCTCTGGCACTGCCTGTGCTGTTTATATTAATGCAGCTCATTTGTAGGCAGCGCAGACACTTTTAGAAATTGTAAGACTGTGGAGATGCTTAATGGCTAAGGATAAATTGCACAGCTGTGGACACTATTTATACTCTTGTGTATAGCAAAGGGTGTATCATGAAATATGCATAGCTCAGTGTTGGGAGTTATTTTTCACGGGTTTTTTAATCTTGGCAAGGATTTGCCAGCTTCTAGTTTTACAGGTTAAAAAGTGTTAGCATGTCCATATCCGAAGAAGAAAAAGATTGGGTGTTACCCATTACGAACATGAAAAGAGAGCTCTGTAGAGAAGGTGGATGGGCTGCAGCAGAATGCTTCAAAATCTTAGTAAGGAGTTCTAGAAACCCTGTGGAAGATTTCTGGGCTGAGAGGAGTTCCTAAATGTGCAAAGGGAAACTGTAAGCATTTGAGTATGATCAAAAATAGCCAGGACTTGATGGAAGACAAAGTGAACAGTAAGTCATGCTGTGACTTAGCTTACAATTGAAGGATCTGAAACCTCTGCAAGGCATACATCCCTTCCAGAAGAAAGTGATGTCCAAGCCCACAACTTTCTATAAAAGAGCAATTTAAAGCAATTTCCAACTTTCTAAAACATGTAAGGAAAAATAATTAAAACTTTCCTAATATTATCTCAAGCAAAGGACCCAGAAAAGGAGCAAGTTGTTTGTTCTTTGCAGGTGTGTTAATGATGGGAATCTTTTCAAAGTCAGCTTTAAAGGACAAAAGGACAAACACAATTATAAGATGTGTAAAATGGAAATTAGACACTGAGACAGAAACGGAATTGCTTCGAAGATGAGAGGCTGGAATAGATTAAGAGCTACCAGATACCATCCTCGATACTGGCATCTAATGTCTTTGACAATTACTTTGAAGAAAGCCCACTGAGAGAAACCATAGGAACTTGCAGACACTGTATAGTTTGTGCTCCTGGTTTGTGTATCTTGCACATAGATTGGGGATAATTTCAAGCTGACCCGCTCTTTTATATCTGGTGAATTCCATAAACTTACTTTGATATTTAAAATATCTCCAAATGCTTCTACATCCTCCAGAGATTTAGTTGCAACATTCTCTTTTCTCCCTTAATGCTCTAAAACCCACAAGCTTGTTCCATCTCAGATTGCTGTCTCTTATGGGAACCAGGGATAGGTTTAGTGGGTGAATTGTGAAGTAATTTGATGAAGGGCTCAGAAGATAGGATCTTTCCTCTCTTTTCTTCCCTTGTAATGTCAACACTGTGGTTTTTAAAAAGAATAATTTGCACGTATGCTCTGAAATTCCAACTTTGGCTCTGGCTTGTCCTAAGCTGTTACCACTTTGCTGAGGCTGATCTGATACGGGTTAATCTTTGACAGCTCTTGTCCCTCTAAGAAACTCATTTCCAAATTACATATTACACAAGCCTGATGAAAAGATAAAGCTTGAACTAATAAGATGGAGAACTTACCGACATCAAAGCAAAAATGAGCAGGGCAAAGCAGAGAGCCTGGAGTGCTGCCGTGTTCCCAAAATCTTTCTCGTGGATAACTATTGCTGACCATTGTGCATGTGTCATTAGCTAATAAAGATTTTTCTTTTTCCGGAATATTTCATCCATTTATACTTTTGGTTTTGAATTGGATATTTATGAAGTTCTCACACCTCCAAGCCACATTCCCTTAACTTAGTTCTACTTTGTTTGTGCAGACTGACAAATTCTGTCTAGATCAGCTTGCAGCCCATGAGGGGGATTTGTCCCTTGCCTTTCATCTCTCAACCACAGGTTACAGCAGTGCCTCTTAGCTGATTTCAGTGCAGACTGAAGCAGAATCGCTTACAGCACTGTCAGGGTTTTAAACATCCTAACCCTGACTTGCTTTACTTTGCACTGAAATGAGCTTGCACATTCACCATATTCTCACTGACAGACAGTAGCTTGATAAGCCACTTTGTCTGTGACAACAACAAAGACAACATTTTATTTCTTGACTGATACCTTCAGCCCAGTCTGGAATGTTGTATTTTTTTCCATTCCTCAGATGACTGGTAATGTGAGAAAACAATACATGGATGCAGTAGGAAAATCTATCAAGCCACTGCTTTAGAACAAAAGTTGTGAGGCTGAGTGAAGAGGAACTCACTGTGCCTCCTCTGTCTGACAGTAAACCTTCATTACAGAAACCCAGAAATGCCTTTCTCTTGCAGTGTTCTACAGTTGTTAGTTTTGAGAACCACTTGAGTATGTTGCCATCATTTGAATGAGACTTTTTAAGAGATGCTTCTCTGGAACATTTAGATGGGTTTATACATGTATGTCTGTTGCATTGCATATTTAGCTTTTTCCAGTCTGCATGTTTTAGTCCAAGAATGTGTGTTGGAGATACGGAAGATTGCTCCTGGCTGAGCAGCCTGACGGGGCCCTGCTGTGGAAAACCTGCATCCTCTAGATTCTTTTTAAATTGCACGGTGTAGAGTGATTTGTGATTCCAGTGTGAAAAGCCCCACCACTACCTTCGACTTCTTGAAAGCAAGGCAAACTGATGCTTTTTCTTATTGCTGCCATGTTGGGGAACCACTGTATGAAACATGCTGCAAATTTAGCTCATGACTCCACAGCAACAGCTATTTAATCCTTACTGTCCTTCAGACACACAAAGGCAACCACATCAGGTCTCAGCGCAGTGGCAGCTGGCCTCTGCTTCCTGGCATGATACAAGAGATAAGATTCATAAATGGCACAGTACAAGGTAGTTCTTAACATGGTCTTTAAATGCTTTCTTTTACATTAATTATTAGCATTACCCTGGTGACTATGTACAAATACATCAATAGAACAATCAAGCTGTAGTTGGGAGGTTCTCTGTGTTACCACATTGCAGTCTGGGCAGCTCTGGCATGCAGCAACTTTTGATGAGGAGCTCATCAGTCTTTCTTGGTTTACTGGCTCTGAGGCAATAAGTGGGAATGTTTGTTTCAGACTTCGAGGTTTTTAAACAACGGCCTTCTTTATCAAATGCATAGAAATTTGCTCACCTTCTGAAAAGGCTGTAATATGAAGTGTGCAACAGCAGAAAGCCTGCACTGAGTGACAGAACTTAACAAAACTTGGAACATAGTAGCAGAGGAAGCAATACCACCTCATAGTCTGCTGGTTTCCATCAATAAGGAAGCTGTGAGCCATGTAGCCCGGCTTAAATGCAGACGGCAGTGTTTCAACTGCAGCAATAGTCTGGGCAATCAGGCTTTACTTCCCAAAAGACTTTTTATTAAAGGAGAAAAAGTTTTTACAGATCACTTTGTATAGCTTTGGCTTGTAAAGATGCCTGATCAATCTCTGTGAAGATAAAGTAATGGGGAAATAAGTTCTTCATAAATGTATTTCTTTCCTAAGTCTTTTTATTAAGGAAAATAAAAATATAGTTCTAAAGAATTTTTAATATGAATTTTTAAAGGCATTTGAATTAAGAAAGGATTTCACTTGTGATATAAGAGTGTAATTAAATACTTATGATCCTGTAAAATCACACTTTCCATGTGCTTACACAAAGCCAAGCGCGTTTTTTGTGTTCCTCTTGTGTATTCCTGTTCTGAGATGTGGGGTCAGAGTCAGTGAAAGAGTCTCTTGTGCCCCGGCTCCTAAGTCCCGCTTTGCCCTTTTCCTGTTGTGCAGTCGATTTTCCCAGGAGTTGGTCAGTCCCGGCAGAGTGATGTGCAATCACTCCTTAGCTTCCTCTGGATTAACCAGAGCTCTTGGGGTATTTTATGGTTCCATTCTGGAAGGCGCCTGTAGCATGTTCATGCACAGTCCCTCAGTATCCTTTGGAATCTGTTTTTTTGTCCAAGGTTGAAGGCATGGCAAGAATCATTTTGAAGTACCCATCATGTGGAGAAAACACACTTTTCTCTAGAGAGATTGTGTAGGAGTTTAATAGCATCTCCGCTTGATGACTTTCGTAGGCAAAATGTTAAAGCTGTGTATCTGAAGAAATGGGATCCAGGCTTTGATTATTACAGTAATATTTGCCTTCAAGCAGCCAGACTGACTTAAGTCTAGATTAGGAACCAAATCCTTCACCAGGGCTTCATAACCTTAATGCACTGAAGCTCTGTGATGCTGTGGTGATTTTCACTTGAGAATGAAAACTGCCTCTGAAGTCTGACCAGCCTTTTCACCTGTGTTTAAAAGGACTAAATACTGTTTGGAGTTACAACCAAAATTAAGTAAGAGCCTGAGTGTGTTCTAATCTGAAGAGCCCTACAGCTGTGTTACAAAAATCAATAGTTCAAGATCACAGTAAAAGTTTCTTCCTGCCTTGATGCTGGGTTCCTGCAAGCAGACATGGAATCAGAGAAGAAGAATTGTTTTCATGACACACAACTGTACCACTGAGATTCTTGGTTGCCATCAGAAAGGTGATTTCACTTTAGTGCCTACGAAGTCAGACATACAAAACTGTTGCCGACTGTCAAGTCCTGTGCACCTCTCATCTTGTATCCCAAATAGCTGTTCAGCTACCCAAAGCATCACAAGCAAGAAAACAGGTTCTTTCAAGGTTATGGCTCATCATGCTTTGGTAATGCAATTCAGAAGAGCCTAAACACGACAAATCAAAGCCTGTGAAGTGATGCATGGATTCATGCTTCTGTAACTCTGAAAAAAAATCATGTAGCTTTCCATAATTCCAACCCAAAGAGCCCTTGAAGCATGTCAGGTATTTATAGCTTTGGATGTCTCACTTGTACATGCGGGAGCTAATGACTCACACCTTTCCCAAACAATCGAAGTGCTTCCTGAATAGCAGAGAAAACATTCCTTCCTCTGCTCAAGCACTGATTCACATTCTGATTCACATTTGTTTGTTGTCATGTGGCAAACGCCATTTGGCATGTTTACTCCTAGGTCTTAATTACCCTGCAGCAGTACTTTTCTCTTTATAGATCTTATTTTCTTTCCTTCTCTCAGCTGTGGCATCAAACAGCACCTAAATTAATACAGAAATAATGGCTTGGTTTTTCCTTCCATCTTCCCTCCTCTCCCAGCTGCATCCTTCTGCTTCTTTCCCTGTCACCAGCACCTGTGGGCCCTCCACTGAACTTGAGTCAACTTGTTAAAGCAGCAGAAAATTAATCCAGTGAAGAAAAGACAGTTTTAGCAATAGGTTTGCAATTCAAGTTGGCTCCCTGAGGAGGCTCATAATCATCAGCACCAGCACAAAGGAAGAAGTCAGGCTGGCACCAGGAATGTGGCAAGGGGGAGGGACCTATACAATGTCGCTGTACTGAATATCATGAATTAAGAGTAAGCTGTTAATTCTGTTAACCATAACTTTTGTTAGAGATTTATGTTGGCTTTTGTCCCTGAAACAGCTCTTCTGAGTTGCGAACTTAGGGTGGGAGCATGGGAGAAGATAATAGAACATGCTCTAGGGCTGGAAGAGAAGAAAGTGGCACTATGTGTTCTAGCTGTCACTAGCCAGGCAATCCTTCAGTCGTTCCCTGGATCTGCTACCTGGATCTGTCTTTGGTTGGCATGCTGGAGGATGTATTGTGTTAGTCATCATAAAGAGTTGCCCTACCACCTCCAGCCCCATGTCCCTTGGGCTTGTGCTATGCTAGTACATGTATTTCTATAGCTGAGTCAGGAGATGGATCCCAGAAAAACTGGGAATGATATGAGTGATGCTTATTTAGTTGCATTACGGTTTATTCATATCAGTCTCACTGCCACCACGCAGAAGGCTGTCAGCATCACTGAGGAGAGTTGTTGCTTGTGTTTTTCCATCTCCTTTGCCATGTCGGCATTCCTGGCTGCTTATCACAAATTTGTTGCTCTCTCATTTGTGCTGGAAACAGATTCATAGGGCTTCACTGGTAAGCAGGCCATGGGAATGATGTGGGCTTAGTACCTGGGATGGGCAGTGTGTCAGTTGACCCAGGGGTACAGTGCTCCCGCAGAGCAGTAGCAGCAGGATGGGGGGGGGCAATGTTCCAAGTTGAATTTGTCACAAAAGAAAGTATTGTTTACCCATACTCTGGAAGGGTTTGTGTACATTTCTGATGCTTTTATTTGCATTAAAAGCAAAAGTTGAGGACTAGGCAGTAATTTGTTTAAAAATGCAATTAAAAATTTATAGCCTAACCGTAGCATTTGTGACAGCATCTAGGATGTGGTTAAAATGGTTATTTTGAGCTTAGTGAAACAGCATGCTTTGAATTTTAAGTCCTGTGTGCTCTTGTAAACGTTATCTGTCCTTTGCTGCAGCATTCCTAGCAATCTAGATCAGATCTCTCCAAGATGGTCCACTTTGCATGGGTTTTGTAGCCCAATCGGTCTTCATTCTGTTCATTCCTCTGCCCTTTATTTATGCCTCTTCCTGTTTTTCCTCCTCTCTCCCTGTATGCTTGAATGCAGACTATTTCCCTAAATGTAGCTCTTCTATTTAAATGTACCCATGGTAGTTACTCATTATTCTCCCACGCCCAAACACAGATTTGCTTCTTCTTTTGATATTTCTTGCTGCTGACCTATTACACTGATGTCTGTTCTCCTGCTTCATGAATTCCACAAGTTAAATATTTTAATGGGCAATCAGTGCTACAGGCAGTTGTGCAAAACAATCTAGCAAAAGCAGTGGTGGGAAACCAGCCATCTTCCTCTGCCCAGCATCAACTGATATTCAACCCCCAAATTTCCCCACCACATCCCACACAACTATCTTCACATGCAAATATTTGGGATCCTAGTTGATTCCTGTGGGTTTTTAAATGAAATGACCTTCTCTTGCTGTCCCAGGTTTTAAAAACCGAATAATTCAAACCCCCAAACGCTTTCTCTAAACTAGTCTGACAAGACCACACAGATTGCAGGATGCAGGTTACAAGGACAGCAAAGGGGTGTAGCAGAGCTAATGAGGAACAAAGCCATCTATGGACTAGACACATGAGGAGTGTGACAACTGGAAGCTGTTTCTTTCTGTCATCCTTCTCTACAGCATATCGAAAAGAAATGGAGCTAATAGCTCTCATACACTGTGCCTTAAGGGAGCCATTCTGTTTGCTCCTGTCTTTGCACAGAGGCTAAATTTATCTTGTAATCAAGTTGTTAATGCAAGAGAAAACATCTGCTTTTTAATGCTGGGAAACATGAGTGGAATGTGTCTTCCGAGTGTACTGCAGGTAGTCTTGCAGTTCTGGAAAGATCATTTTGTATTAGGCTTTTGGGGTTTAAAATAATGCTCCCCACTATTCAAAATATGAAGTGTTTCATCTTTGTGGACTTAGGAAAAGAACAGAAAGTGTTTGTTTGGTTTTTATAAATTGAGAAAACTGCTCATTGTCAGTTCACCCTCTCACTTGTACCCTGCTCGTGCAGATCACCAACCGTGAGACCTGTCAAACTAATCGCTGTCTTCAAAACTGGTCCTTGTGCAAGGCTGCGTTGCCCTTCAGATCATTTTGGTCATGTTCATAGTGCTGGGAATGGTTCATTTTTCACAAGGAAAGCGGGAACGTGTTGCAGGTGATTGTTAGTTGTGCTGGGTTTGCATTGTTAATGACAATCGGAATAAAAAGCCAGTCTGCTTACCATCAGGTTCACAGAGGAGCTTTGTCTCAAAAACATGCTGGCAGGATTATCTAGTGATTTCATTCTCATGTGCCAAATACATTCTCTACATATTATCAAATAAATTTGGCTGTGACAGTAAATATTTGTTGAGACGATGCACTGCAGCAGTTGTGTTTTGGTAACTTTCAATTCTGTTTCTTTCCTTCTTTGTTTGTTACATATGCATAAAATCATAGAATCCCAGACTGGTTTGGGTTGAAAGGGCCTTAAAGCTCATCCAGTTCCAACCCCCTGCCACAGGCAGGGATACTTTCCACTGGAGCAGCTTGCTCCAAGCCCCAGACCAGTTGTCCTATATCCATATATTGGTAACTTCAGGTACCACCTGTCTCCAGATGCTCAGTCAGGTGCCATTTTCCCACAAGTTCAGCTTAGCTACTATGGGAGATGGTCTAGTGAATTTGTTACCCTATTGACTCAGTCCAACCTCAGAGCTACATAAAAAATGGCCAACCTGAAATGCTCTCACATGCAGCGACTACAGCCTTTTTATGAGAGTTTAAGAACAAAGGTGCTGAATTTCTCCCCTAAAGAAAATGCAGGAACTTTAGGAACTAGCTGCTGCTTTTTGGATGCTGTTCAGAGAACAACTCAAATCTGATCTTCAAAACTGAAAGCCAACTCTTAACATGTATTCAAGAGACAAGTTGTTCCCAGGGTAAGAAAATTACTTCTCTGTTCAGGATGAAAAGACACAAAGCAAACCTGAAGTGACCAATTTAAAACAGTATGAGCATTCTCCTTCCTCTGACTTCTTATTCTGTGTGTGTGTGTGCATGGGCAGGATGGCTGAGGTGATTCTGTGAGAACTTAGTGAATATGTGATCGGTAAAATAAGCGACTGTTCTTTTACGGATTGATTATAGTCTGAATAACCTGGGATTATTCAAAACGCAGCCCAACTTCTTGTGAAAGCTTGGTTCAGTTCTTGCGAGAAACATGTCCTTGGACCAGACTGCCTAATAAACTTGATGTTGCTTCCTATCCTCATGCCAAATGTAATTGCATGTTTTATGGTTATGGATCAAGTATCCAATAGATTATGCACTAATGGATCTGGTATCTGTTCAGATGGATGCTGATTATCCCTTTGGGACTTAGGGGGCAATGGAAGGGCTTTAGGTCACTGGACAATTTAGGTGTTATGGTGGAAAGATAAGACTTAGGGTGGAAATACAAGACTGTTTTCTTCATGTTTGGAAAAGGTGGATAGGCGTTATCGCAGTGAAAAAATATGATTATGACCAAAACAATTCACAAAAGTGCGTTAATTTTCCTGAGCTACTTTACCCATTTATTTTTTTAACTCTTAGAGTTGAAATGTATTTTGTTGAACCTTTTAACTTTGTGTTCAGTGTGGTGGCATTGCTTGGCATAAGCACGAAGTGGGAAAATGCTGTGGAATTTCTAATTTCTTTGAAAAGAAGTTTTTACTCCTTTCAGTTTGGGGCAAAAAACATGTTCTTAGAAAACTGAGGCTTGATTTTCTCTCTTAACCACCTCTGTGAGTAAAGGAGAGAGGTTTATTTCCGATGTACTAGCCCTTTTGTTCCTCAGTTCCCCGTTCCAGTGCGCTCCAACTGCCCACATCCCTTTCTGTCGCATCCAGTGCATCACTTACCAGCAGTAGTGCTGTGTGTGGCTGGGCCAGAGCCGCATGTTTAAGACCTATTTGGCTGGCTGGACAACTGGTAGACTCTGCCAAGTGTTCCTCAGGAGCACTCTGCCTTGATCCTTTCTGCCTTGGTTGGTTCCTTCTGCCTTTACAAGCTGGTACATGTAGAACTTGCAGATTTTAAGATACATTTGGGATCCTGACTCTCCTTTTACGTGTTTGTAAGTTGTCAAGGGAGGACACACAGCAACAAACTTCATTTTCTTAGAATGTGAACATGCGATTTCTGGGATATTAGTGCAATGAAGTAAGTCAGAATTTGTTGAAAATATTATATTATACCATGCCCAATTCGAGTTTTTACTTCAGAATTATCACAGTATTTCGTTTTCTCTGATTGTGTTTCTATGGTCAGAAATAACTTGCAAAAAAAAAGATGGAATGACACTCTGGGAAATTAGAGTTGCCTCTTCAGTAAAACCTTGAAGTGGAGTAATATTAAACGCATGAAGCTGTTTACAAGTGAACATCCCAGAGGTACTTAACTGTGGTTCGGCAGATGCAGATTGTTGATTGCATAAGGCTGCTTTTAGGCAATACTGCCAAAGAAGGGGAGGCTCAGCAGCATTAGCACTTGTGCAGATGTGACCAGCTGAACCAAGTTCCTCATCTGGCTGGAGATTTTGTGGTAGGGGGATTAGTTTCCAGCCAGATTAAGGACCACATCTATCTAGCTGATTACACAACCCATAAGCACTTCCACCAGCTGCACTGGGAACACTCAGCCAAAGAAGTGGAGGGATAGTCCCTTCGACCAGAAGTGCAGATTTCTATCTTCTTATGCGAATTGTAAATCTGCACCTTAAGAAATGTCTCTCAGAAGGGCTCAGCTGCTTGCATACTCTTTAAAGAGAAAGTCAAAGATCCAAAATCTTGTTGCTTTAAACATATTTGAGTATGCAGTGATAGTAAACTTTGTATCTGAATAAGTTCAGGTATTTCAGAGCAGAAAACCCTGTAAATGTTTTGCACCTTTGCATACTAAAAATGTTCTGTCTTTCATAATGTTTTGTACATTGCTAGATTGATACTACATAAATTTCATCCCATTTTTAGCTTCAGATTAGAAGTTTCATACAGATCTCAAGGCTTCTAAAATGCTTGGAATCCAAGATGTCAGTATAACAGTGAGTTGAAATATGATGGATTAAACTGTGATTTTGCTTTGGAGCTTCCAAGGGGTTTTTTATTTAGAGATTTATACCTTAAGAGCTAATCTGTCATTCTAGATTCTTCACTTCTGTTTCAGTTGATTTTTCAGGTTGCTTTTAGAAGACTTACCTTAAAGAGTTCATAGGAGGCAGGTGGTGAGATGCTGATCACAGTGGCACCACTCCAAAAGCTATGAGGCTGTTTCCTGATCTGTATATTTTCAGGATCAGGTTTTAAAATCTGCCTTGGTTTCTGTTCCTCATTCCTTAGGGAAGCACTGTTTAGGCTTGGTTGGCACAGTGTGGGTTTGGCTCAGCTTTTGCACTGCTTGGCATCTCATCGTGCCATGGCACACTTCAGTCTCTGCAGTGCTAAATCATTTAGATGATAAAGGTACAGAACACTCGCTCCATCAAGCAAGTGGTATGGTTTGGGGCACACCAGTGTGTGTGTTGCTCTGTGGCTCATTACAAAGATGTTTAGGTAGCCTAGGGACTTTGACAGATGGTTTAAGTCGTTACTTATTGTTCCTTGTGCAATAAACTCTAGCAGTTTCAATGTGCAAAACAGTCTTGTCTCAATGAAGGTCATGCAGTGTTTTTCACTGGGGATTTAAATGTTAAACCTACAACAGGTAACTAATCTCTTCTTAGTAATACTGGTTTTATTCTTGTTGGAGAAAACCCTTTGAGAAAACCTCTCTCATGGGTCTTGAGTAGATGATAAAGCTGTGATAGCGAATAGTTATAATGAACCCAATTGTGAAATAAGCTTCTGCCTTCTGAAGTCCAGTATATTCACACACACACACACCAGGTAGATGCTATTCACAATGATTTATTTTATCCTTGCTTGTGTGTCCTTCCCTCTGGACTATGTCCATCTACAATCTTCATTGCCATCAACTGCCTTGCTCCTCACCCTGTAAGCCATGCTTCAGGTGGCACATTTTAGCTAAAACCCAATATACAGGAACTCCAGCTTGTGTTCAGGTAGGAGCTACAACACAGTAATTACACATTTGGGTTTAGCCTCTGGTGAATGTTTTCACTAGCAATACCGGTAATGAAAAGAGCTACCTAGCAGGCAGATCAGAACTGAGCATCTATTCTATGACTGTGATACTTTGTAGATCAAATAGTTGGTTTAATTTTCATATGTTACTGGAATAACCACTTAGGTAAAGATTTAAGCACTGACAGTTTGAAGACTGGGAAAAGATACGTGGGCTTGTGTGTACAGAAAGGCAGAGGATGCTAGCAGTGTGCTTTTTCTTCCTTTGCAAATACCTGTACAGGACTTCCCTGTGAGCTTGCCCAAATACAGAGAAATAAGTGGCTGCTATACGGAGTGATAAGAATTTAAACAAAACATGGGTAGCGTATTAAAAATCTCCCGTGGAGAGGGTGGTAGGTTTATGTTTCAGGAAGATCTTTAGGTTGTTGATTGCTGCAGTGCTTCTGGTTCTTGCTGTGGAAGAGCTAAGAGAATGATGCTGAATTGTGATGGTACACCCGTACACCCCAATTTTAAAAGGATGTCCTGCTTGAGGGAATACGCATAGAGCTTAATAAAGTATAATTCAGCTTTATGGTTTATTTGTGGAGATTTGAATTCAGGAATGGCATTGTTATGCAAGAACTGGAGCAGCTAAAAGGAAAGGAGATTAATATACTAAGATTTGGAGGGGGAAGCTGGGAGGAATTTCTTAGCTCAGGCACTGATCTTCATATTTAACTAAGAAACTTTCTGTAAAAATTCCTTTCATTTCTTTGGAGCAGAATAAGGATTCAGGATCAAAAAGATGCTCTTGATGTGTATAAACTGAAGATGTTTCTAATCCTTGTGCAGAAGTTTCCCCACTTATTCAGGAGATCTGGGCATGCTTCACTCCAGGCGTTGCTTTCCAGGGACTCATTAAAATGACTGCACAAGTAGTATCAGATCATTTTTATTCAGCTATGTTATTAACAGAACAGAAAGTTGGAGTGATTAAGCCATGAAACTGTCCCTCAGGAACACCTCCGCAATTGGTTCCGATTTGATTCCAATGCTTTCTTCAACAGAGGAGAGAGGCAGCAGTACAGAGCTGAGCTTGTGTGTGCCTACAGATGGAAAGACTGGCATTTGCGGAAGAGTTTACATGCCTTATGTTAAAAACGGACAACTTCACTCAGAAATCTATTTCATAAGGATGCTATATATTTAATTACTTTTATTGCTACAAACAATAACTGCAAATCTTAAACATCAGAAAATGCCCCAAATTTGTGAGATTTTGTGCCATAAATTGTATCACAAAACACCATACAAAATCCCAGTCTAAAAGATTAAGTATCTCACATCTCTTTTGCTTTACAGCTTTGATGTTGTGTTAGTTTTTCACTGGGGGAGAAAAATCCTCTTTGAACAGAGGAAGGAGTTTCAAAGGAGTAAAACTAGAGGAAATTAATCTATAGCAATGAAGCAAGTTCCTTGGGGAATAAGTACCTTCCCTGGGGAAGGGGGGGTGAACAAAAAAACCCCAGACCACACAGCACATATAATCCTCACAGTTCTGGAGTGAAGAATGAAGATTGTCAATAACTTAATGAAGGAAATACGTAATGAAACGTTAATATTTTAAACTACTGGCCTAAAAGCCAATTGCAAAAGGGGTTTGTACATGTAATCATTCTCAGCTGTCAACAAGAAAGGAAGGGGCTCCTTGGGGATCACTTATATCCTGTATTCACCTTGTAAGTTAAGGTCTCTGTGCTGTAACTCTCAAGGTAATGACTGTGCATGCTGAACCCTATTTTCCCTTGCAGCAGAACTGCTTTCAGGCACTCACAGCTTCACAGGTCCTCGCAGGCAGCTGAAAGCACCATGACCTTGGGAATTTATAGAGCAGCATCAGAGCAGCCTTTGTGATCCCCGAGCCATACAGTTGTGTGTTATGTGTGGGGTCTGCAGCCCAAATGCTCTGACCCGGTAGCAGTGACAAAGTTGTGTCAGAGATGAGCAGTACGTGTGGAAAATAAGGGTCTTAACTGCACAGATCTCTTCCGAGTACTATTCAGGATAGGAAAGTGAAATACTACAATACCCTGGTGCATACTTAATACTCCATTCCCTGTAAGTATATATGGTGTATGTATTTCTTGATTACATGTAGCACAAAATAGCTGAGACTTTGAGGTAAAACCCCCAGAACTTTAGGAAATACTGATTTAGAGAACTGAAGATTGTAGTCACATGCACAAATATGAACCTGTAAAGTGTTAACACTTTAGGTCATCTCCAACATGCAGGTAGCAGATCTTTAAAGTACCAATCTGTGGAAAAACCAATCAGGTAAAGGCAGCTGATCTTACCAGCCTTATGAAGAAAGAGCCTTTCTAAGCTAAACCTGTAATTCCAAGAAAAGCAACAATATTTTTTGACCATTCAAACTTCATTGCCATTAAATAATGCTTCTCAGTTTTCTACTGTTCCTCCTTTAAAAGCATGTGTTTCTTTTGGCAGGTAAGCATGCTAGAAAGCTCAGGGTAGTTTGGTTGCTTTGGAGGAGCTGGAGCTGTTTGAGAAGATAGGAATTTCTGTTTAGAATGGAAAACTGATCCTAATGGGCTCTTTGGAGACAGAATGGTCTTTCAAAAATTCTTTTCCTGCTGGATGTTAGAAAAGCACTTTTCTGTGAAAAAAAAAAATAAAGGTTTATATGTTGAAACTGAAGTATGGTGTGAGCTGAATATGTGTCCGGATACATTCCACCACTTGCTGTTTTCAGTGTACTACTTTGGACTGAAAGTAAGGCTCCTTGTGTTATGACATGCTGCTTAAAAGCCTTAAGTGGAAGGTAAATGTTAGTGTGGTAGAAGAGAACTTCAGGAAAGACCAAGTGTCATACACATTTAGCTTTGAAAAGGCAGTGTAGTGCTGGGGTTTGCTGCTTGTAATAGAGCCTGATGTGAGGAAAGGAGTATGTGGTAAAAGGGAAATTGCAATTAAGGAAATAGCGTGTTCCTTAATCACTGCCATTTCAGAGTGACCTGCAGGAAAATGTTGTGTATTCTGTGTCCCGCTTTCTGGAGGCATGGGACAGGCATGAGCTGTAAGGCACGTGGGTTTTAAGCGTTTTTATCCTGTATCATACGGTAATACTGCCCGTTGATTTTTGTAGGTGGGAAGGAGACTTGGCTGGTTACGGGAAAGGAAGGTAGAACATTGCCTGGATAAAATCCTCATCGCAGACCCATGGTGTTAGGAGCATTTTAATCTAATTGGAGCAAGAAAGGAAGTGGAGCACTTCAAGCTCCCTAGCTCCTGTGCCTTCACCTGCTTGACAAAGGCAATGGAAGAGCACAGGACCTCCCTCCTTTCCCAGGGAGTATGGCTGGGTGTTCCAGCCAGCTACTCCAGCATATAGATCATCCCCTTTAGGATGACTTCAAAACAGAAGCCAAGAGTTTTGTAAATAGTCTCGGATCAGATACAAGTGGAGATCTAACTAGATAATTTTTCTCATAGGCAAATCTTTGTTACTAGTAAGTGTTTGAGAAAAAGCAGTTTTATACACGTAAGGTGTATATTTGTAGCAGGGGACTTGAAGAAAATTAAGTGACCTATATTTGGGTTCTTTTTTTGGGTTTAGATATACACTGAAGTTCTGGCCATAACATTTAGTTTTTGCTTAAGAATAGTTCTTTTCCAAATACTCTTACAAATCATTGTGTTGCTCTTTGTAACGTATGCCTAATGAGAATATGTGTTACTCACTTACCGAAGTGCAGAACTTGTATATTTAGTCCCAGGATGAGTCTAGAGGCTATATTTCCCTGTTTCCTATTTCTCTATATTGCACTGTCAAAGTGGGTATTTGATGTTGAATGCGAATTCTGTCTCTGGCCAAACTTAACATTGTAGAGTACTGGCATTTGATTCTATGCACAACCAGTCTACACCTACGTGTGTCTACTTAAAATAACAAATTTTACTCAATAAGGCAGATGCTAAAGATCTTTAATTTTTAACCCTTTTGCATCTAATTTTAGACAGTGCAAGTTTCTTTAGGTTCCTGATGTCTCTAATAATAGGAGCTTTTTAAGAACATTTCAAGACTCTTTATTGATTGATAGATCCTAATGGCTTGTGAAATGCTGTATCTTGATTTGGTCGGGAAATCTGAGTAGATATCAAATTCTGTTTGTTTGTCTTTTGGGATAAGATTAATGAGTCTTGTAAATTATTAAAGGCTGTGCTCTCATCTTCCAGACCTGAATTCTCTGAACAGGTGCAGGATGCTAAAGGCTACTCATTAGTAGGTGAACTGATAGCAGAATGTATTTATCATTGATGACTTGGTGGGAGTTTCGCAGTCTGAAGAACAGAGGTAGGCTGGCAGGAGTACCTTACATGGGAAGGTGGTGGTAAAAGATTTGCCGTTTTGTGCATTTATTTCTGAAGGGCTGTTTGGGCTCATGCCGTGGGGTACCCAGCATGGAAAGTTAGCACTGGCAAGTGGATTGAATCTTGCTTTGCGCCCTCTTACTGTTCTTACAGACCCGTGAGGTGTTTTTTATAACCCTGATATAATCTGAAGTGTATTCCTGTAAATTTTATTTAGTGTGTCCTCATCAACTGTTTTAGCACAGAAAAACAGGCTGTTAAGCAAAGCTAAAGCAGTGAAAAGCAGAAGAGAGTCCCAGGTTCCGGCATGGTGACTGTAGCATCTTAGATATTATCAAAACCAGTTTCAAAGCATTATTGCCAGCCATAGGCAGAGAAAGCAGGCAATATTCTCACTGTACTCGTAGTCCTTGAAATTCGAATCTGCTCGTAAAGAACTCTAGAGATAAAATGTCATGATTAGGTATCCCATTAAGAGAATATATTACTGTTTTATGTAGGATAACTTTTCTGCTAATGCACAGATTGAAAATGTTTTATGAAAATGAATCAATACTTAAAATGAAACCCAAACCTCAAAATGCCCATTTCCTTTAAGACATGCCTCATTCAGGATGATTAATGTCTTATATCTCCACTTAAGCCTGTCTAAATCTGGATTGCCATGACCTTACTGCGTGATTTGTCCTGCGTGACTCCCACCCACCACGTGCCCATTCCCTCTGGCTCCCTATGGTGGCACTCGGTTTCCAGCTCCATCAGCTCCCTAAACTGGCTCCCCATGGATCATGGGAGCATCCATGTGTGGATGCGGGAAGGAGCTGTAGGTCAGAAGCCAGTGACAAGGGTAGGGCCGTGCCAGCCCAGATTTAGATGGATCTAAGATGCTGTAGATAACAAACCCTTTTGAAACATCACTCATTTGCAATATATTACCTTCAAGTTTCCGCTGAGCCTGGAAGTTTCTAGATGAAATGAATTTTAGATTAAGCTGAGAATTTGCAAAACAATAGGAGAGAGAAAAACTGTAGCATGAGTCATAAGCATGGTACCTTCCAGCCCTGGATGCTCAGGATGGCTGGAATCCTCGGGATTAGTTAGCAGAGTAACTGTAGCTTCCAGCATGTAATCAGCTGCTGTGTCCATTGTGCTTTCAGTTTGTCTGAATGAAAGAACCAGTTTAGTCATCAAAATTTAGTGATAGTATGAAATTCTGTAGTTTATGAGCACTGCTTTGAGCAACATGGCATAGATGATGTGCTACATTAAATGCCGATGGTTGTTCAATGTTTATTGGGTTTATGTGTTCTTGTTTACTTCTCGTAACATCTGTGACAAGCTAGAGCCATCACAAACCACAGAAAAACCTATATATTGCTTTGGAAATTCACAATGTAATGACTGATAAAGGAAAGTGAGAACACAATGTGTCCAGGCATGTGTATTAAATACCAAAGAAAAAGTGGAGTAATTGTAACAGAACACTGGCTGGGTACAGGATTTGCAGCCTACTGTGCTGGCTTGGGGGAACTGCCCGGTTAAAACAGTAAATGAGGACTGTAAATGGTCTGTTCAGAGGTCACTGGAATTGGAGATGGTTTAACTGAGTGTGTTATAATAAAATAAAGGAGAAAAAAGTGGTACATGGAATAACTGACCCAGCTACAGTTAGAATAAAACCAGGATCTGGAGAAGCAAATGGCCTTTTAGCTGGCTGTTGAACTATATCCCAGCCTTTTTTATTTCAGTTTGAAGCATGAGCTTTCTTGCTTACCACAGCCCAATAATGCTTACTGTAAAATGGAGTTACATCTTTATTTTTGCAATTGCTTGTCTTGATCACTTTAATGCTTAGTGATAGAATTCTAGGAGAACAAATACTGCTTAAAGGGGCAGCAACTACCTCATACATGTGGGGCATTTTGCTTGGTCTTTCTCTCTGGTTGTCCTTGTCGACCATATATTTGTCACTAAGAGAGGTCTTCTGCAAAACAGCTACAAGATTTTGATGGTGTTGAAATGCCTCACTAGAGTAACTTTAACATTGAACTTCAGACGAGTCTATAAAGGATTTCTGCCTAGATTTATTACTATCACTTCCTAAGTCTCCAGTGACTTGTATCTGTTGCCTATTGGCACGCAAAGCTCTGTAGCATTGCCCACATAGACAGTCTCAGACATAGGGATCTATGGAAGCATTTGCCTTCTGAGGCAGCTTGACCTTGTGAACTTGGCTTTGAGGATTGGGAAGGGTTGTTCTTACTGCTTGGTTTTGCTGTCATCATGCCTGGTGGCCCGCTGCACCCACTGGAAACTTGGAAAACTCTCGCCTTCATGGGGCTTGAAGTGCACTGGTGTGTAGCAGCATCAGATGACAAGTTCATTGCTTGCTGTAACAACTGCCAGGGTGTTTCTTAGGTCTTCTGTAACTCATCAAGCAGGCAGTTTGGCATCCTGAATACATACTTGCAAACACCAAAGCATATTGTCCTCAGGAAGGAAACACTGAATTCTATACCCATCCCCATCCTCTTACAAAACCACATTTTAGTCTAAATTAAGACATTTTCTTAAACTCTGCAGTTTAACCAAATGGACAGTTATTTTCATGAATTTTCTGAGTAATGCCATTCAGCAGTGGCATTATTCACGGAAGAGACTTTTCTCTGTACATGAGAGAGGATAATGTAGCCAAACTTGGCATCTGACGGAGTTTAGTAAGGCTTCTTTGCATTGAGTTCAGTTTGGGCAACTTTACCTGACACCCTTCTGAAGACGTAGAGTTCAGGTAGTGTATCTGCATGGGTGAGATGAAATGTGTTTGTATGTTCCATAGGACTTTGAATTTCTGTGTGTACACAGAAAGTGTACAGAAAGTACACTGTGTACACTGTGACTTGTGGAGTGCTTCAAAGCTACCGTCTCAGTATTTAGATACCCTGAATCTGCCTCCTACCCCTTATTGCCCTATCCCCTCCTCATTTTTAGTTTTATCGCTCTTCCCACCTCTTAATGGTTCTGTAGCTTACCTTGTGTGGAGAACAGAAAGCAGATGAAAGCCAGGGTTACATCTCTGGTGGCACAGCAGCCCGACTTCCCATCCTATCCTGGTCATTCATTTCCACCTCTGTGCTGCCTCCGGTGGTGTGCCAGCACATGTGTTTGTGCAGCCCTGTGGTGAACCCAATCAGGGAAGCGATTCAACTGGAGAAAGAGAAGCCTGCCAAAAAAGACCAACTGCCAGCACAGAGCAACATCATCTTGGGGGTTTAAGTTTGTTCTTCTGCTGAGAAAATGATAACGGAGCCTCCGCCTAAAAAATAAGGTTTTGCCTAAAAATAAGTGATATATAAATTGTGGGTGTTCAATTTAAAAATGATTTAATTTAAAAATGATTGCCACAGACTAGTGCATGTTCTTGTGTTTCAAATTCTTGCATCTGTTTCAAGTCCTTGTGTTGATTTAGCCCAGGTCAGTTCCTTACTAAGTTAAATTAAATCACTGAAGTATTCTTGAGTAAATAAAGCATCCCTCTGCGTGCGATGCTGATGGAGCTTGGGCAAACTACTTGGTTGCTGAAGTTTACTTTACTGCAGCAAGGTTTCCCAAGGCAGTTCCTGCAAGTCACTAGGTTTGCAGGTTGGAGGCTTTCAGGAGCACTGCAGGTATGCCAGTCAGCCTGTGTGCACTGGGATCAGCCGCCTGAGCCATACCAGCCGGTCTTCAGTGTTCATATTTATAAGTACATGGCTCCATTACCTCAGCTTTGGGTCCGTCCTGGCAAATGAGGAGGAGGAGTATTCCTTATGGATCAAGTATTCACAACCAGTTTTTCTATTTATTTCTCGTAGATGCTATAGATACAGATTTGCAGCTACACAGTTTGTGTGCTTGTGCTATTGTGTGGCTTGCAGATCATAGTGATAGAGTTAAAATAGATGTAGCAATGTGGAAAGTATTCCCAAAGCGAAGTTATCTGTCAGGACATAATCCCATCTAGCAGCTTGCTGCTGCTGAGGAAGTTCCCCAGCACTCTGCCCTTCCCCTTCCTCCCCACCCATGCTGGTGCCACCACCTCAGGTCTTTGTCAGCTGATTTAACCCACTAACTCGGCACAACCCGGCAGAAGTCGATGGCTTTCTGCTGTGTTAGTGAGTTGATGGGCACAGAAGAGGAAGCAGAACATGGCTGACAGCAAAGGCAGGGAAAGGAGTGAATCCACAGCCTTTCATCTGTAAGGACACCCTTGTGTAACTTCACCCTTTAATGATCCAGGTAATGCAGATAAGGAGCATTGCTTAGGTCATTAACGTCTCTGTGTGTAAGGTATCTAACTATAGGCTTTCTGTTGCAAGGGCTGTCTTATATGCTGTGTCACCTATAATACTGAAGCACACCTAAGATGCTGCTAGCAGTCCTAAAGTTACTGGAATTAAGTTAGTTTACATGATAATTAATGGTAAGAATTAGGAAAAAGTGATGAGAGTACATTGTGCCAAGGAGGAACCCAGTTACGGTTGCAGCCAACTTTTCTGAAGTGAGAAAGCAAGCCAAGATATATACTGTTATGTTGGCAAACTCTTGGAAGTCCAGCTAAGAGTGAAACCCAAAGCAAGGATGCTCAGTTTGAGTTTCTGTTGAATATGGTTGTTACAGTATTTCTTTTACCTTCATTCTGCGTACCACATAATTCAGTTCACTGCTCAGCAGGCTGCTTTAGCATAAGAGAGGAAGTCTGTCTCCTCATAGGTACCTTGTCTGCTGTGAAGGGGAGGGCAAGACAGAGTCAGAGGCCTGTCCCCTGGGCTGGAGGAGGTGTGAGATAGCATGTCCTCTCTGACTGGTGGCAAACAGCTTTGTCAGGGCACTGTTGGCTTGATTTACTTATGCCCAAACTGCTTCATGGCAGGTGATGCTCTGGCCACTTGGAAAAGCAGATCAAGAAACCGGTTGAGGCTTAAAATCTCTATCAAATGAATAAGAGAATATTTATGACACAGCTTTCTCCATTTCTTGGCATCTTTTGTTGTTGTGTGCTGGGGGAGTGGTCTCTGTGCGCCTGCCTCTCCTTGCTTACAGCCAGGTTATTAGTGCTCAGATCTCAGCCCAGGAGCTCCTGCTTTGATTTCAGAATGTAATTCCAATTTGTGTCTTGTCTTCCCCTTGGTTTTCCCTGGCAGGTTTTACCTCAGAAGTACACAGTGTATAGCCGAGCTGGAACACAGCTGTAGGCTAGAGCACAGTTCATAACTCAGAGAGTTAAAAATAGAACCACAGAATGGTTGGGGTTGGAAGGAACCTTAAAGCTCATCCAGTTCCAGCCTCTTGCCATGGGCAGGGACACCTTCCAGTAGACCAGCTTGCTCCAAGCCCCATCCAACCTGGCTTTCCCTTTATCAATACTTCCCCTTTATCTTACAAAACCATAGCTTGAGGACTTTTTGCTACAAGAAAGAAGGACCCAAATTCACACACTCATTACTTTTTGCAATTGGTTTTTACTGTGAAGCATGGCCCTGTAGTTTAAGTGCAACTTCTGAATGTGTGTGATGAGCAAGGAAGTACAGACACATGGCGTTTTGCTTGAGTAGCTTTGTCACCGTGCTTCTAAGGTTGGATTTTTCTGGGGAGCATGTTGTGACAGCATTAGCCCTCATGGCTTCTGTCTTCTGCCATTCTTCTATAACACACAGATGTCACCTGTATTAAACTTCAGTACTTGCAAGCCCTGTTACAGCCAACAGTTTTCCGCTGGTTTTTGCTCTGTCGGTTTCCTACAAGAGAGGTTCTCAAACTGTAGTCAGCAAAAATACATTAAACAGCTTCTTTTTAAAGGCAGAGTTTGAGTATGTGCAGCAGTCTGTGTGAAACAGAGTGGCCTGTTAGCTCATTTTAAAAACAGAGGTTAGGAAACAATCTTATCCAGGTCAAGTTCCCTCTCAGCCCTCTGGCATGGAGGAAAATGCTGACAAGTGTGATGCTTTTACTCAGAGTGATTATCTTGTAGAGGAAAAGAGCCTCAGTTCAGTATGCATACACAGCTTTTGAACTCTCAAGTCCTGTCTTCCTCAAAGAACAGGGAATAACCAGTTTGCTTCCCTTACATAAAGAAAATCACCTCCACGTTTCTTAAACTACAAAGAGGATTTATGGGTACCTTAGTACACCTTTCTAAATGGTTCTACTTGATAAACAGCTATTTTCACACCGGTACGCATTTTCCTGTGTGTAGAAATCTTGTGTGCGGCTCAAAATTCTGTATGGAAACAGATCTGAGCCTAAAAGCAAATAATGGCAGTGACTTTCAGCCGTGCTTCCCTGCACCCAGTGAGCTAATGCACGTATCTGGGGTAGATGAAGTGAAGGGAGCCTCCATGAAACCAGTCGGAGCTTGTAAGCTGCAACAATACCAAAGCATTGGCATGTTAAATAAATGGTTAAAATCAGTTCCTGTAGGTTAGTGCTGGCCTATTTGAAATTCCCCCAGGTTCAGAAGAAAAAAGGAGAAGGAATTTTAACCAGCTTGTTTGATAGAAAAATGCCCCGCAGATGTGGTTGGAGAGAATAATGGGCGGCCGGTGAGAGTGGGGAAATTGTGGTGGAGCATCAGCTCGGACTTTGGTACATTGTGCAGAGTGGGCAGCGGAGGGATGGGAAGAGTTCCCCACCGCAAACCTTGCAGAGCTCCAGGACAATACATTCCCTTTATTCGCACTGACTGCTCATGCACTGTAGCTGTTCAGAGGGGCGTTACGTTGATGAAGGGGTATGCTGGACAGTTTTCAAGTACTGGAAGTGTTACCTGGTATGCAGATATCAGTGGGGTTTCTTCCATTTATGTGCATGTTTTCAAGCGCAGTCGTGTGTGGGAAACCTGTGACTCCTCTACTCTGTGGGAGTTTTTTCTTTAGTATTTAAAAACTTGGTATTTGAGATACTGGAGGTTAGAAGTGGGCAGTTCCTCTGAAAGATTAATAGAACCCATTCTGCAGGGGCAAATGAACAGTATCCATCTTCACAACTACCAAGCCTCTTGCACTCACACTTGACCTTGTGTGGAAGCTCACAAAGGAGGTGGAAACTTGGAGTGTGTGTGTGCAGAGCCTGCCCTGGGTAGATGCTGAAGCCTTTTCTTACTGCAAGGTGTTTTACCTCTGGGGGACTGTGCTTGTAGTGACCTTGCCTGACCTTGGCTGGAGTTCATTAAATAACTCCTGTAGTGAAGAACAGTTGCAACAAGCTATTTCCTACTGTACCACCATCACACACTCGGGTAGCGGTGAGCTGAGGAAAGCACCTCTGCCTGTAACAGGTTGCTCTGTGGTGTTCCAGTGTGGCATCCCCAATCTGAGGAGCGCCTTTGTTCAGAGACTGACCAGGTTACTCAGATCAAAATGCCTCCTCCAGTGTTCTGGGGATACTTTTGGAAGTCAATAATAAAGATCCCTGTTACATACTGGAAAATAAAAGTTCCAGGCATTACACTTACAACTTTAAAGGTATAAGATGACTAGTAATGATCTTCATCCTCCTTTGCCATCACCTACAGTCCATTTGTTTGCAATCTGTTTCACTTCCATTGTTTCTTTTCTTTCCTTGCAAAATATAAATGCAATTAGAATACAAAGTCTCATTAGTGTACTGCCTCTAGCACGGCTGCCTCTTTATAGATGGGGCAGAAAGATATAAAATGCAGTGAAGTGCTTAGCAGAGGGGGAAACAGCACACAAATTATTTCAGCTCTGTAAAGCATGAAGGCACAGAAAAATAATCGTGACTTCTACTACAAATCTTGAAGGGTTTTTTTCCCTATTATAAATCTCCTTTTAATAATGCTTGAACAGTTCTGTTGCTTGCAAATATGGAGCACCGCAATGAACCTGCATTTATTTTCTATGTGTTTTTTTTTTTCCCCAAAAGAAATTTCTCTACCTTTAAACGTGTGTCTCTGTTCTCAGCACTCAAGAATTCTTTCACCCTCTTCTTCAAAGCTTCTGAATCTGCCATAAGGTCCAACTTGAAAAGAATGCAGCAGAGGAATGTGGGGCGGAGAGTTGGAGGTGTGGAGCAGCACCCCTCAGTGATTGCGTACATCAGAGCACTTCAAACTGGAAGACAGGTTGAGGGAGGCCTGGAAAAGAAATCACAAATCATAATGGCATATGGGAAAGCAAATAGGGGTGGTACAAAGAAGCACGTTTCTTATCTGGTTTGGGTTTTGTTTGTTGGGTCTTTTCCCCAACAACAGCCTGGCAGCTCAACACAAAGGTACTTCAGGCAAAGCTGTTAAGCTGTGGAATGTCCTTCCACAGGATGTTGTGGATACGAAATTGTAAATGGGTTCAAAAGGTAATTGGATGAATTTATGAAGGAAAATTCCATGCGAGACTATCAAGTACAAAGATGCCATTTCTTTTACGGCAGATCTCCAGCATGCAAACTGCTGGAGATGTGGGGAGGGTTTGGCAGTGGTCTGCCTGTATGCTCTGGGCTGCTGCCAGAGGCGGCAGACTAATGGACGAGCTGAACTTCTGCTCTGATCTGCTCAGCTACTGTCATCCTGTGAAGCATTTCTGCCCTTTCTGAGGCTTTCCTCAGCAGTTGTTGTATTTCTTCATCTTCTGGCTATTCCAACCAATTAAGTTTGCTTCCTGCTGTAGTTTCTCTCTTTAGATTTATATATTGTATTAGTGGCTTTCTCATTGCAAGAGCAAATGGCACTTCATTGAGAAGTCCAGTGTGTGGATTGGCTCTTGTCACAAACTTTATCTATGTCCTTGGAAGGGCTCCATTTTTGGTCCATTTAATTTATCTTAAACCTGCTTTTAAGTGAAACATTGACTAATGAGAGCAATCCATGAAGACATTTTAGCATAGTCTTTTGAAAATCAGTTTCCTAAAGATTGGTGAGATTTCTTTTCCAGACCAGACTTAAATTAATAGTGTTCTGAAATGTCAAAGCTGGTAAAACTATTAAAAAGAAAGGGAATTTTGACTAATGGCCCGTGTATATGGCTTAACATTTAAGTACATTTCTGACTTCAGTGATTAGAAACACTCAGCTGAGTGATGTTTTAGGTTAAATCTGAGTTGCTTTTCTGGGCTAAATACTTCTGTGGCAACCCACATAGAGAAGGGCAGTTCCAGTGGAAGTGAGTCTGGGAACTGTGTGTTTGACAAGCCAGGGAAAGGGTGGAATTAGGGGGTGGGAATCAAGATTCCATTGTGGCAGAGCCATTAAGGTCATTCCTAAAACTGCATATTTCCCAATTGCCCCTAAGTGCTGGTGGTATTCCCATGTCTGTGGTTTGGTTCCAGGGACACACAGGATCAACAGAGATGGGAGTCTCAATCTTGGCAAAAGGAGCAGCGTGAGGAATGAGCAGTGGGTTTGTGTACAGTGTACCTGGCAGCAGCCCCACAAGTGCAGAGGGCTGCATTGACCTCCTGTCCTTCTGAACACTGTACACCCAAGGAGGGGTTGCAGTTCATTCTGTGCTTGCTATGGTACTCAGATTGCAGCCCTACAAAACTTCTTTCCAGTACACTGATGTGGGGGGCTGCTCACTTGCTTTTGTGTGCGGTATTAAACTATTGCACAGGCTGAAAACAGCCTTTATTCCTCTTCTCTCAGGGAATGCATTCATTTCTAATGGGCAGGTTTCACAAGGAGAATGGCATGAGTGTGCTCAGTCTGCCGGTTTCTCTTCACATCACAATGCAGGAAGGTTTCCTGATAACCTTTGTCATATGTCCCAGAGTGCTGGCTCCTGTGGGGAGGGTATTTACAGCTGGCAGCCCCAGTCTGAGGCAGCGTGTTAATGGTGGGCTTGTTTGAGATGCAGCCCTGGAGTTCTCTCAGGAAATACATTGCCATGTCACATTTGTTGATTTGGAAGCAGAGAATCCAGGTTATAGACTCAAGAGCAAGAAAAGTGGCATTTGCAGCGGGGTGTAATTTTATTTTTATGGTCCCAGGCATTCTTTTGTTTGCAATTTTGGCTTAATATATTCCTGACACCTTGGAAGAGAAGTACGGGGGGGAGGTGGTGAGTTGCTTTTTTTGTACTTGCTGTCTCTAGCTCATAGAACTGTATTTATTCTGTAAAGATCAAAGGTGACCTGAAAAGAGGCTCTATAAGAGATTCTTCATCCGAATGATACTTTTTCCAATACAAAGCATGGGGGGAAGGATGGCAGGGAAAAGGAGAACTTTAAGTTTGTTGTCTCAAGCTTTGGGTTTGCTCGAAGTTCTTACTTACACAAGAGATCTTGTTTCTACCAGAACTGCTGATAAGCCAGTGAGTGAAGTAGGTGCTAACAAAAGTCATGTTAAAGTCTTTTAATACAGGTCTCTCCTCTGCTCTCAGGCACACACTGGTGGGGAGGGGGTGTTCATTAATTCTCCGAAGAGATCCCAGGACACTTTCTAAGTGCAGATCTACTTTTTGATGCTGTCATTTGAAAACATACGCACGTTTTCTTTTCATGTGAATCTTTTCACGTGTATTTTAACATTTTTATTGGCACCTGAAATGTAGGAAGTGAAATGATGACAGTACTGCTTCTAATGCTTCTGAAACCACCTTTAAAGTTGGCCTCTCGTGACCTGTCAGCTCACATGATTACATTTGCACAGGTAGAGCCTGTGCAATTAAAACATCTGTAATTTGTCTACTTTCTATGGTAATGTTCACAGGCTATCTCCAAGAGAAGATAAGCCCATTTGTTTGTGACCCATTTGAAGTACTGCTTCATACATTTCTTTAAGGATTGAAAGGGAAAGAGTGGGGAGGAGATGGCAAATCCCAGTGTATGGAGCTGTAGAAGTCTTGTTGAAGTCCAAGTAGTTGAGACACTTGAAGTGATCGTGCTTATTTAAACAAGGAATGAAGGATTTGCTCAGGAAAGTCGTGCACTTTAACTTGTGTAGAACAGAATGAGAAAGGTCCTGAGAGATGAGAACAAGGCACATGTCTTGGATAGGATTAGTGGGGTTCAGTGCTATGTGTATGCACGTGTGGAGTAGGTTATTTCCAGTGCTGAGGTTACTCTAGGGAAAACTTAACAAGTTCAGTTGATTTCTCAGAGTCTTCAAATTTACACACATACAAATGTTGTTGGTAGCACTTCAATATTGTCTGTAGTTGTTTGTTACCTTTTACATAGCAACAACATGGGAAGAGCGAAGTATTTCTTTGTGGGGAAAAGAAACAAAATGTTCATAATATAAGCCAAGAAGTAGGGTCCTCAGATGCCACAAACATGAGGACTTCGTGTTCATACTTGAATTTCAAAACCCCTGAACTTAAAAAACCCCTTTACTTAAAACATGTTTTCTGAGATGATTTAGAGAAGCCTGGAGGAAAAGTTTGTCTCTTAATCCCCCACAAGTTAAGGTTGCTCCATTCTCGTGCAAGGAGGCAAATGCTTCAGCGGAAACACTTTGGTGGAGAAAACTATCAGAACAAATGAAAACCCCAAGGAGTTTTGCTGGTTTTCATCAGTGATGATGAGCCCTGCCGTACGCTGCAGGCAGAAGTTGTCCCGTCAGGATGAAGTGCACGGTGCTAGTATGTGTATCTGTACGCAGAAGGGAACACGCATGTTTTAGGAGGGTTCTGTAGACAGCTTGAAGCTTAAGCAGCAGGATGCTCAGGCTACTAAAGCAAAGGGGAGGATTGCAAAGCAAGGTGTACTTTGCGGGGTTTGGTTGGGATTTTCTTACCTGCAGAAGTGGTGTGTGTCCATCCTGCTACGTTAACCCACTTCTAAAAGGTGTAGTGGAGTGAAACAGTTTCATGTGCCTATACAAACACACCATGTTCAGAATTTATGGCAAGGTGAGTACAGGATATTGCAGAGCAATTAGATTCTGAGGTACTTCTAATAAAAAGAAAGCCTGAAGTCCATGACTCCTGTCTTCAAAAACGTGTAGTGCTTGTAACGTGTACAAAGGAAATCACTCAAACTCTGCTACTTCAACATTGCTTCTCTTCGCACTCCACTTGCTTATCTTTTGCAAGAGCTCCTGTCAGGCAATACTTGTGCCTTTCGCTTCTGTCAGTCCGTGATGATGATCTTGAAACTATTCTGCAGTGGCAACTTGCAGTACTTGAGTAAATTGGGGCTTTTGTCAGATAAATTGCATTGGTAAAATTCTCTTGATCCCAAAAACCTTTATCTTCCCATTAAATATATATGTATTCTCCAACTCCCATTCTTCCCCTGTAATCTGTAAAGCACAGTGTCTGATGTGGTTCTTTGTTAATTTCAGAGATAATTTCTAGCCTGTCAAAGACCTTCTGTCTCAACAACTTTGAGACAGAGATTTTGAAGGAGATGATAAAGTGCAGCTGCCAGATTAACAGACATAAGGGACTGGAAGGGGAGGATCTCGCAGATGGTTCTAATAAAACTCGGCAAACAGCAAAGGAGTGTGCTGCTGGGTGGGGGAGAAGATTGAAATTCACTGGGATTGAAATCCCAGTGCGAGTTTGGGGTTTGGTTTGTGAAGGAAAGTTGCATAAACAGCCCTTTGAGGGCTTGGGCTGGCCTGCGGAGTTTATTGTTGCTTTCCATTTCTCCTGTTGCTGCAGCACTGCTGATTTTTCCTTCTTCCTCCATCCCTGTGTCCATGTTGCTACCTGAGGCTTGTATTGCTGTGCCAAGAGTCCTCTGGAAAGCCATGTGCAGATAGTCATGAGATGTCTGTGCATGGGCAATGCCGGTACCAGCAGGAAATGTTGCTTCTTGTTGCAGCAAAGAAGAGTAAAAAAGATGCAGTAGATTTCTGTTGCTTTATTGACATGTGCTGCTCCTGTTCCCATCTTCTATCCCATGGCCTCCTTCACAGCACTACACAGCTCTTTGTCGTTTTAGGAAGCTCCTTCTGGCTAAGCTTGAAACTCTCTTCCAAGCTTTAATAAACCATGCACCTCTTTTAATCTGTAAGAGGTTTGTACTATGTGATTCATTCATAGGGATGGGACTAGTAGTACCTCCTGTCTTCTTTCTGCTGTCTCCTCTTATTAAATGATAGTAGGTCTGTAATATTAGGCCATAAATTAATGATTAAAAATTGCAGTAGGAAAGATGCAGCTGAAGGCCTGGAGAGTCCCTGGTGGCCTCAGAATTCAGTCATTGGTTCTTCTTGATGTGCCTCTGCAGGCTTCTTTGGTGAGGGATGGGGGTAGCTGGTTTTCGGTTTTAGCCATTTCAAATCAGACATGCTGTATGTTATATCTTGAGCTTGGGTTTCTGTCGGGGTGGCTTGTGGCAAGGTGGATGTATATTCAGAGTTTGGTTTCAACCTGTATCTGGATGATCAGCCTGTGTTAAGTATAGCTGGTGGTGGTTCTGGGCAGAGAACCTTCTTTCCGCCTCATTTCCAGAACCAAAGTAATTAATGCTGGTTTTTTCTACTCTTGCTAATCTTCCTTCCTTCCATGAAAGGAATCGTGTTCTGAGAGCACACAGACTTTCAGCCTACACAGTAGCCCTTTGGGATGTGTCTTCATCATGTGGAACCAAAAGCTTTTCAAATCAGTGGTTCAGGAGTAGCAAATCCTTCAAATGTATGAGTAACAGATAGTTGGTTTTGAGAGTCCTCAAGCATGAGCAAGTTACTAAGTAATTCCATGAATCTCTCCATGAATCAGTTCTATTTTAGGCAGTATATTTATGCTATATTTAATATCTGTAAAAGAAAAGTTTTGACTTTTAAACTCCCTTTTTGTGTCTTTCCTCCTGTGCATCTCTGAATTTGTATTGAAAACAAGTATATCTGGAAAGGAAGGCACATTCCCTGCACTGATTCATTCCCTTTATCTCCTTTAAAAGTAGATGTAGTTTACAGCATTTCTTCACCCAAGGAGAGAATGTAGAAGCGAAGGGGTTATTATTCTCCAAAACCAGAATAATATATCCCTGTCTATTACCACATTGAGGGTTAGCCAGTGCCGCCTCAGCACACCATTGCCCGAGCAGCCTGGCTGCACGTACAGCACTATCCCCTCGCACTTGAGCCGGAGCTCTGGTAGCGCTGGTCTTTCAGAGCAGGACGTTCCATGCCAGACTCGTTGGCAAAGCTGTCACTTGGCCATTGTGTGTAGGAGGCCTGTGAAATCTCCTGGAAGGAAATCCCATGGTTTAATGAAGTGTTTTGGTGGTCGATCTTGACCCTGGGATACTCTGTTCTGCTTTGCTGATGCAATCAGGTTGGGAATAATGCGTCTCCCCTCCCTTTAGTGTTATCATGCGAAAAGGATAACCTAATGTGTGTATTGATAATGATGTCTTTTCACAGGGTTTTGTGTCCGAGATATCAACATGCTGATACATAAAACAGCATACATGTTGCCAGAATCCTACTAGCCTGGCAAATCCGAGAGCCATCTGAAAGTGAACAGCTCTTAGGATGAAAATCAGGCCGTGTACAGAACGCTCAAGTACCACCAGCCGTTCGCAGCCATGAAGAGTTCACGTGCAGGCAACATGAATAGGAAAAATATTTCCCAAATGGGGGCTTTGTTTCCTTGTGGATTTGCCGCAGTTTGTGCCTCCTCGTGCAGCCGGCAATCATAACTTGTATGGTGGCTTTTGAAAGGGAGACTTCCTGTTACTAATCTTGTAATTAGGTGCCCTTTTATTCATGGGCTGTCACTCAGATTGACAGGACAGATCGCTCCCAGCGCTGGCAGTTGCTAGAAAGTCGGGATGTGTTGCAGAAATGGCTTGTGATTCATTTGTTTAGCATTCCTCGCTCTTTGTTTTATGAGGACAGCTTGTGTGGCGCTGAGTCACATGGCAGCTCTTTTCACACCCTGTTTCTGCTGCCTGCAGCCTCTGCGGAAAGCCAAGGGGAAAATGGAGAGGGGTTTATCCACAGCTTCATTTACCCCAGCTATGTGCATTGTCTGTTGAGAGCAGCAGCTAAAAGGAAGAATTTTGTGTCATCTTTATCACTTAACTTAAAATGTTGTAAATTTAAATGTATGTGGAGTGGTCAGGGTTTGTGCCAGTGTTTGATTCTTTTTGAGTGGCAAATTGCATTGTATAAGTCTGTGTGCTGTTTGTGAGTACAGTATCACCTTTATTTATGGCCTCAAATACCACTTGTTGACTTTTCATAGGCAATGAGCTTATGTTGGAATCAAAATGTTTTCAGTGGCACCTAGAAGATATAATGTAATGGCAGGCTTAAAACACCTCGAAGTGTTCCTCGCAAGCCACAGGAACACCTGATTTATGGAAAGCTGTGGTAGGGAATCTGCCACCTCCATCTGTGGCAGAGCTGTCAGAGTGCAATCCTGCAAGGAAAGGCAAATGGCAAGCACAGCCCTTTGCTGCTGCTCTGCAATGTCTGCAGAGTTCCAGGACTTAAAAATGCCTGCATGCAGCTGAAACCAAGAACGTGGATGTCAAGGCTGGGGTTTTTATAGCATTCCGGCTTATCTACACTTAGAGAAGTAGCACATTTACAAATGTAACATTGTTTGGTTTTGTTAAGATGTTCTTAGGTTTGGTTTTGGTTTAGGTAAGTCCCTGGGATAACCATGACGATGTTACATACACCATTTGCTAGCCCTTGGTGAAATTTAGTATTGCCCTGCTACTTCTACCTTTAATCTGTCTATTTTAAGGCAGGCACAGATATGGCTATGGCAAGGTTTTCCCATCTTGGTGTTTCCCATAGAGATGTGCCCAGAGATGCCTACAATTTGGGAACAGTATGGTGCCATGGCCACCTCCAGCACTAAAGGAGAAGAAATGCATCCCCCTCCCCTAGCCAGTCTCTGTACATTGAGTGTGCTGCCTGAAATTCACAGAGCTCCCAGTTTATATATTCCCAATTTATATCTTCTGGAAGGGGTTAAAATTTCACCCATACACATCCCTTTAATGAGAGACTTTACATCTGGGTTCAGTGCAGCTGTTCCAGGCCTTGAAGTGTTTGCTGATTCCTCTGTTCTTCAGGGCTGGTTTTCTTAATTCACATAGTTCTCTAGTATGCACAAATGCTGCTGCTGGGTGAGTGAGGTTCTCAAACACCTCAGGACTGGGGTGTTCACTCACCATTCTTTCTGGGGGCTTTGCAGGGCTCTGGTCTCCCTTCTGGTCTTCCCCTACATCTGGCTAATCCCATCTGTGAAAGCAGAGTGGTTGGGAGGAGAACATTAACTCTCCATCCGGAGTAAGCTCTTGACTCCTCTCTAGTATCTCCATTTAGATGAGGAGCCACAAGTTGAAGTTCAAGACTAAATTTGTAGCTATTCCTTTATCTGTCTTTAACAGGAGGGTATTCACCCTTCTCATTCATTCCATTTTTAAGGACATGAATACGTGTTTGCTGTTATGATGGCCCCTACTCATCTCAGGGGTTGCTGCTCCTCTGCAAAGCTACTTCAGCATCTTCCTTCCAAATGTCCTAAAAAACTGGTTTTGTAGCAATAACAGAAGGCATTTTGCTGATGCTGCTCAGCAGCTGATGGTTCTGCTTGTCACGCTCATCAGTGCTGCCTCGCTACTGTACAGCCTGGGTGTGCTCAGCAGCCTTTTCACATTAGTAACAAAGTGCTTTGCTCCGTCTCATCTGTGGCTTTCCTAATACAAATAATTGCTCTGGGCATTAGTGTTTACTTTCTTTCCACCAACTTTGGCGTCCACAAATGTGGTTATACTTGAAGGCACAGGAGCAGAGTACTGAGCTGGGGGGAGAGAAGAAAAGCCCAACCCAAAACACCCGAAAGAACTAGTAGACATTTCTGACTGTTCAGTTATACTGCATTCACGTGAAGGTTATTTATCTGAGCAGCTAACTCCATGCAAGTCTAACCAGCACAGATGCTAATATGCAAAGATAAGTAACATAAAGTGAAGTTGCTAAGATTACTTGTTCTTTTTTCCTTGTAAAGTCTGCAGTGATACCTGCTGCCTTCTACAGGGTGTGTGTGCTCCAGCCCTTGCTTTCATGGCAAAGCTCATAGTGTGGCTGTGTAGCAGACAGAATTGAAAGCCACTGCAGCAGTGGGCTTCTGGGGTTTGAAAAGAAATGGGCGTGCTAAGGAAGAGGAGGAGAGTCTGGTGTGCCAGCGATGCAGCCAGAATCCCCCAAAGAATCCAAGTGTCTCTTTATAGCTTGTATAGTGTTTGGGAGATCAGAAGGTCAGTAAAGAAGGAAAACTGACAGTATTTACACCTCTGAAACTGGTTTGAAATAAGGCCATTGTCTGTCTTTCACAGAAGATGTTGCTGTCCTGACCAGTGATCATGAAGAGAAGGGGATGAAGAGAATTCGTCTGGAGAAGTGAGAAGCTTTGGAGTTCTCAGCAGGATTAATTGCCAGTAGCTGCAGAAGGTTTTACAAAGCGACCATTGACGCTGGAATGGATGAAATGCCTCAAACTTAAGCGGTAACTAAGCTTTCTGACATCTTATTTCCCTCCTGCAGTATCATAAGGTAATCTATATGGATTATAGAGGATGTTGGTTTTACTACTACTAGAGTTTAAATAGAATTATCTTACAATAGCCAAATATTGGACAACTCCGTAATTTTGAGTTTCATTTATTAGCAATAAGTTGGGATTTCGTTACCCGATGGTTTACTTTATGGTAGTTGAAATTTCTTCCCAAGGGTTTATTCCATCTGTTCATCATTTAAAAAACAGGTTTTGCTATTGCTCTCTATTAGTAACCATCTTCCTACTAAATGCCTAGCAAAGCTGCAATGTGGAACAAGTTGTAGAAGCATCTCTCTATCTCTTCTTAGTTAGATGGTCGGTAACTAGTGGAACTCCTGAAACGTGCAACAAGACTCACAAAGCACACTGGGAAGGTTGCTCATTTCTGCCAACCATCAGCAGCTCCTGGTATCTCTTTTGTATTTCCACTTTCTTCTTTTCTTTGCTGTTCTTACTTGCTTATCCTGTTCTCTGCCCTTCATCCACTCAGAATGGGATATGAAACATCTCAAATAGCTTTATCTTGTATTTGAGACCTGTACTGCATCTTCACCAGGGCAGTGTACTAGCCAGGAATACAAAAATGTGTTACTTCTTAATGTTGAAGTGGGAGTAGCAAGACCCTAGCTTCTCCTGGCTACCTGACTGTAGGCTCTGTTCCTTTGTAGAAGTGACTGAAGTGTAATCCCTTAGAAGGTTTAAGGGGCTGGTGGGGGAGAGGGAAAGTTACACCACTTTTAGTAGAGCAAAATGATGATTCAGTATCTTTTGAGAGCAGAGATTGAGGACTCTGCTCTTGCCAAAGCCTCACTGAGCCTGTGTACAACAGGATTTTCCCTAGTTTGATTCCACCAATGGAAACCAGTCATGTAACTGCATGTATCAGAAATGCCATACAGCCACGTTGCTTCCATTTGGCATGAATTAAAGAAAAAAAGAAAGAAATTTCTGTGTTGTGGTTTTGTTTGCTACAATTTCAAACTGTTAAGAACTTGGGTTTTCAGGCCTTGATAGGAGTTCCTTCTTACACTGCCCTCTGTCCCTGAGAGGAGGAGGTGTGACAGGATTTGTGTGACTTTTGACCTTACAAGTATAGCTGTTCTCCTTTACCGGACCAGGTACAGTATTTATTCCACCTATATATCATAGTGCCCTAGAATAATTCTGTCCTAACTTTGGTGAGGGTTAAAGGCAGGATTGTGGACAATGATCAGCATTAGTGTAGCAGTTACTATCTGAAATCCACAGTGAGACTCCTCCTGTCTCTTGTGAGAGCAGTCAGGCCAGCTCTCCCAGCTGAGAGCTCACAGCTTGGCCAATGCATCACTTGGGCAATAGGCTGCTGGGGTTATTCCCTGATTTCCCATCTTTATCAGTTGTCTGCTTTGTTGCCAGAGTTGCTTGTATATTGTATTTATTTATCCTACTGCATGGGCAAGAAGGGAATGCTTACAACTTCCATTCATCTGCAGTGCTGACAAATGAGGCTCAAAGAGGACATAAGAGAAATGTTTTTCTTTGATGTTTTCAAATTTACTGGGCTCTTTAATGTTTTTCTCTGTTATGCTGTTCACTTCTGTGGTCCTCTCCCTTGGAATGTGTGCACATAGAGATCTCCAGTTCATTGACGTGTCTAATAAGAACAAGAGCAAAAGACAGTTCTGGTGCTCACATCCTTATTTTGCAGCAGCTGTGGAGCTGGAGCACTGGTGTCTGCCTTCAGATTTCTATAAAGCACTTTAGAGCCCAGAAATACTAGCAGCCCAGGTTAAAAAGCAATGCTGATCACAAACTTACTCATTCTTCCTAAGGGAAAAGTACCACTTTGGCATATCTGTATTCAGTAATAGTAGAAGATACAAATAGTTTATAACCATCATTTTAGAGGAGGAATTCTTGGAAAGCTGGAAGGTGATGCTACCTTGTATGTTGCTGCCTGACAGAGCAACTACTTCATTATACATCCAGCCTTTGCCAAAACAGCACTAACTAAATCTACCAGGAAGAGTGGCTTCAGCTGAGGAAATAGGTTCCCATCATTGTTGCTGTATTCAGACGACTGTTATCTAGCTGATAAAAGTGACAGTCAATGGCCCTGGAACAGGAATAAGAACGCCGTGCGATAGATCTCTGTGCTGGCACAGGAAGGTCTTCACGGGCTGAGCATCAAGAGGTTTGTGTAGTTTGGGGAGATGCTGGAGAGCTGAGAGGGAGAGGTCTGGAGAGAGCCGGGGCTGCTGCTTTGGGCAGATCTCGTCCTGCTGGAGGTGCTGCGAGTGCTTAGGTGGGAACTGAGCGAGGGTGCCACGTGAACAGATTGTTTCTGTCTCCAAGAACAGCTGGAGGATGTTGCATGGGAGGTGCTCTTGGCTCAGGGATTCGAGATGGGAGGGTTTTCTCTCAGCTTGAGAACACATTTTTTCCGCTTGACTCACTGAGTGAAATTGAAATGGGTGATAAAATTTCCAAAAGGACTGTGGAATTGGTTGCAATAATAAAAAGTGCATTTATCATCAGGAAGGAAGAGCAAAATAAGGGGAAAGATTCAATGAAGAGGAAGTCACCACCTTCTCACCAACAATGGAAGGCTGTGGGTAGCAGCACACCCACCCCTCTGTCACAGCCACATGGAATTCGCCACTGGAGAGAATTCCTCTGGCCCGACTGCCAGCCGCCTCTCCCACATGCAGTGCCCATACGCCTTTCTGTAGGGACACTCCATTCAAAAGACATTACCCTACCAACGTGTTTGCATAGGTTAATGCATGAAAGGAAACTGCCCACTAATTCCTACGGAGCCCATTTTTTCCCAGGAACAACACCAGCCTTTGTTTCTTCTCTGTGGCTTGGCACGTAGAGCAAAGAAGGAACGTAAAATACTGGCGCTGGAGTCTGCTGTGATTGATGTATCCTGGAGATAAAGGTACCTGCACAAGGCAGGGAGGGGCTATTGGCTTAAATGTATTTTTAAGATAATAACCATAAAAATCGTCTTTTAATGATTTTACTTCTCTCTGCTGCGTTTCCTTTGTGCATTCCTGAGTGCTTTGCCAGACTTCAACTGCTGTATCAATTACTTTGTGCTTGCAGTTTGAAAAAGCTTTGGAGCAGGGGCACCATGTCCCATGTGCTTCTGGTCCAGGCCAGGCCGCTGCCTCTCCCACCAGTGGTGCAGGAATTGCAGAATCGTATCACTAAAACAGGGAAGAGAGAGGAAATGTTTGAATTTCCATTACCTGTGGGCAAAAGAAAGATTCAAACCCCAGGATTTTAGCTCTATCTCAAGAGTAGCTAAAGATACTGAATTCAGGATCTGTTCGGGCTTGAGAGGGGGTGTTTAAGAAAGACTTCGCTCTTCCCCTGAGACCTGCCTTGCATGGTGTCAAGGTCCAACCAGGCTCTTTCAGCTGAGGTGTAAATGACTGAAGACAGTGATTCAAAATGGAAACATTAACAGACTCTAAGCAACAAAAACATAAAAATATTTATTTAACGTCCCTCTGTGCAATTCTTTCCAAAGGGCACTTGTGATTTCTCACTCACCTGCATTAGTCTCCATTTTGCCTCTGCTTATCTGGGAAATCTGTCCTGTCACAGGTATGTTATAAATACTGTCCTTGTCAGTTCAGCTGTCCAAAGGAGGCTGCTGCTTCTGTTTGTTGGATTCCTGCTGTTTTGATGCTGTCCCTGGAAACTTCAAATAAGCAGGACAGGCACAATGGAAAAACCATCTCCTGAACTTGTAAAGCTCCAAACCAGCACTGCTCTTGATTTGAAGCAGGCTCCTGTGTTTTACATCAAATCAACTCCTGGCATGCTGCTGGGTATCAGATCTAGCTCTTCTTCTGATGGATGGCAGATTGCTTATTGGGGCAGCGGTGGATTTTCAGTGATGGGAGATTGGAGTCCATGTTTATGGTGAGGTCTCCAGTTCTCATTTGCTCAATACTTGTAACCCTCCCTTAATTCCTTTGATTTCCATCCTCTGCCACTAGTGTGTTTTACTTTGTCCTTTCATTTGTCAGCTGTTCACTTGGTGATAATTAGATTATATTTTTCATGCTGGTTCCTTTCATTTTTCTCTAGCCTGTGATGTGATGTGGTCTTGGCAAGAAACACATTTCCATTCTCAACAGAACCCAACCAAACCTGAACGCATCTCAGATCCTGCTAATTAAAAAAATGATTGACTTCTAGGCTTGGAAAAAGATAATCAACACACTTGAACCTGCCTCAAGCAAGATTGTATGAGGAAGAATAACTTCCTTATTGAGCTGGAAAAGATTACGTATGTAGTTGCCATGTATTATTGTTTTGAGTGCTGTCCAGATACCCAAGAGTTCTACCTACCCTACTGGGGCCGTTTCTTTGCTAGAATCTGTAAATCACAGTTGTTCCATTAGCTCCATGCTCTCCCTGTTAGGAAGTGGCACATAGGCCATTAGGTAAATACCAAACTGCTGGCCTGTTAATATTAAGAGCAGAGTGAGGGAATGAAGGAACAGTAAGTAGCTGCATCTAAAAATACACCTGGGAAACAGACCCAAGGCAGCAGCACTGCTTGCTGTGTTACAAGAGGACTCAAAGGGTTTCTTAGCAATTTATCCTTTCCAACAGGAATCTCCTTAACTCTCATCAGTGCATCTCCCTAAAACTGCTTTCAGAAACAATTGCTGCTGCTGCACAGCTTTTTCCCTTGTTCTTACAAAGCTGGATGTTTTCAGCACAGTCATCATTATCTTTAATACAACCATTAGCATACATATATATTTTAAGAAAAAATGCTTCAGAGGTGTATAGGAGAGTTTTAACAAGACTTCAAAATAATCCCAAGCATCCTTTCATTTTCAGCAATTCTTTATACAAGTTAACCGATTTTTTTGCTAAGCTTTTACTTTTATTCCATTGCTTTCCATTTCTGGTACTAAAACCCTGTGTATTCTCCAGAGCAAACCCACAGGTTACCCTTTGAGTTGCCCTGTTGTGGTGATGCTGTGTGGTTTGCATTACAGCAGCATTCCAAAGATACCAAACAAAACGGAGACTTTTCCTACTGAAGGCCTATGTCGGGCAGTGTGCAAACATGATTGGGGTTATTTATTTCTCAGTACCAGATAAGAAGGTGTGAGCACAAAGAGAATACAAAATGAAAAGAATCCCAGTTCCAGATTCTTTAGATTCTTGCCTCCCCACCCAGATCTTTTCAGAGCGCTGCAGTGTGCTCCTGAGGCGCGTGGTGGTTTTCTTCTTTGTAGCCCTACCCAAGACCTACCCTAACAAAGATCGATCACTTACAGTTCTCATTGCACTGTGTTTTTGCCAGCAGCTTTGTGGTGGTTTCCTCTATTTACAGACATCTTTCCCATGTTAAAATATCTCCAGTTTTCCTCAGGAGGTTCCTTGAATTAGTAACTAGAAATGGAAGCTGCAGGAGCTGCTGCAGGAGCTGCTGCTTGATAAAAGCAGTGACAAAATGTTTCGATCACTGCAGCACGAACCAGCTCTATAACCGGCCAGAGAGACTGAACCTCTCTCAAAACTCATATTCTCAGGGAAAGGACTGCTGAAAGTAGCATTGGGAAAGGCAACTTTTCCTGTTTGTGCTGATTTCCTCATTCAGATTTGGGTGGTTTTGCTGCAAATACAATCCAGGTACAGAACAACTGCAAACTGCGGTTCATCACAAGCAGGAGGGATGTGTTAGCAGCAGGTTTGCCTCCCAAACATTTCAGACGACTTGAGCACTCTCTCTGCCATCCTTTTTTGTAATAGCTTTGGAGTTTGTGCAGTGGCACTCACATCAGTACTTTTGGCACAGTGCTGTTTGGTTATTCAACATCCCTATAAAGGTTACTTAGGAAGACACACAAACCTGCAGATTTAAAGGCAGCATGCTGTGAGGAATGAAGGTGTGTTACTACAGTAATGCCTATCAGAACATTTTTGGGTTTATTTTATCATGTCAGTGTTGTGGCTTCAGTGTATGTAAGTTTAGGGCTTAAACTGAGTGAATTTACAGGCATTAAATTATACATATAGTACAATTTATTAAATATAATTGTAATGCAACTATAATGTAATATAAATATATTAAATTAGAATATAAATTATAATTATATTACTGTGCCTTTTTAATGGAAAAACACGCTTCTTCTGCAGCTAATGAAAGATAGCACCAAGCTCACTGAAGGAAAATTCATCCTGTCTTACTGTATGCCTGTGTTACTGATTTGCAAGACTTGAGCTGGTAATATCCATTAAGTTTGATTTTAGTGATGGATATAAAAATTAACCTTGAATATCTGCATGGTGGTGACATACTTGAGTGTTGCATCAGTCAGTATTTGGTTAATTATCCAAGTATCCCTGCAAAAAGAGCAGGCTCCAGCTGGCTGTAATTAGGGCTGAATTGTTCCATGCCTTCAAGACAATTTTTACATTCATGGGATCTGCAGCTTTCTGTTGTCCTCATTTCCTGTAACATAAAAGTACTTGTAGCTCAAAGAATTAAAGGGGGGCAAATGGGGAGAGAAGCTCTGCGGATAAATCTTGCTAACATCCTTAGAGGTCTGAGTGAGAAATATGCATCACAAGTTTAATAAACAATAAAAAGGAAAAAGGCAAAGAAAAAAGGGAAAAATCTACCAGGGGTCCTAGCCAAAAAGTGCTGTTTCACTTGATGAGAAGAAAAGGTGGATCTTTAGAAAGCACAGTGGGTTCTATAAAAGCTCAAATCTGTGCTCTGTAAATCTTGGTCTTAATGAGAGACCACCAGGCTGCGTAGGAAGAAACTTGGATAGCAAATCAGGAAGGCATGTGACATAAAACAGTCAATGGAGATTCAGTAATTCAGTAGCCATGGGATACAGCACTAACAGTGAGATATATCACATCCAATTTGTTGAAGTAAGTCTCCCCTTTTTGTCCTTGTGCTGTGGAATTACTGGCACTGCAGTACTGGTATTCGCTCTTACAGATGTCCTAGCTGCAGGAGATGCCCCTCAGCACGCTTTCTGTCTTCAGTGCTGGGGTCATCATGAGCTGTAATCTGTGCAGCCTCTGTTGTCAGCCTTTATTTTAACCCATGATCAAGACTAGCAAGTTCTCAAATTATTACTCTTTTGGGGGAAGAAATAGCCTTTTGTTTAGTTTGCATGTAAAATTGCACATTGGTATTTCAGCGGTATCTAATGGGGAAGGTACATGCCAGGAACTGTGGAAAAAAGAAAGTGGTGGTGGGGTGCAAGTAACATGATTAAGAGCATCTGTAAATAGGTAGTTCCAGTCCATAGCCGAGTATCTTGAGATCAGGTGAAACAAGGTGGTCATGTCTGTGATTTACCTGAGCCACTCACAGTTCCCAAGAAGAACATTTGGCCCTAGGGAATCTGTTGGACAGAAGGGTGGTGCTCCCCCTTGCAGGGAGGTTGTGCCACGTTGCTCCAGCAATCTGAAATGCGTGAAGTGTTCCTCTGACAGCTTGAGCAGAATGGAAGCTTTTATGCAGCATGGTGAGGTCAGTCAACGTGAGCCCAAGAGCTTCAGAACAGTACTTGTCTGTAGGCCGTGCTGCTTCTCTTCTGCTGAATCTCTGCTGACCACTTCTTGGGGTGCAGAGGGCAACATTGCTCCAGCAGCGACCTCACTGCTGCTCCGAACCATGCAGCAGTGTCCCCTCTGTGGCTGAATGTTGAGTGCCTATTGCGTATCATCATGAACCCTTTCAACTTGCTGACCTGACTGAAAAAGCCTCTTCCTCCCTATCCACAGGTTGATTTGCTGCAGTTTGAAAGCCAAGTCTGTTCAGACGTGTCAGAACAGCAGAGCCGGCTCAAGAGAAGTGGTGAGGGTACATGAAGGTGAGCATCTTTAAGGTTACTAATGTCTTATCAGCATAATGGCCTAAAGGAAGTTAATGAAGCCAGCAGTTGATAGGGAAAGGTGTACAAGTTAAATTCCTTCTTCTTTATTAAATGCAAATTAAATCTTTCATAGGCAGTAATAGTTGTATGAGTCTTTTACTTACTGCCTTCATATCTATCTGTATTTTCTGATTTAGATCTATTGTCTAAATAGATCTAGGCAGCTCCACCAGTGGCTGTGCAGGTATCTGAGCTGCATTTAGAAAATGGCTTTGCAGTGGAGTCATATAATTGTTATTACTCCATTTTCTGCACATGAGCAATCATTCTCCACTGCCATGGCATTGTTCACTCCACAAACATAGGTAATGAGTGCATAAGAGCACTTGCAGTGTTGCAGGTCTGAAGCGTACAAAATACACACAGGAAAATCAATTTTATTGTGTGTGCTGAATTAAACTTTTTTTATATGCTTCTGTGTGTTTGGTTACATTATTAATAGAGAATTAATATATTTCGTGCTATTTAGACAAGAATGTTTTACTTACTGAGCTGCTGCTGGGAAAGCTTATATTCTCTAAGCATAGAATTTAGAGTCATAGATTCTGTTTATTAACTGAAAATAAGTTTCTTAATCCTCAGTATCTAGATAACTTCCTTGAAACTTTACTGTGACAATTATGGCAAAAGAGCTGAACAGATAAGTGACCGATAGCCGTATCTGTACATACTTAACAGTTTCAGCTCTAGCCATACCCTAGTGAATCCCTCATACATGGTTTGATGTTAATTAAATCAGCCTAGTAACTCGCAGCAAGCAAAGGCAATTGATGAACTTCCCTTTCCCCCATTATGGAATCATAGAATCGCTTAGGTTGGACAAGGCCTTTAAGATCATAGAGTCCAAGCATTAACCCAGTACTGCTAAGTCCACCACTAAACGACATCCCTAAGCACCACATCCGCCCAGGCACACACTGGCTCATGTTCAGCTGTCTGTCAACCAACACCCCCAGGTCCCTTTCTGCTGAGCAGCTTTCCAGCCACTCTTCCCAAGCCTGGAGCATTGCATGGGGTTGTTGTGGCCCAAGTGCAGGACCTGGCCCTTTGTCTTGTTGAACTGTATACAATTGGCCTTGGCCTATGGATCCAGCCTGTCCAGATCCCTCTGCAGAGCCTTTGACCCTTCAGCAGATCAGCACTCCCACCCAGCTTGGTGTCTGCAGGCTTAGCGCAGGTGCACTTAACCCCCTTGTCCTGATCATTCCCACAGGACAACTGATCTCCTTCCCTTTCTTCAGTTTTGGTTTCCAGCAGGGGAATTTGCTGCAGGGTCCCATAAGCACCAGTATTGGAGGCAGGGCTGCGTGGTCACTTGCAACATCAAACACAAACTATGGGACGAGGGCAGGTTTCACTGCGCTTATAGATGACATCACCACAGTTGCCATTTCACGCGTTTATGTTTCAGTGGTTTCCAGCAATGTAACAACTACGTGTTTCCCAAGCACATTAAAAGAGAATTGAAATGTTAAAGGTAAAACTCACAACAAAATCCAGGAGCTCTTCAAAACCTCCTCAGCTCTACATTGTGGTCCCTGAGGTCATTAATCCTGCCATGATCCTGCACTCTCAACTGCCTCACCTCATGCAGAAGTTTAAGCATGTATCTCACAGTTCATGTTAGAAAGATCTATGGAACTTCCAGCATGAGCGATAATGCTTCATAATCGTTCAGAGTTGAGTATTGACTGCAGTAACCACTAACCTCCTTCTGCAGTGGTGTGGCCCAAAAGGAATGGCTTTCGTGTTGAAACATGAGTGGAGTACACTGTAATGTTTAATGCATCATTTTAACAGTACTCTCAAAAAGCCGACTATCTTGGTGTGTTATTATCTCACACTCTGCAGTAGTTGTTTCTTATTTAAATGTCCCATCTCACTTGAGATTTAATGTAATTAGAACCAGCCTGTGGAAAAATCTTTTTCTATTATGCCTTAGTTATTGTTCCAGTCAAGATGGTAAAGGAAATCTAACAGGGTATAATGAAAATGATACAGCCATTTGCAAGAGGCACTTTTCCTGAGGGAAGTAAAAGGCAGCACCACTTTTCATTTAGCTTTGTATTTCTAAACATGGTATATGTCTGGAATGATTCCACTGAGACTTGCCAGTACACCTGAGAGCAGAGTCAGGTACACCTGATAGCAGCCTGACCTGATGATACTAGAGGGAACCAAAAGTAGCACAGCAATAAGCCTCTTGCACTATTAATGTTGCTTTACAGCCAATATTGAGCCAAAACTAGGTCTACTTGCCCACTGAGGTATGTGTGAAGGAACTGGGTCTACCTTAATAAGCATCTCTTTGTTTCCTCTAGCTGTAACATCTTCAGTGGGGAGGTATGTCCAGAATGTAGTATCTGAAGATATGCTGCAAAGCAAGTCATACCCAAAGCTATAGGGTAATGTGTTTCCCAGACAAGAAGCAATGTTCCTGGTACAAAAGGGTAGGTAAAAGGATGTCAAAGGCAGAGAGTCCATTATCTTGGTCTGGCTTGGAGTCAGGATCCCAGCAAGGCGCAAGGTGTGAGCTGGCCCCTCACCGCTGTCTATGCCTGTGTGATTTCTGCGGGTTCAGATACCACTACTCTACATCTTTCAGCTTTTATATTGGAGTTAAAATTTTATGTCAAAGCTGGTTGGCAATCTTTTCTCTTTTGTGCAGAAGCCACTTGTGAAAAGGCTTTTGTATTGTCAGTATGTTTATAGTCATCTACATTAATTTACACTAGTATTGATAAACTTGAACTCAGAGCGGCTTAATCAAGAGGCTGCATGCCCTGGAGCACAGTTAGAAACACAGTCCTTTCAGGGGGCGATGGTAGGATTTTCAGCCCCGCTATTTCAGCTCACCATGGCTGTGTATGGATGGAATGAGCTCACAAAGCAGCCGTGTTTATCTGGTGCTGTTGACGTTCATCTCTGACAGCGGGGACTTGAAAATGCAGAGGAGTACAGGCAGCTAAGTCTGTCTTCAAACAAACGTCAGAAGCAACAGATTGATCTTGGCTTTCAAAGCTAACGGCATAGAAATTCCAGTGATCAAAAAGGCAGGAGTTTGGGACCTGCAAACTATTGTTTTCAATATATATATATATCAAATATATAATATTATATTCAATATATATATAAAGATGTAATTATATAATATATATATATAGTTTGAAACTATTTTTTCAGCTCCAACTTAAAATATTAAAACTGTACCTGAAAAGATTCATTGATTTGTACGTTTCTGGGGTTGCTGCTGTCTGGTCTGTCAAGCACTTGTGCACAAGTTTGTTTTCTCTGTTGCCTTGGACTCTTTGGAACCGAGGAAGCAGTCATTCCTTCCTCTCCCCTTCCCCCCATGCCTTTTTTATGAAGAAATGATTAAATGCTTTGAGTACAAATGCACATGAATATTTATAAGAACTTTTATAACATTTAGTAAGGCAATGCTTCATGGCTGTCTCTTTCTGAATGCACATAATAAAGTATCCATAATTTCTTTGAAGTTGCACTTGCTCTGTACTAATTTGATCACAGATTGGTAGGAACTGGAGGCTCCTCGGGGCTGCAGGGCAGCAGTTGTTGGTGCTGGCAAAACACAGCTCCTTCCTGTGTTCCCTCCTTTTCTCTTAAATGCCTGTGGTTTAACATGAAATAAGAATACGTTTTTCATGCATCATTTACAGTTAAGTTGCAGAAAATTGCCAGGTAGCAATCTCGTAACCTGCATTGAATGAATACCTGACTCTCCTCGCATTTATACTTCAGCCCTGGAAGAAACAGCTTTAAGTGTTTTCTGCTTGAAACACTAACACCGCAGAACAATTGAAGGGCCCTGGAGCACACTCTGCAAACCACTTGGAGGATCCTCCTGTTAATGCAAAAACTGTTTTAGTCTCCGCTTGTTCCTCTGCGTATTGTCTCTTGGTAACAGTGCATCCTGTGAATACTGACGAGTGTGTGTAATGCCTCAGAGTCTAAGGCACCCATTTCTAAACAGCAAATGGAAACTCGGAGCTGTTAATCGCAGTATTTATCCCCTCGACATCCTTAAAGCATTTAGATCAGATTAAGAAGATAAGCAGTCTGATGACAGGAGAAAGAAGAAAGACTTTAGGCAAAAGGGAGTGGAGGATAAAGCTGGATTTGTCAAAGCTGAAGATTGTTTTAGAACTGGGTTTGGAAATTCCTTGCTCATAATATTATGTATTATAACTCCTCCCCTCCTCCTCTGTGAAGTAAAGAAATTGCCATAAATTGCGTATGCTCATGTCCACAAAGTTACTCTATTAACTGCAGGTTTACAGTGGCTATTTAAAAGCTGGGTGCTATTTTCTGTATTGGAAGTTATTTATTGGAACTTTACCTGATGCGTAGGCCTGTATGGACACAATACTACACCAACAGGAACCTCCTTCAGCTGCTCACACCAGCCAAAGCACTGCAGCAACCTGCCCTGGCTGCTTCCCTTCACCATGGACATTGCTTTGAACATTCCAAATGGTGTGGTGGTGCAGTGCTCCCAGTGTAAGTACTGGTGCAGCAGACCCACTGTGAAGGCAGCAGTGGGAATCGCTTCTAAAACCACTGCTGTGGGCAAAGCCATCTCATCTCCTATGGAGTCAGCTACAGGTTGTACCCAGGAGCGTCTGGCTGGGTTTTAGAGTGTCGTTGCAAGCTGTGTGCTGATAGACTGGATTCTATGGAGATGTCTTAAATGTTCCGTAGGTTTACAGCTTTCTCTGGGATAATTCCTCTGCATGAATTTTCCCTGGGATTCATTACTAGTATTGTGGTTTTTTTCTGTTGTCTTCTATCTGGTCACGATACATCTTATGTAGATCTCAGCCTGAAGGTCTCAGAAGTACACCAACATTGAAATGTCTTCCTTTTTTGTGTGTTTATAAATATGTGTAATATACACTTCTCTGCCACTAAGATGTGCAAGCTCCACTGGTGTATTCTTAAAGGTGGCACTATTTATGTGACTTTAACCTCTACAAAACTACTATATTTGACTTTCAGATAGTGATGTGTATCTTTTCAGAATCACTTTCATGACTGGAAAAGGAGAACTGAAAGAGACAGCATCAACAAGCAGGTTTCATTTCCATTGCAGCTGCATACTTGCAGCATTACCTTTATCCCTCTCTGAGCTATGCAAATCTTTGAAGGCAGGCACCTGATGAACATGAAACATTACCTTGGAACATGTAAGATTTGCAGCTTGGTTACTGCTGTGAGAAAAGCTTGTACTCCCCTGTGATCTGAGTGTGTTTAGCAGCAATAGTAATGCTGAACCTTGGTGTAACAATCCAGTGTTTGCAGCTACCAGAAAACAAAGGTTTTATTTGTTTCTAACTTATCAAATCCACTCAAACAGCTTAAAAAGAATACAAACCTTGGACAATAATAACTGCAAGAGATTTTGGGTCACATTCTTCATGGAGAAGATTAAAATTGGACTTAGAAAAAGAGCGTTTGACAGCTCTTCCTCACTTCTTTACACTTTACTTTCAGAGTGTAAAAGCAAAGTGTGCACCAGGAAATGAAGAGGCAAACCAAGCAGTAAGGGTGGAGGGACCGTTTGAGACTCTTGTTTGTCTGCAGATCCTGCTCTATTAAGAGTTCACAGAGATTTGAGGCAGAATTAACTGTATTCCTTTTACAGAGCCTCAAACTGCGCCTTCCATCACACCCTGTGAAATAAAACCCTTTCCTCAAGCAGTGAACTTGCTGCTAGAGCTTCATATCTTACAACTGGTTAATGCAGAAGGGCCCATTGCTGAAAGGGAAGGCACTGGCAGTGTGAGGAATTTGCTTTTTCCTTTCCTTAGCCCATCACTGCGGACATTAAAGATGATGTTGCGTGCTTTCACAAGCAGCCATCTCATTATCTCTGTGAAGTCTGTCTTCTGCTCTTTTCCTTTCCAGTTCTTTCTCCAACTTTTAGCATGTCATTAAAAGAGTACAGTGGCTGAAGAGTGAAAACTGAATCTTCCCAAATGCTGCTCCTTGTAAAATGTAATCCATCGCCCACACATCCCAAGGCAGTGATTGAAGATCTTGTCTAATTTGTCTTACTTGAGATTTAAGCAAAATCATCTGCTGAGTGTTTCAGCCTATCTCTGTGCATTACAATTCAGCCAGCCTTCTCTGAAAAGAGAAATGTGGAAATAAGCCGTGGTTAATGTACCAGTCTTTTATGTCTGGCGAACAAATTTAACATAGGACGTGAGAGATACAGGCCTGCAGTCTATCTTCTGACTACACAATGCTAATTAGCATTACGAACCCATCCTTTCGTTAATCATGTTGAATAACCGCCGACTTGGAAGGGTTCTGTGCTGGAGCAGCAGTGCAGGAGGTTGGTACTGAGCTGCACTTGGCAAAGTGCACTGGGGTTGGCAGCAGAGGGGCAGTCGGGAGCAGAAGCACCGCTGTGATGCTGCATCCTGGCACCTGCAGGTTGAAGAGAGCTAGGGTCTAACACAGCGGGGGACCATAGGGCAGCATCTTGCTTTGGCAGAGCCAGAGGTGAAGGTATATGAGAGGTTATATGAAGCTGCTCTTTATAACCAGCCTGTTCTGAGAAATGCCCTTAGTTTCTGTGTGTCCTTCCACATATCTCCCCAGTCTTCCTGTTCCTTCAATGCCATATGACAGTAAGGAAATTATTTTGCTCTCTGCAGAAAAAAAGGAGAAAAAATACTTTTATGTAGCAAAGCCTTTGGTATTAATATGAATTTTGAAAACCTGCACAGTGCAGAGCAAATATGCTTCAGTTTCCCAGTGTATTTGTATGAAGCAGCAGAGGGGCCAAGCCCTGCAAGTGCATTCAGACTTGATAAGCAGCTGATAAATCTCCTACTATTGACTTTCATGATTTCTTTTTTTACATGCTGCATTGTAGCATCCAAGCACGGTTCTGCTGCCTTTATTGAGCTTGACATACAGCAATTTCTATGAAAATTAAAGCTTTGGGATCACTGTTAACATCCTTGCCTTCAACAAAAGGCTTTTTAGAGCATCTGACTTAAAAAAGCTGACAAGTGATTGTTACATGAGAAATGATTTGAGTAGGAGTAACCTAAAACAGCCCTAGGAGGTGGCGTGAGGAGGATTCATTTTCTGGTGATGCCAAAAAACATTTCTGAAAATCTCTGTGGAAATCTGGAAAATTAAACCTTGCATTTTTAATGCAAATTACTCAGAGTGGGTTTTTCTGTGGAATATCTGCCCAGTGCTATTGCAAACCAAGAGCTTTGCTTTTGAAAATAACTTTACAATAAGGCCCGTTTGATGCATTTACAAAACCATGTGTCCTTCCTCAGGCCTGTGTATACCTTCTTTCCAGATGCTGAGCTTTAATGAGCTGTGAACAGGTATCTCTTCATTAACAAGTATAGAAAAGACTCAATGAACTTTTAAATACAGCATGTTTTAATTTCACTCTTGATATGATATCAAGAAACCGCAATGGTGACAATGCAGTGTATGTTATGTGGATTAGGCCTGCCTATAGGTGGTAGGTCTGAAACTGACTGTAAGCAGGAGGTTGTTACTGAGGTAGCATGGAATGCTGCAGGTTAATCTTTGCCTAAGATTAGTCAGGGTTTTTTCAGGAGTCGTCTGAAGGGAAATGCAAATAGAGCGAGCAGGAAGTCTGCAAGCAGAGGTGCTCACTGATTGCACTGAACAAAGGCTTGAGCAAATAACTTGTATTTATTATGGGCAATGGTAAAGTGGGAATAAAGAGTTTAGGCCAGGCTTGCCTGACTCCACTGAGAGAAGTGAAGACCCTCAGAAGCTTGTGCAAGTCATGACCACCCTGTTAGCGTGAGTTCAGGACTGAAATGGAGAGTGCCTGGACTCCACACGAAGACGAATCGCTTTCAAGAGTAGGAAGGGGTTGTTTCCATTGTGTTTGTCGCTGGTATGAAGCTCCAGGACTGCCGTGTTGTCTTTTGGACAGCAACAGTCCAAGGGTGCTAGTAACAGTTCTTAAGAGTCACCAGTCATTAAAGGTGTGAGCAGCTTGTGTTACAGACAAGACCAAAAGGTCAATTTTCCCTTTTTATTAGAAAAGGCAAAGTAGAACCAGTAGTACTACTGAAGTATGGGGTCAGGGGTAACACTGTGTTGCATAAACGAGTAATGAGTAACACTGTGTTGCGTGGCTGCTGTAATTACCATCGCAGTTCATGATTTCACTAACAGTTGGGATCCCATGTACTGTTTAAATATCCATAACAGATGCCATTATGTGTTATTAAGCTGAGTTTGAGCCCATAACTTTGATGTCTGCTGTACAGATTTTCTTTTCCTGTACAAATTGCAAGATTAAGTACTACAGTGAGCATTTAGTCTCTTCTGTGGACCATACTTGGGAGTCCTGGTACATACATCACCTTCTTGTGCATAGTGTTGATGAAGCAGTATCGGGGAAGCACGTTTTAGATTCCTGAGCAGTTTTCCCCATTTGATGGAGTATCAATATTGTCTCTGGCCTGTCTATAAAGACTGAGCTCAGGACGTCAGCAGGGAGCCATGGGAAGGGTATTGCTGCTGCCTTGCAACTTGTTCCTTACATGGATATGGGGGAGTAGGTCTTGGTCTCTCCATTTCTCTTAGACTAGTTCTTATCACTGTTTAGTTCAGTTCAAATGGCAATGTGTTGCATACAGCAGGAAAAAAACCTCGCTCCAGACCCTCCACGAGGCAGGCCATAGCAGCCCTTTGTATTTTATTCAGGTTGGTAGTGACAGAACGCAATTGCCCAATTGTGAAGTCCATTCCTGTACAGTGATGGAGTCGTAGCAGACCTGTGTGCTAATAAAGTACATTGTCATAAAAGCCTGGTTGGAAAAGTAAAGAATTCCAATGGGTGTGATTGTGCTTCTACCTTCAGGTCCCTGTAGATTGAGTCATTTTAGTGGTCCAAGACTAGAAAATTCACACTCTCTTTTTTCTGGAGAGAAAAAGCTTTGCACGTCAGGATTCTATTGAGCGCAAGTAGCAAAATGCGTGTTTGTCAGTCAGCTCCTGTAAGGAAAGCATGTCTGTGAAAAACAGCTAAAGGAAAAGAATTCAGGAGTGCTGCTCCTGCAAACACGTCTGTTGCTTTCCTTTCCTTTCCTAGAGCTTGCTCATAGTGCAACAGCAGTGTTGGTTCATACTGTGTCCTGACGTGTAAGGTTGCAAGCTTGTGATATTCAAGTGTAATCAGCGCTCTGTTAATGAGTACGTGAGTGCTCTGACAGCGTGGCTCTTGTCTCTGTAGGTGGGGGGAACAGCTTTGAGGGCACCATGGGCTCACAGGGGTGCTGTGAGCAGAAGGGACTGGGGGAGTGGGGGGACGTGTGCCAGGCCCTACTTTGGGTTGCTCTAAAAGCCACCTCTGGCTTTTAAGGGGCTGGATACTCTTGCTGCCCACAAAGCACATTGATCCTTAGGGGAGGTGTTGCCTGCAAGAAGTCAGCTTTCTCAGAAGCAGTAGGCGATTCCTTCTTCCCTTTCCTTGTCTCACAGCACTGGGTAAGAATTACAGTGGTTTATGTAGTTGATGAGTTTCAACATCTCTCTTTGAAAAGGAAGGTGGTTTCTTCGCTCATGAAGTAAAGTGAGCAAATTCCTTCGCTGCAAAAACCAGTCACTGAATGTAAAGATAAAATCCGATTCAGATTTTCTGTTACGTTTCCTTTTGGATTCCAACACAGTGTGGTGTGGTGGAAAGCTGTGCAGGGTAACGCATAGAGAAAGTGCAGAGAGCACAGTCCCGGTGTCCTGGGGTGCGTTATCCTAAAAGATGGTCAGGCGCAGTGCTTACTGATCAGAATAAGTAACAAGCCAGTTCTTGCTTATCATGAATGCTACAAGCACCCAATTTCAGTACCTGCCACCTCCTTTAATGACTTTCACCTATGATGATGCTTTTTACCTAACACTTTCTCGTCAGTGGTGGCTTCCCATGTTATGGGGATGGATTCTAGGCAGTGTCTAAGGACTTTCTGTCTAAGAATATGTATTGTAAAGCATTGTTGTTGTTTGCTTTTGAACTTCAACACTAGTAAAACGTAATAGCATGAACTTTCTGCCTTCCAGCTCATTGCTCATCTCACTGCTGTGGTCTGTGACTGCAGTAAAGCGGCTTATTGGGATGAATTAATGACATGCTAATTAGAAAAGTGGCCTGAGTGAGAATAAGCTGCATGAACCAGCTTTGATGGCCAAAGAATTACCTGTAGCCAGTTTCTCAAGATTATCAGAGAGATCTTCCAATTAGAATGTCTGTCTTTGATCATAGATGCAAGGCACAAGGCAAAATGACTGCACTGGCTGGAAGGCAGTGGGAGGAGGTGGTTGCTGTGGAACAGGAAACTGAAGGAGTTTTTAAAGAGATTCAAGCCCTTTCCAGGCACTTGCTCCACCCAGAAGCAAATGAGATACCAGCATGTGGCTCATTTTCCTTTGTATTTCCCACCATAAGCTAGTAACATATGCATCTTCAACAGTTAAATTGGTTAGGGTAGTTGTAGAAAAACCCCTTTGTCATCTTCTCCTGATTTTTCTATCCTGTAGCATGACAATATCCAAACAGCTCTCATCTTTTGTAAGGCTTCCATCTGGCTTCCTCACCTCTGCAGTTACCACCACCTTATGCATCGCTGTGGATGTGCGTGGATCATTGCAAGATGTGCTAGCATAGGGGACAGTCAGTTGGCCCAAGCAGTTCATAGCCGAAGATCCCAGTTGCCCAATATCAAATGTGATAGTATAGTCATAAAAAGTCAAAATGAACACAAGGATGGTTCCAGGACTGTGATATAAGCCTGGCACAAGTGTGATAAAACAAAGTACAGGAGGAGGAGAGAAGGGCTTCAGGAGATAATGAGACATTTGTCATATTTCACCATTTAGCTATTGTGCTCTATTAAACCAAAACCACTGACAGTGAAGAGGAGGCTCAGATAAAAAGGAATCCTGTTGTTATCAAAGGGACTGATTTTCAGAAGGACCTTGCCAGAGGAAGGCTTACATAGGTAAAATCCTGAACAAGAGGCACATGCCACACAGAGTGGGAGGGGATAATGCAGGTAGAATGGAGGAGTATAGACCCAGAATCTGTAAGGGAACATCTTGTGTTCTGTGGTTCTTTGGTGCACCTCTGGTGGAGCAGGAGATGGGATGTGGGAGCATGAGGAGGCTGACGGCTAGTTGGTCCTTTGCAGGCAGCACAGCACCAGGCAGTGGTGGCTCTGCACTGGCACCGGGGCCTTCGCGCTGCCCAAACACCCAGCATGGACAATAAAAGAATAGTGTGAATGAGCAAGTTTTCTTCTCAGTTCTAACAGTTGATGCTTTGGGTAAGCACTGCAAGTGGAAGCTTTGTGTTCACCCCACCTAATACAACTCTCAGTGTCTCATCCTATATATAAGCATCTGATTGTTTTTGCTAATCCAGCTGATCTCTTGATCTCAGCGCCACACTTTATACGGAGTAATTTTCTTTTTACTAATTTAAGTATGCTGCATTGGGTTTGTTGCTCTTTTTTTTTTTTTTTGAGATAGACACTAAATGGAAACACACGGTCTGTCTTCTTCATGTGATGCATCATTTAATACTGTTTTACTTGTCTCAGTCCTGAACTAAACTATCTAATCTTTTTGTTTCACTTAATACAGAAAGCTTCTCATCCCTTAAGATGTTTTTGTGGTGGATGCATTTCTTCCTGATGTGCTGTAAATAGAACTGAACACAATATTCAGTAAATCACGTCACTGATTTTCTGGCAATGAAAGCGTGTGATCTGCTGGTTGCCTTGTGTGTTGTGTTGCACCATTTGCATGTCCTGTAGTGAGCAATTGTGAGAACTTAAAAGCTACAGATAAAACTGTGCCATTTCTGTTTTGCCCATTATTTTGTTGTTTGGTAGGAGGAAGAACAGGTTTCTTTCACAGAGGTTTTGATAAAGAAGCATTTCATTGGTACTGTCCTTAGCTCCTTGCTGTGCTGATGCTTGATTCCAATAAGGGACCCCACAATTCCATGTGTAGCTCAGCCATGTGGCTCTTGAGTTTCTCCACAGTGCTTGGGTTTATGCAGTCTAACCCTACTGCTGTTGGTCTTCCTTTATCATTTATTCTTAATATCTCCATTTTTTATAATGGCTGATGGGCTTTTAGCTTTGAACTGATTTCTCTCAAGTCCTTATTCAGCAATTCACAAGGCTCTTGTAGAGGGGGTTGAGTCCAATGGGGAGAACTGGCTTCTCTGCAGTGGGTTTTATCTTCTCCAGTGTAGCTGACCTCTTACACTGCTGCAATCCACAGTTCTCTCCTAAGTTGCCTGCTCCTGATACTAGAGAGTTTGTTTGCCTTTGGCAACTTTGCAGTAAGATCCTTCATATCCTTTCTGATGTTATTTGGTATTTTGCTATCCACAAGTTACTTTGCTAAACTGTAACCGGTATATTTATGGCAGTTGTGGGTTTTGCTGCATCAGGGGCTCAGCATAAGGATATCAGGAGCCAGAGGTTGCAGTAGTCCCAGGGAGAGTTTTAAGTAAACTGAAGTTGCAGAATTGATGGATTCAATAATACAATGATGACACACGCTTACTTCGCGCTCAAGCTGTGCTCAGCAGAAGGCTAACCACAGCCATTACTGGGTTTTGTAACTACAGAAGCAGTATAATACTTTTCAGGTATTCGTATTTTGTTTGTTGTGAACGCATGCTGGAGAGGTTCAGTAAAGGTTTGGTAAAGTTTACTCTTCTGCATGTTTTCAAGTGCTTAAACGACAAGCAGAAAAGATCAAAGGGCAGGATTTCAAGTGAGCCCAGGAGAGGTAAATCCAAGATAATTCAATTGGTCAAGGCAGAGGCATAGCAGTGCAATTTGAATATGTTGTGAAGGCCTTAATTCTCATCATTTTGCTTAAATAGCGTCGGGGGAAACTTACATGTGCTCAAATTGGGGATTTTTCTTCATTATCATTATTATCATGCTTGCTCCTGTCAGCTGATGTGCTTACCCTTAATGTGCTGCTAGAGCCTGGAATGTTGTACACAGCCTTTTTTAGGAATGAAGGTAAGCCCAAACTGTTCTGAAGTCTGGTTTGTCTTGGGGGTGGGGGGGCTGTTAAAAAGTACAAAATGAAAACTAATTTTCTGTGCAAGTAAAAAGCACCCCTAAAGACCGTACTGTGCAGCCTTGTCTGAAGGGTCACTGTAATATGAGCGTATGTGGCCTTTACAAATCTATTAATGCCAAATGATGATTCTGGTTTTGCAAAAGGAAAAAAAAATATATATTTTAAATAGTTTTCTTCAGTTAAGAACCTCTTCTAATTACTGGAACTCAGAAGAGCTCATATTCAGATACGTGCTTTGGCTGCTGGTGTGTTGGGCCTCAACACCAGCTACGAGAGCTTGTTCTTATTATTGTTTCTTGTGTTCTCAATATAGTGGTGCAGAATCTAATCAGATTAGCCTGGCAGATCCTGAGGATATTTCTTGCCTTTCCCCTGCTCTGTGGCATTACCTCTTTGGGTTAGGTGAATTGGAAAGAAATGCCTGTTTTGTTCTGAAGCGTTACAGATTGTGTAGCCCTAGGCAGGTTTTGCTCCAGTTCGTTGGTTATCTCTATCATGTTTTATTCTGACAAGCTTTAGGTAAAAAAAACCCAAACATATTCAAGGGTTTCTTTCACTCAGTTTTATGAAGTGTTTATGTAATTTAAACTCTTTTTAAGGAGAGAAAATAGAGTGTGTGAGCTTAGAACCAGAAATAGTTGCAAGTTGTTTCCCTGATTATGTTTCATGCTGCCTTGTAGCAAGTTTGCAACTAGGTTTTCTCTCAGTCCTTCGGTGGAAGTGATTCTGTTGTCCTCTCCATCCATCATACCCCTTCAATCTCAGCAGCACAGCAACACGGTGCTGAAGAGAGGTTCTAAAGTTGGCAGCTTTTCCCTCTGGGTCATTGCTCAATATCACTGCAGACTCACTGCATTTTCTGCAGAGCTGTCATCTTATGGCATTGGACAGTTACCAGGGCACTCGGTTCTGACTGGGTGTTAAAAACCCCCAACCTATCTTCAACAAGATAGAACTTTGCTTTTTTAACAGCAATGATAATGCCTAGCATTTATGGAAATTTCCATCTGTGCTGTCTGCCACAGGCACAGTGCTGGCCTGTCACACCAATGCTCTGGTGTTTAGTGAATATTAGTCCACTTTGAGAAGAAAGCTGCGGCAGTCCGGGATCTGTTTGCCATGATTTACTTTCACATTTGTTTCCTGGCGTAACTTGTGTGAAGTTAAGTGCTGGGACTGAACTGGGCATCACACTTGAGAGTCTGTGTCTTGATCTTCCACCAGACTGGGAGTCGCTGCTCCTCTCTACAACAGCCGGTACTGGAAAATGCTCATTCACCTTTGTGAAGGGCTCAGGGATCTCTGAGGGCACCGCTCACGGGTGTTTACGTCGATACGTTAGATTTGATTTCCAAACTCTGGTACTGTGTAGCATCTTTCTCTCTTTTCTTCTTGCTCAATTTACATTCCATTAGTACCTGCTGCGGGACTGTTTGAAGCACAGTGCTCCCGGGTACTGAATGCAAACAAGTGTGCTTCTTCTCCACGTGCCTTCAAATTGGGACCGTGACTTCTCTGGCTGTCCATCATTGGATTTCATGATCTTAGGGTCCTTTCCAACCTTACCCGTTCTATGATTCTACGCATCTAACAGATGCTGCAGTTAGCTGCACTTGGGGGCTGCTTTCCTTGAAAGTCGGACAAATGATGTAAAATTTAAGAAGAAATTATTTTTTATGGCATGAAGGACAAAATATGCCCTAATGAGCACGTCCCATTCCTCTGTGGGCCCAGTTACCTGGGGTAGATGGCTCAGCAGCCCTGCATCAGTAAGTTGACATGCAGGGAGATGGAGCATTTCTTTGCCCATTGCCACCCAGGCAGGATGTTATGTGTGAAGTCAGAGCAGTGCAGGTTTTCCAAAAGGTCTCTTAAAATGTTTACAATTGTATTAAAGCGTAAAAGAAACAGAAATCGGATCCTGGCAAACAATAAGCATCACTTTGTTCCTGTTACGTTAGTCTTGCACTGCTCTTTATGATGATCAGTGAGTGTCCGGATCTCCGTAAGTGCTTCAGACAAACCCACGAAGCCACAGTGGTTTTGTGGTGTTTGGGCACTCCTACCTAGCAAACCTAGGTTGGATTCCCATTGCTGCTGTTTTCAGTCTGAGGACATGCCTGTCAATGGGGAGAGGTTTCTGGGTTCTTCAGTAGCAATTTAATGGGCAGGTGTCTGATAAGAAGGCTGATCAATGCCATTTATTCTGCAGCATAAAGCCTACAGGCCCGCTTTCATGGGTAGCAATGCTAAAGCTAAATGCCTTTTCCATGGAGGAGGACAAACAAAAGGAAGTATGTACCAAGTATCGGGAGACCTAAGAAGAGATCAAAGTGATAGTGTTACAGTACAAATGATGAAATGCACACTTGTGCATGTTGCTCTGTAATATAGCAGGCATTCATTTAAGGGGAGCTCTTTTGCAGGATGCAGCATTGAAAACACATGTCTAATAGGTGCATTCATTTTAATATGCTCATTCATTGAGCAGGCCTGATTAATTAGTGCATGTCACCATCTGGTACTTACTGAGACTATTCATTTTTAAAATGTTGAAATTGTAGGGAATGTTGCACACCAATTAAGTTCCTTTTAATTGGATTACGTTAGTATAAAGTATTACTGGAGAAGGCCTTGATTGTGATGCAGCCAGCATGCATCTAAAGGAGACCTGCCAGCCTGAAATTACTTAGAAAGGGAAAATGCCTCAAATGTGTGTTCATCACTATCTTTGTGCGCTCAACAAAGATGATGTCAACAAAAATCCTTCTGCATTTCTGTGCAGTGAGGCTATCTCAGCTGATTACTTCTTCATTTCTGCGCTGCAACTCTTGAGCCTGTCGTCACCTCCCTCTGACCTGGAAAGCGAAACATGCCTTTGTGTTTCTGTCTGATATCAGCGAAACAGGGCCAGGCTGAGCCCTCCTGTGTGCAGTTGTGCATCTGCTGAAATGAGGAGCATTATTCTCATTTACACAAAGAGTGATTTGGCCTTTAAAGCCGATAAACTGTCTGTGCTGACTCAACCGTTTAGTGAATGAAGTATCACGATCCGCTGGCTGCAGCACCACATTAGGAGCAGAACTTGTCTGTCTGTGCTTGTTCCTGTCACTGACTCACTTGGTGAATGTTAGCACTGCGGTGATTCCATGTATAAATCCTGAATAGTTATGTTTAGCAACTTACATGAAAGGCTTTGAGATAGAGATGAAGTGCACAATGTTGATAGTATGTATTTACCATTAATGCTTGCTTTAGAAGCTTAATGCGGTTTTGTGTTTAACACCTGAGGTGGTGGTATTGTCTTGAAGTGAGCTCTGCCATCTGAACTCCTCGTTCCAGCAGAGTACGCAGCCCCGTTCCTTAGCCATTGTGTGAGCTGTCATGGAAGCAGAGAGTTAGGAAAGAGACCTAAGGGAAGAGATCTGATGCGTGACTGCCCGGATCTCTTGTTGACCACCTCTGTGCTGGAGAGCAGGGTTAGGGTCTAGAAAGGAGCAATGCGAGGGTGGTTTTTCTGGCTGTGTTTGGGTGCATTTGCCTCACCTGCAGCGGGCTCTGCTGCCCCCTACCAAGCCGCAGCCACTGTTAACAGCAATGGGAGCCGCGGGCTGAAGCCGTGAAGAATGCGTTATGTTTTGTTAGTACCTGAAGATCTCATTTCTGTTGTCACTCCTGATCACTCGTGCTGTAATTCTGACTCACAAGAGGGAATCTGCAGCTGGAGCAGCGTTCTCGTTAAAGGCAGAGGAAAACCTCAGAAAGATCCCGTTTAGTTTCACGATGGCGATGAAGAAAGTGCCTGCATTTCAGAATGCAAATTACGCGTTTAGACATATAACGGTCCCAGTGACTTTAATCTGTTCCACCATAGGAGCGCTTCTGATTTCAAAGTATGGAAGAGGCACAAAGTGGGAAGTGTTTTGGTTGTTTTCTCAAGATCCATTTCCTCCTGTTGGAAGGTGTGTGTTTCCTGCGGTACAGCTGCAGGAACTGCTCATCCTGCAGGTGCCAAAGCCAATTCGCTGTGTCAAGCATGGTGTTAGAGAGCATGGTTGTGCTGAAATCCGTTCCATTAGGTGCTGAAGAGCGAAAGACCTAAAATACCCATACATGTCTTACGTTTCTTCTCTGTCCATGATGTGTGTCTGCCTTTACACAGACATGTCAATGTGGAATTTAGCTTTAACCTGCATGGGTGCATGTGGAACTCCTGGGACATGGGATGCATTTTTGCACAGCGCCACGCCTGCGCCATAGTCTGAACTCCAAGCGGAGCATTGTGTGGTGGTTCTGCTAAGTGTCCTGTGGTTCGCATTCATGTGTTGAGCTCAGTGCTCATTTGGGGTAGAGGCAAATGAGTGTCTCTGAGCAAAGCAGAGTGAGCACAGCCAGTGGTAAAACATAAAGACGTAGTCAGAAAAGGTGTTCAATCGAGTGCTTCTTAAGCGCTACCCAACAGTATTGGCAGAAAGTGCTTAGGAAGGCCATGGAACTGTCCGGGTTGTGAGAAGTTCCTAGAGTAAGCGCAGTTTATGCCATTTGGGGAAATCATATCACCCTGTTAAATCCTAAAACCCACACCCGTGCATTAACCCCTCTGCTCACATTGTTTGTTCAGAGGTTGTATGTAATGGAGAAACAGCTTTTCAAAGCAAGCGTTTAATTGAGGCTCTCATTAGTGTAACTTTACTCCTTTTATGTGTTAAATAGATGAAAAGGAGCTAACCAGAGTACAGAATTCCAGCGTGTGTCCACTCACTCTCTGATTTTAAGAGAATTAGATCTTGGTGTAATTTTTCTGCTTACAGTATACGGGCTTGCAAAGTGTTGAAGCAACAGATGTTGGCAGAGCTCAAAAAGAATACAAAGACATTTCACTCTGCATATATAAAACAAAGGCTAAAGTTTGGGCAGATCTCTGTCTGGCAGACTTTCTATCTCTTAGGTCATAGAGAGAAAGCTTTTGGCACTGGCTTTTTGGCAAAAAGCTTTGTCTGGAAACATATTTAGTCAGCATGTGAAATATGATAGCCCTGGTACCGCAAATGTGTCTGAAGATACTCTAATAGCGTTAGGCTTCAGCCCCATCTGGTGTTGGAACAGGATTGCTATATTAGTTTTCCAGCATAGGAGAGCCCTTTGCCAAAACACAGAGCAATACGTGAGGAGACTGACAAATCCACACAAGTGCCTGGTTTACTAATGGCTTCTATTGTTTGCTGCACTGATAAAAACCAGTTGTGCCCATGGTGAATTCCAGCACCGGCGTCCCGCTGCTGAGTTACTAACCACGAGCTCTAGAGAAAGCTGCCTCTTTAACTGAACAAGTTTATTAATGCCCTTTCGCTGTACCTGTGTAAGCAGCAAGTAGATTTTCACCTGAAGCCTGTAAGAATAGAAACTGATTGCTTTTCAGTGCCTGTGTTTACAGAAGCAGCTGTGGACATACAGAGCCTTTCACCTCCGTCAGATGCCTCCAATAATTTGAGTTATGCAACAGTGACGGAGAGAGCAGACTTGTGGATTTGGCTTAGAAGGCTTAAAATCCTCAGGCATTAATTCATGAAACTTTCAAATCCTGGCTACTCCAATGACTGTAAAGCACAGCAGATTGGTGTTTGCTTTTTACTTCAGGCTGATCAGTTCAGGAAATAAAAAGGTTCGCTTTGGAAGAGATGTTCAGTTCTTTTTCAGTTATTTCTGGAGGGCTTAGGTAGAAAAGCTGCACATGAAACAAATCAGGGACTAAAAATCCATAGCTTTGTTTTGAGGCTATGGGACTGGTTTCTGCCGCTAGTGAAAGCTAAAGGAGAAGAAACAGTGACTTTCTGGGAAGGTTCCCCAGCATTTTGATGTGACTTTTCCAGGAGGGCAGTGCAGCCCGAGTCTTCAACCCAATACCTGTCCCGTTATTATGTGACTCTGATGGGAAGGGTGCTGGAATGGCAGAGTTTGGAATTGCTTGAACATATTTTGTCATTGAAGCTGAGCTCGTTCACATTTGAAGCTAAAACAAAGGATCTCAGTTGCATTTAGGAGAGTAAACATACTCTTAATTTCCTGTCTCATGTTCAAGTGGTTATGTTGAAAGCGATGTGCGATAATCTTCGCTTTTATATCCTCTTCCTAGCATTTGTTTTATTGGGCAAAATTAAAGGTCAATGGTCCTGAACTAGTCAAGAGAATTATTCTCAGTTCTCAGTCGTTGCCATTTCTCTCTCTCTTGCTCTGCTTTCAGTAATACAGGGCTCAGCTGCCAAAGCTTTAATTCTTATGGATGACACAAATGATATTTACGACTCTTTCTGCATTTCAGCTGCATAGTTTTGTGAATGTAGGTAAAACGAGCTAGCACCACAGCAAAAGGCTGCTTGCTCGTGCCGGGCGGTTCATAGCATAGAAAATAGAAGTGTAATGATCAGCCTGTGTTTTCCCTGTTCTTATCCTCATTCTCTTCTGTGTTTCAGAATGATCACTGCTCAAGCCAGGAGTCACACGAAGTGAACAGAGTGGAAACATATGGGTGGAATTCTTACCATGCACTGAAGCACACAGCAGCCAGCGCAGAGCTCTGGGAAAATGTCTGCTTGCAGCACGTTCACTGAGCACGTCTGGAAGCCTGGTGAATGTAAGAACTGCTTCAAGCCCAAAAGCTTGCATCAGTTACCCCCCGTGTCCGAAAAGAAAACCCTGTCGCATGCAAATCTGAAAGCCAATGCAAACCAAAGCAACAGCCAGCGTGGGAGAAATACAGGAAGCTTCCGACCGCCCGTGGCAAAGAAGCCCACGATAGCTGTGAAACCCACCATGATGGTAGTAGATGGGCAGGGTGTATGTGGCGAGATCAGCACACCGGATCTTTGTGAGAATAAAGCAGTGCCTGCAGGTTGGAACCGAAACAAAGCTGTCTTGAACAAAAAACCACTGAACAATAATAATGAAGATGAAATTGAGGGTTATAGCCATGTGCATAGGCCTTATGGCAACAACGATGGTGTAGGTAAGATACCAAATAACAATAATAATGGACTGACCGAAGTTTTGAAGGAGATCGCGGGTTTGGATAGCACACCTCAGCTAACGGGAAGTGAAACCAACTCGAGAGAAACCTTCTTGGGGAGAATAAATAATTGTTATAAGAAGTCATTGGAAAGAAAGATCCCTCCAAGCTGCATGATGGGTGGAATGAAGGATTCACACGGTAAGCACGTTATTCTGAGCGGAAGCACTGAAGTCATAAGCAATGAAGGTGGACGTTTCTGTTACCCAGAGTTCTCCAGCGGAGATGAGAGTGAGGATGACACGTTTTTTGGCAGCATGCAAGAAGAGCATGAGAGCTGGGATGAAAGTGATGAGGAGCTGCTAGCAATGGAAATTCGTATGAGGGGCCAGCCTCGCTTTGCTAATTTTAGAGCTAACACCCTGTCTCCCGTTCAGTTCGGTGTTGACAAGAAATGGAATACCGTGCCCCTCAGAAACAAGTCTCTCCAGCGGATCTGTGCCGTAGATTATGACGACAGTTATGATGAGATTTTAAATGGTTACGGGGAAGAGGCTGTGATTCTTTATGGGCAGGAGAGCATGCAGAGCATGGTATCTTCTGATTCTACATCCCCCGATTCTTCCTTGACAGAAGAGTCTCGTTCTGGAACAACCAGCAGCTCTTCACAGAAGCTCTGTAACGGAGGGCTGTCTCCAAGTACTCCTCAGGACCTCAAACTGATTGAACCCGAATATGAAAGTCTTTGTGACAGTCAGCAAGTGAAAGATGTGTCAAAAGCCCCCCGAAATGTGCCGAAAAGCCTGGAAACTCACAAGGCAGTCCTTGCACTTCGACTGGAAGAGAAGGATGGGAAAATTGCTGTGCAGACTGATAAGCAAGAGAATAAAGGTCCTTCGGATGTTGCTGGTCAAGCTGTAACTATAAATTTGGTGCCTGTGGAAGAGCAAGCTAAACCTTACAGGGTGGTCAATATGGAACAACCAGTTTGCAAGCCATATACCGTAGTAGATGTATCAGCTGCCATGACCAATGAATGTAAGGAGAATCAGCCTGAAACCTCAGAAACCAAAACTACATCCTCTAACTCAAGCTCACCAGTAACTCCAGGCACACCTATTACATCCTCTGCCGCATCGCCTGTACGAGTGAATGCTAACCTGAAAAAATCCAGTGCAATCAGGTATCAAGAAGTGTGGACTTCTAGCACTAGTCCAAGACAGAAGATACCTAAGGTGGAGTTAATTTCCAGCAGCTCAGGACCTTCTGTTCCCCCCAGGAAGACAAGCCACAAGTCAGCTCCTACTTCGCCTACAGCTACAAACGTTTCTTCCAAAACTATCCCGGTTAAGTCTCCCAATTTATCTGAAATAAAATTCAACAGCTACAACAACGCTGGCATGCCACCTTTTCCTATTATCATTCATGATGAGCCCACCTATGCTAAGAGTTCCAAAAATGCTATTAAAGTTCCTATCGTAATCAATCCAAATGCGTATGATAACCTGGCTATCTATAAAAGTTTCCTGGGGACCAGTGGGGAGCTGTCCATCAAAGATAAAACTACCAGTGTAATAAGCCACACATATGAAGAAATAGAAAGCAAAATGACTGAAGCCGTAGGAAGTAAACCCAGTGAACTTTCCCAAGCGAAGGGGGTGGCTAATAGCTCTGAATGCAGGCTGGGTTCTGTGGCTCAAAAGGTCCAAGAGTTTAATAGCTGTCTCGGTAAAAGTCAGATATCGCCACAGAGAAGCCATAGTTCTGACCACAGCTCCCCACCAAGGGTTCAGAAGACAACACAAGAGCCTGCAGCAAAACCAGACCTAAAGCCAGAGGCTTCTGTTGGCAGCAGCAGCGGCAGAGAGAACGCAAGCACGGTGCTTTCACAGATCGTGGCTTCTATCCAGCCCCCGCAGTCTCCTCCTGAAACGCCTCAGTCTGGACCCAAGTCCTGTAGCGTGGAAGAACTGTATTCCTTACCCCCTGATGGAGATGCTACTAAAAACACCCTGGCACGACCCAAATCTCTGTTTACATCACAGTCTGAAATAGAGGCATCCAAGACGGCGGAAAACACTGCCATTAAGATGCAGAAAGATTCACTTTCACAGCCAGCTGTCACTCACTCTCCAAAGCCAGTGAGAGCCTCCCCAAACACCACAAGTCCCAAAACAGAGCAAGCACCGCCATTTCCTCCTCCTCGGTCCACTTCTTCGCCCTATCACGCAAGTAACCTGCTGCAAAAGCATTTCAGCAACTGGAGCAAACCAAACAGCCCCACCAGGTCGACAGAGGCTGAGTCAATCCTCCATTCAGAAGGGCGGCGAGCTGCTGATGCGAAACCCAAACGCTGGATATCGTTTAAGAGCTTCTTCCGCCGCAGGAAAGCTGATGATGAGGAAGACAAAGAGAAGGAACGAGAGAAAGGAAAATTGGTGGGTCTCGATGGAACCGTTATACATATGCTCCCCCCTCCTCCAGTTCAGCGTCATCACTGGTTCACTGAGGCCAAGTCAGACTCCAGTGAGAAGCCGTCGATCGTTTTCATGTATAGATGCGAACCAGCACAAGCCGAACCAAAGGCTGAGCATCAGAACAAGAGTGGGGTGGAATCCACTATTGCGGACGTGCTAGCGAGAGACAAAGGAGAAGCACAAGAGAAGCCTGCAGAGAGCTTGGATCAGAAACCAGTGAGCCATTCATCACCACCTCAGATTCCCAAGAAAATCCCCAGGTACTGCTCATCTTTTTTAGTCACTTACTCATTGTGAACTGCCCTGTATATACTGCTGAAAAGGGGAGAGGATAAGGAGGTTTATTGCATTAAGTTTAAGTTTATTTATATCAGGTAACTTAAAGCATACTTTTAAAATCTTTGAGTTACATTGGATAGCAGAAAAAGTTAAGAAAAATGGGTTAGAAGGAGTAGCTGGCATTCGGATTTGCACTGCAGGTTCGCTCATATGTCACAATAGCCATGTTACATTGAATCAGATACATTTCCCTGAATTTCCAGTTTAAGAAAGGGCTCCTGCATTTTAGGGAACTAAAGACTTTCTCTGCAGAAATAGAAGGCAGCTATTGAAAAATATAACAGAAATGGAAAGGTCTGTGACTCACAAAAGGTGGTGTGCTAACTTTATCTTGCATACCCAAGAACACAATAGATGCAAATTAACTTGATGCCACACTGCAACATCACTGCAGCACTCCCAAAATAAACCATGTAAAAAAAGTAATAATAGAAATAGATTATCTATAAAATATCTCCATCTTGCAAGGCCTTTAGTGACGAATATACTTTGTCCCCTGATGGCACTGCATTCAGTAGGGCTGGGAGCTCCAGTTAAGCCTGACAGTTTTGTCTGGTGGTTTCATTGACACATTTGAGAGGTGGCCAATGCCAGCCTCAGGAAGTTCAACAAGGCCAAGTGCAAGGTCCTGCACCTGGGTCGGAGCAATCCCAGGCACAGCTACAGATTGGGCAAAGAAGAGATTCAGAGCGGCCCTGCAGAGAAGGACTTGGGGGTGTTGGTTGATGAGAAAATGAACATGAGCCGGCTTCAGTGTGCTCTCGCAGCCCAGAAAGCCAACCGTATCCTGGGCTGCATCAAAAGGAGCATGACCAGCAGGTCCAAGGAGGTGATCCTGCCCCTCTACTCTGCTCTTGTGAGACCTCACCTGGAGCATTGTGTGCAGTTCTGGTGTCCTCAACATAAAACGGACATGGAACTGTTGGAACAAGTCCAGAGGAGGGCCACGAGGATGATCAGGGGCCTGGAGCACCTCCCGTATGAAGACAGGCTGAGGAAGTTGGGGCTGTTCAGCCTGGAGAAGCAGCAATGGGTTTAAACTAAAACAGAGGAAGTTCAGGTTAGATGTAAGGAAGTTCTTTCCTGTAAGGGTGGTGAGGCACCAGAATGGGTTGCCCAGGGAAGTTGTGAATGCTCCATCCCTGGTGGTGTTTAAGGCCAGGCTGGACAGAGCCTTGGGTGACATGGTCTAGTGTGAGGCATCCCTAGCCATGGCAGGGGGTTAGAACTGGATGATCTTAAGGTCCTTTTTAACCCAAACCATTCTTTGATTCACTGTTTCAATTTCTGTGAAAGTATTTGGCCAGCAGATGCTTATTTTACTCTATAAGTCTGTGGCAGTTGAATGTTTCAGGTCTGCCTGTTGGTTTAAAGGTCTGTTTGTTTCCTTATCAAGGGTACACATGCTTTCTTGGCTGCCTCTGAACACAAAGCAGTGTGTTTACTTCAAGATATGCATTGTTTTCAACATACCTCTGAGTTCCTGCAGCTCATGGCAGTGCATAACCTAAGAGGGCTGGAGACACTTGTTGCAGTCAGTCCCATGGGCAGAATAGGCATTTCACTGAGTAGAGACCACAGCTGTGGATGTATCCAAATGTCTTCCAATGTTGTTATACACACCAATTCCGAAATAGCTTCAAACTTGCATTATTTAATGCATTATAACAATAACTTAGTGGTAGGAAATGAAAAATGTTGTGAAGTTTGAGCTATGAGCCTCAGAAAATGTATCGTGGCCAAAGTTTAGTTTTCTTTCTCCATTGTCTATACAAAAAAGTTGCAGTGAATTTTAGTTAAAATGGTTTTAAAATTGACTTAACTGATAGAATCCTCTTTGTGAGCACAGTTTGGAGTTTACCAGCCACTGACTGCTGCTTGTCTTAAAGAAAAGTAACTGTTCAGACTAACCAGGAGAGACCATTTGCACCAAGTAATTAAATCACTTCTGCATCGCCTCTTGGGAACACTGATACAGCATTCTGATGAGGATCAGGACTACCTTTCAGACTGTTTGCCTTTTGGCAGAGGTGGACAGCATTGGGGTTTGTAATGTAAGGTGGTAATAGTGTTTATCATAGTATGATGTAAAGCTGGTGTCTGTAGATTTACATTTGAAGTAATTGCCCCAAATACAAGCTAGGATACTCTCCAAAACCTCAGAGGACTGCCTGTTGCTACAGACTTGGTTGAATTGCAGTCTCAAGGTCAAGGGGTTTGTTTTAAAAAGGGAAAAAAGGTCCCTGAAAATTAACAAATGGGGTTTAAAAAGTCCCAGTACAAATTGTGGGGCTGAGTTTCAGAAAGACGAAGCAGTTATGGAGCTGTAAGTGTTCAGCATCTCTGCAAGACGTATGGTACCACAATAACACAGGGGTGTGGGCAATGACAAAAGGGGGTGCCCCAGTATTTACAGGTTAAGGCTGAAAACTGGGGAATATACCCCGGGCTGGAATAACCCTTGATAGGAGTCTAATCTCTGTAGACCTTCCCTAAATGAAATGGGGAGAAGTAGGTAACTTTGAAGAGCAAGTTAAAGAACTGGAGATGTTTGTGCCCTCAACCCCCCTTTAAAAGAACCATTTTTTTCTGTTACCCCCAGGAGAAGCTAGAGAAAATGAGCTTGTACCAACATTTTTGTTTCTAGCAGCATTAGCATCAGGAGATGCACTTGCTCCCACCTCCTTAGTGCCCCACTCTTGTGGTGGCAAGACGGATAGATTAATTGTAGCTAAAATCAGTACTCACATCAGCTTTATCACTAATTGGAATTAAAATGAGATGGGTTTGGAGCAGCACAGTTAATGATGCAGCAGTTGTTCTCAGCAAAACCTAAAATTTACCTCTAAAAATAAAACGTGCGATTTTTGCCTACCTCAGTGTAGTTGATGAGGTTGGTACAGCACAGCGTGGCATCCACACAGCACAAGCTTAAACAAAAGAGATTCATCAAAGGCTTTGTTATCTAGTGGATCAGGCTGTTGCTACTGGAATTTCACAAGATAAAGGCTTCTCTTCACCTTTATAGAGAGATCACTGTAGCACCTTTTTAGATTGAGATGTTTCCTAAAAGAAAACTGCAGAACAGCCTTCTGATTCTTCTCCTATCTTCATAAACCACAGCAGAGCTGAACTGAAACATCATTCAGCACTGGTTTAGATAGCAGTGCCTTTGTAAATCAAGGTACAACTGATTTGTGCACAGCCATTTCCATTTCAGTTATGTATTAAACTGAATAGCTTCCTTTCATAGCTACAAGTCAGCCATAACTTTCCTTTATAGGATCTTTGGGCCAGACTTGGATGAACTAAAGATAAAACTGTATGTTTACTGAAGTACTTCTTTCACATAGTGAGGTCTGCATATTGGTTCCATTCTGCTTTAGATAAGAAAGCATTAATTCACAGCTAAAGCTGGGATTACCAATCTAATTCCTAAAAAGGTGTGAAAAGCATTGGAGCTTGTAATCTATACATCTGAGTTCTGTTGTTCTGTAGCTGCAGAAGGTCACTACGCTGTTGTTGTATCTTGCTTCCAAAAGGGGTGAGATGCTTAAACATGCTTTAAAGATTAGTTTTGAACATTTCTCTTAAAAAGCATCACAGCTACACATTACCTCAGCCATTGGCCCTCTTTTAAGGCTATTTTTTGTTAAAATAGCTCCTGGGTGTTTCACTGGACACTTTTTATGGGCTCTATATTTATCAGAGGACGTAGGTATCAAAGCTTTAGGAAATGCCTTGTTATCCATCAAATCTTACCACAGTGCCACACTTGTAGGATGAAGTTCACCTTGAGTAACTTCCAGCCAGATTGCTGCTCCTGGAATGAACACAGATGTCAGTGATGGGAGAATCTTATAGAGAACTGGCCAAAAACTTGCACAGTTCCTGCCTGCCATGGGAGCATTTCAGGAGTAGAAGTGAATCTCAAGTGCTTTTTGTTGTGCTGCCTGCCTTGAGGCTGCTGACAACTGCTAGCACTGTTTGCTTTACATTACAAATGTGATTTCTAGAATCCAAGCCAGGCATTGAATTTCCATATACAGGCAATGGAGAAAGACAGTTCCAGTGAGGTGATTTGGAGCACCAACACTTAAAAGGTCCCAAATGGGTTATTTCTTCAGTGGCTTTTTTAGCAATTTCTTTTATGCCATTAAGTGTTATTTAAGGGGAGGGGGGGAGGATAAAATAGGTGACTGGGGCTTGGGGAGTGCCACAGCGCACATCATCTGTGGCCTTCTGAACCTGAGCAGTGTATGGAATGGAGCTCTCCTGAGTCAGTGGGATAGGAGCCATGACATTACTGTGAGTTCTCTGGGTGGCTAGAGGAATATGGATGTTGTAACAGGTTACTCAGTAAAAACAACTGCAAGCATTGTTCTTCAAAAATGTCCTTATGTGTTAAGACCAAGATTGCAGCCAGAGGCAGGCAGGAATAACCACCACGGCCACATTCCCCTTTCTCACCGTCATTGATCTAATCCTGCAGATTCCACAGCTGCTTGAGAACAAAATCTTGTAACTCACAGTAGGGCTCCATTCAAAACAAAGTCCTTCCCACTTTGGAGGACCTCTTGTGTAAGTCTTAAGGTAAGGTTCTAACCTGAATCCAAAACACTTGAAGTGTGGCTTGCATAAATTTGTGAGGAGGATTCAAGGATGTTGTAGAACAAAAGCAAAACCTTGCTCGAGCAAGTCTACTGAAAGGGGAGAAATGCCCAACGGAAACCTTCATGTGGAACTATCAGCTCCCCCATCTCCTCAAATCCATCTTGATTTGCTTTTCTCTAGGTACTAGCAAGGCTTATTTACCTTAGCAGCACTCAGCAGTGCTTTTAAAAGGATTAACCACCTATCTTACATGGTTTCATCAATGAAAAGCTTGGGTGGGACTTTTCTCTAGCGCATCCCTCTGCTAACAGAAGTGGGAATCATGCACATTCATTAAGCAAGAAGTTTAGTAACATTTATGTGAATACCTGTAAACACCAAGCACTGCTAAAGAACCGAGCAGAAGGGATTTTACCATTTATTATTTTATAAGTTTAGATTAAGGAATGGTAAATCATGTATTATTGTGCTTACCTCCTCTGATACAGCCTGGAAAATGGGAAGACTGAGAACTTAAAATGGATAAAGACAAATGTCTCTTTTAGAATGCACAGTTAATCTGTAGAACCCATTGCCATCAAGTTTCACTGACACTAAAGAGCTTAGCAGGATGTCTTTACTGGATTATCAGATGTGCTCTCTTTATCCATGCAAACATCACTTTATACCAGATTTAAAACAAAATACATAAATTCCCATACTTCAAGACTAATCCACTTCTAAATCAATAAGAAATGGGAATAAACTTGATGGCTTAGTTAGTGCAGATGGTCATTTGAGAAGTTTCTTTCACTTTCTTCTTACATGATTATTTCTGGCTGACTGGGGTGATGAGGAACTGAACTGCATGAGCCACTGCATAAGTACACCCATGTGTACTCTGACTGAAACCTGGGCACTCATGGCCTTGGCCTAGTGTTTCGCAGGAATGAAGTGGTCTCTGTTCCGAGTAGAAGTTCCTGTGTAAGGAGGCCTTGACTGCCTTCAAGCCATGAACCTCTGCATTTTTCCTCAAGCATTACTCAGTCAATTTAGGCTTTATATTAGCTTTATTAGTTTAAAAGTGTTGGGCCTGAGGGGACCTCAAAGGGATCTCTTTGAAACTAACTATATCTAGAAATTACACAGATTTTTTTGTGTAGAACTGAGTCATCTGCCTTGTCAGGCTCTCTCATCTCAAACTGTCTACTGCTTTGCTGATGTCCACTGAGGGAGGAGATCAGAGCCTCAGCTGGGTCGAAGGCCACATCAGCTTTCCTCTGTTTCTGTCTCTAGTTTCTGCCACTTGGATTTATGTGCTGTCTTGCACGGAGCTGTACTCCCTCAGCTTGACCTCTAGGTCTGACCCTAACTCAGGAATGCACTCTCAGAATCACTTCTTATAAGTATTCTGCTTTCTCTCCTCCTATTCATTGCTGCTTATGAATCACGCTAATTGAGAAGGTGTGATCTGAATAGAGGAAAATACAGGTCACACAATAGCTGTGGTTCCACTGTCCTCATGAAAATCAACACACTGCGCAGGCTGCTTTCCGGGTTCTTGTTATTCCCAAAAGACCGAGGCGAGTTAGAGCACATCATCTTTTTGGCTACCCTCCAAAAGCTGTGCAGGAGGAGAGCCTGAGGGAAGGAGTCAGGGGCATTTGTCCCCACAGAAGAAAACCACTTTTAAAACCATTTTGAGCTTGTGTGCATGTGAGTGACAAGCATGCGAATTCAGTGGGACGTGAATTGGAAGGACGGTCATTTTTATGGCGAGCAGAGTTCCCCGAGGTAATTAATTTCCTATGAAGTTTAGGTTTGAAATAAAAAAGGGAAAAGAACAAGGCTTGGACAGAGGAGGCTGCACCCACTATGGTAAAAGCTAAATACGTGCTCTTATGCAAGGCATCAAAGAATCCATCCTGGCAAAATAGCTATAAATATCCCAAATAAGGAGATAGCTTTAAGTATCACTTGCTATCAACAAGCAGATACAAAGTTAGGCAAAACCAGGCTTTAATAGCTGTAATCTCAGAGAACTGCTTGTTTATCAGCTGCTCTACTTTTCTTGAAAACTGCTGCTTTTAACTGTTTAGGCTACTCCGCGAAGCAAAAGCAATTGGGAATTTGGTTCCTGCAGCTTACAGGGTGAGGATGTTTTCCCCTTTTGCTCCTTCTGGGTTCTGTCGGCGCTGGTCACGGGTTGGCATTTTGCGTGCGGGTCGCTGCACCTCGTACGCGAGCTGGATCGCTCCATCCTTTCTGTTCAGTTACAGGGAAGCTTTTCCCCGCAGATTTCATGGCCTGACACCTAAGTGCTGCGATTGAAAATGTATCAGATTGACACACGAAGACTGGCTGGGGTACAGATTTGAGATATTCACTTACTTTTACCAGCGGCTTAGTCAAAGTTCTTAAAACTCCTCTTGAAATCTGAACCTGCTTTTCCTTAGCTAATTAACATGACTAAGACCATAGCTGTCATACCAGAACAGTGATGTAGCAGACTCTGAACTGTTTTCGACTCAGGAGGCAGTGGAAGAGTTAAGAAGGCAGGGCTGTAACTGAGTGGTTTCCTGGGGCGCTTTGGCAAGTCCCTGGGACCAACCCCCTAAGGTAAACATTAAGGTGCAGTAGGTGTATCACTCTGTGCAGAGTTCAGCCCTGTTGCTTACAGCTTGCACAACTTGTAGCACATCAGAACACTGTGGGATCAATGGCTCGCCAGAGTTTCAAGACATGATTAAAAGACTCAAGAAGGCCCTGAAAGAATTTCCTTTAATGGGGAATTGTGTGAGTGAGTACAGTGGGTGAGTTGGTATTTTTTTTTCTTCCTTCCTTTCTAGCTGTTGGTTTACTTTGGCAAAATGCTTCTGAGCTTAGGTTTAGTGAATGTGCTTGCATGTGTCTGGTTTGGAGAATGAGTATGTTCTGTACCTCACCCATCGGTACTAAAAACTTACTTGGAGATACGGTAATTCCTGGTCTGTGGCAATGACAGAACTGTAAAGCTATTAGAACCTAGTTTTTCCTAAAGAAAGTATTCCTGTTGAGGAATGCAGGTATGTATCTGATTTACAGCAACTACAAGCCTTTAGATGATTTTTTCATCATCTTGAGAGCCTTGTTACTGCTTTACTTTCATGTATGCTTTGCTCTGGAATTACGCGAGGTTAACTCTTTCTCGTGGATATATTTATGGCACATGGAATGTTCTTCACACCGTTCCTATGCATGGTACTAAAAACATACGAAAAATTTTATTCTGATTAAAGATTACATCTTTTTGAACTTCTGCCATTTTTTCCTCTTTTACTAACGAGGTCTAATGAGCTTGGTTTGTATCAGCCTGCAGTTAGAATTCATGAGTCTGAGTAGAAACGGCATGTGCGCACTGCACCGTACATGGAGCCTTGTGTTATGCAAAGCACTGGCATGTTTTAATCTTTGTAGTCTGGGATTGCTGGAAGATTATGTACCGTGATTTTCAGTAGTTTGGCTTTGCCATAGAGACATAAGCCTGTAATTTATGTAAAGTCTTTGAGGAAGTTTTATATCTTTACCACACAAATTAATTATCTGCCCAGATGTATGATGTGGTGCTCATCCTGCGAAGGAAGCGTTACTCCGATCCCTTGTGGAAGTCACGAGTACTTAAAATTCTTGCTTCTATTTGGTTAGTGAGCAGGACATTGAGGTTTGGCCTACAGTGAGTACTTGCTTCTGTGAGAGAGAGCATAAAGGCACAGAAATATTTTTGCTCCAACATGTTTTTGTGGCATATTACTGATAATTGTTGCTGTTTTCAGTAGGATTGGGGTTTTTAATAAACCTGGATAGTTTTTAAAATATTGCACAATTTTTAAATCATACCGCAGTAAATGTATCCATGGCAACTGATGGAATCCCTGATTTTCACACTTTTAAAATGTATAAGTCTTCACAATTTGGTTCAAACCTCATAGCTGTGAGCGAGCACAGAGGAACGTCTTCATGGCCTTTTCCAATTGGTCTAACGCAGATGGATTTTAATCCTGGAGAATTTTACATGGGAAATACATTACTGGCTTAGCTAAGCTACCGGTCTGTTTCCCAGCGTGTCAATTCCCCAATTCCTACCAGCACATGAAAATGTATCATTACAGTTGTATGCATTTATTAAGATTTCACAGCCCCCTTGCTATACCTTGGTATCTTCGATTAAAGCAAAATCACTGATTGGTGAAAAGCACCTTAAATTCAGCTGTTGTCCTATGAGCCCTACATGTTTTATGCAGAATCATGCCTACATATACAGGCGCATGTATCTTGATCGTAGTCGAGCGTAAAACATATTGTTACCCCTTTTGTATGAAAGGCGTGAACCTTTCTTCCTGTTACTATTTCAGTCTAAAGTTGTTTCTTCTTATTAAGGAAAATAAATATTACAGAAAGTTGTTTTTTAAAGGGAAGGGTGAACACAGCTTTCCTACTTTACCAGTTCATTCCCTTTCCTGAAGACATTTAATGCCTCATCTGGTATTCTGCCAGTAGGATCCAGCACCAAGCTTTGGTCTCCAGGTGATTTTGTCTTGTTTCGTTTCAGTCAAGTGCCCGATGATACGACACTGGAGGATTTGTCCCCTCGTGTTCCCAGAGCTGTGTTTGTGAAGCAGGACAATGGTGGCAGTGCCTCAGTCATACCGGTATCATCTCTCCGTGGCCCACAGGCGGAGGAAGAAAAGGAAGAAACTTCGCATTCTCCTGACTTAAATGCTTGCAGTGCTACGTACAGCAATTTAGGTAAGCGTGTTCTCAGAGAGGAAGATTTAAGTTATCTCAGGCCTTACACACCTTTCTAGGGCATGAAAAACCTTTGGAACAGCTCGACACACTTCCATAAGGTTAGTTTTTAAAGACAGCCTTTTAAATATGAATTTAACTATTTAAAATAATATGCATTGATAATAAATTTAAATCTTAATTTATATATTAATGGAAAACAGTTTTGTTGTCTCATTCTGAGATACACAACCAAGAAAATGACGATTCGCACACTCGAAGGTTTTCTTTCCTGTGATTTTAAAAGTATCTTTTAATTGCTCTCAATGATAAACATCTCACATACTTTTAAGAGACACATTGTTTGATCTGTTTGGAGGAGCTTTTATCAAAGGAGTTTAACACACAGAGCAGGGAGCCTTTTAGGATGCTTTACTTTAGAGCTTCAGTGACTTCTAAAATATTTGTAGCCATCTTCTGTTTGCTGCAGCATTTCTCATCCCAGTCCGAGAGTTTACTGTTGCTCCTTCAGAAAAGTTGAAGGTATGAATGTCCCGAAGGTACTGCACGGTCTATTCAACTACCGCTGAATTCCTGACGCGTATTAAGAAGATACATGTATGCAGGGCTTCTATGGGAAATAAGTGAGCAAGACAAATAAGCATCTCCTGAGATATACTGTCAATATTATCAGCCTCATTTTGTAAAGCACTTTGATTTGAAGTACTGTGAATTCAGGAATACTTACAGCCATATTTTCTAAAAGGACAAAAATCTCTCATGTATTATGTTCAAGAACATCTGAACACAGGTGTTTCTGTAATACTCCAACCCTGTATTATGTATTAAGCATCTGGACAACTTATTAAGCATTTGGACAAGAGTAACCTGACTGCACTGAGCTGGCTCACACAAACAGGGGGTTTGGCACGTCCATACAGGTTTGAGGGATCAAGGACTGCATTTCAAAGCTTCAGGTGCATACGTTCCTTAGACATTCAGTGATATTGCTGCGTTTTTTTTCCTGAAATGTGAATTAGTGGCCAACTTATTAATGTGTTCTGCTACTAAAACATTCATTAGGTGGTGTTTATAAAGCATAAAGAGGAAAAATATCCTGCCCAAGAATGCTGTTAACCTCCAGCAGGGGATTGTAACTTCAGGGAAGAAAACCAGTATTTATATTTGTATGGTGAACTATTGAAAGATCCAATGAATTGTTTTCATATCTATATGATATACATATATATGTGTATCTGTATATTTTCTGAATTTAGGACATAGCTATGTTACAACAGAATCCAGTCAGTAAATCTAGCCACACCAAAACTATTTACAGCATTTGTGCTTAACCAAACTGACATGTAAAAGGGTAAAGCTAAGATATCATTTAATGTATGAAATATCACTTATTCCTCATGCTGAGATTGCTGGTTTTTAGCCAGAGTGCTGATACAGCCCAGCAATTACTTGTATTTCATAACCAAAGTAATGCTAGTGTGAAGCTTCTGTTCCAATCTGTACTCAATTTAGCTCAGTTTTAGCAAGAGGTTACACCTGATGGCAGCTGCTTCACCGTACAGAATTAGACGTGCTTTTGTTGGTAGATCCCTGTCCTCCCCGTGGCATCTCACAAACTGAGAGTAGCCAACTCCTGGGAAAGGCAATAAAACACCATTAAACACTGGAACATGTTGCCCAGGGAAGTTGTGGAGTCTCCTTCTGTGGAGAGATGCAAAACCCAGCTGGACATGGGCCTGGACACCCTGCTCCAGCTGTGACTCTGACTGAGCAGAGAAGGTTGGACCTGACCAGCTCAAGAAGTCCCTTCCAACCTAAATGCTTCACCGAAATCACTTCCATCTGTCCTTGTTTTGGGCAGTGCTTTTTCTGTGTAGAACTGTATAAAACTTGACTCTCAGCATTCTATTCAAAATCTTCTCCTCATCCTTGGTCGACTTTTCAGATTTGGGGTCACCAAAGTAAGTTTTAGGTTGGAAAGAGTTAAAGTAACTTCTAGGCTTGGCAAGCCTGCTGCTTGTTGTTAAAAGCATTGCTACCCTAAATGGCACTGAGCTCTCTGGCTGCTGTTCAAACCTTCCTCTGGTTTATTCAAGCAGCCTCACTAATACAGATAGCTATCAAGAGATTACTAGGTAGGAATAGAGAATAATTCCTACTTGTTAGCACATCGTACATCACCAAGCAGCAAAATCATAGATTTTGTAGAATTGACAAATACAGATCTACATAACTGAAAGAAAGGGTAATAGAAGAATTTACACCACGTTTGACTCTTGCTTCAACTGCAATTGTTTTTACAGTTACCTTTTTTATAGCTACATCCTACAGCCTGTAGTTTGGAAAATATATTGTGCCCATTTCAATTTGCAGCATATAATGCACAATATTCACTTTCTAAATACTGATATAATGCATATTCTAAGGGGGTTTTATTGAAAAGCAGATAATACTATGTCGTTACCTTGATAAATGTCTGATCTGCAGTTGTGACACATCACATGAAATTTTATGAACAGAAATTACGGCAAGCTTTGGTAAACTTTCATCTGCAGTCAGGTAGTGGTTTGTATTGGGTATTGCCCTCACATATAGCTGGTTTTGGCCTTCTCCTGCTCCCACAGGAGTTGTCCCATCAGCAGTTTACAGTCCTGCCTGCAAAACCTGCAAGTGAGCCTGCAGTTATTTGGCAGGAAACAAACTGCAGATGCAGAATTTGAGACCAACTTATGTGTAAAATGTGGGCTGTATTTGTTATTTCAGCAAACGTGTAACATCGGACATCCAGGAGTTAAAAAAGAAAACATAAAATGCAAGCAGGCATTACAAAGGTAGAGGATTCTTCTCTGGGAATCAGATACGGGGTAAAAGAGTTGGGGCTTTCAGGAAAGCTGAGGTCCCTCTATGATGATAGGATAAAAGAGCCCAGTGTGTTCTGGGTGTGTAAACAAGAGGAGTTTAAGAAGAATGGTTAAAAAACTGCTGTACAGGCTCTAAAGAACAGTTTTGCAAGTGCCTTGTATTGTGGCAGGCCCTTTATAGGGACTAATTGAAGAAGCTGAATCTTTTTAGCTTATCTTAGAAGCAAGAGTCTGGCTTGATCATGGTGTGGATGGATGCCCATGTGGTGAGCAGAACTGTGATGAGGGATACCTTTGGTATCAACAGCCAACGCATTTAAAACTCCAGTGGAGTCTAGATGCAGAAACAAACGTTCAGATGTGCAAGGTCAGGCATGGCTGTTTCTTTCGTACTGTGTGCCCTTATTCTAACAGAAGTTAATTCAGGTAAGCCCCGTAGCTTACCAAGAGCTTAGACAAGAGAAGGAAAATCCTTTCCTTGACGAATCTCTAATGTTTTCTGTCTTTGTTTGAATTTATTAAGGAAATAACTTGATGGAACTTGCAAGTAGGAACAACTGCAAGTAGATTAAGATATTCTCAGTATACTCGGGATAGTATTTCTGTCATTTAAAAAAGAATAGGTTATTTTATTATCAGCTGTTTTTTTCCTTACACCTAAAGAAAAGGTGAAAAAAAAAAAAAAAAAGGCTAAGTTTCTAGGGTTTATGATTGCTGACACTGGAAAACATCCCAAACGACAGCATCTGCCGTGGAGTATTGCCTCAGTCAGTAGGTTAGACAAGAGCAGTGTGCTTTAGTCAGGCTATAAATAAGGTAGTGAAATCATTGCTGACTAAAACTGACAGTTCAGTGACAGACAGTGATTACAGTATCAGTCTGAGGCATTTTGTATACTATATAATTAGTACAGGTAATATCTTTAACATGGTGTAATGGAGGGCAGGCAGCAAGACCTGACAAGTCACCAAGGCAGACAAGCTGTTGCATCTGAAGTTTGCATTTATCTCGTGCTTGCAGTCTGTCTCACTGTAGTTCTGTGCAGAATCTCAGATTATTGGTAGGAAACTGGAGGTGCATCATGAATGTTACTTAACAAGTGATATCTCTCCTTTCTGTTATATATGTTATCCTTAGAAGTGATAAACATGCATTTCTTGGAACTGGGGCTGTGAAGTGTGTTGGGAGCTTTTGCAGTGGTTGGAAGGTACTTCACGCATTTGTGGGTTTTTTCATGGTTTGGTTATTTCTATCAGTCAGGGTATTAAGGATCAGTATAACTGATCTGCTGCTTATACAGAGAAATCTTTCCCGGGCTCTGTATTACAATAAAAATGCAGATTGCAAAGGACGATGAATATCCAAGTACAAGGGGAAAGGGGAAGTACTAGGACACGGGTAGAGAGGGGGAATTTGTAAAGTGGAGGTGGCCAACCTGTGGATTTTACTTAGTGAATACTTTAATCAGCTTTTCACAACTGGACTTTGTAAGGTAAAATGGCGATGTACTGACATGAGATCTACAGGGACATCCGACTCTATTCCTGGCTGTAGGGAGGAACAGGCCAGCAGAGGCTGCCAAAGTAAATGCTGCTGGACCGCTCCGAGATCCAGCTGTGTGATCAGCACAGCCCTGACTTGCAGTGGGTTTCCTGCAGACACCTAAAAGCCACCTGGAATTCCTCTCTCACTCGCCTCTACTGTAGAGTCCACAGTTTTGATTTTAGTTCAGTTGGGGTTTTCCTATGTGTGGCCTTGGAATATTGGTTATCCATGTTGTACATGCATTATTATTACATTTTTGTTGTCCTTGGCAATGTAAAATGAGGAGGTTTTGTCAAAGTGATGTGTTAAGTTTGAGAATGGCAGAGGTGAGAGTTCTTTTGGCCATTTTAGCCCTCTGCGTCTTGTTCATTCCTCTAAATCCTTGCACTGGGGGATTAGGGATTAAATAGTACTATAATGATCACTAAAATTGAGAACAGAGTTAGTAATCATGGCAGTCATTTAGTGACTACTGTGAATGCTAGAGTATTGTTTTCAGCTCTGTTTTCTAAGTCACATCTTCCCACAGGGGATGTTGTCCTTGGATGAGAGATGGTAATGGCATATAATCAGAAAACGACTTTCAGGAATCAAGGGGAATGTAGGATATATTACCATGTCAAGAGTAAAATGAGTTTGGGGAAAGTACAGCAGCAGCCTGCTGTCATTGGTGTATTGGCCTATCATGTTTTGTAGAGCAATGTATGTCTCAGGAATAGTTCTGATCAAGGCAGGCTGGAAGCATGCAGTGTGTCACCCCCTTGGCTTGCCTAATTCACCATTAGTTGTCTTCCCAATTAAAGAAGCATTTTACTTCACAGTTCTGAATCTTCCTGACAATGTATACAGCTGATCTGGTCTAAGCAAAAGCCATGGATGGACTGTCAAGAAATCTAAGCAATAATCATGCCATTACTCTAAGAAAAACATGCTCATGGAATATAAATGGGAATTAAACCTGAGCCCAGTGTGTCAGATTGAATAGGTTCATGAACTAACACAGGTTGCGATGCAAAGTCTGATGATAGACCAGTCACCCCCGAAAATAAAATCTGAATGCGTTGGAGTTTCAGAGCTCTGCATGATACCTGGAGACTTCAGTATCTAAACAGTATAGAGAGAGCCTGTAATAGATGTTGCTGAACTGTAGAATTACTTAAAGCTCTCTAGAAAGATGCTCTCGTATAGACAGAGTTCATTTTTTCGTTCTGTCTTTGAGCAGTCCGGAAGCCACTTTAAATGGCTCTAAGTGGTAGCCTGTGTGCCTGTTCCACCTTTTCATTTGCCTTCCAAGTGTACCTCGGGCTGAACCTTGTAACGTTGGAGCGCCTGTGCAGTAGGTATGGAAATGATGGGGTTTAAGCATTGCAATGGGAGAAGGAGATGACAAGCAAGTAGGAAAGAAGCAAATGGTCTGCCAGGAACTGCGTGCAAAAGAACATTCTTGTGCCTTCGGCAGGGACAAAATTTAAGGCAACCATTTCTTTTTGCTAGACAATGAATTTCAAATGCGGAACATGCAGCATCATGCCATGCTTAGGGAAAGCTGAGCTGGAAAGAATAGGCCATTGGGCGTGAAAGAAATGTACAGCATTAAGAACTGAGCATAAAACCAGTTCACATATGAAGCTTTTCAAACACATACTACAGATGGATAGATTACAATATGGAAAATTAGTTCTTGTGGGGAGAAACGATACTGGAACATGACATGTTTTACAAACTCGTTTTCCTCAGCTGAAAATACTTGGACAAGTAACTACATAATGACTTGCACATGCAGTTCTCTGGATCCTGCCACCCCCACCAGACATCTGCAAAGACAACTTCTGGTTATGAAAACCACCTTCAGTTTTGATGTCACAGTTCTAACAGCTACACAAAAGTCAGTGGGTGCAATTGCAACACCCCTTGCTGTATGAAAGGCTTTTGGAGGACAGAGCCATTAAAGCAGATGGAAAATAAGGGAATCAAGAAGAAACTGCTGTAAATCCTACCTTTCTTGGAGAGAGCTTGTGCTGCTATTGCTGCAGATGTGCATCTTGCCGTTTCCCTGTAGCATCTGTGCAGTCCTTGGATGAGCAAGTCACAGAAGCAACATGTATTGGGAAACTGCCTCCTGAAATAAGAAGCAGCTATTTTAGCATAGTGGGGAAGAGGGTAAGAATGAGAAAATGGGCACGGGATCTTTAACACAGAGTATTGCCAGGGGTACAAGTACATAGGTCACAGATTTTGTAAGAGCAATTGTGGAAGACAACACGTGTTTGGACGAGCAAGAAAGTTGAAGTGTGAGTGAATTTGTCTCAGGATTAAGCAGAAGCCTGTGGCATCTGATGGCGTGTGTTTGGCATGCAGACATCAATTCTGCTTTTGACTCTGAATCGTGCCACTCTGTAGAAACTAACTTTGTGGTAAGAGTTCCTGCACTGCTCAGTTGGCCCCAGTGGTAGATGCTGCAGCATCTCAAATGGTGAGAGGAGGAGCTGCTCTTAGAGCATGCTCCCTGCAATAGCAAGATCAGGAAGGAGCAGTAGAGGGTCCCCTGACTGCTAAATTTTTTTCAAGCCACTTTAGAATGGCTTGGAAGGGACCTTAAAGAAAATCTCGTTCCAACCCTGCTATCATGTGCAGGTTTCTCACAATATCCATGCATAGCACAAAATCCATGAGGCTCTTCTGAGGGTTTCTTGAGCTTAAACAAAACATAGAGATACAGCTTCCCTTTGTGATGCCATCTCTTGTAGAATGATTGAAAAGAGATTGAATGTTAAGAGTTCAAGAGTCACTGCTATTCTGTTTGTGGATACATATAACAACACAGCCCTCCCTGATCTCCTGAATCTAGGAAGTCCTTTTCAGCGTTCTAACCCAGTGTTCCACGTTTTTGTGCATCCTGGTCAAGAGGATCTTAAATTCTATAGTATTCGTAAAAGCTGTAACAACCTATCTTCCAGTGGAAAGGAAGCTGTTGGGTTTTCTCGTCATGGACAGCAAAGTCATTTACTATTAATTATGGACCAAAGTGATGTAATTCCAGTCTGAATCTGAGATCCCCCCAGTTAGGTTCAGCATTCCAGTTCAGTCCTTTCTTTACGAAGACTTGGTGGACTTGGCATTGCTGGGTTAACAGTTGGAGTCCATGATCTTAAAGGTCATTTCCAGCCTAAATGATTCTGTGATTCAGCAGGTATTATGAAGAGTCACATAGCCACAGTGTCTTTCTACTTGCTGCTCTCTTATTAGAAAGATGCTCAGCTGCAGTTATGCAGAGCACCCATTTCATGGCTGCTGTGTTGGAACTGTAAGAAGTGGCTTCCTACTTTACCACAATAGTCAGTGAACCTCACAGGAGCAGCAGAAAACTTAGAGAATAATTTCTCTGAAAGTAGTGGTTGATCATTAAGAGTGGAAAAATCTCATTTTTATATGAATAACAAGTGCTTAATTGTCCCAGAGCAGCCAGTTGGGCATTTGTATTGTCTGTTTAGTGGGGTTTATTCGCTATTATATTATAGTAATTTATTTATTCTTCATTTCCAAGGACTCTGGCAGTTATAAAACATAATTGTCCTCTCTAAAAGCCATCCAGAACACGTGACTGGAAGTTTATCTTCCCTAGAAGCACACGATCAGTCTGTCAGTGCAAATCCCATGCTCTTGTGCCTGGACCTGCCATTTGGAATCTCAAAGAAATAGTACACAGAGCCACTCAGCAGCATCCACCCATAGTTTTAGCACATCTGAATAGGAAGTAAGGAGGAATATTACACCTGATTGACTGGAGAAGGAATTACAGGGGGCTGGCTGTAATTACTGACACTGGAATTTTGCCCGAGTGCCAAAATGGATGTTTGGGTTTTGCTTACACTTTTGGTCATTAATCCTATGGGATGTAAAATACCAGCACTGCTGGCACTGAAGCTGATTTGAATATATAGGCCATGGTCAAATTAAAGACTGACTGTATGTGACTATATATATATATATATGTGATTTGGTCATTTTGATCTCTCATGAGTTCATCTTTTCAGGTATAGATTTAGGTTTTCTTCCAATATTTGGGGTGTCTAGCACATTTTAATTTTTTTCTGCCCTGAAATTCTTTGTAGAGCACAAATATGAGCAGCAGATGCACAGTACTTTAATCTTCTATTACTATTATCTTCTTATTACACAGGACAATCCAGAGCAGCCATGATACCTCCGAAACAGCCGAGGCAGCCGAAGGGAGCTTTGGATGATGCCATTGCCTTTGGAGGACTAGTAGACCAGGAGACAATGAACATCTTACAGCCAACGCCACCTCCACTGCCAAAGAAAACCATTTTGAGAGCTAACACAGAGCCGACTCCCAGAGATCTCCAGAAGCAGGCTCTGGAGAACAACCTGTGCATTGTGGCCAATCCCACCTACGATATTGACACCAACTGGGAAGCAAGCAGCGCCTGCTCTTCTGTCAGCCTGGAGCTCAAGATACTGGACAACGAGTCAGGAGATTCCTTGGACAGGCCTACAGAAAAGCTAAGAGCAACCACCTCAGCAACTAACAGTGTTTCCAGCCTAACCACTATCAGTATTAAGGACCGGTGTTCCAATAGCATGGAGTCTCTAACAGGGAGGCGCATCTCTCACACGAAGCAGGGCAAAGGAGTCCAGAAGCCGCAGAGACAAGCACTTTATCGAGGAATTGAGAACCGGGAGGAGGTGGTCGGTAAGATCCGAAGCCTTCACGCTGATTCGCTGAAGAAGCTGGCGCTTAAATGTGAAGACTTGTTCATGGCCGGACAGAAGGACCAGCTGCGGTTCGGGGTGGACAGCTGGTCGGATTTCAGGCTGACCAGTGACAAGCCGTGCTGCGAGGCAGGTGATGCAGTTTACTACCCAGCTTCTTACGCAAAAGATCCTCTCAACAATTATGCAGTCAAGGTAAGAGGGGCTTGAAAAACGGTAACCCTCCACATCAGTGACAGAATAACCTGCAACACATCCAGTAGCGATAAGCCCTATAAGTGCATGGTTCTTGCAGCAGCACTGTATGAAAAGTAAGATTCCCAGGACACAGGCCCTTCCTTCTCACAAGGAGCCTGGGTCGCATTGGTATCTGCTGTTTAAGTTTCATCTGTTTTTATTGCAGCTCCAAAATCACTAAACCAAAATCAACACAACTCAGTCTTTACCGTGATCAGTGTTTAATTAAATGCTGAAGAAAAAGCTGTATTATTTTAACGCGTGTCAGCAGCTTTTTGGAGACTTGCAATGCACAATCCTTTGGTTCATCTGCGTGCAGACCATACTAAAACATCTCTCTTAGGAAAGATTTCAAAGTTCTCAGTTTTCAGAGCCATGTAATTCTAAATGTTCAGGCTAGGCTCATATATCTTTATGCTCCCATAGGCCTTATATTTTTATCAGTGTTAATCACCAGCCTTCCAGAAGCTCCCTCAAGCCATCAGTGTTTTCTTATAAGCTATACTAAAAAAAGTGGAATGTGTCAGTGTTTTGTGGCCTTTTACTATTCAATTGATTTGGGTCTGGTTTAGTCTTCAGCTAACATGCAACAGAAATAAGATTTACTAGATTTACTTCTTATCTCTTAATGAATAGTTGGCGTTGTCTCACTAGATGTTGTTTACTTTATGGTCTTTTATATAGGTTGTTCGTTTGGAGAGCTGTATCTCTACAGTTCGCAATGCTTATCTGGTAGGGTGATTGTAAAAAAGACAGCTGAGACTCGGCCCTGTCAGGCTTCCTGTGTGACCTTGAGTAAATCATTGAATGTTTGCCTCCTTGTTGAAACTTGAGATAAAACATTTATTACCCAGCATAGATAGGTGTGTGTGGCCCAATTGATTATTGCTTATAGAGAATGTTGACATTCTCAGAAGGGTGGTGCTTTACAGGAACAAAATGTTATCACTCCTGCATCATCGTTTACAGGAAAGATAAAAAAGAAAGGGTAAGATTGGTACAACTGATACGTTCTTCGGAGACTTGAAAAGGCATCTTCCTAAAGCAGATTTGTTGGCATAACCACTGGTATTTCTTTAATCATCAAGGAGCTCTTTTTTATAAGATGTGCAATGAAATATGGGTGTCTTGTGGATGCCACATCCAGTGGTACAAGACGGGTCGGAACCAGACCATGAATATATCTGGCAATCTGCTCTGGTTGCAGAATCAGCAGTCTGGCATTACTCAGTCTGGAGGTTTTTGGTTTCAGTAGACAAATGCAAAAGTGGTTGCTGCTAGGACCCAGGTGGTATTTTTCTGTATAGTCAGGTCTGGGTTATCACTAATGTGATTCCTCTTTGCACAGTATGGATGTGCCCTTAAAGTATTCCCTGATAGACAAGTCCTATAGTTGTTTCCTTATCTACTGTTCAAGGAAGAACAGCAATCTAGCATGGTCAAATATGTGCTTTTTTAATAGCTCCTCATTCAGATGTCTTAAAAGCAGTTCTCAGACTAACAAAATTCACTGCAGGGTAATACAGGTGTGATGGCCTTGAGAGTGAATGAAGGATCCACAAAATATCCTTGAGCTGGAGGTCACCATGAGCTGTTGTGCTGTTACAATGAGAGGAAGCTACTCTTGAAAATCCCCTCCCTATTGCTCAATGTGATGTATGAAGATACAGCCTCGTCTTAACATTTGCCCCAAGCTGATCTTTGACTTCTAAGTCATCAGTCCAGGAGCAGCTTTGTACAAAGCCACATGACAACAGATTGCTATGACATTACACAGAGATTTGGGAATTTAGCTTTAACAGACACACGAGTCTGATCATCGTGGGTATTTTCTGAGTCAAATTATGTAATAGAATATCTCCAACAAATAAGGTATGTGTTCCTGCCTTTTTTAATCCCTCATCCCCCAAAAAAATATGGCAAAACCAGTGAGATTAAAATTACCAGCCTATTGAATCCAAAATGTAGTCTTCCTGTTGGTTTTTATCAAGTCTTAGAAATACACTTTGAAAGTGTATATGGAGCCACACAGTGTAAATTTCTGTAGCTCTTTTGAGTTCTATAGAACTACCCGAGCAACAAGTCAGACACTTCTTAAGTTCTGTGATTTTAATATTAGATTTGAGGAAAAAATGTGACCAAAAAATGTGACAACGGAATTTCTGAATTCTGAATTTTTGTAGAAAACAAGAGACTCACCCCAAAGAGTGTTAAGTCTTAATACATAAGAAACACAAATCACATTTTCAGATTGTATCCCCAAAAGTAGAATTACAAAAGCGCTGTTAAAAATTAAGCTTTCGCTCTTTGACTACTGCTGAACTAAATGAAGCAGAATGAACCTTTTGTGCAGATGGCATGTGCCAGTGCACCTCTATAGTTTGGTGGCATCACCAAAGATGCTCTGATAAACTTGGTGAAGGGCACAACTTGTTCTGTCAAACATTGTTCGAAGGGGTGTGTTGTTTCAAAGCACTGTTATGCGTTTTGCTTCACTCTCACCTAATCATCATCATCATCATGCCAGTAAACATCCTGTGCCAAAAATGGTGCAGGAAGTCATGTGGAAATTATTTTGACTGAAACATGAGTAAAACCAGTAAATAAGTCATGAAACGCCTTTTCCAAATGGAAAAACCAGAAGTTCCCCTACAGGAAAGGTTTCCATAAAATTCTAGTCCCTGAAGTATTTTTCCTTCACTAAGTGCAGTACCACTAAGATAGATCTGGGGCAATATGGGTAAACATTCATCTGAAACCACAGTCTTATCAGTAATTCCAAATATGTAGCATAAAGGTTACCTTAAAGTGAAAGCAGCAGAGAACACAAGGTTTTGTACAGACTGGCCTGGATTACTTTAATTCTTAGTATCTGTATAGAGATTGAATAAGGCAGTGATATGACACATCTTTTTTATTGGGGAAAAAGATTACTCAGAATGAGTAACAGACAAGGTAATTACTGTCACTGGTGTAAACTGCTGCCACTTTCAGTGTTAAACTCGCAAGGAAATTAGTGTATGATATCATAGGCAGACACACAGGAATCATGATTCAGAGTCCACATGGAACAATACAACCATCAAATCCAGCGTGGCTATGGCCTGCACCTTGTGTGTTCTGGCCACAGGCACATGTTGCAATGCAGTTCAGGCAGGATAACAGGAACTGCAAAGGTGCAAACAGCTCAAAAGGAGCAGTTAAATTTATTGCTTTGACTGATACAGGGCAGCAGCATCAGTTCTTGTAGCAGTAAAACCTTAGGCTTTCTGCTAAGGTTCCTGTTGCAAGCATAAACCAGAGCAATGCAGAAGTAGACAGTTATTGGGCTGAATACGGCTGGCAGTTTCCTTGTTGCAGCTGACAGTTTTCCAGTTCTGTTTGGTTTGTCACAGTGTGCTAAGGTGGGGTTTTGGTAATTCAGTTTCCTAGTGGAGCTTCTTGCAGAAGTGTTGCTAAAGGTCATCCCAGAACTTCGTGCTTCGGATGAAGATAAAGCTCTGGACATTCATCTTTCAGCCCGTCCCGAGTTCAGTCCCAGCAGCGTAGAACCCTGTATTTTGGCACATCATTAAAAAGTCAAAGCTCTGTTCCAAGGCCAGATCAAGAAAATGAGGTCAATCAGAGATCAAACTGGCCTCCTTGGAAAGCAAGGTTGTGCCAAGAACAAGCTATCAATTTGGGATTAGCAAGCTTTCATTCTGCACAGAATTTCATTTGCAGTGGTCCCTCTGCGCAGTACAGCGCAGCAGCACAGATGGTGCAGTCTTTGTGATCTTCTGTGTTTCTCATTTTCAGCATTTGTAAATTCATTTCCCACAATATTCATCGTGCTCTAAGTTCACTGACGCCCTGGAAAACGCATAGGACAGAGTGGAAATGAGATTCCCTGCTGGTAAAGTGGAAGTCAGCTGATGGCACAGTAGGCTACTGGCCTCATAAAAAGAAAAGCTAAAGCAGAACAGTTTTTAGAAGCTCTGAACCATTAAAATCTTGCTTCTTAGGGATGGGGGCAGAGAGGAGGAAATGGAAATAGTGGGATATACGGAAACTGGCTCCCACCCCTAGAAATGTGACTGAAGTTTAGTTCGTATGGATGCACTGAAGTAAAGACACGTGGTGACAGTGCATTCCAGTGCAAAGGAAGGTGGAAAGTTTCCATTCCTTCCTACTTGGATCTCTGCTTTTTTCTCATTGTTTTCTTGCATCATGTGGAAGGGCTTTTTACCAACATTGCTTCACCTTTTGAACAACCAGCTCTTTATCAGCTTTCGAAATGAGGTTTGCCAAGCCCTTATCAACACCTTCCTTTCAGCTACTATCACATACCTTATCTTCATAGCTCAGCTGATTGTATTTCATTAAAGCAAATGGTAAATGAGGGATTGATCCTACTTTCTGTTGGTGTTTCAGTCCAGGTATTTTCACCTTTTTTCTTTTCCCATGCCCAAAAAAATAAGAATTCAACATGCGAGGTATGTAAAAGGCAATGGGTTTTCCATGGGTTTTTAGAGTAGTTAACTGGAACAGACAAAAGCTTTGAAAATCATGCAAAGAAAACTGGGCCATGTATTTACTCACAGTTTCGGCACAGCATTAACTGTCACAAACAGAAAAGCTCTGTATCCACTCCTTTAGCAGTGCATCACAAGCAGTCTAAAACACTGCTCCCTAAATCTTTTCAAATGTAAATCTAGACTTTGGTTGCATTACTGATTCTAACCATTTTGAAAATGTTATTCCAATACAAGTTGGAATACAGAGTTATGCCAATACAAAATGCTAGGAGGAGCATTATTACCCATTAACAGTATTAAACACTAACATTCAGCACTCTACTGCAAAATGGGAATATAAAATAGAGTTCTGAGTAGCATCTGCAACTCAGAAAATGATAAATAGTACACGAAGTTTGTCAGTAAATTGTCTTTACATCCTATAAGCTTTCTTTGAACAGATCAGTAAGAAAACTTGGTCTGCCTCCACTGCTTTCAGTTCCTCATTCCAGCGAGATACTGGTAAATAAAGAATGCGAGCTGTCCAAGCTAAAGCCCCAGGAGTCACCTGGACTCAAGCAGCTGCATTTCACAGCAGAAGTCTGAAGAGAAGCCAGATGCTTACAGGAATGTTAGTTTATTGTAGGTTTGTCTTGTAGAAAGTGTTTTCTGAATTCAGACAGGTGAACCTTTGTTGTCATGCTCCAGTTCTGGAGTGCAGCTTGTAGACAGCCCAGCTTTCCATTGTAGACAGCCCAGCTTTCCATTGTAGGCAGCCCAGCTTTCCATTGTAGACAGCCCAGCTTTCCATTGTAGGCAGCCCAGCTTTCCATTCCCCTTGTCAAGTACAAAGCATTTAGTGTACAGATTTTAGTGTTTGTTTCTATGGTCAGCAATTTAATCAGCCTTAAATAACCCAGCTGCCTCTTCCAGTTCTCACTTCATGGTGTTCATAAACCAAAAGCAAGAAGCAGAAAATACCTCCCTAATCAGATCTTAGCTCTCTTGACTTTGTAGATAGTGCATGCATGTTCATGTGCCCATATACTTCCCTGCCTTTCATTTCTGTTTTGCTGGTATAAAGAGAGGAGTCTGAAACTCCTAAAAGAGACTTTGGGGAAAGCTTGTGCCGTGGATTCAGACTTGAGAATGGACGCTGCTCTGAAGGTTTTCATGGACCACACTAACAGTGGAGTTAATATTGTGACTTGTTCACTCTGGGATCATTACAAACAAAGTCCTGTTCTGCTTGATGCTGGAGAGGTCTTCACTGGAACACTGTATTCATTATAGGGTACCACTCTTCAGGAAGACGTAATAAATGGGGAGAACCCAGAAAAGAGCAACAAGAAGAGAGTTAGAAATAAAGACAGGAGGACTGAGGGCTGGAATGAGGGAAAAGGCGGCAACGAAGAGGGGGAAAATTACATTTCCCAAGTGTGAAGGTGTAATGTTAAAAGATAGGAATTGATATTTTTTTAATATACCAGCTAGCAGAAGGGCCATCAGTTCAATTTGTAAAATAGGCTTAGGATTGAATAGCAGGAAGGAAGACCAAGGAGAAGACAGAGGACAACTCACTTTTGGGGTGTTTTTAGTAGGCTGGAAAAGCATTCCTTAGGAATGAACCAGCTGGCACCATACAGATCAGGGCAGTTCTGCTGGCTCAGAGGAAAAGGGAGTGAGTGCAAAGGCAGTGTACTTTGCCCTAATAGCTGAACACCTTTTGGTGCAGAGGTGCATGTCAGTCATTTGCAAATCAGAAGGAAGCATCAGCACCTCCACAGAGCATGTGAGAGCTGCTTCTGTACCATTTGCGAGCCCTTTTCTTAAGTAGGAAAAATAGGCTGCCTAGGACTGAAATTAGAAACTAGGAATAACTGTTGATTCCTTTTCTTTTTCTTTCGGCAAGGAGAAATCCTTTTCATACGCTTTAAAAAAGGCCTTGTATTCACCAAACTGAGAAGTATTAGTTCTTTTAAGAACAAATGCTCTGTGGATTATATATTCTTAATAGATTACAATGTAGTACAAAAGCTAAGGGTAAATGCTTGTTTGCACTTTTCTTACCACCAAGTAAGCTTGACCTTAAAACTCTTTCAGAATGGGTTTCTCTTTTGGATTAGGTCACTTAAGTACTTCTAAAACTAAAGGCTGGATTACAACACCCTGAACTTTTTCTGCAGTTGGAATTTATTATCCCCATGGTTGGCTGTACAGGAAAAAGGCCGTGGACTTGCAGGGCATGGAAGACTAAATTATTCCATTTTCCTTAATAGCTGTTCTCCCACTCCGATTTGATACATGCTGGTAGGGTCTATATAACATTTTTCTACTCCTGCCTTCTGTGCAGTATTAAGTATGTGATAAATCTGTGTCTCCCAGACACAATCAGCTGGCATTTTCTTTGTATAATTCAAAGGTTAATGCTGTCTTTTTACTGTATTTGTTTAAACTTTTGTAACCCTTGAGAGAAGGGAGGGGGGGAACTTTCCATCAGGAACTGACTTCACCTCTAACAGGATAAAATGTATTCGCAACTATGAGTTGGCAAGAGCCACTGTCCAAACAGGGCAATTCTCAGCATTTCCACAGAATTATGACTTTCCTCACTCAAATAAAATGGACTAGAAAATGCATTTTTCACATGCGTTTCTGCATGGCAGTTATAAACAGTCAGTTTAAGCCACTGTGCACATAAAATACAGGGAAGTCTAAATGCACAGTATCAAAGACAGGAGGACAGTCAAATACTACTTGTGTCTACTTTCCTATGATTATTTGCCAATGCACTTTTCTCATCAATAAGCAGAAGGCTCGATCTCCCATTAAACTATATTAACCCCATAAGCATATAAAAGATGAAAGTTTTGGGTTTTAGTGAGATGTATTCCTATTTTCTCTTCCTTTGAGCTTTGCAGTTGGAGCATTATACCAACTGAATGCTTGGGCTCTAACCTTGTAAAGCTTACGACATACACTCAGCTTTACACACTTGAAATGAGCTCCCTGAAGCCGGTAGAACTAAGGTTGGCACGCATCACACCTGAGGCTTTGTAAGGCTGTTAATCAGTAAGTGCCTTAAAACAGAGGCCCTAATAGAGGTTGTTCAGTGACTGTTGTCAGGGGGTTGGAGCAGCCAGTTGTTATGGCAGTGCCAACAATTACTGAGGATAATTATTATGGTGATAATTTACATATCAACAAGATATTGCTGGACAGAATTAAATACAGCTCTATATGGCAAAATAAAAACATATACTTAGGATCAATGCAGTTCAGGTACCATGTTCTACTGAGTTTCCATTCCTCATCTCAGACAGAGCAAGTCCGCTTGCCAACAGCCTCTGCCATGCACACATACACCCTTCACTGCAGACATGATGTGTTAGCCTGACACAGCTGCAGCTGATAGATTGCAGTTTCCAGTTACAGTGGGCAAGGAGCATGCATCCAGTCACTTAGCTCAGCTCCCAGGTCGTAACTTGTTATGCTGTGCTGAGTCCTGCAATTGTTTGATCATACCCTCAGATATTCTATGCATGTTTGTTTGTATCTCCTATTGCCATTGATTATTGTTACCTTGTTCAAGCTTCACACCAAGTTGAGAGAAGAACACAAAATAGAATGATATGGATAAATAGTAACTGTAAAGTAAGCGTCACTGCATTTGCCATGTGTCAGCTGCTATTCTGACTGGGAGTGCAACCTGCCTGAACTGTGTTTTCCAGTGAATAATATTTGCACAGGGAGATCTGTCTGTATGTGTTGATGTGCACTTGCTCACTATCCAATGGAAGTGTTTATGTGCCTTAAGATAGGCTGCCATGGTCAGTTCAGGAAAGAGCTTTTTCAATGTTTGTGTTTAGGGTGACCCTGTGAATACCCATCAGCGAAGTACCTATTAAATGTATAGATAGATATATAATTTACAAATGTAAGTGTTATGTCTGTTCTGTTTTCTTCCCCCAGATTTGTAAGAGCAAAGCTAAGGAATCCCAGCAGTATTATCACAGCCTGTCTATCCGGCAGAGCCTGGCTATCAACTTTAACATCCAGCAGGACTGTGGCCATTTCCTCGCTGAAGTGCCAGTTCGTCTCCTTCCGTGGGAGGATGCTGATGCACCAGAGGTGGAAGAAGAAGAGCAGGAGGAAGAGGAGAAAGAGCCTGAGCAGAAGAACAGAGACACTCCCACCAGTCCAGAGGCTTCACAGAAAGACAGCTCGAGCAACCAGGGGACCATCAGCAAGCCACGCAGCCGCGTTGTGGTCATCACGCGGGAGGTCCCATACTTAACAGTGGCCGACTTTGTGCGAGAATCTGCGCCCCGCCACGCAAAGAGCCCAGATTTATATGAGCGGCAGGTCTGCCTGCTCCTTCTGCAGCTGTGCTTGGGCCTGGAGCACCTGAAACCCTATCATATCACACACTGTGATCTGCGCTTAGAGAATCTGCTGCTTGTTCATTCCAGACCAGGCGGCAGCCCTCTGAGCTCCGAGTCCATGGAACCCAGCCCCAGCACTGCTTGCCCAGCCAGATTAATAGTGAGTAATTTCTCCCAGGCCAAGCAGAAGAGTCATATGGTGGATCCTGAAGTCCTGCGGGATCAGTCCCGCCTTGCTCCAGAAATCATCACTGCAACACAGTACAAAAAGTGTGATGAGTTCCAGACTGGCATCCTCATCTACGAAATGCTGCACTTACCCAACCCCTTTGATGAGAATCCAGAGCTGAAAGAGAAGGAGTATACTCGTGCTGACCTCCCCAGGATTCCTTGCCGTTCCCTCTACTCTCAAGGGCTTCAACAACTTGCCAGCTGCCTGCTGAATCCCAACCCTTCGGAGAGGATCCTGATATCAGAAGCAAAGGGAATCCTTCAGTGTTTGCTTTGGGGTCCACGTGAGGACTTGTTCCACGCTCTAAGTACATCTTCCAACCCCTCACGGAGAGATGCTGTGCTTCAGAACTGGCTGGATATCAAAAGGACGCTGCTGATGATCAAGTTTGCAGAAAAGTCCTTGGACAGGGACTGTGGAGTTATTCTGGAAGACTGGCTCTGTTGTCAATACCTGGCTTTTGCCACTACAGACTCACTTCACCGCATTGTGAGAATCATGCAGCAGCACTAGTTTGTAGAGCCTGTTGCTTTTCATGAAGCACCTCCCACCTCCACCCCAGCCCTCCCTCCAGCTTGCCCTAGGGCTCACACTTCATATGAGTGTTAAGAAATAGCCTAGATATCAAAGCCAGCAACTCTGAGCAAATAGGTTCTAAGTGGAGAAATTTCATCCTGTACCCAGTATGACAGAAACTTTACCTTTTTTGCCAGGCCTGTTAGGGATTGATTATATGTACATGACTGCATTTGGACCAGACAGTATGTAACTTGATTAATATCTGGCTGAAAAGGAGAGCAAACTTTGATACCACTATTTCTACTACTGCAGTAAGCAAATTGCCCTCCTCTGCTGGTTAGCTTCTGTCATTTCTGTATGTAGCATTGAATAGCAATGACCATAAGCAGAGATGGATTAGTTGTGAGATGAGTGATCCACCATGCCACAAAACACTCATTTGCTTCCATGCCACATACCATGCAAAATTTGCCCTCAGCTTGGTCAGTCCCCTGCCATGTGGGTGAATCCTCTTTCCTTTGGTCTCAACCAAACAGATTCTGATCTTTCTCTTATACTTTACTCCTTTTTTCCCTCCCCAGCTCTGGCTCCCCTGCTGACTGCAGCAAGTCTCAGTGGGCAGTAAGCATCTGTGCTCAGACCTCCTCCCTCCTGCTCTGACTCGCTGCCTACCCATCTCCTTTCTAATCACGGAGCCCCGATTTCAACAACACTGCCTTAATCAGACCATTACCCTTAGCTTAAGACCTCTGCATTAAAAAGCAGACTATGCACACTTTGTCTATCCCATTTCCTACATGACATTCACAAGCCTGGACTGTTGATGTACTATAGCTATAACCATGTTTATACAAGAACAATACAACACATGGTTGGCAATTGAAATTCCCCTTCCATCGCAAAAGGCACTAAAGCCTGACTTGAAATGGATAGGACGTACATAACCTTCTCTGACAATCACTGCTATGAATCTGGGATAAAAATAACAGCCACCTCTTCTGTTTTATTTTGGTCTGCTCTTGTCACTTGTGCCATATTGCAAAGTGGGACTGAAATTGGCTCTGCTGGTATGTTGGCAGGGGATAGAAATGTTTAGAGCTTGTCTGTGTGTAGCTAACAGGCCACATGGAGACACTTTTACTGCAGACACAGTTCTCTGAAGGGTAAAAACAAGGGGGCAAAAACACTTGTTTAATTATTGAGGGAGCTGTTAAGTTTGGCAGCCACAACTAACAGTATCGTGATCCACTTTCCCCACAGCAGTGTTTGGCTGCTTATCTCTTGTCTGTTGTAACTAGTGTTTTCTAAGATTGCTATAAAATGGAATGTTGTTAGGATAGCACAAAGAGCATTGCGGAGTTTTGGACTAGAGCAGGAACTGGGATCAGAGACAGCGTTTTTAAAAACTCGCCCTGAAGGAGCTTTTCACTTTGAGAGGCCACTGCTGACTTCCTTCCTTCTTCCTTCCTTCCCTGACCCCGTGGCCATTTCCTCTGGAACCTCCGCAGCTGTACAGACAGTAGCTTTGCTCAGTCTTGCTAGGCTCTGAATTGCTTCCTGAAGCGCTCGGAAGAACTGATCTGGATGCAGGGGAAAAAGTGATACCCAATATTCTGACCAGGGCGATGGAAAGCAGACAGCCCTAGTTATGAGCCTGTGCTTCGCTCCTATGGATCTATGTGCAATTCTTGTATGTATTTTTTTAAAGCTGTACATTACAGTGTTCACTTTACACACCAGCCTTTACCTGATGCTAGATCTGCAGCCCCTTCATTTACTTTTCCTGGCACATAAATGCACAGATATCCATGTGTTCTTTTTATGGATTGATGTTTCATTTTAACTGTTAAAACTGTGAGGAATCAATTCACTTCAGCCTTGAAACAAATAGCCACTTTATACAGCATATGCATGCTTGGACCAGATACATGGAAACTGAACAAACAGTCCTGCAGGCTTAAAGTCAGCAAAACTAGCTCTGGATCCACACCGTACATCTGGAGGGGTTGGAATGTCTCTATTATTCTTCTCTGGCATCTCTCAGAGCTAAGCTGAATAGTGTGTGGAAGCCTACATCGATTGTGCTGTAGTATAGACTGTCTTTGTGACCTTTCTGAAGATTTTTTCTGTTTAAACTTCTGATGATTATTCTGTTGTTTGATTCACCTGTATCAGTGAAGGATCAGGCAAGGATAAGGATAATATATTTTAATGTGATATATATATTTTTTCTTTCTCTTTTTGGCAAAAAGGTCAGGATGGTGGCATTGATGCAGAAAAAGAAGACAGTGCCCGAGTGCAATGTATGTAGTTGAGGTACTTCCACTACGTTGGGAAAGAAAGTTTCTACGCTACTGCTGAGCAGCTTGTAGAAGAACCTTTACAAAGAATCACACACATGTTCAATGCAGCCCTGCTTTATCTGGACACAGGAGGGCAACGCTCTCATAGTTTAAATACACTGAGCATGACAAGTCACTTGCGTACTATCTACTAGCTATTAGTCGCAACGTGTTGAGCTGCGAGTAGGGCTTCTTGTTCTCTGTGGTCTGGTTTTGTGTTTGTTTCGTAGTGTGTGTGCACATAACTTCTCACCTAACTCATACAGGCCGTACGAGCAATTCCTGGACCACTTGCCATTGCAGTGGGCTGATTCCTTGAAGCCGGTAGGTGTTTCTGTGTTCCTGGACACGTGTTCTCAGTGTCACTTTCGTGTCAACATGCACATGCAAAGCTGAGTTTTGAATGTTTTACAGCCATCCGTATTTAACGCAGCTGGTCCGAAGCCTTTGTATCTCTAGCTATCTAATTTCAGTTTGTATCTTTCTGTGATGAACCAGTACTCATTTTAGCTCTGCAGTATAATCAAGCATGGATAGATGTTCACTACCAATCTCTTTCTTGTGCAGCACTGGGTAAACTTTAGCAATTTGTAATGTTGTGTGGTTTTTTTCTTTCAGAAAGAAGGAACGGTCAAAGTAGTCAAACACAATCTGGCCTGAGCTATTCCTTGGCGAGCTTGAGTCTGACTTTGCAGATACGCCCATAACTGATGATTGTAACTGTATTTGTGGTGGTTCTCCATCCTGGCAACACATAGTGCCACATAAGCATAGAAGAATGTATGCATTAAACTGATTGTAGACACATCCTAAGAATGCTACAGCATAATTGCTAAGCAAAAGGAAAAAAACCCGCTCTGTTTGTAACTGGGATCCTGTACATGGCAGGAACAAACCCCCGGCTGTGCATGTTACAACTTACTTGAATATGTGCACAGATCTTGAATTATTTGTTTTTAGCAATGTCGCACTTTCAGTTGAGCTCAAGAAATAGGAAGAGCTGCAAATCTAAGATAACAGTATTGACTGTAAATATATATTTTTCTATTAATAAAAGCTGTCATTCAAATATTTTTAACATGAACTCTAAAGATTTTTCCAGTGGAAACTAATTTCTGGGAAAATCAAATGCTTATTTGAAGAATTACGATGAGTGGTTTCCGATCCTATTAGAGCCATTAAAACCCTCTCTAATGTTACAGAGAGAGCACAGTGATTGGATTCACAATGTTTAGTGCCTTGTCAAGAAACTCAAATGTAGCTGGTCAGCTGGTGGAAATCTTATTCTTTTCATAATAGCCCTAGAAATAATACTGCCCACATTACGATGCAAAAGACTTCCACGCAATTAAATGCTGTACTTTGTACGACACGGAGTTGATCTGTTCAGTGAGATTTGCTTTGGAGTGTCTGTGAATTAGTTCCTTTAGGTTATTTGTAGTACAGCATAAACCTGAACTAACAAAATCCTGGGCTTTCAAATTTGGGATCTGCACAGGGAGAATAGTAGTGGATAACAAAGTCGATTGGTCCAGACTGACCACAGCATCAAAAGAAGCCTATTGCTTTGACAATCTACTGCAGAGAGCTCAGCTTCTAGGGGATGAGGAATCTGATTAGTCTGGAAGAAGCTGTGAAGGTAAGATGTGCTACTTCTGCTATAGGTAGTGGACGTGCTTCATTCCATACTCTGTGGTATGAAACGCAAGCCTCTGTTAAAACAGGAATTCTACAAAACTGCTCCTAATATGTTATGGAAAATGGTTTTGGTTTGTATTTCTTAAATAGGAATTTTTTCACTAATTAGCTTTCGCACGGCAGATCTGATCCAGTCAACATGCACAACCAGGTGAATATAAAGAGAATCTACTAGTAAAAACTTCTCTACGAATTTTCAGGAGTGAGGAAATGCAGAATTTTATTCTGGAGTGTCTGGAATGTCCACATACAGAAGCCAAATTTCCCTTCAATACCCAGACATGATGAAATCAATAACTCAAGCTAGGATATGTTGCTGGCCCACAGACAAGAATGCATGTAGCAATTACAGGAATGTTCCACCTTAAATCTTTATTGCTGCACGCGCCCCGGCAGCACCTACAAGGTGTGAATGGATCATTTTGACATGTTAACACAGGGGAATTCCCACATGGTAGAGAGAAAAAACATATTCTTTAAATAAATCACGTGTGGTAGGGTTTAGCTACTGGGAGAATTTATTCAGCAGCTTCACGCTGTAGGCCCTTAACTTTAGCATCTACACATAGTATTTGCTGCTGAAACAAAATGTGTGTTTCTCAGTCCTTGCGCTGGCGTGCCCCACCAAAATTAATTCTTTTCTTTGCGATAGCAATTGAATTGGTGTGTAAATATAAATTAAATAGACCTGGATTTATTTAAATCAATTCTAACTTTTCCGAGGGATACAATGGAAACTGAATCAGACCTTTTAATGCACTTTCCCCCTTTTCCCAGATAGGAATTAAGCTGTTTCTCTGGAGAAGCAGCACATGACCATTACTCCCTGCATGACTGGGCCATCTATTTTACTCTGATTTTGCAGAGGTAGTGCCGATTCTGGTAAAACTCCTATAGAGCCTAGAGCACAATCAGCTCCCTTCAGTCCCTGCAGAGAGAGATGTGGTGATGCTGTAGTTACGCAGTAAGATAACATCAAAGGAGTGCAGAATAGAATTTCAAATGCCTCTATAAAAATACACCTGTGGAAATATTCTGTAAACAATCATCTGGATGCCAAACACTTCAAGGGAGGAATAGAGCAAAAATACTCTTCAAAAGAAATACTGGGGAGAACTTTCTTTAGGGCACCCTCAGCTCCAACAGGACGAGCGAGTCTTTCCCACTGCTCTGTGGCAGAGGATTTCTAGTAGATATTTGTATGGCTTGTATTATTCACCTGGGTGCAGTATTAGAGGGACGGAGATTTTGAATAGGTGTAGAATGTAACTCAACTGCTTTCCTGTAAGTCTCCTTGCACTGGTGCTCCACTCAGCGTTTAGCTGGAAACCACAGAATGCTTTCAGATCAGGCAGAGGTGCCAGTGAGAAATGAAATACTCCACTTCCCTGTACATAAGCATTTTGCCACTCGACAGAATTTGAAATTTGGTTTGTACTTCAGACTATAAAGATTATTTTTTTTTTCCATTAATCCAAGGGGAAGATTTCAGGGATTTAGGAGAGGTTGGAACTTTTTTTATATGGAGGAAATATTTCTTCATATATATACATATATATATATATTTGTGCGTGTGGGCATGTTTTAATATATATATGTATGTATATGAATTTTTGTATCCCAAAAGTCATCTTTGCCCCTTTTGCTTGAAAATATATATATTATATATTGTATATATAATATATATTTAAGAGTGTGTAAATTTGAATATGGTCATTTCATCAATAACACCTCTTCCAAAATGACTCGAAACTTCTGTTTCTTTGTCATTTGGCTTGTTGGTATTAGAAGGTTTTGCAGTTGAAATTCTTGGGTTTTTTTCTTTGAACACTTGATTATGCTGAGCATTGAAGAATATTGTGCTTGTTTTTAATCAAAGGGGAAAACTTATTTTTCGATTTGGGATTCAAAAAGCGATGGACTTTTCTAAATGGGATTTCTTGAATCCCTTCGGTAAGGGATTTGTTTGGGTTTGGGTTTTTTTTTCATTTCAACTCCATTCTTGTGGGTAATTTGTATTTGGAATTCCTGGTTGCATTGCTTTTATCTGGTGCTTCATATCGATATTTACACATTTTTATATAAGTATATAAACTTCAAGCCTTCCTTTGTGATCAGGGGCAGTTACACTCTGGTTTGCTGTGGTACTTTGCTGTGTACTCTGTGGCATTCATGTTACTGTGTAAATAAACTAGTTTTATTACACTCAGAATCAAACCTGCAGTTGTCTCGTTTTTCTCTCTTCCTAGGGAATTAGACAAAAATGTGTGTTTCTGAGGAAAATGCATGTGGCAGGTTCAGCGAAAGACGAACACAGCACAAGAATAGCTGGCTGGTTTGCAGTGGGGCAGATCCAACCTTTGGTTGACAAGACTGATGCTCAGCATCTCCTGCCTTGCCACCACAGTGGCCAGGCATCCCAGCTGCAGGAACTGCCAGTGGCTGGGACATGGCAGCACCTCCCGTATCTGATGTTTTCCCCAGAAGCCTCACCATGGCTGGCGCTATTTTGGCTCCATCTGGACAAGTGGCAGCAGCAGCCCAAAAATAAGGTGGCCACCAGCAGCTACTGTTGATTGAACCGGAGTCTTGTCAGGCCTTCTTGGAGAGAAGTGACACATTAATGAAAACAGAGACAGTCAAATGTCCACACTGGGGCAGCCATTATCACTAAAGGAGCTGAGCCAAAGTTAGCAGTTTCCCTAGCGTGGACAGGGCTTAAATGACCTGCTGTGAAGGAAAAAAAATGACTCTTAAATCAATTTTTTATATGCTGTGACAAAGCAGGATGCCTCTAAGGCAGTCGTCTGCAGAGAAATTCATTGTGTCTGATCTGTTACCTTGAAGCATACAACCTGATGGAGGAGTTGTGAAAAACAGATGGGATAATATGCATCTTCCATGATCATGCAGACACACTTCAGTGGCAGTGAGATCAAACAGCTCAATTTTGTACTCAGATTTAATAGGCAGCAGTGGTGGCTGCAGATGCTGATTTATTAGCATAGAACAGATGACACCATTTCCATCAGAGCAGTGCTGTGCTTCTGCACGACAATCACACTGCTCACAAATACACTTTAAAAACCCCAAACAAAATCCAGCGTCCTGAGGGCACTATTCTCCCCACAGCTACAGTGGATTTGCAAAGGTATGTCATCAATTAAAATGATGAGAATTAGTCTAGAGTGTTAACTGCTACGGGTTTTTCACATTTATCCCACAGACATTGTTCCAAAGCCTTTCAAAACCAGTTTAAGCTATTGTCCTCATCATTTTTAAGAACACAGAGCTAACTGGCTCCAGAGGTGTCACTAAATGTGCAATATGTTTAACAGCCTGACAGATATTTTGGCTTTGCCAGAGTAATCCCTGTTCACTTCAACAAAGTGCCATGGACTTAGCTCAACAGTCAGATTACGCCTTTTGTCAGTGGCAATCACCGTTCTGGAGGGAAAGGATACGCGAACATAGAATGAAACCTTGTCGAGACATGGTAATTATACTAGTTTAAATAAAATCTGTTTGAAATTAATTTAGTTATGTCAGTGCAAAGCCTCTTGTGGGTGTCCTTAAGCGGTCACAGACTGGCATTCTCATTTCAGCTTGTGCCAGAAGCGGATGCCCGTGAAGCCAACAGATGCCTGGTTTCGGTTGATACAACAGTGCCTGTGTCAGGTTTTTCACCATCTCAGAAATTCACTTATGGTAGACAGGCCCCCAGGATCTATGTTCTTCTGCGTGATAAACCTTTATTTTCTAGAAAATCTCCATGCATCACTTGAGCTCTGCAGGCTGTTCCTTTCACCCAAGTTAATGAGCATCCATGCTGCCATCTATGAATCACTCCTTACTCAGCAGTGGTTTTAACCAGAATCAGATAGAAGCAGCCAGCTCACAAGTCAAACATTTGCCACAATCTATCCTGCAGAGAAAGGCTGTAGTTTCCTTTCAATTCTGAGCTAAGAGCCATAGGTCTGTGAAGATGCGCATTAAAACTCCATGTTGGGTCTTCAGATCTACAGCACTTCACTTGGTGCCGCTGCTGCTACTGCAGGAGGCAACTCTAGGGCCTGGTGCTGAGCTCATCCACTTGGAAGATGGAGGCAGGTTTCTTGCTATCATTTCAGTGCTTTCAAATGAGCACAGAAGTCACTGTCTGGCAAACAGACACTGGGGGAGCCACTGGGAAATTAGCTTGGAGACCGTGAAGCAGATCTGCATGTATCAAATCAGAGAACTTAAAATTACAGCTATCACATGTGCATTTTCTGTTAGCATCTCCTGCTCTCATCCCCTTGTTTTGCTGTCATTAAGGTGTTATTTTTGTCACATTGCAGCTGGCAGAGTCAGGACATGTACGGAAGCGACGCTGGAAGCAACTGACAGTCACTTAAGGTAAAGCCACAAAACTAGCACAGCTTATACTCCAAAAGGGGAAGGAATGGGAATGGGGAGGTTTTTGTTCTTTCTGGTATCAGCCAATAGCCCATGTCCAACAAACACACAGAAAGCTGCTTTCTCAAGCTGTTGCATGGTGGTTTAGAGGTCCTGGGATTTGTTGTGTCATTGATATCAGGCAAAGTACCTGGCTTGCCACTCTGGCATGGAGGAGAGTCCATACCACCTGTGCAGTACCCTGCTGCCATTTAGAGACAGAACAACCCCAGGGACAGTGTCTGGGTGCAGCAGGGCAGAGGGCAGTTACAGATCTAATGTCAGATGCCAGGGTTTGCCTGATCTCACTGGAGTCTTAATGGCCTAGATTAACTGCAGTGAAAGCAAAGATTAACCTTAAAAACCATGAAATCCCTGCAGTTTATCTGTAAGAAGCAAGCTATTAACTTTGCACCTCTCTAAAGTGCAAAGAACATAGATGTTCTTCTAAAGAAAACTGAGAATTAAATCAAGATAATAAAATTCTCCTGGTTCCTATGGGGGCACTAAATTCAAATCAAGTTACTGTTGGAAATGGGCTGGTAATCTGCCCATGTACAGCCACTACGTCAACCAGCAAAAGAAAAGGAACATCCCATAACCTGCTAGCTACTCATGCAACTTCTGTTGTCCAAGGAAAAAGTCTCCCTACGAACTTTTACCATTTATATTAATGGAAAACAAGGTTTATGCTTTGTCACCTAAATCTCCCAGTTTACGTATTTGTGTACGTGTGGGAGTTACTGCTGACACTGTGACCACACCAGGGTGTGCTTCAGCTTCAAACAAGGAGCAGCAGAATGTCAGGTGATGCTGTGGGATACCACATGACAATATTTTTAATGGCATTAGTTACAAATGTTTAATAGCATCTATTGCTTCATGAAACCAGCCCCCAAGTGTCACTGACCCTTCTGCAGCAGTGAACCACTCACATCGTTGCCCTGTGGCATGAAGCATTTGTACCCATGTGTATCATCTCCCTGAAGGCTTCAACTTCTTCCACGTAAACTGCAGAACACAGTCCCACTCTTCACCACCATGAGACTTTTCTTTTTGTGTGCTTTTGAGGTGATACAGCATAAACTGAGGGACCGAGGGCATCAATATCCCATTGACATGCCAGAACAGATGAAATATCTCCAGCCCATCAGAACCCTATTTTCTTGTCCTGGGCAGACATCTCCATGCCTAGAGCTTTGACTTTGGAAATTTATGGATGTTCAGATTAGACTCTTTGGTTTATTTTTTTATTAGGAAGCAGTCTGTGTTCATCCAACCCAACATTTCCTTTGCTGGTTTTGCTTGCTTTTTCAAATAATTCAAATCCATCTGGAGTCTTTTCCAACCTCCTGCAATTTATGCTAATCTAGAACAGATTTCACTTGGTGATTAATCACTTCTTCCTGTAAATCAGCAATCAGAAACACCGAACCAACACTAGTTCTTGGGCACAATTTTCAATCTTCTCAAAAGAATTTCTACCTTCTATAGAATTTTTAGGGTTAAAAGGGTTTTCCATTTCTCCACTCACCAAAAGTAAAATACAATGTGAGTTTTGTGCTGATCCTAAGCACTTTACAAGGAGGACATAATTCCAGTGTTACAGATTCAGGAACATATGGACAGCATGGCAAAGGAACGTGTTCAAGGACATTTCCCATTTGAGGGAAAAAGTATGCAAGAATCAAGGGCTTATTCAACAGTATTTCTACTTACATGCTATTCACCACTGACTCACAACTGTCCAGCACGACTTGGGAGGCTTCATCAATTAAATCCATCACAAAATGATTTTTATAGAATTCTACATTCATTTTGTCAATGTTAATAATAGTTGCTCTTATGAGAAAGTAACAAAATTAGGCAGCCTCTAACAAGAAAGGAATTCAAAGCTACACCACTGGAGTAGTAGATCAAGCTGCTCTGAAATCTATTTCAGCTCCAGTATACATCTAGATTGAGACTACGGTCCTCTGCCCATTCACCATCCTCTTCTGTCTCCAGGTGTGCTGTCAATGCCTCTGTTTTGCAGGGACAACTTTGCCTTGGAGCACCTCTCCCACTCAGCCCAGCCCTATTCCTGGGCATTGCTGAGCAGCCTTTCTTATGAGAAGGTCATGGGGAAAGAGCCTCATGAATATGAATAGGAATCCAGAGGTCAGCTGCCTTGGCGCACCATCAGAAATGTGCTATCAGCCTGTGGGGTTCTTAAGTCCCAAATCTACTACCTTATTATGCTGATGACTTCAAGCAGTCTCTACTGAAAGCTTCAAAGGCCCTTGTGTGATTAGCACATACAGTTCATATTACTCCCAGAGAAGCTGGTCCCTTCTTAGATGGTGTATGATACCTTTCATCACCATTATCAGTGTAAAGTATACTGAATGGAGCTTCAGTGAGTGCTGGGAACTTAGGTGGAGAGTAATGGCATATTAGGACATGTCAGGACACTGTAAACCTTCTTTTTGTTCTTGGTAACTTGCAAAACAGCAAACTGTCAAGGCTCTTTTCTTCTGCTTTAGTCAAAAGGCAGATTCTTTAACAGCTTGGGATCCCTCACACTGTGCTGGGTATCCCTCCAATACTGATGTACTGGAAAAATGCCATCTGCTGAGCAGCAGAGCACAGGCTCCATTTAGACTGATCTCTCGAGCATCAGGCGCAGCCTCGGGGGAGGCAGGTGAAAGCTAACCAGTCCAAGCCTCCTCTGGAGGTCCTGGCTGACCAGAAGGGCTGTTATTACAGCAGCATTACAAATTTGCCAAGAAGAGACAGCAGACAATAAACTACCTACTTCAGACGCGTTCCCAAGATGGTATTTGTAAGAAAATGAGAGAGATGCCACAGAGTCCCCTCAAAGTAAGTCCCTGTCAGCCTCTTAAGCACTGCCAGATCTGGCAGCTCTCAATCCCCTGAGAACTGGGTCCTCGTGGCATAAGCCAGCTGGGGATGATCACAGAACTGGCCAGTCAGCCTGACTAGGGACTTCCCCACAAGCTGGTATGAAGCAATTGCAAAGCTGCTCCACATTGCTCTATGTACAACCTGGATTTAGCTGCACATCAGAAGTTTTCTTGCCAGCCCTGACTCGTGCCCTGGCTTAGGACTCTTGACAGGTCTTCTCAGACAACACACTGAACAGCAAGAGTGGCTTTCCCATAAAAAGACTGCTGGGCAGGCAAATGGTGTCTACCTACGATCAGAAAGAGAAGGTTGCAGATGATGCAGCCAGAGTTCAGTGGAGCTATGCCAGCTTATACCACTAAGCATCTAACCTATAAATCCCATTAGTAAGTTTAAATAAGTCTAAGAGGAAATGATGGTAGATTTACCATAGACCTCATTCTTTTTGGAGTTCTGCCAATACTCCCTACTGGGCTGAGTCTGTCGCCCATGGCCGACACCACTGACTGCATCTTGGAGGCTTGTACCAATAACAGCCACTAGCGGAAAAGACTTTTCCATGATAACGTCTTTAACATCGTGTGTCTTTGTAAGGCTCTCTTCTCTTTTCCCTCTTTGTATTGTTATTTTTTTCTCCTTTGATTCTTTTCCAAATTTTCCCTGATAGTTATTAACTAAATGCCAACACACTGTGTAGTTTGTAATCAGATTATCTGCTAATACCTGCCTAAAGCAGTCAACATTGATTAAAAGAAAGAATGGCTATTATGTTATTTTTAATACAAATGATTTAGGTCCTGAGGCTGAGATTGAATTAAGGGAGAGAACAAATTAATGAGGGATTGAATTAAATTAGAAACATTTCATTGCAGTATTTCCTAGCTCTCCAAACTGCCAAAAGAAGACAGTGGTATGGCTGTGAATTTATGTTATCTCATGAAAAGGTATGAAGAACAGCTTGTTTTAACTGCATATGGGAAGTGAGCCTGATCATGGATAGAGCTAGATAAGTGCTCAAAATCTGCAGCAGTAGTGAAAGGACCTATAATGCAATCTCGAAAGATTCTATCTGAGTCTCAGCCAGAAGGTCACTGCTAATTTCTCATTTCACACAATATAGGCGAGACTTCTGAAGCACTACCTGTTCCCCCACACCCTCCCACACACATGAGGACAGGACAGCTGTGACAGAGAATTAGGGACGCGGCTGCACCCAGTCCCTGAACACAAAGCTGCATGCCACAGTCTGAATGCAGACAAATTTAACACAGTCATCCAGTTATTAAGATTGCTTTTTAATCATTTTATCTTTCTGTGCTTCCTAGAGCGTCTTAATGAGGGGTCTGACATGAAAACACTTCACTGGTTTCTAATTTAGATGCATTTATTAGTTTAAAATAGCAGAGGGAATGAAGATTTCAAGCTCGCTCTTTAGAGGGAGCAACCAGTGGGCTCAGGACATTGTCTGGACTGCACTGAGCACCTCAGTTTTAAAAGTGGGTCTTTCAAATCCTACTTCTTATCCTACTAACCATCAACAATCCCATTGCCGTTCCTGCCCTGAACCTGATTTCAGCACAGAAGTGTTTGTGCTGCACTGTGTTTCAGTCATTTTAGTGAGATTCTAAACTGCTTTGGAGAACTGCTTTAACTGACTTCGATTGATTGTTTATTATCCCCCGATCATAAATGCTAAGTACATAGCTGAGATGGGCTTGTCTTTATTGCCATACCGTCACAGAGAAATGTAGAAAATTAATTTTTTTATGATTTCAATCAATTTCCTTTGTACTTTGATGCAGTGATTGCAGAGAAAAGATTATTCCTTCCAGTGTGGTTAAATGTGAGCGCCTGATTTACAAAAACAAGCAAATCAAGAGAAAAATCTTGGCATCCTGAAGCTGTGACCTAATTCTATCCTTCACTGCATTTCCTCCTCTCTCCAAAACATCGTAAGTTCAAAACAGCTGCCCTTCTACAGAACAGTTCTCTCTACTCAAATAGGTCACTTAAAGAATAAAGGCCAGAACTGTACATAACCTTCTGAAACACAAGCCAGCCACAGTCCTCACCCAAGCAGTGCATGGCCGGGCTCTGGAATGCTTTACATGTCTGGCAAAGGCCTTCCTTGTGGTAAATGCAGCTGTGTTTTACATCAAAGATTGATTTTTCCTGTTGATTTGAGAAATGAATTGCAATTAATCAGGACAAAGGCCTGTTCAGTGTGCAACTCACTGGACTGCAGCCTCAGAGAATGGCCCTGCATGTGGCAGATCTCTGGCCTGGCAGTTTGCATGCACAAGGAGACTCCATTCTGGGTGGAGACGGGCATTTTACAAAGGTGCATCTTTTGTGTGCGGAGGTCTGAACGTAAATTAAGATAGCTCTGCTGAAGACCGCAGAGCTATGCTGATTCAAGCCGTCTCAGAACCCTGTTTATGGGACACAGATGGAAGATATGAATGCAGCAGCTGTAACATGAGCTGAGTATGTCAGATGGTAAAACAGCATGGCCATGAGCATAGGAACCCCTGGGCAGTTTAGTGATTTAACTATAAAACCTCAGAAATTAGAAGCTCTTAAGAAAAAGGCAGCAGATCCCAGTAAAGTGATCCAACAGTGGGACGCACAGCTCCAAGGTTCAGTGGCTGGCCATCCTGCTGGCCATCCTGCAGCCAGTTGCCTCAGCAGCTGTATCACACAAAGTGAGGTGAGCAAAGGCTCTGCAACAAGCAGGATGCTTGCTGTGAACAGAAGGCTTCACATGCCCCATGTCAGTATTGCATTGTCCCAGTGTTCTGAATTGGGATAGAATGGAAAAGGGTAAGAAATGCAACCTGACCAGACAGGCTGGCACTGCCTTCCTTACAGGGTCACTAAACTGCATCTGTTCTCAACACTGACCTGCCACTTTCCATAAGGTGTGGATAAAAGCAGGTGCTTGTTACCCTCAAGAAAAGAGGAACAGGATTCCTGTCCCTTTGCACTACTCAGATTATTGGGAACATTAGTACTCCAACTGTCAACAAGAGAAAAAGTGAACAAAGATTTATTGGGCAAATCCAGCATGCTCAGGACTGTCCTTGTAAGTATATTTCAAAGGGTCTGTTTTATTACAGTTGGGAATCTCCAAATTCGATCTTTTGCCTCTGTCTTCACTGGGTTTTGTTATTTTGTTAGCAAAATTAACCAATAACAGTAGTATGGCACGTTCTCCCTGTTGCTTATATATAATGTATTTCAAAAGCCTACACTAATGTACTCTGTGTCTTTCACTACAGAGAAGTTCCCAAGGGACTAAACCAATAAAAAATGAAGGTGAAAACATGAGTTTTCAAATAATGAAATATAGATTTCATCAGCAGTTAACACAGCTACTGACTTCGGTGTTTACAATGTGGTTCACCCCTTTTTGTATTAAATCTTAGCATAAAGCTATATTTCAACACTCAGCAAGTTCTCTACCCTTCCAAAATATCCTCACAGCCTCCTTGCAGGCTTCACAGCCATGCAAGTTGACATATGTCATGCCAGGTTGCTTCATCAGAAAGCAAAGGACTTTGGACACTGTGGGAGGAAGATTTTATACAATGCAGCATCACTGGCAAATGAGTGAGCTCTGATCCTCATCCCTCCCTTACTGCTAAAACAGATACACCTGTCTGCTTCAGCGGAACAGGTCATCAGATAAGATGCTGACACTCAACTGTTTCTCACCTGCAATATTGACTGATTTTGTAACCAGCCCAGGGCACTGGGCCAAATTAGAAGACACTGTTCTCTAAAGAATTCAGAAAACTGCTACATGAAACAAATTAAATGAGCCTCAGTGACAGCATTTCATTCCTGCAGCATTTGTGTGACTACTGCTGGAGGAAGAACTTCATATGCTGTATGAAGACACAGACACACGATGTTTCTGCTAAGCCCATGGGCTGTTCTACTGAAACAAAGGAGATCTGTTTTCTTCAGTGGTAAGGAAACTCATGTAAGTGATTCAGAGATCCACAGCTGCTGAGGTAATTGCCTGAGATGTGTGGGATAGAGAGGATTTATGAGTTAAAAACATCATGTTCCAGTCAATTACCTTGGGTTTAAGATGAAATAGAACTGTACTGCAATCAATGATACTACAGTGTAACACACTGGAGAATTAAGCTCTGAATCTTTTTACCTCCTCTTTGCTTACAGGAAAACTAAAACCTCTTGGAGTCTGCTTCTGTGACAAGATTGCTCAAAATCCATGTATCCACAAACAGTTAAGGCACCCAAGGACGATGCTTACAAATGGATAATCCAGTCCATTGACTCTGTGGAAGCAAACCAACAACCACTGCCTTACACCATCCGCACCCTACAGCAAAGTGGCCATCCAGACAGACTTCTCCTGTGTTTGCCCTGTAGCACAGTGAATGTGACATTACGCACAACAGCTGCAGCGCCAGGGGACAGACCGGAGCAGTGGGCAGCAGCAGTGAAAGGCACAGGCTGAATTGCTCTCAGCCAGGCAGGACGACGGGCAGCCAAGAAAGGCAAGGTGCCAGATAATGATCTGCGTGCTTGCTGACTGCTACCAAGACTGGGACTTTGCCTGTGGAGTCCTTCCCAGATAAAAGGAAAGCATGACTACACAGTAAGACTTGAGGAGGAGGCCATAAGCAGCAACAAATCCTCCTGCTCCTCTGCACAAATAATGATGACAACAGCCCAAGCCTGGCAAATAGGAATGAAGGCATATTTCTGTGTTTGCAAAGAAGTTGTAAGAACATAAGAAGCAGGTCTGCTGGGGGATATCAACTGACTCACTGTGGCAAGGTACATAAATCCCTGCTTTGGGATCCTGCTGTGCATAAGTCACCAGATGGTGCTGTACATACAGACTTGAACGTTCTTTATCTTAATGAGGGAACATGTATGGCCATTGAGGAAATACATTGTTCTTGGTATTTTTGTGAAGCCTTTCCTTTAAAGTTTAATTTGCATCTTACTCTTTCCATCTCAAATCATGGTTTGGTTGAGCAAAAAGTCTCAGAACAGTCTTAGGGTTGGGATTTTTGAAGAGGAATTTACAAGCATGATGTTTGCAGCCAGGTCTGCAGAAAGCATGAGACAAACGCATAAGCTCCACTAAGAAAACATTTTGTCATGGAATTTTTAAACCATGCATTTTTTCTGCAATGGGAAATGCATATGCAAAGCCTGAAAATCTTCTGCCTCACAGTGGGTAAGTGACATCATCCATAAAAGTGGTACCATGTAATAAACTGGTACCATGGTGAGGACTAAATACTAATAAGTTAGTAGGCTTTTCAGAGTGAAATAACTACAGCATAGCAAAGCATCCTTATCTATTATTAATATAATGCCAGTTGTATCCATCTCCTACTCATCTTCCCTCTGAAATGCTATAACCACCCTGCTTCAACTAAGCAATACTTTTAAGACACTCAGCAGAAATATCCAGAATATGGATTCCTCTTTTTCTCCTCTGTCACCCTTTAAAAAGGGTTCATCTCATCAAAATGTGCATTAGAAGTCACGAGCACCACGGCTTGGAATATCAGGACAACAAATGTCTTGGAGCACCGATTTGACGGGCCCCTGGAAGCGTTGGGAATGTCCGGTAGATGGCAGCAAACAGCACTCCAGGGAGCAGGAGCACCTCGAGGTGAGAGCCGGCGAGCTGCTACAGCAGCCCCAGTGCTGGCAATTGCATGGGGTTTATCTTCTACCCTGTATGAAATAAGCTCATTTATTTGGTTCTTTGCAGGGAGGCAACGAGAACAAAGCCACAGGGGACCTTCACAATGCTGCACTCAACCGATGTGTGACATGGTAAAAATACAGTAGCACTTTCGCTCGCCATTTTCATCAAATTTGGAATGATCTGAATCATTTATTTCCCCAGATGAAGGCTATCACTATAGGTCCCTTTGCATAAATCAAGAAGGCCATTAAAAATAGTTTCAGGAGGAGAGCAATTTGTTATGAAATGAAGGTCAATCTCATTAGATCACCGTAGCAGCTATCCTAATAACATCCTGGCAGAAACAAGGTATCTCATTACAGAAGTTGTATTTTGTTTGAAATATTACATTGTCATTAAGTGAGCACTAAAACACACATAATATTGGGTGACATAAATTATTCCCCTGAAAAATTGGCCTACACAGAGGTGCTAAGTAAATAATGAGGATACTACATTAAGCTTAACTTTTTCTGGTTTTTTTCTAGCTGGATTCACCTGCTCGATACCAGTTTGTTTTGTTCCTACTTCAGGATACTGAGCCACACTTGGCTTGCTAGAATTACACAGAGGGATGATTTCAGACTGCAACTCAGCTACCTGTAACTGGTAAGGAAGATGTTTAACTTTCCTTGGAACAGTTGAGGAGGGAGGACTAAGTCCTGTCAGGGGGGAAATACCAAAATTTAGATGGGAAAAGGGATATTTACAGAGTACAGAAGTGAACATTGGTTTTATAAATACAAAAGAAGGAGTTGCTTTCCCTTTAATTATGCATACTCATGTGGAAAGTACCAAGTGTGGGTTTACAGATTACTGGAACCACAGCTGAATATAGGGATGTGTTTAAACATGGCTCTGGAGCTATGTTATGGGGTTTGGGTGTAGGGTTTAAGATTTATCAATTTTCCAAACAAGATAGAGAAATACCAGTTATGAGAATGACATATGAATGTCATATTTTAATGATATCTTCTTCAAAAGCACTTCACTGCAGATTCTGCAGCGAACTCTGACAACAGTACTTACTGTCTGAGGCAGGGAGGCTGCACAGCACCTTACAGAGACACCCAAATTCCCTCTGTTCCCCAAGCCATGCCTCCAGGGTGTACATAACCAAAATGGAGTCATCATACCCATCATGTAATGGGGACACAGGGACATGCATGTTGGATGATGTGCCCATGCAGTGCTTCTACAGGCCAAAGTGTAAGGAAGCCTATTTATTTGATGTCTTCCTGCCTGTCACTGACTTATTGTCTTATCTTTACCCCCGCTTTAAAACCTTCTGCTGTCTTTGTGAAACACTTTCTTAGTAGGTAAAAAACTTAAATAGCCAGGGTGAGAGAGTCATGAGTTGGATTGAAGTGAAGGCTGTAAAAGAGAAAAGGCAATACAGAATATGTGCAAGGAACAGGTATGGCACAGTACAAACAGCACAAAAGCATACAGAAGATGACCTCAACAGCTGAATTTTGGACAAGAATCAAACAGTACATGATGATGGTTTATATGGTATCTGCTTACAGCACGTTAAATTCATACAAGTGGAAATGATTTGACAGACTGTATGTCTTTCATCATTCTTGAGGGATGTGGCTTTAGTTAATAGCAATAAGCGTACTGGAAATCTGTAAGAAATCATGCACACCTTTGGCTGAGAGTTGCAGGGAACAGTAACAGTTTAGATTCAGGAGAGCTCACCTGGCCAAACATCTAAGCTGCTCATTCAGGGTCCTCTATGCTTAATGGATTGAAAGGTATCCCTTAAGGATGTGATCCATTTCATCTCAAATACGTTCTTTAGGATGGGATGAACCATCCATTCATTTTCCACTGATTACAGAAGCAATGTGGTGAGGCAGCTTACACTGCCAGTCAAGACTAGACAGAAACTGAGTATCAGGTAACATGAAACACATTCCAGGCTCTTGAAAGATGAAGTCTGAGAAGCATTTCTGCTTGCCCACTGTTCATTTCTGCCTACACATGGCCCTGATGGGTGGGCTGTTGCACATTCTGTTGGGGAACCTTCAGTGAACAGAGTGGGGAAGAATCCAGGGTAAAAATGCAACCTTTTTTTCTCCTGATGGTTTTTTTTTTTTTACCATAATCTGCTCCTGCCTCTTGGTCTCCATGGTTACTCAAATACTTATATTGGTAACTTTGTTACTGCCACGGGAAGAAGGGTTAGGGAGAAGGGAGAAGCTTGCAGAAGGCTGCTGAAGCTGACAGTGCTGCACAAAGGGAAATCCCATCAAACTGTGCTCTGAGATTCCACTACCCTTTCCTTTGCAGCAGTTCTGATTTAAGAAGTCCCCATCCCCCAGTCACTTCAGCAGTGCCCAGCTCTTTGTGAGTAAAAAAGCATCACCCTCTCTTCAAATAGGTGCACTGGCCCAACTGGAAAGGGAGTGGGGCAGTGTGAGGACAGGAGCACACGCCCGCAGGTGTGGAGACAGAAGGGCTTTGTTAGCAGGCTCTGCTGCCAAAGGACAAGTCATGTCATACTGAAGACGTTTTCCAGGATATAGATCCTGGAAAATGAGTCAACTGGAGCTGGCAGAGAGCTCACACAGAAGATGTAATGTTGGGGGAGTGTGGAGGGAGAAAGTGCTATTTGTAGTTTGGTGTTGAAGACTCCACAGAACAGAATGGACAGTGCTGTGATTCCTCCCTTTTCCACACAGCATGAAATGGATGAACTGCATAGATCCAGTTGCTCTCCAGCATCAGAGACGCCTTTGCAGACAACCTGCACCTACTTCTTGATATGAACAAAGTTAGTGTGCCTCTGGGGAAGCTGTCAATAGCAGTGACATGTTTTTAACTGGGTTTTTTTCATATCTTGCTTTTTGACTATATTACTCCGTGAAATCTGTATGCAGAATCTTTCAGATTCTCCCATCAGGCTTTTAGCTTCAAACTGTAGTGCTTCTCAGATCTGAAAGGTCTCCCTCCAGCATGCCAACACTTACCATGACACCACAATGCCTGCTATCAAATGCATGTTAGGATACACCACCTTAGAGCATGCAAACACTCTGCATGTCATACAGTGTATTTGAGCAAGAGTGTATTATTACACAATTAGTTCATTAAAATTATATTTAAATGATGCATATACATGTGTGCATGTTTTTATTATTGAAAATTATATTTTATGTAGGCCAAGTCAAATGATAGCTGATATAAAGGAAATAAGCCAATCTCAACCTTCTTTTTCCACTCAGCCTTGAATGGTGCTCCTGGTTCCTTCTATATCCCTTCTACAGCAATAAAATGGACCTTGCTTCCAACATTTGATCACTGCCTGATCATCAATAATAATCGGGTTTACAATACTCTGTCAGACGCAGGCTCTCATTCGCTAACTGTACTTCCAAATGATGAATGAAAAGATTGATTAGAAAAATGTTTGTCAGGTCACTTTACTATACATCCTTCAATGTTCACAGACCTTTCCAGTCTATTACACAATTCAAAGAAGCTTATGATTACCTACTCAAGAGCTGTTGAGAAGCTGGAGGTTCCTCTTTACTACCTGATCCATTCCAATGGAGTTAACTCGTTTCTATTACATTTACTACTGTTTGTCTCAAGAACAAGCATACAATTTTACTTTTCTAACGCATGCTTGCAAAGGGAAATTATCACTGCTGTGCTATTGTCTACAAGCCTGCCTAGATAAGTCATTTATAACAGTCTAGACTCAAATGCATCAATACAAAGTGCACTGTGCCCACAGAATTTAATTCCCAGTGTTTATATAACAAACGGAGAGTTGAATCAGGCGTGATTAAACTGAAGGGCAAACTACATCATAACTGTATCTGCTGGCACACTTGCCTCTGCACTTCCAAGTCTGCAGAACTTCTCAAGCCACTTACCTTAACCAGCCAGTCAGTGCAGTCTGCGCCATGACGGTGTCTTAGATGAAATACTAAAGATTGAGCCTCTGAGTCCACAAGTGATGCAGTCAGTATCTTGCTAACACACTTGCATTCTGTATTTGAGAACTTCGGGCCACTCTTGCCCCACACCAGTTCTTAGTGTTCTGATCCTCTCGCCCTCTCACAAGAAGTGGAAGTGCAGGATATCCTTGTCTACATTTCTGGTACACATTTCTGAAGATGCTGCTATGTGATAGTCAGAAGCTAAATGTTGTGAAACGCTGGATAAACACTCTTTGAAGAATTTCAAAGAGGCTTAAACTGTATTAAAGACAAAAGCACATCTCAGCAGTCAAGCTACCTGTCCACATCAAGCAAGGCGGGGAAGATCTAAGCTGCAAAGCTTTGCTGGAGACAGTTTAGTCCAATTCAGCCAAGCCAGCTATTGAAACTGCAGCCAGTTTTCAAACTACTTGTTACAACCTGCTTCTAGCATGCCTTGCTCACCGCTCTGCTGGGAACTGCACCGCCTATCGTCAGTTCAGCAAGCCGTTCCTCCTCTTCTACCTGTGCAGGCAGAGAGCTAGAATTTCCTGCCTGTGTTTCCACGAAGGCAGGAGAGACAGTTTCTGATGACATCTTACTACTTGCCCCATCTTTTCCCTACATGTCACTTGACTGGCATGCCATGTGTGGTATGAGATGACAGTACAGGCTAACACCTTATTCCAGAGAGAGTGTGGATTTGAAGTTACAGGGACTGATAATACCCAAAACTTTTGCATGTGTTCTCCGAAGACCCAAGAGTATCTCACTGCACAAAAACCTGACAAAACCCCTGACAAAGACCCCACACTGGCACCCAGTATCAGCCAGCTTTCTGTGCACGAGAGCAGCAACACAGCACTGCAAAGAAGAATGCCAAGCACTGTTATATTTGCTTTTCTCCAGGAGCCATGCTGAGATGAACACTTGGCATTATCTTTTCCTTGGTGCTTGATGTTACTTTCATGGGAGTCCAGACCACACAATTCCTCTGCCCATTCAAAAGACTGGCTGCAGCCCCTCCATTCCTCCTCTCTCCCTGACACCCTTTGCCATCCTCCCCATGAGCCCTTGTTGGTCCTGCATGTATAAAGCTCCAACCCCATCCCAGGCCATGCGTAACAGCACTTTTCTCCTCTCCAAGCATAAAGTGCTAACCCTTTATTGCATCCTTTTCATCATTCTCAGTTATCAAAGCTAGATACAAAAAAACCAAAGACTGTTTAGTGAACACCCATTCCTAGGAATCTGTAACAAAATACGTACTGTGTTGTGAAAGTAGAGAAAATTCATATAGAAAATCAGAGCAGGCTGTTAGGTTTGCCAAGTTCAACACTGAAATTGCGCAACAGTGTTGTTGTATGAAAATCTAAGAGTCTTTAAATATCATTATTAAGCCTTTTTTCTATCAAACTCCTAGAAAGCCTTTTTTTCTATCAACTCATAGTGGCATTTTTGATAGCATAATCTATATACACTTAAAAATACCATATGTCACGGAATTGTAATATGTAAAGCACAAAGAGCACATTAGAAAGCAGGAATTACACAACATAACCACACTCTAAATGCCATATATTGAGTGCAGAACCACATTAATAGTGCAGACAACTTTGAGCATATCTTCCGGGTCCATAAGTCCATTTTTGTGACAGAAAATGGCCTGATAACACTGGAAAGATTGGGAAGTTTCATCCATGAGCATATAGGGCCTTGAAAGCTGAAAAAAAGACTTAGTATCTCCATGGTACCCAGGAACTGGGTCTGGATATAACTTCCCAAAACTGTAGGAGGGGAAAAAAACCTTTGGTACCATGGAAACGGAGCAGGGGATGTAAGTGATTGTTACTTGTCTGCCTTCACAAGAGTGATCCCTGAGACGTTAAGACCCTCCATAACATGGGTGTTCCACCCAAGATGTAAATCTGCTGGAAAAGGAGACGCTGCTGAGCGAGCTCACCAGGCAGGGGAGCCCAGCTCAGGAACGACAGGCATTTCTAGGGAACGTGGAGGATTAGAGTGGAGGAGAATGAAAGCGAGCTCAAGGAGGAAGATACCATGATGCCAGGAGAAGCAGGGAGGAGGGGTTTGGTTTGACCAGCAAGACAGCAATCAAGGCCTTCCCAACGAAGGGCTGCATGCTGGCTGCACTTAGAACCTGGTGAATAAACAGGGCGGTGGATGCCCGGTGGGTGTTACCTTGCCCTGGCCCCTGCAGCGCACATGCAGCCTCAGCAAAGCACGGGTTGTGGGGCCATGCGCATCTGATTTCTTCAGTTACTTTTCCTTCGCTCTGCACTGGCAAATCCCACCCTCTTTGGGTGCATCTGGAGCGTTCCAACAATCAGCAGCGCTTGGCCTGCCCTCACTGTTCGCCGGGGTGTGCAACCGGAGCCATGCGCTTCTACGTCACTGGAAGTGTTCCTTGTTCCTGCTAAACGTCGTGGTTGTCAAGTGCACGTTGTTCCCCTCATCTCACGTGCGCGCGCCCTGCCTGCCATGCCTGGTGCACAGATAACACGGGCTCATTTTCTCCTTTAAAGGCCATCAGCACACCCAGAGATCTCCTCACAGCCCAACACCTTCACACCCTCTGTGGGCGGCAGATTAGCCGTGACTCGGAAAGCTCTGAGGGCAGGAGGAGCGCTGACCACCCCAAGCGAAGGTGGATGTGTACCGGGGCTATCATTAGCCATGACTACCCTTCCTGAGGCGAATCCCAAAGGCGCGCGGGGCCCCACAACCTCACCCCTTCAGCGGTTCCTTTAAGAGGGAGCGCTTCGCCATCTTAGGTTCCTCCGCCCCCCTCCCGCCACGTGACTCGAGCGGCCGCCATCTTAGGCTGGCTGCGGCGCCGCCGCCTCTGCTCGCCTGGGTCACGTGGGGCGGGGCCGGCGGTGGAGCGGAGCGGAGCGGAGCTGAGGGGCGCGGCGGGGCCGGAGGCTGAGGGGCGGCGGGCGCCATGGGGCAGTGCGGCATCACCTCCTCCAAAACCGTCCTGGTCTTCCTCAACCTTATCTTCTGGGTGAGTCCGTGCGCGGCTGGAGAGGGTCGGGGTCTCCGGGCGCGGGGGTGTCTCTTCCTCAGTCGTGAGGGAAGGGCCCGGGCCGGCCGTGGCGCCAGGCTCGACTCTGAGGGCTCTGCGGGCCTGGGCCGCGCCGCCTCGCTGCTGTCCGGTTCTCGCTCACGCATGGAGGCAGCTGGGCGCTCCCCCCCTTCTCCACCTCGCTATTTCCGTGCGTATTTAAAAGCTTTGTGTTTAACAAGCGCCCTGAGCCCCTTTGCGGGGTCCCTGCTTTAGCGGTGGGCGCAGTGCCTTCCCTCTCAGTCCACCCCCCCACCAAGTTCGGAGGTGGATGGAGCTGAATCTCTTGTCTTAGTCGTCTGTCAGTAGGGGTTTAACGGGCATTAGAGGTCTTGAGGTAAAGACGGTTGTGTAATTGAATACAGATTGAGTTAGATTATTGAGATTTTCAGGTCTCTGAAAGTTTAATTTTTGTAGTGCTGTTATGGCTATTTAGGGTTTGGCCACCTACTTTAAGGACGTCCGTTCCCAATACGCGGTGGTAAGTATGTAGCACTGTTTTCTTCCTCGTTTTTTTAACACAAAGTGAGGACATGCAGTGTTCAAGGCCAGGTTGGACAGAGCCTTGGGCAGTATAGTCTGGGGTGAGTCGTCCTTGCCCATGGCAGGGGGTTGGAACTGAATGATCTTAAGGTCCTTTTACAACCCTAACTATTCTATGATATAGAATAGTTATATATAACTTAATAGCCCAAAATCAAGTCTTGCATTCCACTCTTCCAGTAACCACAGCTGCACTGTAGTACTTACGGGTCACTTAAGCCTCCCACAACTACAGTCATGCTGACAGTAAGATAGAAGCTTACCTGGGTTGGTGGATCAGAAGGTTGCTGTAAATGACCTTTCTCAGGATCATTATGCAGGCTGCAGCATGGCATTGTATTCACTGTAATAATTGGGCTGTCAGAATGACATAACTCTAAATAAATAATATTCATTTTCCTCATTTAGCTATTGCATTTCTCATCCTCTAATCCCAGCTCCAGGAACAGAAGATCTGTTGTCCCAGCTGTTCAAAGATTTCAGCTTTGAAAAAGTAATAGTGGGTGACAAGATATTAGAGCATAAAAAGGTAGCTATATATAGCTACTTCATTTAATACTGAAAGCCTCGTGAAGTCTAACAAGTGTTGCAGGATGGAAATTTTTGTCTAAATATTTACAAAGGAATATCTCTCATGGGTGCTTAAAAACTAATTGTGGTCAGGGAAAGCGCATATCTGTGTAGTCTCACCAGCATTTGTCTATACAGGTCTTTGGAGATGAGCAGTAAATGTGAGGCATATTTGACTCTTAAGTGGTGTATTATTAGGAGGCCGTCATTTTGACTGAGGTGTATGGGCTCCATTCTTTATCTCTGAAGTATGAGGTAGTTACATCAACCTTTTAGTACAGCTTCTTGTTTGGCATCTGCTTTGTTGGGTGTGGCTTTTTCTTAACATGCGTAGCTGCAAAGCTGCAAATGCCATTTAAAAAGCTGTTTAATAGCTGCTACATCATACTTTAAGTTTTGGACTAGACAGTTGTGAGTTGCATTATTAATGGCATCTTGAAGTAGGTTTTTCTTTAGTTGCTGATAGAAACTAGGCTCTGTTCTGAATAAATGAACACAAATTCTATATGCAGTTTCTCCCCCTCTCCAAAAGCTTAGTTTTCATAATTTATGGGTTTGAAAGGTATTTCTTGTTGTTTACTGCATTAGTAATTTAGTAGCATGTTGAAGTTTACAGTTACTCAGCTTAAACAGTGGTGGAGTACAAAGTTATTTTGTGTAATGCTGAATCTATCACTTCACAGTTGTTAAGGACTTTTTTTTTTTTGAGACAAACTTGAGCAAATTAAAAATGGACGGATTGTATTTAGATAGAATGTACTTTGTGTCAAATTGTCACCGATTTTGTGTTCTGTCAACCATCTCCAGCCTAAGAAGTCAACTTGTGCTGATAGCTTTTTGGCAGGGAGGAAAGTGGGTTGCTTGTGCTGGAACAACCTTACGGCTCATCAGCTGCATGTAGAATGAGGCAGGCTTTCGAAAAGTGAGAACTGTGAAAATCAGCATTTTTCTTCTCTTTAGCAAGCTGTAGCATAAAATAGGAAATCTACATACTTTAATCAAAAGTAGTACATCTTCATTTTAAAATGGCAAGAGACAGAAGAATTTCAACTCTTGATCTAGCACATTTCCTTTACTGACTTAGTTGCCTGTGTATTTAGTAATTTGGTGCCTATCTAGTTGACAATGTGATTGCTTCTGTGGTGTTACAGAAATCTTCTGCTTGGTTCATATGAACTTCCAGTTTTGAAACTTCCAGATTCCCACTGAAACTTTACAATAGATAACTGCCTATAATTGGTCAAGTAAATATGAAGTCTTCTATAAATGTTTTTATAAATTAGATGTCTCTATTGGGTGTCATATATAAGTCTTAGGTATTATGGTCATGATCTTCATGGTCAACTGTAGTAACAGTAGAAGACTTCTGCATTGTTTGCTATTGAAATCTCTGCAAGAGTGGCTGGTCGAAATGACTTATAACTTTCCTGACACTCTCACCTTTCCCCATGGATCTCATTTATAGGAGGATGTAGGTGCTCAGAGTGCTTTGGTAGGTATCTTATGTGAGATGTTCAGGACATTGTGTCTACTGCTGGAGAAAAGGCAGAGATACTTTTGTTATGCTCTGCATTCTAGGATGTCACTTCTTTATTTCTTTCAAGCCTTCTGAAAAAGGCAGATCAGCTGAGGCTTGCTCACAGGTCATACATAGCCATATCCACCCATTTATCATGTATGACTGCTGACTTTAATAACCCGTACTCCATTCTGTTTGTCAGTGAATCTACAGGTCCATCTCCTTTTGAGAAGTCCCATGCTACTTAATGCATATTCTATTTGACACTATAAAATAGTTGTCTTGGTTGTGTGTAGTTTTGTGGAAACTTTTCACGTCTGCTTAAATTCGTATATTAACTATACATTCCTAAATATTAATTACTACTACAGGAGGCTTTGGGGTTTTTTTAATTAAGAATATGTGCTGTGGAAAGTACCTTCCCCTTGCAGCAGGACAGGTGCTGGCTTATCAGATAGAAAGGCTTTAAACTCACCTTTCCAAGCTTTTGTTGTAGAACTTTGACAGTTCAGCTGAGTTGCGTTTGCAAGCAGGGGTGTCAGGCATGGAGTACATCTGTTGTAGACACACATATTGCCTTAAAAACAAAGTTCTGCAGGAAAACAGCATTATGAGTAATAGTCATCAAGAGCAGCATAATATAGATCTTGCATGAAGCATACATTTGAATTTTGGATAATTTGGCAGAGTCCTTAAGTTAAAAGGTACTTTGAGAAGAAATGAATTGATAAGAAACATCAGTTAAAACTTGCACTTCTTGGAAAGATCAGAGGAATACAGATCAGATTAATACATTTCTTAATGTTTTGTTATAAATTAGGTTTGGAGTAGATATGATAAATGGCAAAGAAAAAGCAAACATTCAGTTGAACTTTACCTTGCCTTAAGTTTGCACAAGATCTGTGTGGTCAACTAGTGACTTCATTTAGATGGCGCTAAGTCCCTTTCTTTAAGGAAGGGTGTTGCATAGGAGGAATTGTAGTGTGAAAGACTGTATGACTTTTTGAAAATTAGATTATGAAATTGAATTATGGAACTTCTGGTACATGCATTCTCTGACATGTTTTTGATGGCATGGAAATTCCAACATTGATCGATCTGTCAGAAGATTTAGGATGTCGTGTGGGTTTTCTTCAGTAGGGAAATAAATGGTATGACAGCAAACCATTAAACTGTAGGCTTTAGAAAAAAGTCAAAATAGTTGATAAGATGAAAGACTTTTGATATCTTGAGAATGAAATGCTGAATATGACCAATTACAAATAATTCGGTTGAAAGCAGTTTTGAAGAAATGAGATGACAAAAATGCTAGGGAAATGTGTTCAGGCTCATGATTAGGATATAAGGGAGGGGATAAAAATATTCAGAGATGCTTGTAGTCTTGCTTCAGAAAAGGGGAGTCTGTATTGTAGGTTCCTGAAGAATGTGCTATGACAGCCTGCTTGGCTAAAACTGTACCTAATTCCCTGTGTTTGCTCTGAGGTTTTCTTCACCTCTGTGTCCTCATCCTTGAGAAAAGGAATGAATTCTGCTTCTGTAACACTTTCAACTCCGTAGCTGCAAACTAACTTCTTAAGTTCCTCTTGCAGTTATTTAACTAACTTGAAATTATTCATTTTACATTTCATTTGACTAAGCTATTCTAAAACCTTTGGTATGGTTGTTGAGAGAAATCTTGAGGCTTTAGTTCTGTACAGCAAGAATGCTATCTGTGCTAAGATGGGCTGTTGCTATCAATGTGCATGTAGTGTGTTTTGGGTTTCTGGTAGAAAAGAAGAAAGAAAATGCAACAATGGGAAAATAGATTAAAATTTAGCAGTAAAAAGCAAAAGTAGAACTGAGTTCCCCTTACAAAGGAATAAGCCAGGCAATTTTTCTGCTTTACTGGGAGCTTGAGAATTGTTTCGGATCTGGACTTTAAAAGATGGGATAATGAAGGAATTTTTTTGAGAGGGATTTAGTCATCAAAGACTCTAATTGACAAATGATCTCAAAGGCTGCCGGTCAGGGATTACTTGACCGGAGCCTTTTATGTCTTGAAGGACAGTTACTTCTCAATGTGAAAATTGAATGTTTTGTGCTTCAGTAGTGAAGTGAGTGTACTGCAGGATTATGTTAGGGTTTGGAATCCTGTACCTTGTATAAAATATTTTTTATAAAGAATTAAGGATTTAAAACTCAGTGTTGTGCCTCTGAGTGTTTTGGGTTGGTGGGGTTTTTTTTTACAATATTTGGACATGAATTTTCAGGTAGCAGATATAGGCCGGGCCCAGATTTTTATGTAGTCTTTGATTTGCTCTTAAGTAGCATACTACTGTCATTTACGTTTCTTTGCAGGGTAAGTTTCAAGTCTCTGCCTGAGCTTTTACAGGAGTTTCTGAATCTGGTCTTGTGATTAAAATTTGAGCTAATACCTAACAGAACCAAAACTAGCTTGCAAAGCTAAATGTGATATCTTTCAGTAGTGTATGGAAATTGAAATGCAGCTTTACCTGGTGAAACTTCATAGCATGGGTTAGTCACTGGTGTTCTCATGCAGGGCTTTGCTGTCTGGAAACAGTGGAGCACCAGGCCAAGTTTACAACCCTTGTGACTAAGTAGGTGTAAAAGAATGACTACATTGTTCATATCTGGTGCACTACCTTTTGCAATTAGTGATATTTGTAATGTCAAATGTAAAAGCAGCCTAGCTTAGCCTTTTGGTTTAGCTGCAGAACCATTTGAATTTGAGGGGTTTATGCGTAGGGTTACCGAATTGAACTTGCCTAATATAGGCAAATCAGTCTGGCTTACTTGAATTTTACATGGCTTTGTTTTATAAGCCTTTAAACTATTTCTAACTGTGTTACAACATAGAATGGAATAGCTAGTTTTTTTCTTCCAAAGGATTTTTCAAGACAATTAGTAGCTCAGTGTTCCAATTGAATTATTATTGAGAACAAAATAGAAGAGTGTCATGAAACCATTGGTTTCTAAGGTGGATGGGTATTAATTTAAGCAAGTAGAGAAAAGAATGTCATGTATGTGTGTGTATTTGTTTCAGATGGAAGGGGAAAGTGAGAAAGTAGCAAAGTGTTGAAAAGAATGTAAAAGAGAAATAAGCATCAGTGATAGGGCCTTTGAAGTTAAAACTGAGGAACTAGATTTTTGAAGGACAGAAAGCTGAAAGGGAAACTTAAGATAGCAGATCCAGGAAATCTCTTCATCTGACAGTAATTAGGCTACAAATACTCTAGTGTTGGAGAGAACTGAAACTGTCAAAGAAATAGAGTAGAAGTCAAATAATGGGGAAGTGTGGAAAAATAACACTTTTTAAGATACTGCTCAAAGAAGCCCAAAAACTGGGTAGCAAGCCACTGAACCAGTGTCTCTTCTTATAGGTAAGAAACATTCAGGCAAATGGAAAAAACCCAAGCAAACAAAAAAAACCAAAACCCACAACAACACCAAAAACCAAAACTGAAACTGTTTCAAGGTGCAGTTAAATAAGTGTGTAGCCTTGCCTACCTCAGCGCATTTGAAAGTTGTCATTATGAAATAGGCATGGGCTTAAGAGGCTAATGTTTACCATTGCAGGTATCATTGTGTCATTCAAGCTTTCATCTTTCCCTTTAGTTCTTTGCATATTTTTTTGGCTTTTAATAACTCCTAGAGGCCCATGCCAAAGCAGTAATATCAAGCTGTTTCTGAACTACAAGAGGTCTATGCATTTTTTAAATTTTCCTCTGATGAGAAGAATGTCTGATTGTTCAAGCTGTTTGCAACAAACTGTCTTTATTGACTGGACTTGTCTAGTCATCTTTTTGAAGGTTAATTTAACCTAAAATAAAAGTACACCACTTCAGGTTCACTACTACAGGTTAGATGCAAACAACTCTAAAGAGGATGTGTGAATGCTGAATAACCAGTCGTCTCCCTGGAGCACACATGTGATCTGGCACAGATTCAGGAGCTGCTGCTGGCTCTATTCAGAGCCTTGAGCAGATTAAGTTTGGGAATCCTTCCTTCAGCCCTTGTTTGTGAAAGAGTTACTTGAACTATGCGCAGTTCATATATTTAGCTTCCATTTAATGATAGGAAATGCATGACTGCAAATGTGGTGGCTTCTTATTCAAATGTCTTTGACTTGAGTGAGTTCAGACTTCTGCAGATTCGCTATTTACTCCACAGAATAACAAGCTTAGAGATTCCTTTTAATTTATTTTTTAATTATCGTTTTTATACAGATTTCAGTTTCTCCAGATGATTCCCCTTTTGGGAAGGAGATTGTTTAAACGCATAATAATGTTTTGGGGTTCTGATTTTCTTCTTGTGGGTTTGTTTTGTTTTGTTTAAAACACACATTCAGTTTTATTCTTGGTTTGCAACAGGTAACGTGCATAATGAACTGCAAGCTAGTCTGGTCCCATCGGCTCAACACATACTAGCCATTACCACAGTAAATGCCCTTATCTTCTGGTTTAGTTTCTTCCAAACTGAATCCTGATATATACTCCTAAGAGTATCCAGTGCTGCAAACCAGAAGGTAGTAAGTGAAATTCATCAGAAGTTGAGCAAAAAAGATTCCTTCAAAATCACTTTCCTAATCCCAGCTGAAATACTGATTTAGAGACCTCCTCCCCTCCTGTTTTAAAGTAGGCTACAGAAAATATTAAGCATCTTGAAGTTGCAATGTGAAAGGAAAACAGCAGGCATTTGAAACTTGTTTTCCTATAAATGAACAGGCTAGTGTTGCTGGTTTTGTTGTTCTATGGTAGGCTAGGTAATGTGCCTGTTCAAAAATAGTGTTAAACTGTGCTACACAGGAAAGAAGTTTTAATCTCCATAGCTTTTAGAACTATTGAAAGCTCCAGCAGGTACCTTTGCCTCTACCTGGGGTTATCATATCCTCAAAAATTACTCTTCCTCAGAATCTCTTCAACCAGCTCCTCAAAGCAATGTCTTTATCTTCAGCTTCCTTGTGATTCTAGTGCAAGGTTTATAGACATGAGTGCACCCTGCTGTTCCCACAATTCTGTAGCTTCTTCCACAGAACCACCAGTTCCACAACATTCTTCAGAAGCAAAACTGAAGGCCAAATGCTGTCATGGCTAGTTAGTCGTTTTAGTATCTCCATGTGTGGAGAGGATTTGTTGAGTCTTCAGATCAGGCTGCTGTAATCTGAGAAGTCTAAAGAAAAATCTGCCTTTCCAGCTAATTCTTTTAACAGGCACAGAATGTGGCTTTTCTTAGTTTCCAAGATGATACTTAATGTCTGTACTTGTCAGACTCAGCTTGTCTGAGTTCTTAATGCTGAAAGAGCAAAGTTCTGTAAAAAGTATATGCTTCTTACAGTAGGGAAGGAAAGCTAACACCTGTAAGCAGGTTTGGTTTTTTTTAAAGGTTACACTTTGTGTTTCAAAAAGATTTATTAAATATATGTGCTCATGCAGTTTACAAACCAGATTTTGCTTAAAGAAGGAAGCCACTTAATTTTCACACAACAGAGAAAGACAAAGGGGTTCACAAATGGTTCTGATTTCGCTTTTGTGGTATATTTTCTAAAGTGCGTGATACCAGCCACAGCTGTGGGTTTTTTTATGTGCTGCCTTGCAGTATAGCATGCTTCTGATAGGCATGTTAGTTCTTAGAAATGAGAGATTACATCACTGTCCTGTCATTCACACAGTTCATTGCTGGGCAACAGTTAATGTAATTCCATTGTTCAGTGACACTACTTTGAGCCTTTGCTTTGTGTACAGAAATTGTATGTCTGCATTTTGCCATGCATTTCTGTAGCTGGATTAGCATTTCAACATCTTTCATGCAAAGGGGCGATTTTGTAATAGCTTGTTCACTTCAGATAATCTTGTCTGGAGATGTCTTGCTGTTGGTCTTAGACTTTAACTGAATTTTCAGTGTCTCTACTGTTGTATCTACATAGCACCTTGTGTTGGATAAATGTGAGCTTCCTGAATGCTTTTAAGATTCCTGCGGAGTACACACTTACCTTCACTGCACAAAGAGAGGGAGGGGGTGAAGAATATTGCACAAATCCATGCAGAACTGATGGTGCTTTTGAGCTGGCTCTTAAAACCTTTGTCTTTGACATAGTGTTTGTGTAACAGAGTGCTGTGGGAAATAATTCAGTATATAAAGTATTATTCTAGTAGTGTTTTTGCAGTATTGTTTTATGGGAAGTAGTTGCAGTAATACTGCAGGATATCTAGTACATAGTAGCAAACAATGCTGAAATACTAGGACCCAGTCACCTTACAGCTTGTCTTGTTCTATGCCACATTGAACAGGATGCCCAGAGCTGTGGAAACTCCATCCTTAGATTTTTATTTTTTTTTTAAGACTTTGGACAAAGCCTTGAGAAACCTGGTCTGAATTCACTGTAGGCCCTTCTTTGAGGCAGAGATTGGACTGTATCATCCCCTGAGGTCCCTCATGGCCTTAATTACTCATTGGTTCTTTGTTTCTACAATAGCATAGCCCAGACTTGTGCTATTGTAACAATTGGAACCAGCTATGTGCATGTTTGCCTGCCCTCTTCTTTGCAGCACAAGGATGGGACATTTGTAAAGTAGAAATTGGGAAGGCCCTTTGAAATAAATGTCTGTTAGTTGGCTCCTCAAGCAACAGCTGCCTGTCCTTCAGTGGTCTGCTCAGCTTAAAGTTAATGAAGGTATTGATGTGTTGGGATAGCTGTAAGGGAGGAGTAAGGTCACATTGGATTGATGAGTGCTTTGTCTTAGTGTTGTAAATATATATAGTGTCAGCTCCATCCTAAAGGTCTTATTTGCAGGAACTTTAAGCTGGCTTTTTTGTATCTTTGTTTAATAAAGACCATTTTGTACAATGATCCTTCTGAAAACATACCTTTTAAAAGTTCTGTGGTATGTGTTTCTGGGTATTTGGTTTTGTCTTTTAATAACTAGTGTTTCATATTTCTTCCTACCTGCTTCGTTGATTAGAATTAATTTTTACAGTCCTATGAATGCTTCAGAAATGCTGTTTCTAGCAGTTTATCTTTCCTTAGTAGAGGTTAAAGTTTGCAATGTGTGTGCTGTTCTAATATTAAATCTTAGGTAGTAATTAGTGAAATGGAAGAATAAGTAGTAGGTAAATAATAGCAGGTAAAATTAACTGCATACGTGTTCTGAAAGCCTGTGGAATAGCAAATAACTTGCTGCTTGGATGGATTGGAATCCTGTTCTCAAAAGTATGAGACGGTTTGTGAATGTTAGACTATGTAGAAAACTTAGTTCACAGCATGGGAAGGAAGTATTTGAGAGTAGGGGGCAAGATCTTGGTGTTCATAGCATGGTTACCATCATTTCTTGATGATGTGCTATGACTTCCATATGACTTGCATAATGAATGTAATTTGAAAACTACTGGTTGGCCTTCATTTGAGATGTTCCTAGTAAACATATGCTGTAACTTAGCAAAGATGTCTAAACTTAAACAAAGTCTGAGGAAGACTGCTTTATAGAGTTTGATAAAACACTCATTCATCAGCCTTGCCGAAATGCAGATTTGGTGTTCAAAGGAACTTAGTGTGTTATTGTCTGTTGTAGGCAGCAGCAGGCATACTGTGCTATGTGGGAGCCTATGTGTTCATCACATATGATGACTATGATCACTTCTTTGAAGATGTCTACACGTTGATTCCAGCAGTTATCATCATAGCTGTGGGAACACTTCTTTTTATCATTGGACTTATTGGGTGCTGTGCCACAGTTCGAGAAAGTCGGTGTGGACTTGCTACGGTAAGCTGCAGAGATTTTATGTGATATTGTATGTTTTGCTGCCTTCTCTTTAAATGGACTTCTAAATATTTTTTTTAAGCTTGTTCTAGTCTTATTTTATGGCCTTAGATGTATTCTCTTTATATTTTGTTATGAACATCTCATTTTGATTTTCTGTTCCAAATCCTGGTGTGAAATTAGCCAGTCCTGGCAGCAGAAGGCTTAGTTGTACCTTTTTTAGGACTGTGGCTATCTCATTAAAAAATAAAGTATAAAGCTGTATAATTAAATCTCATCTTTATCTGTTCTGTTTGAAAAGCTGAAATTGGACAGAGAGGTGATCCAGGAGCCTTCTTATTTTCAGTATTTTGTGTCGAGGTTAACTAAGGGTTGTTATGATGCCTAAATATTTTCCTTTATGGCTCAATATGAGCACTTAATTTGTGGCATTTAATGCTATGTGTTTTCATGAATTTTAACTGTAATTTCAGCTTGAGAATTAAGTAGAAGAGAGGCCGGTATTTAAACTGTCCCCTCATTTTGTTTGGTTTTATCTTTGTTAGATGCTGTATAGACTTCTTTAGCAGTTTATTTTAAAAATGATCTTAAATATGCCAAGAGAAATGTATAGCTTGCTGTCTCTGCCAGTTGTTACAGGACTTAATGTCAGGAAACAGTCCTGTTAGTCCATCTACCACTCTTAGTAACAGCCTGGGGAGCTTCTTTGTTGCGGCATTCATATTTATCTTATAGAAAGAAGATTGAAAAGGAACAGTTGATGAAAGCATTCCAGTATGGTGTTTTCAGCCCTAATGATCAGCACTTGCCTGGCTGGGCAGCTTATTATTCCTTGGTGAAGCTGTGAATGCTACAGTTCCTTGATGCAGTTAATTCTGGGCTCATTTGGTCAAATTAATTGCCTGCTTTGTTATCTGTTAAATCAAAATGTTACCTGAAAAATTACTTGAAGAAGCAAAAATCTATATGGTGACTTTCAGAGAGTAAATGGGTAAAATTATTTGCACACTCTTGATTGTATTTTGCAGTTTGTGATCATCCTGCTCTTGGTTTTCATCACTGAAGTTGTGGTGGTGGTCCTTGGATACATTTACAGAGCAAAGGTAATAACTTCCCAATTTCAGCCAGTGCTTTGTTGTGAAACTGTGACCAAAATACAGAGGTGTTGACTTTATTGCATTTGCTTCTGTGGAAATGTTAATAGGTATTTGTTAAGGGAATAAAACCAAATCTTTATGTGGATTAATTTGAGATGTCATTATCTTAAAATTTAGAGCATCGATATTCCTCAAAGTAAAGCAGAAAGCTTTCCTGTAAGCAAAAATCTAGCTGGAATGTGTCATTAACAGTTGCACAGTGGAGGGGGTCATGTTTACTCGGTTGGGTATGTTTCCATTTTCCATATGATCTTCTAATTTATTTATGCTTTGTGAATGATTTAGGTTACACAGTATATGAACATAGAGCATATTGTTTTGATATGCAGTAACTTAAATGTTGTCTTGTGTTTTGGTATGCAAACTAACACTGCATAATGATAAAATCAAATAGATTGAATGTGTTAATGTATACTCTCTAGCTTTATACAGGTTGTTGACAGGAGGTGTGGCTAAAGAAATGATTTCTCCACTGTTTGTTCAATGGAAGTTAATAAGCAGAGCCAGAAAAATGATTCTAATGGTGTTTCTACCAGCATAGAATGTGGCAGAAATATGCCACATGCTATTACAGATACCACAGTGTAGCTTGACAAAATTCTAACTTGCACAGTTTCACTGGCTGTTGTTATATCTGCATCTAAATTTTGCCCCAAAAACTAGGAGAAAAGGCATTTTTAGCTGTGATATGTAGTATCATTGCAGTATAGGACACTCCAGTGATAGTTTAATAGCAAGCTGGACTACACCACTGTTAACCTTTCTTTGGTCTTCTGCATTTATATAAACCACCCAGGTCTTTCTAGTTCAGTATTCTCTCCTCCTTGCTTTCTTGTACTATTGTGGAAGAAACAGTGAGACAAACATGAAGTAAAGATCTAGAGTGCTTGCTTGGTTTACGAGGGAAGGCTGCCTTGAGTATGCAGTACACAAGAGGACCTTAAGCTAAGCATTAGAATTCTAGCTTGGTAACGGGTAGAATGGGTTGTTACAACAGAAATGCTCTATTGGCAGTGCTTAAATTCAGGATATCGTCTTCCACATGGTCTACATTGATTTCTGGAATCTTGGCAGTGCACTGAGAAGATCATCTGGGACTCTGAAGCTGGTAGTGGAAGTAGTCCTTAAAAGCAACTGAGGAAGGCAGTACCGTTCCTGGAGAATGGGAAATATGTTGTGTTCTTACACATTAACTGGAATGGTTGCCCGATGCTCTAGTACTTACCAAGGGTGTACTGTATTACAGTATGGCTGTTATTCAGGAATTAACCATGGATCTGATGCGGACTAAGCTGTGGTCATCTTACACTTTTCTGTGTTTGGTCTTAAAGTAGCTTGCTCTTTTCAGTTAACAGCATTCAAAGCAGATAGAAGCCATTGCATAGATCTTTCTTTCCTAGCCTGTCTGAAATTGCACACTTGAAACACTTGTAAGCTGTGACCAATCCAAGTTTCATGTTGCCTCTCACTTTTGTTTTGCTACCATACTGTTTCACAGCTGTAGGCCAGAGCTTGAGGGAAGAGGGATTATCTCTTTTTTTGTGTCAGCATGGTATTATATGAATCATTTGTGGGAGTCAGTATTTGAAAACAGAATCTTAAATCTTCTGAAAGATCAGGCAGGTTTTATTAGTAAAAAGGCAGTGCTCTGTTACCCTATGGTACTTCATATCTTAAACTCGTTTTAGAGTACAGCAGGAGTGTGAGAAATAACCTAATTTATTACCAGTGAAGTAGGAAGTGAAATCTGCATGTATTTCTGATTATTTTTGCCAGGATAAATAAGGCAGCTCTGTGCTTCGTTAATCTTGTTCTCTTGGTTTTACATGGCATGTGTGTGTTTTTTGTCATTGGTTTCCTTGGTTGTTGGTTTCATTTTTTAAAAAGCACCTGCATCATGTTGGGATTACTTCATTGTTAACCATACAAATTTCACATCAATGCTTTACAAACAAAAGGAAACATCAAGTCAGAGCAGTTGCTCATCATAACTGTTGGTACTAAGCAGGACTGAATATAATGACTCAAGAAAGTGGCATTGTGCCCCTTGAAAACACAATGACTGATCTTGAAAGCACTTAATTTTCATTCTGTAAACCTGATGCCATTCAGACTCCTGCTCCTTCAGAACACTATGGAGCATGTCCAGGTCACATTGTGATACTTTTGTGACCTGTTGCAGAATCTGCTAGCATTGACTCTTTATTGGTAAAAGTAAGGCTTTTTGTAAGTGGCAGTAGGGATTAAACAGGCTGTCAGTTGGTTGAGGATTTAATGACTTTTTTCCCCCTGGGTGGAGTAGTTGATTTCTTATTTTTCATAAAACCTGCCAGTTAGCACAAGCTAGTGGCTTCAGTTTGCATTGTATGTAATTTGCATGGTTTTTCAGGCATAATGTTGCCCTAATTGAACCATACGCCAGATGATATACAAGGAAGCACAGAAATAAATGATTTAAAAACCTATATGACAAATTGAACAGCTGGGTTTGTTATATAAATCACAGTTGTAAATCACAGTAGTTAAATCATCAAACAATTGATTTTATGCTGGTCTGAAACAAGCTGCCTGTGCAGGCTAAATTGACTTTTATTCCTATCTATCTTGATACAGATTTACTTGTAAAGACAACCAGCATTCTTGGGTGGTGGGGAATGAAGCCTGTGCAACTTCTTGTGTAGAAAATTGTTCCAGTAAAGCATTTAAGGGAATGTGTTGGCAAGACCCTCCTACAGTAACTTGCAAATCTGAAGAATATGCATGCTTAGTTAATGCTCAGCCTCAAGATTACATTCCTTGTACATAATTCCTGTTGAATGTAATGGGGAAAAAATCAATTCAGAGCCTTACTATTGTACAAATGTTTGGCTACACCACACTTTATGTGCATTTAAATAAGTTTACAGTGAAACATGTTATTAAATGGTTCTAATCGGATTTCCTCCAAAATGGGCATTATAAGACACCTTTTTGGGGGATAAGTGATGATTCTTGGGTGGCAGCCATTTCTAACACGTGTGCTTGACAGCATCTTTAGCAGCTTGACTCATCTGCAGTAGCTTTATGAGCTATTCCAGTATGTACAACAGTCATCAACGTTTCTCAGGAGATGTGGGGGGACTGGGACTGAGCAGAGAGCTTGGTAGAATAGTCAGCCAGAAGACCTCATCTTTGGGAATTTACTTGTGCTTCAGTCAGAATGGGAAGAGGAGGTGGTATGACTTACTTGTATCCTTGTGGTCCCAAAGGGAATGAGATAGCATTGATTATTATACTGGGTTTGGTTTGGAACTTTGAAGGAGAAGTAGGAAGTAGAAAGGTGAATGAATGCTATGGTGGAGAGTCCTGAAGTTCATGGAATGTCTGCCACACTGTCATAATAAAAGCAATTTCTCTTGAGGTATTTGGCAAAGCTGCTTTGCCTAAAATCTTATGGAAGATAGCTAGCTGCTTGGGTTGTTTTCTTACCCATTTGCTGCAAGCTACCAATATCTTTGCAGAAGTCAAGTTAGAATTGTAAGAAGCTGTACCACCCAAATATGCTGATTTCAGATGATAGGGAGTTACCTTGGTTTCCTGCATTACTATAATGAGCAGTGAAATAACTTTACCTAGCCCTGTACTGCTTCTGTTGGTGTGCTAATGCAGATGCTTTCCTACTACTTAACAGGTAGAGGATGAAGTTGATCACAGCATTCGGAAAGTATACAATGGATACAATGGGACAAATCCTGATGCAGCCAGTCGTGCTATTGACTATGTACAGAGGCAGGTGAGATGATGAGAATCATGGGAACTTTGCAGTCTTTTCTGTCCTTAAAACACGAATGCAATGTTGCTCTGCTACTTGTGTAGCAGTTTTTCTCCTATTCTCACAAATCTGGGAAACAGCTGATTGGTCAACAAATAGCTGAACTTCGTTAAAATTAGTGGAATTCTGACACTGTTGATGCAGAGCTGCATTTTATGTAATTGGTTGTGAGTCAGTGTTTGATTTAAAATATTTAGTACTTGCTTATTTTCCTGCGGTGGGACATGATCTTAATACACTTGCATATTCTTAATATTAAATAATTGTACATGTTTGGGTAATCTGGATATTTTTGGTATTGCAATTAGAATTACTGTCTCATCCCACTTCTTGACTGATAAACCCATTGGCTCTTTACCTGTGTGATCTTCCAGTTGCGCTGCTGTGGGATCCATAACTACTCAGACTGGGAGAATACCGTCTGGTTCAAACAAACTAAAAATAACAGTGTGCCGCTTAGCTGCTGCAAAGCAGCCCTCAGCAATTGCACTGGCAGCTTGACCCGCCCGATGGACCTTTATTCTGAGGTAAGACACTCAAAGTAGGAACTTATTAGCCACATGCTTTTGCTGACAGTCATTTAATTTTCTTGTTGGTGGGAGCATGAAGTTTTGGGTATATTTGCTGCTTTAACAGGAAATAAACATAGTTTCTAGGGGAAAAATAAAACCTTTTTTTTTCATCATCCTTAGTGATATACTAATTAATGACTTCTTTTAGTGTGTGGATTATCTTTCTGACCTGTTTGATGCTTTGAGGGCTTTCTTGGTGTGTGTGTCTGTATGTGGTTGCCCCATGGGTATGTAAGAATTGTACTTGTTTCAGGGGTGTGAGGCTCTGGTTGTAAAGAAGCTTCAGGAGATCATGATGTATGTCATCTGGGCAGCACTAGCATTTGCTGCTATTCAGGTAAGAGAATATTCTTTATCTGTAAACTTCTTCTCAACTGCCGTCCAGGTTATTACAGGTATGCACAGAATCATGGAAGCTTTAGTCCCTGCTTGGTTTGGGGAGTAAATGGACATCGGTTAAAAGGATCTAAACACTTTAACACAGAACTTTTCAACCATGCATGGTCTAAAACTACTGCTGTGTGGATGAATATTCTGTTAGCTTTGAAGATAGTTGAACAGTCAATGGTATGTGCAGTTATTTGCTAGAGAGTAAGAGGAAAATTACTTCTTGAAAGCTAATTAAGTATCATGAATGTGCTCTGATATTTAATTCTTGAACAATTTGCATACTATTTAATTTCAAACTTTAAAACATAGTTCAAACTTCATGCCATTTTAAAGGTACATCAGCTTAATTGTGTTTCCTGGCATACAGATAATGTCAAGCCCACCTAGGAGATACACCAGGGTTTTGGATAGCATGTTAACAGAGCTTTGCCTTATGGCTTAAAAATTTCTTATGTTCTGGACTTTAGCAAAAAAATGATATCCTGAACTGGAGATGCTGCCTGCTTAAAATCAAGCACTGGCTGTCTCCCGGATGAACCTTGATTGTTACAGTTACCATGCTTGTAAAAAAACTCAGGCAATAAACTAATGTGTATCTCGGTTTTAAATAATATGAATAAATACTAAGCCTAGGGCTGCCTTCTAAACATATCTGTAAAATTGGAATTTTGAATGCTGATGAATTTGGCAGGCTTAGCGCATTATTCATATCATTTTGAGCCTGTGCCAATGTTATGGCCTCTCAGAAATGTAATGCATATGATGAATACCAGAGACTTGAAAACTAATTTCCAAGTTACTTTTGTGCCTTTAACAGGCATTTCTATTTCAATTTCTATTTCAATGCTACGAGGATATACTTATAGGTAACACTGTGTACAGTAATATTGTGGAACTGTGCAGAACCAGATTATTCCAGGTATGGAGCTTTAAATGCGATGAGATCTGTGCTTAGGCTTCTGAAGGAAGGTATTTGTTTTAACTGCCATTCTTAAATTCTTTGGTAAAACAATATTTAGTCGTCTTGAACATCAAAATGTATTTGTGTAATGTAAATAAAAGTATTTACCACAACCATGACTACTGTGGCAGATTTTTATGTAGGAAAAAAATGTGTGTTCTGAGGCTGAGTAAGCTGAATCCCAAGAGGAGGCATTATTCCTAGTTTTGGAGTTTGCAGGTTGATTAACAAGTACATCCCAAAATCTAGCAGTTATAGTCCTCCCAATGATTGAGCCACAAATGCTGTGGCTGCTTGTACCCAACTGTTATTCCTGGCTCATCCATTCTAGGCAAGCATGTTACATGTATCCCTTCTGCAGTGAGTGCTCTTTGCTTTGTCCCCACGTGTCAGTAACCAAGCTATTGGCAGGAAGTACATAATTTCTAAATAGTTCATCAAGAAAATAAGAGCATTAGAGAAATGTCTTTGCTAGTGCTGCAGTATAGCATTTGGAAATGTTTTTGCTTGAAGGTAAAACAAGCTACATGATACCTGTTTAGAAAATGAATGAAGGTAAGTATAGGATACAAGGTGTTGGGAATACCCTTGAAATTCCTGTCTGGTAATACTCACTGAGTGGTAATCACATTTAAGTCTACCAGAAGTCATATTCTTGTATCTTTGCTCCACAGTTCGAATTATTATACATTCACATGTTTTTAAAACAACATTTCAGTCAAATTGGTACTGAACACTATTCCAGTTGTTCTGTTATTCATCTCCTGAAATGTAAGATGCAAGTTGTGACACCCTCATGTTTGTAATACAGGATTTAAGTATGTCTTTAGCCTGATTCTCAGCAAAATAGCCTGTGTGCTAATTGAACTGGAGGTAAGAATGGACACTTGAAGCAAATGGCCTGTAACCTACATAGTCATGGCCTGTAAACTTGGAGGAGTAATTACATTTTTCTTACCTTTTGGTGAATTTTACTACCTTTCCTAGACTCACTGCGTAGAGTCCACTCTCAACTGATGGTTATTTCATGTTATGCAAGAAGGCTGTCCAAAGTTCATCACCTCTGATAGCTTACAGTCAACAAATTCAGCCTTCAGTACATTCTTTCAAATGGAAAGACTGAGAAGAGGAGAATTTTTATGAGGCTTGGGGATTGTGACAACTTAGTCTTCTCTGCACAGAAGTAATCGATATGCCCATGGGAATATCAGTTACCATGGGAATCTTCCAGCATCCAGTAATTCCTTGGTCTCAACCACAGTGACAGCACAGAACTATTAATAAATAGATGGCAAACTGAAGGGAGCAAAGGCATTGCAGTGCAGCAGAAGTGCTGCTGGATTATCTGCAGAGTTCATCCTTAAAGATAGCTTTTGTAGTCAGTCATCATTTCCGTGAAGTATGTTACTTCATACACTTCTTTGAATTTGAGCTGGTTTCTGCTGTAGATCCAAAGCAGGTGTAATGCACTCCAGACAAAGAATTTTATTAATCTTTGCAGCTTGTCTTTTTCCAGGAAATTAAAAGCTTATATGAGAATTTCATCATGCCACTTTTTAAATTGCTACTTATTTAGATACAGAATTCTTAAATTGTTCAGTCTTTGAGTGGACTGAGCTACTGTGTTACATGTGCCATCATTTAGGTTTAAAACATGTTTCACATGTGATGCTTGCATCAGACTTGATTTTAAAAAGTTAGTAATTCTCCTTTTATGTCCCAGTGCTCTATTTTCACTGGGTTTTTGCAGTTTCTGCAAAGAAGCTGTATACTTCATTGTCTGCTCAGCCATTTTATTCTATTTGCTTTCTGTTCAAAGGGGTTTTGGGGTGAGTTTTCTTGGGGGGGCTGTTTTTGGAAACTTACCTTCTGGGTGATGCTAAGTAATCCAGAGCTATGACAGAAGTCTCTTGAAGTATTTGTATCTGTGAATAAACTTCTATCCATATAACCAAATCAGGATAATATCTTACTTGACTAGAAGATATTCCTGATCATAGGACACAAGATTGACCTGATCTTTTTTTAGTAGGTACGGTCTTATTTTACCTTCAGTAAATATGCAGCTTCTGAAGAATATCATGCCCTACATCCCTGCTTACATTCATCTGATTTAAGCCTTGTAAATATATACAGGCTGATCATACCCTAAATTCCTGACAAACTTGTCAGCAGAATCATGGTGCTTTGAATTTTAAGAGCAAGAAAATGTCTTTAGAGTGAAAAATTCACATTGGACTTAAGCTTTCTAATACAACATTAAGAGATGGAGCATTTGAAAGAGATTTCAGGGGTTAAGTAGATTTATAAAACTAAAGTTCTGCTCTTTCTCGTAGCAGTTAGAGGCTAACACATTTGAATTTCACTTGGTTTTTTTAGACCAGATAGAGTGTCTAAAAGATCTGTAATTTTCATTAAAAAGTCCCTTCTTCCGTCTGGATTTTGGAGGCAGAATGCAGATGGCTGACCAAAACACTTTTGTAAAAGACATCAAGACAATCTTGCAAGAAAATCAGGCTGGAGTTTGTGGCCCTTCTTTTTCACAGCAGGGCATGAAGCTTGCTCAAGAACAACACATTTGTTGCCATTTACCTTCTGGATGTTTAGTCTTGCAATGCATGCTGACAATTTCTGTGCTGAGGTTAAATTTCTTGAAGTACCTTCTTTGCATTCAGCTTGTTTTCTTTTTTCTGTTTTTCTCCATAGCTTCTGGGCATGTTGTGTGCCTGTATAGTACTATGTAGGAGGAGTCGGGATCCTGCCTACGAGCTTCTCATCACTGGTGGAACCTATGCCTAGAAGAGAATGTGAACATGCAGTTCAATCTTATCTCACTCATGTGGAAGGTGAACGGGCCAGGTCTACTGCAATAGCTTTCTTGCCCTAAGCTTAGTCAAAGCCCACCTTTCACAGATGAGACAGCTGTACTGTACACTGGTGATGGGCAAAACAACTCAGCTTTACACACACCCATATAATACCTGTGACTTTCACTGTTTTAGCCAGCTATTCATGTATCTAAATGTTTTAGTATACTAGTAAACTTTCTAATTTCAGAACCATTTGCAAGTTTGGTGTCATTTGGTTGATATGAAAGTCAAAGGATGTGTGCCTACTTTGGTAGATTACCTCTAAGCATTAACTGGCTGATTCTTGCATACAGAGAGGATGTCTTAAAACCTTTGCTACATGAAACTTTTTCAGCCAAAGTTGTACAAAGGAAGCCAGCTGTATTTAATTGGAGAAAAAAGATGTGAATCTTGCCCCTCACCAGTGTCACTTTTTAAAGAACACTCAAGTCCAGTACACTTTTATATAAATAAAAAAGAAAAAAAAAAAGACTAACCAAACCCCAGAACTTTAGGATCATGTGACTGCAGTTTTGACCTTCCAAGAGCAAATCTTTCCAACATTAGTGGTTTAAAATACAAGCTGGCTTTTCAGGAGTATAATGTATGCACTACTGTTCTATAATGAAATATTTCATTTTTCTATGAGGAGCGGTTTTATGTGTTGAGTGAACTGTTAGATTGTAGATCTTCAACTGGTTTGGAAACAATGTAGCCATGTAGAGTAGAAAGTAGTATGTGAAAGTGATCTCAACTGTAAATAGTAAACCTGATTAAATAAATCTCTGTATATCCTCCCTATAAACATGTCTTGTTTTTCTGTTTAAGATTCTGGTGTATCTGTTCAAATGAAGTCCTGGTGTGCTAGAAGTGTAAGCTTTAGTACAAAAGCACTGGTTTTGAGTGGCTTCACTTAAATAGGTCTGTATTTAAGGTTTGGTGGAAGCTTGATTGTATCATGTTTGTTCTTTTTATTTGAAACAGTACCAGAGAAACACAGCACAACAAACTTGGTTGAACTAGGTGGGAAGTTAACATGTTGTGAATACAATTAAGAAAGAATCTGTTGCCTCTCAACAGTGGAGGATGAGTAGACCTACTATAACTGCTTTATGTTAATTATGCATTAATGTGTCTTGCATTATTCGGATGCTTAGTCACTGCTCTGCTTTTCATGGCTTCAGTTGCCTCAGTCTGTAGATGCTAGGAACATTCAGCATTTCTACCAGTTGTGTGCTTTATCATGCAAAACAGACATGCTCAGCCAAACTGATACCAGCATAATCTTCTCAAATACCCAAGAAGCATTGCTCAGGAAAAGAGAACTCTAGTATGTATAATCTGTTGTTAAGGCCAAAGTATCTTGGGGGGGAATCTGAGTTTCTCAGAGTTGTTACACTGCTGTATAAGTATACTTTTGGAATTCTATGTTAATTTCTCAAGGGTAAGTTTCAAATGATAAGCTCTTGAGGCTTAGGTTTTCATTCTTACTTTGGTATGTGGCTTAATCTGAAAGGCCTCCAGGGACTCTCGCATTAAATTTCCCAGATGTGGTAGCAAGCCTGCTAACTGAATCTACTGTAAGAAACATTGACAAATGTAAGGATTATCTTCGTCATGTTGTATTGCACATTGTAGATGCACTTGGTATTATCCCACACTGATAAGATTAACCTGACCCTGACTTGTAAAACCAGGGCAGGTTTTAAACAGACTTGTGTGTTGCAAAAAACAAAGCTAAGGATGCTTCAAAAAGTAGTAGCTCTCACTAACTATGAGGCAGAAAGAAGCTTCACAGATCACAGCCTAAACATGCCTCTTTGAAGTGAGGATAGCTATGGAAAGATTACAGTGCATGTACTTGTTAATCTTGCCAGAAGCGATGGATCTGAAGTAGAGATGACTTGATGGGATAGCACCAAGTACTTGCATGTAGATCAGGCAAATCTCTGCTTTAGAAAATGCATATAATTCGTGCTGCAGTGTGGAAACTTCTGAATCTACTTCATATTTTGCAGCATTTTGGCATAGAACACAATCTGGACAAAGCCAAATTGAACCTTTAAACTGTTGTGAATTACTGTTTCTGGGAATGAGTAGCCTTCTGGCACTGGCTGATGTCTGTTAGGTCTTGGATGTGTGGATAGTTATAGTCATGTGCTTTTAAAACTGAAAAAGGCAGCAAAAAAACCTTGCAAGTGTCCAATACAAAATGCAGTGTATGATGCACTGAAGTTGGGAACAGGTGAAATAGGCATGACTACTGCTGTAGTTTGATCTGACTGGTTTTACTTCTTATGGTCCTTGAACCATAGAATCACAGAATCAACTGAATTGGAAAATACCCTAAAGATCATCAAGTCCAACCATTGCCCAGCAGTGCCAAGGCCACCACTAACCCATGGCACTGAAGCCTTGTCTCCACAGTGTGTGAACACTTGCAGGGATGGTGCCTGCAGCCCTGCCCTGGGCAGCCTGTTCCAATGCCTGAGCACCCTCTGGGGCAGGAATTGTTCCTCAGCTCCATCTAAACCTGCCCTGGTGCAGCTTGAGGCCGGTTCCTCTTGTCCCATCCCTTGTTCCTTGGGAGCAGAGCCCAGCCCCTCCTGGCTCCATCCTCCTGTCAGGCAGTTGCAGGGAGCAATCAGGTCCCCCCTGAGCCTGCTGTTCTCCAGTTTGAGCCCCCCAGGTCCCTCAGCCGTTCCCCATCACATTTGTGCTCCAGGCCCTGCACCAGCTCTATTGCCCTTCTCTGGACCTGCTCCAGCACCTCAATGGTCTCTCTTGTAGTGAGGGTCCTAGAACTGAACACAGGGTTTGAACGATCCTGTAGTGTAAATGTGTTTGGGCTTACTGTGTGTTACTTACTGCAGACAGTGGGATTCATACTCAAATAGGAAGGCATGCACAAGTTCTTGTGTAGGCATTGAGTTAATGCTGCCTTACCTTCTGTCTGCTTCCAGTTATGTAGACTTCCTGAATTCTGAAGGTGGTTGGAAGCCGGACAGCTTAAATATTTGTTACTTGGCTCAATATACTTGAGCTTGGTCAGTGTTGAATATTACCCTAGTACTATTACCCTAGTACTGGCTATACATCCATCTTGCTTAGAATTCCAGAACGGCAAACTGATCTGGCAGGCTTCTGAAATTCAGTCTTTGGTCCCAATGTGTGTAACTCTGGAGAAGAATTTGTGTATCTTGAGTCCTGTGGAAAAGGAGGCAATTTAATTTAAGGGAAATGACAAATCTGAGGCTTATCTAGCTGTAGTTCGTGTATCTGTGTCCTCTTGGAAGCTTTAAACAGCAAAAGCAAACCAGGCTGTTCTGTTTGTTGGGGGGCATTATACATTACCATGCATTATAGATAGTAAAGGTGTACATGTAGTGTGTTGCACCCATTCATGGCAGTACTCTTCAGTGTACCTGCTTCAAGGGGAATTGTGGATTATTTGACATTTAACTGTGCCTGTAATAGAACAGCACTGTATTTGGGTAAATATGCAGAGAGCTTACTTCATTGTAAGTATACTAAAATACTAGTATTAAGATGAGTCTTGATATGTTGAGTTTCTTGCTGTCCATGTGAGAACTATTTCTTGGGTTCAGCTAAGACCCTCGTTTCTCCTAGAGCTAAAGTTCATGCGTTTCCAAAAACCTGTTCTGTGTCTGAGGAGAGCTTCTTGACTTGTTTTCTGCCTGAATTCCTGTGTATTCTGGATCCACGCTGCCTGCTGCTGTTAATGAAACTCTGCTCTTAGCAAACTAATCATGTGCTAAGAAAAATGAGAGCAGAAGACTAGATTTCTGTCCTGTGGGTGAAAGTGCTATTATGAACAGCTGCTCTTTTTCGAGCTGGTGAAGCCATATGCCTTTCCCTGCCAAACAGTCTGAACAAGGTTTGCACCCCAGCTTTTTCTTCACCTGAGTTAGAAGGTCTGCCTCGGCATGAGATTTGGGTTTTCAAGTTTAGGGGGATTTTTGCTGTTGAGCAAGCAGTCATGTTAGTATTAAAGAACAATGGAAAAGTCTAAACAGTGTGGGCCTGTCTGTCAGGTAATACTTTTATAATTAAGTTTTCTGGTTTAAGTTACCTATATTGGGTGTACTTCCTCTTAAATGAAGTTATACCACAATAAAAAATGGGCTCCTGTAAGCGTTCAAAGCAGTGTTTTCCAGTATGGACTTCATTGACATAATAAACAACACAAAAAAGAAGAAGATACTGAGAACTTGGGTGTGAGCAAGCTGGAGTCTTCCTTTCCTCTAGTACAGTTTCAGTTGCTAGCTGCTTTTCTGGCTCATACTATTGAACCCTATTTAGCATACAACTTTTATCTGCACTGTAGTATAAAGTTACCTCCACTAGCTAGTTCGAGATCGGCTCAAGTATCGAAAGTAATTGGGCCATGACAGCATGCAGGTTAGTAGGGGCTACTTAATATTACTGAGAAAAATAAGGATAAATTTAGCCTGTTCCTGATTAAAGTTGGGAGTACCACAGGCTCATTTGGTTCCAGTACCAACTAGTTTGATTTGCTCAGTGGTGCTGAGGCTTGCAGTGTAGACTCTATCCAAACTATGTGTTAATTTGACTTGCTCTGCATCTCTGGTCTGCACTGTGATCCTTTACCTTTCTCACTGTCCCTCTTCCTGTGTTTCCTAGCTAGTTGACACTCCTGAAACTTAGCTCTGAACATGATTCTCATTAACACTTTAAACATAAGTTCTTAATGTTCTCCAACTTCAGCATCTTTAACTGCCTTTTTCTTTCTTCTGGCACAGAATCCACATGTATTAACTATTTATAAGGCCAGCATTCTAGCACAGGGATTAAGTTTCTTCCCTTCCTCTTTGTGGAAATCTTTCATGTGTTTGAAGAACATATTTTCTGTGACTGGAAAAACTCATGGGCTTACATTGCAGCAAGTGAAATGAGGTTGTTACATCAGGAAATGCTTTTTCTTTTCTTACTGAAAGAATGAATAAGCTTTTGATTCATTAGACAGGAATGTTTGTGACACTGAAGTTCGGCTTTTCTGTATGCTCGTATCTCCCAGTGCTTTTTAGGGGACAGGGAACGACTTAATTTCATTTATTTCCTTGTCTCCTGTGTCTGTTATTTTTAGTTCCTGTTGGATTTCCTTTTATCTCGTAGCTGGGCATAAGGCAATCCTTGGAAGCAAAATGTCACATTTCTTCATTTTCACATGTGACTGACTGCACCCAAGAGAATTCTTCTGTGTATTTAACTTTCTTCAATATACAATATGTAGGATGTTCCTATTTCCCTACTTAATCTGATGCAACTCGTGTTCTGTTTGCAGTCTACCAAAATTCAGCGCTATTACAGTAGGAATTTACAGCATAGGAAATGCAGAACCAATAGATAATCTGTTGATAGGCTTGATAGAAGCTCTGTAGGACTGATTATGCTGTAGTGTATTGATTACATCTTCATGTTTCACTATGCTGTTGAGTGCTGATAATGCTATCTATGCAGTCTAGCCACTTATTTTCAGCAGTTATTGCTTTCACTGTTACTTCAGCCAGTGAAGTTAATACCAGTACGTCCTGGGTTTAGCAGTCACAGTAATTCTTCTCCTTCTTAGTGGCTGGTGCAATGCTGTGGTTTTGATTTTGGCCTGGGAACAGTGTTGATAATGCCGATGTTTTCAGTTGCTGCTCAAATGTTTGGTCTGGCCAAGGACTTTCTGAGCCTCATGCTCTGCCAGGGAGGAGGGGAGGCCGGGAGGAAGCAGAGACAGGACACCTGACCCAAACTGACCAAAGAGGTATTCCATACCACAGCACGTCATGCCCAGGAGGTAACGGAGAGTTACCCAGAAGGGCGAGTTGACTGCAGGGTTGGACGAGGTATCGGTCGGTGCTCGGCTGGGGGGAGTGGGGAGAGTTATTGGTCGGCTGGTGTTGAGGTGTTGTATTCTTTCCTCTTGTTATTTCCTTTATCATTATTATCATTGGTGGTAGCAGTAGTGATTTGTGTTATACCTTAGTTACTGAACTGTTCTTATCTCAACCTGTGGGAGTTGCATTCTTTTCAATTCTCTTCTCCGTCCCTCCGGGAGCTGGGGGAGAGCAAGAAGGTGGGGGAGTGAGTGAACGAGGTTTGTGGTTGGGTTTAAACCATGACACAGTAACACCAGGGGGAGAAAAGTTTGTGTTTTTATTTAAGGGGGTGGCTGGATCTGTTCTGTGTTGCTTGGCAGTACTTCGATTTCCAACTTCAAACAGCTAGCAGTATGTGTGCTTTGCCCTAGCTGCACAGCTGCAGTGGCTGCTCATCCAAACCACCTGGGTCTGGTGCCTTCTGCTGAAGAGGCAAAGGAAGTCTCAGTGCAGACTGTGCAGGAAATTACTCAAAGAATGATTGAACATTGTGTATGCTACATGGAGCACACAAGCATGCAGCTTGCCTGCAGCGATAGGCCTGACATGATCCAGAGCTTTCTAACACATGCGAATACAATTGCCTTAAGGGTGTTTTTTAATTGAGCTTTGTTTCTTCTTGCTACTATTAAAATGACTTTAAAGTACATTGCAGTGCAAGTCTGGTGCTTTGCTGACTTTCAGCAACTTAATAGGAGGCTTATGAGAATTCAGGAATTTCACTCAGACTGCAGTCTAGGAAGGCATGATCAGTGTGTTTGTCGTGCTAAACACAGGGGAAATAATGGTCCAACAAGCTCAGTGGAATGAAGTTAGTTAAAAAAAACCCTGTCTTGATAGCAAGAGGACAGCTCATGAGATATTTCAGTACTTGGAAGAAACGAGATTTGAGATAAGCACTTGTGATAATAGTGGTGGTGATAGCCTCCATAGTACAGTGTTCATGGAGCTTGTAACTGACTTAATCTTAGGCTTGAGATAAATCCCACTAGAAGCCTAAGTGCAGTGGATCTTAGGTTTTCTTGTGCACTGTGTCCTGTAGCATAGGCACACACTTGGGTGAATACAGTGCTTAGCGGACTGCCACCTGAGCCTCTACATTGTCAGTGTCTTGCTTTTTGGTGTCACCCTCACTAATTGGAGCAGCTGCCCTTTCTGCATATAAGAAACCTAATTCCACATCATTTTTTAAAGCTCATTTTGCTAATCTTTTCTTTCCTGGTATCTGCACCTTCTCATAGCTGATCTGTTTCCTCTGGAGCTGAATTGAATATAAGGAAAGGTCTTTATGGGGTCAGCATCTCTTAAACATGATGTATGCTTGGGTTGTTGCTAAAAGGCAAGAGAGCAAACTGACATCTATACTACATCTAAACTGGTGCTAGCACAAAGCTTCCACTGTCTGCCAAACTGCTAAACTGGATGCAGTGACCTATAAAGTGGAGCAGTATTTGCTGGTTGCTCTAGGCCATGCATGGCTGTTTGGGTGATAAGATGCTGGCACTCTTATCTCCCTTATCATTCTCAGCACTGACACACACTAGAAATGAAATTTCACTTCTGTTGTAGGGCTGTCTTTCTTGGATTTGCTGTTGTCCATCTTGGATTTGGTGATAATGTTCAGTAGTGGGACTGATCAGAGAACAAAATCAGTAGCAGTTATCAGGATTGTTGCTGCTGCTGCTTTGGTGGAATTCTAGATACAATCTGTGTCATAGTTCTGCCTATGCAAAAAACATACCAAGTCAGCCCTGCAACAAGTCATGTTTCCTTCTGTATAGCATATCACAAGGATTAGTGCTCAAAACCAACACTGAATGGCAGGCTACTTGTTAGTATAGTAGATGGAGGAGTAAGTGCTAAGGAAGCAGACCTGTACATCTGCTCCTCAGCCATGTGTTACACCCCAGGCAGGTCTAATGGCTGGCTGGGGTAGCAGAAGTAAACATCAGGTGTAGATTTTGCCCACCTTGCTATGGCAGTTGCCTTCTTGATACAGGTTTTGTTTTCATGATACATATTTAGCCCAGCCACACACCTTTGACTTAGTCCTCGCTGTGGCTGCAATGACCTCTGCTGCATCTGTGCCTGGCAGCAGCTGTTGCTTCCCTTCATCTCTAAGACTCCAGGGTTGTTGTTCAGCTGTATTTTGGGTGGTATATTTACACTGCAGATGAACATCAGGTACAGTTTACCCATCACCTCAAAGCATGACCAGATTTTGTAGACCAAGCTTGGATGTCAGCTTTAACTACACAAATGAGGGATTATCAAAGCTCAAGTGTGGTGACCTGAGACTCACTTGGTGATCCTGCTAGAGTGCTTCATTGCTGCACTTGAGCACTCCTGCAAAGTTTTAACTTCTTAGTGCTATGCAGCACTTCTTTTTGCTCTCACCTGCTTCTCTTGACCCTGAATGACCATGCTTCAGCTCAGAACTTCTGAGTTAAAGCTCCTGATCTCTTTGCCAGAGGGAAGCCTGTAAACATGGGTTACTACTGGTAACTGGTGAGCCACAGCAGTATGGGACCATGGACCTGACCCTGCTGACACTTCAGAGAATAGATAGCTTTGCTTTCATCTTGAATGTGTGGTGCTTCAGGCAGCAGCCCTTTTCACCCAATGACTCCTGCCCCATTTCAGATATTAACATTAGCTTTTCCCAGCATAACAGTGGTGTCAGACCTTTGCTAGCATCAGGCTGTGACTGAAGAACTGGAAATCATTTTCTTCATGCTTAAATAAAATGCTTAACCAAACCACTGACGCTGGGGGAACTTGGGTGCATCTGGAATGCTTTGCCTGCAAAAGCAGTCTGTTTTGTAGGCCAAAGTAGGAACCTGTCTGGAAAACTGCTTTTGAACAGAGTTGTGAAACTTTTCTCCCACGTGGACAGAGGAAGCAGTGAGACATGAAATGAAGTCGTGCTTGGCACTGAATGAGGCTGCCAGCAAATGAAGTCAACAGGGGTGGTGTTCATACGTTCTCAACTAAGAGAAGGGTAGGTCCTCTTTGGCAAAGACTGCCATGTGTAGTTCTGTGCCAGGCCTCTACCAGACACCTCAGAAGCAATAGGCAAAACTTTATTTCCTAGTACATGGTACAGAAGAGCCAGACATTCTCGGCATTTCCAAGACTTGGAGAATGCCCCATATTGGGAAGCACGCCTGTTGCTAACAGTCTGCAAAATGCTCTTGTGCTATGAATACAATGTCCATTTAAAAGCATAAAACCACATTTTAGCCTATCAGTGTTACTATACATGGGTGGGAAACAAAGATATCTGCGTGGAGAAATGGTGCAGACTCTGCAAATACATTAGGGCCTATGCTGATAGAAGCTGTGCTTAAAAAGGTGGCAAAGGACCTTGCTAAGTAGGGAGAATGTGTTTCCCCAGATCCCTTCTATCCCTAGAATAAGGGTTTCTCTTGGGTTTTGAATCCCCCCCATGGCTGCTGAACTGAGTAGTGACCATAGTAAAACCTTTAGCTGCCACTTAGCAGAACAAAGTCACTGTCGCTCTTGTCTCCCTTCCTCACAAGGGGTTGAAAACAAGAAGGGTTGTGCAGCCCTTCTCTAAAGACAAAGCATTTCTCATGTCTATCAGTGCATTGAAAGCTTTCCCATTCATACTGATGTTAACATTCTTATCCTGGGAAGGTTAAAGTTCACCAGTTTCCCAAGAAGCATCTCCATGGACTGCTTTCGGCTTATAATTTCAGAACAATCGTTCCCTGGGTGCAGCTGTTGAGCATTTGAGCCCTTGCAAAGTGGAAGGGAATGTACTCAACTCCCCCACACGCTCCCTGCATTGAGTGTGAGTGTTCTGTCATGTCTACAGTTCCCTCCCCGGGAGCCATCCTGTTGTGGTACAAAACAAGCAACGGCACTGTGCACGTAATGCAATTTGTCCTTTTGTACAAGATTTTCCATTGCAGGTACTGATCTGACCACCACCCAGTGCTGCCTTGGTTAGGCTGAGTCTGGAACTGAGCAATCACAAGAATACTTGGAGTGTCAGACGGATTTTTCAGCTGGTGATGCCAAAGTGCTTTACAAATTCCCCATGATGAAGGGGAAGTGAAGTATGAGGTGTGACTTCTCCACAGTCATACCTTTGCTTCACAAAGTCAGTCACTGCTTTGTTAAAGGGTTTATCCTGGGCTCCTTGAACAATCTAAGCGTGGAATCCCACACTCGGGACATTTCACTCAAGTTTAGGCTGGAATTTCTTTAGCTGTACTGTGTGGCCATTTTCCCTGGGGCAGGGGTGCCTCAAATGCCAGGATTCTAGTCAAAGAGGATTTAAGTCAAAGCATCACTGATGCAGTTATAGTTCATTCAGTATTGTACCAGTTAACACACTGGTTACTTCTCTATATGTCTGCCCTTGGTTTGGGGGATTAGTTGAATTATGGTAAGGGCAGCAAGACTCAGATTATACATCTTGGTTTATGTAATCTGTAGTACACTGGGCTCTTTTAGAGCTGCTAAGTAAAATTCCTTCTGATTTCAAAGAACCTCTTAATATAGCTGTTTCCTCTTCACCACCATACATGCACATTCTCCCCCTGTTGTTTTTGTACCCTCCTTACCCTCAAGGTGATACGGGGACACACCTGGCTATAAACCAGTAAACCCAATTCCATTCACTCAGTGCTTTTGGACGATTTTGTCTCTCCTCACAGAAGTGTCGTGGATATTGAGTCTGATTTCTCCTGATTTTGCTGGGAGGTCTCGTTTCTATTAGAGTTTTATATCTAAAAGCAAGATTTAGTCTGTGCTTTCAGTCAGAATACACCACCCCAGTTAAATCTGCCTTTTGGGCCCTTTTATCAGGCAGCATTGCTGCAGCCACGTGGCACACAGCAGTGAAAGGCTGTAAATGTGCTCTTAATGTTGCACCAAGCAGCTTTGTGCCAGATCAGGTGTCAGCTGCCCTTCAGCAGCTGGTAGAAGTACACTGTACCATGCGCACTGGCTAATTTGATGGAAATACTATCTGGCCATTCTAGAAACAGATCAAATTAGTACTGTGAAAGGTCCAGGAGTGCACAAACCTGGAGATAACTGTGGCTCTGAGCTTCCCTCATCCAAAATGTAAGCTACCCACTGAAATTAGGTAATTGCTAACAAAGAATAAGTAATGACTAACAGTTTGACTAAAACTTCTTTGCCCTCTCTGCTTTCTTGCAGTAGATGGGGTGTTGCCATGTTGTTAATAACCTAGTCACGGGTAGGATGCTAATTCCTCTTCCTCTTCAAAATGTAATTACTGCACACAAGTATCCTTTCCTCTACAGAAACCAATCCATAAGGCCCTGCAGGCCCCTGGCAGCTGTTTGCTTTCCAGAAGCTCAGTGTGACCTAGCATCAGCCCTTGATCTCTTTCCTCTTCCTGGGGAACAAAACCCCAGCTATTCTATCTCCTTTAAACCTCAGCTACAGTGAGCATGCCCAACACGTCACAGCTGCACTATAGAAACACCTGTGATGCATACTGTCATTAATTTAGGAAGCTGGTGAATGGTGGTGACTGATCCTAATGCAGGCTTTTAGGTTTATTTTTAATGGCTGGCTCTGCTTTACTTCCTGAGCTTGGGCACTTGATTGTGCCTATAGCCCCATGACAGCAAGGTGACACAAAGGCCAAACTAAAGGCATTTTCCTGTTCTCCTTGCTCACTAGTAATTGAGGACAAATGAAGCTGTGCAGCTGGTAACTGTCCTTGCTTTCAAGGCCCCAGCCTTTGCAAGTTGGAGAACAAAGCAAGGGAAAAGAGGTGGTGTTGGGCAGCAGAGGTTGCTCTTCAGGCATTTGCAGTTTGTCCTGTACTGTGCAGGGTTGTTGCTAGTTCACATTGAAGGTTAACAGTGACCTTTCTGTGCAGCAGACTGTATAGTACTGATGTAGTGTCCCCTGGGTTCTCTGAGCCTGCACAATTAAGCCAGCTAGCAATGATACAGCCAAGAGGTTACATAGTTCCAGAGAAAAAGGGGTGTTTGTTACCTACCAGTTTTTAGGTTAGATGTTTCTTAATGCCCAACCAGGCTCCAACCTGATGTGGCTTGTAATGAATCTCCTCTTGGCATCCATGTGCTTCCACTTAACTGCACTCACTTATCAGTGAGGTCTGAGCTGCAGCTGGGAATCTTTGCCTAGAAAATTACCTCTGGAAAGGAGATTCAGACATCGAATGCACTTCTTGAAGAAACAGGATGTGAAGGAATCCAGGGTAAGACTTGCTGCTATTTATGGCTTGTGTATATGATCTGTCAACACTTTGGCTGAAGTATGTCTGGGTTGTTTGTAATGCAGACTTCAAGCCAGGGTCCTCAAGGAGATGGCAAGCACTTCAGACCTTGAACAGCCTTTGTGCTCCTGCTGTTGGTGACTGTTCAGCTGTAAAGAGGTTGATTTCTTCCTTTTAAGTGACTAGTTGTAACAAATGCTAGAAGGAGGTCTGCTGTCTGTAGCAATAGACCTGTGAGCTTGGCAGGAGGTACCGTTCTTTGTAGTAAAGCACTGTCTGCATTGGCTGGCCTCAAGCTGGGTCTCCTGGATCTCTGTTTCTGGTATGACACTACTTTGACCAAGTTTTACTACTGGCTTGTGGGCTTTTAATGCCATATACAGGAGCTGAGATGTGTTCTGGGCCTCATGCTGCACTTGTAGACATTTCCTAAGTATATATGGTTGTCTTTGGTTAAATGTTGTTTTTAAAGTTTTCCTGTTCTGCTTTATATGGTAAAGGAGAATAATATACATATCTGTGTTGGGCAAATTGCCTACTGCCAACCTTTGAATTCTTGTGGCTAAAGAAATAATAGAACAGATTACCACTACACTTTTTCGTATCAATCTTATGGTCATGTGTCTCCAATCCAAAATCCGTCTCAAAGAATAGGAGGTGTCAACCCCAATTCCTTCCTATTCTGTTGTTGTTCATGAGGGAAAATAGTCCAAATCTGTCTTGCCACTCACATATAATGGACAGATGGTGCCTAGTCTGGGAAGAGCTTGTGTGTGATCCCACCCAGAGCCAGAGCACTGGCAGTGTCAGTTAAAAGGTAGTTTGCTTATTGTGAATGGGCACTGAAATAAGAGTTAACTTGACAAACACACAACTTTGCCACTGTTGTTTTGTTCCTGCATGTTGATTGGCACCACCTTGCCAAGAACTGATAGTCACAATCAAAGGGGAGCTTCACCAGAAGTGTTATCCAAAAGGAATTTCAACCAAAAACATTAGATTTCAGCTTAAGAATGCCTCCCACTGGAAAGGGCCTGTTTCAGTTTGCCATCTTAGCTGAAAATTAAATGAGTACTTGAAAGGGTCAGTTTTGTTGCCCAAGTGTTACAAAGCTGGAGAGGAAACACTGAAAGCAATATTATTAGGGCAGTCACCTACATTTGACCTTCGTGCTTTTCCTACTGATGGGGAGGGTGGGTGACACCTAAACTGTGGGTGTGCTCAGTGGGTGTGGGTATTTCGTGGTATCTCTGTTCTATTTCTGACAAGTGCTGCCACACTGATAGGGCTAACTGCGTAGATATGGCTTGGTAATTACTTATCAGCCACACTCTCCAGTGTAAGGCAGAGGAATAATGAGAAGATATTGCTCCTGCTTTTCCTTTTCCGGAACAGTGTGGAGTTAGCATGTGGGATCCGAATGCTATGATGCCGGGTAGATTTTGAAGAATCTGTAGCATTTTGCACTTGCAGCAGTATTTACTTGACAGAAGAAGAGATAGGTAGAAAAGAAACCAGGTTCCTGAGTTTAATAGCAAAAAAAAAAAAAAAAGAAAGGATTTGATGGGGTGGGAAGCAGCAGGCACCATTCCACTGTTTGTTGGGGATGTGGACCAATGGTACGTGTTAGCAAAGACGATCTATAACAGGATTTCAGGGTAACCAGAACTGGGCATTGCAGTGGCTTGTGTGAGGCTGTCAGGGCCCCCAGAGTCTTAGCAAAACCCCTGTGTCATACATAAATTAGAGGAGATGCATCTCATAATCTGCAAAATATCCACCTAAATTTATTTCAGTATTCATTGGTTTATTACAGTTCTCTGGAAGGCTGAGTGTTGAAGAAGCCAATATATTAAATCCCATGCTTTAGGTTTTCTCTCATGCTGTACATAAGGAGCCATGTGGTAGTTGTCTCTGATAGCAGCATTTACACTGTGGTGGCCTAGCTGCAGGTTATTGTGGTCCATCTTTTCATCACTGTTCAGTTCAGATGTGGTCACAGAAACCTGTCATTAACACCTTCAGCCAGAAAGGAGCATTACTGTTCATATATCCTAGTGCTTAAATGCCATTCAAATTCCTGCAGTTCCTCTGAGCATCTGCTAATGTGAGGTACTAAGAGCCCTTCAGCACTGAGGCATGATGACTTGGGGAAGTGTGAGAAGGACAAGTGTGCCTGTGCAAAGGACTGCAAGGAACTAAAGAAAGAGAAAGGGCTTGCAGCAACTTGAATTCCATTCTTGAAACAAGAAATTAGATCAAGGTACTGCAAGTGCCTCTGACCTTCATTCTGTCTCATTTAAGGAATAATTGCACTGACCATTATGGCTTTTTCTTCTGTGTAGAGTTCTCTGGTTTTCCTGCTGTGTCTTAGCTAACAGTTCCTCCCTGCTCCGTGCCTTTTGGGTAGCAATTTGATTAATCTTCATTGCCTGGATTCAGTTTTGAGAGCTGAAACCTTGCAAACAAGGTCATTCTGCCCCAGAAACAGTGCTCTGCTTCAGATTACATCTTTTATTTTATTTTTTCATTCTAACCATCTCAGAATACTGAAGAGGGAGAAGTGGCAGAAACTGCCTATCGATCCCTTGGGAAGTACAGTGGCATCTGGAAACGTTCTTAAATATTAACCTAGAAAGACTGATGGAGCTGAAATCTGTGCAAGACAGTTAACGTGCACAGTGCAACTCCTCTGAAGAGGGTTTGTTGAAGAACTAGCACATTAAAAGTGCCTGGAAAGGAACCAGGACATGTCTGCACCAGCAATTCCAGAGGCTGGAGATAGATGGGGAAGCGTCAGCCCAGGTGGACAGAGGTGTTGAAAGGAGAATGCACTGATGACATGGGTATGCAGATTGCATGAGGAGGTGATTGACACTTCTCTCTGGTGCTCAGAGAAGAAGGATCAGGGCAGTGCAGCACTGCTGGAGGCTTTGCTTGTTTGTTGTTTTTCTTGCTCTTTAAACATGAAAAATCGCAGGGAAGTGTCAGGGAAACCATCCAACCAAGGCAAAAGCAAGCCTTGGACTCATAATCTGCCCTCATTTTGCTGCCTCAGAATCCAGTGCAAAGCAGAGGCATGGGTAGCATGGATTTCATTGTATTAGGAGATGGCCATGATGGGGAGTGCCTTGTGTTTCTAGTACTGATGTGTATAGGCTGTGCAGTGGGAGGAAGGGATCCATGGCAGAGAACATGGCTGCTGTGACCATGAGGGTGGCTCACAGGCTGGCTGGAGGTGGCCCTCCATCCAGGAGATGTAGCACTTGTTTCCTGGGTCTTTTTCCTTTAGTGCAGCTCAGTTCTGGGCAGGATTTTCCTCCCGGATTCATGAAGTTTTGCAACACTGATGGCAGCGCAGTGTGCTGAGGGGAGGAAGAGCTATGGTAAGGACCAAAACTCCTAATTGGGTTTTGCAGACAGTGTAGGTCAAGAGGTGCTGGGATGGCGCAGGAGGAAGGAAGAGGAAAGCATGGTCAGTTGGTTATTATTTCCTGACTGGTAATTGTAGAAGATAGTATTATGGGTTGCCCTTGGTCAGCCGGAGCGACCTTGTGTGCTGTTTGTTTTCAGTAATAGAGTATTTTTGAAGTCTGAGGACGGGGGCTTCTTTTCATCAAAGCTTTTCCAGATAGGAGCCTGGCACAAAGCCTCGCTGCCCATTCCGTTCTGCTGTCCACCAGCCATCCTCATTTTCTTCAATGACAACTATGATGTCTCCTTCACTGATGTCCAGCTCATCCATGTTCTGAAAGGAGACCAGAATGGCAATGTGGTTATTAGCCTGAGAGCACGGGAGGGACCAAACATGTGCCTGGTCGTTTGGGTTTGGGCTTTTTTACCCTGCCTTTCATCTAAAGTCTGCCAGTGCCCTTCTGGTTGGGAAAGAGACTGAAATACCGGGCAGTGAGGGGATTAAGCACTTGTTGAGGTGGTTGTTTCCTTACTATCCTCAAATTTCTCCAGCCTCCGTGGGAGCAGCTTGACTGTTGTATCACTGGGGAAGGCTGGAAGGGGTTAAATACAACTGTCCTGAACCAGCTAACCATGACCCTTGTGTGGTCTGCAGGTGTTGCTAAATAGAACAGTGCACAGCTTAATTCCCAAGGGAGATGATAACAGTGTCTCTGCTAATCCAGGCCTTAAATAGGTCTCTCGATTCTTTTAATACAGAACAGCAGTGACCAGAGGAGGTCCAGCGACTTTTCCTGAGCTAGGTAACTTTTATCTCCAAGACCAATGGAGGAAGCTGTCGCTGAGCTCTCAAGCAGCTCTCAGTCCCTTCAGTGGGTCTGTCCTATTTTCCATAGGAAACCACTTTGCTACCTGCAGTGTAGTAAAATAGAAAACAGAGTAAGAGAGGCTTCCAGATACATTTGTCACATCAGCTAAATCTAAATTTAATGTACCTGAGTAGGTGCGAATGGACTCAAAACTGAGAGGCCTCCGTATACATTATACTGAAAGTAGTAACAGGCACTTTTCTCAGCAGGGAAATACTGTGTGTGTCATATTTTTAAGGCAACTCCTGGAGTAAGGATCTGACAGAGATGCGGCAGTCTCCTCGGGAGGTACTTTCAGCTGCGCTTGCATGACATTTCAGGCAAATAGTAAAAGAGTGTTTAAAACAAAGCAAAACAAAGACTATATCATAAAGGGTGTCAGAGTGCAGCTGTACCCAAGAGAAAGCTCTCCTTTCCAGCCCTTTCACTGTTTCATCTGGCCGCCTATTTTGTCACATGCCAGCGTTTCTTCCATGTTGGCTGTTGATGGCAGGTCCCTTAAAGTGGGGGTCTCCCTGAAGACCTTCTGCTGATCTAAAGCCAATAAAATGAACCTTTAAACTGACATGTAATTAAACTGTCAAAGTCCCATTGCGGGGTAATGACGTAACAAGAGTCCAAGAGGTTCTGGAGTCCATCTGAATAAAAAAATACTCATCACCAGTCGGTTTATAACCTTTTACTAATAGTATTAGGCCTAGATAGGTCTGGAGCCATTGCAAGTTCAATATCCCCATTAATGATGCAGGTTGCTACCTTTTGGTACATGGGCCACATCCACTCTGATTCTGCAAATTGCAAAATAGATGTACAGGGAAAGAGTGTCCTTTATGGTGATTCAGTACTCTCCAGCATGGAGAGCCAGTGTGTTAAACTGGAGCAGCACTCTCCAGGTGATAAGTGAGATCAAATGGAGTTCCTAGACAAGCATCTCTCACATATTCTTACATGAGGAATCTGTAGCTGTTTTTCCTAGGAAAGCATTTCACAAGAGATGGAAGTTCTGAATGCACAGTACTGCATACTTAGTTATCACTCCCTAAGAAATAACATTTTCCTTGTGTTTGTGGTCTCCTGTATCTCTAGAAGGAGGTTGTAACAGCTCAGCACTGATTTAGGGGTGATTGCACTAATGTGTAATCAAAAAATCTTATTGTGTCATCTTGAGGTGGCATCACCTAGTGGTGTGTGCCAGGAACTGGCACTTGGGTTTCCTGGCTTCTGCGTGTGACCTTGACCAATAATCTTCTAAGTGTCCCTGGCTGCAAAGTGAAGATAACACCTCCTAGACAGAATCAACACTTTCAGGATGTTCTGCGTCAGATCAACATCATCTGTTTTAAATCTGATGCTGTGATATATGCATTTCGAAGCCTTTCGTTACCTGGGCTCTGTAGTCATAAAGTACTCTGTAGTCCTGTGATGCCGTGATTCTAGCTTGTTGATTTTCAAAAATGGATGCATAGACCCCATCTGGTTTCTCTGCTAGAGGGGGTAAAAAAAAAGACAAAGGTAAAACCCACCCACAGAAACAAAGAGTTCAGTTGCTTATAAATGCATGGGATCATATGCAAGAGTTCACAAATACAAGGGTGTCTGTTCTCTCTTTCTCTGGAGACGTACATGTATAGGAAAGCTGCTGTGAACTGTACCTAAAGTCCTACACACAAACTGCGTCCCATTGATTAGATGACAGTACACCCTTTGGGTTTAGTGGGAGGTCGGACACTAGCTTTAGCCTCATCCAGGTTGGGAAAAATGTTTATCCTGCGGAAGGAGAATGTTCAGAGAGGGAAATGCTGTGATTGAAGTGGTTTAAAATGGTTGCAGCTGGTGGGCTCAAATTCTGGCAGTTCAGTGACTCACACAGGGCTTTTCTTTTTCCCTTGAGAAAAGTGGCAAACACTGTGCCGATGGGTCAGCAGACATTTGCTGGTAGCTTACATAGCTCCCAGATAGCTGTTCGTCACTGACGTCACTTTCTTGGCAGATGTTGCTTTAATCCAGCTTGTCATGATTAGGGCAACCTCTTATTTCCTCCCAGCATCTGCCTGGGAGCTTCCCCTGCCACGGGGGTGAACACAGTTTCCCCACAGTGACTCCTTTGTGGGATGATAACGCTCTGACAGTGCACGCAGCATCCAGCACCCTTTCTATCCCTGGGTTAGTTGTCCTGCTCTAAGGAGCACTGTCATGTCCTGGACTTCCCAGATATTGAAAGGCAAGCATGGGAGCAGTTGAAAAAGCTGAACACAGAGGGAGTTTGCTCTGCCTGAGGGCCTTGCCCTGGGAACGCTCTCCCCTTGTGTCCCTAGCCTAAGCGAATTCAGGAGTGACTACCCTCAACTGCTCAGCATAGCATTGCTCTACATGTGCAGGTCCAGCTGGTGTTTGTTAGCACTGGAGAGTCTCCCCTGGCTGAGCACCAAATGCAACAAGTTAAGATAGTCTGGGCTTCATTTCTGGGTGCCCAAGCAGGCAGGTCTGACAAAGGGAACTGATATGGGGTGTTTGTAAAACTGTTCTAAAACAGCTTTTTGTTTTCTTTAAGCAAGAATCACAGTTAAAGTGGTTTTGGTTTGAATGGAACCATTCAAAGTGTCACTAGCTGTTACTTTCTGCATAGTGAAAGTACTATGTTTTAAATATCATGTTAAGTGCCTGGTTGCAGTGGTTACAATAAGACAGTGTAATTGTGAAACAAGATGGACATTTGCCTTTGTAAGGCATGAACCTGGTCTGCTAAAAACTATGTATTCTCATGGGCTTTTTAGAGGTAGTATATTCTACTTTAGGAGAAAACTATTGCCTAAGATGGATTGTGGTGTTCTGAATGTACAGTTCCCCCTTGCCTAGACAGTGGTTTTGAAGATCATATGGATTATTTGGCACTTTAAGCTGGGAAATTTAATACACATCCAAGCTAGATTCATTCCCAGACTTCTCTTACTCTCGACTGCTGACATGTGAATGTCTGCTGTGCCATTTCTGCTCCATGTCAAAGCTTGATTTAGCAATGTGATCTAAAACAAACACATCTGGTAAACCTATTTCCTGAAGAGGCATACCAAGAGGAGGGGCTGAAGGAGTGGCACTTTCCGTGTTGTGTTTGCTGCTTCCATGCAGTAGTCCAGAGAATCTGCAGAACCAAGAGAAACCAATGACAAAATGAGTGAAGAGGACTGGGTATGAGCATTCCTTCGTCTCAGCTGTCTGACTCAACCTTCCCTCCATCTGCTGCAGCACTGGGTAGATGTCACCTCTTCCTGTGGCTGTCTATTTTCATTTCTGCTGCAGATAAATTTATCTTCAGTTAAAAATACACTTTAAAAATGCAGTAGAATGCTGAACTGTCAGCCATCACTAAACTATGCATAAACTGCATCAGATAGTATTTTATTGTTGATCTGAAGGCACCAAAGTGCAAAACTCCTATTACTTGACAACATTAATATGGTGAGAATTATCAGTTGTTTAGAAGAGATTACCATTTTTAAGGAAAACTGGTGCAATTTAAAATCCTAAGCTTGCATAACAGCCTTTCTGAAAACTGAGTGTAAAGAGGAAAAAAGATATTTATTTTTAATCTATCCCTAGTTCTATATCACTGCTGGGTACTGGAGACTAAGTGAGAAAATGGGTTAGGATTCTCAGCCATAGGTAGAAATAGCATTGCTTGCTTTAGGCATACTTAAGGGGTCTGATTTTTCAGCTGGTAAATACTCAGTATTAATGGAAAATGGACATCCAAGCTCAACAGTTTCTGCAAAACTCAGGCTGAGCTTCTCTTGGCTACTTGCCCATGCAGAGCAGTTATATTCTACACAGCAGTACAATTGTCTTCTGTGACTGTATAGGATGCAACATTAGAACTCATTGTTATAGAAGATCCGGTTTCCAGCTGTAAAACAGGGCATTGTATATAAACCTTATCAGCTCCCTAACAAGCCTGAACCACACTTTAAATAGGACATCACAGCCTGCTTCTTGTCTTTGCTGTGTAATAAGGCTTGTCAAAATGTAAAGCTCTTCTGCTTCAAATGTGATGCCATTCCCACTGTGAATTAGTCATTTTGGTATAAAATATTTAAACCCAGAGATCGACCATGCTCTTCTGCTGATATAACTGCATCCATGTGACAGCATTTACCAGCATAAATGGATCAGAAAAATAGAAATTGCCTCCCTAATCATCACAGTTATTCCACTCAGTGCTTTTCCCTTTGGTCTAGCTACAGAGAGCAACTCTTTGTTCTGCTCAGCTGGGCGGTGCAGTAAGCCAGGAGGTATTGCCAAAAAAGACAGCTCTCCCCGGCCCTTGCTCCCAGCAAGATTCACCTTTACCCTCGCTTGAACAAAGTGGTTTTGTTGCTATGTGCCGTGACTCACTAGGAAAGAGGAAATAAGTGACTGCTATCCGCTGCTGGCCAACTAATTGTTTTATGAACACATCCCCTGATTCTCTTCCCACTAGGCTATGGCAAAATTACTCTCACTCTGGTTTTAATAGGTTTAACTTCTTCTGTCAAGTTATATTTATTGATATGTATGTGTTGCCACAGTAAAGGAAGTAATAACTTTGCAGGTCCTGTTTCCTGTCATCAAACATTGCTGTTCATACAGAGAAATACCTGTTCTGGGAACTGACGTTTGCTACTCACCTCTTCATCATCCCACAAGACTGGGTTGGACTGCTGTTGTTTCTGTTTGGTTCTTTACTGTAGTAGTTCTCATATCCTATTGCATCTGCAACAGGGCAATAAAAATGAGATGTACACATGGGCAGGACTTTTTTTCTCCCCTCCCAACAATGCAACCCACCGTTGCAACCATTGGGCTGCTGGAGCAAACTGCAATGCAGCACCTATCTGCACTAGCCTATATATAATGTGGCTGGAGAGCAGCTCGGGGGGACCTGGGGACTTGACAGAAGCCATTCAAGTGATTGTAAGCAGATATGTTTGTGGTAGAAGGGCATGTTTGATATGAGATGAGCACAGTCAAGGTCCTGAAGAACCATTCTAATAGCTGTGGCTAACCCTAATGCAGAAGGCAGTTTCCTCCATGACTGCTTCTTCTGTTGCCTTGAAGCTCAGGATTTAAGGGAACGGAGCATGGTGACTGTAAGCCTGAGACCATGTTCATGATACAATTGGCTGGACTGTGTTTTGTTTCTTTTTCTCAATGTATTGAGGTAGGAATTTTTGTCAGAGCTGGGAGATTTCTGAATCTTATTGCCAGCAGCGGTAATGAGCAATTTTCTGGTCTGTGCTTGATCTTGAGTGTCTCTACCTTTCATATCTCCCTTGTCAGCCTTCTGAGAGCTGATTTGCCGTTTACCCAGAGATATTTGGGTTTTGTTCTTAAACACAGTTATGTTACAGTTCCTTCACTCACCCCCATGGTGGTGTTAAGGGTGAAATTGAGACCATTTCCAAGTCTAGCTTCACAGATAAAATAGTTACACATGGATTTATTTCTTTTTCATCTCATGGCTCCCAGTGTGGTTGCTTAGAGCTGCTGGCCACATGCCCTTTCTGCCTTCTCTGTGTTAAAGCCAAACAAACATGAGTGAAGTCTGTGATACCGTATTATCTCAGTTCTGATACCAGCAAATTAAGACTTTGTCATTGGACTTGGGCTAAAGGTTATGTTGACATTCTCACATTGGGTCAGCCAGGATCATAAGTAGAGCAGGCACATACAGCTAGTGTGAAGAATCCCTGCAAATAAGACTGAGGGTACTTAGTGAGCTTCCTGAGCATTTTAAGGGTCTCCTATTGTCCTTCTAGGTTGTTACCTTAGTAGTTCCTACTCTATAATGATTGTAAGATGAGGTAGAAGAGGGGAATGAGCAATCGCATCAAGAAACTGAAAGACTGATGAAGGTCTGCTACACAATGCAAACCACACGTGGGCTTTCTCCTGCATTCTGCAAATAATAAAACAGATCAACGGGTCACCATGTGCTACTGTGCAAACTCATTAGCCGGAGCTATGGAGATACAAGGATGTTACTTCCAGAACATGACACCTTCTAGGTGGCAAAAATAAAAAAGCAACTCAAAAAACCCCAAAACCCATCAAAAAAGCAAGGCAGTTCTTTCTTTGCTTTTCAGAAAGCTCACAAGGGTTTTTCCCACCTATTTCTTATTAGAAATGAGTCCTGACATAGCCAAGAGCTGTTTGCAGAAAATTGCCTAGGCAACTGGAGAATGAGAAATCTCACACAGGAAAAAAGCCAACTAGCTGAGAATTACAGATTTCTTAGTATACAGAAGTTGTTTCACACCGTTGCAAGGCACAGTACTCCCTTCTGCTAGTGCAAATGTAGTTTTTCCTTGGTAAATGCTCCTGTATCAGTGAATTTAAATCCTCTATGTGAAAGAATTAACTATAGCAGCCAAATGGCATTCAGTGCACCAGTATCAATATATTCATTTAAAATATTTCTCCCAATCCCAATTCTTAATCGTTGCAGGTGTAATGATGGAAAAGGCCGAGTGAAAACCAGGCTCAGTGCTCAGTTAGTGGCAGCATCTAGCTCTGCTGAAGAAGTTCCTGGGGTGCAGTTGCTGCCAGCTGCAAGCTCTGTGATGAAATCAAAGGGGTCTAAGCTGCTCCTGTATGAGATAACTATCTCCTGAGTCAGGGATGTCAAACACCCTGCTGATGTTTGTACCTATACAACTCCTGGCATGCACAGGTTTTATCAGTATAAAGTTTTCTTATGCCTGCATAGCTTATTCCCCACTTCGAATGGGAGTAAGCTCTGTTGATACTGTTGAGGGCGTACTAAGGGCATTTCCTGTTTGACCTAGCAGTGTGGTGTTAGAGTGGATAGTGGAAGTGAGCCAGTATCTGTGTACAGATTAAAAACAATGGAGGAAGAGATCTTTTCAGAAGTGCAGAAGTGCAAGCACCACTCAGTCTGTGAGTATTTTCTATTGCTTGTTGAAGTCAGAGGCTGTGGTTTGTATCTGGCCATGTGAAACATTAGATAGCCTCCTTTCTCATGATGTGTGTGGAGAACTACCCTAGAGCAGCATGTGTTCATTTTACAACTGCTCTTAGCTCTTGGTATCTCAATCTCCATTTCAGCCGAGAGGTTTTGATCATTGAAGTCAATGAAAAGGCTGTTTTGGCTTGAATGGGCAGTTTGTGAGCCTTGCATTGCTTCTGCATGCAAATGTTTGTTCAACATTTCCCACAACTAGAGTCTTGCCTTTATACGAACAACTTCCTGAGGGGACAGAAGATGTTATTGCCCATTGGGTAGGTGGAACAAAACAAAATAGAAAGTCTGCTCTTTTCTGTTCTGCAAATGAAGAGGCAGCATCTCTGTCAAGGGGATACCATGGTGCAGTTACATGGTAAGTTGGCTCTGACTTGTCACCACTGCAGGAAATTGAGGTTGCCATATCTGCAAGGCAGTTTGCCACCTCCTTAGCAGCATCAGCTCAGCTGTACTGTGAAATGAGCCTGGTTGCAAAGCCAAAACAACTTCTCTTTTATTTTTTTCAAGTTTTGGAGGGTTATTTTTGAGTGGCTCATCCATCTATGCCACTTACCATGCCACACAGGGAACGGCAGCAGCACAGCGAGCAGGAAGTGAACCATGGGCGGGTGGCAATGAATAGCAGAAGCACAAGCTCCAGAGGACGTGTACTGCACCAACTGCAGCCTCAGCCTCCCGGGTGACTCATCAGAGAAGTCCAGTAGGAATAATTACCTGGAGGTTGTGTTCCTGTCATTTTAGTCTTAATGAAGTAGTCTATGTCTGACTCTACAGCGCAGTTCTCCAAGCTTAACCGAACCTCTTCATACAGCTACAAAACAGAACCCAAGAATTGAATTTAATTTGTAGCATTCGACATTTAGTTAATGAGTAATGCTCTTCTAAACATTTTCCCCTTAAGAGACACTTTATACTTGGTACATGTCAGACCTGGATGGATCTTCAGCCTGTCCCCCATAAAGACATTCTTGTAAACACAGTTGTTTATTTGTGCTCTGGATATTCTTTTAAGAGAGGATGCCGAAAGCAGTCCAAGGCTTTTCAGTGCAAGAAAGAAATTGGTAGCAGGAAACAACCATTCAGAGTCAAAGCTAGTGTATTCTTTGTCTTCCAATTTTGAGACCATGAGTGAATGCCTTTCTGAAAGTTGTGCCTCAGCCCAAATATACTCAGCTGAGCATTCTGGTAGCTGGAAGCACACCCAACAAACTGAGGGGAGGAGACATGTAAGTGTCTATGTCCGGGCATATATCTGGTTTACATCTAGAAGGGAACAAGCTAGATTGAGAATACTCCCCCCTCACTGAAATTGCACAACAGCCAGTTTGCTGTCAGCAGGCACAGAGAAGGGCAAGCTAGTGCTGTACTGCTAGAGCACTCTTTTCCTCCTCTTCCTCCTCTGCATGTAAAGTTACTTGGCAGGTGCCCCTACCTCATCATCCTTCACACACTGCATGGAGAGCTGGTTGCAGTGAACCCACAGCGAGTTGCGGAGGATGGTGATGCGGTCACACTCCTGGAGCTGGAAGACCTAAAGCAAAGAGAGGATGTGATGTAGCCTCATGGTAGTTAGTTATTTGCATTGCAGGCAACAATAGGGCCAAGCTGGTAAGTCTGCGAACTGTTCTGAAGGATCCTTTGTAAAGGATGTCTTTGCAGCTACTGGAGAAGCTGCATCTACTTCCTTGTGCTCGAGAAGTTGTTTTAATTGATTGCACCAAATTAAAGTTATGTATTATAGACAAAAACAAAGCAGGGGAAAGGAATCAGGATCTGGATTTGACTGCCAAGGATTTCAGAGCTGAGGTCTGGTCTGCTCTGAAATCTTGGTGTTTAACAGATCAGTTGAGTCCTAGCATGAAAAGGTTGTATTTATGTTAGACGAAGAGCCAAAACTACCCATCTCTGCCTTCTAAAATGGCTTTCCATACTTTTCTCTTTTGAAACTACTTGGGACTCTCTGGAGTTGCCTCTCTTCATTTCTAAGGTTCTTTTCATGGTAAAGAGAAGGCATTTTTCATTCTTCAGAGTTTAGTCCCTGCCTTCATCTGCCTGATTTTTCTCCTGTTATTGCACAGCTTGGGAAGAATGAAGGGGGAAGAGAGAGAAGTGTGAACTGAGCCGGGGGAAGAGGCAGATCAACTCTTACTTGGAGAACTTAGATCAGGGTGGTTTGATATTTTTTTTAAGTTATACTTCTATAAGTAGAACATAAATTTTTGGTTTTCTAAGAGGTGTGAAACGCTCAGATGCTTCCAGCCATCTGTTTCCATCACCATTTGCTAGTAATTATGTCCAGAACACCACAAATGTGTACAGTATTCAGCAGAACAGTTAGTTGGATGTGCTGCCTGCCATGTAATATCTTGCCATCTAAAAACTAAACAGCAAAAAAGGAGCCCATCAGGGGAATAAGCTGGCCTTGGGATCAGTTTCTGAGAGAAAACAGAAAAAGCTTTTACCTGAAGGGTGGAGAATGAGTATTTCAATATCCAGTCTGAATACAAAAAGACAATCTCTGCAGCCTGGCCCTGCAGGGGCTGCTGAAATAGCACAAGAGCTCACTGGGAATTCTCCAGGTAAATGATGTCCTGTCAGGAAATGCAGCTCAGCAAAGAGGGAAGCGTAGTGACTCTGGGCTTGTCAGGTCCTTAGCAAAGCAGAGCTGGGTGTTGGGTTAGACACATCCCTTGTGCATGTGCAATAGACTGACAGTGAACCTGGACATCTTCCAAGGAACACGGCACTGCCCCTCTCCGTTCCATTGCTGCCGCTTGCTAGCCAATAATTTGGGCTACAGGTGTGCAGCGCTCAGCTAGAGACCTAAGCAACTTCAGCACTTCCACATTCTCCACTATGAAGCCAGAAGCTGGGGATCTTAAGCTGCTTTTTGTGCTAGTTACTAGTTTTAAATGCCTCAAAATATCTCTCAGTTCTTGTATCTACAAGGACTTCTAAAAGATGTCCAAGATGCCCTTCCTATATGAATGAGTTCAGCAGCAGGCAGGCCACAAGCTCTGTGGGCTATTCAGAATTTAGCCATGTGGGAGAATGAAGTGTGTTTGGTTGTGGAACACCTCACTTGTTCATTGGCTTCTTAAGAAGGGGGAAAATTAAGGCTTGGCAAAATTTCTATGGGAAGTCTGCTGTGCCAGCCATGGGACTTTCCAGTCCTTCCAGATAGGGAATATTTAAGAGGAAGCAGAGAACTGACAAGCTATGCTCCTGGCATTTCATGTTACGTGGAAATAAAGCCTGCAACAAGTAAACATAGCAAAATCGTACTCAGCAGATGGGCAAATGTACTTGAAGGATTAATATGACCAAATATGTGGCTGATTTGGATGTCAGCCAGTTCCTGTAAATTGTTGTGCAAAGCTTACTAGGCAAGCACAGATCTCCTCACCCGTCCTCAGCATAATGGGAACAGAGACTTCTCCACCACCACCTTTCAACTGAAAGATTAGTCCATGGCAGAGGGCAGGTGAATATAAAGTGCTGTGCAAAATAAGGATTCTGAAAGGAATCTGTTTGTTGATTTTTTTAATGAATTAATTAATTAAATTCTTGTTTCTATTTTGAAATTCACTTTTAAAACTGAAAATGAATTTTCCTGTCTACGTTTCTGTTCACTTTCTACTGACACTACATTTTGTCATGAAGCGGTTACTTGAGAAACAGCCTTGTCTTGGCTGTGATGGATCATTCCTAAAGTTACTGTAGTCTTACGTTTAGTTTTGGGTGAAAACTGGCACCAATAGATTGTACCAGGTCATACATTGCTCTGCTTCTCACACTTCTGCACTGATTCCCCTCCTTTCTATTTACATACATATCCTGGAGCAGGCAAGGAGAGTGCAGGCAGGACAGCTAGCAGCTATGTCTAAATCAACTCCAGCTTTTGCAGTATTTTTGCAAAGACATCTACTGAGACTCCACATAGAGCAAACAGCAAAACCCTTGGGGCGAAATCTCAGGTCTAAGCCTGATACCTGCAAGTAAGATCAAATACAGAGCACACAAATATATCGCTGCAAAAGTCAATGTTTACCTGGCAGGTTTTGATATGTTCCTGTTCCCACTCTGTCCTGACCTTATCCAGCTGCTCGATGTTCTGTTTGTACACATTCTCTGTAAACACACACATAAGAGGAATCCAACAGTTAGGGGAAGAAAATGATACAGCCTTTTTCTTTTCCCTCCTATTGGGACTTTGCTGTGTTTCTTGCACTTTAGGCCTGTGGTTTGCTAGAGTATTGCAAGAATGTGTGAGTTTGAAACTGGTGGGCCACAGGGTATTTGGGGGTTTCTTCTTCGCAACTTTATACTAGAGTGAGGAGGATTCTCTCTGTGTGGTTTTGACCTAGTAAACTTCACAGTGGGGATAATACAAATTGGAGATGAAGAGCCTCAGTGCTGGAGCACTGAGCATCCTTAGGCTTGCTCTGTGCTGAGCCAGCCAGGTAAAACGTTCTTTAGTGTCAGCTCTTACATGAGCAGTGAGGGACAAGTCTGAACTCATGAACCAGCTCAGGTGACTGCTGGCCTGTCCTTCTGGACATGCACTGTGTTCCTGCCTGGAGAATGCTACCATGCTCATGCACAGGGAACCTGGGGACTGCATATCTGGTTTGGGCCGACTGAGGGCAATTTGAGTATCATTCTTTTGTGCTTTCAAACTTGTTTTAAGGGAGCTTTCGTTTCTTGGGTGAAGTCCCTAAAGGAGGTCTTCTACGAATTCTGTAATGAAAGCAGGAGACTTGCATTCCCACAAAGGAAAGGGAATGCAGGGGACTATCAGGTTGCTGTTCTTTAGAAGCTGCTTCATTAATCTTTGAGTGTAGGTGCCTTTGGGAAACGTGACTTCAAACAGAGGCAGCCGGGATGCTTTGGATGGTGCTCTGTCAAAATCAGCTTGCTGGCAGATCTTTGCTGAGAGAAATCTTAGTTCAGTTTCAAATAGAGCATCACCTGCTTCATTTGCTGCGTCTCTGCATTGCTTGGCTTTGTTCTGACTCTGAAACAGGAAAAGAAAGACCCCAAATTAATTTCTGACCATATGGTTTGCTTCTGGCCAAATTTTTTTGCTGCCTGCTCCCTTTCCCCTTCTCAAACTTGCAAACACTGGCCTGCCTTTATGCATGGCTCTGTTAAATGTGTTCTATGCGGAGGCAGGGACCAGAATTTCACAGATGTAGCTACAGGTCCACTGACTTCAAGGGAAGTCTGGCAATTTACATCTTTCCATGCAGACATCCCTGCCGTAGGAGCTTGGTGCCAGCATTATCCAGCCTGAATCTTGTGTCTGTTGGCTGAATTGGTTTTTCTTAAGTATTTGATGTGCTTTTCTAATAGATACTTACAAGCAGAAATAAATGGCAGTTGAAATTCTTCATCTTCCAAAGCTACTTATTTAACACAGATGAAAAGAATACAGCCTTTAAAATACTTCACAAATACCAAAGCATTTCCCAGGCCAACTCAGAAGCCTAACAGCAAAATTCACACGAAGTAGAACTTTTCCTTTTTAAAACCCTGCAGCTTTTAGCAAACAGGACTACAGCTATTATTGACAGCTCTGTACTCCCAGCTCTTTCTGCACAGATGGTGATGACAGTACATTAACACATGACTCTAGACATCAGTGTAATACATTCTTCCATTCTGCCCTTCAAGACAAGGCTCAGGTAGGGGTTCTTATGACCATATTCCTCATCACAGCTGGCTGGAAAATGTGTAGTAAGCTGGGAACATAAGCTTCGTTCTTACCTGCTTCCTGGCCCAAACTGTTTGCGAGTGCTGCACAGAATTAAACAGCCCACAGTGTTTCTTGTGGGATGCCTCTGCACATTTCAAATGTGCTGGCATGTGTGTGGCAGTCATGGCAAGGAAGCACCCTGGGATCCTTCTGCATTGACAGGAGCTGGGTCAGGTTTTGATGCCACTGAAGCTGCTAAGTGTTCTGGTGTCATTTCACTAGGGCCAGGATTTCATCCCCTCTCTGCAGCTAAGCTGGAGGGTTTTGTTCATCAAAGATCAGCAAATGCTGGAAATAAAATGCAAAGTTGTGATGCTGTTTTTAGAGCCTCCATCCCCCTGCTCCTTGAGATGATTTTTGATCCTTTTTGCTTACACTGCATTGATTTTTATCGAGCCAAAGGGAGTTCATTTATTTTGTTTTCTCCATCTGTTCCGCTGTAAAATGTTCCCATTAAAAGTTAGTGAATTGTCAGCTACAAGTATCAAGACGATGCAATGAAGGACTGCAATGCCTTAATTTCCAGTGATTTATTTTTGAGTTTGTAAATTTCATCGAAATTAAACTAACCATAAGGAGAAAAATGTTGAGGAAAAATATGCATTTTAATGTAAGATCCTCTGCCTACTAAATGTAAGCAGCTAAAAGGCAAATCCTACCGCATGACACACTTCTGACTTGTTCCTTCTTTATTAGAATTTCCAAGAAAAATCTCCTTCAGTTTCCCTTCAGGATCCATCGAGCAACTGGGTTATAGCCTGGGATAAATTAATTGGATAACTTAATCCCTCCCCAGCCTTTTTGAAAACCCATGGCCTATTGCAGAACTGGGGTTACTAAAGCTTGTGGAGGAAGACCTCCTTGGGAAGGGGCTTTGTTTTCATTTTGATTCAAAAGGCTAATTAGAAGGGAATGAAGTCCCTGGCAGCCCATGGAATGGGTTCTTCAACAGGATTCTGTTGCAGCTTGAAAAGATAAACCCCAAATAGCACTGTCCTGCAAGGTACCTTTTCTGTTTGCTTCTGGTTGCCTGAAGCACTTGTCCGTTCAAAGGACTGCTCGGCCTCATCCGCCTCCTTGCACTTCTGTTCATAGGTCTTCTTTGACTGTGTGGAAATGAAACCAAATGTGAGGTCTGGGTTAGGGACTGTCTCCAATGATGTTCTAGGCATTTTCTGGTTTGCAGTCTGAGGGGAAAATCAGTGCCAAAGTTGGAGCAACAGAAAAATAGAACTGAAGAACTAGGCTAGGAATTGGGTCCTTTTCCTGCAGCCCTGAAATAGTTTGATTTACACAGTTGCAGCCAGCTCTTTGCAGGGGTGCTCACGAACACACAGACAGCTCTAGCACCATCAGTGCATCAGGCATCTGTCCGAGCTGCAGTGCAGAGACAAACTTAGGCGCACACATTCCCATGGTGCCAGTGGGGATGGACTGTCATTCCTGTAGTGTAACTTGGAGCATCAGGTGCTGAAGTCAGTGTGTTGCCTTGCCCATTGCTCCAAGCTGTGAGACCGAGCCAGCACCCCATAGTCTTGGAAACAAAAGAAATCCTTCTTTACACAAGAAGATGTACGTGTCTTAGAGATTCACTCAGAATCTCTAATTTAAACTGTGTTTAAATTAAAATTGTTAGTACAGTTCCAGCTGTAGCACTGGCAGAGCTGCAACTACTTTTCTTTAGAGGCAATTGCCCATTGGAAACCAAACCCAGCTGCCTGCAGTTCCAGTTGGAGAGGTTTCCTCCTGTTTACAAGACTCCCTCACTGGTTTTAAAACTGTATTTACACAGACTGAAAAATTCCACGTGCTTCTGTAAGTATCCTTGCCTAGGAAGAATGAAATCCTGTGTGACCTGGGGCGTTGCTCATTCCAATTGACTTTCTGAGTACTTATTTTGGAGACTCTTCAGTGGGTGCAGCAGAGATCAGCTTTCTCCTTGGAGCAGGAATCACAGCCCCTCTCTCACACACTCTTGCACACTCACACACTCTTGACCTTTCTTTAATTGTAGGTACATGTGATACAGAATTCACCCTGCCTTAAAACAGGGCCTGTTTGCATTGAGGAACCTGCACAAAACCTCCTTGCTTACCTCCATTGTTTTCTTATAATGGGACAATTTGTTCTTTTGCATGCGCTCCATTGCAGACTCGTACTGTAAGAAACACATAGAATTTAGCATTTCTTGCCTCAGACTTTCCTCCCCCCTCTTCTAGTGGCAGGATGAGGTAAATGACTTCACTCTGCTTTTACTCAGGACAGTTTCTAAGTGATGCTGACAGCATCAAAGTGCCAGGTGAAAACAATAATCCAAGATAATTCTGCTTCAGTGGTTGCCATTAATAGCAGAGAGGATGGAGATCTCCATTTTCTCTGTCTCCCCCCCTCCTTTTATTTTCTTAAGGAGATTAAACAGTGTAACACCCAGTCACAGTGCCCATCAGCTCCGCCAGCAAGAGCTTGATCCCACATCTTTGCAGACCAAACCACTGTCTCACCCACATAAGCAAGGGTACTTGTTCATTTTAAACACAAACAATCCCTGTGTAATTTATATTCCATTGCTTCTGGCAAAGTTATGCTCAATGCAGTTTGATTTCCATACCGTCATCTGGTCAGTTGTCCCCAAAGGACAATACTGAATTCTCTTTTATGGCTTTAGTTGAGATATGCCCAGCCTTACATGGCAGTGAGATATGCTCGTGTTTGGCAGGGTATGTGTTTCCTCAGTGGGACTTTTGGTCCTTTATATTCTGCTCAAGCAAAACTCTCTGTGGGGTACCCAGAGGCTTGCTTCGTTGGGCTAAATAGCATCGTCCTGAAAGCAGTTCCAGTGAAACACAAATCACAGGATTTTGGGAGCTTACCACAAATGCTGACTATTCTGTCTAATGTTGACTCTCCCACAGCCACATGCTGGAAGGAGCAAAAAGCTTGCCTAAGTTTCCAAAGCAGTTTTTTCCAGGTCTCTCTCTTTCCAGTTGCTAGTGTTTTCAACAGGAGAGAGAACCTCTCTCTTTGGAAATCCTATGGCAAAGTGGTGGGGATACAAATAGTGATGAACTAGGTGCTTGCTGTCTGCCTTTGCATGCCTTATTTGCTTCATCAGTGGACCTCAAATCTCACTAGCAGTGCTGGTTTTACCTCCTTTAATATTCGGAGCCCTTTGCTATTCCAAGTTCCTGTGTGTCAGGGTTGTAGACACAAGACTTTTATGCCATTGGATATTGGTCATGTGCATTTTCATTTGTTTAGAATTAGCAAAGAACATTTTACTCCTCCATCAGTGCTTTCAATGTTAAGTGAATGTCCCATCTTTGTCTTCAACCCCATGGAACCAGAGAAGGTGTTAAGTGACCACTGTTGTTTCTATTGGGAGCTACTCTTTCAAGGGAATTAGAGCTGGATACAGTCATAGGGAATGAAATGGCCTTAAAGGTAGTGAAATTTTTGTTATACCACATCAACTAGATGCTGTTTATTCCACGTATTTGTAATAGAGCATATACTGGTGTTGCATTCAGCATGATAGTAATTTGCTTTTATGTTTCTAAATGTTTGTATTACCCCTTTATCGTAGTGCGTGTTAGAGATGATGCAGGATCATACCAAAGAAACCCAATTAGCAAGGGTATAAAAAAGAGCAAAGGAGGAATTACAGTCTTGCAGGAATAATAATAGTATCTGCAGTTATACCCGAGAGTGTAAAAGTGAGTAAAGCCTCTGTCTCCTGAGTTCAGAGCACTGCTTTATGTCCAGCTGGGAACAGAAGGAGATCTTCTGCCACAGCCTGGTGTATGGAGTGAGCGGGGCACACTGGATATGTTTCATCCTCTTGGGCAGTATTCACAGCCCCTGGCTGGAGACACGCCATCAGCATGGACTATTGACCCAATCCGTTTCAACGTTTCTCCAGTTCCTCACCTTTTTCCTTTGTTCCTTCTGTCTTTCTCGGAACTCCTCTATTCCTTTCAGTTCGTCCTTCAGCATTACCGCTAGCTGGAGATGAGAGTTTCCAACACTTTCAGTTTCTAAAGCAAATCAGAATTCGCACAGAGTGAGTGGACAGGTTTTGAAATATGAAGTCATGTTTTTCAGGAGATGTTTCTGGGATGTGGCTACTGCATGACTTGTTAATGTACAAAGCAGCTGTAACAAAAGGCTTCCCTATGTTTCTGCATGCACTGACATTGCTAAGGGCTCCCATAATCTCAGTAAGGCTTATTGCAGGTCCTCTCAGGGCTGCACAATGCATGGGTAACGCTCCTTGCTGCAGAGGAGGAGCACACGCTCAGAGCCACCATGGCAAGTGCAGAGCCCTGTTTACCCCAGGCACCTTCTGGGGCTGGAGGCCAGATGTTGTCGGGCAGAGGGAGGGAAGGAGCTGGTGGCCTGTACCACCATCCCCTGTGTCTGCCTTCCTTCCACTACACTGCTGGCTTGTCATTGCCTCTGCTTCCAGTTGCACCCAGCCTTGTACAAGTGTCATCAGAGGAGGCTGCAACCTGAGAATTCCACAGGGTTGGTAGGGATTGATTGAATGTCAGAGCACCTGGCTGATGCTGTTTGAAGTGGCCGGTAACTCCTCTCCATTTGTCGGCATTGGTGCCTCTGAAATGGAACCCCACCATTTCCAGCAGTACTGAGCTCCCCCACCCAGGCTCTAAAAATACCTTCATTCACCAGCTGCCTTTCAAAGGGTGTTTTTATCTAAGCAGCAGGTGCCATAGCCCGGTCGCTGTGATGATGCTGCATTTTCTGTGTGTGAAAGGGTTTTGTTCAGCCTTGGGTACATTTCGAGTATGCCGGTTTGAGGCTGGGGGCTTGCAGCATGGGGAACAGAGCTGGTACCTTGTGACCTCACCCAGACAAAAGTAATTTGAGGAAGAAGCCATTTTCTTTGCCACCAGAGAGTGGATTGAGTGCCCCGCCGTGGAGGACTCCCAGTGAGTCCTTTCCCTTCACTCTCCACACTACAGACTGGGATAGATAAGTTGGAAATAGAGGGGGAAAGAGGATGAAAGACCCCCGAGGGGGTGAGCACATTGGGTGCCTGTCTTACCCGGGTCAGAAAGGAAGCTGTAAATACTTACGTTGCTTGAGCCTCTCAAATGCTGCCTTCAGTGTGCTGTGAGGCAGAAACAAGTGCATTTTATTAGTACAGGCTTCTAAGGACTGTGAATCTAGAGAAAAAGCTTTCCCTCAGAATAGGGGATAAAACCCTTAATAGTCTTGTAATAAAAGTTGACCACGCTAACAAGCACAACAGCATCAATCTGTTCCCATCAGGAAATGCAATAAAATGCTCCATGAAGCGAGGAATTGTGCTACTCCTCATGTGCACCCTCTTTTTTTAATCCCCCTCTATTTGTGGCTGTGAACGTTAACAGGCGTTTCTCTATTCTCGCACCTTGCCAATGGTTACAAGTCGACGGCATGAAATAAAGACGGTCAAGGGGAACTGGGCTTTGGAGCACCAGTCTGAAGGGTAGAGCGAAACCAGCTCCACCCTCTGTGTCGAATGCGGCACCAGCAAATTTCTCCTCGGTCACCCTTGAAGCTGGAGCAGCTCTGCAGCATCCTCCGTACCGTGCTTCCCGAGCACCCCCGTGTGGCACAGCTCGCTCTCCTTTAACACGCACAAACGGTGCCGAGAGCCGGGGGAAGCTTTGAACCCCTGCTGCTCCCGGGGATTTTCGGCATCCCAGAAGCACAGCATGAATAAACCATGCCGTGAAATCAGGCCTCGGTGCTGGGCTGTGAAGTACAGCGCGGAGATGAGCAAAAAGAGATGTTATGCTGCTCGTCCAGATGGACCTACATAAATAAGTGGTCCTACAATGCAGAGTTGCAGAAGGGCATGAAAGGGTAACAACAGCTTGCTTGACGTCCTGGTCTTTTCACACTCCAGGGTCCATTTTAAGCAAGACCAGAGATACCAGAGAGGAGTGGTGGGAAAGAGCCTAGTCTGTAAGAGCATTTTCAACTTAACCTCCCCTAGCTCCGAGCCTGCAGGCTGGCAGGGCATTTCTATACACAGAGGCTGGGGCTGTGGTGTGAGCTGGAGGTTTTCCAGGCTAGAAAGCGCGTCTTCAAGCCCCACAGTGTTCCCTGAAGGAAGCAGGCCTGGGATCTCCATGGAGCCCTGGTCTGCGCCAGGTGGGTGCCCAGGGAGCAGCCTGTTAATGAAGCCCCTGCAGTCTTCCTGGCTGCAGCCTGGCTACTGGGAGAGCCCAGAAGAGGATGCGTATCACTTCCCAGCCATGTGCAGCTGCAGATGGGTAGGGAAATTCTATATCTCCTGGGCCGTTTCAGGCGTCTTAAGAGACACATGAAGGATCCTAATTGCCCTGTGTTAATTTAGGCTGGACATCTGTTTCCTAATCAAAGCTTGCTCTCCCAGTAGCAGGGCTGCCTTGCCAGGCATAACTAAAATGCACAGGAGATGGGAAAGGCTGGACCTCTCCTCAGTGATATTGCTTTGCAGTCCACTGCCAAATCCACATTGGTATAGAAATATAAGGAGAAGTCTTTCAGGCAGAGAAGATGAGTATTGAGCTAACTGCTTGATTCTTTCAGCTTTCAACTATATTGGTTGAGGGGAATCTCCTGAGACAAGACAGGAAATGTGCCAGATCAAGTGCTTTTCGGTGTTGTCCTAATAATACTTAAACATTTTGAAGGCTCATTTTAGAGGGGAAAAGAAACAAAACCCTGATATAAAATATTGATGGAAACAAAATTTTCACCACACAGAGGAAACAAGCTAAGCTAGTTAAAAGCTTGCAATTAAAAGGCAGGTTGAATATGAGCAGCAGAGAGAGCTTTTGCTCACCCCAAAGCTCTAATGGATTATTTTGAAAAAATATGTATATTCAAAGAATAATAAATTGCTTTTTTAGTGTGGATTTTCCAATAGGAGGTGGAGAATATGCCAACAGCTTCATGCCTGAAATGGGTAAATGGTGCCATTTAAAAAGCAGAGGACACCTGCAAACTGCACATACTCTGTGCATGCTGTGTTGATCTGTTGTGCCCAAAGACTGCTTTTTTCCACTTGCTGCTGGTGATTCAGGCTATACAGAGACTGGCAGAATTGCCATGGTGGATACTGAAACCAGCACTTTCTCAGTACATATCAAGGACACAAGCAACTCCCTGCTTTTTTGTTTTCCAGGCATCTGAGCTGCCAGAGCAGCTCATGATCCATAAGCCATACATGAAGCTTTTCTCCTTTTTGCTGGCTCTCTGTAAGAACAAGTGCGTCTCCTGGTATAATAACACATCTGCGTCTGACCTGGAGAGAGACCAGTTTGCTCCCTGCATGGGCTTGAATGGTCTTTCCAGAAAGCTCTGGCCTTTCACTCCTTGCACAGATTTGTCCAGCCAGTGTGCTAGCTGCTGACTGGGACAAGGCCACAGTCCATAAGTAGATTGAAAAAAGCTTCAGTCATTTCCTTCCTTATTTCTGTAATAACCTTCTATAATCATTGGCTCAGATCCCTCATCCTTATGGGGCTCAAGGGAGTACCAAATACATCATTGTGCCAAGTGACGTGTGGGAGAGAAAAAATAAATCCAATTTTGATCCATGGATCCATCAGGTATTCCCTTAGGATTTAGGGCTGCTGCAGCAGTGCTATAGATTAGCTCCTTATTGCTTCTATGGGTTCTGATTAGATCAGTGAAATGCAGCATTCCACTGCTTTGGAGGATTTAATGGAAGCAACTCATGTAGCTGACATCCAAGTGAATTTTAATTGTGGCTGTGCTGGGTTGTATGTACAGCATCTGTTATCCATTTCTCTTGGGTGGGTCTGACTTTCTAATGGGATTAATAAGGGCTTTATTCCAAAGCATCAGAAGTGAGGGTGTCTCACCTTCCTGGATGCTCTGAAAGAGTTCTGTCCTCCCTACCTGGAGCCCTCTGCAGATGCCTCCTTGGAAACAGGGTTGGACACAGATTTACTGTGGTGTTTGTTAAAACTCCCCCCTGGATATCTAAAGATTGGATTTGTCACAAGGAATTTCTGGCAGAAACAGGATTGACCCTGAATCCGGAGTAAAGGGAACGGGTAGAACCTGTGCAAGAGCAGCTCTGCAGCAACTTCGGGTGATCTTTGCCATCTAGTGGCTAAAATACTCTTATCGCCTTCGGGAGCACCCACCCTGGCTGCTGCCTTCTGGTTCTGTACTCTCCTGCTACTCCACTGCAGCGGCATTGAGCTGCGCTTGTAAAAGCCACACTTCCCAGTGCTCGTTTTTTCAGTTGGAGAAGGACAATGGTAGAGCTTTTAGAGGAACAGGGAAACCAAGGGGCGAAGCTCATTACAACAAAGCTCACCCACTGTTCGGCATTCTTGTTCTGTAGATTGCAAAATCCTTTCCAAAATGCACTTACCCAGATTTACCCAGCACACCAAAGCTGGGAAGGCAACCCTGTGCCTCCAGGGCACTGACTGCTAGTCCCTGTGGCTCTCCTCTGAGAGGACAAACTTTACAGAATGCATCATTTGAGAGCTTGGCTTGATTTCTCTCCCAGCAGAACCTGTCCCCTGCTTTAAAGGCAGCAAATGCTTCCTGTATTTGGGTGTTTTGTTTGCCAACAAGTCCAGATATGAGGAGCAGTGCATCAGATCATAATCCTTTCTACTCACACACTGTTCAGAATTAGGTTGTACTTGGTTCAGGAGGGGGACGTGATTGGAACAGCATGGGATGCCTGCACTTCCAAGTGGACTTGTCCTGGCTGCTCTCTGTGTTTGCTTTCTCTCTGTTTTTGGACCTGGTTTTTGCTAGAGACCTGAGCTGTTGCTGGATAGCTGACCTATGTGACACGAGGACCACCAGGAAATGGACTGTAGGAAGGCCCTGGTACCTTCCCAGTCATCCAAAGCTGAGTTTCATGGCACCAGAGGTGTACACAGCAGAGCTGTCTCAGTGGCAGTGCAGGTCATGGGCTCACTCACCACCTACATGGTTGCACCACACCTTTTTGTTTTCAGCTTTAGCCTTGATGTTTTGGGCATTTTTATATATATACTTGCCTTTAGAGACTGGCTTGAGTAATTCAGAGACTCCCTTTACATCTCGTACACAGGAAGGTAAAACGGGCCCTTCTAACCGGAAACCCACAGGTCTTTTTTAATTTTCTTTCTATCTTTGCTTGGTGAACAGGAGCGTGAAATAACCTCACCTCCCTTTCTGGTGGGTTTCAGTTTGAACAGCAATGTTCTGTTCTTATTGTAATTGTTAAAAACACTCTTTCTGAAATGGAGAGAATTCTCTGGCACATGAACTCTACAGACCACTTCCCAACAGACCTCTTCACCCTGTGTCTCCAGTAACTTACATCCTGATAACATGGTTACGAAACCAACCCAGTGCCAGTCTCCTCTGAGGCAATGGTTAGCATCTCTCTCCTGCCGCACAGAGAAGAAAGACCCGATGTAGTTTAACCAACATTTCTTTGTGTACAGCCCAGTGACGGCAGCAAAGTGTGGGGACCCAAGGTCAGAAGCATCTGGTCTCAAATGCCCCTGGGACTCTGTCTGCATTGCAAAAAGGAAAAGAAAGAGGAGGTGGTGTCCTCTCTGAGCAGGGAGGTACCCCAGTCACTACCAGACACACAGCAGAGTGTTGCATAGAATTGAATCTAACATTGCTTAGCAAGGATGTGGTGAAAACATCAAAGACTTAATTTAGCCAGGATGTTTTCTTCTGGCTCTCAGAGGAGCTATAAACAGAAAGGCAAAACTGCTCCGTGGTGCAACTGGAAAGATTTCTGCACAGCTCCCAGCTGTGGTGTGATGTTGAAGCCACCTGTAAGTGCACAAGAGGCATGAGCAGCGCCCCTTCTCTGAGCAGGACATCTCAGTTTCTGACTGTCTAAAAATTCATGCTAGCAAGGCACTGGCCAGCATGAGCAGTCATGAAAGTAGCAACCAATGTGGAGGGTTGCTCTGGTGCTGCAGTGTGTCTGCACTGTGTTTTGCTTCTGGTGCTCAGGTATTTTCAGATAAGGGTCAGAAGGAAACAGCCCCAGACGGAATGGGGGATGTAGCATTACTCCCAGGGCTGGTTACTGGGAGCACAGATGCATCACCCCAGACTTTGCTGGGGCAGAGGGGTAAACAGGATGAGATTTCCATGTATCTTCTCTTCCCTATAGATCTGTGCCCATAGACTACAGATCAGACCCCTTGTGACTCCAGAATGACCTCTGCTATTCAAATAAAGGATAAAACCATCCAAACATCTTTTGGACCTTTAACATAAAAATTAACTTCCTCATATCTCTTGGAAAGAGAGCAGCGCTGCTCAAAAGTGCCTGTCCGCATCACTAGAGAGCTCACCTAGGCTGGACGTAACAAGAACTGAGCAGACCCTTAGCTCTTTCAAACTATGTGTTTGGGTCCATTTTCCATAGTCCTGAAAGTTCAAAGCACAAGTTTATATGCTCTGTGTGGGTTCAGAATGTTTGAGTGGAGAATAACTAATTATGGAAGGATGTGACCTTCCCAAATGCCTTTTAGCTTCAGTTCACAAATGCCTGCTTTGTGTGAATAATACAGAGAGTTCTGTATATTAAGTGACAGTTGCCCTATATTTATACACAGGAAGCAGCAATTGGCATTTCGTTACAGATGCCCTCACCTCACGCTCACTGAAATATTCTACTTCAGGCATTGCAGAGAAGTGCAGAGTAGACATAGGCTTAATGGAACAACCCTACCAAGGTCTGAAGGAGATGGCAGTGGAAAAGAGGGAAGAAAAACAGTAGGAAATCATATACATGAGAAGAGACAGGCAGAGCAAATGACGGAAATAGGTGTTGTCAGAATAGGCAGAATTTAACCAGCGACTGTTTACATCAGTTACTGTACGAAAGAACAGAGTTCCCAGAGGCTCTATTTCAACTGAAGCCGGGGATGTATCTGAAAATTGGGCTCTGTTTTCATGTTGTGCTGCTGAAGAGGTGCCCAAAGCTACTGCATGGAAATTCCCAGTCACCTCACCTTGCAGCCGGAAAGGTGTTTCCTCTTAAAAGGCATGAGGTGTGCTGAGAATCTTCTTTAGTGTGTGGAGACATCACTAATGTGTGCACTACCTGCAAAAACTTGCAAACTGGATCTCAAATACCAAGTTTCTGTGCATCCTCTCCCATGTGAGCAACACAGAATATGGAGAGTGCAAACCGACACTGCAGTTTGAACTTAGAATCATAGAATCACAGAACGGTTTGGGTTGCAAAGGACCTTAAGATCATCCAGTTCCAACCCCCCGCCACAGGCAGGGATGCCTCATATTAGACCAGGTTGATCCAAGCCTCATCCAACCTGGCCTTGAACACTGCCAGGGATGGGGCAGCCACAGCTTCTCTGGGCACCCTGTGCCAGCGCCTCAGCACCCTCACAGTAAAGAACTTCTTCCTTATACCAAACCAGAACTTCCCCTCTTTAAGTTTGAACTTGTTACCCCTTGTCCTATTGCTACAGTCCCTGATGAAGGGTCCCTCTCCAGCATCCTTGTAGCCCCCTTCAGTTTATTCAAGAGATAGGACCTCATATGCTTGCCCTGTTATTCTGCTCCTCTCCTGGGACCTAGTTTTCGGGAGAGCATGTTAGGCTGAAGGGCTTTTGGTCTGAGCCTCTGTGACCCTCTTGCAGTCTTGCATTTAGATTCAAGTTGTGTGCATCCTTCTGTACACTAGAATGAACTTGCCAAGACCTATAGCACTGCACGGCGAGATCTGTGTCATGGCTTGGGAAGAGGATCTCTCTCCCTTCCCTGTAGGAAGTAGTTTCTAGCAGCTGCAGTGCTCAAGGCAAGGGCAAGCAGCCTGAATTTGCTTGAATCAGTCAGGACTATTGAACGATTGTGCCCTGTGGCTGTCAGGCAGCGCTTAAAGGGAACTTTTGTTTCATGAGCTGGAAGCTGGAGTGTTTATTTGCTATGCCCGTGGTAACCAGCACCAGCTTCTTTCAGAAACCCTGTCCTTGCTTTTCTGTTGTTTCGTTTTTTCTTTTTAAATAAAAGATAAAGGTTTTCTACACCCGTAGGCTCACCATGGCCACTTCCAATACTGGTTTAAAAAGGAGCACTGAGGATCTCGCTGAAGTCAGCTGCATGTCCTGTAGCAGTGTTAAAAACTCTCCCCTGCTAGTTCTCAGGTCAAAGTGATTCCTTGTATTTCTGGTGCTGAGGAGTCTGCAGATGGAGACACAACACTGTCCTCTTTTCCCAGGTCATGATGTTATATCACTGCTGGCACTCAGTAGTGAAGTGTCCTAGAACAGTCTTGGCTTGTATCTGCCAAGCACAAGCACCCCCAGAGGTCAGATCTCCAGCAGAGGAGCTGTAAGGATGCTGAGGGAACAAGCACTAGACAGCATATAGGATGGGAACCTGATGGCTGCTGTCACCTAAATTTTCCTCAAAGCAATGGAGAGTGGTCCCACAGTTGCTATTACATTTCAGCAAGCCTTCCCTACTATCTTGCTGTGAGGCAGCAGCATATTTCTTCATCTGTGTCTTTCAGTGAATCATAATGGGCAGCTGGATCTATTTATACCTTTAGCTGAGTTCAGCAGTTTGCTCCAGCTGAAGCAAAAGTCTGGGGGAGAAGGAAATCTTCTCCTTGATTCACTGGGGTAGAAGAGAATCTTTTTTCTGTACATATTTCAATTTCCAAAGGTTTGAGATGGGAAGAACAGGGCAGCCATCAGGGATTGTGTTTCTGCAGTTGGACAGAGATGTTCACATTGGTACTGGGATGACATGAGCACATGAATGGGCTGCCCGTGACATGGAGCAGTGCCACCGCATCCAGTTGGGCAGATGTGGTGTTGGCTGTGGGGGAGATGGGTTTGCCAAAAGGCCCCTGCGTGGGGACTGCTGCTCAGTCCAGCTTCCTGCCACCTCTCCCCTGCTCTGCCCTTCCATAGCGGCTAGAGAGCACCACTTGGATGCTCCACCACTGGTGAAGTGATGGGAGGTTTCTGCAGCCAATTCATTCGTTTCAGTAGTTGTGCTAAACAGAATTAATTGGCCTTGAAGTTGTTTCTCCTAAGGTCTTCTGGGTATTTTCTGATACTGGAAGATTTTAGATGGTTGTTGTGGATGGATTTTCTATGTCCTTTTTATTGACTTTTTGAAAAGGTATTGGGGACCTTCCTGCTATTGAGAACTACTGGGGTGTGAAATGATTTCCCAGGAAAAGTGACAGAAAGCCTTATTATCTGAAAAGTTTTAAAGATGACTGAAATTAAGACTACAGGATAATAATTTTGCACTAGCAAGAAAATGAGTGATCTAAAATCAGTAGTTCCTGCTCCTCTGCAATACAGAGCATGGAGTCAGTAATTCCTGCCCTCTGCAACACAGAGCATGGAATCAGTAATTCCTGCCCTCTGCAACACAGAGCATGGAATCAGTAATTCCTGCTCCTCTGCAACACAGAGCATGGAATCAGTAATTCCTGCTCCTCTGCAACACAGAGCATGGAATCAGTAATTCCTGCCCTCTGCAATACAGTGCATGGCTCAGGAAGCGCTGTGAAATGTCCTGCTAAAAACGTTGTCAAATGTCAAATGCAATTGTCCAATGCAAGTTTTAGGTATGAACACATGCACACACCTTCACTAGACTTTATTTGCTCCCAAAAGCTGCATTTCAAGATGCGTACAGTCCTGTTCAGCCTGTCAGTCAGTTATAATACTATTAGGACTCAGTGTGCCAATAGGGAGTCCTTTAAAGAGGAAGCATTTGGAATAATGCATGGGGATATTTGTGGCATAGTTCTTTCAAGCTTTTCTTATTATTGGCATTGCAGAGGTTCCCTCCCACTGGTCTCCCTGAAGGACTGTCCTTGGGAGCAGAACTGCTGCCAGCAATCAATGCCACACAAACAAACACAAGCTTCACAGCATATCACAAATCTTGAGGCATTAAACCCAAATACTTCCCTTTGTGAGTTGTTCCAGCCTTTGGATAGACCCCAGTTCTCTCTGATTTTAAAGTGCCCTTCACTGCACATCTGTGTAACCCCTTAAACACCCAGAGAATGCTGGATGGCAGAAAGCAAAGTGTCCCCTCTCTGCTTCAGCACAGAGCCAGAGAGACATTTGCTCTGATAAAAGCATCAGCACAAAGCTGATGGTCACTACCAGCTCTGAAGCATGCTTTGTTGGGATATTCAGCCTTCTCTCTCTACGTCAAGCTATAAAATTGCTGGATCAAAGTAGAGCTGGGCCTGAGTCCAAACTTCCCACAACTTGAGGGGGAACTTGTATCCATATCCCAACTCTGGGGCTTAGCTCTGCCTCTAAATCAAGCTCTTATAATCTCTTAGGAAGAGTCAGACCCACGAATTACCCACTAAGTCACAGAAGGGCAGCCAGAGCTGGCTGTTTCTGCACACATTTGCTCTGCCTGCCTTGTGTTGCCAGTGAAGAAATCTAGGTAGATCCTTTGGTTAATCCTGGAAATCTTTGCCTTTACTTTGGGAAGAAGCTGTGCATCATTCATCTGCTATTTTAACTTCAAAATGAATTTTCTTCTCCTTCCTTTCCTCTGATCAGGTCAGTGAATTGAGACGCCAGGAGATGGTAGAAGCCATCTCCAGCAGCCTTTGCAAGGAGCCTTGCTACACCTTACTGCATCACTCAGAAGCAAGGGAGAGGCAGGGGCACTGGGGGAGGAGAGGCTTGCATGTTCTCTGTAGTCATCCTCAGTGCTCTCTGCACTACCAGGCGCTTGGGTAACACAAGTTTCCCTGTTAGCCTGGATGTGCCACCACCAAATGGATAGCAAGTGCTACAGGGATTGTCTTGCACTTCCATGCCATGGTGGTGCAGGGATTTGATGTCAAGCTTTCCCATAAGCTCTGAGCAGGAAACCACCCTCACACTGAGAGTGGTGAATTAATGTGAAAAGGAGACTGCAATTAAGAAATGAGATACGGGATAGATGAGGGTAGTGGGCCCCAGGGATCAATAGAGCTGTTCTGTGTTTGATTGAGGTCTTCTCTTTCAGACTTGTCTTCTGTGACCCCAAATCTTCATCCTCTGCCACCTTATTACTGTATTATTACTTGTTGCAGTAATGACAGAATGTCTCATTATTGCTGCTACCATCAATAATAGCAGCAGTTTATCAGCAGTGTTTATTAAGTTAAATTCCATGCCAACATATATCTTCCCCTCACAACACAATTTCTATGTGATCTCAGATAGTAGTGGTAGAAGACAGAGAAAAATCTATGTCATTTTAGTGTATTTCAGTAGTTCATTGATTTGTTTCAAATTAAGTCCCTTCAAAGAGGTTTAAAGTTTGTGTTCCTAAACTGAGCCTTTTTCCTGCTGCAAAAAACCTGATTTTTGGTGTCTTTACACTTTGCATTTATTCTGTCACAGTTTCTTCATCTCCACCAGCTTCCCAGAATTGCCCAGCCACCATCCTAAACAATTCACAACCTTTTCCGTTCCCTTTTCCCCCCATTGCTTAGTTTGGTTTTGGAAGCATTTTTAGGAATCCTGAAATGAAAAATTTCCCAGTGAAGACCTACTGGGAATTCCCAATGTGGGACTTTGTGAATCCTGCTTTGAAAGCACTGTGGTGTTTCCCCCTTTCTTCCTGTATGCTGCTCACTCTAGTGAGCAGCTTATGGCCCCATTCGTAGGGAAACACAGGGGTCTGATATTGTTTCCAAAATGCTTTTGTTTGCACTAATAAGGACAGAATTCCTTACTTGATTTCCGTTTGTCCTCCTGCTTTTCGGGCGATTTGAATCAGCTCTTTCCCATATCTCTCTTCTGCTTGTGCTCTGTTAAGAGAAAAACTTCACTCAATTTCTTTTAGTGGTACCAGGATCACATTCACATAAACCTTGCAATTGCATCTGAGGTACAGAACGTGAGAAATACAATTTCTTTACTTTCTCTATCTATCTCCTCAATTCTTGTGCTATTATTTCCCTCTCAAGTATTTGGAGTGAGCTATTTCTAGAAGAAATGAGGGAAAAGGAAGCCCATCTCCATGGCTTTGATTACTGTGGAGTGCTATGGACAACCCTGTCCCCAAAATGTTGGATTCCATTAGAGGAAGGGGTACAGAAGTGTAGTGAAGATGCTCTTTTGCAACAGAAGCCAAAAAGAAGAGAGCTGCCTTGGCCCATCAAAAAGAAGGCCGGGAGGGGAGGGGAGAGTAGCTTCTGAAGGAGCCGTTTGAGAGGCTGTGAATAAACAGGAGCAGGGAGCAGCAGCAGAAACATGCGGTGCAGCTTGAAAGAGCTGCGGTGGAGGCAGAGGGGGAAGGTGAGGCTGCGATAGTTTCGTGGAGGGCACAATACGATGCGATGTCTCACCTAAGGGGGAACCGGAACTGGTGACTCCAGGAAGTGGTTCTGTTTCTATGGGTAATAAAGAAATACAAGTACTTTGCTGTTTCCCACTCCCCCAGCTCTGGAAGAAACTTCTGTTCTCTGTTATTGCTTTTCTCCTGTGTGCAAGACCAGGGTGGAACTAAGTTTTCAGGCTTCGAGTAGCTGCTAAAATCTATTGAATGGATAATGAACAGATAGCCTGGTGCTAGGATTTGGTGGGGGAAAGGGGGCGTTTAGGGTAATTTCACTTCTCAAAAGCGGTTTCAAAGCATTTCAAACAGTTTTGAGCCTGAAACTTGGCATCTTAGAGAAACACGCTCTTTGTTCAGAGAAGGCATTTTGATGTGGGGGCGAGGCCATGCAACCCCGCTGGCTTGTTCTTCCACCCATCCTCCTGTTTGGCCACGCTGTGCTTTATTATTGCTATTTGCTGATTTCCAGTGGTTTGGGTGCAGGTTTCACAGTGTTCAGCACGGCAACTGTAGGACACGTCTCTGTTTGAGAACATGCAAGCATGAATTCGACTGTTCCTCTGCGCCTGATGGCTGGGAGTACTTTGTATTGCAGGCAGCTCTACCAGTGGCTCTGGTGCAATTTCACTGGTTTGTAATCATCTTCCTGACCTGCAGCAGGCTCGTCCTGGGGACTTCCCCCAGTCCCAAGTATCTGTCAGGCTGGCGGAGTAGCAGTGTTGGTCATACAGCAGCCTACGGTCACTGTAGCCTGGAGCGGAGGCTGCTCTTGGCCTGTGTCTGTGGCTCCCATGCATCTAACACTGCATGTGCAGTTCATTAATTGCTGTCATCCTGTGCTAGAAATGGCTGAGTTTTAGTGGGCTGTTCCTATGTCACTGCTTTGGGATTCCTCCTAGAAGAGCAGGGTGCAAAGTATAGTGATAGGCCACACTGAAGTACCACTTTATTTTCACATCAGATGGATGTAGTTTCTTTGAAATAGAAATATACTCCAGAGACATAATACTGCAGAAGTAAAATAGGTTAATTTTCTTCTGATTTTGATAACAAGAAACACAAGTGGCAGAGCCTTTGCTTAGTGCCAGTGGATGTACAGCAATTAGAACATCCCCAGTGCTACAGTCCCACTTGGCTTGCTTGTTGCACACAGGCTTGCTTGGTATATGACGGGGAAAAAGCCTGGCTGGCTCGTAAGCCAGTCCCAGCTCCTGCAAAACCCTTGGATCATCTCTTCCTGAAACCTCAGGCATGGGACTAGACTAACCGAGGGTCAGAGGAGTTTGACAGGGGGCTGGCACCATCATTTCACATCTTGGTGCTGCCTTTCCTAATTCCAATACTCTTGCACACAGCTTCTAGGTTTCCCTGTCCCATGAATGACATGAGAACAAGCTGAAGCAATGTTAAAACCCAGCCACTTAAACCAGAACCACATTTCAGGTTTATTTTTCCAAGTACGAAGTACAAAACTGAATGGCAAAGGAGTCAGAGCAGCTGTGTAATACATGTTTTCTCACCCACAAAAGTGTCAGCAGCCTACAGCAGCTGTTGAGAGGCACCCAAGCAGCATGTAAAGGACGGACACAAAGTACGAGGTTGTTATTCAAAGTCTGGTAGTGTCAGTGAACGATGCAGGCTATCTTGGGAAAGGCTTCTGTTAGCATCTTATATAGGTTTGTATTAGAAAAACGGGCCATTGCTGGTAGCTCCAGAAAACCAAAACAGTGCCTGTGGCAACAGTGAGTTCAAAGAGAAAGGAAAACGTGCAAGTGATTTGCTCCCTGCAAAAGGGGAAACTCAATAGTGCTACTTGGGGGCGTGTGTGCTACTGTGTGATTCTGGACCGATAAGACCTGGGTCTTGAAGGAGCTCTGGGTTTCTTGCTTTTTCAACCTTCTTGAGTCTCTGGGATTCCTGTTTGCTGTCTACATCACAAGGCTTGGACTCAAATCACTCAGGTTTCCTATGTAACCTAGTGTCATTACCAAGTTCAGAACCAGCCTGCTATTCCTTTCCAGATGCCAAACAGGACAGAAAGCAGAGGCTGTTCAGACCTCTTTCACTCTGATTCTCTTACCTCTGCTTCAGCAAATCCTCCACATCTTTGCACATCTTCCTCCCATCCAACAGCCGCTGTACAAGCACCTCGTAGCCAGTGTGGAGGGTGAACTCCTTGCACTAAAGACAGAAAGATAAAGAGCTGAGCTGATTTGTGCACCAGCTGTGCAGGTTTACCAGACACCTACTGTCATATGGAGCAAACTGGGAAATCCCAATGGATTTAGATTTGGCCAGAGCAGTGGTCACTGGGACAGGGCTAAGGGCACAGGCAGGGATGAGGTTCCTCCAAAGTGAAAATCTGTAAAAGTTTTTATTAAACCAAGTTTGGTTTTTAATACTAAAAAAGTGCAGTGGGTTGCACATTTTGCTGTGTGGAAAGCAGCTCTTGCTGTCTTTTTAGGGAAGTCACGTTTAGCTTTGGGTGTGTGTTCTTTGCAGAGCCGAGATGTATTAGCAGCTCTTAAGGACAACAGCTCCTCTTATCATACGTTTTCTGAAAGGAATGGTCAGAGTCAGCTCAGTGGCACAGGACTCTCAGTAAGACAGTGACCTGCTGTGGAGGTGCAAGTGGAGAAGGATGAACACTGATCCACAGGGCAGTGGCACAGCCACCCTGTTACTGGTGGGGTTTTTAATGGGAGGATGCAAGAAAGTAGGCATGTGGAGAGCTTAGGATTGTGGATGTGGGATCTGCAGGAAACTGGAAGTGTGTATTTCTGAGATGCTTGCCCATGAGTGCTGCTTCCTTTGCTTTGGCATTCACCACCCCATCTCCTGCGCAACACATGGGATTTGCTTGTGCTTTTGGGTCCTTTTGCAACCTGTCCTGTTCTGTGACCCCACATGGCAACTGGAGGGTTTCCAGCCAGCCACACCAGACAGGCAAGGTGATGGAGCTGGGAGGTGTTTGCTGCCCCAGAGCCGGGGCTCTTATCTCTGCCAAGGGCCCCGTTCCTCTGCTGTGCTCTAGGACTGCAGTCCCTCCCCACCACACTAGTCCATGCGTCAGGCTTGCCCCTGTCCATGTGATCTATCAGAGCACATCCCAGTGCATCTCAGACAAAAACATCCGAGTAATGAGAAGAAAAACAATTAGTCTGGTACTTCCTTTGTCATTTTCCCAACTTCCAGATTGCACTGCAGCAATGGTAAATCAGAGCCGCAGCCCAGCCAGTGCTGCTGAGGAAACAGTGGGAACACACCCAGAAAGGGAAGGGAGTAAAGTTGCCACATGTTCCGAGTGTGGCACTGGGAGAGGATTTCTGTGTTCTGCTCCGGGTCCTTCCACTGACTCACAACAGGATTAGGACAAGCCATTTTTACTTTGAGAGCCCCAGTTAACCAGTACATAGTGATGATGTTACTGAAAATGTAGTGGGGAATGTTGTCTGGGCTTTATGTTAGAGCATTATGGTAAAATCATGGACTGTGTAACCATAAAGAGAATGAGTATGTTCCTTCCCTCAAGCAGTTTATGTACAATGTAAGTGCTTATATATGAACTGAACACAGTTTATACATCCATCCACTGTCCCCTAAGCAGTTATCATTTAATAAATGCACTAGTTTATTGCTTCCCACCATGGCTGTGAAGAAAAGAGCTGTTTGCATTTTGGGACTTGGGACTGATCCTCTGTCAAGCAGTGGTTGCACACTTTTGCTTGTGGCTTTGCTTCCTTATTGCTGGGACTAAGAGGAATAGGGGGATGAATGGCAGTGGCTGATGGCAGCCTCGGTGCTGCTCACCCAGGTCCTAGGGCTTCTGTGGAGGTTTGCAACCCTGGGCTGCTTCAAGAGCCAGGATCAATTTCTGCAGAACATCTTTGCAAGCTTGCACGTTGTAGTAACATTTCCAGTGCTGCCGTTCTTGAAAGCAGTAATTCCTGCTTCCCTAATGGACACTCTTATCACAAGCAGGGGGAGAAAGGAAAGACAGGAGCATAATGGTCCACAAGAGACATAGACAAATGCCTGTACCAGCAGTGTCTGCGCTGCAGAGCCAGACAAGATAATAATGTAGATAAAAGTATACAGAAACAGTGCAATGGATCCACTGTTACCACTGTTGCCACTGCAAGAAAATAACAGGATGACATAGGCTTATCTGATGCATATGGTCACCCCTTAAGAAACAGGATCTCAAAACCAAAACATCAGTTTTCCTGATGTTTCCAAGGGCAGGTTACATACACATCCTAGGGAGAGATCCTGCTGTGAAATAAAGGAGAAGAAGCAAGGGTTTGCCATCCATAGAGCAAAGCAGGAAAGGCTCTTGATGATAGGCAGTGTGCATGTCAGTTCCCCCCCCTCCCTTTTTCTTTCTTTAAGGACATCCCAATGACTAAAGGCATTGCTGCTGTAAAACACCCTCACAGATTGCTTCCTCTGCCTGGCAGAAACCACTCTGGTCACATTCTCCACAACCATTTCACAGCCCAGACATTTGGATGGTGTATTTCCAGATGCAATTCACTACATCCCATAGCTGTGCACACAGCTTCCTTGTTCCAGAAACGCTTCCCAGAGGTGAGTGAAATAACATACGGGCTTGTGTGACCCCAGCAGTCAGGCACACTGCCACGAGTAACAACCGAGAGTATGAGCACGCTGTAAAGTTACTCTGCCATTTCTGTTCAACATCCCTCTTTAGTAAATGCTAAAGCTCACTTGCAGCACATCTGAGTTAAAGGATCGTTTGTAAGCTGTGCTGCCCTGGGTAGCACAGCAGTGCAGTCTTCTTGGAGCTCTGCAAACAGGCTTGCCTCCAGGATGTGCACCGGCATTTTTACTGGCACTAGTGCAAATGGAAGAGGTTACTGCTGCTTCCCACTGCCCACAACAGATTCTCTGCTCCATCTTTTTGCCTTCCTACTTCCTTACTTCAATGAATTTAGAAATGCAAAAGCCAGATTTTACTTATGATAACTATAGGAATATTTGAGTCCTTTAATGTACACAGAAAGATACTTGTTTGAATGTGAAATCTGTAATAGCACTTGCTCATTCCTAGATCACAGGCTTTCTACCAAGCAGGGGATGGGAGTAGTGTTCTCACTGTTCGTTCTGTGCCCTTGTGTGCACATATGTATGCCAACTGCAAACAGGCAGTGCCTTACTCCACAGTTTTGCTTTGCCTGTTGCCTGCTAACATGAGTAAGACTTGAACTTGTTAAAAATGGAGCCACTGTAGCTGCATCTAAAGGAGAGCTGAAATCTCCTCTTACGGAGACATCACTTCCTGCTTGTGAGACTCGCCTGGGTTTTGTCCCTGTGGCTGATCCCTGTAAGGGGATTTGGCTCTAGACAGGTCTTATGCCAGTATCTCCAATGAATATACTGAATGAAATTAACCCTGAGATCTCGAGATCCCTTCCTCCAGCTCAGGCATTTCCATTTCAGCACAGGCCACCAGTGTCATCCAGAATAGTGTCTGTTCTGCTGTGCCTGTTCTGTCCTGTTTTGTTATTCTTCTCTAGTTTCTTAAGGATTTCCTGTATAGCACCATAACAGACACATATTTTCTTTGTCAGGACAATCAAGACAGCAAGGTTGTATCACACTGAACAACTATCTACACTTGCTAAGCTGTCTTGCCTTTATTCTATTTTCCATTTACCATTAGGCTGTTAAAACTGCCTTCTTGGACACCTCTCAGCTGGGACTTCATGGTGATTGGAACTAATGAGTAGTAAAAGAACTATTCTTTTTTATTAGAAATTAGAAAAATGCTTTAGTTAGGTAATAAATATATTCATTAAATGTGTAAACATCATTTGCTTACAGCAACAACAAGGTAGTTGCTTGGAAGGGGGTGATCTGAATCACCACCACTCATTCGTTTCATTGCCAAGAAAGTGATTCCGCTTAGTCAAAGCATGTGCAGTTGTGAAAGAGGATTTACTCATTGTTATTTGAATATAAAAGATTAGTTCATCTGCATTGTCCAACAGACCTATAATCGCTTGTAAGCAAGCGCTTGACAAAGGGATTTCAGTGTTACAGGCAGATTTGTATTGTCCTGAGATTCTTCCATGGGGAAAATCACAGCTAATGCAGAGGCAGCATCTCTTCTCCTCTTCTCATTTACAAAGGTTGCTTCCCTTGAGTGCGATGAGTAACACTGTTGCTCCAGAGATGAAAGGAATGTGAAAGGGAGTATATGACAGAAACCCATACATGTTATGCTCTCGTTTAACCGGAGTAGCTTTTCCTTGGACACTTGAAAGGAGGCATGGAAGACTGCAAGCAGAGGTGTTGACAGTAAGCACACTGGGATACGCTTTCTTCTTTCCATTTTTTTCTTCCTCTGGGGCTTAACACTGCTGCTCCCTCACAGTAGCGCTTTTCTACAGAGATAGGTGCCTTGGGACTGTGTCATCCCATCTGGCAGAAGTTTCTCCATAGGCAATCGTGCAGGTAAACATCAGAAGTTAATTGTGGGAGAGATCATTCACTGCAGCCGTGAGGGAGAGGCTCTGAGGAGTTTGGTTTCCATGGCTGCAAGCGGGAATGCCGATGGTGTCAGTTCCCTGCCCAGAGGGTAGAAAGTTCAGTATGCAGACAGTTGGGAGGTGACAGTTTCTTCTTACCTCCTGGTGGCACAAAGCTGAGTAACCTTGTGCCAAGCCTTGTGCCTTTAGCTGAGAATCAGCCTTACAGCACATCGCTTCTCTGAGCCTTGTGCTGCGGGTGCTCAGAGAGCTCTGCAAGGCTTTTTGAAGAGCAAGCGTCTATGGTTTGAAGTCACGAGGGTACTGCTGCGATAATATCAAGTAGGAAAGACTAAAATGCTTTACTGGTTGCTGGGGCACGGTTTTGGTGAATAGCTATTACAGTGGACTGAACTGAGGGAAAATATCCAGGCTTCTCTGTGGAGCATATGCTATGCCATGCATCCTTATGTGTCCAACTGGTAACATTCAGAAGGTGACATGACTTGATCAAGTTATGGTTGTGCTGTAGGAACTGTGAGCTCTTCTGTTGTGGCTGGTTTTCTTGGAGCATTTCTGACACCATCCTGGGACCCAGAACCCTTTTTAGAGGTGTTTCCATACCACAGTTCGTACCTCTGCCTGCTCCTGCAGGATAAGCTGGCTTGTCAGCAGCTTAGCATCTCCCCCAGGGAAGTGCTTTGCACCTGAAGCCGTAGGTCCTGTTTGGTAACTGCCACTGCAGCTCCACCTCAGCTTCTGCATTGCTCAGGGGAGCTGCAGTCAGCAAAATAGGTTCTCTTTCTGAGCACCTCCAGCTGCAAAGCCTGCTCCCTTGCTCTTTGCAGGGAACTAGGTCCTCAATGGTACACAGGCAGAGTAACCGCAGGATACAGCATGGCAGTATCAGCACCCTGATGGAGAAATGGGGCTGGGAAAGAAATAACTATGCCGCAGACACTGGGTGCATTGTTTGGTGTGTGGCAGGATGGTGCTGAGCTCCCATGATGGCACAGATAGTATCAAAATCTGCATGTTGACTGGTTTGCACATGTAAGGTGGGCCTGACTGCAAGCAGTAGTGGTACGAGCACCAGCAGTTACAGCACAGCTACCGTATCAGCCTGACGAGCCTTCATTCAGGAAGTAGTTGAAATGTGTTATCTGCAAATATTCAAAAGTATTCCAAAAGCATTCTCTCAAGTCTGAATATATTGAGCTCTGAAAGTGCATTCCTTGTCTTTGTTCTTAATAGTATTTGCCCAAGGCTTTTATCAGGAGTATTATCACGATGGGGCTTGGACTGAAAATGATAAATGTTGTGAACTCACCTAAATAAAGTCTTCATAGAGATCTTCAAGAGAAAAAGAAAATGAAACCAAATCCGTTAGGGATATCTTTGTAATTTTTGGAAAATCAAACTTCTTTTGCACACAGCTCATCTGTGTAGTATGGGAAACTCCTGACAATTTTAGTAAAACAAAAGCTTCAGATTCCTTTTCCAGGCTCAAACATTAACATGTACTGGTGCGAGGAGAAGGTTTAGAGAGAACAGGGGACAGTGAGTTTTGAGCAAGCATCATTCTGCCAACACCTTTTTCAGCTGTCAGAAAGAAATGCTTTCTATCCACAATTGCATCACTCCTATCTCAGTCCTGGATTGAAAATAAGTTCTACCAACTGGGTTATATCAATGAACTGTATCACTGCACTATACCTCTGTGTACTGGCCCTGCTTAAAAAGAGTGTTTCTAGATGCTGATCTTTTGATCTGCTAGTCTCCTTGTCAAGAGCTCTGTCAGGGGCTTCATATTTACTGGTGAGCAGCAAACAGATCTAATAGCCAGGAGTCAAACATAATTTATAATCTCAAAGTACACTGGAGTGGGCTGCATGTTTGCTAGCATGTCCTGGGTTTTCACTGTAATTGAATCACTTTATGGTGTTTTGTTTTTTTCCAGGATGCTTTAAATTCTCCCATTTTCTCTATGAATATATTCACAGGATACCAAGAGGTTTTAGGGAGTTTATTCCTCTTTTTCTGCCGCGCTCAGGCTATCCCGAAATAGACAGCAAACCAAAATGGGGTAGCAGCCACTGATTTGTGTATCTGCAGTGTTGCAGCAGAAACCTCTAACCAAAACAGTCTCCTATGCTTGGTGTGAGATGAGTCCTTTTGGTGTGATAACAAAGTGGTTAATGAGTTCAAAAGTGTATGTCCATGTTGCATTCAGCTGTACCATGTGAGAGCTCTTTCTCTTACTGGCCAGAATGGCTTGGATGTACAGGAATGCCGTGACTGCTCCTGCTTCCCCGCACTGAACTGACAACAGAATTTATACAAGAGTGATTTTTCCACACAAGCAGAAAAAAGCAGGGACGGGCAGGTGGGCTGGGACTAGCTGTAAATTCACTCTTTGCACACTAGAAACGTAGATGGTTGCTAAGGATGTAGATGGCTCTCTTGGGACTTGTGATAATTTTGGGAGGTGAGTGTCATTTTCAGTTGAGGCTTAGTTTGCAGTTTCACTGTGATGCAGTACTTTCATTGGGAGTCAGCAGGATTTACTGCCAGCCACAGCACAGATGTGAACCTTGCATGGAACCTTCAATAATCATTTGCATGTGTAGCATCCCAGTGGCTGAGCTGCTAGATTGCTGCCTTGTGCTTCCCCCTGTAACGAGGCAGGCTAGAGAACTTCAAATGAAAGCAGAGATTCGCATCAGGCTTCAGTTCTCCAGCAGCTGGGATGTTCAGAAACAAACTGCAGTGGAGATTTCACAAACTCCACGGTAGCGTTGCAGAACTGGTGGCATTGAGCAAACCCAGCAGCTTCCCAGTGGTGTTTTGCCCTCTATGATATTTCGGGTTTTCTCTAAGAAGGAAATGGCTGTTTCGGAGTTCTGCTGACAAGATGAATTTGCTCCTCATCCTTCACCCTCCTCATTGGCATCCTGGGACTGCTCATGTGTTGTGTATCAGGCACTCTTATAGTGGCAGCATGATATTTGGCTCTCTTCAGTTTTAATCACCCCATGATTTGAATATAGCTACAAAGGGATTGCTGCACAAAAGCTGCCTTAACTTCTGCAGGTGGTTTGTTGGCTGGCAGACTAATGCCACACAGGGAACAGGCTTGGAAAGTCTCGATTCCAGTCTAATAAAAGCACTCTGTTTGTGCTTATTACCTCCATTTTAGTTTCCCTTCCAATAATTTGGTTAAATAACGTTCTTAGAATGCACAATGCTTCCTAGGGAAGAAAAGCTGTAGTGTAATTTTTGGTCTCTTTGTAAGGAGTGCAAGCGTTCTGTTTTTCCTTGCAGAGCAGTGTTTTTACATATCACAAAACCCAAGCTCTAGCCAGAAGACTGAAGGATGTGACAGTGATCTTTGAACTTTCAGCTTCTTCCAGACGTTACATAGAAGCAGCTTTACCTTTCGTAAGGCAGAAGCAGAGCTTTGTAGACATGCCACAGTATCACCTCCTTTCCACTGCCCATCTGCCTGTCTTTCATAATGTCTCAATTCAGGAACCTTCCACAAAGGTCACAAGCAAGGTCAGGAAATGGAAATCTCATGCTGCCTTTATCACAAGAACACCTCTTTCACACTGAATAGAAGAGCATCATCTGTCATTTATTGTTTGTTCCAAGCGCCTTGAATTGTAAAGCAGCCAGGGAAAACAAGGCACCTTCCCTTGAATTGCACATATTCTTCCAGGTTGAGATCATGCTTTTATTGCCCATTTCCACTAGTTTTCTCTAACTTCAGCCTTGGCCTGAAGTTCCTTCAGGTGGGGGTCTCAGGATGTGCCTGACCACCTTCAGGACATGGCATGCTCCTACTGCTTCTGCTCTAGGAAAAGGAGAAAGGGGCCAGCAGCCAGATGTGCATCACAATAAAAAGTGTGACAAAAAGCTGGGAATCCATTCAGGAAATTCAGATATAACAAACTTCTGGAACAACCTTTGTGATGGGAATGGTGAGAAATGAGACTGGAGGACGCAAAATCCCTCGCTAGTTTTACATCAGAGCTTGACGTGGCTGTGTGACACAGGTCTGAGGTGGCTGCACCCCTTTTCTCCGTGCGGTGACTTTAGACAACAGCTAAATCCATAAAGCAAGGTGGCTTCTTCCTGGGAGCCAACAGAGGGGCCTGGTGTGAGCATTTGCACCTGCCTTTCCTAAGGCACAGCACTGCTTTGGCATGGTGCCTTCCATCAGAAGATCCAATCAGATGTTGCTTCAGCCTCTTCTTGAAAAGTACTAGCTACACAAGAAAAACTGGAAGTGAAATAAGGAGAAACAGAATCTTAAAAGTAGAGGATACTTCTGTTTCATGCAAAACTATGGTCAGGGTTTATTTTTGTTTCTATTCCTCTTTAGTTCATCCACTTCCAGGTCTTTTCTATAAGAGAGCTCCTCTCCTCCTGCAAGCACTGTGGGTCCAGCCTCAGACTGCTGTGAGTGAGGCAACATGAAGCAACCCTGACTTTCCCGTGCACAGAGGCAATTGTTGGGCAGGTCATACATAGCCACTGGAACCAGCCCTGCTCCATTGGTACATTAATTCATTAAAAACATGTGTCTTGCTACTCCCCGTCTTAGAAAGCTTAGAATTGTTTCCTGTCAGTCCTGAAAAAAGGCACTAAATGCACCATTCTGCTGCACCCACACTCTCTGCTTCCCCTATGAGATGAGCAAGAGTTTGTCCGTGCTCTTTCCTGCCACATAGGGAAGCAGAAAGCATCAGGAAATCTTCCCAGAGTCTTGCAGTACAAAGGGAATGAATTAAACCTTTAGTTCATTTCTCAGTAAGCTATAGATTGCCATTTCAATTTCACAAGAGATCCTTACCACCTAAATAATGATTTTCAACATCTCCTGTTACTCAGCATGATGCAACATATTCCTACGCTCCGTTAGCATGGTGTATCACAGCGTCCTGGGGAACTGTGCAATCCAACAGGACAAAATCAACTTTCGGCTTTTAGAGTCTTAAAAGGGGGGGAGACAAGTGGTCATGTAAGTAAAGTGAAGCAGTTTGTCCAATGGAACAACTGTGCCACTACTGCATTACCTTCCAGGAAGCATTCCTCTGTCTTTGCTCCCACTTGCATGAATAGCTCCTGCCTTATACAAAACTAAGTAAAACTGGATCATTTCTGGTGTTTTATGAAGTGCTGAATCAAGGAGGTATTTAGCTTGATGTACCCCCTCTCTGCTGCAAGCTCCTAGGGTATAGGAAATGGGCAAGATCTACAGAAGTGGGTGCACACTAAGGCACACCAGCATAGCTACTTTGGAACACTTTGAAGCTCTGAATCAGGAAGATCTGATTGAGACATCCCATTGCCTAAGCTAGCACACTATCCACCATCTGCTGTCTCTATAGGGAAGAAGAATTTCATCTTAATCTCTCCTTTCTTGAGCTGTTTTACTTGTGGATGAATCTACTGGAGCAGAGGGAAGGCATGCCTGGTAGACTGTGGGCCATGAGAGCTCCCGTTCCTGTCCCAGAGTAAGTCTCCCACTGCAGAGCTCCCCCAGAGGGCTGTTGTTTGAGTTTGGTCTCCTCTTTGGTTAGAAATGTCACCTTAAACCTCCCTCTCCATAGGAAGCCTTCACCAGGTGGGAACTTGGTCATCAAAACCTATCTTTACCTTCCAAAACAGCTCCCCTACTTCCAGTCAAGCTGTGCTGCTGAGCTCCTGATTGCTTTTCTGCTTCGCCCCCACCCCTTATTTCTGAGTTTTCTTTCCTTTTGGGAATTAACCAGTCCTGGGCAAATTGAGAGCAGCACCAAAAGGCATCTTGGTGTGGGAAGCTGTTACTTGAAAGAACAAAAAGAAACAGGAAGTTGGTGTTTATCTGATTGGACCCTGGATCCTCGTGTCTCTGAGCTAGCCCAGCTGGCCAGTTTTCACTTAATTCTTAAGACTAAGAGTAGACAACTGATGCCTTCCACTTCAACCGAAAATGAAGTTGCATCAGGAGTGGTTTACCAGGAGCTATGGAACTTTCCAGCTCCTCAGCCTTGTTCACTGTTTACCCACCACTCTGGAGATGCTCTGAACTGTGGCTGTAGTCAGGGAGCAAATCTTTGGGAACTGAAAAGCTGTTGGGAGCTGGATGCATGTTTTCAATGCACTTTTTTTCCTTAAGCTTGACAACCTGAGCAGTGCTGAATGGTCCCCATGCAGAGCCGTGCCCTGCAGCCCTCACCTCATCCCTGCCTCAGATCCCCGCATTCCTACTGAACCACGCAGGGAACTTTGGAGGTTATTGAACTGTGGCTGCTGAGAGAGGTTTTATTACAAAACTGAGATTAAACAGGAGATGAAACAAGTGTTCTCTGTGCCACCTGCCCGCCAGAACCTACCTCACTGCAGCATGGCATGGAAACAGAATCAGGAAAAGAGGTCTTTTGAGCACAAACGAGCTGAATAATAATAGTGAAAAACCTGTTCATGAAGCAGCTTCATTTGCCTTCCCCACAAGCATGCAATGGGTGGAACTGGGTTGAAATTCAGAGCAGAGCAAGGTCAGTGTCTCCAGTCAGTGACCGTCAGCTTTGCAGAAGCAGAAGTGGTGCAAGCCCATGCTGCTGCCCTGGGGGGGTGCAGGCCTTGTGGGAGGAAAGGGATGGGCCATGAATCACCAGTCCTGCAGGAAAACCATGTTGAAATGAGATCCACAGGGAGAGTCTGAGATTCACCCTGGAGAGGCTGTGGTGGGAGGAGAGGCGCGGAGCTGGGATGGCTGAGCCTGCAGGAGAGGTGGCTGAAGGTGTCTAAATGCGTGGTGCAGGGAGCAGGGGAGGTGGAGGCAGGACTTGTCAGTGGTACCCAGTGTCAGGGTACTGGGTACATCTCCGACCCTTTCATCAAGCACTGTTACAGGACCCGTTCGAAGTTGTGTGTGACAAACAGGCGTTTAAATCTAGGTGGTGTTCACTAAACATGTCTGTGTATGTGTGGGTGAATCGAGAGTTGATGGCTCAGCTATCCCATATTTAAAATGCAGACTCATGGCACAGTTAAAGTTGGCATAAATAAGAACCCTCTGTTTCTCTGAACTGAAGCAGACCCAGTTTCTGCAGAGGAGGACAGATCAGAAAGAACAGAACTATGTTAAAAATGTTAACAAAACTGGTGCAGTGATTTCATCAATCCACCAATTTAAGCAGTCACAGCCCCTAGATAAGGTGCTTGCTTGCATATGGTCATCAGGACTTTTAATAAAACATAATTTAGCTGTCTAATTATTTCAATCACTGGCCTAAAATGAGCTTTCCATAAAGCCATTAATCTACCTGTTCTGGAAAGCCTTCTGCAGCCTTAGGACCAGCTCACTGCATTTATACTCTTCCTCCTCATAAGGAAGATGCTCAGCCTGGTGTGCCACATGCAGGACATAACCAAGCAGGTAACCAGAAGCTGCAAACATAAAACTCTAGTCCTTCCAATTGAGCTCATCACCAAGGAAATGAACCACGCTGAATGTGCTGTAGTTGGCTCCTGACAGACCCTCCTATCGCTGTTTTAGGAATACAGGAGGTGAAGTAGACATTGACCTGTTTGTCTCACTATTGATACCTGTGCTGGGAGTGTTAATTCATTTGAGCTTCATTTGGGCTGTTGTGCTGTGCTCAGAAGGGATTTGTGAAGCGCCAGTGTTCCCACAGCCATGACAACTGATCAGGTTTTCTGCTTGTGAGGTTGCACCCCCTTCACCAGTGCTTTTCATTGCCCCTGTGAGCCAGGAGCCTTCCCAGGTCAGCTGAGGGAATGCAGGAAGAAATCACACATGAAAAAGAAGAGAGCAGCCTCTTCCATGGAGATGAAGATGATCCAGCAAACACTGGAAGCTGACCCAGCTGGGCAATCAGGTCAACTTTTCCAAGTTGGTTCCCCCTCTATTCCCCATTTCACAGTTTGTGGAGTTCAGAGGGATGCAGTATGTACTGACAGCAGATCCTGACTTCAGGGGATGCAGTACGTACTGGCAGCAGATCCTGACTTCAGGGGATGCAGTACATACTGACAACAGACCTGACTTCAGGGGATGCAGTACATACTGACAGCAGATCCTGACTTCAGGGGATGCAGTACGTACTGACAGCAGATCCTGACTTCAGGGGATGCAGTACGTACTGACAGCAGATCCTGACTTCAGGGGATGCAGTATGCACTGACAGCAGATCCTGGCCTGCCTGTGTGCCAGTGAGCACTGAGATTGTTTGTTTTAATTTGCCTGGTGTCATGAGATACAGATGCAACTGAAGCAGTCCCATTCACTTGGATTTTGGTGCAGAGCCATTTGCAAAGCTGAGGTGCCAGGGTGAAAGCTTTGGCAGCCATGTCCTTCCCTGCCTGATCCCAGTCCTGCTCTGGGTGCCAGGGGCTGGCAGGAGCCCTCACTAGCCCCTGTTTCTCCGTCCCAACAAACCTGCCCTGTCTTACTTCCTCCTGCTTCAGAAGAAGGGGCCCCGTGAAACTTAACCTCTACAGGAAAGCAGTTCCTGGTATAAAAAAGACTTCCTTTTCTGATCAAACCAGTTGACATTATATTTCTCCAGTACATCACCTAGTAGGTCTATAAAATAGTTTTACTGTGACTTTTACCATCATCACTGCACTCTTGTTCCACAGTTGAGAGTCTCATTAGAAGTTGTAATTATTTTCATAAATAGTTTATCTTTTCCTGGCATGTATAATAGACTGTTGTGTGAAAAAGCTACAGTAACAGTTGAGAGGTTCACCTACAAACTCAACTTTGCATTGGACCTGATGTAGAATATAGCCTGGAGTCAAACAAGAAAGGTGAGGTGAGCACCTTTGTTTGTAACAGGCTCTTTATCTTCAGCACTTCCGTATCTCCCACTGCTGTAGCATCTGACCACAGGTACTGCACTGGCAGGAAGGTGGTAAGGAGAAGTCCAGAGCAGGGCAGGGAGGCACATCTTGCTATCTCATGTTCATCATGTTTGCTGGCCCGTATCTCCAGCTTAATTGTTCTTTTAAACGAAAGCTGTGAGAGTGCACAAGCCCTGAGCTCATCCCACAGCAGAGAACAGAGAGCACTTCACACACCTAATTCCAAGCACCTTAGGAGCCATTTTCCAGGACTGACTTGGCCCCTTGAGTTTGATTCAAAGCTGCCCAAGGGAATAGATTTGCTCCCATTCAACTCTGGGCACTTTGGAGCCTGCCCCAAAACCAAACACCTCCTTTGGAAGTTTTCCTCATTCCCCCTTCCCGGATGGGTGAGGCCAGTAAGCACCTGCCTTCCCCTTGGGTAGAAATAGCTGCATTTCACAGGGTTGCAGCTGGAGTGCTAAGCAGCTGTGTTGGAGGAAAGCACAATAGAAGGAACAGAACACAAGGAAAAGGCAGCAACAAGCATTTCAGAGGAAAAGCCAATGATAAGTACAGGAACACAGAATAAGAGAGAGACTCAATCTTTGTGACAAGGGGAAAGACCTTCTTGGTTAGTGGGTTTTGCTCAGCTCTTTGCCTATTAACATAACCCAGTTAACACGAAACTCAGCAGACATTCTCCCCATTAACATGGGAATGTGCCTACCTGGCTGATGTGATGCTGGAGAAGACAGGTAACATCTGTTACATTTGTGTAGCAGCCCAGCAGAGTATGAATCCATTAGCAACTGCCCTGCACCAGCCGTCAAAACTGATTTGTGTTTCCATCTCGCTAATGTTTTCCAAAAGCTACCAACAGAGGACAGGAACCTGGTGCTGAGAAGCACATTTTGGTGGAGGCTTTGAGCAAGTTTGACTTAAACCATCACAGGGTGTGTGGAGGATACAGAACCAAACTGAAATGAAGAAATATACTGGTTTGAGCCCCGGCCATGCTCCAAAGCAAGTGTGAAAGCTGTGGTGTAGGACTATGATTAAGTCATGGCTACATGTAATAGGGGAAAAGAGAGATTAAAACTTATACCTATTATGAGGAACAATTTGCATTTTCCTGGAATACAGCACACCCTGTTCTTAGGAAGTTTGATGGACTTTGGGGAGGAATGAATGGGGCTCTTTCTCTGCTAGTTGGGAAGATCTGCAGCTTTTAGGGTTTTCTTATGTGTTTCACATTGCTCTAGGTGCTACAGAAACTTCCTCCTATGCACGAGTTCAGCGATGGTGAAAGCAGGGAGCTCTTGCTCTGGTGTACCTTGTCAGAAGGAATGACAGTGAGGGTGCAGCAGTGTCCTCAGACAGGTCTTAGAGATCAGGGATCTGTACTGAGCAATCTGCTCTGGTGCAAATATGCTTTTTGGGTTTTAATGATAAAGACAGTTTCCATTTATGGTACAAATCAAATCCAGGAGATAACTGCTCACTGAAGCAAACCATGCAAACACATTTCCATCTCACTTAATGGGCATAACAGAGCCTTTTGAATGCAAAAATAATTGCTGATCTTGTGATTTGGGGGGTAAGCTGCATGCCTCTGCCACAATATGCAATATCCTGTGAGTTTTCATTTTAAAAGGCTTATTATTGCATAGCTAAAACTGCCATCCTCAACCAGATATATTCCTGCCCTCTTAATCGAGCTTGGTGAGACAATGCTCTCAACCAAACAATATTAAAGACAGAGATGCTTTCCTCTAAGGAAGGTGTTAGCTTCAAAGCTAAGCAAGGATTATAGTCATGGTAACATGACTAAGCACAGGAGAGAAGGTGAGGGAGGAAGAGCCAGAAAGAACTGGCCTGGCTAGATTGCCAACTGGTGCTCATCACCCCAACCCTGTCCAGTCCCTGGAGGACGCCTCACTGGAGCCTCACTGATTTATTCTCGCTGAAGTCCAAGATCTTGAAAGTAAATACACCAAATGTGGCAGTTCTAAGGGTCAGATGGCACATTCCCAAAGGCAGTTCAGCAATGCCAGAGCTGCGGCTCCCGGGTAGCACTGGCCTGTGGTCAGTCCTGCCCCGTGCTCTGCACTGTGCAGGCAGTAGCTGTGCAGCAGAGGAGGCGCGGAGCATCTCGCGTGGATGTGGTTGGGGGCGGTGAGGGTTAACATCAAAATGAACTCGTGTATTTCCTCATTGCGCTTGTTGTAACTGCTCAAATGTGGTGCTGGGGGTGGGGAGGGCTTCCTGGAGGTGCTGGGAGGAAGGGGGTTCACCGAAATGTGTTCCTGCTCCTGCCCTGCTGGTTTGTACCAAGAGAGGGTTTGCCCTGAGGGGTGCGTGGATAGAAAGAAGACACAAGCAGCAAGCACACTGTAAAGGGACTGTTCTACTCGGCCTGATAGGGAAATGGCAGGAAGAATTCATAAGCCTTCATGTCTTTCTCTAAGTCATGCTGGAAAATGACTGCTCAGACAAGAGGCAACCACGAAACATCCTGTTTACCCAACTCTGCAATGTTAGAACTTGTTGATGCTGCTGCTTTTTTCCTTAAAATACCCACACCAGAGGCAATTGCAAGAAAACTTCAGGTTTCCCTGGAGAGAAAACTGATGAGGGCCTTTTTACTTTGTAACCGCAGAGAAGGAGCTTGAAAACAAGACCCGAAAGGGTTCTTCAACCAGAAGTCAGACAAGAACAGAGTGTATCTGCATGGTTTAGTATCCACTGGTTTTAAGGGAGTGTTGGGCTTGGTTCTTGAGTGTCACTGCTGGCTCTTCCTCCGGGTGCTCTGCCTGAGCCCTGGGCACCTCCACACCCCGTGCATGCCCTCCTGCACCTCGAAGCAGGCACGGGCTGCAGAGGTGGCCGAGCAGCAGCATTTGCACGCAGCCAGAGCAGCAAGCATGAGAGAATCCAGCCTGTCATTAGTAACAGTTCACCTGCGCTGGGAGACACTCCTGCAGAGGGACACTGTCCTGAGAGACACACAAACCCTTCCGCAGGCGGCTCCTGGACCTCGCACAGGAACCGGGAATGCCGGTTGGTTTATGGCGGCTGGATGTATTCTTACAATGCAGCCTTCTGCCAGGGACCTAGCACTTGTACTACCAGACAAGTAGGTGGTCACTTGGAGTCAAATCTGGGCTTTTACTAAACTAAATTTAAAGCACAGAACAGGATTAAATTAGGTTTGAGCTATACAGAGAGCCAAGCTGTATTTTAAGAGACTTTTACATGCAGATATATTGAATGTAGGAAATACTCACCCAAAATGCATCTTTAAACTGCAGCTGTGTCATTATTACCACTCTGTGGAGGGCGAGGAATCCTTCAGCGAGTTCTCTCTTGGGTGAGAGCTGCAGCAGCCACAGCTCTGAGCCCTGTTGCTTTACCCCAGCCAAAGCAGAGAGTGAAGCACATCCACAGACCTGTCTCTTCTGAAGTCAGGCTGGTGAAAACAGCATTGGGCAGTTTCAGGCAGCTCCACGTGATGACCTATGGCTGGGACGGGACAGAGGGGATAAAAGCCGTGGCTCACACAGGGAGACATGCACGCGCTCAGCACCCTAACCCCAAACCTGTTTCTCTGCTGGTAAACAGTTCATATTGAAATGAGGAAGCAGGGAGATGTCAAGTGATGTCAGGCTGCTCCGTGCCGTGTGTGTGTGTAAGAGGCTCGCAAGCTAAAAACCGAAGAGGTAAAATTCAGCTCTATGATTTGATGAGCTACGGGAGAGAGAGCGATTGAAATGCAAAGGAAACCAGCACAATACAGAGAGATAAGCTGTGGAGGAAATGAGTGCCAAACTGTCACAGAATGCTGTGGTCTGACAAAGAAAACCATGTAAAAGAAGCCCACGAGCCACGTTTCTCCTGGGGCTGGAGGGGCCCATGTGTTTGCACACGGCAAGTGTAGCTCGATGTTGCCTTTCTGCAACTGAAAAGGCTTTTCAAGACTGGTTAAATTAAGAACACTGAAGTGTGCAGGTGTCTGCACACTTTTAGATACCTGTATGTCTGTATAGAGAACATTCTGATTTGCATGTCCTCATGTAAATGTTGCTGTGAATAACCAAGAGATGGGAAATTTAGAAGTGAAATCCAAACTCTTGAGAAAACAATTGTGATGAGAGAGCTGAGAGTTTATTGGCACCGGGCCCTGAAGTGATGCTTCACAGACATTGTGCAGGTACCAGTGGTCCCTCCATGGGCAATCAGTAGCTGTGTGTCAGAGAGTTTCTTTCCTTGTGGTCTGAAGAAGGCAGGGAACACGCAGAGACTTTGGAAGGACAAATGAGGCATGCGGAGAGCAGAAGGGAGGTGTGAAATTGCTTTGGTTGTCATAAGCAGCAGGAAAAAAGCATCGTTGCATGAGAGGGGGAGCAGGAGAAACGTGAAGATTCACTTGTGGAGGGTGCTGAGGGAGGAGTGATGCTTCCTTCCACAGGGAGAATTCCCTGAAACGTGCATTCTGAGGGCCTGGGCACTGCTCATAACACCCGATCTGTAAGCAGAAAAAGAGCCTTTTAAAGAGTATTTTATCTCTGTCTGTCTAAAACTGAATGTTTCCTTTCACCATTTCCAAATCTGAGCTGTGTCGATAGCCTTGCTCCTGTTGGGTCTCACAACAACGCCCAGAGGGCACTCTGGCCCTCCAAAACCATATCCTGCTTCCCCATTATTTGTGGTTTGGCCTCCAAGCAGAAAGCCGGTTACTTGGTGGGCGCTGACACCGGGCTCCGTGCCTGTCCCAGCCAGGACAGTCGCCTCCCTTGGGAGCAGCCTCTCACACGCCCCCAGCTTTGTGCTGTGGGGGAGTTCATCTCCTGCTGCTGCCTGGGGGAGAGCCTAAACCATGCTCCTGCTTCAGGTGCTCTGATGAGCTGGCAGACACCAGCTGATGCGAGCCCAGCCCCTGGCTCTGACGAAGCCGAGCTGTTGGGCAGATGCTTGCTTTGGAGCCGTCACCCGCATGGCTGGGTTATGCGCAGAGGGTGCTGTGCCTGGCAGGAGCAGTCAGGCTCTGCAGGGCTCTGGAAAAGGGAGGAAAATGCCTCAGTTTTGCAGCTGAAGAAACCGAAACCTGCAGCAAACAGTCAGGGCAAGCACATCAGTGCGAGAGTGCGGGCCTGGGATGGGGTTGGTGCTTCACAGCCTCCAAGGTGCGAGGAACGCACAGAATCCATAACCCTACATGCTCATTTCCCCACCTCTGCTTGGTGAATAGCTCTCCGCAGAGCCTCGGGTGCACTTCCCTGCTGCACTGGCCATGGCCGGGCTCAGGAAAACTGGGATAGGATTGTTTGCCTTTTCTCCTGTAAGCCGAAGCACCAAATCACACCTAAATGTCTTGCAGTGGGCATTTACTAAGTTTGTGCTGAGCTGCTCTGCTGCAATAAGGAGGAAATTCTTTCCTGTTAGGGCGGTGAGGCACTGGAATGGGTTGCCCAGGGAGGTTGTGAGTGCTCCATCCCTGGCAGTGTTCAAGGCCAGGTTGGATGAAGCCTTGTGTGGGATGGTTTAGTGTGAGGTGTCCCTGCCCATGGCAGGGGGGTTGGAACTGGATGATCTTGAGGTCCTTTCCAACCCTAACTGTTGTATGATTCTATGATTCTATAACTGCTGGTTCGTAGCATACAGTTACTTGTTTTAGGCTTGAATTTTTAGCAGAGCTTGAAATAGCACCCAGAAACAGCAGTTCCCAAGAGCTGTCTGTCTTAGAAGGTACGCCACCCTCCTGACTGACCCAGGAACTCATCTCCGTCCCTTTCCCAACCAGAAGAGTCAGGAGAGTCTCGTGAGTCTTCTGTAGAGCGCTCACAAGGAACGCTGCACTTGGACAAGGAATCTTCCTAAGACCATCCTCTGCATAGCAACCAGACAGCACAGCGTTCAGCTCTCAGGTCTCGTCGTTGGGTTCATATTTTGGTGTGAGCGGCCTGAGCTGTGGGAAGGCCGGGAAGGCTGTGGGAGCTGTGCAGGGCACAGGGAAGGGGAGCAAACCCAATGAACCTTGGCTGCTAAGTGCTGGAATGCCTCTACTGAAACCACCCTGAACTTCATGGAGTTTTCCCTACAGTTACAGTGATACTTCTGTGCAAACAGGAGTATTTCCAGTGGGCAAGAGGTTTAGATTGTGGCGTTATAGGGAATGGGATGAAGGTGGCAATGAGACGTGATCACCCGCTTGTTTGTTTGGTTATCGCCAGGCTGGATGCTTCAGAAACCTTTAGGGCCTTTCACCTTCCCTTCCTCCCCCTATTCACATGGCTTTTCACCTGAGCTTTGTGTACAGCTCCACTCAGAAGTAGAGGTGTCAGTGACACCTGGAGTGGAACGTGCTCCCCAACAGCCACTGCAGCTCCCTTCCCACCACTGCTCCGAAAGGTCACAGATCAGGTTTGCTCTCTCATAAGGCCAAGAATCAGTCTCCAGGGCAGGGTATTGGTGGTTTATTCCAATAATCATACTGTTTGGCAGGAGAATGCACCATTTGAATCTGTTCTGTAGTGGAAAGTGATGAAAAGTCTATTGTTTTTGTAAAAATCATGTTAGAACTTTTGATGTGCATCCGAATGGAAGCTTAATGTTCTTTTTATTAACTATACGCTGCTTTGCACAAAGCTTTTTATTGGGGATTTGGGTGGCAGGTTTGGACCTGACAGAAGTTAAAATACAAAAGCAGCATCTACAAGCAGGGTTGTGCTCATCCAGGGCTTCAAGCAAAACATCCTTCACAGTTCATGCTTCTGAGTTTGGGTAGTCAGTAAACCTCTGAGTCTACACAGAGACAGGATGAGGGAGTCTATGAAAAGCACTAAGGCAGTACATAAGGAGATGCATCTGAATGCACATAACTCAGGTACTAGGATGGTTGCATTTTCAAACCTCCTCAGGTATGTTGTGGTCCCTTGGATCATTGTGAAACGGAAACGGAGAACAGAAGGCCCATGTAGAGTACTTCAAAGCCTCTGTAACAATTACATCTAGGAGCTACGGCTTCGCAGTGCTTGCTGTAGTACGGCTGTGTTCCAAATTAAAACAGCCCAGCCCCTGGTTGTCTGAGTCCTAAAGCCTAGAGACACCAGCAGCAATGAAAGCGCTTCCAGAGGAAAGCCTCTGCTCAACTAGGCAAGCCTTGTAGCTTGTTTGCTGCCCTCCGTTCCCGTACAAATGGCCACCGAATTTCAATGTGAGAATGTTGGGGGCTTTCAAATGATCCACACTTGTGCCGGTTTAGACACTGCAATCACCTGGCCTTCTGCGAGGAGCCAGCCTCTGTTCCTATGGAAACAGAAGCAGCAGCCTCCGAGCATCCGCCTGGATCAGTCACTGCTCCTGAACCCACCTACAGCTGCTGGCTGAAAGCTGGTTCAGTGTTCTTCAGACCCTGTGGTACCGGCTCTGAAGCACACTCCCTTTGCTTCTCTTAGAAGGAGCTATTTGAACATCCTCCCAAAAGCACTGTTCCACAGTGCCAGGCAGTCCTGCTGGCATTTTGCTTCAGCAGAGTTGACAGCTCACATCAAGATTAATTGCATAGACCGTGCTCTTCTCTAGTGTTTTATATCAGCTTTCAACTGAAAGCCTTTCACTGAAAGGTAGACCTAGTCCCTGATGTTTTACCCAAGAGAAAGATAATCACAGTCTGCCATAATTATGAAGAACATGAATAGATTTCCTCTAAAATCATCGTGATACTCTGTATACCCTAAAATTACTGTTCCTACCACAGAAACGCGGGGTCATTTTGTGCTCGGTACATGTTTGAACCAGGTTAGCTCCCATCCTTACCCCTGGAGGTGTTTCAAAGACAAAAACAGGAGAAGAGAAACTGTGGGCAAGTGCAATGTCACAGGAGGCTTGATTAACACGGGCAGTATCTGGCAGCTCTTTGGAGAGAAGTAAAACCACTTTGTGAGAGAGAAAATGAAGAGAGTTGTGTTTCTGCCTTCCCTTCTTGTCATAACTTCGGGTACCTGCAGAAAGATGGTTTTTATTTCTCTGTCGTCTTTTGCATGTTTTACCAATGTACTGGCTTTCTCCATCCCATTAATTCAAAGGAAATCACTACTCATTTGCAAGTACTGCATATTCATTAGCCAAGCAGGCAACACTTGCAGTGCTGAAGAGCTTTCCACTTCTCAGAAAGCGCTCTTTGAATACTACAGTGCTGGAAAGCAAAGCAGGCTTCAGGTGCACAGGAGCATTACACAAGTTCAGGGTATGCTTTGGAAACAAATGCTCTTGCCTCAGTCAGCCTGCAGGGGTATGCACACCGGGAACGGCTGACCGGGAGGCAGTTTGGGTAGAGCAAAGGCAGCAAAGACACTGGTGAAAAATCATGGCATTTTATGGATCTCAACCCATCAGTCCAAAGCATACCACTTCTGTCAGGCTGCCCCTGCACTAAACATCCCTGCTTCCGTGGTACAGTGAATTGTTTAGCGCCACGGGAGGCAACAGCTTAGATTCTTTCAGCATGTTTTAGCACGTACTTTGCATATTTGCTCGCTTAGAAACGTCAGCAATTGTTCTCTGATCTTTCTTCAGCGTGGAAATGCAAACCCAGCAAATCAAGGGTGAACACCTGAGAGAGCCTCCCGAAAGTCTGTCCAAAGCAAAACCTCGCTAGATAAATCATGTGCATGTTTAGTGCTGCAAACACTCTGAAATGTCACAGTGCAGTTGTTTTAATTTGGGCTGGGTCAGCCTGGACAAGAGAAGGCTCCTGAAGGGGAGACCTGAGAGCAGCTCCAGTGCCTGAAGGGGCTGCAGGGAACCTGGAGAGGGGCTTGGGACAAGGGCCTGTAGGGACAGGCCAAGGGGAATGGCTTGAACCTGCCCGAGGGGAGACTGAGCTGAGCTCTTAGGCAGAAGCTCTTCCCTGTGAGGGTGCTGAGGCGCTGGCACAGGGTGCCCAGAGAAGCTGTGGCTGCCCCATCCCTGGCAGTGCTCAAGGCCAGGTTGGACACAGGGGCTTGGAGCAAGCTGCTCCAGTGGAAGGGGTCCCTGCCCATGGCAGGGGTTGGAGCTGGATGAGCTTTAAGCTCCCTTCAATACAAACGATTCTGGGGTTCTGTGATCTCAGAATCCCCTTCTGGGGAATGAGACTTTACCCGATTAAACTGCAGCTTCTACCTGTGGAAGTTCTATGGGCATGGTTCGGGATGTTGTCAGCTGGAACAGCCCAAAAGAGCCAGTCCGAAAATAAAAGAAACCCAAAAGATCAAATTCAGAACTGAAACCGTAGCTTTGAGTTACGGGAATTAAAAAAGAGAGTTGGTGACAGTTAAGTGACACATTCTCTTTGCCAGTACACTGAGGTCTGGGGTGAAGAGGCAGCCTCCTTCAGCACGTTGTATTGACGTTCTCTGGCCTGTTCCATCTGATCTCACTTTGTAAACAGCACCTGCAGAGTATTCCCGATTCAAATATTAAATCTGGTTAAAGCACTTAAAGCTCATCCAGTCCCAGCCCCTGCCACAGGCAGGGACCCCTTCCACTGGAGCAGCTTGCTCCAAGCCCCTGTGTCCAACCTGGCCTTGAGCACTGCCAGGGATGGGGCAGCCACAGCTTCTCTGGGCACCCTGTGCCAGCGCCTCAGCACCCTCCCAGGGAAGAGCTTCTGCCTAAGAGCTCAGCTCAGTCTCCCCTCGGGCAGGTTAAAGCACCATCTCCATCTAGTAACCACTTGGATTTCTCATAGAGACTGAGCATTCTTGTTGGCAAGGTAACCTCATTCTCTTCCTCAAAATGAGTTCTCCCTAATTCAGTCCCCAGTTCTGTGGGAATATGCATTAGGATGATTCTTGGACTCTATCTAAGTGAGAGAGACTGTCAGAGGAACAAACACTAGCCAAACTCAATGAAGAGAACAAAATCCCTCTGCTTGTTCCAAAATCCTCCCTTTTATAAAAGCAAGGCTCTAAAACTTTGATTTCTACACAAACACTGCATGTAAAACTGTCAGGCGCAGAGGGCAGAGGCAGGCTAACAGGGCAGCAAGCAGGTGAAGTATGGGTGTTAGGGAGCTCAGGTTTGCCATTTTCCAGAACCCACGTTTAGTAAGTACAGGAACACATCCTAGCAAAAGCACAGCTCATCCCAAGGGAAATGGCGGGTGACAAAACAAGCAAAACTGCGGCGCTGGTACAAACAGACCCCGCTCAGAGGTGCACAGCAAAGGAGGCAACAGTCACAAGTTCCAGCAAGGGAAACTCTGACGAGGTGAGAGTTTCTCAGCGGTGGTGATTAAGCAGTGAAACGGGCCCACAGAGATGATGGAGATAGTGAGAGCCTATGAAGGGCCTGGGCGATGCAAACAGTCTTTGAAGTTGGCCCCGCTTGGAGCGGGAGGTTAAAGCAGGGACCTGTCTTGCACAGATCGGGAGGCACAAATAACCCTGTTTGAAGTGGTCCTACCTAAAGAATCTGGTAACTTGCGCTCATTTTTCTGCGCATTGCAAGTTCCTTTGCGTATGCAGCATTGCAAACTACAAGCTGCCCCTTCCTCTGCCTTGCAAAAGTGGAGCTTGCAAGAAATAACAAGAAAAACATCTGAGGTGAACACTGATCTCACCGCTGGTTTTAAGTTAGCAGTTCTTGTTGTAACATGCGTATTACATGTATATATATAAATACACCTTCTCTATGCAAAGGGTGGTGCCCCATGTGAAGTGCTTTGTGCCCTTCTCACAAGAAGAAAAGGCACATTAAAGGGCAATTCCACAAGAGATTGGTACTTAAAGCACAATCCCTTGTGCTGCATAAATGCTGCTCACACGGATGTGTACCAAGGTCTCTGAATGGAGGCGTAAGGCAATACTTGATCATGGAGAACGTTATTTTAGCAGCCCCACTGATCTCTCACAGCAAAAAGGGAGAAGTTGGAAAAACAATACACAAGGAATTCACTGTAAATCTAGAAACAGGTGAAAAGCAAGCCAGCAATAGATCGTTCGATAGTAGCGACAGGGGGAAACCAAGACTGAGTGGTGTTAAACCTCAGGCACAAGCACTTACCTGGCTCGAATGGGATTCAGCTGACAGCTATTTCTGGCATTTCAGGTTTGCAAAAACCCACAAATGCTACAAATGCTTCTTCCAGTTTTCTATTCCTGTTTCTCGCTATTGAGGTAGGAGGATGGAGCAAAATATCCCAGTCCGTGTTTCCTCAACGAGGTGGAGGATTACAGTGCTAAGTGAGACTAGCCAGTGAGTTTGTCTGAACTGTGGGAAGTAGTCACAGAACCACAGATCTCAAGGCCCTTTCCAGCCCAAACCATTCTATGACTCCGAGCTCTGGACCATGCACATGCTGTGCTGCTTGGTGTTTTACTAGCCCTGCTGTACCTCTTCTCCTTCTTGGTTTACACACATCACCACTATCCAGTGAATGACCTGGAGTCGAGTCAAAGCCCAGGGCAGCAGCACCTTCCCAAAGGCTTCTTCTTCTCCTTGTTTTGGAAGTTGAACTTTCAAGTTGACGACATTTTTGAGTGTGCAGCTGAATCTGCCATCAAGACTTGTTTCGCAGTGCCGCAAGGAATGATGATGAATGGGCAACTTTGGATGTATTTCAAACCGACAAAGATGACCAACACTGCTTTAATATTCCTGGGCCTGCTGGATTTAATCACCTTACTGAAGATCAGATCCCACTGTCACTATGGCAATAGTTGTGATGATACAACAAAATATTCCCAGGAATTGCAATAAACAAATCTGAGTAGGAAAAAAAAACCCCAACCACTAAAACTGAAAAAGCCTCTTGAATTTCTACCACTGTGCTATCTAAAAGAATACAGCAAAAGCCTATGGAGTTTTGTTCTGAGTCAAAACTGCCAGCCTTGTAACGGTGACTTCAACAGCTACGTCAAAAGGAATTTCCTGCTTGTTCTGAGAATAATGAAGAGATGGTATATTGGGAAAAAAGCAAGGCAGAACTAGTTACTTTTACTCACTAAAAAGTGAGTTGGGAGGAAGGATAACATTAGTCAAGAGGAACACTGCAGGAGCATTACAGGAAGTAGTTATCTAGGAATTAAAACCGCCTAATGTGCTCCGTGCAAGCTGTGCTGCGAGGCTCCGTCTGTGTTTAGAACACTCAGCTCATTGCTGTCACTACCTAGGAGATAAAAAGCAAATCTCTGTTCTTTCCTAAATTGAAGCTGTCGTGCCATTAACCTTTCAGACTATTTCAATAATCACGTAATGGGACAGTACTCACTTTTATGAATGGTAATTGTGGAGCTTTCAACCAGAGTTAACGATAGAGGTTACTGCTAGAAATACGCAATGCCTTGATGCTTTCAAGTGCCATGTATCGCAAATTAAAACAAAGGCAATTCCTTTTGCAAACTTGTCCAGAAAATGCTAAATGCACACCTTGCTTGTTTTGAATCTTCTTGAGCAGCTGGAGGAGGTGACGTGTCTTTGGTTTATAGAAGCTCAGAATGTTGCCATTGTATACTACAGACACTGTTCACATTTTAGGCAGTTGCTTTGGGTGACCCACAGGAAGTAATAAATGGACAAATCACAGAAAGACAGAATATTTTAAGTTTTAATCCAACAAACAAAGAGGATTTTAACACTGTAAAATACCACTGTATTGCTAAGGCTGTAAATTGTACATCAAAACCAATTAATGTCGATAGATGTAAAAATAGCAAGTTTTATGATACAATAAAACACAGTATAGAAACCACTGAAAATTAAGTAGAAACCTCTTAAAACAATTGAGGTATTAATCTAAGTGTTTCTCCAAAGGTATTAAGTAAAACACAGTTAATACTGACTCTAAAGATCCCCCCATCTTCCCCACTCCCCGCCCCAATTAAACTGGTTAGAAAACATAGTAGTCACTCAGTTACTGGTTTGCATTCTCTCAGAATCATTTAGAGTCTCCATGTCTTTCCAGTACAGTAGAACAACTCTTCACAACACAGGACTACCCCTGAAGTAACTTATTTCCCAACGCTGTATAATTCTGCAAGTAAGTATTTCAGATGAATGCTGAAGGCTAGAAGAGGCCCAAGGAAGTCTGCAGGAGGGCAATTAAATTGTGAATGCAAATTATTTACACAAACATTAGTGTACTGTAATTACAGCATCAAACTTGCAACAGAGCTGATGGGTGCTTTTAACAAAAGCTCCAAATGAAAGAAAGGGAAGAAAAACAGATTACAAAATAAATACCCTAAAGTTCTTCATGGTAGAAACGTTCATCATGAAGCTGCCTGCCATAATCCGTTGCTTCGCTGTTAAGAAACAAATCCTGGTTCTTGAGGATTTCTGCTTCAGAAAGCTTTTTATCATCATTCAAATCCATTTCTTCAATAAGGTGAAGAGCCTTTAAAATAAATGGAATACCATGGGCACAGTTAATAGAGGTGAGCACTTACAAATAATGCTTTTGGAATGGCTTTGTCCAAGTCCTGCCGCGCCACTGTTACTAGTAACAAGCTAGACATGGGTTTGCACGCAGAACAGAGCCTTTCTTTCCTCCGTTTCCCTCTGCCTCTTTGATTTAAGGTTAAGCTGGGGCACACTCGCTTTCAGCTCTGGAGGTGTCTGCTGTGCTGAGCTATCTTTTCCTTCCTGAACCCGTGGAGCCCCCCTTTCCCATCACACGTGCATGCAGAGACCTGCAGCTGGATATTCCCTATTTATCAGTTGCAAAAAATGCCCCACAGCTGTAATTTATGATGGAAATTTTAACTGGGAAGTAGCTAATGGCGACCTTCAACTGTGGACAAGCTAAGCCAGCCACGCATAGGGACTTCAGCTCTGGGTAGCAAAAAAAGGGGGGAGTTTAGCAGTAAAAAAAAACCCCAATTCCAGAATAATTTACTTGTAGCTTATTGACAAGCATTACATAGCTCAAAGCTAACAAGCCAGGACAGCAGCTTTTGCGCCTATTATTTCTGAGAAATAGAGGAGTCCTAGCATTACATGGGATTAATTGTATTTGCCAGACATCTACGAATATGAGGATTTAGAGAATCCTTCCGTTCCTACATTTTCTGGTTGGTGTGGCTCAATGGAAGTGCTTAGTGACTTTTTTAAAACATTGAACATTACTTACATTTAAGCTGACTACATCACCAAAAAGCACTGAGGAAAATAACCGGGACTAACGTCAGCCAAGCAGATTCTAAAAGCACTCTGCATGGCGAAAGCTAAAAGATTATTAAGACAAACATCTTGGTAAACACATATCCATTCCTGCAAATGGAATGTACAATCATTTTTCTATTTTTATGTTATTTAGCTACCAGGTTTCTCAAATCATTTTGAAATGCCAAAATGGCACTGCAATATTCAGCTTATGATTTAAATCAGTGCTGCCTTCTCTTTAGGATAGGTGACTTCACTAAGCCCTTTTATTAACTGAAGAGAGAGGGAAAAAGGCACATTATAGAAACAAATAAAACGATGACTTCTTGCCGAACCAGGCTATTCCTACAGCACAGCCTTGCTGTAAGCTGACATCTGAATGAATAGGGTAGAACTGGCGAAAAGCCCCCCAAAATAACCAAGCAAACTAACACAGGTATGACCAGACTCGACACCAGACAGAATTCATGTCGGTTCTAACAGTATTGTTTCTGTGACATAAGAACCAAGCAGCCTGAAGAGTGAGATGTTAAAAAAAGCAAAGGCTTAAGATCCACATTAACAAAAATACCACCAGAGCACTCTAGGAGCTTAACCTCCTCCAAGGTCAGGCATGGGAGAGCCCGCGCCGCTGGCTCTGTCACCAAGAGCTGAGACAGGAAGAGCTGGGACCTCAACAATGACATGATCCAACGCAGCAGATGGGCTATGCTGTGTGACATCAAGTGTCACCTGCCTCTACCAGGCATGGGAAGACCTATTGTTCCTGCCATTCTATCACCAAAATCCTCCAGTGCAAAGGAAAGAGACTCAAATTCAGCGTAAAAGTTATTAGGGGAAAGGCAGAAATCCCCTCCACTGCACTTCGTGACTGAAGTCTGCTCATGAAAATAGATTGTTCTGGAACACTCTGTGCTTCTACTGCCTGCTTTGACAAAATAAAGACAGCTAAAATGAGAATCCACTTCAACCTATTATGGCATTCTACCCCTGATTAAACCATTTTAATCATCCCCATCAAAGTTTGCATCACGGCATCTTTGATGCATCACGGTATCTTGAATACTTCCATTTTCTTGTACTTATGAAACACAAGGTTTTAGTTCTACAAATTATGGTGATTTATCCAGTCAGAAGAATCACAATCAATTTTTGTTCTCAAAATGATGCTGTCAGTAGGTAACAGCTGCTTTTAGTTGTGTATCTCATTAGATTTACCTACAATTACAACAAAATAACAGACTAAAATACCATACCCCTAAGTCAAACCAGATAAGCTATTTAAACAGGTAGAAAAGTACTTTGTTAATTTACACACATATAATTAATAGGAACTTCAAATTTGCCTAATGCAGGTAAAGGACCTGCACTCTTTGCCAGACTGAAAGAAGGTTAAAAATATATACTAAGATGCGCCAAAGCATTCTTTTTCAACTACTAAGACATAACGAATCTAAATGCATCTATCATTTTGTGGTGATACATTCATAGTTCTACTGCATTAATTAAAATCTAAACAGCAGTTAAAACACATACCTCCTCTTGGGCAATACCCTGATTATTGGGTACTATCCAAGACAACAGCTCTTGAGGGTCGAGTTTTCCATCATTATCCTTGTCGTAGTCATTCACAAACCGATCCTTCTCCACAAGTATCCATTCTGGATCTTCCCTTGCAGCTAGTAAGACACATTTCTCAAGTTTAAAGCCAGTCCTTATCTCAAAGCAGATGTTTTCACTTTTTCTCATAGCAAATTCAGTTAATCTCATAAAACACCAAAGTGATTTCAGGGAATAAAGCCAAGCCTTACAGACCAGTCCCGAGAGATTAAATAAATGCAGCTGTCTACAGATGAAAAAAAGCCTTGTGTACAATAAAACAGAATGTAAAGCTAAGGCAATATTAACATTGTAAATTTACAATTGAACCGAGCGGATATTAAAGTCAAGGTTTACCATAAACTGAACTGTTTATCTCAATATCTCCACATTTATCCAGATTGGTAATGGAGAAAGCATACTTTATATTGAGTGTGCTGCCAGGGAGATGGGTTCCTACTTATTGTGACAGCTGACACATCAGTAGGAAGAAGTTCAAGTGGATGACAGAGCTATCTTATACATGCAGTATTTACCCTGAGTTAAGATTACTCTCTCCCATGAGCACGCAGCAATTGCGTTGCAGATGCCATGTTGAGAGCATCACACAGCAGCAATGTGAGCAGTACCACAGGCCACAGACATTGGTCGTCTGGGCTCATAACAGATGGAGGAAAGTAGGAAAAAGCTTTAAATCAACAAGTGTCCCAGGAAGCTGGCGGGCAGTGTTTGGCAGGATTTTGTGGCATTATGAAATTCTAAGTCCATATGAAATTTTTAATAACATTCTACTGTCTGTTCCCCTGCTTTAACATAGAATCATAGAACAGTTAGGGCTGGAAAGGACCTCAAGATCATCCAGTTCCAACCCCCCTGCCATGGGCAGGGACACCTCACACTAAATATCAAGGAACAGGTAACAGAGGAGGCAAAGCTCTTGATTAGCTCAGGTTCAAGCCTGAGGCTTTCAAATTAGTTTACTGGCTCATTCTTGTTTGTTTTCTAAAATACCTGGAATGTACCCATAGCAATTTCATTCACTGTTGTTCTTTATTCGTAGACTTGGTTTATACTTACCCTATGCACTGGTATCGCATCCTGCCCCTCACCAGCAATCTTAAACTTGTCTCTAACTCTTTGAGAAATTTATAAGCAATTCGTCAATCTGATAACCATTGCAGACAAGCAAGAACAGGTATTATGACTTCCTAAACCTTCTGAAAGTCCGAAGTAGTTGGCATCACAAGCAGGTAAATAACAGTTCAACTACAATTAGGTTTCTGTTATAAAAGCACAAGAAGAGTGAAGTCCCTCTCCTTCCTAACATCTGGTTTTGCAAGTAGATTATCCCTTAATGTCACAATTCACCATACACTGTTGCCCAAAGCCACAAGACAGTTATGAAACCAGACCCACCATGTAGTTTATTAAGTCATTCTAAAGTGCACTGCAGGAACGCTGTCTGCAGGAGAGATGGCTGTTTGGAGAAGAGTTCAAGTAGTTTCTACAGTTATAGCCAATTCTGAACTCTTGCTAAAATGTGTTAATGACAAAGCTGTCACCTTCTCTCTTACTGCAAGGGCCCTAGCAACAATTTCACTCCTTCCCAACAGCTTGAAAAGCTTTTTTCAAGCCCGGGCAGGAAAAAGGATAAAAGAACTCTGTACTTGCATCACAGATCTATTGTTTTTTACTGGCTCTGGCAAATAAGGACAGTTACAAAAGATGAAATTCCAGGGTTCACTGGAGTGAACAGAAACTGCCTATTCCCCTGTCTCTCCATATCCTCACGTGGCTTAAGCATTTTCCCCAGTTAGGATGTTAGTCCACACTTAGGAACTAGCACTCTTTAGGATCAAGCAGACTTCCCACATGCCCAAAGCTACTGGTCTTTTTGGAACTGGAGGAGTTATTTGCCCTATCTTGTAGCAAATTGAATATAGCATAGAAAATATGTATCTATTAGCAATATAGGTAAAGGACTAATTAACACCAGATAAGCGTCCTTTTTCTTGCTAAAGAAGGAATAGAATAGTTTAAGGAAGGGCAAGAGTGAGGGAAACAAGTGAGGGCAGACAGGCTTTTGGTATCTGGTCCAGTGAATGGGCTCCTTACACTTCCCCTCCACCTCTCATAAAACATAGCTTCAGTCCTCCTAAAGCAGGGCTCACAGCTGCCTTCTTAAGCTGGTAAAGACCAGGGAAGTTTAACCTTCATTCCTACCGGCTGGTTTCACAGGTATGTTCAGTTACCAAAACCATGCCTTACTTCAGCTGCATACTGAGTGCTGAGGAATGGGCTGTCAGTTACATGAAGTAACTTGAAAGGCAAAGAGTGGAATGGGCTATATGCAAACTACTGCTAAGCACATACAGGGCAGAGTGAAATAATGAGCCACTGTGCCCAGTATCAGGAAACTGAATTATTCTAAAAGGCAGGATAATGTTACTCAGAATCTGTAGGTGGAGACATAAAGAGCTGAAAATAAAGGTGCATGCAATTTATTCCATTCCAAAAGCTTTTGTTAGCTCTTTCTTTTCTGCACACCCCCCCCCCAACTTTTCTTACTTGGGTCTCTTCTGTAATCACCAAGGAATTCTTCCAGGCTAACAAATCCATCACCGTCTTTATCATGCTCTTCTAAAGCCTCCTGAATGACAAAGTCCTTTTGCATACATAGGAAAAGCAAAATAATCAATTTGTGAAAAATCAGCAACTTGTTATCAAGAGAAACAGCAATAAATAACTTCAGAGCAGTGAGGTGTCCTTTAAAGGAATGACTGTCATGGCAAATCTGCTTTTCTGTTTTCCACAGACTAGTCCAGTAACTGGTTCCTGTTCATCAAGGCAGATGTGTTCTTAAGAGTTTCAGCTGCCAGGTTTTATGGAAACCAGATCTGGAAGGTGTCCACAGAGCTGGAATCCTGCAGCATAATTCAGAGCTACAGAAATAGCTGAGACACATGGATTTGTGCAGAGCTGTGTCCTCTCATTCCACTTTTCATGTGATGTATTCACTAATTTGCATTTTTCCTTTGCAAAGACATCTTTCCTGTGAATCTCCTTAGCTCAAACTGAACTCTGAACTAGGCGTGAAACTGAATGCACCACACATTAGCTGAATGTTGATTTGGTCTGTAACAGCCATACACGTAACTGCCCAAAAACACACTTCCTGGAGTACTGGGGCTGAGCACACGCATTAAAAACATGTTGCATCTAAAGACACAGGCTGATAAAGATACTCCCCTGAATCTTACCGTCATATACTCCACTTCTTCAGGATGTTCAAAAGCAACAAATTCATCCACATTTAGATCAGGAACATTGTCTCTATTAGCTTTCTCAAAACGCTTTTTCTCCTTTAAATGAAGCTTAGAAAATAGATTTAGTTAGAGTACTTAATGAAAAGGAAAAACAACATCATAATAGCTGGCTGTGAGCTCATTAGAATATTAATTGTTTCACATTATCTACTCGTGTTCTACTGATGCTGTATTTTCACGAAAAAGAGCTCATCCAGAGCAACAAGAAGAGCACTATTAACTGAAGTAGTTTTATTCTAAGAACTGCATAAAAACTTCCTTTATTCCAATTTAAGGAGACATTTAAAACACACTCTTAGTCAGGGCTTCGAAAACACAAAAGGGAGATAATGAAAAGACCAATCCTTGTCTTTATATCTGCTTCCTCTTCTAAAAGTCACCAATTCCCAAACTAGCCTAGTGGAGTACAATGATTATCATTAATGGTAGCCACTGCAAATTCCAGAATTTACATTTTAAAGGACACTTAACCTCCTGGATCTATATCTCATTTATATCAAGGGCTGTTTGTAGTTCTAAGAAGGTCCTGAAATACCATATATGTAAATTGTCTTTTCTGAAGCCATTTTAAGTGCTGAAGGATCAGACTGCTTCCTTTAACACAAGACTCTTGTCATTACATCCCAAAGTATTTCAAAGCAAAGTCACTTCTCTAACCTGTTCTCATTACAGGTATCAGCACACTCTTTAAAACTAAATAATATCCACAAATAACCATCTGAAATTGTACTTCCTAGTTTATATCCTATTTATTGACACTTCTCTCAAAATCAGGCTAACCTGAATAATACAGAGCATAAGATGTAAGGAATAAAGTATAACTGCAACTATTCTACAAAAGAATTAAATGTACTCCTCAAGAAAAGCTGTCCTTAGCTGAGGGTTGAAAAAGGAAGGCAATTCAGAAGGACTGACTTCAGGAACCGTTGAACCGCAGCATAAACTTTAGCTATTGAGGGGAAAAGTCTGGTTTTCAGTGGGCTTTCCTGAGCAGTGATGGACAAGGCTGCCACCTTCTGGTAAATTTATAAGTCTACTTGATGTCTGCTAAATCAATACCATGCTCCATAACCTTTACGTTTTGCTTAGAGCGGGATCTTTCCAGTTGTAAGGCAAAGGCTGAAGCTGGCTGACATACGATGCTTGTACAAATCTGCCAGTTTTGCTCTTTGCAATATATGTTGAAGAAATCAGCAAACACTAAAACCTAGGAAGCAGTCATAGTATAAGAGTAGGAGTTCTAGCTCAGCACAGACATCTATCATTGCAGTATCTCAAACATGGCATCAATATTTTGACTGCTAGTTCCATCTGAAGTCTTATTTATAAGCTGTGTAATTATTCAGTGAGGTGACCTCCAAAGCTTTACAGTTTGTCTCCTCAGTGTGTAAAATCCCCTGTCCATTGTACATTCTCGTTTCACTTCTGCCAACATCCTACATTATCTACTAAAAACAAAGTAATCTTTACAGGGAAAAAACAAACAAGCAACCAAACCAAAACCCCTAACAAACCAAAAACTCTAAAGCCAAACCAAAATTCAGGCCAGAATAGTCTAAAACTCCCTTATTGCCTTTCTGGGAAATATTTAGATATACCTGTAAATGTGTAACTTGAAAGGAAACAAGTTTTCCTATGTGGGGATTCTTGGTGAACCTTTCCTCCCTGCCTGTTTCCACTCTTAAGTATCTGCTCTCACAAATGAGATTAATCCATACACATCCAGTTTTATTGATTGGTTTGAAGTCAACGTCCGAATATCGATGTCTGAATTGCTATTGCTTTCTCTGCGGGTCTCTAATGGACAGAAAGCATGAAAGCAGACAACACTGATACCCTACACTGGGTACTTGAGAAATACCTGAAAAAGTGGGTAGAACAGTGCCATAAAGGGGGTTAAGGAATACAAGGGTTCATTTACCTCCAACACCAGTGGCACTGGCCCCTGCTGACGGCAGGACACTGGGTAAGCTACAGACCCAGCCTACCAGGTTGCCATCTTGATTTAAGATGGCTGGAAGCTGCGCTCTGTGATAAGACTGTCAATAGACTTACACTCCACTCAGCTAGCAAAATATACTCAGGAGGTACGATTTCATTCTATCTTCATTTTGTTGGTAGCAGCTTTAATACTCCATTACTCTCCTTTAATTACTCCCCTATCTCAGATGGATGAAAGTGTTAAAACAATGTGCCAGCTGCCACGGTTTCTCTACCCATCTTGTTCCATCACAATAAACAAACATCACTGCCTTTTACCAGCAGCTTATGGAAACTGATGCTGAAACATTTTACCTGTCGAAATGATTCTTCCTCCTGATCCTCCAGGACAGAGTTCTCATCAAAATCAATTTCACGATCGTACATTTGCATATTATACTCCTTCCAAGACAGTAATCCATCACCATCTTTGTCATAGTCGTTGAAGTGTTGCTTAGCTTCTTGTGTAACATAATGTTTAAAAGACTGCTGTATCCAGGAGCTCAGCTCATCTGTGAAAATCATTGAAAAATACTAAAATGTAAAAAATCAGGATCATCTGCACTATAAAAACTGCAAAAGACACCACAGATCTGCTCAGTCTGGAATATACTCTGCAAATCAGATGTAAGCATATAGGGAAGAGGTTATTTAAAGCAGAACAATCTGTTTATGCTACGGCTTCCTTTTCCAAGTTAACTGAATGAGAGAATAGATCACAGCTTCAGTTTTACTTTGGTAGTACTATTTCCCCATTGATACCCTTAGGCTAGAGTTACATGGTGGCTTTAATACAGCCTTTATAGGTGCTGCCAGAAAAGGTGCGATACACCTGGGGAATGGCAGGAAAAGAGGATTGCAGGTAGTGTTCACAGAGCTGCAAAGCAGAGTGCATCACTGACAACTTCTCTTAGTTTTCAGCTGAGCAAGTGCCCTTGTTGAGCTCACTGGGACCTGGACGAGGGAAGCAGCAGCCTGCCCCTTTTGGTGCCTGCTGAAAGAAATGTCAGCTTGCAGTGATGTTGTGGCCATGCCTTTCAAATCCAAAGCCAATCAACACTGTCGCTCCTTTCAGCTTTTAATTATTCTTTTGTCTTCAGAGCTTTATGGAAATGATGCTGAATATGGTTTAAACACACAGCTCTAAACATACCTTGGTACCCCAAGAAATCATTGTTCCCATCAGTCTTGGGTTTCCTCTGAAAACTCCACCAACTGCCATAAAACTAAATTCACTGCTGTGGCCTTCATTACCCCAAATAAAATATTAACAGATATTTTCCCTTTACTTAGGGCAAAATCAAGCCTTATGTATTTTGGAAATGCTTTTAAGCTACTTGTTTTGATAGAAATGTGGTGAAAATAAAGCTTAATATCCAGATGAATTCACAAAACACATTAAAGTTGCTTCCTTTAAAGAAGACGGGGAGAACATACTCTCAGGTACCTGGAAGGTGCAGACAACTTCCTCTGCATTGCAAAATGACACAGCTAACTCAACTCAACTGCAGTCCTGCTCTGAAGAGCCCTGATGACTACTAGCGTACCCCACACAATTCTACTTAAGAAAAATCTTACAGCAGCTTTTAGATACCAAAATCTCGTATTCTGTCCGTCTTGACAGAAGCGTCAAAGTTTCCATACAACTCTACCAGGTTTATTTAAATGTCTTTCTCTGAAAAGCAGCAAGAGATTTTTAAAAATACACTCTGCAGATTGAAGTTCCATTACCAAAGGAACCAATTTTGTAACAGAATCTGTGAACTGACTGAGTGCAGAGGTGTGCATGCCAGGGCTTGTGCTGAAGCTTGTGCACAAAACCAGCACTGCCTCACAAGAACATGCAACATTGCTTAAAGATGGACATCTAATTTAGAGCATGGTTTTATTCCCAGCATTTAAGGCACGAGGCACAGCCCTGTGAACATGTCCTGTCCAGTGCCATTAATCCAGAATACCACTAATGAGAAATTCTCGAGGAATGTTTTACAATACACTGAGAAACAAGTGAGCTGAAAAAGCTTCAATACTATAAACTTCTTAGTGTAAAAACGCATTTCACTGCAAGTTTTCCTTTGGGAAGTGAGGGGAAGGCAAGCTTCCATTGGACTGAGAACAAGATGAGCATGGAGGATGGGTGGAATTCCTACACTTTAAATAGACCTCTTCCCTTATAGCCTTCCCATTGTGAAGTGCCTGTTGCTTGTTCCAGGGATAAGCTAGCCCACTGAAGTTATGTATTGCCTCACCTCTACCCAGTCGGAGGCTGGAACACTGAAACAAGAGTGCCGTTGATCAGTTTCAGCATATGAAGTGAAAGACATCAGGAGAGGTAGTTGATCTTGTCTTTGAAACCATGTTTTATCCTGTCACCTAGAAAGCTTCCTGCATGTTTAATATCACGTTCATGAGGTATCACTGTTCCAGCATTTGAACAAGGATTCTACTTGTTCTGTGTGTGTGCACTTGAGAGACTCTGGATTTTTGTCAAAATCACAGCAAAACACCAAAAATACATTTTCATAGTGAGTTTTTAAATAAAAAGTGTCAGAATGATGTACTGAAAGGAAAGGCCGGAGTTTACTGTGCAGTTCAGGACTCTGACTGATAGAAACCTGTCTGGGAAGAGACACTTGACACTATATTGTGATGGAGTGAATATATGATCCCTCAGTGTCGCCAGGCAGTGAAACGCACGTACGAATTTCAAACACAGAAATCCACGCGATTCAAAGTGGCTTCAGATGTGCAAGGAGCAGGTACGAGCACAAGGCTGGTACTTGCAACTCGGTATTGCTCTCCGAGCCACACTAACTGTGTCCTGTGTGCTCTCCTGGGCTGCTTTCACCGCCTGCGAGAGCAGTGTCAGGGACTGAGGCATCCTCTGCTGGTGTTCCTAACGACTGAGCTGGAGGGCTGTTAGGTGTTTCACGGGGCTCTCCACAGCACAGCTGCCACCGGCTGTGTCACGGGCAGAGCGTGTCTTTTCCTCCGGAGGGCACCGGGCCAGACATGGGGCGCGGACAAAGCCCGGCCCGGTTAAACCCCGCCATGTGCCGCCCGGGGCCGCCGTTACCCTTGGTGAGGAGGCCGTCCGCATCCGAGTCGATCTTCCTCACAATGGCCCCCAGCCGCCGCTGCTGCTCTTCCGGGCTGAGCCGCGCGTACTCGTCCGCCTCGTCCTGCGGCAGAGGAACCCCGCGTCACCGCGGGCCCTTCCGCCCCGGCGGCCCGCCCCGCGGCCCCCTGCGCCCGCTCCCGCCGCCCGCCCGCCCGCGGGCCGGGCCCCACCTGTCCGCCGAGCAGCGCCTCCCGGTCGTAGTCGGCGCGGTGCTGCCCGTGCGCCGCGCCCAGCACCGCGGCCAGGGCCAGGCCCAGCGCCAGCACCGCCGGCCGCAGCCGCATCGCCCTCGCCGAGCAGGGCACCCGCGGCGAGGGGCGGGGAGAGGGGCCGCGGAGGGCGGGCCCCGGGTGCCGCCCGAGCGACACACAGCGGGAGCGTGCCGCCCGGTGCGCGCTGCCCGCGGGAGAGACCAGTGCCCCCAGCACAGACGGAGCACTGTCCAGCTTCAGAGCATCGGTGAAGCCTGGCAGCCCGCAGTGACAGTCGCCAGGACTTCAGACAAGCATCGAGAAACCCCGGCACGAGGGAGGATTCGCAGGAACGGGCAGTGTAGGAGCTTTACACCGCAGAGGAACACACGTTCCTCTTGCTTGTGGCCCCAGCTCGCAAATAACACTTGTAAGGGGAAGCCGAAGGGAAGCACTGCTTTGTGAGAGTTAGCAAGGTGGAGCAATACAAGTGTTCGTAACTGTCCAGCACACATAACAGAAAAGAAAGCAGTAAAGTAAATTTAGCCTCATTGACCACACAGGCAAACTAAAGATACATCAAGTAAATGAGCAGGGGCCTCCCCAGGAGCTGTCACGTGAAACTGGGATTGCTCTGATCCTGAGCCCACCGAGGTCAAATTAATCCACCCTGTGTGATTAACTGAGATTTATGTGAGACTGCTGTTAGATTTGTTACTTCTCTTTCCAATATTCGTGTACTGCTGGAACTCCTCTTTTAAATAGCAAGAAGGGAGATTACTGCCTGCATTTCCAGAAACACTATTGTTGCCAGGTTTAAGCAGAGCCCTCAATTAATGGAGGCTGTCTGCTGGGCTGTCCTGTCTCTTCCTTGGCGATAGCGATGTTCTGCTCCCCAGTTAACCTCAAATTCTATTAACTGTGAAGAGCTACGAATGTTCATTTTGAGGATCTGAGAGTAAAATATTGCCATAAATCAGTAAATGTGTTATTGCAATTTCCTGCCCTAATAAGAAATGTCTTTCTATTAAAAATCTAATACTAAAGTCTAATATTTTTTATTGGTTTAAATGTCAAATTTCCTATCAGTATGTATATAAATCACATGCACAAAATGTGAATAAGGTCATCCTATCTGGGCGTGTTTAGACAAAGCAATTCTATAAGTACTCAAAACAGAAATAAGATTTGACTTGTTTCTAAAATAGTACTGAAGATGCTTTATCTTCTTTATCTCATGCATTACCAACACCCCAAAAGCCCCCTTTCCTGCACACCTCAGTGTGTTAGACAAGTGTATTAGATTATACATTTAGATTATACGTTTAGATTATAGATTATACATTAGATATGTATCATCTAATACACAAGTGTATTAGATTATACATTTCAGTGCCTAAACAACTGTAATAGCCTTCAAATGCCAGATTCAATGTAGATGTGCAAAGAGCAAGTTTATTAACCATACGTTCATATGCCAAGACGACTGAAGAGAGAAGGAAGAGGAAATACAAATAACTGGAATAATAAATCCAGCCAAACCGAAAGGTCATTGTATCCTGCATAGAAGGAAAAAAATCGGAAGCTTGGCAAGAGAGAAAGCATAGGAAATCATCTTCTTCTCCTGGTGGTGAGCCTGTGTCAAAACACAGTCCAAACACTTCCCAGCACACAATTCATCAGTCAGATAGTAAAATTCAAGATCATTCTGGTATGGGTGCAGGAAGAAAAACAATAAACCAAAAGCTCTCGTGTCTGTTCAGTATTTTTAACCGAGTGCACAGCAAGTGCATCACTATCGTAACTTGTGAGAGTATGAGTGAAGCTATTTTTAAATCAGGATACAAGTCATACTATATACTACATATATACTATATACTTCTCTATGTGCTGAACTTTCTGACTTTATGAAAAATCCCCCTTTCCCTCACCAAAAGGATGACATTTTTGCATGACAAATCACATACAGCCTTGCACACATCTCGTTGGAGCTGTTCTTTCAGTTGACTCACAAAGGAGTCAATGTTAGAAGGTCACGTTCAATACAACTTCTCCATGAGACCTGCAAATGTAAATCTGTTCCTGGGAAACTGTGAGCATGACAGCAGTTGTCCAGCAACACAAACAGCAGTTTCTTAACAGTTATTTCTAGCAAGGGAAGTTATCTGTCTGGTCTTTACTATAATTTTTTGACATTTCTACATGCTAGCTTTATAAATCACTGCCTGCCTTGAATAACCCTTTCTTTACTTTAATGCATGTCATTTATACACTTGAAGAATAAATGGATTTACAGTAGTTTTACTTATATCGGCTTCCAATTTGATATATTCTCCTCATTTTGCTTTTATCACATGTAACCATTTTAAGCTGCTACATAACAGTTACGTTCATCTAAGACCTACATGCTAAGATTATCCTTTCTTCTTCTGTTCTAGAGGTCGCTGGATTTTGGAGTGTGGATTTAAGTAAGGAAAAAACTCGAAAGCAGATTCAAATACCTGTGTTAATTTCAAAGTGGCAGTCATTTCCTTTGGTAGTAACCAAATACAACTTCTGGGTCTTCTAATGAAGTGCTTCATAACACCTTGCACAAAGTATCCTGAAGTGTTTTAGACTGCAGACGTTACAGACCTGTTTTTCTACTTCTTTGCACTTAGTGCAGTTATTAACATCTGCGGAAATAGGTTATAAAGTGACACTTCTCTGATGTGGTATCTGATCTGGCATTGAACCGGAACAGCAGGATTTGATGCACGGCCCAGGCCCGCAGTGCTCGGCTCAGCCGCACACCAAGGAGGTGGTTATGGAAACTCGGACATGAACAGTGAACCAGTGACAGCACAAGGAGCTTGGACGGGACCTCCAGGGGCCACCTGGCTCTGCCCTGCTCTCAACCACAGCCAAGTCCATGCTGTGCCTGGAGACTGCAGCTGAAGCATGTACCAGCTCTCAAGCCATCTGTTTCAATCCTTTAATGTTTAGAGATGGCAATCTAAATTGTCCTGGTTACAGTTCAGGCCTCCTTACTTCCCATCATTCCTGTCACATTGAGGGAAATGGATTATTCTCTTTTTCCTCACAGCCACACTTAACACTCCTACCACATCCCCTTTCATGTTTTCCTTGGCTAAATAGGCTCAACTTGCCCAGTATTTCCTCACAAATCATGTTTTCCAGGCCTTCAGTCCCATGGAAAGGGCTGTCCTCTCCATGTGAGACCCATCTTTCTCCAAGGCTGGCGCCCGAGCTGGATGCAGTACCAGTGTAAAGCCCCGGGATCTGTTTTGCTATTGCCTGCACAGACACCCAGTGTATCGCCCACAGTAATTTCCTGGCTTGCACACAGCCCATGGCCCACCTTTTCCCGTCTCCCCACCGGTGGGTAAAGGGCTGGGTGCCAAGGTGCTGACCGCCACTGCCTGAGCGGTGGTGCCGGCCGCCACCGCCTCGGGCGGCCCGAACTGAAGCATCCCCAGGGCTGACAGGGCAGCCCCAAGCCCGCAGCACTGCCCGGAGACCCGCGGACCCCTCCGGTACCGGCTCCGGGCCCGCTCCAGCCCCTCACAGCGGGCGGGAGGCGGGTGGGCAAGCCGCCGGCGGTGCGCTACCGGCGCGGGGGGCGCATGCGCGGCTGGCGGGGCCGGGCCGCGGAGGGGGGGGGGGGGCAGGAGCGCGGCGGCGGCGGGCGGGCGGCCGCTGGCGGCGGGATGCGATGACATCACCGCGGCGGGACGCGCGCGGGCGGGACGGCGCGGCGCGGCGGAGAGCGTGAGTGGCCGCTCCGCGCGCCCCGGCGCGGGGGAGGGGCGCGGCGGCGGGGCAGGGCGGTGCGGGCGCGGCGGCGGGGCAAGATGGCGGCGGGCCAGCCCTCCCCCTCCTCCGCCCTGAGGAGACCCCGAGGGGGGGGCTGCGGGGCCTCGGCCTGCCCGGCCCTGCTCCGCCGTGGCAGAGAGCGGGGCTGGCGGGTGCGGGTTAGGCCTTGCCGTGACGGGGAGCTTGGCCCTGCCCCAGTGAGCGTTCCCCTGTCGGTGCCGCACGGGCCCGCAGTCTGTGAGGAAACTTGGAGCTGCGCGGTCTGAGGGGGGGTCCGCACCTCGGACACCTCGTTGTTACTTGGAGGCCACCTGCGGGAATGTGGCGGTGAAGCTGTGTGTGCGGCAGGGAGAGCAGGCATGCTGAGAAACCCCCCGGAACCTAAAACCACCAGGAGGTGTAAAAGCATTTGCATTTGGGAAACTGCTAATGATGATCCTGTCTCAAACCCGTGGTCTTGCTTTCCTTGTCAGGTTGGAAATCATGGTCAGAAGAGCTGACAGGACAGGAGGTTTTGTAGTGCACTCAGGGGCTGCCTTCTCTACATGTTCTTCTAAATGCAAATTTCTATTTCTCATTTCTAAATTACTGCCAGATCCACTGCGGTGCCGGGGAAACGCTTGGGCCCTCAGGTGTTTTCCCTCAAATTAATATGGAAATACTTGGGTCCTCAGGTTTTTTCCCTCAGATTATTAGAGAAATACTTGGGCCCTCAGACATTTTCCTTCAAATTCTTCGGGAAGTGCTTGGGCTCTCAGGGGTTTTTTCCTCAAATAAATGTATTGATTTGATGAGCTTTTATTGCACCTTGATTATAACCACGTCAGTGCAGGGAGCCAAAGCAGTTTTCTAAGATACCTCGGTGTTCGAAGGCTCTTCAGGGCAGGCCTATGCTGATGCTTGAAGCAGTGCTCGAATACAGCCTTTGTTTTCAAGCAGGTGCAGTGTTGAAGTTTTCACAAGGTCAGTTGGTTGTCTTAAGGCATAGAAGCAAGTGCAAATCTTAATGACTGCCTGTTTGCTGACTGTGTAGGTTTTGGCTAGTTTTAGAAAAATCAGCGATGTATGAGGATTAAAAGGTGTAATATGAGAACAAGTGAACAGCCCACTTAAAGCGGTGTCGTTAATGATAAAGACCCACAAAATATGATTTTGGGTCTGGTTAATCTTGTTCAGTTACTTAATTTCTGATAACTGAGAAGTGTCTTTAATTTCTGGTTAGTGTCCAGTTCTTCAGAAGGATAAGAACTGGTGCAGGAGAGTTTGCACTATAACCAGTAGTTGACTGGAATTTATCTCAACCTTGTAGCCAAGGGTTTAGTTTTCTTTCAGAATTATTATCCCTTTTCTGGGAATTCTTGATAACCCTATAAATATTTAGTCCCATGCACTTCTGCATTTGTGGCAATGGTTCTCTAGTTCCGAACTGGATAAAACTACTCACTTTCTCAGAGCTGACTTCTACAGGAACCCTCGCATCTTTTTTAATTGAGAACAGAAGTTTTCCATTTCATTTTGCTTCACCTCTACTTATCTGATACTGATTTCTTAATGTGTCTATGATTCATTTTTCTTTTTGAACTAATAACCAACTTGCCCAGTCCTCTATCACAGGATAGATTGTTCCGCTTGCCTTTCACTGTTCTAGAGCTGCCCATGCAATGATTTGTTTAAAAGTTTTAATGTCCTTTGGACAGTTTACTGGCTTACTACATACACATTTACATTTTTCTGTAGACCTCATAGCAGCCTTCTAGTACCTGAAGGGTGCCTATAAGGATGCTGGGGAGGGCCTCTTCATTAGGGACTGTAGTGACAGGACAAGGGGTAACGGGTTAAAACTTAAACAGGGGAAGTTTAGATTGGATATAAGGAGGAAATTCTTTCCTGTAAGGGCGGTGAGGCACTGGAATCGGTTGCCCAGGGAGGTTGTGAGTGCTCCATCCCTGGCAGTGTTCAAGGCCAGGTTGGACAGAGCCTTGGGTGGGATGGTTTAGTGTGAGGTGTCCCTGCCCATGGCAGGGGGGTTGGAAGTGGATGATCTTGAGGTCCTTTCCAACCCTAACTATTCTATGATTTTCTCATTCTGTTTTCTTCTTGGGCTCTTGGCTACTTTTGATAAGGAGCTCTGAAAGCACTTTACAAATACAGTTATCTTCTGATAACCTTACTTTGTTCATCTGATGTCTGTGACATAAATGCTGCTTAAAAGCATTTTAGAAGTGGTTTAAGTGAAAATAATTGATTGCATTTGTTTTGACACAGGTATGAAAACTCAATGGGGTCGTCCAAAAATGTAATAAATGAGCCTGTTGATGTGGAGGAAGGCTATAATATGATGGTAAGACAAAAATCCGCTAGTTAAGGCTAAACGAATTTCTAGTCACTCCTTTTGCCTAACAGATAATTGTATGAAGACCCTTTGAAGAAGGTAATTTCTTTAGATAGGTGAGTAGCAGATATTAGTTTTTCAGGTTGAGGAAGTGGTCAAAATCCTATGTATCAGCATCACTCATATGAAGGAGTGTATTAAAGCTTGCTCTTGTCAAATGAAAAGACATATGTTGATACCCACTATGGTCTTTGGCATGGTAGTTTATGCTTCTCTGAGTCTGTGTACTTCATTACTGCTGACTGTCCTGTGAAGATTTACTTTAAGGGGTTGAGGTTTTCTTTTGACTGCTGTCTAAGTTATGGAGACTAGAACTTTCAGGCTCTAGTTTCATGATACAAAGTACTTGTAAATGTCATGTTGAGATAGTTCTGCTTTCCTTATGAGCCTTTCTGGTTTGTAAGAAAACAAAAAGTAATTTGAAAAGTCAGTTTGGTGTGGACTAATGCAAAGTTTTACATTTATGTGGGAGTAATGATCTCCAGAATTAAGGGCGGAAAACGGCATCTTGGCAGCAGCTGTTCATAAAGGAACCTTGGGATTACAAAAGGTCATATGTGCAACAAAAGAAATTTTGCTTTTATATTAAGAAGAGTTGGGTCTGCTCTGACCAGGGGAATGTGGGCTTAAGGACTAGACTTGCAGAGGTCTCTTTCAGGCTTTGTTATTCTGTCACTGTGTAAGTCATGCTAGCTTATATGTGATACATCATGATACATGTTATTGTTGTATCATAAGTGATGGTAATACCATGTTGCAAAAAAAGTCCCCGTGCATGATTTTGAGATTATTAGATGGAAGTATCATCTTTAAGATGTGAATAGCCTGTCCGCAGTGTTCTGCATTGCTAAAGTCTTCACTGAAGTATTTGTATTTGCTTTTGGATGTTGTATTTCAAAGACAGATGGGAATCAGTTGGAGACAATCTGGAAGAGAAAACTGTAAGTGCTCGGATTCAGAAAACTTGAAATCTGAGCCATGGGAAACATGAGAAAAAAGATTGAAGGAATAGGGATAGTAAGCCTGGAAGATAGGAAAGCCAGTGAAGGGTGCAGTAGAATATAACAACTTGAAAAATACCAAATTAAAAAGACTGAATGATTTTCAAGTCCTCTGTGTATGGCAAGACTGCGTGGGCTTATGCTGTAGGAAAGCCATAGTTAAGTATTACATAGATTGTGCCAAGTGAACACTGGCTGCTGGGGGAGGATTTGAAAGAAAATATGCAATACATAGGGAAAGATTTGTTTATTTGCTTATTTCATTTTTAGCAGTTGGGAATGCCATAGATCAGTTTTATTCCCAGCTGAGGTGTTTGGGTCTGTTTTGAGAATGCAAGAATAAATTGATGCAAAATGCAGCCTGAACATTCTTCTTTTGGTTTCAGACAGACACATTTCAGGGGCGATTAATTTAAAATGATTTGACTGCGTTCTCAAGTCAGCCACCACAAGTATTTACGCTGGGAGTCTATACTGTAGTTTAAAGGGGTTTTAAACAGTTATGTTACATTCGTGGATGTTTACGTCTTAGATTGATGATGGAAAGTGTATCATTAAGCAACAAGTGATTAAAAACCCAAACCAAACTTGATGCAGCAGAAATGGTTGCTCTTACTAAAAATTCCTATTGAAATAGGCGATTAATTATATAGAATTAGGATAGACCAGAACCAGTGTATCAGAAGTCCTGTTTTTTTACGTGCCTTCCTTAGGTTCCTTTGGGCCAAAAAAGACATAATTTGCTTTATTTATTTCATCAGGTTTTCCAAAAGTTCGCTTACATAGCAGTGCTGGTTTTAACTTTGTTTTCCTTGTATTACATGGTGATATCTCAAGGTAGGTCTGTGGAGCACTAGATGGCACACTGCGGCTTTGAAACACACAATTGAGGACATCTGGAGGAGAGAAACCCAAGTTAAACACTGCTAGATAAGCACTGAAGTAAAAGCAGTTTCTCATGTGTGTTTCTCATTTGCATTTCCTCTCACCTTAATGGAGTATAGCCACTGCTCTGCTATATTCATTTTTCCTTTACTTTTTTTTCTAAAGATGTATTATGAAAGAAAGTGGTTGGAGGCTTGAGTCACATGATGGCAAAAATAAAAAGAGGAAAAAGGCATGTTCTGATTAGTGCTATAGGAAATCAGTCTGTTGGTGCCTAAAATAATATTTAGATGTATGTAACTTCTTTGGGGTTGAGGTTGTCAGTGTTTAAAGAGAACTTGGTCAGCAGTTTTGTGCTATCATGGTGCATGAATTTAACATTACAGTATATAGTTTGGCTTTGTTTCAGATTATTTTCAGAGGAATAACTTGATACGCTGTCGAAGGGGTAAGATTTTATCTAATTGACATCTGTCAGTGGATACAAGTTATCTCATAATATATTTGATTTCAGATGTCTTTTGATGGTGTATTTTGCAAGTGCAAAGAAGCATGTTCATTAGATAAATGAAATTCATCCTCAGTGCCTCGCTGTTTTTGAACAGCTGCAGCTTTCTAGTAGTGACAGCTAACTTTGGTAGGCAGAAAATACTTTTTAGGTTCTTGTCTTCTCTGAAAGCCAGGTGGGGTTTTTATGCATATTTCAGACAGTTCTGATAAATCTCGTGCCTTTCTCCAGGCTCTCCCAGTCAGCCAACACACGTATTTTGGTCTCTTGCAGCTTTTATCTTAAATAATTAGTTTAACACAAGGTATTGAAAACATCTGAGATGTGTACTGTGATGTTCCCAATGAAGCAGCATTGATAATCAGTTAAATGAAGCTTGCAAATACGTGGTGCAGACATACTCGTAATGAGGGCTGGGTAGTAACTGTCATATCATGTTGAGGAGTCAATTTGCTTATTGTGCAGAAAAATGTTTGTGAAAATTAATATGTACACCTGGCTTAAATATTTGAGGAATACTCGGTACCTGCACAGCCCAGTTTGAAGGGTTTAACCACATATTGGGTGAAATTAATATATATAACCAAAAACTTCTATATATACTTTTCTCATCCTTGTCTTTCTTGTTTTCAGGCTTCTTTCCAACGCTCTAATAGCCACGACAAAGTGAGAAAAATAGTTGCAGAAGAGGGACGTACAGCAAGGAACCTAATTGCATGGAGTGTTCCACTGGAAAACAAAGAAGATGATGGTATGTATTAACAGTTTTATGCAAGATTTATCCACTTCCATCCCTTTGTCCACTGGAGTTGCTCACCTGGAAGCATGTTTCTTACATAGGATTTCTCTATTAAAAATTTTATAATCTCTATTATAATTTTAAAGCTTTTTTCCAAATCCACCCTGCACTTGACAGGTCACTTTATAAAACCTTCACAATGACAGATTAAAAACTGGTTTCATTTTGTCTTTAAACATCTAGGTCTGCTCTCTTTTGCTGATACTATCGAGATAGTTGTGCAATACAATGATGTTGTCTTAATCTCATCTCTTGTAATTTAGGAATTCAGAAATGCAGGGGTAGAATAATCGAACAAGTTGTTCTCTACAGTCTAAAACAAGTTTAGAGGTTTCTTTTGGTATCACTCCAGTCTTCAGTAAACATCTGTGAAGAACCTTTAAGGAAAGGGATATGTGGGGACAGTTTTCCATAATGCAAGTCCTCAGAACAGTTTTGTTACTGTGGTAATAGTCTCTTGTGGTATGATGACTTCAGGAGCCAGGAATTGACTTTATGCTGCTCAAGCTGTTCCAGATGTCAGAATGCTGCTTTTGAGAACTTCATCTCAAGTATTTTTGTAGCTCACACGTCCTGTGCAGGTGCTGCTGCTTTTGGGGCTTAGGCAGGAGTGTCTAAAAGGAAATGTTTTTTGCTGTGAAGGTGGTTGAACACTGGGACAAGTTTCCTAGAGAAACTGGGGGCAGTCTTCGTCCTTGGAGATGCTCAAAGCCTGACTGGACATGGTCCTGGGCAGCCTGCTCTAGCTGACCCTGTGTTTAGCAGGGAGGTCAGACTAGCTGGTCTCTAGAGGTTCCTTCCAACCTCAGCTGTTCTGTGATTCTGCCAGTGGAAAAGATATTTGTATAAAAAGTAATATCTAAGTTATAAGATAATTAACCCTGTGTCTGAAGCAAACTGACACAAAGTTTAAGCTGTCTTTGGCTTGCTTTATACATTAAGGTGTATTTGTGATTTTTTTTTTTTTTTTTTTCTTTTCAAAGCTGGAAAGTTTAAAGTACAGAAAATAATGAGTTGCTGAAAACCCGTGTAGATGTTTGTGGACATTTCCATAGGTTTCATTAAGGAAATTGCATTCAGTTCAGAAGGCGTAGCTGTACCTCTTTTGAACAGTAACAACAGAATGACACTTAACTTAGTTTGTCAGCTAAGCATCCTAAACATTTGCGAACTTTGGCTTCAGGTTCTGACCCTTTTACTTCAGCATTGTCCCAGTTATCTTAGTAGATTTTTTATAGCAACATTTTTAGTACTATTATCTGGTCAGCAGAAAAACATGCACTCTGAATCTTTGCTAGCTACATGGACAAGGAGAAAATGGAAATGATTTAAGACTTGAGCATAATGTGACCACGTAGAATGCATAGCTTCCGGATGCATCGTATGTAACAGCTACTCAGTTTGTTGTCATGGCTATATATTTTCTTCAGGTGGCCCAGTTCTTTGTTCTTGTGGAAGCTTCATTTCTGTCTGCCTCCAGAAGATGCATTTGTTTATTTGCTGGTCTCACATCTGTCTGTGTTCCTGAATATGTTAAATCCAGTAATACTATTGGACTAGACCCGTGTCGTTTAAGCAGAATAGAATTAGGAGCCCCAACTATTTCTGGGTTCTGAATTACACTTTTTGGGGAAGGAGATAATAGCTGTATATGCAGAAGGAACATGGAGTATATTTCTGCCAGGTTTTAGCTACCTGTGAGTTGATTCGGTTTCTGTTTAATACTAACCTGCTTGTCATATTCTTTTAGAAACTTCCAAGTAGGACTTTTTTTTTAAAACTGAGTGTTTGTCAGTTGTAGATGAATGTTTGCTCTGACATTTTCTTCCAAAATATAATGAACATAGAAGTATGTTCATTTCCTTCTTTTAGTTGTAGCAGTACCATGGCAATTTTTAAACTTCGTCACTGGTGCATTCTTTTTAAAATCCCTTCATTAAATCATAGGCTGACGATTTTGCACAATACAAAGGATTGGCTGGTAATTGCCTGATGGAAAATTTCCCTGTGGAAAGGAGCTTGTGGCTAATCAAAGTCTGGCAGAGCCAAATCCTTTATCTCTTGACCCTTGTCTTGGCATACAGGGTATGTATATTGATGTCAGTGAGCTCTGATTCATTTTATGCTGATCTTTCAATATGGATTTTGTCCCTGAGGAATGATACAGCGATATTATGAATTAGAACAGTTCCAACTTGAGGGGTTGTGTAAATCAGGCCAAAAGTTCAGGTTGCCTGGAGCCAATCCTGCAGCTCTTCTGTACAGAGCAGAATTTAGTCTTTGGGCAGTTTCTTCTGCCCGTAATGTTCTGAGGCATTCATTGCTTTGGCAGTAACAGGCTGTGAATTAACATTTCCTATTAGATGCTGTTCTTCATTAGGAGATTTATTTTTTCCCCTGCAGAAATAGTGAGGGTGTGGACATTAGCTATTGCTGGTGGTAATGTTATAGAGGGTTGACAAATTAAAAAACAAATGGGATTGGCTTTTTCAGTTTGTATCCTTTGTTTTTCTATGTCCTTCAAAAATGGTGGGCTTTGTGTGCTTGTTTCCTTCTTACCCATTCAGCTGTTCCTCTGAAAGTGTGTGTATTTTATATAGAGGACATGGGTAAAAGATCAATAATGAAAATAATTATAATCAAACCCATATCATTACTTAACAGAAAAATATATAGGTCCTGTCAATAAGAAATACTGCCTTAGAAAGGAGAGAGATTTCTGGAATGGTGGGTGGCACTTCTGTTTTGGAGCAGCATGCACCCTTGTTGTGTCAGATCTGAAATTCTAGTTATGAATACAGATCAATGACATGAGAAAATCCAAAATGTGGTAACTGTTAACACATTCCAACTATTGAAATGGAAATCCTCCTTCACAGAATTCAGTAACATGCAGCAGATTTGCTTGGGTAACTAATGAACAGTGCAGTTGACTTTGAGTCTTAGGAGGCAAGTCTTACAACTGTGAAAAATTCACTGGTCTGATATTCTGTCTCCAGAATTAAATTTGCGTTCCAGACCTGGGGCCACCGATCACTTGATGCAGTCACTTGGATCTTGCCCACCTTGCAAACAGGTGGATTTCAGTTTTTTTTTTCTTTGTGATTATTTTCTATGCCTAGCACGGAATTTGAGGCACTGCGTGCAAATAAGCACTACCCACAGATTTTATCACAAAATCTTAAGATACAATACTAGCAACGGCTCAAACATTGCAGAGGCTTGACATTAAGTGTTAGTACAAGGTAAAGGTACCTTCAGAACTTTGAATGTGTGAAAAAACTGGAAAATCTTATATTTGTAACTGTTCCCTTCTTAATCCCTATTTGTTTAAAATCATTTGGGCTCTCGCTATACAGAATTCATTTGTAAATTAAGCATTTCAGGGTAAGGAAACATATTTTGTTGGGAGGGGCATGTGACACTTCGGGGAACCTGCAGTATAATCCGCTGCTTTAGCAAGAGCCTGATGGACTCACTAGGTTAATGAGTAGTAATTTTCATCATCTTTTGCAGTAGGTGATGAAAGTCATGAAACTTGGCTCTCTTTGGCCACGTAAGAAAGTTGTAATTGTCATGTCTGAAAACATGGTGTGTCGGACCTAGCAGCACTGGATCTGATTAGAACTGGCAGGATACAACATGAAGGGAAGGGCATTCTTTAAAGCTCGTAAATTTCAAACCTTGAATTTCACCACAGTGAATGGGGATCCAGTCTGGTGCTGGTAGGTGAATACAGGCCGTTATATTCTGGATGAGACAGTGACAGTGATTTGGAAAAGTAATTCTGTGCAAAATATATTGCAATTCAGTCAGGAGGTGGAAGAATGTGGGGAATTCTGGTTAATATCCATGCTTGAAAGCAGTCATTTCTCCATATCCTTAGCATTGTCTGGTTAGAAAAACAGAGTCTACTACCTCTGTACAAACCTTTAGAAAGATATGGTTTATAATAATAGAAACTTCAATATGCTTCCTTAATTAAGAGGTCATAAATAATCAGTCTCATCTGCTTTCTTCAGGCAGATGCCTCTGTCTTACTTTAAATGAGGTTCAGGCAACCAGGTCTTATCCAGTCCTTGATTTTGTTAAAATATTTCTTAAGATGGACAACTGCACCAGCTGGGCTGGCAAGATAGCTTCTGGAGTGGTTGTATAAAGATAGCTGGTCTGGTTGTAGGCAGCAGTGCTGCTGTAATGTATCTGACTGTCTCACAGGCTTTATAGATCACGTGGAAGAAGAGAGGTGACAGAGTGGGTCTCTCACACTGTGTATAAGGACTGGAGGAAAACAAGAGAAAGCTTACCCCAGTTGTTTCCCCAGACTCACTCAAGGAGAAGAAAAGAAATGTAATTGAAAATTGCTGTCAGTCCTGCTGAAACAACAAACGTGGTTGATGGCTGCCACAGTGAGAACAGAAACAGGGGCTGCTCTGAATTACTAAATTTAAAGGCATTTCTCCCATATCAGTTCAACTATCCAACAGAGATGAGAGGGGTGATTTTTGAGATTGCTGCTATAAAAAGTAGCTTTTGAAAACAGTTTATCAGGGTGGATTGTTTTTTTTTGGAGATACTAGCCTCCTTAGCTTTTTGTGACAGGAAGTCTTCACAAATCAGAAACCCTGTGTGCTTCATATTTAATTCTCAGACAGAGAGGAAATGGACTTCTAGTGTAAAATACAACTGTAGCTCCCTGAATGCTGCAGAATTTTGCTACTTTATATATTTCACATTGGCAACTTAATAGGTAATGAGGTAATCATCTTTGGTCTCTATTGTTCTTTCATTCAAATTCAGGAAATTCCTACCACGTAGTGCCCTTCATCTGTCACCGAGCTCCTCCACATCTTATAGGAGCGCTCGTATTGTATAGTTACCTACCAGTAGTCACTACACATACACATAACCATTGAGGAGTGCTGTTGCCTTGTCACTAGTTGTAAATATAGAAGGATAAAAGCAGAAAGGAAGATTTCTTCCAATAGGCAGGGGCACTTGCTAGGAGAAAAAGAATAATGAAGCTTGGAAATATGGCTGCTGCTGAAATACAAAGCTTCCTGGCAAATACACCTACAAAAATTGGTGCTTGCCACACACTGTTTGCTTCCAAGTTTGCAAAACTGGCTGTCTGCGTAAGTTTTGTTTTCTCTGAATGTCTGCTTTATGTAGGAAGTGCCTGAAAACTTTCTTTTGTCTTCACAAGGGACTTGTTCAGACATTTCCCAGTTCTTACATGATACGTTAGTATTGGGGGTTTGTAGAATCTAAAGAGACTACAACTTTTTTGTGTGTTCATCTGCCCTTTTTTAACGTAGCCATCTTTCCTTGTAAGCCTTTTTACTGTGCAAGTTGTGAGTGCTGTTGCATTCCAGACCTCATCTTTGCAGAATCTAAATCATGTCAGAAGAGAGACTTTGGTGACTGAAATTTTTCTGTTATCCGAAATCTGACATGGAACTGATCCATAGTTAAAGCTTTTTAGTGAATAGGAAGTTTATATACACTCAGTAGCTGCATCAGTTTTTTCCCCTGGATGCTGCTAAATTGAGTTCAATATATTAATTTGTACCTGTTGTTTTGGCTAATGCAGCATTTCAGAAATGAATTACCAAGCAAATAAGTTTTAATTTGTTTTCAAATTAAAAGCCTTGTTCCCTGGAATAGCCAGTGATGCAAACCAGCTGTACAAACCAGCTGTACCACTGCTTGATTAAGGCAGGTTTACAGCTGCTTTACATAACCAGAGCAGTGTAAAACAGCTGGATTGTGTTAGGGAATTTGGCCTGAGAACTGTTAAAAACTCAACTGGACAATTCTGAAATTCAAGAATGATCTCCATGGTCTAGGAAGGAACCATATTCAAGTAATGCATTTATTTGCTTGGGCTTCATCCAGCTAAATAATCTTGAAACCTTTACTTAGATACAATCTGTGCTAGAGTGCTCTTGCTATAGTTAGTATTTTGTCTTAACCCGCTTACATATTTGGTAATTAGATCCTGTGATTTTCATGTGCAGGTTATATACTAAGCTGGAGGATTGAAACTTAGAATAAAAAATTGCATATGTAATTATATATATAAAATTATATATAATTTTAATATATTATAAATGTTATATATATATATATAAAAAAATATATATAAAATTACCCCTGAGCAAATCTCAAGATTAAATGCAGACATGTCAGGTAGGTCTAGGTAACACAAATTTATCTATGCAAAGATAACTCTTAATCACTTAAGAAATTGCCACCATGACAACACTGAGACCTGACATCATCCTTTCTGACTGTGGGAATTTCAACTCCTTTTGGAAGCACAGTTGCCGAAGTCGCTTCATACAAGCAGTGGAGGGAGACAGGTACATTTGAGAAGACATTTCAGATCTTAAGGGGACTGACTCATGCTCAGTGAATGTTTTTCTCTCTTTGGCTACCTAAATGTAAGTGAACTAAATCCATTCCCAAGTTCTGTTTTTCCCCATTTTCAAAGCCATTCAAGAGCAGGCTTTTTTTTAAATCTATGTAGACAACTTGTATCATATTTGACATGTAGACTATAATGATACAGTTTTCAGAGGCACTGAGCACTTAAAGGCAAGTTTTCTTTCTTTAATGAAGTTTTGCCTTTCTTTGTAATTCTGTTAATTTTCTGTGTGTTTTCTGGCATTTTCCAGAAATTTCTGGAAACATTCTGAACTGTGACATATATTTGGAATATATAATTTTACAAACCTCTTAAGTCATAAATTGTGCTCATATCAGTACATCGCAGGGTGAGGTCTGTGCAGTTTAGAATGCTCTATCCAGTTACAGTCGTTTTTGTTGATCCAAACAATTGTTTCTCCCACAGGAAAATCGAAATGGCAAGCTGGTGGGAAGACAAAGAGGGTGACTCAAGGCACACACAAGGCTGCAAAACAGGTATCTGCTCATTTGGAGTGAGATTTACTGCCTAAAAATGTTTTGTGATATCATTGATACATTATTGGCTAAATAATACATACATAAAGTTGTGCATACATTGTATTTTTAAAACATGCAAGTTTCAAAGTCAAGTGTTCAGAAGTTAAAAAATGCCAGAAATAAGGTTATCTTCCTCGGCCTTTACTTATGGCACTTCCTAACCTCTGGATGTGTGTCTGTTTTCTGTTGTGGGAGAGAATTTCAAGTTCAGTAAGGACAGTGTCGTGGGGCCAAGTGTTTATTTGATATTTTCATCTAAATAGACATGCTTCAGAATCCTAGGGAATACCTTGTGCTGAGGATGAACAGTCAGTCTTTTACGGAGACATATCCCCATATGGGTGACTAAGCTGGACACACAGCATCAACAGATACATAACACTGAGGTGGCATAACATTACTTCCAAGTAGGCACATAGTGATTCTTGTCTGTGCCAGCATTTGTGAAGGCAGTTGAATGTTCTCCCTCTGCTCCCATCATATTTAGCATATTGGCAGTCCTCTGCATCTGTGCAGCAAAGCAGTACTAGATCAGTCTGTCTGCATATTAACACTAAAAATTGGAACAGATTTGTTGTAGGTAAAGCTGTTAAATTATAACTTAATCCAGCATGAGGACGTTTTCAGTCTGGGTATAAGTAGGAGCAACTTGATTCATTGTCACAGCACTTGCATTGGGTTGAATTGAGCTTGCAATGTTAACAATATGGTGAGTGGAAATCTTAGTACAAGTAGTTGTCTACAGTGTGAAAGCTTCCTTTTGTAACTCATTGGATACTTGCTGGCATCTCCTTTGCAGGGCAGCCACAACATGTCAAGCAAAGGGCTGGCCACATCAGCATTTTCCTAGTGTTAATGCTCCTATAGTGGAATGAGGGATTAAAAACAATAGTCATATGTAATGTCTTCGTAATAGAATTTTACTGTGATGGAATATTGCTGGTGTGATTATTAGTAAAATGTTATTTTCATATCTGGATGCACATACTTGTCAGAATAAGTAATGCAGAATATGTAATTAGAAAATGTAGCTTTCCAGTGTGCTAAGAGGCAGAATATCTTGTACTATTGTACAGTGTGAATGTTGGGTTATGGGTTATGTCAAAAAACCAAATCTAGTTCTACACAGCTGCTGCCTGTATTTAAGATCAGAAAGTGTGTTTTGAAACCTCAGGCCAGTGGGTGATGTAGTCTTCTTCAGTGAAAAACTTCTGGTTGACAAAAATCTGAGTATGTTGAAAAAAATGTGTGTTGCACAGAAACCCAACCCCTTCCCTGCTTGTGTTTGTTGTTTTCCATTTTATCTTGTTTCTCAGAGCACTACTGTAGACTGTAAATTAACAGCAGCAGCAGCTGGAGATAAAAACTTTGACAAAAGCCCAACAAAAACAAGACAGCCTCGAAAAGTTGATCTGCGAGCTCGATACTGGGCATTTCTGTTTGACAACCTCAGACGGGCAGTTGATGAAATCTATGTTACATGTGAATCGGATCAGAGTGTAGTAGAATGCAAGGTAAGTCTTCAGCTGTTCTTTGCCTGGTGTCACATGGCTCTTACGGTGCTTTTTTATACTTTACAAAAATCCGAACCAGGAATTTGAGCTTCAGAAATGTATTATTTTGTGATTTGTACTTAGCAAAAGCTTGTAAATAGGAAAAGAGATGGCATATTTGTTCTAATTTAAGAGGATACTTTCAGCTTGGGCAGTGACTAATTTTTGAAGTGTATAAAACGTACATAATGTTACCAGATCTCAGTATTTTTATGAAATCAGGTTCTGCTTATTGAGTTCTGATTCTGTTATTTTTCTGACTAAACATTTATTTTTCCCATGATGTTCTTTACTGTAGGTGGCACTGTTGTGATTCAGCCTTTTTCACATTCGTTTGCTGCATTTTAGGTGGCTTTACTATACATTGCTCCCTTTTTGCAGGGACAGTTTTCATTCTTCTAATTCTCTCTGTATTGTTAAGAAAGTGTTTGGTGGTTGAGCATGAACAGTGTCTGATTGGGATGTCACTGTAAGGTGTGCTGGCTTTGAATAACCCGTGTTTGTAATAGCTGCTGCGTCTCTTAGGTTTTATGATGATTTTATAGTAGATCTGTAGAAAGACCAATGTCACTGAATCAAACTCCATTTCTAAAAAATGAGTGATTTGATCACAATTAAGAGAAGACAGAAGAATATGTTCAAAAAGCAGTGTGAAATACATGACTTGTTTTCATCTTAAACATGGCTGAAAATTCAACACATTCTGGAAATGATTATCTAATCACTGTAAAAAATTACGTATATCAATTTAAGTCAACTTTTTTCTTATCATATGCATCTCCTTCTCTGCTGTAATCAGACACGGCCAAATAGACTTTGAGATTAGCATACAAATACAGTTCATTGAAAGCAGGTTTGAGAACTGAACAGTAGCTAGAGGCTTCCAAACTGCTGGTTGGTCTAACACAATCTAGCATTCTGTTCCTGAACTGTCTTCCTGCTCAGGAAACCTCTCCAGAGAGATTTTCAGTTTAAGAAAATCAGTCAGCCTTGTGTTGTAATTAGATTAGCATTTTAAACTCTGGTGGCTGGAAGAACAGAGGTGTATTTGTACCATTGTCACATATTTTTGGCCTTAGATACCATTCAGTATTTTAATCGTGCTACTTGATCTGTTCTCGGATGGAGATACTGCATAGCCTAAGTGGAAGTCATCATTTTAGAACATGTTTGACAATGATGGATGTAGCTGTGTGTATCACCTTACTTGTTTGCAAAACAGAGGTGGAGAAAACACAAAATGAGTAAGCAGAGGAGTCCAGTGACATGTGTTATAAAACTTCTGTAACATTCATGTTGCTTTTACCTTTTAAAAGATCTCAGCACAAAAAAGTGCCTTACCTGAGTAGCTGGAATGTGCATTTGTGCTGTGGTCTTCTTTGGGTGAGATTTTTATCTTAAAAGGTACTGTTACATGAAGATTATTACACTTTTGATAAATTACTAAACTTCCTGTCAATCTATAAAGTATAAAGCTATTGTATCGTCAAATTATTTTTACTATTGATGTTTCACTTCTGATTGTCATTCTTTATTTTGGGGTGGTTGTTGTTGACAGGTACAGTCTGGTTTCTACCAAAGGTGAAGTTGTCAGTGTGTTCTATCAAATCACAGCAGAGTATCTTAACTGCTGTCTTTGAAGTGAGTGCTTTACATAACTCTTAATAGAAAGGCATATAACATTTGTGGGTACTACATACAAAGGCTTCAGCCTAGGGAGTGACCAACCTTGTCATTAACATGGAGGTATGTTTTAGTTTTGGATGGGATATTAGTGATAATGAACAACAGATCCTTGTGGAAACTGCAAGTCTTCCTCATTCTGATCCTGAAAAGCCAGTGCTTGCTGTTGTCCATCAGCTGAAATACCTCATTTCAGTGCAGCTTTCATATTATGGAATATACAGAAAGTGCTTACTGTGGTACCTCAACCTTTTAGTTGACAAATTAGAATAATGATCTAGTCTCGGAGTTCATTTTGCAAATGGGATTTATTAAGAAGCAATCACGTGATGTTGTTCCAAGAGTTCATATAGCTTAGTAGAAGGTCTATGTCCTACTGTAAAAACAGTTTAACTCAGTCTCTAGTTTAATCATTACAATTCGGCCATATGCGACTCAGTTTGGGTAAATAATCAGCATGTGCTCATCTAAAACACTTAATTGTTTTGGTGCCTTGGTTTTGGTACCATTGCTGCCATGTTACTCCCAGGCACCAAGTTTCATGCATTGTATTGACTGTTCTGATTGTGTCTGGTCAGACCTTGCAAGATCCCTGGTCATGCATTTTGCTTGCTATTTGAAAAAGTTAAAGCAATGAACAGAACCTAGATTCCCTTTTTGTGTCAGCTTGGGTGTCCAGTGTTGAAGGAAAGATGTGTGTATCACGGTTATTCCAGGGGCAGCTCCAACCAGTTGGATGTGCATGACTGGGAGGATGCAAAGTGCTTTAATGCCTCTAATTGAAGCATATGTAAGTGATGGCGTAGTATCAGGCATTATATGAATTCTGTGCAGTCTGATGAGGTATCTCCCTCACTCTACTATTGTTGGTAGACTCCGATAATGTAGCTATGGCACGGCAAAATATGTAAAGCTTCATTGGCAGGAAAAGGATGTCTGTTGTGTATAATGCTTTTATTAGAATTTTGGACTTAGACGGCCAGGTTTAACGCAGTCGTACCATGAGTCTTGTTGGTCCCATGTAGCCATGAGTTTCTGTCATCCTTACCATAACTTTTAGTATCAGTGGACCAATTTAACATAGTCATGACAGATATCATGAGAGTAGGTGGCTAGCTTGGAAGAAGACATGCTGTTAAGTTTTGCATTGCAGAATTTTTGGATTGGATATAAGGAGGAAATTCTTTCCTGTTAGGGTGGTGAGGCACTGGAATCGGTTGCCCAGGGAGGTTGTGAGTGCTCCATCCCTGGCAGTGTTCAAGGCCAGGTTGGACGAAGCCTTGGGTGGGATAGTTTAGTGTGAGGTGTCCCTGCCCACGGCAGGGGGATTGGAACTAGATGATCTTGAGGTCCTTTCCAACCCTAACTATTCTATGATTCTATTCTAACTACTCCATGTTCATTGGACACCAGGGAATTCAGAGAGAGAATAAGAGAACATGAATGTGCCAACTGAGGGAAGAGGGATTGTGTGGGAGGTTGGTTTTTGTTTTGTTGGGTGTTTTTATAGTGTTTGTTGAGGTTTTCCCTTGCTCTTTGGGCAGGAGTTTTTCAGCTCATTCTTACACTTTTTCCATTTTTATGTGTTCCAGTACTGGTCTTCTGAATAATTTTAGAATGAAAATTGTGTTCATTACAAATTAAAGCTCATCTACAAATGGGAATGGATTACCTTCACTTTTATGTTCTTTTCTGCAACCTTTTCATACTACTTAGAAAAGTATGTAGTGGTTAAAATGTTTCAAGAGATGCCAACAGACACATTAGCTTGGTTGAAAAGATATATACAGCTATACCTGTAGAACTGGGAGATTTTGATAAATGAGAATTCCATATCGACACATTTACTTTTCTAACTCATTTGGCAGAATATCTTGGTAGGTCTTTTCATGAAGTAGCATTTCTGTTTTTACTGCTGAATGCATGAGGGAAACAATATTAAATAAGGAAGCAGGCTGGCTAAACTGTTAACCTCTCCTTTGCTGGTGCTTAAGTGAGATTTTAGAAAAAATCATAAATCCTTGTTATCAGAAGCTTCCTTAATTTCAAGTTCTTGAGTAGTATCTCCTCAAACTCCTGTTCTGGTCAAATGAGCAAGTGCTGTTCTATTTAAACAGTTGAATAAAGATTGCCTTACAAGAAGACCTGTGTAAAAATCAAATCCAACAACTTCTGGCATTTAAAACCTTCAGATAAACCTGCTATAAAAATGTTGTCTTTTTTCTTAGTTTGTACCTTTTGCTGTCTTGTATTCTTACAAGTTGGTATAGTTTTATTGATCACATTGTCACTGGAGATAATGTTTGATGCTTCCCAAAGCGGAAAGGGCTCTAGTGGCTGGTTGTGGTTGAAACTGCAGACGAAATGGTTGTGGTAAGGGTACAAACAGTGGGAATGTGTGTAAGAGGATCAGTGGTTGTGTTTACTTTCTTTCAGCTTTGGGCACTGCTGAAGTTAGTATTTTGCTATTGATTTGGAATTGAGAACTCTCAAATCATGTATATAGATATATAGATGCAGCTTTGAGATGTTTTGCATGTAAAGGTATACGGAACATGGTTGGAATTATTTCTAAAATTGAGTTCTCAAGTTTAAGCATCATCATTTACTGTACATAGATCAGTTTGCACAGTAGTGATAGAGATTATGTATATTCCGGTAGATTTATCTGTGACCTTCAATGTTTCAAAATGCAAATTGTTTGCATATTCTGTACATTAGTTTGGTTTCTGTGTGTCTAATGTTCATATGAATATTTTATTACCTAGTATTTTCTAGGTTTGGGTGGCGAGCTTAGCCAGAAAAGAAAGAATAATCCCTTTCAGTCTCTCTATTCTAAAAGGAATTAAGCCGCCAGTTATTTGTAGATGGAGGAAGGCAGATTCTGTAGTCAATTTTGGCCAGCGGAATTTTGGTTAATTGAACAGAGAAATGTGTCTTCTGCTGCTTTCTTTTATGGTCTCCAGGTGCCTCAGCAGCTGAGTTTATTTCTATATATGTGTGTGTGTATGTGTGTAAAAAAGAAACAATACACCAACATTTATATAAAACTCTTACTGTTGGAATTTGAGCAGGTAGATCCAGCAGCTAAGGATACAGTAAGCCTAGGAGAATCTCTGACTACGTGAATTGTTGGGGTTTTATCCTCCTACAATGAATTCATGGCTTCAACTGTTCTTCTCTTCAACAAAGCTGAATTTTATTATGTAAAAATGTAGTTCTCTATTCTTTTTAAGGTGCTTTTTAGCATTACTTGATGCTTGTACAAACTTAAGTCTTTCTGCCTAGCATTACTTAGTATATTTCTGGTACTGGTATTTCTGCTTCTTGTTTCCAGAGCTTACAGATACATTCATAGATCAGTCTCCCCTGACCATAGTTCAGTGAAAACAGTTTCATTCTGCTTGAGATTCTTCTTTCCTCTTACGAAATGGAAAATTCAGCAGTGAAGTTCTGTTGCTCTGATTCTCACAGATAGCACAAGATACTCTGAAGAGTAAAGTAAAGCCTTACCCTTAAAATATTCGTCATGTTGCATGATGTTATGATGTGAAAACCAGCTGAAACAACTTTAGTTGAGGCCTTCCGATCTGGGTGATATCTGAGAGAGTATGAATTGATTGAAGGCCTCCCAGAAGGAGAGGGAAACTTACTTCATTAGAGTCTCTTGCTGAGAACATCTTGTGAGGGCTGCTCTTGGTTCTGGGCATGCCAATTCTAATGAACTCAGTCTATGTGTGCAGACTGAGACCTGTGGTCATCCAGGCTGATTACTGGCTTTTAAGACAGCCAGGAAAATAAAACCATTTCTAAATGTGTTGGAGCTGGAGGTAGAAACCCAAGATTTTCCTAATGTCAGTGAAAAGGAAATCAGCAATAATTCAGTATAATGGCCAAGTTGATCAGGACAGGATCTTGATCCTATTTCCGCTGATAAGAACCAGTTGAACTCTGTCCATTTTACTTTTTTTGCAGGAGAAGTTTTGATTTTATTTAAAAGCATCTTCTACTTTTTAAACCTAAATTCTTTTCATTGCTAATAATTTCCCCACTAGAGTCCTCTGTTAAGTGCATTTCTATCAATTTTGTAACTATTTTCAGCAGTAACTTAATATGTTGTACTGATGTCTTCATTCTTTGAACCCCTAGAACATTTCCAGTTAGAATGAGAATTTCAGCATGGAATGAACTCCATTCTGTAGGGTAGAATTGATTTTCTTCTGTAAACCTAAGGTGATTAAGGTGATCATGAGTTTCCCTGAAAGTCTGAGGGGATCGTGTTTGTATTAGACTGTTCACAGTTCTTTTTCTGTGTTTCTCACAGGACAGTCTTCCAGGTCAGTAGGGTTTTATGGAACATGTATTCAAATTGTTTGAGTCAAAACTTGTAAAAAATACGTGTCTTCTGTTGCTGGAATTGGAGATATTTCGGCAGAGAATGTTTATGTCTCTTTCTAAATGAATTGACATTTACATTTTCATTGTTGTCATCTTCTGCAGATGAGTCAACAGTGAAGGACAGGCAGTCTGGATAATCCTATAAATATATACATTTTTTTCTATATATATATATTTATATTTATATACACATACATACATCTAAGAGGCCATGTGTTCCTGCAGCTTTACTACCTAGAGTTTGCTGTTTACTGGCTTCTGCAAAGCTAGGGTGAGATTATTAAACAAAGCACACCAATTGGGAGAATTCTGAATTACAGCTAAATGATTCTGGTTTTCTCCTCTGCATCTGTTTTAGGGTCTTTGTTTGTTTGTGTTAAATACTATCTGCAATGTACTGAAGTTGGTATAATGAGAGTCCTTTAGCTAGAGAAGCTGCTTCCTCTCATCCCTCCCCAAAGATGTAAGAACTGCTTTGGCTGTCGTTTTTATTTAACCTCACCCGAGAGCTGGCTTTAAGTGTTTGTAATTCAATTGCATGAAAAAGGCTACAAGGAGTTTTTGAAAGCAGTTTTGGTGTCAAAGAACTGAAACATCCAGTTAGCTTTAAAAATACAATTCTGAAGAAAGTAAGAAGGAGTTTAGGTTGCCTGCTATAAATGTGCTCCAGTACAATAGAAAATGGAGTGTATTTTGGTAAATAATCAAAAATATGTATAAAGTGTGCATAGTTTGTAAAATAAAGCACATATTTCTAGCCTTAAGAATAATCTGAAGTACAGATGTGGTGACTGAGTTAATTTCTCTGACATGCATTCTACTATTTTGAGTTGTAGTAACCTTAAAATCCTGCACTCTTCCATGCTTCCCTGTTTTCCTCCTCCATGTTTGAGAACAGGAGAATAAGTGGCGAAGATGATATTTCAGTTGTTACAGGATTTCCAAACATAGTAAACTTCTGTTCTTAGGGATTATAATAGCCCTGTCTAGGACCCAAGTCAAGATTGTCCTAATTCAGGAATATAGGATTATTTTGATGTAGCTACTCTGTATATTGGAGATTCTTGCTGATTTCAAAATCATTAATATGATCACACCATTGAAGAGATGAGGAGGTCAACTCTAAGATAAATACATAGAGACCAAAGTAATGAGTGAGAGCTGGAGAAAAGAAGGAAAAGCACAAAAAGAGCTTTTTGATGGACAGGAGTATTGATCAGAGAAATGAACAGTGTGTAGAAAGAAACAGGAGCTGTATTGTGAGTGGGTTTAGGTTTATGTCACTGATTTTCCTTTAAGTGTTGTTTTTTAACAGCATCGCTTTCTTCTTTAGCTTGAACTGGCTCTTTAAAACTCGTATGGGATGGATATGACCTTGAAAAATAATGGGATTTAAAATTGTTTTGACTCTAGTGCGGCCGTAGTCTACCCATAAAGGTTCCCTTTTGTCAGCACCTTCTCAAGTGGTACAAGTTTCCACTGCTTCAGCACCACAGGGTATATCTGCTACACTCAGTACTGTAGGTGAGCTAGAGAGCTGTATTGATGTCCAGGACCCCAGAGCCCTGCACGCCAGTATTGTGTGTCAGGAGGACAAAGGGATGGCGCCAACCATCCTGCTCTACGCGCCAGTAACTAGAATTAATTACAAACCAATCGAATCCGTTGCAGCCAATTGGTAAACTAATTGGTAATTTTAGCTGTACATCTATATGTAGTTATCTGGATGCCTGTAACGACGCTTTCAGAGCCACTTTTGTTCTGCTTCATCCTGCTTGACAAAATGGCCCTCATAGCTTTAGGGAGAAAGATGTGCATCAGTGAATATGGGGCCGCTCCAGCTGCTTGTCTTGTTTGTATTCCCTTGTTCATAAAACATGACTCGGGTTACAGCTGCATGGTTCTGCTCTGATCATTTCTGATAATGTGTAGCTAAACATTCCTTAAAATAGGTTAAGCCATTTACTGTATTTTTATCCTGCACCAGCAAACTTCAGCAATATAACTCATAGTCAGATTTCTTCTTTTTTTTGGTGAGGAATATCCCAGTGGCAGACTTGAAAAGTAAATGATTCAGAATTGAATTTGCTTTCTGTGCTCTTATTGTTAGTAACAGTCAGCACAACTTAGTATGGGCTAACCTAAATGGACATGAATTGAATTAGAAAGCTGAAATTTTATTAGTGAAACGGAAAAAAAAAAAAAAAAAGAACTGGCTAAAATACTTGACTTGTTCGTTTCTTGTAGCAGCCTTTATTTAACAATTATTTGGGTGCTGTAAACCCAACTGCCTGGTAAGAAAGATTTTTGTTAGCTTTTTTATGGAGTATTTCAAAACAAAGAGCAACTTTTGCATCAGCACTGCTGTTCTGTTTGATTTCCCTTGTGTTTGACTTTCTGGTGACTGTTCCCTTAGAACAACCAGCATATGCTTCTTGTCTGTCAGATGTCCTAGTTAAAAAGACACTTATGTGAAAACTGAAGCTGAATTTCAGACTTGCATTTGTGTTAAACAAAATGAATAAACATCCACTGAGTTTATATGGAAAAGCATTTTCATACGTTAGAGGTCATTTTTCTATGAAAGGGATAATTAAATGTAAAGATGAATGGGACATGATTGTAGAAAAATGTGCATTCATTACCTGCAGTGTAGTAGAGTGTTTTCAGTGTTTGAAGTTTTACTGTTAAAATCTGTATTTTACACAGAAGAACCAATACATTTGCATTTGTAATGGTTCCCAAAGTATTTTAAGTAAATAATTATTTGCTTTGATACACCTTTGACATAGTAAAGAGTTTGCAAGACAGCAACACTTTGTCATTTGTGTTTTTCCTTGTACCATAAAATTATGTCTGTATTTTTAACACTGCATGTGAAGCTGATGTAAGTTTTTATAGAAATCAGATTTCATGTGTGGATTATTTTCAGCATGTTGTCATCATAGAGTACAATACACATTTTTCTTGTCTTTGAAAGTTATGGCAGCTTCTGTTTGTGATTGATGGGATCTCAAACTGTCTCCCTTAGAAATGCATTTATGTGCTTCGTTGGGCAATAATCGGCTCTGCTGAGAGGGTGCCTTATGCCACATTCAGTAAATTATTTTTGAGTTTATATGTGGAACATAAGTGATTTCCTAGCTCTTTACATGCTAAAGAATTGCTCCTTTCTCTACCATTGCCAGTAGACAACTGTAGTTTGCTCAGGGAACAAAGCTAAGAGTTTAATTGCTGTGCTTTGCTGTGAACAAATGGCAATAGGCAGTACTGTCCAAGTGAAGACTGCAGGATCCCAGCTTACCTTTGATTTTTTTGTTTCTGCGTGTAATTGGACCTTTCTGTAATGACTGCACATGTACATTTGACCAGACTGATACAGTCAGTAATTTCTGAAAGTTCAGGATATTTTTATCAGAAACAACTCTTTTAGTTTCCTACTGTTCAGCCCCTGGCATTCTGTGTATGAATCTGTCCTGATACAGTGTGAAGTCAGGTTAATTGTGTATGTCTTTCCAAAACAGTTCATTTTGTTAGAGACCAACATGCAGTTCAGAAGATTCTGACTACTCAATTAAGATTTTGCACTGTTTTGGATGAAACTCCAGCATACCCACATCATTTCTCATAGTATATGTTTAATCCTACCCAGGAATGGCAGGATGGACCAGATTGCTCTCAAGATCCCTCCCAGTTGTGTTACTTTATGATAACATGTAAACCATTCAAGCTGTGAATTGTGTTCATGACTACAACTTTCAGTGGTTATTCATGTAAAAATGCAGAAATACTTGGGGATCCCTGTATAGTTGAGAAGTAATTTTTAAAATGGTAGAAAATTGAATGGTTTGTAATGGTCAAGGAGTACGATCTGGGTATTGGAGTTGTAAGGTCTGGAAATGTTCTTACTACATAAGTAAGAATATGAAGTTAGTGACTTGTTTCACTTGTTAAGGTGTGCTAATCAGAGAAGAGAATGTAAACTTTGCAATTTCCCTTGGTTTCTTTCTCAGCAAGTTTATATCAAACATGCTGATTTTATAAACCAAGTGCAATGCTCTGATCTTTCTCTTTTTGCCTCTCAAAATACCACTCTTGGAGTCCTTTCGATCATGAAGTGTTTTATTAGTACAATAGTGCTGCTAATCTCACACGAAAGCAGAATGTCTGTCACTAACCTGTACGTACACAAGCAGGCATCAGGTGAAAATCATGCACACTGGGAAGTCCATAGGCACAGGATATGCTTTGCTGAACTTCAGAGATGTAAAAACCATTTTTTTTTCTAATGCAGGGATCCCAGGATTCTCCAGGAGGAATTCCCTCTGTCTGATGCAGTTGCCTTTGTGTTGCCTTCACAAACACGTTAATCATGACAGTTTAGTCTCCTACAGGTCTTTCAGGTTTTCCAGGCAGCTTTGCTTATTGAATGAGTATGTCCAGTGTATTTTAAAAGAAAACAACTCGGACAAAAAAATTCCTGAAACTGTGGTGCTTCAGAATTATTTTCTTGCCTAATTTTGTTCTTTTGTCCTTAGACATTGGTGCTTGCCCAAATGTTGGAAAATATGCATGTTTTTTGATAGGATAAATGCTTTAATGTTTGTTCACATAAAAATCTGAACTGTCTGTGCTTTTTTGTTTTCAGGGGGTTTCTTTGGTTTTATTCTTTGTGAGAATACTACAGACCAGTAAACTTCCTACTTCATTTTCTGTTTCTTTATTGAGGTGGAAGGATTGGGTTTTTTAAATACTAAGGTTGATGTAATGGTTGCTTTTCAGGAAGTCCTGATGATGCTTGATAACTATGTAAGAGATTTCAAAGCATTGATTGACTGGATACAGCTACAGGAGAAATTAGAAAAAGCCGATGCTCAAAGCAGGTAATTTGATATATAATTTTAATCCACATGCAAATACTGTCTCACGGTAAACTTTATTTTGTTGCAGAGATTCAGCAAATAGAACCAATTTTTGGGTTTGCTTTGGGGTCTCAGGAAGGTTTCATTTTGGACAGAATTTGCATGAGGACACAGGGGGGATGCTATCCTTCCTGGTTGTGTTACCAGTGAACAGCTGTGCTGGAAATGGTAACGGGTTTGGAAGTACAGGATCAGAAAGGTGAAACTGATGATGTCCTTACATTTGCGCCTAGTGCTCGGTTTGTGCCTTGGTGCCCAAGTTTTAGCTTTGAGATATAAATGAGAAGTAAGGTTTTCCTGGTATAGTTTGTGCCTATAGTACCTGTGGAGTGATAGACTCTAGTTCTTCCATTTTGCTTTGTTAAGTAGTGAGTTCAAACACTCATCACCTGGGTAGAGACAAAAGTAGACCAAACATGACAGAGTCCATTATAGGTTGTTACAGTCCTGCTGGTAGTACTGGGGCAAGTTAAAAAATACTTCATGGAAGTGCCTTTCTGAATCTGTCTTCACCAGCACTGGGTTCTGCAAGTTTGGGGTTGTTCTGAGTTGCCAGTTGTCATTTTCATGTGTCAGCTTCAGAAGCAGGAGTTAAAAATAAGAAATCTTCAATGAGCTGCATTCCTGCTTCCCTGGCTTCCCCCTCAGACTGCATCTGTTTGGATAAAAACATTTTATGTGATTTAACCTGTTCAGTTACCTTTGCAAGTACATATGTATCAGTAAATGTTATTGCTGCAAAGCGTGGTACGTCAGCAGTGTAACAGAAGTGGATGGTGATATATTTGGTCAGTTCTAAAGGTTTTGCTGTACTGGAGGTGTTTCATAGAGGGAAAGTTATTGCTAATTTTATTTTGAAACTTTCCTTTCTTGAACTTGCAGACCTACTTCATTAGCCTGGGAAGTAAAGAAAATGTCTCCAGGACGCCATGTGATTCCAAGTCCATCAACAGACAGAATCAGTGTGACGTCAAATGCACGAAGAAGTTTAAATTTTGGGTATGAAACCAGATCATGAGTTTATTAAAGCTAAAATAAGGGTTCTTTTGAAGCAGAGTTCATGAATACACATTTTCTGTGGTAATCAGTATATTGGTTGCTGTTTATTAAATCATATATGCAATTATTTGTGTTCGTGAAAGAAAATCACAGGGCCTGTAAAAGAAAATCCTATCAATACTTAATCTTTTACTTCATGACATATTTAATTAGTGGTCATTCCAAAGACCTGAAGTTAAAATACAATTAGTGTGTTCTGTGTTGTCTGTTTAGTACTTGTCCTACTGCAAAACAAAGGTCAAAATACGTATAATTGGCATTTTAAAACTGGCAGCATGTGCAATGCGAATGGCCAGTTGAGCGCGCAAAAGTAAATATAGGTCAAAAAGAGTGAACGTAAAGTCAGACTATCAGGATTCTGGTGAATAGCAAAACTGATACTGGTTAAAACATAGTACATATTATATACTGTAATAAGGTATTTTTTACTTGTTAAAATGTTTGAAAGCCGTTCAACACAAATGTGCATGAACACCAGCTTTGAGCAGCCCTCCCTGTCTGGTGCTGTTTCAGTTCTGGAGAGCGCATACATGTTCATTTTGCATCTTTCTCAGGGTGTTCTTTTAGTTCGCTCTGGTTGGTTGGAATCTCAATCACATACTACACTGTTTCAGAAGTAGTTACAATGTCCTCGTTAGAGATCGAATATTAGAACATCTGGTCAGTACCTCTAAGTATTGAGCTCTCTCCAATTTTGAATAGAAAATATTTCTGCAAAAATACCACAAAGTGTGTTTGGTGGGAAAATTGGTCCAACAGTGGCAGTCTCCTTTAGATGTATGTACTGATATAACTACCTGACAACATTTGAGAGGTGGCTGCTTAAATGCATGATACTTGCCACTGTGGAAATCTTTGACAGAATGCTAGGAACTATTAGGATTGGAATGGAGAACATAAGAGCAGGCAGTGGTGTACCATTGTAGAAATTCATAGTGAATGACTCGTACTGTTGGTCATCTTCATCTCTTCCCAAAAGCAGTGTAGAAAAAGTAGGAAAGGTACAGAAACTGGAAATGGGAACAATCAGAAGTATCCAACGGTATTGATGCAAAAAGAATAGGATTTGGAGAAGAGGTAACAAGAAGGTTGTGATAAATAAAATCACGTACAGAGAAGATGAGTAAGAAAATGTTGTCCATTATTTTCTGTTAAAAGGAATTGAGAGGACTGATTGCAATGATCAGACACCAAGCTTAAAATGGCAGAAGCGCTTTCCAAGACTTAGTATGCAGAATTTGTTATCATACAATGCTTTGGATCCCAAAAGCATAAATGACTTCAGAAATCGGTATCACAAAGATTAAAGTCCATTTTTGATTATTAAACACACCTTTGTTATCACAACAGCTTTTCAGTGTGAATTGCTGCAACCTGAGAGTGTGTCAAGGGAAACATTGTTCTGTACTGCACATTTGGATAGTCTCTTTGCTCAGTTGTATGGAACTATCAGAGTAAGGGGCTTGGCTTCTTTTGCTGGTTTCCTCACTTGAAGTGATACTGCATCCCGTAGGATCAAGGATTATTAAAAACCAACCAACCAGCCATGTTTCTATAATTTATGGACTTATTCCTGATAGCTCATTTTTTTGATGACAGACTTGATAAAAATAGCAGTTAATGACAAATTGACATCTCACTGTGCTTAAAATAAGTGCACAGTCTGGTTATGTGGGGTTTTCCACACATCTGTTTGAAACTTGCAAGATCTCTATTTTATCCTTGGTTTGCTTTAGATAATGAGGCAGCTGGGTTTGGTGGACTGTTTTGATCAGTGTTGTAAAGCTTGGGAAAGAAATCAGTTGTATGATTGTAGATAAAGCTACTCTTGTTACAGAAGAGAATTCAACATTTCTTGAACATTGAGTCTTTCCTCAGTGTTACATTTTCCAATTTGAAAAAGGTTGCTTGCATTCACTTCAATAAAACTGGGCAGGGTTTTGCTGTAGGGCAACTTCTTACAGAAGGCAAATTAATGGGATAAATCCTGCAGTTCTGTCCATCCAGAAGTTCACAGTTCGGGTGGTCAGTGTTATTTGGACCTTCCTGGAAGTTAATTAAATGTCCATCCAGATTTACAATTTATTTTTGCTGAGTAGGTGATAGAAAATAGATCTATCCATTTATTTTACCTTGGAACAGGGTATGTGATGGATTTGTGTGATCTACATTTACAATTAAACCTGTGCTTGTTTTGACTTCCTTTGTTAAACTCCCTGTAAAGTAATGGTTGCAACCTATTCTATCCATTTTACTGATGAAATGATGCAAGACCCAGGAAGATGCTATAGAAGAGCCGTTACGTTGTGCTGTACATACTGTATCTTTATTTCTGTGATTGTAAAATTCCCTGTCAGAGGATGCTTCCTGTGGGAGCTCTGTGTCTATCACTAGAGTGCTGAATGTTTCTTTAGTCATTAGACATTTTAAAGAGTTTAATCTGAGAATTTAGCTTCTTGTTAATTTACTTTCATTAGCGACTGAGTAGAAGGAATCTCACCTGGAGATTTTTCTCCTGGTGCAGCACTATTTTCTGTCTTTTCCTGTGACTGGGAATATGTAATGGGCTATCAAAATAGTTACCTAATAGAAATAAACCCGCCACCACCACTTCAGCTGCTGATTCATTGCTGCATCCTTGTTTCTGTGGTGAGTTTTACTTTTTTCATGTGTTGAATTTATAGAGATTTAGCTGAGGCTTTAGTATTCAAGAACTACTTTTAAAGCTGGAAAGGGAAAAGGAGACAGGCTTTGTGAAGAATTGCTATATCTTGTTTTAAAATAGGTTCCAGTCTTTGGAACTAGCTCTCAGACTGCCTCATTGAATGCCAGGATTAGGGAGAGAGTGTCTGGCAAAGCTTTCTAACAAACCGTACTGTTTTTTGATTAGCCACTAAAAAGAGCTCTGACTTTCATTTAGGAACCCTGCAGTGACCATTTCTGCCACGCGCCTGGCTCCTGGTGTAAGCTGGGCTGATAAGGTAAAAGCCAATCATGGAACTAAAACTGCCAGTCCTGAGCTAACAACAGCACAAACCTGTGTGCCACCTCCATCGCAGAAGTCTTCGCGGAAAAATGGCAAGTCCCTTTAAGTGGCTTATGTTATTTTTACCAGCGGTGTGGTGTAAAGTCAGTTTTGGGCGTGATAACGTATTTTCAAACCAAAAGTAAGTCTAATTTTGCAAAATGTTTAAATAAAGTATTGAGATAATAGACGAATGCAGCCTTACATTGTAGTAGATATGTTTGAGACGAGTTGTGTTTTCATGTGCAGGGAACATGCCACCATATTTCCACTAACTAGGATTTGATCTGTTAAAATACCAGTGCATAACACCCCGAGAAGTGAAAGGTTGTTGGTCAGAAACTGACAATCTCACTGGCTACAATTTGGATGGTTTAACAATATAAAGAATCATACATTCCCAGGACTCTAAAAGAGCTCAAGATAGTTTTATGTGCGCAGGGAGACAGTGTTATTAGAAGTGTGCTGAAGTAACAACTGATGCTTTTTTCTTTGAAGGCAAGAGTCATCACACTCATTTACAAATTGGTTCTCTAAGGATTCTCCTCAGAGAATGCCTCATGCGGGGTCTTTTGTTCTGGAAGTGATTTATTTATTTGTAGACATAAAAACTTTGCCATTTGCATTATAGTTTCTTTGCTCACACTGGAAGCCTAAGGTTGTCTTCAGAGAAGCATTTCTTCTATTTATTTTTTTCATGGTCCCAGATAACTTTCTGCAGAAGCAGCAGGCAGGATGGAGAACTGGGTGTTCTGAGAGGAATTAAAAAGAAATGTTCATAATTTGGGGGTTTTTTGAAGAAAAGGAAGAGCATGGATTAACTTAAGATAGTTGTACATTCAGCCTAGCAGTAGTAGAAGACATGTATAGTGGTTTGCAAGCTTGTGTATTCTGAAACTTATATACCTTGTCCAAATGCCTTGCAGTTTAATACAAGTAAGTTCAGTAGCATGTGGATTGTTATGGTTAGCAAAGAACAATCAAAACCATACTCTGAAAACAGTTGTTTGAATGGGAATTGATTTCTGCTGTTTTCCTGAGGGAGTATCTTGCTGTATATAGTTGCAGGGAGCTGGTTGGAGAGCAGTAGCAGTTTGGCTGAGTTTTCAGCACTGTAACAGAAGGTGTAATTCCACTTCTAAGTTTTGCCAGTCTTTGAAGCTATTCAATAATATATATATTGAATATATAATGAATATATAATATATAATGAAACCCTTGTCTGTTGATTATCACTCATATTGATAAGTGACAGGCTCCAAGCTGTTGTTAAAATGCTTTTATTAGGGGCTCCTGTGTGTATGGAAAATTTTGTTAGCTACACAGGGAATAAAACTGATCTGCCTTTCCATATGAATAACTTATTTTTAAGAAGCTAAAAGGAAAACAGAAAATCTTACCCTTAACCCTTTTAGGCATTTAAAGGGCTGAAGAACCAGTGCTGTGCTGTGTTTTATTGCCCATTACCTGCAGCTGATGAGCTTCAAAGAGAGTGTCCTGTAATACTGGCCTTTCAGTGTTCAGTAATTTTCAAAATCAAATGTACTATACAATTCAGACTTGAAACATTTCATTTTAAGAAATAACAATCATTCCTTCTAGAGGCTTTGTTTTTTCTTAACAGTCTCTGACATTCAACTGACTGGAGGATTTCAGTGATTTTTTTTCTCGTGGCTGAATAGTAATATTTTTAATAGACCAAATTCTCTTTAGGAGCATGCTGGTCTTTGCATGGAGGCTGGAATCACTGTGGTAAAATCAAATTGGTATCACTGATTGGAGCACAAGAGAATCTGTGAAATTTACGTAGAGGGAGTCAGTCACAGAGGCTCTTCACATGCATTATTGAAGCAGATATGAGGCTTATGTATCATCCACTGGGCCTGTTCCCCAGCTAATGCACTCCAAGCTGCTAGGTACATTCAGGCATTGTAAGTGGGAGGACTCCTCCTGCCAGCCTGTAATGCTCTCTTGGCCACCCTGAAGCCCAGCTGGGGCTTGCAGTGGCAAGATTCCCCTAAAACACATGCTCTCCAGTGATTTCCAGTAGCGTTATCGTTAGATCTCAGACTGGTTTTGTGAAGTGGACCAGCGGTGTGATACTGTATCTGTTTCATGGTTGATGGGATTTCCACATTTAACTAAATGAGTCCTCAGGGAGAGAGAAGAAATTTTTTTTTTCCTGGATGCGCAATTATATTAATTTAAATCATCTTACCCCATTTCCATCATTAAACTCTACTGTTGAATAAAAATATAATTTTGTCTTTCATGCCTGGATGCTTTCTACAACATGAAACACAGTCCCGTCTTACTGTCAGACTAGTTTGTAGCAAAAGAGTTTGATTTAGAAACAGTAGTACACACATAGAACAGTAGCCACTAAAAGTAGTCAGACAATTAACATCTCTAATTAAAGTCTTGTCTATTATCTCACCATCTCTTCTTACAGTCTGTAAATTTACCTCTTCTTGCACCACTACACTTTGTCTGTGGTTTTCTTTATTTTCTTGTTCTGGTTTTCATGTCTTCTGCCCTCTAACTGTGTTTTAGCTGAGTTCATGTTTCTAGATTGGCTTCCAGATTCTCAAGCAATTGTGGGTTTCCAGAGTGCCTCTCAGATACAGTAACAGTACTTTAGATATGAAAAAATAATAAATGGGGCTGAAGTTCAGCAATAAGTGGGGAGGGTCATGTAGGCTTTGATAGTACGTTACTTGCAAGTAATGTTTTGAGAAGGAGCATGCTTCTCCTGCTGTAGAACTTTTGAGAGTTTTGCACATTCTTGCCTGGCTTTATTTTCTTGATGTTGCATGTTGATGCAGTTGTGAGGCTGCTTGGCCAGTTCTTCCACATGGAGTAACTTTGAAAGAACAAGGCCCTGGTGGCTGTGAGGGCCTCTAGGTAACAGATGGCTTGTCACTTCCATGTAATACAAGAGCAAGCAGGGACAGGGAGCTTCAAATGAAACTAGAGAATGATCAAGGTACTCAAATGAATTATTCATTAACAAAACTCTGGGAGTAATCAAACCCAGCATGTGATACTTAGCATGTGGAGGTGGCTACTGGGCTGTATGAAAAGAATTGCAGACTTAGGGAAAAAAGTGAAGGAAAGAAGGAACAATGGTGCCCTACTGAGTATTAACTTTGCTTCAGGTTAGATATGTTCTAATGCTAATAAATCTATTAGCTTCGCAAACATTTTGGTGAAAATGTGCCTTGAAATTGCTTAATATGAAACTGATAAATGAATTAAAATAGAAAAGTAACTCCTTGTGCATTTGTCAGATGGCATCAAACTGTTAAACTGCATCCAAATAGTTCCAACAGTCTGAATGCTTGCTTTCATTAAAACCTGGGTTGTATTTAAAGAATGCACTGAACAATAGTCTTTCAAACACAAGTTCTTCTGTGCTGTTAAAGTAATTGGATGAGTCTTGAATCAGGAACAATTCTGAATCTGACAGTGAACAAATGCAAATTAAAAATTGAACATGTATGGCTTTTACTAAAAGATTCACTCCTATCATAATAGGTGTGATTATGGCTCTTCTGAGCTCTGAATAATTTTATTCTCATTAATTCTGTCATTTTGGACTACTAAAACCCAAGGAATCAACAGGCAAGTCAGGCGAGAATTGTTTGAGGGTTCGGGATTTTTTTGGTAGAATTAAATTAAGTAGATATTAGTAATATATATATTGGAAGATTTTAGTGCAGCTATTAGTAAGGTATAAGTAAGATTAATATATCTTATTATCTAGATGTTAGTAAAATTATCTTTAGGTAGTAGATACCACTGAAGGTATCTTTTCTAATGTAGGAAAGATGCCTTCTGTAAGAGCTGACTTTGTTTTTCAGAACAAGCAGAAGTGAAATCCTGCAACAGTCTTGTTTGACAAGCAAAAGGAATCTCCATCCCGAAGTCTGCCACAGTAAAGCAGTGGCAGGGTTTCGGTTGAGTTCAGCAGCCTTCTGGATAGTCTCTTCATAGCCTGTATATTATTTGCCAGGGACATTTCTTGGCCAAATTTTATCATAAGCTATATACAGCAAAACCTTTGTGGTCCTACTAATTAGGAAAGTCAGTGGGGTAGGAGCAGCTGTACAAGGGGCCTAAGCAGTCATTGTCCCATGTGATGCAGGGCTATGACTTACACAGGCTGTGTGCCTGGGGCTTTCTGCAGTAAATCTGTTTGTGATTCTTGCAGAATTAAAACCCTGTTCCCTGGAGTATTGTTGAAGATGAAATTGTCTCTGAGAGGGTAATGACATGTTCTGATCACTTGGTCCTGTAGGTAACGGTAGTTTTTCCACATAAAGAGGAAGGAATGAAAATAAAGCCAGTGTGCTTACAGGGGTCAAATGGGGAAAGCCTGTGGTAAAGCAAAAAATATAATCTGCATCTTTTTGATTTCCTTTCTCCTCTCATCAGTGGTACATACTGGAGCATGTGCAAGTACATGGAGCGTGAATGAACACAAAAAGGCTTTTTGCAGAGGTGTGCTCTCTCTGGTTGCTCTCAGTCAGCTGAAGAGATCAGCTTTAGTCAATCGCACAAAGATCTGGAATTTTGGTTAATATACACAGTGAGCTTTTTAGAGTAAAGCAGTTTCAACAATAAAATACCATATGGAATTACATTTTCCATCTCTTCTACTATCACTCTTCAGCTTTGTGAGCAATTATATAGTTATGTCAGAACTATTGCACAAGCTGCTCAGTTCAGATAAATTACAGAACAGTCCTGTTAACTCCACTGGTTACTCATGATTTACAGCAGCCATTGGTGTAGGCTGCTGAGATGGTAAAGAATCCAGTAGTTAAATGGGCACTTAATGTTTGTAAAGTGCTAGATACCAAGGGTGGCAAAGTATGAAATCAGTGACATTAGTTCTGGTTTAGGCTAATTTCCAGTTTCCTGGTTACTGGTGATGTTGAACATCAGTTCAAGTTCACCTAAAGGCACTGCAGTAGGTACAACAATTTCATCTTTGGCCTAAAATAATTTTTGTTGGCAGTCCTCTGACTGTGCCACTGCAGTGCTCTGTAGTATACAAGGTGTATTGCACTTGTAGTGGGTACCAGAATTTCTCTACACTTGCTTTAAGTTGCCAGAAATGCTCTGGAGGGAAATGTAAAAAGACTTGAGCATTTTTAGCCATGAAAATTAATATTAAGACAAGTCCTTTTTATGTCCTGTAACTTGCTTTAAATTAAACATAGGTGCTCTGAGAGAAAGAAGAAAGTATTTTGTTATCTCACGTCCCTTTGGGTGTGTTTACCTGCATTTAGATGTTATTGGCAATCCCTAAGAATGGGTCACTTCTTGTAACCTAACCATCATGTGTCCCTACTGAAAGCAGGTGGTATTTTAGAGAACATAACACGTATCCTACTTTTGAAATCATTTCATATTTTGCTTTTAAAGATCGGATCTCTAGAAATTCGAGTTTTAAGCCAGCTTGTAAGTTGGTAATGCGCAATTCGTTATAATATACAAATCACTCAGTTCTCTCACCACCCTTAGGTGTTTCAGATGACATTTTTTGACAGCCAGGTAGACTCTCATTTATTGCTGTTCATGTTCATGTTAAACTTTAATGTCATCTTTATGTTAAGCTTTAATGTCTGAGCTCTGATCTTAATGCCTGATCTACAGAACCATCTTTGTTCGTAAAAGCTTTAAAAACAGCCAGAGAATGAATTCCATTATACAAGTTCTGTTCCATTCCAGACTTTTTATCCTCTTTAAAGCAGCCAATTTAGTGTTGAGGGGTTTTTAATTATTTTTACCAGGAGGAGTAGAGGATCTCCCATATCATTGTCTTCCTTTTATGTGAATGGTCCTCAGAATAGCTTAAACTGAAAGTTTATTGGAAAGTATCGTGTAGTTAGTTCTTGAGCTTCTTGCAACGGTTTTGTTCAGCAAGTAGAGACACGTGAGCTTGCACTTGTGCACTTGGGAGCTGCACCATCAGGTCTTAAAAGAATCACAGTTGTTTCAAGGTGTCTGGGAAATGATGTGCTGGTCTTAATCACTGGCCAAAAATACTGTCTATGGAGAAGGGAGTTCACCTTGATATTCTAGAAATCTGATCAAGCTTAAGACGTGGTGCTTTAGGCAGACAAATATAACTTAGAAGGCTTTTCAGGTATGTCCCAAGATAATATATCACAAATGTTGATCAGCAAGTTGTATTTAGCAGCTATTTAGTCATAAAAGTAAATTGAAGAAAACTACTTCTCTATTTTCTCCTTCAATCTGCAGTTCCACTGTCGCACTATTTTGCTGTTTACTTTCTGAAAGCTGATGCTGGTTAATGCATTTTTTATTATCAGAATGAAACAAATGGGAAAAGTAAGTTTCTGGAAGAATAGTAAGCCATGTTCTGGGCAATACTTTGCACTTAAGATATGCAGTCACATCTGTACTTGGCAGACATTTACACTTCCATAAAAGACCTTTAATGTTGGTGTTGCTACAGAGAAGAACAAGAGTGTGGGTGCTCTGGTGTGCTTCACCATCTTGTGGAATGGGCATGAAAAACTGAAGTACATGTTGCCATTTGCACATGGTTTTGTGTGTGAGTAGCTCAGCTTCTGGAGGTAACGGAGCTGGTACCATGAATAGAGTTGCTCAGTGTTTGTGAAGCTGAACAATCTTTGAAGTCGAAAGCTTTGCTAAAGAATATTTCACTGATTTTTTATTTTATTGATTTTTAAAGAACATTTTTATCCCACAGCTTGTGTAATACTGTAATAAAATACTTGTTTATAATACTTCTGTTTCCGAGTCTCCCTCTCAGAATGATGTGTTTTGTTTTGTCTGTAGATCGAAAGGATGCAGAGGGCTGGGAAACAGTTCAGCGTGGAAGGCCTGTTCGATCCCGATCCACAGCTTTGGCTGCAAAAGCTCCTGTAGCTGCAGAATCACCAAAGTCCAAAGGTGACAGTGACAAGGAAAATGTCATTTCACTACCAGCAGAGAGTAAGTGTGGGAGTTCACTCACTGACAGCAGTGCATCTGAAAGCACAGAGCTTATACAGAAGGATCCTTTACATCAGTCTGAAAGGACACAGGTCAGTACAATTTTGAACTGTTTGCTAAGCTGAAATATTGCAACTTTTTCTTTAGAGCATTTTCTAGAGATAATGTTGCTTAGAGCTTTTATTCATTAACCAGATTGGAAAAGGATTTAAATATAATGGCTATTTCACATTTATGGAAACACATAAAGCTGTTGGCACAAGTAGGCCATAGTTAATAATCAGGAGATGACCCATATAGTTTAGAATGCTGTAGACAGGTTTCCCACATTTTTCCAAAACTCAGCATTAGGCACATCTCATACGTAGATTTCCAGTAGAAAGATCCGACTTTTCAAGGCTATGAGCAACCACATTATACGTGGGGTGACTTGGATCACACACTGTAAGGTTGCCAGGTGTTTTGGTAAAATGCTCTTGACTTCAGTGACTTGAAGAATCATTGTTACATTGTGGTAATCTTGTAAATGCCTCTTGTTCTAGTTCACAGCACACACCTCAGAAGACAGTGGGAGCCCTGGCACACCACTGCAGGAAGGTTCTGTACAAGTAGTTTCTGAGATACCTCCAGTTCTCACAAATACTGACTGTACTTCAGAAACTCAGCAGATAAATGAAGCTTCCTCCGTGACCACTGATACTGTAGACTGGCATCAAGCAGAAAAAGATAAAGCTGAAACTGAAATGGATCCCTCAGATATTTCAAATGTGAGTGCTGCCAGATTGGTAAGAAATCTTGTAAGATCTCTGAATAAACAATAACTGTAAGCCTTCATTTTCTCATGCTGTGTTGCACAGTGTTTATTGCTACCCTGCTGTAGACATTGTAAAAAGTCTGTAAGGTACTTGCTATAGAAAAAATAACTTGTTGCTCAAATGCTTTTCGTGGTAGGGTTTATTGCCAGTAAAGTTCCTGAACTTAAACAGGAAAGACGTAAATGTGTTATTTGTAATTAAGATATCTGTGCTCTCATTACTTTTTTTACATGTAATTTGCCATAATTCTTAGATTTCCTTTCACTATCCATCATTTTAAGTCAGACTCTTATTAAATCCTTATTCTGGTTTTGCTAATTGTTCAAACTGGAAACACATGGGATATCAAAATTCTGTTAGAAACAAAGGTGGATCTCTGCCTTTTAAGACTAGCTGAACTGCTCTCTTGGATCTTCCTATGCAACTAATAATTTGGATGAATGCCATTCTTAAGCATCAACTGTGAAGTCATTATTCTGTTTGTACGTGGCTTCCCAAAAAGAATGCCCTTTCTTTGCTATAGAATTCTACAGCTTTCAAGGTGTGTCTGCTTTACTGGGATTCTCTGAGTGGAGAGTTGCAGTAGTACTGTGTAAAATCCAGGTTATACTTTCAGCTTATGTTTTGCTCTGTGGGTTGGTTGTTTTTTTTCCCTAAAACTAGATTAATACTGATTTGCAGATTTTTTCCTGTAAATTGCTTTCCCTTTAACATCTTTTAAAAACTGGTCTCTAAGTAATTTCCAGGTCATGTATCTGTTTTTAGAGCTGATTTCCAGCAACTCACCACTAACATTGTTTCAGATTCTCAATTATTAACAGTTCAGGATGCTGACGATTTGGTGGTATTTCTATGTCTCTTGTGAGGATTTAACTACTTATTAGTAGCTAAATGCTTGAAACACCTATTTGTGTATTGTGGCACATTGATAGCAGAGTGGAAATGAACCAGTTGATACTGAATATTAGAGAAGGGTTAACATACTCAGGCTTACATTCTTGCCTATCTATCTTGTAATTTATGTTGAAAAACAAGTATAGCCTGAGATTCCATTGTATTAACTATGGTGAAGTTTCCAGAGACAGTTCATCTGCAGATCCATTTTTATCTTTAAATAATTATCTGAAGCATTATCCCTTTTCTAGAGATAACAGTAGAGCATCCCATTAATACTTCAGAGTATGCATTGCTTAGTCCCTAAGACTAGGTATTTAAAAGAATATTTGGGGAGTAACTGTCTGTTGCTTTTGGTGACTGCTCTTCTGTACTGTGTTTTGGAATTATGTGAATGATAATCAATTTCATAACTGTTTCATGTAGCTATTAAATGAGTTAATAGTTAACTCATAAATAGTTAAAAATAACAGTTTTAGTGGGGTTTATATTTTAGTTACCTTCATAAAATGCAGCTTTAAAGGAACTGCATGTAATTAGAAGTTGAGTAAAATATAATGAATATTAACTACATGGAAACCACTTTTTTTGTGCCTGCTGGTGATTCTGAGAGTTTTCTTCTGGTTTCATGTTTCCTACAGTCCATGGCAGAAGTTCTTGCTAAGAAAGAAGAGCTAGCAGATCGCCTGGAAAAGGCAAATGAAGAAGCCATTGCCAGTGCTATTGCAGAAGAAGAGCAATTAACTAGAGAGATTGAAGCAGAGGAAAACAATGACATTAATATTGAGACTGACAATGACAGTGATTTCTCTGTGAGTGTTCAGTTTATTTCAGAGCACCCAATCTCAAGCTGTCTTTGATGTCAGTGGGATATGAGCATAGAATTTGAGTGTTGGTTTTTGCATGAATGTTACCTCTTTTACATGCAAATAAGGTAAACAGTGTTATGTAATAATTATATAATACTGTCTATTTAGTCTTACTAAACTGAGCAGCACAGTGCTGCTGAGTGATATGAACTCCTCTGCTGTTGCAGTCATTGTCCTGCTGCCTGTTTCTGTGTGCAAAACTGGGGGAACTGTTGCTGCCACACAGGAGCTACTGTAGGTGAAGCATAAGTCTCTATTTCTGCTGTCAGAAACAGCCTGTTTCTTGGAGAAGTCTAGTTCAGTTTGGAACCATTGCTGAATATGGCTGAGCTGGCACTGTTTATTAATGTGTGTACAACTGCAAGTGATGGGTTAGGTTTTTACTGTCTGAATCATATTATATTTCAGGCCAGTATGGGCAATGGAAGCATATCCTTCTGTGGTATGTCTATGGACTGGAATGATGTTTTGGCAGATTATGAAGGTAAATTTTCATATATTACTGTGCTTACATTGAAATGACAGCCAAATGTTTAAAAATGGCTAGTTAGAGTTCAAAAGATCCCCCTAACATCTAAATATTATTCCAAGTTATGCTATTTTTTAATGTTATTTCCTTAGGAAGGAAGATGGACTTGTGTGTTCAGACTATCTTTCTGTGTCTTTGTTCTTCAGTTCTCTTCCCTTGTCTCTATTAGAATTCTAAAATTTGTTAACCAGTTTTATTTAACATGTGGCTAAAAGCATAATAAAATCATAAGCATTGAAAAAGCACCGAGATTAGAGATGCTTCAGTCTGTGTTTGCACCTTACTTATGCTCAAGAGAACCCATTTGAGAGAGAACTGCAAGAGGAACCTAAGCCTCATTAATCGCACTTCTCCCAGAAAAGTGTGTTTAAATGATGTAAGTCTTTGTTTTCTTATGTACAGCTCGTGAATCCTGGCGCCAGAGTAATTCTTGGGGAGACAGAGTGGAAGAAGAGCCTGCACGTCCACCTGGACATGGAATACACATGCACGAGAAGCTGTCGTCACCGTCACGCAAAAGGTTTTAGAGTTGTTACCTGTCTTGTTTAGCCAGTGAAAACAACCAACCAAATTCATGGCTGCATGAAACTGCTCATAAGTCTACTTTCTTTAAGACTATGGGTGGAAAGTGTTATAGAAATCAGTATATTATTTCATAATGAGCTATATTGGTTCTACATTGTCCAGTAAATAAAGATTTAAAGACTGGAAGAGCAGTATTTACTTTTGGGGGAAAAAATTGCCCTCCAGCAGTCTGTTTGCTTTCTCCTATTGAAAAGGACACAACAATGTTTGCAGTGCTGTCAGTTCATGTTGTCTCATTTTTGCTCTGCTTTGCTTTTTATTAAAAGAACAATAGCAGAATCCAAAAAGAAACATGAAGAGAAACAAATGAAAGCTCAACAGCTGCGAGAAAAGTTACGTGAAGAAAAGACACTGAAGCTTCAAAAATTAATAGAGAGGGTAAGCTTGCTGTAGCACAAAGGAGCTGGCCTGCTGTCTTTTAGAAAAGCTTTTCTTTCCCTCACGTAATCTGGAAATGTTAGAGATTAGTGGTAAAACGAAGTTTTTGTCTGAGTTCACATAGTTTTCGCAGGTGACTTGTGCATCACAGATACTAAAGAAAGGCTGATTTCCAGTCAAGAGCTCTGTGAGAGTGTTACTGCCATACTATAATGACTGACATTCAGGGAAGGCATAATGAAAGAAACGTTTCGCCTGTATCCAGCCTAAATGATGTAACTTACCGAATTAAATCAGTTAGCAAATCAGTGTACTTCGGGTTAAACTTAGTGTAGATCATGTGCAGGTCATCACAATGTTTTATTACTGTAAATAAAGCCTAAAATACAAAATTCTGAGGAAAATTCAAGCCCTGTGTTAGTAATGAACATACTCATTCTATATAGGAGAAGGAGGTACGAAAATGGAAAGAAGAATTATTAGATCAAAGACGTAGGATGATGGAGGAGAAACTGCTTCATGCAGAATTTAAACGTGAAGTGCAGCTCCAAGCAATAGTGAAAAAAGCACAAGAGGAAGAAGCTAAGGTGAGTTACTTTGGCTTAAAGGGGAACTATTCAATAGTTATGCGTCTATATGTTTTGTACCTCAGAGTGCTTGTAAGTAGGTTGTGAAGGATGTTACAAGTAAGATATGAACATGTCTGAACTGTGAAGCAGATAAGTGCCGATCTCTAAAATGATAATTTTTCTATAATAGGAATTTAAAGCAGCTGTTACTAGACGTCTCAGTGGGTTGGAGTGGAAGAAGAGATGGGTTGCTGTAAAAGAGCCGAGAGTCATGGGGAGAGCTCATTGATCTCCTTTGTTAAATGTCCATTCTAGATCCAGCATTCTGTATCCTTAACTAACAGCTTCATTGCTGTGTTTTGTACCACTAATATTGTTAAACAGTTGGAAATTAATAGAAACCTACAGGAATATCCCTTCGTTCAGTTGAGGTCAGCTGTTCTGGCTGTGTCCACTCCCAAATTCATGTGAACCCACAGCCTACTCACTAGTGGGGTGGGATGAGGACCAGAAAGGCCTCGACTCTGTAATGAAAACATCCCTGTGTTATCAACATTCTTTGCAGCTCGCAGCCAAATCGTATCCCCACACTAAGTATTGCAAAGAAAATGAACTCCACTGCAGCAAAAACCAGCACAACGTAAATGGAGTATTTTATTTTTAAAGACTTTTTCCCAAGTAAAACTACATCTCCTTAAAACTAAGGTGTTGCATTATCTAATGAGCATGTATGCCAGCTGTGATTGATGTAGCTGTTCATCTGTGTTATTTTTGTAAACATACGTATTTTTTCAACCACAGGACAGTGCAATAGGCAAGAATACATAAGAAAGAATATGAAAATGCTAACTTTGAGTACAACAGAACTGATGTAGCGTTTTTATTAAGTTGCCGTTTCTGTCACTGGGATTAAAATGATTCCTATGTTACCTAATTGAGTCTAACATACCTTCATTATTATTTCATTACACCAGTGTGATTTTTCTAATCATATTAACTAAATCACACTTGCCATAATTCTCCAACTAAGCAGATGTTTCAAATATTGTGTGTGATTAAATGTGTAAGATCTGCTGTCTCTTGAGGTTCTTCTGTTATGGAAAGAAAGGTTAATTGGGCCAGAAGGCTTCAAAGAAATGCCTGAAGATTAGTATAGCTGAAGACTATGGTAATTGTTGCTGCCCAATTGGTTATCTAAATTCCCAGTGCTTACTTGTTTACTGAACTGTGAAATCCGTTCTGTAAATGGATTTGAATCAGTAAACATAGCAACAAATACTATCCTGCCACCCTTTTACATGATCTGTTGTTGTCTGGCCATGTATCTTCTCTTTACACATTTCTTTGGTGGATTCAAACAGAGCATGAACTCTTGAGTACAGCATGTAATTTCTGTTTCAATCACAAACCATTAAGTATAGTTTATAACTGATAAAGTTTTATGATTTTCCGCAAAAATTTTGATGTAAAATGTTGATTTTTATTAAATGAAAGTTAATTGAGCTTGATTTTCCTCGTCCATAGAAGTTTCTAGAGCATTTGTATTTAAAAGCCTAAAGTTGACAAGAATTTTTTTCAGCAGTCTTGTAGTGAGGACAAAATACTGGTTACCTTCATGAACCAAAGTAGTGCAAAAGCATCCTCTTTGAGATTTTTAGTGTACACATTGAAGTACTCAAGTTAGCCTTTGTTTTTCTTTTTTATTCTTGTCTATTGCACTATCCTGTGGTTGACAAAATAATACATGTTTATGACTATGCTGATAAGACAGATCAGATAATGAGCTGCTGCTTTTTTTTCTTATACACAGTATGCATAGTTTCACTTTTTATTCACTAAGTACCTATATATTTAAAGTCAGATCAAGAGACCTGTTGGATTCTACTAGCACTTAACAAATATTACTGATTTATCCATCTGGGTCTTGGCATTCCTCATTTTGTGAAAGGGAGAATAGACTAATAAAGGCTCATTGCTAAGAAGGTTGGGAAGATTTTTCTGGGATTTAGCCAAAGTTTTTTGGTTTTCTGGTACAATTCAGTTTCTCATGTTCATATTCCATGGGCTTTCCTGTTTAAAGCAGCACAAAAAGAAACCCAAACAAAACAACCAAAAAGCCCCCCACAAAAACCCAAGGTGTTATTCCCAACTTGGTAGTTTTCCAACCCATTCCAGTCCAGTTTAATTATCTAATGGATTATAAAAAAATAGACTGAATTCTCTAAGAATGAAACTTCTTTCAACTTCTCAGATGTTTTCTGACACTTTGTGATGACTTGCAGGTAAATGAAATTGCATTTATAAACACCTTGGAAGCTCAGAACAAACGTCATGATGTGCTGAATAAACTGAAAGAATATGAGCAACGCTTAAATGAATTGCAAGAGGAGCGTCAACGAAGACAAGAGGAAAAACAAGCACGTGATGAAGCAGTTCAGGTATAATGCATCTATTGTTGCAGGGGAACAATTAAATACGGATTTGTTTTAGCTATGCAGTCTTTGCTTTCTATCTTAACCTCCTTTGTTCTTACCTTCTATTGTTCGAAAAGTGTCATATGTTCTTCCTTTATAGTGTTTCAGCAGTATCAGGGAGAAAGGCAAGTCTTGAAGCCTCTATAGCAGAGGTGTTACAGATGCTGGGTAGCTGGTTCATGCCTGTCTTAACCTTCTTTTTTAAAAATATTTATTACTTCATTATAAGAAAAGTCTTATATTTTGGTAACTCTTAAAACTTAGAGAGGAAACAGAAAAATACTCTTTGTATTGAAATAAATGATGTAGGCTGTCCTGGGTTTACCCAGGCATAGGCGTATGACAAAGTTTTCCCAGTCTCGTATATCTACTTTTTTGGCACTGTTTCCTATGTTAGAATCTAAACTGTTAGTTTTCTACTTATGTAAACTCCTCCCTCTCCATACACGCTTCAGATCACCACAACTGTAGCTCACCTATGAATCCAGCCAGAGCTTACAATTTAGTAGATAATTCTATCTCCTTCTTCAAAAATGGGGCTTCACTGACTTCAGTGGCTCAGAAGCCATTTTTGCGGCAGTGTACTCCAAAAGTTCTGGACAAAGCTGTTTTTGTGAGAATGTATGATTACAAATGTCTGGATTTCCAGGGGGTGACTGTGTTATGAGTGAAAAGTACACTTCCAGATTGCTTATGAAAAAAATGATGTAATAAAAAGCAGTTCTTACTCCATCATGAAAGCAAGATAAAATTCTATAAGCAGAATTCAAAATACAGTTTTTGTTGATTCCTTTTGGGGATTTTTCCCCCTAAAAGTTAAAGTTATCTTTTCTTTGACTAGGAGCGCAAAAGAGCCCTTGAAGCAGAACGGCAGGCCCGAGTTGAGGAGCTGCTGATGAAGAGGAAAGAACAAGAAGCACGAATTGAACAGCAGAGGCAAGAGAAAGAAAAAGCACGAGAAGATGCAGCACGGGAGAGGGCCAGGTAGCTTTGCAATCATTTTGTTGGTTATCCTTTCCAGCAAACTGCAGTTTCTCTCTTAACAACACTTAACAGCACCTTCTTAGCTCTTCAGGCTTAGTACTTGAAAAGTAACGTTCATAAATATTCTTGATGAATAGTTTTAAAGAAGAAAACGGGTGAGTAAGCATAAATTCTGTGATAGATTTTTGTATTCCAAAGATGCATGCACCATATAACATGTAAAGCTGCATTTTATTATGTTCAACTTAATTTTATTGCGAACAAGACCTTTAGATAATTTGCCTTTTTCATAGCTTAGTTTTCAAAGGAAGGAAGATTAATGGTCCTGGGTTCCCTATTTCCTCCACTCTCCAGTAACTTTTGGACTTACTGGCATCAGTTTGTGTTCACCTTTTTGCACACACCAGAGATTACCTTTGTGAAGCACAAAGCCGGGAAATCAGGCTTCATTAATTCTGTTGCCTACCAACTGCTTGGTTTATGGTTTTGCCCATAATCAAAAGTTCATGAAGGAGTTTTCATATGGGGTCTTCTCTCTTTGTTTTGAGCCAGTCATGAAGTGGAGGGAGAATGAATTGGGTGGCGTTGTAGTGTGTGAGGAAGGTTGACTTCTAAGTCTGATTCAGGAAAACTGCAGTGATTATAGTTTCATTTGCCAAATTCTATTTGTATTCACCTTCTATTATTCCTTCTTTCCCTACGGGTCCTCTGCCACAAGCAGAACCTGAATAGAAGTTACGTTTGTCTTGATGACAAGAAATGCTCACTAATGGTTCTTCAGACATTTTTATTGTCAGAGCTTGTTTCTTTCAAAGTTAATCATGGAGAGGTTTGGCTTTTTTCTCCACGTAAAATATTCAGAAATGTATTGCTCATCTTCCAAAGTCATGAGTAGTTCTAGTGTAACATCATAAAGAGATTCTGGTTTGGATTAGATGTTTAATGAATTGTGGATAGGATCTGTGGCCTTGCCCGGGACTTCATGGACCTTTCCTCAGTAAGTTAAGCTAAAGTCACAATGAGATAGAGTGGGCTGGGAGGGATCGTTCAGTATCTTTCTGTCCTTCACAGACACTTGAAGAAGATTAGGACTAATGGGGAATTTTGGTTAGGCTATTGGGGGAGGGTAGACACTACCTATGTAAGGCTTCTGGATCTTTCTGAAGTTTAGGAAACCCTCACAGCAAGCAAATGGGGGATAATTGTCCCATTGACAGCTTTGCCTTCTGAAGTCTTCTATGGTTAGAAGCTCTAAAGGCTCAAGGCATGTAATTATTTGCTCTTTTTGTTTTATCAATTTTAAATCTGATACTTTCCTTTGTTGCACCCCATTTATATTTCATTATGACATGTGAAGAGCAACAGTTTCAGTTTGCCTTCTGGTAGTACTGTCTTTCATAGAATCATAGAAGCATAGAATAGTTAGGGTTGGAAAGGAACTTAAGATCATCCAGTTCCAACCCCCTGCCATAGGCAGGGACACCTGCCACTAGACCATGTTGCTCCAAACCACATCCAACCTGGCCTTGAACACTGCCAGGAATGGAGCATTTATCTCTTCTTTGGGCAGCCTGTTCCAGTGCCTCACAAACCTCACAGTAAAGAACTTCTTCCTTATATCCAACTTGAACTTCCCCTGTCTAAGTCTGAACCCTTTACCTCTTGTCCTGTCACTACTATCCCTGAGGAAGAGGTCAGATTTTCTCTGTATTTGCTCTTACGGCATTCGGTTTTCAAAAGCTTTGTACTTGCTATTGCAGTACCATGCTTGATTTTCTTTTCCTTTGCCAGATGCTGATTACACAAGAGAGCTTTGGCCTATTTTGGTGGAACCTTGGGGTATCATTTGGTGTTTTGTTTTGTTGCTTTTTTTCCCCTGCTGCTAGGATTTGTCTCTTATCCTGAAGATTTAGTACTTGCTGGCGTTAGTAGTTTTTGGAATATCTGTTTAAACTTTCTTCAATATAAGCTTTGCCATGTGCATCTGATGGTGATTAAAGCATCTGTAGGAAAGGAATAGTGTACTTAAAACTGACTTTAAAAGCCCCCCTGCCCTTATGCTTCATTAGGTTGATTCCAGCAAGGTTTAAATGTAATTTCAGAGTATTTTATATTCCAGAGAGTTGAAATCCATAATGTGGAAAATTTTGGTCTTGTCAATGGAAACCATAAAACTGTGCAATGTAACCTGATCATGTAAAAAGTAGTGGCAATGCTCTATCAATCAGAACTCTAGCATTTCGTTTCAAACATTATGAACCCAAACTATACACTAATTTATTATAGTTTAGAGGATTAAACAAGGATGTGTAAACACACACAGGAAGAAATAGCTAAAATAAGTTTTGGGTTCGGGTCATGTGTTGTGATTGGTTTGGGCTCATGGTGTGAGTCAGGAACTCTTTAAAACAAAAACACAGACTGTAGTTCAGTCTTTCTTTATGTACCTCAGGGGAGATAGCACATAAAGTACCTAAGTTTTCTAATCCATCATCTCTTCCTCGCCCCCCTCCAGCCCATGGTGATTGGAAGAGTTCATTTACCCCTTCTGAAAGGACAGTTGTGTGTAGTGTTCATCATTAGACTTGTCTGTGGCTTTTTGTTTGAAATGTTGCTTTATCCAAGCCTCCTGCTTTTACAGAAGTGACTGTTTTTTCTGTCAGTTTTCTGTTTAAAAACCCCAAACAAACAGAACTCTACATAACCTAGACAGCACTGCGGTTTGGCGAATGCTCTTTATGTCAGCTTTTCTAGTTTTGTCACTCAGTAACTGTAATTTTAGGATATCTTTTAAAAAATGGCGCTGAATAACTTCTTCATTGCTGTTTTACTCAAAGCTTTTGCTACTTCTGTTGGCCTCTCACACACGCCTAGTTCTTGGCTTGCTGATCGCTGTTATCTGCAGGTGTCTGCTTAATAGGGTGATGCTTGGGGAATTCACAGGCTCTTAGTAACATCCAGATGCATGAGAGCTGTGCTTTGGCCCTGTGCTGGGAAGGGATGGAGACTTGCTAAAAGTGAAGAGCACAACTGGAGTTGGAGGCATGATTCCCTTTTTGGAAGAGAGATGCAGGGCAGTCAGGTTCAGTGAGCAAAATACATCCTGACTGCAACTATGTAGAGAAGGTGACAGTAACATAGTGCCTAATCTTTTGCTATCCTTTGGTATGTTGAACATTCAGAATTGCAGTGTTTTATAGCATCAGTTTATCACTGGGCTGTATCATTTGATATTGGTCAAAGTTTTATCTGTGAGTTTATATATTCAAACTTTCACTGATCATCATCTTCATAAAACAGACTGGCTTCATTGCTGTCTGGTTTTTCTTTGATTTGCCGTTGTTCTCTTCCCTCTTGGTTCACTGACTCTAGCCATTGGCTGAAGAATGCTGACGGTGGCAGGGCATCACATTCATCACTGTTCTGTAGTGTTAGTTGACTATCATTGCTCCGGTTGGACTGATCCAGGTTTTGCTACAAAGGTTCAAGTGTCTATAAAATCATCCAGATTAAAGCATCACATTCTCTCTAATTAAGTTGCTTTTTGTTGTCTTTCTCTTCTAGTGAGCCATCTTCAGCTTAATTCTTTTGAGTGCTTGTTCTCCCAATTATGTGTTCTGTTTCACACATAAATGAGTATTATGCATACTTTACATTATTGCAAGTTTTCTCTGTATTATCTTTTGGTTAGAGATCGAGAAGAGAGGTTGGCGGCTCTTACTGCAGCTCAACAAGAAGCCATGGAAGAACTACAGAAGAAGATTCAACTGAAGGTATAAAAGGATAAAATATGACCTTGTGTTCTGTACTAGAGTACTTCATAAAGAACAAAATCAGGAATGTTATATACAGCAAGATTTAGTGATGGATTTGCTATAAAACAGAATTGGTGCTGATTCATTTTTAAATTGTAGCGTCTGTGACGTGTGGTGACTTTTAATGCCTTTCAGAAATAAAAAGTAGTTTCAATTTAACAGAAGTTCATCCTAACTGTATAATATTTGGTAATTCCTAATATTTCTTTGAACGGTTTAATTCCATTCACTGTAATTCAATGTGTTTTCTTTGTTGCTTTGATTATTTTCCATTCAGCATGATGAAAGTATTAGAAGGCACATGGAACAAATTGAACAAAGGAAAGAGAAAGCAGCTGAATTAAGTAGTGGAAGACATGCTAATACTGATTATGCACCAAAACTTACACCATATGAACGAAAAAAACAGTGCTCATTATGCAATGTGATGGTAAGTTGGGTAAAGGGAAAGAATACTGTCAGAAATACAAGGGCAACCTAACACCTGAAGCTACAAGTTACGCTTCACTCACAGATGAGAGTATTGCACACCCACTGTGTCCCTGCTCTGCTCTTGTAAAGTGCGCCTTATTTTGGATTTTTCTGTCTGTAAATCAGGTGATTTAGGGAAGATTTGAGAGAACTGTAGAGTTGTAGGTGGAATGGAGAGTGTGGACAGTACTTTGTTATTAGCTGTCTCTTCTAAGAAAAGCAAGAATTCAGGAGCATCAAATTAAGCAGAGCTTTTAACTATCATCAAATGAAGGTAGTTAAACATGAGATTTAAAGTAAAAGATATGTTTCTTTACATAGCAGGTAGCTGAGCTGTGAACACCTTGTTATAAGATCCTGTGGATATTTGAGTTTAGTTCAGGGGATGACTGGGCAAGTTTCATTGTATTGAAGTTTGCTGAAGGTTACTAGATACAGGGAAACAACATCAAGCTAAAGAAGTTCTTGAACTGAGTTTGGTTGGAGGCTTGAAACTGCTAAATGGGAGAAACAGCGTTTGCTTTGTCTCCTCTTTTATTTTCCTTAGGTATCTTATGTTTTGGTCAGTGTTGGAAGCGAAGTACTTTGCCAGGCAGATCTCTAATCTCAACAGGGTATTTCTTCTTGTGTCCACCATTCCACATGTCCCAGGATTGGTGAAGAGGAAGCCATATAGCCACTGAGTAGGAAACAGGGAGATCTTTTTACTTTGAAGTCCTGCATAATACTGTTATTTATAGATTTATGAATTACTGATGTAATTATTAACATAACTATTGAGGGGAAAATGATTACGTCATTATCATTACAGATTTCATCAGAAGTATACCTTTTTAGCCACATTAAAGGGAAAAAACACCAACAAGCTGTGCGAGAGAACAGTAGTATACAAGGACGAGAGCTTTCAGATGAAGAAGTGGTAAGTTTTGTAGTATTTTTTTCTATGTAGTATGTTTTTCTATGTTGTTTGCAGTTTTAAATGCCATCCAGCTGAGTAGCTTAAGAAAGTCTTGAAAATTCTTATGAAGGAATTGAACAAGAATATTTGTGTTAGCATGGGAATAATAGTGCCTTTTTCTATAGGGACTACCAGTGAAAAGGAATGAAAGAAAACGTGGATGCAAATACTTCAGGCAATTGTCATTTAAAGTAGATTGTGAATAAAATGTCACATGTTGCTTTTTTGTTAATCCAAAGGTGTTTTTCATCTCACTGTATCTTTTCATCATAAAAATCTGATGTCTTGACTTACTTTTTTGTTGTTATTCCTTCCTGTTGTTCAAAATGCCCTAGTCTTTTTTAGGTAATCAGATGTGCTGTCCTCTGCTTCGAGGTCACTCACTCATGCTGAAATTTGCAGTGCTAAATTACTCTCATATGTAAGATTGGAAATGCTTTGCAAGTATTAGCATTGCTAGAAGGAACAGGAATGAGTTTTTCAGTAGCTTCTTCTTCAGAATTGGCACTTTGATTTTTAGGAAAAAATGAGGACGTTTTCTAGTACTTCAAGAAATGATGCTGTTTTGAAGAAAACACTTGTGAATGGTAGTCTGATTTAATTTCTTGTTGTTTCTACCTGAATTGAACTACAGTATTAAGTCAAGGCTGTTTCTGTAAGACAAATTCTAACAGTCAGCCTTTGAGTTCTGTTTTATACAAAACACATATGAATGCCCCCGCATTATATCTGTCAGATGTTAGGAAGAAATACTGTACAAGCTGGTTCTCCAGAGCTGATTCAAGTTTAACTTCACTGTGTTCAGAAATGTTTCCAGCCATGCTGATTGTAATGACACTGCTCAGTACTTCCGATTTTTGTCTGTCTCCGCCTTTCCTTGCAGCTGAAAGCTAGTGGTAACATCCTTCCTTCTCCTTTTTGAAAAGCTTTGGAAAATGAAGTCTCTGAGGTACTGAAATCCACAGAGGAGGTTATCACTGGAAAAATGGGGAAAAAAAGGTTGGGAGAGATACAGTACTCTGGAGGAATAAACTTGTGCCGAGTTGTAGTTTGCCTCCCCCTTCCTAGCTGTAATGAAAGTACATGAACTTATCTTTTCAGTTTCTTCTTTCCTCTTTGATGGTGCTTAGTGGAGTTATGTGGGTTTGGATTTGGTTTTAAGATGCCAGCTTTACCTAATCTCATACATGAGGCTTCACACTGCATCCATTTTCCTAGAAATAGAACCTGAGAGATTTCCCTCAAGTAAATACGAAGGAAAGCAGTGAACTGAATTTTCCTTTGGCTGGCTTTTATACACTATTCACAACGTCTAATTTGATAGTTTAACAATTCCAGCCTCCAGAAGAATTCTCGTTAGAACTCCTGCATCTGTGCCCAGCTGGTGAAAAAGAAGTTCCACTAGAGGGCACAGATATCTTGATTTTTGTGCTTAAATCTGGTGTTAGTCAGCAAACCGTTTTGATGTGAACTTAAGACCAAGACTAAGGTTTAAGATATGGGGTTTCTGGAATGTGTACTTAGTGCAGGAGCAAAAGGAGAGAACAGTTCTGAGTCAACAGCTTGATGGTTACAACAGCAGATTTAAATGTCCTTAATCAAGATGGTGTGCAGTATTTGGCATACTGGCAACATACAGATGCTTCAGTTGTTAGATATTTGATGTATTATTTATAGCTATATTTTCATTAGCCTGAATACACAATTCTGAACTATACTATTGTAGTCTGAAATTTACTTGGCCTGAGGCCCTCTCTGCTTTGTTTGTTGTTTGGATTGGGTTATTTTTTCCCCAAAGAGCAGTAACAAGATGCACATGCTGAAGATATGGTAATTGTAAGGTAGAAAAGCAGCAATCTGCTTTGTGTACCTTGTTTTCGGTGCCAAACGGTGCTTCCCCACCACTGAAGTATTCAGTAGTTTTAGTTGATTTTGAAATACTTGAGAAAAACTTTCCAATATGTTATATAGAAGTAAAACCATATTCTAGGGAAGCATTATAATACTCATAGGTACTTATCACTGTTTTCAGTTTTTAAGTCAATGAAGGTATCCATAGTGAGAACACACTTGTACTACTTAAAGTTATTACTTGTCATCTGTGATGTCTTTGGATTATATACATCTTGTCTGTGACCCTTCTGCTTTGACACAGAAGATTTATGTCACCTTTGACCTAATAAAATTTCACCTTTAACCTTGTGCACTTGACACCTCCGATAACTTACTCTTGATCTTTGACTCATGTTGTGTTCAGCCTGTTAAGTATAATAGGCAGCTGCCTGGAAAGAAAGCTTTTAAAAAAATTGTAATCTGACCGTAGAATTTCTTTATTTAAGAGATCACAAAAGGACTTGAAATTTTTTCTTTTGACCGTCGTGGTATCCCAGAAGGTGAGATTTAAGTATCTCCTTAAGAACTGGAAAACTTCCTGGAGTGATTCTGTAATATGTTTTCACACAGTGAGGATTGTTGTTGCTTGATTTGACTGTAAGCAAGAAGTTAAAAGCTGTGCAGAATGATCGTTGATGCTGATTTTTTCTGGGCCGTGTAGATGCTGGTGGTTGATTTTGCTAGGTATAAAAAGAAATTATTATCTTGTTTTTATGCCTTTGCTATATAGGTGTATAAATGCTATAGATGCTTATAGCATCTATAGGCTCTGTAATTTTACATTTTCAGATATAAAAGTAGACTTCAGGAGCAGTTCTCTCTTGTTCTGGAATTAAGTATTTACTGTGCTTAATTCCGGAATATATCGTGCAAAAACTGACAGCTAATGTTATCTAATCAGTAAGATGAATTCATTTGTTGGTGCCATGTATTTGGTGAAGCTCACAAAGAAAATAGTTTTGTTATGAGTGAAGATGCTAAAAATGGAAAAGCATGAAGTTGTGTGTGAGGTTGGATGACAGCTTTGCTTCATCTCAGCTTTTTGGATTTTCTTCTTTTGGATTTTCTTCATCCAGCTGAAAAGGATGGAGGTTTCTCTTAAAAGTCAGTTGATTCTGAAACAGTGGTTATCAAGTAGAAGCAAATGAGGTTCTATTCACATTTTTTACTTGCTTCATTCATGTAGATGGCAGGACTCTTCCAGCAGGGCAGGCTTCAGGCTGGAAGTTGTTTTGCCTTTATTATATTTCTGAAACTTGTAATGCTATCACTTCCGCATCATCTTCAGTGCAGTAACAATGCTCTGTCTACATTTCCTCTCTGCCTAAATGAGTGTCTTCTTCCATTAAAATTCCAGCTTTTACTTCTGTTTCACGTTGCTATTTTCTGTGCTGTTGATTTCCTGTCCCCTCTCTTAATAATCATACTCCTTTCAGTGCAGGAAAAGGTGTAAACAATGTATGCAATTTGGTGCCATTGTCTTCACTGGAATCAAAGAGTATGTTGGAAGTTGGGACTAACAGTTTGCTGAATCTAAGCTAGTGTGACACAAAGGGCTTCTGACAGAAAGGGAGTCACAGAGAAGGTGCCTGCTGAAAGCCCTGGGGCAGCACAGAGTGATTTCATAAGGCTGAGGAGTCTGTGCTTGCAGACTGTGTTCCCACCTGTAGTTCCTAGATCGTTTATTCATGTTTCTGCCCCTTTATGTTCCCATTTTTCTTTGCCTCTCATGTCTATTCTGGTTTGCTTTGAGAAATGTACCTAATATCAGTAATCCTTGTAGCTAGCTTCCTTTGAACCATTGTCCTATCTCATGTCTGTATCTCCTGTCATTTAAATACAATGGTCTAAAGGCACTTTCAGATTATAAATCATATAGTTCCATGCAATCTCTTAGTGTTTCTAGTAAGTGAAAAGTACTTCTAAAAACCATTTGGAGTAGATAACATGGCAGGAGTTTGGCTGATTTACATAAGGGGCATGCTAGAATTTGATGTATTCCAAAGCAGGATGGAGGAATATTAATGAACCTTTGTTTGCATGTGTGAAAAATGTGCATTTTTTTGTCAAGGAAGAAAACGGACTCTATTGTCATGATATAAATGAAACTTCTTACAGGTATATTTAGATCAAATGAAAATATAATCCCATGATGGAGCAGCGGTGGTTGTTGTCTGAAGACTGACAGCGTTAAAACGTGAGGATTTATAGAAAGACGTAGTTGGTTGAGCCCACCCGCATTCCTTTTACAAACACCCCAGCTAGCCAAGTGACTAAAGCCTGCTCTCTGCTGTGGGTTGTCAAGTTGGCTGGGGTTGCAGTGCAAGCCTCTTCTAGCACAGGTCTGCCTAGATTGCAGCAGGGTCTGATTTACAGTGTGCATAACTGTGCTGGCGAGTTCCCCTGGTAGCACTGCTCCGCTGGCAGGATTGTGCTTTTGCCAGGATGTGGTGAGGGACTGCCTGAGAAAGCAGAGCTGGGCTGGTACACAGAAGGTTTATAGCTAGCACAACACACAAGCAGAGTTGATGTTCATGTGAGTTTGAATTTCTGGAAGATTTTTAGGAGCAAGGGGTTGTTATTCTTAAGAAGTGGAGCTGTTTTCTGGAAGTTGTATGCTGCTTGCATTATTTCTTATGGAGGAAATTACCGAGGGAAGGAGCTGTGGGAATGTTTCCATGTCTGACCTTTGCTCTCTTTCTTCTGTATTTTCAAGGAGCTTTCTTGGCTGGAGGCATGGTGATGCCTGGACTTCTTTTTAATGATTATTTTTAATTCACAGTGTTTTCATTAAAATTATATATAACGATTGTTTTATTGCCTCAGCCTCAGCAGTACTGGGAAAAATGCTTTTTGTTTTCCTTTCTGAATCAGAGTGTTTTCAAGTTGTCTATTTAAATGAAGACTAGTATCCTATGAGCTCCTTTGGTAACCTGTCTGAAAGACGTGGTTAAGCCAAATGGAAAATAATAACACTAAGGATTAACAGGTTTTTTTTCATTTCATCCAGTAGAGGAGTTTAAGATATCCCTGGCTGCTTGGGCAAATTCCCTGTATTCCTCCCAGGCTACCTGTCCTTGCTTCCACCCTCTGTAGGCTTCCTTTTTGGGTCTGCGTTTGTCCAGGAGTTCCTTGTTCATCCATGCAGGCCTCCTGGCATTTTTGCCTGGCTTCATCTTTGTTTGGGATACATCACTCTGGAGCTTGGAGGAGGTGATTCTTGAATCTTAACAGCTTTCTTGGGCCCCTCTTCCTTCCAGGGCTTTATCATCCCATGATACTCTTCCAAGCAGATCACTGAAGAGGCCCAGATCTGCTCTCCTGAAGTCCAAGTGTGTTTTTATCCATCTGTGTTCTGAGTTTCACTCAGAATAAAATAATGGAAGTCCTTAGCATTCAGTTTAAGCTTTTCTCTTGTGCTTTGTTACTCAAGGATCTGGATTAAGGCTTTCCTGTGAGTCTGGTGTCTTTGCAGCTAGGAACTCTGTGTGCCTAAAATGTGCAGCCTTGGTCTTATTCTGGTGTACATTTGCACTCCAGTCTCGTTTGGACAGCCATGACCATTACAGTACAAGGAGATGGTCTTGACTTAGCTCTGATGGCATATAACACTCGGGTAGTTTCTGGGTAATGGAGTGGTGCATATGGTTTGGTCATCTGTTGAATCATATTCCTGTTTCTTTTATCCACAAAGTTACAGAATATGGACTTCATTGTAAATTCATTTTTTTTCCTGGTGTCTGATCATTACTTTTCCAACAGTAGCCCATTTTTCTTCCCTATTGCTCAGCGTAAGCAATCTGTAAATCACCTACACACAAGAACTCCCCATCCCAATAATGGTTTCAGTTGAGTTTGCTTTACTCAGTTTTCTTTTTCTTCCCCCTGAGGAAGGGAGGATATCTTTAGGGAGGGGTTGCGTGTTGCTACACATGGAATGAAACGGTATTAGGCCAAGTGTCTGTGGTCTGTTTTTGTTTATAGATGTTCAGTATCTGTTGGATTCCTGTGGTCCTTTCAGCACAGGAGCTTTGGCCTTGTAACACTGCTGTGAATACATTTGTCCTAGAAGAAGCTGTCATGAATGATCGTGTAATTATAAAGTTTAATCCATGATGCAGTTTGCAGAAGGTCTTTCAGAACTCTATACATCAGTTCTCGCTTTTAGCACTTTGCGCAGCAATAGCTTCTTACCTTTAATATATTATAAAGTGTTGTTTTTCATGACAAAAATGTACATGATTAATTGTTTATTGGCTGTGTCTTTAACTGTGATAGATCATTGCCAACAGCTGCACCCTTCTTCCCTTTGGCTTGGATATCCTGAATATTCATAGCCAGTAAGAAAAACTGTTCCTGGCAGGGCCAACTGCACTCTCATTTCCACCTTCCTTGTGCTTGCCCTTGCAGCCAGATGATAATGTCAGTGCCTTCCAGCTTGCTCCTAATCTGCAGAGTGATGCTTACCAAGTCCAGTGTGCACAGTTCTCATTCTTCTGGAAGAAACAGTTTTCCTTTGCCTTCTTTCCCAAATTTTGGAGTGACAAGTGGGAAAGGGAATGATGTTAAGAATCTCCAGAAATATCTGGACTTACTACCCAGGATATTATTTGCTATTTATCTTTGTGGCAGGCTGTCGTATCATTGAATTTATATACAAGCAAGGTGACTAGAAGTGCAGTCACTATTAGCAGTAAAGATAGTATGTAGCTTGGACATGCTAAAAAGCAGTATTAGTCCCTCATTTGAAAAATTGAATCTTAATTAATGAAAGAGGTCAAGGTAAAACTACTTTTACAATGAAAGGTCAGTCCTCAGTTTTGAATGAATAATGAAAGTTTTCTTAATGCTCTACTCTCATCTTCTGAAGTACATTTTAGCATAGAAATGTGAATAATTAAAATCCTCATTTTGATAAAGTTTATATTGGAATATCCATGTGTTTATTTCTGTAACCTGTTTTTTCACATATAATGACTCTGTTAATGGTAATAAGTAAAAACCTTCCTTATTTTGGGTCTTGTGTGTGGTTTGGAGTGGATCATCACTTGGAGTATGATAACAGCATTTGATCACAAACATTTGAACTCTTAATGATTAAGTATTAATGATTGTGTTTTGAATTCTTTCGATATTTTAGAGTGGATCATCACTTGCGGAGTTATAACAGTGTCTGATCACAAACAATCTCTTTATGATGAAGCATTAATGACTGTCTGCTTTTCAAGCTGTCACTGGTTATAATGTTGAAAAGTGAATTCTGCATTTGATATAACTCACAGTCGGCTTCAGCATCTGTTTTCCATATTAAATATTGTCCTCGGCTGTGAGGGGAAAAAAATCAAATACTGAGGAGGTTTGTTGAAACATGTAATAAAATCATGAACAAATATTCCTGCGGTAACATGATTTAGAATTGAACCTTAAAAACGTCTTCAGAATTTGGCAAATCCATCCCTAAGTGATTATATGCAAGTAAGAAACCACTATTCCTGACATTGGTAATAAATATTGAAAACAGTTTTTAGTTATTTTCTGCAGTTACAGGATATTGTTCATTTTGAAACAGGTAAAGATGTTAATCCAAAAGATGTATGTAGGCTGCAGCATAGTTACCTATTGATTTGCTGGAATGTATTCCTTATGTACCGTATGGTTAGACAAAATACTCAGTTTGCTATTAGGGTTTTTATTAAAATGGTAAATGAATGACAGCAATTATTAGGGGATATAAGCTACTATGAGTATTTCTTTATAGTATTCCTCATGTTTATTATAGGAAGGCAAGGAAAAACAAGTTCTGAAGATCAAATTTAGATAAACAGCTGGAGTGAGATATTTTTCAAGTTGCCTGGTCTGCAGAATTGGGTTAGAAAACTTATAAGAATGCCTTTTCTTTCCAAATTTGGGGATTCAAGGTTGGAAAGTATACAAAAATAATAAGAATAACCAGTGTTACAGTATTCTGGCACTTCTGCTTGAGTTCTGGCCAGAATCCAGAAATACAGAAGGGGAATGAAAATGAAAAATAATAGAGAAAAACCCCATAAACTTTACAAATTCCAAGAAGGTCATTTTTGGCTCCGTTTTTTGGGTCCAGTGGCCGGCAAGGTTTTCCACTTAAATAAATTGGCTAGTTTATACAGAACTGAATCGCAGCTAATGAAGCCCATGTTGTACTCTGTAAAAAACAGACAACATTGGAAAGGTCAGGCCTGTGCATGCCTGCTGCTTGTCAGTGGGATTTCACTCCAGGGCTGCTTTGTGGTAGCACAGGACCTTCTGGAGCTTCTAGAAAGCAGCAGAAAACACTTGATATACTGGGTGATGATCCTGGCCACCCCTGCCAGCGACTGACTGGCTGCAGACCGGAGGATTTTCAGTCTTCCTTCCCGGGCTGTTACCACTATGGATTAGGAGGAATACTGTGCTTCGTGAGAGCCAGCAAGGAGCAACAGGAGCACAAGAGAACAAAGAATCTTAAGACTGCCCTACAGCAACAAATGCCAGGCTTGTGATTTTCTTCCCAGCTTGAGCAAATACAGATGCTCTGCTGCAATATTGTCCTACCTATGCAATCTTGCCACAGGCAGAATCCATGAAAAGTCAATGCTTCCTTAAAAAAGGAAAGGGAAATAAGAATTTGTGTTATGCGCACTCCTAATTTTAGAATGAGGAAGTTTTCTTAGAATTCTGTTTGGCACGCTTTCCATCACAATTTAATAAAGTTACTATAAATATTTGCTGAGTAGAGAAATGAGTAGTAGCTTATATGTAATACAGAGAGCTAAAAGTGTCACAGTCAAAGAGATCCGGGAGGAAAAGAATTGTACAATTGTGTTCTGATTTGAGAAATACTTGCATAGCCAACATTCCATCTGTCAGGATCACACGTGGATGTTGTTGCTGTGATTAGGACACAAAATGGGGAGAGCTAGTATAGAGTTTTGTGGATGGGTATTGTATGAAGAGGGTGTCAGGAAATTTGTTCTTCAGCTGCTGTATTTTATATAGATTACCAAGGTTCATAATCCAGTTTCTGGTATGGTTTTCCTCATCCAGACTGAAATGGACAGTACTCACCTGTATAGCATTTCAGCATTTTGTAGTATTTGCTACACTTTTCATGGAAAAGTTTTGCAAATATATTTGTTCCGAGTCTGAAAAATTTCCTTTATTTCAGAGCATATGGATAATAATTCTGTAATCTTTATAACATAAACATGTCATGTAAGAAAAAGGGGTGTCATTCAGTGTGTAGAGAAAAACTTGGTTCTAAGAAGTGCTTAAAACCAGGTTTTGGTTCTTGGTTCTAGAAGTGCTCATCTAAAATTATGAACTTCAAGATACGAAACAAACTGGTGAGTGTTTCAGGCAGTTGGGTGGGGATAGGCAATAACCAGTGAGAATGTGACTTCATGGGTGACCTTCATAGTTTTAGCTTTTAATGATTTTGGCAACTTGATTTCTCACGTAGTTTGTAGACAAGGCCCATCCGTTGCATTTGGAAAGTCTCAGGATTCTCAGTTACTAAAAGTCAGAACAGTTGGAGGGAACAGAGAGGAAAAGCAAAGACATTTTTGGTAAATAATCTAACTTCTGTCATGTCTGCTTTATGGTGGCTGCACCTTTACATGTGCATTTACTGTTAGGTTTTTTCACCTTGCTTGGAAATGAAGCATTGAAACTTTTACAGGAAACTTATTTTGGTTGTTATTTGATTGTTTAAAAATTGCACCAGTGTTACACAGAAATGCTTAGAGGTCTGTATGGCTTTATCAGATAACAGCATGTGTCCGTATAGAATGCCATTAAATAGCAAATTGTATGCATTTACCAGGTTACTTTTATGTTTCATAAAAACAGCTGGAGACAGTCTCCCTCTGGGAAACGGGTAAAACAACCTGTAGTTTTGGTGAATGCATCTACTGTAATGCATCACTGAGCTACCACCAGGCGAGTAAATATAGAGGAATATGTACAGATGACCATGAAGAAACCGGCAGTGCCTGTTTCCGTATTTTGCAGCTGCACATCACAGCACAGGACAGACTTTGTCGCATGGATTCTGCCATCTCTCTGAAAGCTGAGACCTTATTTGTGACATAGTCATAGTTGATCTCAGCTGTCTAATTTAGAGGATGAGTTATCAAGTGTGAAAAATGAGGGCAGAAATCTGATACGTAATGACCATCGTGGCTGGTTCTGTTTTAATCCTGAGATACAAAGTACTCTGTTAGGACGAGATCAGCAAAACCATTATAGTATACATAACTCTAAAACAAAGCTTTAGAGAAATTGCACAGCTAAAACTGACATTGGTGGTGTAGAAACTGAAACTGCAATGAATATTTTTGGTAGGTGTGAATACGGATCTTAATTACAGAAGCTTTCATTAGAAAAGCCTTTATTAATAATGTCTTGCATTTGTAATGGCCTGAATTGTCCAAAGATGCAGTGGCTCACTAATATCTGAGGGTTTGGGGTCAGAATGTGCTCAACATAGCAAAGAATCAATGTGAAGAAATGCTCCTCTACATTGTCATAGAGACAAACCCTGAATTCCTCTATGGAGAGCTTAAATTAGTCTCGGAAATTCTTATTCCATTTAACATATTTTTCTATCAAAATAATAATTAATAAATGCTTTCAGGAAGAAGTGACTGGATTAACTGGTTATTCTGCATTACCTATATTAGAAAGAAAAAAAACGCTGAAATAGTTTCATTATTGCCTAAATCAAAACATTCAGAAGATGACAAACATTTGCTTTTTACACACTGCACTGGCTTCACTCACTTTCATACACTCGTGGCAATTACTTTTATGGTATGATAACCTGTGCAACTTGTTGCGCAGCTCAAGTGAGTCATGAATTTGATTATTGAAAGAATTGGACATACTGTACTTGAGTGTGACTCAGTGGATTTAAACACCTTTGTTTTTTCAGATAACTGGAAGGAGCTTCATAAAACATGGGAATAAATATTTCTAGCCTGCTCTGAAGCGTAGTCTAGCAGCAGCTCTCTTCAGATGTCAGTTGTCATTCGATACCGAGCTATTAGTTATGCTGGTTTCACACCTGAATGTGTCTATCTGCCCACTGCGATAATCCTACGCTTTGATCTGTACCTTCAAAAAGTGATTATTTTTGTGACACAAGGTATTATTACTTTACAAGTAAGGTAGTCTTGCTTTAATGAGCTGCATGTATGAAGTCTGATATTAATCCGGACTGCCACACGTGAAAGCTGAGAACTCTGAGAAACATAGTTCATGGAGGTGCCTGAGTTCATGTGAACAGAGTGGTTTGTAACCATCCTGCATGCTGTTGACAGGGAGAGCTCTTTCAGCCCTCACAGGGTGATAAATGAGTGTGCTTGTTGAACCCTGTAGTTCTCTTCAAGTCGTCTGCTAAGCCATGAATGGCTGCTCAGGGGCACACAAGGCTTTGTCTCACTTCTCACAGGCAGAAGTCTGATACCACGTTTGCTTGTTGCAGTGCAGCTGAAGGACTGCAGGCTGACTGTGCTTGGATGGAGATGTTGTGCCCCTTCTGTAAGGCTGTGGCCATTTCCAAGTGCAGTGTTAACTTGATTTTGCTCTGCTGTCACATTGAAGGATGTAGGAAATGGTTTGAAGATCTGATGAACCAAAAAACTAGTTTCACAGTTTAACAAAGGATGTAGAGCTATAGTAATAGTCATTATTAGTTTTGCATGTTAGAAGTGTTTCGTCCTGGTCATAAGACATGAGGTAAATGACAGTGGTAAGGTATGCTAGTTCAGTTTGGAAAGCAAGTATGTACCATGAAATCCCACTGAAGTGATTAATATATTTTGTTTAATAACTGAGCATCCACACAGCATCCACACTGAACCTTGGTAGCAAAGCAGGAGCAGTATTGGTGTGTGCTGCAGAAGTCCTTTCTTTTCTTAGCATGGGAAGACTCAAACCCATCAGTTCCCTGTGTAGTTTCAGCCTTAGGAGCAGGTTTCTGTTCTCATAAAGAGAGGTTAAGGGAAAAGCTATTTTTAAATGGGTGTTGAGGGATACATCTCAAAGGAGACAAAAATGAACTGGGGTTTCTTAACCTGAACTGGGATGCTTTATGTTCTGTGCTACTACCGATTGGTTAAGAACTAACTCATCAAGAACTGGTTTGCTAGTCTTGTACTACTGAGTCGTGCTCAAAGGTGACAACCTTGTGAGATACCTTAAGGTAAGTTCTCCTTTAAGCACACCATGCTGAAATTACAAGGGTAATATTAAAAGGGAGGGGGGTAATGCATACAAAACCGGTAAGAATTATGTTACATGTGGAGATAGCGACATCCATGGTTTGATCACTTGGTCAATACATTGAGGAAAAACTGGCTGTACTGGGGGTTATACAGGGCCAGCAGCGTAGCAAAGCTAAAGTCAGAGTTACATTTAGAATTTGCTTAGATTATTATGCTTGATTTCTTATGTCTAATACTCACTATTCATTTTGCATTCATATGATTTAAAATAGAAATTTCAGTTACTATTTTGACAAAATATATATTGCTGGGTTGGATCTTGCAGTGATGCTTTACAAGAACTAAATGGTCATTTTCCAGGAAATTTCACAGATTTATTTTGTTTTCAGCAGGCATCATATTTTCCTGAATCAGTGAGAGAAATTATAGTTTGTTTTCTGAAAAATATTGTCTATACATTTTTTTTAAGACTTCACCTTTTACTTTGAATTGCAAGGATTCTTTACCAAAAAGGAAGGAATAACCACAACTGATCGTGGAACTAATCATTTTCAAGTAGAAATTATCTTACAAAGCAGTGATGACCTATAGTTCATCATGTGTTCAGCATGGTTGGTTTGAGGGGCGGGGGATGACACATACAGTTTCTGGATAGTCCACTGGTCATTGGAATTGTTACAGGCACTTACATGTCTGTTCGTGGGCGGTGTAGGTCAATCAAAATTGAGAACAGCTTTAGGAGAATAGCCGTGTTGATTATTTGTCTCTAAATTATAAGTATGTAGACCTTGAACCGTATTGGGGTGGTTTGTAAATGTGAAAGTTCTGAGGAAATAGAGTAGTTCTTACTACTTTTTTTTTTTTTTAAGCTTGAAACAAAGCATTTATTTACAATCCTGTGCTGTGATCACCTTCCCTTTGCTTGCATGCCATCATGTCAAAACCAAACTATTTCGTAATTAAAGTGTTTCTTCTGTGGACCACTGAGATTTTACCAGTATCTTACCTAAACGCAAATTGGTTAATGTGAGAGAAGTAATATTCCCATCAATAAATGGTACCATTGTAAGTAGTGAATACTTCCAGTGCATTTTAATCAAAAGTTAAGACAGGTTTAGATTTACATGAAAAGGTAAAATCACAAACCAGGATTAGTTCATTTAATGTAATGAGTTATGTTGGTAGGGCAGGGCATTGCCTTCATATAGCTGTAAACGGCAGCTTGGAGAAGAGGGAGTATGTCAGCTTGGAGTTCATAGTTGTTAGGTAATAGTTTCTTGCACATGAGGGACAATATTCTTCTTCTCTCACTAATTATTCTCCAGAATACCCATTATGTGTTCTCTACAGTGTGAAATAATTTATTTTAAATTTACTTTAAAGTTTTTCATCATTTTCTTATCCTTTTGTTAAATACTTACCACTTTGTTTCCTGGGAAGGTGATCCATACTGTAAGATCCCATACTGTAAGATCCCATACTGTAAGATCAAATATCATTTCAATTTTTTCTGCAGGAGCACCTCTCATTAAAAAAGTACATTGTGGATATCGTGATTGAGAGTTCTGTTCCTGTGGAACCATTAAAAGATGGAGAGGAGAAACAAAAGACTAAAAAGAAAGCCAAGAAGCTAAAGGCACGGATGAACTCCAGGTAGTACAAATTTCTGTTCAGTTTATTTTTTCATTTTGTTCTAAACTTTACCTTTTGTCCTTTAGTATGAGTGCAGTGCAAAGCCGAAAAAAGTGGAAAATTATTTGCTTTGGGAGTGTCTTGAAAATAACACTGATGAGCCTAATTTATGGCCACTTTCTCTGATTGAGAAAGAAAACTGAATATCGATCTGGAGCCCTTGATTTCACCTGTTAAGAGCTTTTCTCATAATTGAATGCCAGTGCCCTGCCAAAACTGTAGTCTCTTCTAGCATACAATAGCATGTTTAAATTTGTGTAAACCATGCCTATTTTTCTTTCTAGCTATTGATTTTTAAATGAAGTATCAAAGAAAATCAATAGTAATCAACAAATAGAAGGCAGCCTGCTGTAGTGTCAAATCCCAGGACTAAATTTAATCATTTTTTGTTGCCTGTCACAACAAAAAGAAAGTTAAAAATATCTTAAAATGGAAAGTGAGTTGTCAGACCTGCAATCTGTTATTAGTCTAAAAAGTGACATCTGCAAATCAGTATGATATGCAGGACATCATTATATTATGAACTGGCAGCGTCAGTCTTTATAGCTGAATAGTCCACAGCTGAGGTTAATGCTTAACTGAATATTATAACTTTTTTTGCCCTTATCTCTAAAAATACTTCTCAGAAGGTAAGAATCATGGTTACTTATGTTCTCTGCCTTGTTTTTAAGCAAGAAGGGTTACAAATAAGAGAAAAGCACCTGAATGGATTTTTAGAGCTACAGTAAAAGCAGGATATTTTATTAACTCCTAACAGTGCTAATAACAACATGTTAGTCTTCAAAACCACACTACTTTGACAACGTGTTACTGTTTCTGATTGTTTTCGTCTTTGTATGACCAAATCCACTGAGTACCACATTAGAGCATGATGTCAAAACTGGGTAACATGTTCTTCCAGTTTCTGATTGCTCGAGATATGAGTTATTCATATTACCTGTTGATTTAATGCAGATATTGGGTCCAACTTTAGTTCTTTCTTAACAGCTGCTTCTTTTGAATTTGGTCAAAGATTTGTCAGACCTAGAAACAAAAGCTCAAATCGTAATTTATTGGCACTGATAGTTAAAACTTTCCAGAACATTTTGAATTTTTATGTGTCAGGCTGCTGGGTGAGTCAGCATATCCATCATCGAGAATTGTATTAAAACAGCAATAAAGGGGCATCATTTTACAAAGGTGATACACTGTTGAAAAATACAGTGAAAGTTTCAAAATCTAAGAGGAGTTATAATGGCAAGACATGACATTCGTGTTCATTAAGCTTGGGTTTAGTTTTAACTGATGACTAAACTTTCAATGGCATTACTCTCCTAGAAGGTAACTGCGAGTTAAATTGCAGATTTCACCATGAGTTTTCTAATGTTAACACAAAAGACTTACTAATAAAAGTGTCCAGTAGCAGTATGAAGCAAAGGTTCTTCCATGGAATTGCAAACAAAAAATGGATGGGGGGGTTGGTAGAATGCATTTTGCAAATTAATTCTAGCCATGCAAGTCTTGCCAGTCTTCTACAGTTACTAAAATTGACACTTGAGTAACAGTAATAGCCATATGCCTGGATCCTGCAGGTAAGCTTGTTTTCCATGTTCAGAAAATGAAAGGGGATTACCTTAAGTTGTGTGGCTAAAGCAATTAAAGCAATAACCTCAGAGTTACAATATGAAATACTAAACAAAGTAATTTAGGTACTGTGTTTCTGCCCAGCAGCCTGGACAGTACTACCACCAGATGGTGGGGAGTTTACTGCTCAAAATCCATTCAGAACTTGAGTGGAATATATGGTTACAGTCCTTTATTTTGGATGATTTGAAGGTGAAGAGTATGTGATGTTGATTAGTCACAGAGTTTCCCGGGTGTTAACATATTATCTGCAAGCCATGGTTTAGTACATACTCGCAACTATTCCTCTTCTCTAGGAAAAGCAGTAGATATAACAAACTCCCCTATACCTCAAGCCCTGAAATGATACATTCATTTTGGTTTCTAGGAAGCTGTGAAACTTGAAAAAAACATAACTGCATCCAGATAGGTTTCTGTTGTACTCCTGAATTTCTAGATCTTAAATCACTATTAAAATACCGAAGCAGTGAAGGGCAAAGGTGAATGAGGGGACAAATTGTGATCAATGGGTTATTAGATACTTTGAGAAGTTTTGTTAGTCTTATTAATTATATTTATAACCCTTAGCCATTAAACTGGTGCTATAGTAATGACTGATATATAGCTAAGTAAATTATCTCAAGCTAACATGGATGTGCTGCTAGCAGAAGAATACTTTGGTGCCCATGTGGCAAAAGGAGGCTTGATGAAAGCTTACCTCAAGCAATAGAGGGGTAGTTACCAGCTAGGAAGTATATACACTTGAGATGTGCTGTGCAATAGATTTATAGCACTCCAGTCATGTTCATTTAATAACAGATATTTTAGGTGATTATTCATGTTTGACTGACTTGTCTGTACAAAACTCAAAGCTGAAATGTGTTGTTTCTGGCTAAAAGGCAGGAAAGAAGGCACAAGGTTAATAAAGAAATCTCACCTTCATGTTTAATACTAAATTCAGTTGTGATTCATAGCTTTATTAATGATCCACAAATCAGAGCTAGTGGTAATGTAACAATATTTGCATGTAGCATAGGTTGTATAGGTTAAGCAAGCCAAAGGGAAATTTGAATAGCTTTGGATTGCTTGATCCACTTGGGCAAACAAAAAATCCAAAGAATCATTTAGTATGTGTATCTGAGAGACTTAGTAGGATTTAAGTTGTTAAACTTTTCTTTGCAGCGCAGCAATAAACACGTTTTCCACTGGAAGCCATTGTCAGAATCTTAGATTTGAAAAATTGGACATTGGTAGAGTTGACAAGAATGTCAACTGACAGCAGTTAATATGCAGAGTACCTTGATCATTAATAGCAGACACCATTTTTATGCATGAAAGTTTCCCTGGGGCAGCTTTCTCTTCTACTTGTGTCCTGAGGGGGTTTTGGCACTTTGCTCTGGAACCTTATTATGGGTGCTGTTGGTCTTAGAGACGTAGGGGTCCCGAACCTTATCACTGATGTAGCCCAGCTTGCCAGTTCAGTGTCCTTCAGGTGTGTGTACAGGCTTTTGTGCAGAATATTCCAAGCCATGGAGGATGTTGTCCTTTGTTCATCTGAGAACACAGTCTCAAGAGGCTTGAGCAGTGGATCTCCCCTAAGTCCCCAGAGATGGGTTTTGTGTCTGTGAAGTCTTTGTTTCAGAATCATAATGGAAGGAGCAATTTTAACGGATCAAATGTTTTAAACAGTTAAATGCTTTTAGTGCCTGCTGGATGCTGCTTCATCACAGGGCTCTGTTTCTGAGGACTGAATTTTTCTGCATCAGTGTAGTGTCTGGATTTTTTTTCCTTTGTGTGTGTATGTTGTTAAAAAAAGGTTAGACATTACCACTGTGAATCCTGATTTGGTGGAAGAGCTGGTCGTGATTTTCATCTGTTGGCACAGGCTGGCTGGAATCAAACCAAGCAGTGGAAAAAACCCTTGTCTCCCTCTTCCTGCTTTTTGGCAAAAGGCCAGTGTAAATAATACTTTTAGGGGGCTAAAGAGGTTTGTGTTTCTGTTTCCAGCAGTAAAACGGTCATTCCTGGGGGTATTGTGCTGTATGCCTAGCAAGGTTCTTTATGTTACGGTACAATCATCAGTTACATTAAAAATGTTCCTGTACCTGTAAATATAATTAATGATTTATATGTAATTATAACCTCTGTGGTGCATAATTTCTGTTCTGAACTGAATGTCTAAATGTGGTAATTTTATAATCAGCAGTAGGTTACTTCAGTTGTTTATATCACTTGTAGCATTTTCTGGCATTTGGGGAGTCAACTTAAATGCAGCATTTGTGTACTGATGTTATTCTGAAATGATAGTCTTAGCCATAAATCATTAATGGCCAGTAGTTAAGCATCAGTATGGATTACGACAGGGCAGAATTGACAGAAATGCTGTGTCTTAGTATGAAATAAGAAAATCCCAAAGGTTAGAATTCTCTCTCTGGTACAAATACTGTGCTCTTTAGACAATAGTCAATAATAATGGATGTTTTTTCCTCCAGGGCGAAGGAATATGAGAGTTTGATGGAAGCAAAAAATGCTGTCTCTGATTCCCCATTTAAAGCCAAGTAAGCATTTAACTTTATAGATCTTAGACATAGCCATTTTTCTCCTGTCTGTAGCAGAAGTGCATCTGAAATTTCCAGCGGAGCAGGTGTGGTAAGGTTCCCACTCAATACAAGGCATACTCCTGTCTTGAATTACAGCGAAGTTCCTAATACAAAAGGTCATACCTCACAAATGCAGTTTTTTCTGTAGACACTGTATATCTTTAACCGTGTAAGATGCAATAGTTAAGAGACCGTACGCTCATCCTTTTCTTACCTGGAAACTAGCAGGTGTCAGCTTTGTACTTCCACGACAATTTGGCACCGGAATCTGGGGACTGAAAATCATTGTTTGGCTGCCAGTTAGTCAGAAACAAAGGTTCATATGGTGAAAGCACGGATAGTTTAATGCACAGATGTGTTATTCTGGCACTGAGTTTTGTAGAGAACAGACTATTTTATTGTCTAGGATAAGGCACAGATGAAAACAGTTGCATGGTAATATTAAAACAAGACCTGTTATTACTGAATAATTCCTCTTTCCTAGTGTGAAAATTGCTTATCTGCTTGCATTCTGATTCCGTTGGACCTGTTTGGCAAAAGATGCAGAATATTTGGATTCTCAAAAAGCTTTTGATAAGGTCTATCACCAGTGATTTTAATTTTGAGACTGTATAGCTGTAGCATAAGTGGAAACTAGTTAAAAAAATGAAAAGAAGTGGAGTATATGATCTGTCCTTGCAGAATGGGAAGGTTACCTGTTGATTTCTGCATTCATAAGATGTTCAGCGTACTCACAAGTTACTTGGAAGAAGAGGCCAAGCAGTGAGGTAACACAGTTTGATGATGATGCAGAGATATTCAGGATAGTAGAGGCAAGAGCTGCTACTGAATAATAATTTTGAAGAGAGTGACTCAGCAGTAGCATGGCAGACAGGTGAAATCCAGTGTTATTAAGGGCTACACAATGGACAGGGAGGGCATAACTCAAATGTATCTTCACATGCAAAGTGTGGGCTTTGAACTTGCAGAAGTGATAGGTCCTTCCAAGAGAATACAGTTCAGTACTTTCAGCAGTTAAAGGATACCCATTTTTAAAATTCTTCAGAAAGGAGCAAAAACAGAACAAAGGATGTTTTTATGCCTGGGTCATTATGTCTTTTAAACACTATGTGCAGTTCTGGTTCTTTGTCTCGTAAAGGATATGCTAGAATTGTTAAGGTGCAGAGAATGCAGGAAAGGAAATTGGTAACGATTTCTAATATAACCTCCGTATCAGGGATTAAGTAAACTAATACTTCTGCTGGAGAAAAATGTGATAATGGCAGGATATGTTACAGAGATCTATGAGGTCATAAATGAAATGATGGATGTCGATTGTTTGCTGTCCCTCCTGGTACCAGAATGAGGGAGCGCAGAATGAACATGGACACAGGTTCAAAAGAAACCAGGCAGTGGTTCTTAATGCAGTACACAGTGAGATGTATGGAACTTGCCGACCAAAACCACCCAGGTGCTAACAGTTCACCTGCAGTTCTAGGAAACTGCATCCAGACCAAGAGATTCCTAAGGTGAAAATGGGCAAAGAAACAAGATTAGTAAAGAGGATTATGCTTGCCCTGTTCCTAATTTTCCTGAGACATCCGTTTATAGTCTGCTGCTCAACAGAATGGTAGGCAGATGATTTGCCTTCCTTGTGCCCATGAAGTCCGTAGCAGGTCAGTCAAGAGGCTGTGGTGTCTCAACAGTTGGATTCAGAAACCTATAAAGGTTTAAATTATGGTGACTTCTAGAGGGGGATATTTATCTTCAGACGAAGGTTATAACTTGTACCAGATCCTGTATGTTTTGTGGCTGCTCCCATCACTCATAAATTGCTGATATAATTGAGAGCATTTTTTAGAAGTTGCTGTTGAACTAAGATGTGCCGATCCTTGCTGTTTGCCCTCGTTGGTTGTTATACAGTGTCTTTTACATGGGCTTGAAAAACTGCTTCTGAATCTTAGTCTGTATTTTAAAATAACAAGAATCCATCATTGAGGTTTGACATGGGAAGGTGAAACCTCTCCACCAGATGGCACACCTGCATAAACACGCTGCGGAGAAGGTTCCGTACTTGGCTTCATTTCTCACTTCAATTTTCAGGATTAATTTCATGGCAGATTCAGACTTCTTCTGGACTTGTAGCTTCTGTGTTTTGCTTTTCTTTGCTACCGGAGTATAAAAAATGAGGGCCTAGTTGTCAGACAGTGGAAATGTGTGTGTTTGAGTGACTGTGACCCACTGGTATGTTGTAGTGCTTCCACTTTAGTTTCTTCTTGACTTTTGGTTATCAGTGATGTGGTCACTTGTGTTTCAGTGTAGTACAACAGAAATGCAGATTTCTTTATTTTTATTCTTTTAATTATTTTTTTTTAATCCCTTGACTGATCCCGAATTTGAAGTTTTAATTCTGTCTTACTTAACAAAATGCTTTCAGGCAGAATCTTCTGGTTTTTTTTATCTGCTGTCTTATTTTCTTCATTATTGCCTCTGTTAGGGCTGTATTCGTTTAGATGTGAACTAGTGTGATGGCCATTAAGTAGCTCACTTTCATCACAGATGTAGGTGATTTCTTTGGCAGTCGTCATGTAGAACCCTGGTGCTCTAGCAGGTGCTTACATCTAAGTTTTCAAAACAGTCAGATATCACAGTTATTGTTATTTCCAAAATTACACACCTTTTTACCTGCCATGCGGGCTCAAAAGGGAAGGAGGACAGGGAAGGGAAGCTTTATCTCTTTCTGTAGGGGAAAGGATGGGAGGGCAAGATACTTCATGAGGCAAGAGTTTTAGCCCAGACCGATCTGTTTACATCGAAAAACGCATTCCTAACACAGGAAAAATTAATAGAACACCTTTTTAACAGAACTGCATACAGGATCCTGCTTAACCAGGAGCAGCAGGAAGAAGAATCAGCTGAAAGAAACAAACAGTAGTAGATCTCCACTAAAATACTATTATGTTGAGAAGCTATGCAAATTGACTGTTGCCTTTTTAGCCATAACACAGTGTACTGTACTGTGGGCTAATATTGAGTGTTCCTGTACATTGCTAACCAAGAGAGCAAACCCTTGCTAGTACTGGGAATCTGGAAAGGTCTCAGGAGCTGTAGTTATTGGGAAAAGTCGTAACACAGAAGGAAGGGGTTAAAAACTGAGAGTGTGAAATATGTTCTCTGTGTCAAAACAAAGAGAAGTCCTTTCGGTTTATCCTGACGGAGTTCAGATTGGAATGGAAGGCTACTAACAAATACGAAATACTTTTTAACTTTCACTCTGTGAAATTTAAAAATGGAAAGTTTTGTGGGTTTGTTCTTGGGTTTGGTTTTTTCTCTCCCTTTTAAAATGTGGCACGGTAGGTTTTTTATTTATTTGCTTAACACAAGCAAATGTATCTTAGAATGAAATAGTTAATAGCTTTGTTTTATGCCTCCTTGCTTATGCCACATTTCTTTATTCGGTCCTCTCTCCACCCCCCAAATGTGTCTTCTAAACAACTAAAACCATTTATGGAATGCAATTTCTTATCTGATTTCGGTAGTCATGTTGTCAGTTGTTACAGAAGAAAGACAGAACCCAGAATTAGTCTTTGGCAGGTAAAAAGCCTTTTTAGATCACCTTTAAGATTAAGCCACCTTAGTATTATGAGACCACTGGTTTCCTGCTGCAGCTGATAGATTGTTTCAGTAGTACTTATTATTTTAAGGTTTGAAGATTTATAAAACCTTTTGCACTAAGGAAGCACTGATCCAAGAGCTTTCCAAGCTTTACATTGGTAATACACTAATAGAAATAAGCAGACAGGGTTTATCCTGCTTTGATAGACGTGGTATGTGTACCCTTTTCAGATTCAGAGTGCTGCATCTGATTTCTGAGTGGGATTGTAAACAGCTCAAAGTAGTTCTTTTATAAAACCAAGAGTTTTAGATGATGTCTGGAACAGATTTCTTTCTTTTTAGTATCTATTAAATTGTGTCCCTTAAGGGCAGAATAATTCCAAATACTGCCTTATTTGGTAGGTGTTTCAGTCTCTGAACTATTTCATGTGGCAAGAGGGGCTTCCAAGGAAAAGGGCCAGGGACATTCTCACCTTGTAGCAGCAGTTGCTCCTGGCCTCTGTCCACTCTTCATAAACTGGTTGGTTACTGGTAGCACTTAGGTAATTTGTTAAATGCTGGTGCACTCTCGATGGATTTGTACTATTAATCAGCATTCTCCGGGGACTGATCTTGGGGTCGTTATTTAGTGTCCAGTCTGTTAAGTTGGCCTGTCAAAAGGTGTGGTGGTGATCACTCTTCTTGTTTGCATTAGAGGGTTTTTAAAAGGGAAGGAAAATGTTTTCACAAAGTTAGAGTGTAATTTACATCTGCATAGTATCTTCTTATCCAAAGGTCATATATTTCAGTGTTAAAGCAGTCTGCAGGAGGCAAAGTGTAGTTGTCATCCTTTAATACAAGCAGGGAAACTACGGGAATAAATTAACCCCCTAGTCTAAAACCTTAGTCAGTCTCCTCTCACGCAGTAAGGAATTGGATTTTTTTCCCATGTGTGTGTATTTTTTTTACTTACCCTTTCTTTAAACTATGTAAAGGGATATCAGCTAGTATGGAAACAGGAACCACTGCTATCCTGAAAAAGGACTGCAGTGCAAGAAGAGGAGAGTTAGGAAATGAAAAATTATATCCTGTAAGAGTCTACTGGAGAGAAGATGGGAATGTGGTGTGGGGTTTGTTCTTGCAGAGCCTCAGAGCTAACTGCATTTAACAGTACAGCTTTTTCTTATTTTCCTTATATCAGTGCCTTTCCAAGATAAACTTAACCTTGTCATTTTTTTTTTGGTGTAGTAGGCTAGGGTCCAGCTAGGCCGGTTATAAGATACTGTACCAAAATACTGATAACTAGAAAAAAAATCTGAAGCTGGAAGTATTTGTGCAAAATTCAGTTTCCAAACAGCTGTGTGAAGTATAGGAGAGCTGGAGTGTAAGTAAAATAAAACTTAGTTAAACTTCATAAAGATGAAGCGCTGCTTCGTGATTGGGTGAACAGTAGTTTTCATCTGCAGAGAATTGCAGATAATAGGAATTCAATTAAATAAATGCAGAATTCATCATCATTTTTCAACCAGCTTCCATTTCCCAAGCTAAAGAAGGTGTGTGAAGCTGCAGATGGAGATGTTTAATGTCTAGCAGTGTTTGGGACTGTGTCAAGATGCAGAATGGTGTTTTCCATTGCGTAGCTAGACCAAGGGGAGTGTGCCACTGGGTACGTTTGGCTGTGGGGAGTCAGGCAGTAGGGAATGCTGTGGGAGCTGCACGTTGCATTAGGGGATACAGCATAACACCGATTCGGGCTGGGCAGGAACTGCCACAGTCTTCCCCAGTTCTCCCCAGGCACAGGCTACATAGGGAAGAATCAGGACTGTGTGTCCAGCTGGCATCTGGCCGCCCTCGGCAGGAACATGCGGGAGGAGAAACCGCTCCTTCCGTACAGGAACTGCCCAGAATCCAATACTCTGCCCAGTCGGACTAATCCTTCCTTCCATACATTCGGTGTACAGCCAAAAAACCATGGATTTTAATGTGGAAGTGCTGAAATACATTGATGTTACTATTTCAAGGCTCTTTTTTCTGGAGATGAAATGTGGGCTATAAATATGAACAGACCTTTTTCCCTTAGCCTATGAAATATATTAAACCACCTAAAAATATTTAGCCCACACGAAAAAGAGAACCTTACTTCAGACAATACTGTTTTACTTTTGTCTATATATTTGCTATATAAACCTTTAATATGAATATTCCTCACTTTCCCATTGGCAGTGCAAACAGATAAAGTATTTGTATTTATATATATTTGTTTTTGCTGAATATTTATTTAAGTTGACACTGTGGTAACATTCCAAGACCAGTCAGTGCCTATGTCCTTTAGAATAGAGAATCATAGAATAGTTAGGGTTGGAAAGGACCTCACGATCATCTAGTTCCAACCCCCCTGCCATGGGCAGGGACACCTCACACTAAACAATGTTACCCAAGGCTTCCTTCAGCCTGGCCTTGAACACTGCCAAGGATGGAGCATTCGCAACCTCCCTGGGCAACCCATTCCAGTGCCTCACCACCCTAACAGGAAAGAATTTCTTACATGCAATCTAAACTTCCCCTGTTTAATTTTAACCCGTTACCCCTTGTCCTATCACTACAGTTCCTAATGAAGAGTCTCTCCCCAGCATCCCTATAGGCCCCCTTCAGGTACTGGAAGGCTGCTCTGAGGTCCCCACGCAGCCTTCTCTTCTCCAGGTTGAACAGCCCCAACTTCCTCAGCCTGTCTTCATACGGGAGGTGCTCCAGTCCCCGATCATCCTCGTGGCCCTCCTCTGGACTTGTTCCAGCAGTTCCATGTCCTTTTTATGTTGAGGACACCAGAACTGCACACAATGCTCCAGGTGAGGTCTCACGAGAGCAGAGTAGAGGGGCAGGATCACCTCCTTCGACCTGCTGGTCATACTCCTTTTGATGCAGCCCAGGATATGGTTGGTTTCTGGGCTGCAAGTGCACAGTGCCGGCTTTCTGGTATTTCTTGTGCATTCTGAAGTATCTGTTTGTGGCAGTTCTAAAATCTTATTTAAGGAGATGTCAACAACTTTAGATGAAAAGACATTAACTTTCCCTTTTATTTAGCCCAGCACATTTCCAGTTATTTATCATTCCCTGCATTGGAGGAATACAAATTGGGGGACCGAAGGAAGATTAACTAATTGTCTTGAAATGTTTGGATTTGGGCTCAACAGTATTTCCACATAGTTGTGGATCAGGTGTTGATACCATGCTCTATTAATCTGCAGTGCATACAAAGAGTGTACAAGGAGTACAGCATGTACAGAGAATTTTCTCTTTCCAGATCATTGGTAGCGATGATAAATTCTATGTCCAAGAACAAGTCATCTTGCGTAGATTTCTAGTGCTTTGAAACAGTCAGAAAGTTATTCTTATGCCTCCGACAGTGCCAAGAAGTCAGTATAAAGGATATTAAATTAAAATGATTTCTCCAGGGCTTGCTCGGTGGGAGGAGGGTCTTTTTACTTCCCTTCCCCTTGTGATCACATAGCAAATGCTACCTTTTTTTTTTGGCAGAGGACCAACATACAGCAGGATAAGGGGATGTAAGAGGTAATTTTTAATGTGGCAGAACCAAAAATGTATTCTTCTTGTTTCTTACTGTGTGGTGCAGAGCATACCCTTAGAAATGTTGAATTTTGGTGAAAGTGTCCAGACAGGCTTTCAGAAGAGATGGAGAACTGGAGCTTTTCCTGGAGAGGGAAGCTGTTGTACAGCATTTTTAACCGAGGACAGAATCCCAACGGGAATTGTCACTTACGTAGTAGCATCTTTATAGACTGAAGAGAAAAAAGGGAATTTGTCAGCAGAAGTAACAACGTAATATGGTTACTTTCTATTTGAGTAGTGTTTTGATAAACCTTGCACATTTTGTATGTGGATGCCTGATGTAGATTAGGAAAGTCCCTTTCTTTATCCCTGTGGTTAATCCTAGTTGAATGCCATTCCTCTGATGTTAAATGAAGCCAAATGGAAACCTGTCTTGCTGTCTTCTATCAGATGAAGTTACAATACAGTGTGGTGGGGTTTTTTCAGTGCTTTATATATGCTTTAAGCATGGAATTTAGGTAGATGTTTCAAAGAGAGAAACTCTTTTGTGCTTAATGCATTAGGATATTGCCAAGGCAGTCGCCATTGTAAATGACATTCTATGAGGATACCTGAGATCTCTGCTTCTAGTTCATCTGTCTGGACTGCAGCAGTTTGACTTCCCAGTGGTGCTACAATCCACTTCTTACTCTCAGCAGAGTTAGTGGTCATCTGTTTTACTGTCCACGTCCTCCAGTTACTTGTGTTTTGGCTTTTCATTTTGTTTCCCATTTTAGCTCATGGCTTTCTGCATTAGACAGAGGTTTCCTCCAACCTCATTGCCCACAGAGGAAATAGCAGTGCAGAAAATCTCATCAGGACGTAATCTCACTTTATTTTTCTTGTCATAGAAAAATTCTGGCTGAATATCAGTGGATTCAGCTGACCAGATGATAAGAAGTCCAAGACTCAAAATTCTGCAAATTATTCTTATTTGTACTTTAAAAACATACGTGTATTTTTAGTCTCTTGAAAGCTTTTAACAAAGCCCTTAATATGTAAAAAGAAGAGGTGCAGGATACCTGTTTCCTGTGATTAAGTGGAAACTCCATTCTTGCCCCAAATGAGTATTCTGATCTTCTTTTTTTACTACGTGTGACTATTGTGGTACATTCCCTAGGCATTCCATCCTTTCTCTTCTCTCAGAGAGTAGTTGATGTAATTTTCTCTTTGTCATTACTCTGTGGTCACTTTGTGAATGCTTCCTGGCCCTTTTACGTGGATCATCTCCCATTTTGTGACAGGCATTGAATATCCTTCCCGTTTCTCTTCCTTGTCGTAAAGCTATGTTTGCTTCTAGTCACACAGTGTTTTTCCCACTCATACTGATCAATTACCAGCTTGGTCCCACTTCCAGTAGAAATCACTGAAAAGATCAAAGCAAAGGTCTACCAAACACTGAGCCTGTCATTAAGAGCAGCCAGTAGCAGATAGTAAGGCAATGATTGACAAATACATGGGAAATAGTGAACGTACTTCTTGCTCTTTCTCTCAGTCTCTAGTTAAGGGACTTCAGCATTTTAATCATGTCCCTTAATGCATCTACAGATGTGGAAATCCATATCTGAGCTGGCTACTCTTTCCATTCAAGGTAAAGAAGGCTATACTATGAGTGTGTTTGGATTGCTTTTTTTATACTTCAGGATGAGCTGAGTGGTGCCTTGGAACTGTGCATTTCTCCTCATTGCCTAGCAGGAGAGCATGGGTGAATAGTCCAGAGGTAGGTGTGTAAAACTGAAATGAATCCTAACCCGCGTGTGGTTGTGTCACTCCCACATCTGCATTGTGGTTTCATTACTGACCCTTGTTAATTAAATGCCCTTTCTGAGGTAGTCTGCAAAGTCACTACCTTTCACTTATTCAAATAACCCTAAAGAGCCATTTCTTTTATGATGCCTATAAGAAATTAGCCAAGTAGTCTGCTGTTCTTTTTCCCTTACTCATCGCAAGTGTGAACTACTCAGCTAAGTAGGAGAAAGGGTTGAGTGATGGAAGAAAAGTAGGATAAAACCATGCTGAAAATGTAGATGACGGAAAGTAGCAGGATGAACTGTGGAGGGAGAATAGGGAAATGAACTGTATTGAACAAAACCAGAAACAAACATGTTGCTAATAAAGAAGCATCTTCATGGCTGTACTGTTAACACTATTTCTGTGCCATTTCCCTGACAAAGTAAATAGTGAAATATCAGACACTCCAAGCTGACCATATCTCCTTGTTGTATTGCATATCTTACATGCTGTTTCGTATTGACAAATTTAATACTTCCACTCAGATTTTCATGGTTGCTTTATTGAAATTCAGTTTGCAGTGTTTGATTCCAAAGATGAAAGCTCACATTTTCAGGAGAGTTTTTCCTTTAACTGCTCTTTGTTTTCTGTTTAACATTGAAGGTTACAACGATTAGCAAAAGACCTTGTAAAGCACCTCCAAATGCAGGACAGCTGTTCGCTGGGGAACAACAAGGTTCCTGCTCTGGACAGGACTTTGGGAGAGATCTCTCGTATTCTCGAAAAACAGGTATTGTAATTATTACTATATAACTTATGAGTAACCTGAACTGGGTGTTGCCCTCAAATGTCACCAGTTCGAATTTGGGAATGTGTTGGGATATGTTGATAAATACATGACCTCGGTGTAACAAGCACTGTCTGCTATTGCACTTTTCTGTGGTGACTGAAGCAGTGTCTGATTCTGTTTAGGCATCAGATTTTATATAGGCAGTCTTGCAGAAATGCTGAAAACATGCTTGAATGATGCTGGATTATCTGGATAATGACTTCATTAGGGAAGTAGTGGAACCCATTATTATCATTAGGGTTGTTTTTAACCTGGGCCTTTTCAGTCATCCAATTTATAGTGCATACCCACAAACAGCTTTTACAAGGGGCCCACACAATTAGCAGAGAACAGAGGGAAGAATTGAAGCAGCTTTGCTGTCACAGCCAGTGTATTGTGGTGTTATGGCTGAGCCTTGAAGGAGCACAGATCTGTTGAGTTTTCCTGGAGTACAACTAAGCTGGTAGGTCTGTAGGATGAAGTTGTTACGTGCATATGTATGGGATATTTCTATGTTTTGATCTTTTTCAGAGTGCTGTGTTTGTACAGCGTGTCTTGGTTCGTGGCAAATATTGGGGATTTTTTAATTGATAGCATAGCATTTGCATCTTTTTTTACTGTTTCATCATGGTCACTATGCTGCCAGAGTGCTTTGTGTCTTGTAATGGGGTTTTATGCTCCATTAGGTTGAGTTTTCAAATGGAACATTATGTTTCTTTCTCTCTTTAACCATTAGAAAATACTTCTCTTTTGTATCTGTAATCATGAAAATGAGTTCTCAAGAGAAACCAAATTAATGAAATCTGAGGAGAGGGTTGCATCATTGTGGTTCCGAGTTGGTCTCTGTGAAGATGAGTGCTCTGCTTGATGCTCTCCACAGCTCGGTCAATATGGAACATAATTGCTAATAGCATGTGCTTTTAAATACTAAACGCTGCCTCAGATGCATATTCAGACATGTATTCTGTTAGAAACTTTCAGCTGGTGATCAAGCTTAATAGTGTTTTTAAAAGGGTGATGACATTTTCAGATCTTTGCAGTGTGTTTGTTAATTATTGAAAAATTCATGATTTATTTCAAAATACAGAAATAATATTGTTGGATGAAGCCTAGAAAAAGGTACATTTATTTTGAAAGTTATCTGAATTATGATTGGAGACTGGTTTGGGAAGTGGCGTTATATCCAGCCTCTCAGCTGTGGATATTTTCTGACATTTTATTTTTAAATGAGCCATGAATTGCAGCTAAATGTTAATCATTGATTATTCATAACATTTTATTGCTTGTGGAGTCTGCAATGGGGAATGAAAAGATAAATTTGATAGTGTTAAATAGATATGCCTCATTTTGTTGTTGATTTGGAGTTTTACCCCCAAAACATTGCTCAGCCAGTAGTGAAGTACTATTATATCTGAGTGTCCTAATCAATAAGGTCAGAAAAGATTGATTTCAATAGCTGTCACTGTGTTTACAGCACAGATCATACATAGTCATTTATAGAAGTGGATAGTAATTCTCTTGTTAAGTTGGGAGTCAGGAAATCAGCAGACACATCTTACATGTCAATGGGCGGTGAAAAGAATCTTGATGGTGTCAGTCATCGACTGGGAGGAGGAGACTGACACTGTTAATTGAATTTCCCTGGAGAGCATAAAAATATACCATAATGTGGAGGGAGGAATGAGGGAGTGGGAACCACACAAGCTGTCAGTGTGTGTGAGCTGATAACATTGATTTACCCTTGCTAATGGCCTGGGTTGAATAAAGAATTGCCCTGAGGGAGGACAGAGTTCACTACAATAGATCCTTGCCACTTACTAGAAATTCTTCAGGCTCAGGAGAAGTCGGGCAAAAGTAGTAGAAAATAAAATTGATCCCAAACCCTTCTGTTTTCAGTCATAGTGTGAAGCACTGCATTTTTCTTTTCTTAGTCCTTTACATGGACAGAAAAATGTATTTATACAGTCTCACCGGGAAATAAAGATGTGTTTCACAATCAGTGAAATAAAATGCTGAGCTGCTGTTGGTCACAGTAAGGAAAATAAATACCATTAAATTTCCTGACAAGAAGGAAGGGTTATTCAGCTCATTAGAAGTTCCATGACTGTGCTAAAACAGCATTAAAGAATGGGAGTGTATTATTTATGCAGGTTTCAATCATAGAAAAGCTGCATAGGAAAGGTGGGCAGCCCTGTCTCACTAGGCTTAAATAGAATAGAACAGATAGAATCAAATCAGACTGATGATTCCTTTTTGGAAGTAGTCTGTTGTGTTTCATGGTAATGAGCAAGGCTTTTTCTCACTTCTGAGCTTCTTTTATAATGTGAGAATGTTCTAGGTTGAGGTACGCTTGATTTTTGTGGTCAGACTTGCTTTTGTTTGGCAGGCCTTCCTGCTCTGCTGGACATAAGTGGTCTGCACTTGGGGCTAAGTCATTTCACCAGTATAGCAAGAAGAGTTTGTTTAATCTAAACGAAAAGGTTTTTATTAATCTTTTAGATACTTGAATTTGAGAGATCTGTCTCTCGGGCAGGGATAGCTCTTAACCACTGTACTTTTTGAAGTCCTGTCTGTTTGCTGTAGCACCTTTCCTGCTGAACACAGAATTCATAGCCTGCTGCTGGTTCCCATGCAGCCAAAAATCTACGACTTTCACTTTAAATATGATGCATGATTTGAGTGCTAATAAATGAAAGAGGAGTTGCTGTGCTTTCCTTCAAGTGGTTGTTAGATCTCCAGACACTTCTTGATCTGTACATGTTGGCTTACATTGGATGAAGCTCTACAAGCACTGGAGGTATTGAACCCTCTGCCAGAAAGGCATTTGCAAGTAAGCAAGTCAAAGTGCAGGTTTTGAGGATCAGACATGGAGTATGGCCATTAACTGCATGCAGCCTGTGGTTCATGTGCATTTTGATTAAATAAACATTAAAGGTACTACAAAGTCATAAATCACAATGTCGTTCCAGTTTTAAAGAGATTTGTGCCCCTCAGATCATGTGTCCTTGCTTTCACTAGCAACATCAAGCAGGAGGCTCAGACCCTGATAGTGTGCCATCCTCAAGGTGTACCTACAACATGGACTGCTTAGGTGCTTGTTTGGGTGGGCTCTTGATGGCTGGAAAGCAGTCCTTGGGTTTTGTGCAGTCTCTTATCCTGTCTGGCAGAAGTCCTAGCAAGAAGATACAGTCACTTTCACCTCTACTTTGTTTAAAAGTATATCAAAACCCCAAACACACACAGAGACACAACAGCAAAATGCATGCAAGTATTACCAGAAAGGCCTAGCCTGGTGTGTGTTGGCAGATAGTCATGTGGGACTCTTCAGGCTCTTAATAAGATTCGTAACACTCAGTTTAAGATCTCCCATGAATGGGCCTTCGATGCTAAAAGATCTCATGTATCCTCTTAAAGAAGGCAGTGCTGATGTTTGAAACTGGAGGGTTAAAGCGGTTTTTCTGCCTCAGTTCTTTTGTTTTTATACATGTTCATTCTTTGATGGACTAATGGTACACATCCATCACTGAAGGCAGCAGTGGGTTTCAGCTGAGCAAGGATTAACTGCTCGAGTTTGGAGCACTCATACAGAATACCCTGTGATAGAGAACACTTCCAGAAACCAGTGTATTTAAAGCTGTCCATCCTATTAGCATGACTAGAGGTACAGTTTTAAGTTGCTTATGCTTATATTATTTCTTTCTCGCAGTGAGGATTTACTAATTAAAATCCTGAAATAGTTTTCTACTGCATAGATACTAGATATCACACTGGCTGAAGCCCATACATTTCTAAGGCTGTGAGCCTGACGTGAGTCAGAAGTTACTGCCTCTCAGGTGGTTATCCTTAGACTTGCTGACAGAACATCATTTCCCTAAAGTTCTTCCCAAAAGTTAGTTATAGAGGGTTTTTTGTGGGGATCCAGGTTTTAAAAGTCCTTTTCTGATGTGATTTCACAGAAGATCTTACGGATACACTCCTGAGGAAGGGCTGCAGCCATAGGGGAAGGTTTTGTACATGTCCAGCCTAAGCAGACCTTACAGTTTAAGCTCCATGTCCATCATTAGGCACAGAACCCTAACAAGCAGGATTCCACTGGTTCTGGTGTTCATAAAACATGCTATAATTCTGTGCAGTTTTGAGGGTATCTGTGCTGTTAATCTCCTGTACACTACCTAGGTGCTGTAAAACTCTCAGTAAATAATAGTGAGCCCAGATTCAAGTTGTCAAAGTGTAAAATGGATCCAGAAGAGTAGGAGGCTTTTATTAATTGGGCCATGGTGCTTGTAGTAACTTACTAGGTCTCTTCATGCAAATTTAAAAGTAGCTGCTTTTCAGTAGGGTAAGTTTCAAGATACTTATTTTTATTACTAATTCAGGATAGGAGCCTTGAAACAGATTTCAGGGGGCAAAAATGTACTTCCTTAGAGAAAGTGTAGTTTTGTAACTGAAAAATGGGTGAACCTGAGCTATTGACAGCAATGTTATAATACTTCCTTTTAAAAAATCTTGATGCTCTCTTGGTGACCGTTAATGGTTTGCTTTGTGTTGGGCGATGGTTTTGGTTTTGTGATTTTGAGATAGATTTTTCTGCCTCTTGCTTCAGCAGCCCTGATGTCAGTTATTTACATTGCAGTAAAATGTTTGTCGTAGCTTTCAAATACATGGGGACTGCAGACAGACGGTGTTTATCCCATTGTGTAGACTGTCAGAGATGGCTGGCTTTAACAACACAGGCAGGCCTGCTATTTATATTTTATTCTTTAAACTGTAAGGCCGATTGGGTATGGTGACCATAGCCAGTGTGAAGATTAATAGGCCAGTTTTGGAAGGCACACTGAGTTGCCTGGCCAGCTCCTCCTGATTTTCTTCCTGACCCTCCAATAGCACAAACTCTGAATCATCAAAAGCCAGAGCAATAAAATTACAAACTGTTAAAGACCTAAGGTATGAAACAAAAGCAGTGTTAAATGGAGCATGGGTGAGCTTTTGTACTGCTCATGATAAATGTCTTCAATAGTCTCTGCAGAGATTTAAAATTGTCCACTGTGTGTGTAGGTATATATATATATATATATATGGCATATATTTGCAGACAGAATACAGTTTAGAAGCAAATACTCTATGTGGTAAATACTCAGTGTTGTTACTTCCTTAAGAATACAGTGAGAGCTGTGATTCCCAAACTCTTACACTTTTAATTTTGGTGCTGCCAGAATTTGGGAAGCTGGGTAACTGCATGTTCCTTAGTGCAGCAGAATAGTGGAGCCATCAAAGAGAGAATTGAAAGACACCGAATATAGAGGCTGGATTTCTTTTCCAGAATTACAGAATCCTGGGCTGACTGAAAGGCAGTAACCTATCTTTAAGCTTTCCTTACCTTGCTGTTGATGATATTTGAAGTGGATGTGGCACTATTGCTGCACATAGTCGTTGTTGCTTTGAATAAGTATTAGACAAAATACTGTAATTTGTTATCAAACTTTTGAAGGAAGCTTGAATTCGTAAGCTAAGCAGGAGTGACATAAATAGGTAGTGTATTTTTATGCTAGATTACGTCACTGGAAAAATCAGACTGGCTTTAAAGCACACAGGCCACAGATAGAGATTTGTGGGTTTATTTCATAAATGAAGAAAACTGTCAAATGTGAATTAGAAGCAGCAAATTGTAAACCTAAAATTTGGCTGAAAACAACTGATCCAAGCTTAGCGTAGTTCTATTAATCAGCTATGCTCTTTAGAGGCAGGGATGGTCACTATCTGAAGAAAGCAGGAGTGCTGGCAGCTGGAGCAGCGAGTCAGTAATCTTTTCAAAATGAAGACTTGTCTTTGGAGCATGGAAGAGACAGCTGAGAATAAGACAGTGGCAGAAATCTCTGGTCCTAAACAAAACCTGTGATGATTTCCTCCCCATCCCAAATTATCTTGGTTGGCTTTTATATAGGAGAAGGAAGATGGGGAGAAGAAGACAGCAATAGATGAGGGAATGGAATAGGTTCCTCATTTCAGTAGCAGAGCATTTCTGTAGGCAAGCTACAGTCCCTACTCAATGTTAAGTGTTAAAGATAACTACTCCTCTAGAAAAAATGCAGCATAAAGCCTGATACATGCCTTCATTGAGAGCTGGAGAAACCACAGGAGGTTTCAGCTTATTTGTCACCCTATTGCTACTTCAGAAAAAGCATCATAATAGGGCATTAAATATCAAAAAGGGAGGAAATTACTGGCTTAGTGATTTTACCTAAGTCATGGACTAATGGCTTTACCCAAATTATAGCCACATTGTCTGTATTTTATGATGTCACTTGCATACACACACAGATATGTTATCTGTCATTTAACACACGCAGCCAATTACTCCATATAGCCTCACAACTGATTCGTTTCTCAGTCTAATTGAGGCTTTAAAAAGTTAATTAACGTTTCTGTTTAAGCGTTATTGTAGTAATGAAAAGCTTGATCAAGATGCCAAAACTTCATAGGCATGTTTGTGATCAGGAGGTGTTTGTGTTTTGCTGGACAGTGATTTCTGTGGCACAGCCCCAGCTCTCTTGTGTTTTCTTGTTTACTCAGTATCTCCCATTCCTCCACTAGAGGACACTACTGGCAGAAACAGCAGCTTGTCCTTTCCATCCGTAGAACTGATCGATCTGTTTAGAGGTTATCATTTAATTTTTGGAAGAAAAATACTTGCATAAGATTTTAATTTGGTTAATACTGATGTGACTTCTAATGCCAAAGGTTATTATGCACTAAATTAGTTTGCATGTTAATTGTCAAAGTTCTGTGTTTAGTTATGGCTATGTTCAAAACAGGCATTAAAATGCTGTTGATTTTTGTATTGAACAACCAGGCCACTGTGTTGTTCAGTTTGAGTGCTGCTAAACAGCAGCATGCCTTCGTCTTTCTGGCATTAGGTTCAGCCAGTTCTGTGGCACTTCACATGCCAGTGTGCTCTGAAATCACAGAGCTTTCTATCCTACTGAGCATCTTACAGCAGCAGGTCTCCTGGTTTGGGTGCGTTAGGATACTTACATAGGTAATGAGCATATATCCTGTCAAGACTTAAAGTGTGCAATCATACGCAGTGCTCTATAGGAAAAATAATAGAAGTACACATATGCACAGTATTCATTAAAAGGAAACAATAAAAGGTAGCCACCTGCCCACAGTTCAGCAGGCACATTTATGAGGTGCTGTGGTTTGTGCTCTCTGCCTGTTGTGCTCCTGTGCAGTGCAGCTTGGGGCAGCCAGTCTCCAGTGCTGGAGCAGGAGCTGAGCTTGGCTGCAGTAGCAGCAGTGTCCCAGGACCAGGGCTGGGCTGACCTCTGGCAGCAGCTGGCAGTGCAGATTATGGCTCTTGATGAAGCCCCCCCTGGCTCCACATCACTCCTGTGCCCTTTCCACCTCCACCCTTGCAACACCCTGTAGAGTCCTTGCTGCTGTCATGCTGTAACCTATTGCCTTTCCCTTATATCTGTGATATGTGCCTTTTGGCTCTTAGCCAGGGGAGGATTTTGATAGATAGTGTACAGGTTTATACTGAAAAGCTGCCTTTTATATTGGGCATTGGGCAGTTTATGGCCAAAGTGTATAAAAAATAAACATGCACTCACTATCTTAACTGTGCTTTCATCTTTGGTTTTTGTTCTTTAGGAAAGTAATCACTGCTTTTAATTTGTATCGATTTCCAGAAGTTCTAACTTTATGGCTTATTTCAGCTAAATATACAGTGTATTTCTATAGAAACAGTGGATTAATTGTTCAACTTTGGATACTCCTGCAGTAGCCAGTTCCAGAGCTACAGTGATGAGAAAAAGAGGTTGAGCGACGTCGAAAGTGTGGAGTATGGGGTATTGTACTGTATCTACCATCTTGATTTCATATGGTCCAAGCTGCTGCTACTAGTAGAAACATAAGACAATCTGATCAACTACAGCAGCAGATCTGTCACTAGCACAGTGGCAGTGAGTTCAAAGGGCAGGCACAGGAGGAGCTCTTCGGACAACATTTCCTACCCAAACAGCCTTTCCATGTCACTGCCAGGAAGAAGTCAGTAGGTCACATGGGTGTTATGTGTTGTATGGTGGACAGGGCAGCTTTATATCATCAATAATTCGTTAGCCCAGCGTTTCTATAATCTCTGGATTAACCTTTTTCTCAAGCTGAACATACAAATAGGAACATGTTAGTAGAGGTCAGCCACAGAATATTTTTTAACTTGTTTGCTGGAAATGGTATTAAAAGGCAAGTTCAGTTCAGAGATAAGCTCTGCAGTGTGCTTATTCCAAGATTATTCAGAGGTTAATGTACTGTGCACAGTGGGGGTAGTTGATATCTGGTTCTCTGGGATGCAGTTAAATGTTGTTAGCTTCCAGTGCACTTAGGCTGTACTGCTTATGGCCTTTTACTATCAGATCTGGCTTTTTTTTCTTCTACATCAGTTTAGAACTAATACATCATATCAGAATGTATATAAGGGAGGTATATATATATATTTATATGTGTATATATATATATATACACACACTCCAAGTATGCAGAGTTTCTTCAGTAAGCATTTACAAGACAAGAGATATATTTTAATACCATTAAAGTACAGGCACTGATTTCTCGGTGATGAGAAAATGCCCTACGCAGGCATATTTCTGCTAATGAGCAGGTGCCAGTTTGGAGATCATGATAAAGTAATGATTATTACAGTTTATGAAGAAGTTACGTTTTTATTTCATTTAGGCCGCTGGTGTATCTGTTCAAATATTTTGTTGAAAGTATTTTTAACATTTGACATCTGATTTGAGCCATCACTTCGACTTGAGAATGTATCACCTAGGGGTCTGTGTTGTCTGTTCTCACATTTGCAGTCCTTCACAACCCCACATTATTCCTCAGCCCTGCAGTCCCTTGTTGCAGTCCTGTAGATGGGGTGATCCAAGAGGTGACAAGATCCAAGAGCGTACCCAAGGCAATCAGTGTGAAAGCTGGGGTTAGAATTTACATGCTCTTGACTGCATTTCAGTCTTTAAACAACCATCGCTCCCTCTTGTGTCTCCTCCCACATAATTTTAATAGCTTTAGGTTTGCTTTCTTGCACTGGTTTTTATAGTTGAGGTTTAGCTGAAATCAGTGCTGCTTTCAGTAGTGAAATGACAGCCACAGGGGTGTAAGATTCAGTTTTGGAAGAGATCTGTAACTAACGTTCCTACTCACTGGACAATTTCTTGTCAAACAAACTACTGAGAGAGAACAGGACAAGATCATATAATTGTGCTTTTTATATACATGTTTGGGAACTTCTGTTCATGAGATTATTCAGAAGAAGTCTAGATGGCCTTAGCTAGTGGAGCCACCATCTATGGAGGAGCTAGGAGCAGTTGTTCCCAGTGTTAGAGATGAAAACCTTTATCCTTGCTTTCCTCCTTACTAGATGCCCTGGTATTTATAAATAGAACAAACATGTCTCTTTAATAAGCACAAATGCTGCAGTGCTCAGTGCTGTCTTTTGCAATATCTACAAGGACAATTCTTATTTTTCCAAGCAGTATTGTCTGTTTGCTGTTCAACTGCTTAGGATGAGTGAAAGCAGCTAAACAGGTAACATGGAATTCAGTAGTTTACCTTTACCTGTCTTTTCTTTACAGCTTTCACTGACTCTTGAAACATCACAAACAGGACTGTGAGGGTCTTGTCCTCGTCACAGGAAGTGTTGTCTCTCTGTGATTTTACTGTTGAACTGAAAAGACTCTGCAGAGCTTAATCCTGTCAATTGGTTCATCTTATTCAATAATACAGTGATCCAGTAAGGATCCCTATCCAGTATGGCTTACCTTGAAATACGGGCAGAAGTTTGGAAACAGAAGAATGAATAAAGTGTATGGTGTGCATAGACAGAACCAAAATTTAGGAGCACAGGGTATTTAGTATTTGCAGGGCAGGCTTAAGAATCAATTTCTTGGGAGTGGTATTGTCCCTAGGCCTGGGATAATTTGAAGTTGCTTGTCAGTAATGTACTTTCAGAGAGTACAATAGTAAATACCTCTTCTCTTTTATTTTCCATTTAATTAAAAAATAAGCCTCATTTTTATTGTTGCATTTGAGCCACTTTCTTTTTCGCCCTTTCTTTTTGTTGTACTTACATATTTGTCTTCCTTTCTATTAAATGTAAGACATGGCTTAGAGTCTTTAGTACTTAGAAGCTTTAGTACTTTCATGGGAGTGTGCAACTACTAAACGTCATGCAGGGAGTGAAACAGCTTCTGCAAGATAAGGCCCCTTTAGCTACCTGCCATCTCGAGTGCTAGGTAATAACCATCCTCTCCTGCATGAAGCCATGGAGATGAGTCTGCACGGAGCGTGAACTCAGAAACCAGAGGAGCTGCCTCATCTTGAATGCTTCAGAATCAGCTCCAAGGCTTCAGAGTCTCCTCCATACCTCCCCCCAGTGGTATGCAAATGCTTCTGAGCCAGTTCTTGCTCATGTTTTAATTCTGAACTAGCTTCCCATTGAGGTTCAGTGCTTGAAATTCTGTTGTGGGCAAAGTCACTCATGTTTGAAAACCATTTGAGATTTTCAGGTGCAATGGGCTGTTGTTGTTAATACTGATTTCACTAGAGAGAAGTATTGCAGGGAACAAAAGTGCCTATTTTAATAGAAACTATTATTTTGGTATACTCTGCAGTGATTTTCATTGTATAAAGTTATATGTCTGGAGGACTAATCAAAGAGTGTAGGTTTTCTGCCACCACAAATGTATCTGTGGTTTCTGTGTGTGTGAAGATGTACTTGTGTATTTCAAAGGGGGGAGAGGGGGAAAAACAACAAGGAAGAGCCAGCTCAGGATTCAGTTGTCTGGTTTGTTGTTCTAAGGTAGCTTTGAACTGCATTTCTTAGCCCCTGGCGTTTTAGATAGAATCTTCAAACATGAGATAAAAGGAAAGAAGAAAATTCTGAAGATGGATTTTAACTGTTATTTTACTAATTAGTTATTTCTTCCATCAGTGAGCAGTTCAACAAGTGTTGAATAGAGTTGCACAAGTTCAGCGTGTTCTTTCAGAAACAGAAATCAGAATGTTTCAAAGGGTTTGGGTTTCCTTCAGAAATAGTTTCTTCTGAACAGTTTTAGTTCCTGAGGTCTGTTCAAACAGGTTCTCCAGGTCAGCTTCTTACTCAGACATATAGTAGGCAGGACTAGCAGAAAGTGTTGTTTTGGCTAATGCAGGAGAATACTCTTTTAAATCTACATAGAAAAAGGCTGGTCTTAGAAGGAAGGTTTACGCGGGAGTATTTAAGTTCAAAAAGATTTCAGATGATCAGAATGTGGGGTGCTGAAGTTACAGAGAACAGCGATGGTAAAGCTGGCATTAAATCATTTCAGCTGTTAAAGCTGCATTATTTCTGATTCTGCTCTACTTATTAACCAATAATAATGCTTTAACAGGAGAAATGTATGGAAGTGAGTACTTTGGTCCAGGACATTGGATTCCACCCAATAACTCTTGCACCAAATTAATAAATTATGATTTAGCTAGGATCATATTTTTCTAGGAGATAATCAGGTTTGATTTAAAAACTTCAAATGATTGAGAGTCGACTATATCCTAAGTATATTATGCTCATCATTAATTACTCTTGGCATGAAAAAAATAATTTTATTCTTACCTGAACTCATCCAGTTTCAGCTTCCAAACATTAGCTGTTACTATGCATCATCAGAAATCTTCTTCCCAGTCAGGTACTTCCGCACTGTGATCCCATGATGTTACTACTTTCCCAGCATAAGGTAACTTGTACTTCTCTTGTGTCTCACGGTGAGGCGGGTTTCTCTGCCCTTGCATCTTCTGGTTTACAAATCTTGCAGTTTGCCAAATGTCCTGTGTGATGGGGACCAGCAGCCCAGGACAGAGGTTTTAGTCTCACTTCTGCCCTGGAATGCTCTACACAGAAACCAAAAGCTGTTATTAATTCATGGCCATTTTATTTCCCTCTGTGTTACTTTGTATTGCCTACTGACTTACATAAAGAAATCCTAGATGTTTTGTCCTGATTTGGTTTTATTTCAGAAGCATACAGTTTATGTTAACTGCTTTAATGAGTTAAATGAAACCCATAAAAGTAGCAGTGCAGGTCAGTTGGCCTTGTCACCTATTTCTTTGTTGACCGCATTAGGTATAATGAGGCATATGTGTAAATCGCTCTTTCTTTTTTTAGCTGTGTGTATTTTTTCTGTACCAAATGTCAGATAATGGGATTAAAACATTATTTTGAACTTTCTATTTAGTCTGCTAATTTTCAAATTTGCTAACAGTGTATCATTGGGTAAGTGGTGCTTCTGCAGGTGCCACAGATGCCAAACCCTGATAAAATCCACCCTATCTTGTTAGCGAACACACAAACAGTTGCTCCCCATCTGCTGCCTCTGTCTGAAAGGTTAGGAAGCCCTTCCTTCTTGATCACAAAGGACATAATTATTGTCTGTGGAGGAGTCAAGTACAAAGACAGTTCATCCAGTCTGACCGCTGCTACACTGCAGGCCACCAAAGATTAACAGCTGCTTCTCCTTTGATTAGGTTAGGTAATAACAGTTACTTTAGTTAATAATTGGATGGATTCCCAGGCCATGTAATTCAGGTTTAGGCTGTCATTTTTTGCTGGCATGTAGCTGAGCTGTATTATTGGAACAGAGCCTGTAATCCTATTAGTCAGTTGTCACTCAAGCCGTAGGAGAGGAGGAAAGGGGAATTCAAATCCATTAAGGTGTTGTACCAGGTAGGTAAATAAGTCAGCCACGCTTCCCCAGTGTGCAGGGAACTGTCTTGACTGTCATAATGAAAGAAATAATTTTAAAAAGATTGATTTTAAGTTTCTTAAAATGTTTAATTCATAATTAATCTGTAAAATGGTTAGATGGTTTGTTTAATTGTTATTTCTGTTTCCCTTGCCACACGTGCATTGGTGTGCGCACACTCTCTGCTAAAGTTACTTGATTCATGCACTCTTCTGGTGAAATTAGTTGTCATGTGCTCTAAATGACGAGTCTATAATGGTCCAGAGATTGAAAATACATGCTTCATATCGCATCAGCTGTGTTGGCTTTCCTCCTGTGCAAATATGACCACTGTATTTCACAATGATAGGCCTGAGAGGGATAAACAAGACTTTTCATGTGCTGGCTTTAAGTGCTACATAAGCTGTTCTGAAGACTAAGCCTCTGTTATTGTTTTGCTAATGGTTAAGACACATTAGGTGGCATCCCCAAGGCTTTTGTGCCTTCTCCTCTCTGTTAAGAAGTGGCAGTAATAACCATTTTTGCCTACATGATCATTTGTCCCTGCTCTCCTTCGTGCCTTGAAATCCTTCTGTACTTTGAAATCAGTTTAAAAATACTATTTGTAGTTGTGAGTTTCTGAAAATACGAATGAAGAAGCCAAATTTTTACACAGTGTGTGAAAACCAGATGTTTATATATTGTCTTTTGTTTAAGAAATATGAATCCTGTAACATTGATCGCCTTTGGTAAATAACCTTCCCAGTCTGAATATGCGGCCACTTAAAGACCAGTTTCTATGGTGAAACGATGAAATGGGTTTCATAAACATCTAGCTAAATAATTTGGGCGACTAAGTTAGAAGTCTGGGGGATACTTTCAAGCAGCCAAAATGTGCCATTCTGGTTTATGCTCTTTTCAAATAGGGATGTAGTATTTACTCCCTGCAGAGTCTGTCATTTTTCACCGTCATGTAGTGCCTAATTTGCTCAGTGTTTTGGCTGCTACCAGAGTAAAAGTTGTGGTTCCCTGAACGGGTCTTTCATTTTGACAGAGATTCAAATAGGGACCAATTTAAATAAGGGCATTATTTAGGCTTTGAATAACTTACGTGCCTCAGTGTACCTCTTTTGAATTTCTGTTTTGTTGTACGATGTATCAGCTAATGTAAAGCTTTAGCACTACAGAACATTCAGTGAGTTTGTATTGTATTTAAAGGATATAGCTTAATTTTGGAAAGGCAGATAAACTGGGTAAGATGGCCTGCTCCTGTATGTTTATACTTTAAGAAATATTTCTTTAGGTGAATATACAAATACATCAAACTTTGAAAATTGTCTCAAATAGGAATTAATTCAGGCATACTTTAATTTGGTATTGTTTGGCTGTTATACTTCAGAGATAGAATAATACTTATCAACATTGGGGAGGTTTAATACTGTTCATTAATCATAGAATCATAGACTGGTTTGGGTTGGAAAGGACCTTAACCTTACCTAGCTCCAACCCCCCTGCCATGGGCAGGGATGCCTTCCAGTAGATGATGTTGCCCAAGGCTGTGTCCAGCCTGGCCTTGAACACTGCTAGGGATGGAGCATTCCTTATACACAGCTCATCAATATGAAGGTTTGTAGTGTGGATAGCTGAGGGATTCCATGAGCACAATTCCTTTTTACTCCATTTCCTCTGGTACAGGTCACACAGTATTCACTCTGAGAACATCAGTAATGCAATATTCAAGTGACTCTTCAGGCCCTTTGTGGCTAGGGCACGTTTTCCCTTCAGTTCCCATGACCTCTGCTGACCCAAGGCCAAACTCAAGGTGCTGTGCCTGAACCTGGGATTTCCGATAGCAGGATGCTTGCCTGGTTACCACGGGCATTCACAAGCACCACGTACCAGCAGTTACTATGGTAATCAGCATTGCCTTTCAACAAAGCAGGTTAAAAGCTATTAAGAGTTCTCCATCTTAAAAGAATTCTTGGAGATAAATATATTAAATATCATGCCGGAAGTAGTGTACTCATAATCCCTATGTGGCAGTTTTATATTCCTTTGTAAGCACAGTGAACAAATACTGTACTCATGCATCTTCCCCAATTTTGCTGCTGGTTTGTTCCTTCCTTTTACTGAAGGTTTTTCCCCTCTCTCTTCTGTGCACATAGTTAGCGATTTATTTCCCTGATGGCTATACATCAAAATGCTGATTAATTTTTATGAGTAGTCTAGAGAGGAGAATAGTAGGACATAAGACTAAATCCTGTAAAACTGGGAGAAATTACAAACTCGCTTCTGCTTCATAGGAAACTGTAGTAGTAAAGGAAGTTCATTACAATTTAAATATGTACTTTGCAAAGTATACTTGTATTTTAGCAAAGTATTAGACAGGATTGAAACAGGCACTGTGAAGAGAGTCTATCTGTAAAAGGAGCAATACTCCAGATTCAAGTGGAATGAAAGCATGCAGGAAATCAAACAGCTTCATAATGTTAATATTCTTTTTAAATAGATACGTGAAGATTTCCTCTCAGAAATAGGGAAACATTACAGCTTCTTTCAGTGTGGCTCTGGTGACTGATCTGGGGGGGAAGTTCCTTTCTGGACGCTTCATTATTGGGTATTTATGCAGAAAAGAGGAGTTCTGGAAAAAAATCACAGATAGGAAGAGTTTCCATGAAAAAAATAAAAGGATGCGTTTAGCATTAATGAGTTTACAGAGTTGAGAAACAAGCCAAGTAGGAAAGTGTAGCAGTGTGTGATTTCAAGGATGAAGTAATTACTGAAGGGAGAAACAAAACGAGTGCAATAAAATGGGATATAACTCAGAGTAATGGGATGAAATAGAGAAAGGGCATATTTGGTCTAAATGACAGGCAAGACTTCTTCGCCACAAGTGCTAATAGGTTGTGGCATAATCTCCCGTGAGAAATAGGGAAAGTGAGAAGTGGGAAGTGCTTGGCACATTCAACATTGGAGTAGCGCTAACAAATATGCTGTAGCAAATAAATCAGCAGCGTCACATAAATGTCTTTCCTGTTGGTGTGCTGCAGTGCCAGCATGCCAGTCACACACAAATCCTCATGCACATTTGTCTGCACTGGTTATTATGCGTGTCTCTTGATTGCCAAGGAAAATGCAGCCGTGAAATAACAAAATCTGTCTTTCTACTTGTGAAGTTTAAAGCTGAAGTGAAAATCGATACGTTGGAAAGGCCCCGGGCTTGTGCTCTGCAGCCCTGGTGGAGCAGGGGAGGAGAGGAGAACGTTGGAGAACTGTGGCCTTGAGCCAAGGTGCTCCGCTAATATGATCTGATTTGTGGCAGGACTGTTCCTTTGCTGCTTGGCTGTCTTTTCCTTACGGGTCCATCAGCAGGTCGATGGAAAGCATTGGAGGGTCAGTGCTTACTGCAGTTACCCCGGGCACACTGCAGTGTGAAACTTAAGTAGTATATAGATGTTTGCTTGAAAGAAATGTCATGGAGAGAAAGTTGCATGATTTAAAAGTAAGATATATACTGTTGTATTCATGTATTAATGTCTAATTCCCTTCTAAATAAACCATATTTTGCTCAATTTTGTTTCCAGTTGTTCAAAGAAAGATTTTACTGCCAGAGTCACTAGGAGTTTTTTCTGTTACACAACCTGTTGTAATATAATACATTCTTTACAGACTAATAATGATTGTATTTTTTCCCACTTGCCAAGTGCCTGCAGAACTCAGGGGGGAGGGAAGGGGAGAAAGAAGTTATTTCTTATTAACTAGAGTACCTTCACCATTGACAAAATCAAGCTGATTAAATACAAACTGCCAATAAAATTAGACAAAATGAGCAACTTAGAAGTAGAAAATAAAATGCTCTTGCTTGCTTTATTTTAGACTGTAGGAGATAAAACCTGTTTTGCAAGGAAGGAAAACATGAGTAAGTTCTAAACTACGGGACCTGCTCCAGCCAAAACTCAGTAATTTGCAAACTGTAAATTCAAGGATGGTATTTAAGTGTAAAATTCTGCTAAGTGGAAGTTCAGAGAGGGCACCTAAAATGAAGAAAGACTAACTTAGAAAGCTGGAACACATGCAAAACTAGTTGGTACTGAATCGTTCCATTTATAACCAACAGCACAGCATAACAAAAGCAAAACAAACGAGATGTGTCATACCTCAAAGCTAAAAATATTCATTCTGCTACATTTTTAATAAGCTGCAAACAGTGGATTAGACAGAGGACCTGGGAGGGCAGTAAGCTGGGAGCTGCCAAAGAGAGAAACTACAGCAGTCATTGATGTGCCATCTTCAGGGTTTACCTCTGTAGTTTCCTGTCCCTGAAGCACTACCAAAAATCACATCTAGATTTTTAACCTGATTCTTAAACTCTGAGCAATTACTTCGAGAAGACAGAACAGCTTCTATCCTCACCAGCATCTGTCAGGCCACGTTTCTGCCTTCCCAAGATTAAGGATAAAACAAGGTATCTGTGATCTGACGGGTGACGCTGTCAGGCTCTCTTCCAGATCAGAGACTTGACTTGCGAGGTCCACGTTCTTGTGAAGTGTGTTAACCAGGTGTCATCAACCAAAAGACGGTACTTGTGTTTTAAAGGGATCTGCCCAAGCTGTTCTATGCATACAGTGAACAAATCAGTGAACAAGCCTGGAGGCTGTCTCCTTAAAGAGTTCGATAAAAAGAGGAAGTACCCAGCTAGGGATTGTCTATAGTCTTTAAATGATATCCAAAGCTATAAAGTATAGCTACAAAGATACCAGCAACAGATCAGCATTAACTTAATTGAAGTCTCTATAAAGGTATGTCATTACAGAAAATACGGTATTCAACTGTCTCAGCTGTAGAGTACTGGATATGTGTGCATAATCTTTGAATAAAATAGCAGCTGAGAATTTCAACTCCTACTCTAAACAATGCTGTTCCCTGTGCACTTGCGGTGAAATGCTCCTTTTCATGGGTGTTCAACATGATAAATCCAGGTATTGAGAAATTGCCACATTGACGAAACTAAGGACAGCTGTCTACATGGCGTATCTTCCATGTAGGAATTTGTTTAACTGATGTTGCTTCTCTTCTGTGTGTGTGTTTCTCTAGAACACAGCAGACCAAATAGCGTTTCGAGCTGCGGGAGGACTGACTGCCCTTGAAAGTGTTCTTCAAGCAGTGACTTCTCCCACCAATTTGAATGCAGTTTCCCGGATTCCTTTTAAGTAAGTATGATGGGTCCTTCATTTGCCACTTAGAATCACCTGAATGTGTGTTTCACATCTGCTGCTTCACTGCTTCTCCTCATAATCCAGTGTTAAACTTCAAAGAAGAAAGTCACGCCATATTCTATGCTGCCATGGAAGGTCAAAGACATTTCCACTCAATGTTTCTAGCTTTTTGCTTTCGTTTCTAGCTATATTTGAGCAGGAACATCCCTCATTGTACAAAATGAGAAAAGAGGCAAAGCTGTATTAAACAGAAGAGGTATGTATCTTTTGAAGTTAGTCCGTAAAGACGTCTAGTGGGAAGTGGGGGAATTTTTTGAAGGGTTGTAATTCACTGGAGTCTGAATGCTTTTAAAGTGAAGCGGTTATAAGATGCTCCTGCCTGAAAGGGCTTCTACAAACAGGTAAGTCAAAATTCTTGTGGATTACAGGAATTCCTCTTTATAGCACATCAGAATAGAAGGATTTAAATGTCTAATCCCTAAAAAAAAGGTGGTGACTAAAGTGAATGCCTGTAAAAACTGATAACTCAAAAGCATGCTTTTTTCCCTAATCTCTAATTGAAGTTTTTATCCATTCAAAAACATATGTGTGCTCTCAGAGCAGACCTAGGCATGGTTTTAGTACAAGAGGAACCAAGCCCAGGATATCTTGTGTGCCATTGTCATAATTTTTGTGTAGGTATATTTTAATATAATAATTGGAATTTAAGCACTACAGTGTGGGGGTTCGTATTAAAACTGTCCATTAATATGTTATGGGGCAGGTGTGAAGTGCTAGAAAAGAGCATCAAGGCATACAAAAGCATTGCTTTTAGTATCTTGACTTCGCTCTTCAAAGAGAATGAAACTACTTTCCTGCTGAGTCATGCAGAACGCACTTGCTGCAAATGCGACCCGCTCCACTGGTGAGCAGTCCTGAGCTGGTCCTGTGGGGAGCAGCTCAGCAGCAGCCTTTGGCCTCCTTAATTTGCAGAGACTCTTAATTCTGAGTTACCCTCATCAATGTGGGATCAACTTCTCAAGGGAAAGGGCTGCTCTAAAACTTAAGGCCACATGGATAGCTTAAAATTAGCTTTACATTCTTAACAGTCTACATCTTTTATACCTCTTCAGATTTTGTTCTCTCATTTTAGGAATAGTCTCACTTTGGCAGTATTCATTGAGGAGGTTTAGTAATATTGCATTTATGTCACTGAAAACATAGTGTTTGAAACTTGTTAGGGGGTATGAAGATGTATTAGTTCTCAAAGGAACTTGTATGCTGGTAAATAAAGCCCCATGTCAGCTACATTTGTGTAACAGAAGAAACATGAGGAGATTTATCGGAGGTGCTTCTCTGTACGACACTTACTGCCTATCCGGTACCTATTTCAGACCAGTATAACTGGTTTCTCAGATTCCTGAGCCTATTCATGACTGAATTATAAAAAGAATTTTGAAACCCTTGAAAATTTCTGTAGACCTTGTTTTATTAGTGCAAGTTTTCAACTCTTTCTGTTTCCAAAAGAAATTTCAAGGCAGGAAAGAGATTAATTCAGACTGTTCTGACAGTTTTGTATGGTAAAAAATGTAGTGAAGAGTTTAGCTCCATTCCTGAAATAGAGCGTTCATTCAACATTACAGCAATTGTAGTCTGCAGTTTGTAGGCAGCCGAAAGTACTGGAGTTTGGAAGGTTTACATCAGGAATTCGACGCAGGATTTTGCTTTCTAAAGCTAACTGCTCTTGCAGGTTTTTCTGTAAGACTCTTAACTGCTTGAGTCTAACTCAGAGTCTGCTGGAAGTGTCACAGTGAACTTGGTGTTGCTGCAAACGATGCAGGCCCTTCTGTATTGTAATTTCTGGGGTCACCTTTCTGATAGAGAACATAATCTGTGCAGAGTCTGCAACTCAGCTGTCGAGGGCAAGCTGCAGTTCCAGAGGGTGGGACTTCATATGAGCAGTTTGAAACAGGCAGGGACGTGGCTGGTTTAGATGAACAGTGTTAATGTGTATTAGTATGGTCTTGCTGAAAGTATTTAAGAAGGTCTTCAAATGTGTTGCTTTAAATACAGAATGTTTGAGAGAGTTTCAAAGCCAAAGGATAATCATAGAATATATTTTGTTCTTTAAATGAGGAAATGTAGCACATTTCTCAATTTAAGTTTGGAAATTAGTTTGAAATTGTTTTTCTGTCTTTTGTGCAAATATAATTTACATCCTGACTTCTTAAACTTTTAATCTAGAGAAATAGCAGTTTTCTCTGTTTAAAGATAGAGCAAAGCCATGTGGAAAGAAGTTGAAGTAAGACATCTTCTTAATTTTCCTTGCTTTGCTGAAGGACACTGCTGTACTGAAGATTGTTTGTGTGCTTTTGCAGTGTATGAGTTTGTGCTCGTCTTATATTGGGAATTCATCCGTTGTTTTGTGATGAGGATAAGCTATTTACAAGTAGGTGAGGAGATTACATAGGCTATTACCTCCATCTCTCTTTCTCCAAAATCCTGGCAGTATGGTGCAGCTCAGAACTTTAATCCCATGTCTACAAGATAAAGCTTTATTATCAGAAGATTTAACAATATGCCTGTTGTTTTGGACTACCCTCCAGATTGGTAGCTAGACCAGCAGGACAGCAAATGTCGTGAAAAAGATGTGACATTTATGAGTCAGATGATACATTTGGTGTTAGGGCAATTTTTCTCTCCTTCAAATAAATCACTGAGAAAGGAAAAGAGAAAGCAGGGGATTACAGTAAATTTTATTATTGGCATTAACATACAAATTAGTGCCCAGCCACGTTATTTCTTAAGGTAGCATTTGTAATTTCCCTGAGCTTGTTCAGTTCTCCACAAAATAAGACGTACTCAGCAGAATCCCAAGAGCTTTCAGAGTCTTATGGTATTTTTCTTATGCTTCTACTGAAAACCAAGTAAGAGCTGCAGAGCAGAACGACTTAAAATCTAGACCAGAAAATCAGTCTCATCCCCTGCATTGCTTTGCATATTTGCTATGGGCAACTCACTCAGCCCTTTTGTGCCATAACATGTTACTGGCGTTGAGAATTGTAACAAATCTGCTAACAAATGAGGTTTGTAGGGTTTGTTTAATTAACATTTGTGAAATACTTTGAGTTCCTTGGGTTAGCAGCATTTTTAAATAGAAATTAGTAGGAATTGTGTAGGGAACAAAGGAGGACTTTTGTTACAAGTTAAGACATGATTAAAGTTGGGTTTATTATAATGTGTCTTTTCTACTCATACAATTTCTTGCATCATTGACTTAAAGCAAATATTAATGGGGTAAAAAAGCTTGAACCATAATTACACATATAAAAAGCAGAAAACAGTGCTCACGTAATATTATGGATGGGATTGATACAAATTACTTCTTTCAGTAAAAACTGTTTTGAGCTGGGAACTGATTTTATAGCTTGTTCTTAATAATTTTTACATGGTTTTATGAGCATACATTTGTTAAGCTGTGCTGTTACAATTCATTCAGTTCTACAGCTGGTGTGGCCAGCAGCTTGAGGGAGGAGATTCTCGCCCTCTATTGCTCTCTGAGCAGACCCCCGCCTGCAGCCCCGATCCAGCTCTGGGACAACAGCACAAGAGGGATGTGGAGCTGTTGGAGTGGGTCCAGAGGAGGCCATGGAGATGCTGCAAGGGCTGGAGCAGCTCTGCTCTGGAGCCAGGCTGAGAGAGCTGGGCTGGGGCAGCCTGGAGAAGAGAAGGCTCCTGAAGGGAGACCTGAGAGCAGCTCCAGTGCCTAAAGGGGCTGCAGGAAACCTGGAGAGGGGCTTGGGACAAGGGCCTGTAGGGACAGGCCAAGGGGAATGGCTTGAACCTGCCCGAGGGGAGACTGAGATGAGCTCTTAGGCAGAAGCTCTTCCCTGTGAGGGTGCTGAGGCGCTGGCACAGGGTGCCCAAAGAAGCTGTGGCTGCCCCATCCCTGGCAGTGCTCAAGGCCAGGTTGGACAAGGCTTAGAGCAAGCTGCTCCAGTGGAAGGGGTCCCTGCCCGTGGCAGGGGTTAGAACTGGATGAGCTCTAAGGTCACTTCCAACCCAAACCAGTCTGTGAGTCTGATTCTGTAGGATCTTTCACAAGTTTTTTTACATTAAGTGCAAAACAGTCTTTCTTCATTTCTTGTAAGGTTATTATTCCCTCTAGAGAAACGCTCATTGGAAACTAACAGTTGCTACAAGGGCATAACGATACTATAAAGAGAATGAATAGGGTGCAAGTTCAGCATGTGAAACCTGCAGCATCTGTCTATTTCCATATATATATACACACACACACACTCTTGCTGCCTGTCTCAGAGCTGGATTTCAAGCTCTCGGAGCTTAAGAATAAAGCAGTGTTGCTCTCCTGTGCAATATAGGAACAAGTTTTATTGTTGAAAGGAGCTGTGTGAAGTGTTATGAAACACTTGGATTGAGAACCAGATCTCGCAATGAAACAATTGATAGGCCAGGAGCTGGGCAGTCAGTGATGCCTTGATTTTTATAAAGCAAAAGTTGCAAGCTCTCCTCCACATAGTCTCATGCACTGGGGTGGGTTAGTTCTGGGTATTTGGATACTGTTCTTGCCCTGGTATTTTGAATAAAAATTACAGTTGGTCGGCTTGTTTCTGTCAGGCAAACTGAGGGAAGTGAAGATCTGCTAGCATAAAACAAAATCACATATATATAAACTGTTGAGATCTAGCTTGAAAACGTTGACTAGAATGAATCTTCCTGTTTCTTTGGACTCATCTAAAATAAATATAACAAGCAGATGCATGTTTTTGTGTAGTTTAAAGACAGATTTATTTTTTGGATCAAAGTTTGTGTACCATAATGAGTGCTTTTATAATTGGATTTACTCTAGAGGAAAGCCTTACATCAGAGGGCAGACTTACTGTGTGGTTTGAGTATACATGCTGTCTAACATAGCTCTAAAGCTGATTTGTGGGTGTGATACGAAGTTTAGAGCAACACCAGTAATCAATAAACAGCTGCTTTACATGAGGCTCATACTTTACCAGTTCAGCTGATTTGAATATCTCTTGAGATAAAACTTTTGGAATGAAGAGCTTTCAACAGGAAAAGAAACGGTAAGAAAGGTCTTGAGTTTTTCACCGCAGAGAGTTTAAGTGGTGGTTAAATAAAGTTCTGGCTTGACATTAGCAGCACTGCGCTTGTCTCAGAGGCCTTGTGCAGAAATGGTGACAGTTGACAGCTGTTGTTCCCTTAATAAGATTAAAGCAAAGAAATTAGTTGTGCTGTCTTTAATCTGCCATTTAACACTGCGAACCACCTGGGGACGACTTCTGTGCTGACACTTCCAATTCTGAATTAAACAAACCCGGTGGAACTGAATCGGAGTTCTCAGCATGCCGTGATTAGAATGTATTCAGACAAACCGTAGTTGGCAAGCTCATGTTATCAATTAAAAGAACCCTTTTTCTTGTTGTGAAAATTTAATTTGACATCCATTTGCTTACACCACCTTTTCAAATGCATTATTTGAGTCTCTGAAAACGCGAGGACTTTTTCTGACAAGAGATTCAGTTGGGAAATACAAAAGCATGATGCATTATTACAGTGGAATTTGTTCTATATATAAAGTGGGAAGGTTTTGTGTTTTCAAATGTAAAATGAATGTTCCTCTTAGGAATTAGGAATCCCATATATCAAACCCCATTATTGCAGTGAATTAACTGAATCACCACAGAAACTTTGAACTGCTGTCAAAATTACAAGTTAACCTCCCAAGTTCGTATTTGACACTTTGGGTAAATTACAGTGTTGATATTTAAATAGAATTAGTCTTGATTTTAGAATAGCCGATAAAATTATAGATGCTGATTTAAATCATCTATTTCTCACCTGAAAATAGAAACTACCAATACAGTTCCATCTGTCCCTGTTAAACACACCTACACAGAGGAATAATCTTCTATGAGAAGTAAAAGTAGGTGCCTAATGAAAATAATTTTCAGCATTACTGAGGAAGGTGAAATAAATACCTTTAGAAAGCCAGGACAGGAAAAGAGAATCCTGCTGCAAGGCAGGCTTTTAAAACATGCCTGTGAAGCATGCTCCTGAATTTTGTATAGGTGTTATCCATGTAGGTTAAAAATTAGATGGAAGAGGGGAAAATTAACCTGCCTTTGATCAATAAATAATGATTTCATATTGTTTTCATATCATGTGAAGTGCAGATAGAAACTGATTTAAGTAGGCAGTAAAATTAATTACCAGTACAGAAAAATTTATGTAGCTGGTAATACCGTGATACTCAGAATATTAACAAAGAAAAGGTATAAATGTTCTGTATGTTTTTACAGATCAAACCAAGCAAGGTAAGGCTTCTTTTTTAAATTCATTATTTCTCCAGCTGAAGAAAAGACAATCCAGAAAGACAAATGAAGAAAAGGCTACTCTAAGTTTTATGGCCTCTGAGCATTTCCAGCTTCTCTGTGTTTAAGCATACAATGTATGTGTATAAGATGCTTCCGTTTCAACTTTGGTGAGCCATGCTAAGTAATGGGAGGCCATAGCAACAGCACAGCAAGCAGCACCACAGCCTGCCCTGTTGTGTAAATAACTCTGTTGTGGCACAAAATATTTTAGGAGAAGACTAAAGCATTAAAGTCAACTGTCTCTTTATAGTCTGTTGAATTAGTCTGCTTGTTATGTTAAATACCAGCTTTGAGGATTTCTGTATTAAAACTTGTCATTTATTGCAGTCCCACTTTTATGTGGCCTTTTAACAGTGCTCACAATTTATTTTCTTCTGTGGAGCTTATTTGAACATAATCATGTTTATTTTAGATGTTAAAACCCCCAACAAAGTAAAAGGTCTTTTCCTTTTGGTTTGCTTCAGACAAACAACTTGAATTTCTAACCATCTTTATTTATTATTATATGTATTTACTCTACATTTTTTGTTGTGTGTCTGTGTGCAGATTTGTATGGTAACAGTGATAGCTTTTGCAGTGAGCAAAGTTCAAGAAATGAATTTTGTGTTTATTCTGAAATAGTATTATCCGTGGTCAGATTAATCTTCTCCTTGAGTATATTCTATAGGACTGGTTCCAGCTTCCCTGCAAATCCTGTTTGAGGAAGAACACTTTAATTGGAGCAGATGGAAATTACTGCACATGATGCAAAGAATAATTGGGCATGTTTTGTACTTCTGGAACTCTCTGTGGCTCGTTGTGCTTATGGTATTCTGTTCTTACCATGGCAAACCTGTTCCCTTTTCTAGCCAGCCACAGGTATAGGTCAGCTGATGCTATTGCAGTTACACATCAATAGGTCTGTACAGTCGTGGGTCCCAGCATGCCAGGAGGACTTTTTGGACAGGAATTTCACCTGCTCAGTTTTGCTTGCTCAGTACAAATTACTTGATCCTCTCCACTCCTTGTATTAGTTCACAGGTGCTACCCAATAGCCTCTCTCTAAAGCTGGTCCCCCTATACCGTGAATTACTGTGAATTACTTCACACAGTTTGGTTTGGGTTTTTTTCTTGAGGTTTTGCTAGGGAAGGGACCTTATCAGCCAAAGTACGTGTGATAGAACTGTAAGCCACAGGAAAATAATATTTTGTATCTAAATTATGAAAGTATCTGATATTCTGTGTAAGTTTTCTTACAAATTCTTAGTACAGAAGAGTCTAATAGGCACACACTGCATGACTTCTGATAAGTATGGCTTTACTGCTTTGTAGTTACCACTGATTTTAGATTTCATGTAAATTTTGAGTTCTGTCCAGAATGCCAAGTTGAAGAAAATGAATGGGAATTGCTTAAGGATTGGTTTGTGATGTGCTTCCATTTATTTGCTCTTAATGTAAAATACTTAGTTTTCTTTTTCTTCTGTTTTTTCAGGTCCCTCAGCAGTGCAGTGAATGTTTACAGCCTCACCTGCAGTAACTGTACAGAAAACTGCACTTACGTTCTGTTTAGCAATAAGATCACTTTTCTGATGGACCTGTTGATACACCAGTTTACGGTATGTAGAATAGCTATTTTAGTTTAGACTTTTTGTGTGGTTCACAAACATATTAATTAGAGTGTAAAAACACCAGGAGGTATGTGAGAATAAAGGCTCAGAACAGGACTCCTGTTGTATTTGGTATCTCTCTGTATCTGCTATACTTCTATCCAAATGGATACACTTTCTTCTGCTAATAAATTCTGCAAAAGCGCATGTACCAGGAACTCTAGTGGTCAGACAGTGTTCTATCTTTAATGTTTTCTGAGATTTTCTTCTTTAATTCACCCTATAGTAATATTTAAAGTGTAGAATATTAGGAGTTGTCCCTGTGTGTTTGATTCTTGCGTGTTTCAATACTGGGCATGCAAGGCAGGTCAGTACATTGCTGTAGTTTGATTTGCTGAAGTGCTTAAATAGCAGGACCCTTTAAAGTGAAAGTTTTAATTTTCCAATGTTTCATTTAATTTGAAATGTCATTAAATATTTTATTTGAAAACTCATTTTTAATTCATAGTGACCTGCTTATCATAAGATATTTAGTCTTGGTTTTCTACTTATAAATTGTGTCTATGTATTTTCATGAGCCAAGCAGTTTGTTAATTGAAAAGTTATGTACATACTTTAAATAATTTAAATGACTGTTAGAATCAACAAGCCATACGACTGTAGATGAACACTTTCAAAAGATAGTCCAAAGGACCCTGACACAAAGAAAACCCGAATGCAACCTGTGCCTTCTCCTCTAAGTAGCTGCCAGCTCATTGTTCTTTGCCAGATCTTTCCAAGAGGATTTCAGGTATTAGATTTCAAATATGCTTAGTGAAAGGTGCGTGCATTGTGCTGGGCCAGTCACTGCTGGGTACCCACTGTGAGCCAGAGCACGGGCTCTGTGGGTAATTACACAGGAGATGAAATCCTTCAGCACTTCCCAAGTGATGAGATTCATTCTGATGCCAGACACCTTCTCTTTTCTCAGTGTAGCACTGTGCAGACGCCCTGTGCTTTTCCTGAAGAAACACAGAGGGTATTTCTTGGGAAATGCTGGCCACCTACAGATCAGAGATACTGCATAAGAAAAATTTACTACACTTAGAGCTGTTTCCAGTCTGTTGCCAAATGCTAACCCCTAAACTGCAGCAAAACTGTAATTAAAGCTTAATGTTTCCCGTGATCCACAGTGGACTTTTCTTTCCTATGCATAAAGTCTCTTATGTTCTCTTCAGGCAGAATTGGCCCTTAAACTAGGATATCTTCATAGTTCCATAAAGCACATATTTAGTACAAAAAGGTAAATACAGTGCTGCTTTTCTAACCCTGATTTTTCTCTCTTGAAAATGTAATAAATCAGAACAAGTTTGAATTTTTCTTATTTACAAAAAGAAATGGACAGATGGAGAGCACTTTTTTTGATTGGCTCAAGCTCTGAATACCCAAATGCTAGAAGACGCCCCGCCAAAGGATTTAACTGCCTCCAGTATTCCTAGTTTGGTGAGCTGGATGATGCTGCCTTTGCCTGTGTTGTGTGTATTTCCACTCACTGTTGGATAATGAACCCCGAGTAATACCAGGAGTAGTGTATGAGAACGTATATTTACAAGGTTTTACCAAATTTTTAAGCAAGTATGCCAGTATTTGCTGGATGCTGAATACAGACACAGAAGGAATCCAGTTTTGAGCAACTTTTAAATATATTCTTGAATATAGCCAGCATGAACCTGACTTCCAACCAAGTTAACGTGGCTTTAGTTTTGTTTTTATTCATCAGTCGAATGCAGTGTCAGCTTTAGTTTTGCTAAAACTCAGAGCTGTACATTTTAAAGAATAAAATTCAAAACTGTCATTCCTCAGTGGTGACCAAAAGTTCATTTTTCTTTACATGGGTGTAACATTTTTGTCCTCAAAACATAGCTTGAAGAATTACGTAAAAACAAGCATAGTTTTTCTCTAATGAAAGCTTGGTACCAAACCTCCTTAGCTCAGGTAATGCCTAAGTCAGTGTCTGTTGGAAGTCAGTAATAGTGTGCTTCCTGATTTTGGTGGTTAATGGATCAAGCCTTCCCACCTACTTCCATAGAATGTCATCTGCTTGAGCTGTAACCTCATTTACCTACAGACAGCTATCTTTGCTCTTCTTTGTCTGCTGTACCTGGAGGATAATTGTCAAATAATGAGAACTTCTCTAATTGTGTATTTTAGAAGGTTTCACACTGAGAGAAACAAGGAGCTGTAAGCATGTAAGGACAGGGCTTTAAGTTTTATCTTTCCAGTCAAGTGACAGCTGTCATGTGCTTTTCCATGAAAGTATCTCAAAAAGCCACATGCATAAACCATACATGCCTGTGCCTGCAGTTGTAAATAAGTCTGTTTGGTAAACAGTTGAGGTTTTTGGTTTGGTGGGCTTTTTTTTGCTCTCTTTTTATAAAAATATAAATACAATAAGAAAAGCATGGCAGTTTGTTTCCTAGCTATTATGTTCTCAGGTGAATCAAAGAGAAATTTCAGAAACCTTTTGAGAATAACAAGCTGGACAAGACCACCTTGTCCAGTGCAGATTTTGGTCACTCAGTCAGATCTTTCCCATCACAACAGACCTGCTGTTACCAGTTAAAGCGTAATGCCAATCAGTACTCATTAAGAATTAGAAATCGAGACATTTTTGTTGTTACATTTCTTTGTTCATATAAATATGCAAAATTACGTGAAGTCTTTCTTGCTTCATTTTGGAATTGCATGCTACATTGAACTGCAGATGCCTTTTTTATAGGCAATCTTTAAATGCATAATACCTGACAATTCTAAATGAAATTTCATTAGTGAATGTAAAAATATGTGAAATAAGCATTGCAGTCTAAGTAGAGATCTAACAAGTGCAGAGTTCAAAAGTGAGATTCTGTTACTTTTTTCTTCCCCAAAATACAGTGCTTAAACCTACAGACTGTATTGTAGGTAGGTGGCCTATGACATTTTACTCATGAAGTACAATACCTTTGGCTGGGTTTAAGTTAATCTGGCTATCTTGTCCCGGTGAAGTAATTTTTCTCCTCCATTTCTTCACTGGTATGTGCTGCCATTTAATTTGGGTGCTTCAAAATGACAGTCTCCATCCTATCACAGTTGCTAGTTTCTTAACCGTTTGTGGTCAGTTCTTTAATCCTCTGTATGCAACAAGTAAGGTGGCTTCGTGTTTGCACTGATTACAAGAACTGTAAAATCAAAGGCACATGTGTGCTGCTTGATTGTCCTGATCCCTTTCAAATGATGTACTGTCTCCACAGTGTTCTGCCATTGTGGCACTGGTAGTCCTTCTAGCCCTTAATAACATGACCATGTGGACCTGATGGAATCCATCTGTGGGTCCTGAAGGAGCTGGCGAATGAAGTTGCTAAGCCACTGGCCATCGTATTTGAAAAATCATGGCAGTCAGGTGAAGTTCCCGACGACTGGAAAAAGGGAAATATAACCCCCATTTTCAAGAAGGTGAAAATGGAAGACCCGGGGAATTACAGACCAGTCAGCCTCACCTCTGTGCCTGGCAAAATCTTGGAGCACATTCTCCTGGAAGGCATGCTAAGGCACATGGAAAACAACAAGGTGCTTGGTGACAGCCAGCATGGCTTCACTAAGGGGAAATCCTGCCTGACCAATCTGGTGGCCTTCTATGATGGGGCTACAGAATTGATGGACAAGGGTAGAGCAGTTGATGTCATCTACCTGGACTTGTGCAAAGCGTTTGACACTGTCCCACACGACATCTTTCTCTCTAAATTGGAGAGATATCAATTTGATGGATGGACCACTCGGTGGATAAAGAACTGGCTGGATGGCTGCACACAAAGAGTTGTCGTCAATGGCTCAGTGTCCGGCTGGAGACCGGTAACGAGTGGTGTCCCTCAGGGATCGATGTTGGGACCGGTCTTGTTTAACATCTTCATCGCTGACATGGACAGTGGGATTGAGTGTGCCCTCAGCAAGTTTGCTGCTGACACCAAGCTGGGTGGTCCGGTTGATACGCTGGAGGGAAGGGATGCCATCCAGAGGGACCTCGACACACTTGTGAGGTGGGCTGATGCCAACCTTATGAAGTTCAACCACGACAAGTGCAAGGTCCTAGACCTGCGTCGGAGCAATCCCAGGCACAGCTACAGGTTGGGCAGAGAAGAGATTCAGAGCGGCCCTGCAGAGAAGGACTTGGGGGTGCTGGTCGATGAGAAAATGAACATGAGCCGGCTTCAGTGTGTGCTCGCAGCCCAGAAAGCCAACCGTATCCTGGGCTGCATCAAAAGGAGCGTGACCAGCAGGTCGAAGGAAGTGATCCTGCCCCTCTACTCTGCTCTTGTGAGACCTCACCTGGAGCATTGTGTGCAGTTCTGGTGTCCTCAACATAAAAAGGACATGGAACTGTTGGAACAAGTCCAGAGGAGGGCCACGAGGATGATCAGGGACTGGAGCACCTCCCGTATGAAGACAGGCTGAGGAGGTTGGGGCTGTTCAGCCTGGAGAAGAAAAGGCTGCGTGGGGACCTAATAGCAGCCTTCCAGTACCTGAAGGGGGCCTATAGGGATGCTGGGGAGGGACTCTTCGTCAGGGACTATGGTGACAGGACAAGGGGTAATGGGTTAAAACTTAAACAGGGGAAGTTTAGACTGGATATAAGGAGGAAATTCTTTCCTGTTAGGGTGGTGAGGCACTGGAATGGGTTGCCCAGGGAGGTTGTGAGTGCTCCATCCCTGGCGGTTTTCAAGGCCAGGTTGGACAAAGCCTTGGGTGGGATGGTTTAGTGTGAGGTGTCCCTGCCCATGGCGGGGGGGTTGGAACTAGATGATCTTGAGGTCCTTTCCAACCCTAACTATTCTATGACAGTTTCTACCTCCCAGATCTATAAGAGATTTAAAAAACCTGCTCTTCCTCCCATTTTGATTCTAGTTGGAGACCTGAGGCCCAGCACCTAGAATGTCAGAGTTGACAAAAAGGTACCTCAGAGTCAGCTCTGTGGATTGATCATTTCTAATGCAGTTAAGTCAGTGTTGGCAGTGTAGAAAAGCCCAGAAACTTCATGGATTTTTGTTTATTTTTAATAATGTAACCTTTAAAAGACCAAAAACTTACATTTTGTTTATTCCCTTCAGTAGGAAGCCAGTGTGTTAATCTGTAGGAAGTCTTGAAAACAGGGCTGCAGTAGGAGAAATGACACGTTCAAATATTTAGGGGCAGGGGATTTAAAAGGTGAAACCTTCATCTGCTCCATCTTAAGCCCATAGACTTCCTGAGCCATTTCCATTTCTTTAGTTTACTCATTGCTATCTAGAAAGTCTAACTTCATATGGATAGTATTTTGAACGTTTACATTTTCCAGAGTGTTTTTGAGGCAAGCCCAATAAGGGCAAAAAGCACAAAATCATTGCTGTTAATGGGAGAAGAATGGAACATTAGTGACCAAATGAACAGGAATTGGGCCCTTCCAAAGGTTTGAAGACTTTGCATTTAGGTTTAGCAGCTCTATATTTAAAATTCCTCATGGCAGTGAAGGATTATGCTTTTTTATGAGACAAAAACATAAATGAGTTTTCAGTGACAGAGCTTCACATTGCTAACTGGAAACTGGTGTGGGGGTTTTTGTTGGCATGGAAAAAAATGCACCGTGATATGTGGAGGTACTTTCGAGTCAGAATGGAATAACATTTTCAGCTCTATTAAATGCGTGCCTAAGTGCTTTACTGGATTGGGGCCATATTGTTCAGCATCTTACAGGATTAAGTCCTAGATGGTGGGCAGAGCTGAAGAGCTTATGGCAGCTCCATACAAGCAAGGGAATCCTGACACAAGGGGAATTCTCTGCTGGATGGCTTAAAAATTGTATAGAGACAGTACCAGGGAAGCTGGTCAGAGCATTCTGGTTCAAGAACCCATTTAAAGGAAGAAGGAGTCTTGATTAGGCCCAGTATAGGCTCTCATCGTAAATGCTAAAATAGCGTTGAGATGTTGGACATGTGAAATAATTGAACAGTAGTTATATTTTTCCTGATTTTCCTTTGTGATTTAATAATGTTTAATGCCAGTTACTTGACAAGTCAGTGTGTGTAGTCATAGCTGTAGGTTTGAGTCAGTTAAACTGTTAAATCTGTTAAATCCTAGAAATAAAAATGCAGAATGTTTTAACACAGCCAAAGCCCATGGTCAACAAACTCAATTTTTCTGAGTATCATTAACTCCTTGTATAATCAACACAGAGAAATCGGGGCTTGAAAGCTTCCATAATTGCGCTATTAAATCTTAAGATTTCCTACCCCCTTGCCTGATATAATAATCAACAAGCAAAGTAAAACATCACTTTTGCAAGCACTCCAATTAATTTTGAACATAAATCTCAACACACTTTCAGACTACCCCATTAATTACTTCTTCAGTAAAGGAGCTGATCTTTTGTCACTCATTAAAATGGAAAACATTAAAGATAGGAATTATTAGAAGTTATATATAAAATATATTTATTATATATTATTATATAATAATATATAACTTTTATATAGAATATATTCTTATATATTACGTTCAAATTTACCCATTTTCTGTATTTCCTTCTACCTCCTCTTTGACATACAGAATGTAAACCCCACATTTGTTCTCACTTTATATTAATACACACAGGCACACTTTGCCCCAGAATCAAATGGTAAAAATCAGCTCCGCAATAAACGGTTGTGCTAAGAGTACCACATGTATTTATTTTACAGATCAGGAAGAGCAGTCTTATATTATGGTTCTATATTAAAGCATGAGCTTGTGTAGCTAAGGGCTGTATACATAGAAAATACAGTTCTTCTGTGTACATTCAGAAATAGGCTTATCTGTTTATAGTACTGTTCATTACAGCAAATGGAAGGCTCTACTGCAAAATAATACTAAATCTTTTAAGAAATAAGTTACATATCATTTTTGTATCTTGGATGAAATAGCAGTGAGGAGCATTTGTTAGCAGTTTTTAAAACCTAGAGTTCCTGGTACAAAGTCACCGCATTTCAATTGATTTATACGTTGCAAAGCTTAATCCTTCTGTTTCAGCAGGCAATTGGGATCATTAGGCATGAATTATTTTAGTCAACAGAAGTTACTGGAGCAACATAATATTATTTTTTCCTATTGAACTTGAATAAGCAGCTAAAGGCTTCTCACTTGCTCACTTGGCTAGTCACCAGCAACAGACTATTACAATGAGTTTTAAGTACCAACACGAGGCTCAGAGCTAATGAATAATAAAGAAACATGCATGTTGTTCTTTGTCACCAAGTGTTATCGAATCCCTCCTGATACCTGTACAGGCAGGAATGGTTTTCTGTGCCCTCACTGGTATATACCGGGTATAAAGGATTTTCATCTCGAGTGAAAATAAAGCTTCAGCCAATATTGATCACTAATTACAGTGTTGAAAGGCTCAAGCTGTCTCATAAAAGCACCTCTGCAGGGGCTGTTGGTGTGTGGAGTCCAGCAGCATGAAGCACAGGGAAGGTACCAAGGAGCCTGTGTCGTGATTGATGCATCCGTGCTGCCAACATTCTGCCTGTAAAACTGCAGGGCTTCCACACACACACTTCACTTACTGTGTGATCGTGGTAGGGCAGGATTTCAGCTGGTTTAAATTACCTTGTGCTGCAGAAATGAGCAAGTAAAATAAATGTCTTAAAAACCTCACACTCCACGAGGATTTCCTTCCAGGTCTGTGTCCTGCCTGTAGATTTGTCTTCAGATTTATATGTTGTACGTCTCGACTTCACTGCCTTTTTTTAGGAGTGGGCTCTAGTTTAATGATTTTAAAAGGTCTGTTTAGAGAGAACTGCACGTTGTGCTTCTGACATGACTGACATCTGATGGACGAGAGCAGTGGTCATCAGGTGCTGTTTTATATTGAGATGTTCAGACCTTATTCATGGGACATATTTTTCCTGCTGTTCTAAATAGTTAAACTAGGAAGGTATTCACAAAAGTGCTCAGACTTTCTTCTTGTCTCATTAGAGATTTGTGGGTAGAAAGCATTTCCTATTGCATCTTCTAGAACTAATTATTCATGTCATCCTTTATGATGGTCCAGTGTGTCAGGTTGTGCCCTAGAATTTGTGCAGTTGTTATGTCTTCTCGGTTCCTTGTTGCTTTTTGGGTTGGTTTGTTTGGCTTTGAGGGTGGTGGTGGTGATGGATTCTTCTTATCAGATTAAGAAGGGAGAGGTTTGGAGTTCTTATGTGCTTCCTTCCCTCCCTGGCAGAAATTTCTGTTCCAGCTGCCTTTTATTTTTCACGAAATCAGGACTCTTGTTTTGTAGACTTTGGAAGATTTAGCAGTTCTCTTGCAGGCTTTGTCAGGTGTGAAGGGGAACCACTGTAATTCATGTCTCAATTCAAGGAAGGTCGCCCTCTTTCGCTGGCTTAAAGTGGTTTAAACCACTTCTGTATTACCCTCATAGTGTACCTCAGCCGGTAATACACGTTGTTCTGAATTCACTTATGCAGATGCTCGTGACTCATCAAAAATCCTGTTTCTCCACATAGAACACAGTCATATTAATGAAATACTCTGCTGCTATAAGGCTTCCTTCAGTTCTCGTACACTAAGTGCTGTTTTGACTTGATTTATTCTGTTTCAGCTTGTTATCTGCATAAGGGGTATAAGAACTTTTCTTGTACATGAAATGTTTTAAGGTCCATGAGCACTGCTAGAATGTGTTACTTTATTTTTGCTGTACTCATAGGCAGTTTTCAAGTATTTCTCTACAAACTTGGATTATTTCTGCTCAATTCTGGTTGTCTTTTTCTTTTTTCTCAGGTTAGCGTGCCTGACGAGCATAATGCTACTTCAGGCAGAAGTGCAAATAAGCAGGTGTTCGAAGATTTAACCACAGGACTTCTGAGGGTAACTGCTGTGATTTTCAGATGTCTGATCTCCAGATTCCCAGATGGAAACAATCACTCTACTGCACTAAAGATACTACAAGAAGTGAAAAGTAAATCCTCACTAGTGGAAGCCTTCAACAGCAGAGTCCAAGACCTGATCAGGTTAAAAAAGAAATAAAATAAAATGAAACTTTTCTAAACCTTCTTTACTACAGAGATAAAAATGCAGTGATTTAAGAAAGGAACAAACTGCTTTAACTCTTAACTTAATAAGAGCAGTTTGTGTGTGTAGTCAAGACGACTACTGAGGTCCTATAATCTCAGACAAAAATGTTCTTCAGAACACTGCAGATGCAGAAATACAGAAAACCAAGAGTGTTTTAATTTGGGGCTTTTTTTGTGTGTCTTTTCCATCAGTTTCATCTCCTAATTACCTAGGAGCCAACTTCTACATTTTCATTGTTTTCTCTCAAGCTCTGTGTGCCATTGCTCAAGTGGTCCTGCCTATCATACGTGCATTCATATAAGTTTGCCTTGAAATATATACTTCCTATTACAAAGATTACCCAATAATTCATACAATCTGATTTCAACCTGTATATAATATAGCTGTATTTTAATAGAGTTTTCTTTTGTAAGTACATTTCTTGAGCAGAACTTCAATCAAAATCATCAGTGAGTTGTAACAGTTGAGTAAAAGAGAATACACTGATGCACTCATTCTCACTTGAAACATTCTAATTCTTTGGTAAAAACACTTGGACCTGAATATATTAATGTATATAATTGCAATATGTTTAGTATATTATATGTAAAAGTAATACATATCCAACAATATATTATGCTTGCTACAAGTGTATATAGATCTTTTAGTAAATTACATAGTCCTCAGCCCTCTGGAGAAATGAAATTCTTATTGCGTGCCACTGAATATGTGTCCCAGTGAGCATCTTCAGACTTTTCAAAGTGTGGTGTGATGCTGGTGGATACAAAAAAGACAGCTGGAGGAGGAAGGCAAATAGTTGTCATAGATACCAGTGACCTCTCAAACTTTCTTGTTCTCAGGTAACTGGCCTTCTCCCCAAACAGGTTTTGATAGAGTGTGAAATTTCAGGATGTTGCATTCTCCCCACTTGTGAATGGGAGGGTGGGAGGTCTGCTTATTGATATTTGTGCTGAACAGACATCTGACACTGACTTGGCCAAGCACAGGCATACCCTTAAGATAAGAAGATACATGAGAATCCAGCTAGGTCCCTCACCTGAGGCACTTCAGGGGATCTGGTTATAAATGGAGAATGAAAGGCACGATGACAAGGTAATAGAGCAATTAGGAAAAAAAGAGAGGGCATTTTAAACTAGTCAAAAACAGACAAATTCTATTATTAATGAGAATCTTTCACCTCCAGGTCATTGTATGTTATGTCTTTGGGTTGTTGATTAAACGAGAGTTTTAGGAAGATAAGAGAAGAAAGAGGAAAGTTGGATGTTTTTTAGTTTCTTTTTGGGGGTGCTAGACCTGATGCATAAACAATTGTCTGTATGCTGTCTTGGTATTAGAGGGGAAAGCCAAATTATTTCAACTATGCTACCATGGATAAAAAGCTTGGGAGATGGAGGCAATAGATTAGAGAGCTTTGACATTCCACTTGTCTGCATGCTCAGTTCCTCAAGAAAGGGAGTGCTCCATGCTCTTCTCATTGTTTCCGGATACCATTAATTAACAGTCCCAGCAGACTGGAAGCTCTCATCCATTTCTTCCCTGCCCAAAAGAGCAGCCATTTTGTATCCAGGTGTGGCTGTGAAGGAAGGGGGACAACGAAGGTGTTTTTCAGGTGTCAGTCAAACTATAGGGATGTTTCTAGGGAAAAAGGAAGAGAATATTGATGAGAATGGTTGTGCCTTTTTGTGAGTTATCATCCATCAGGATTAGCTGTATCGAGGTCTTTCTCTCCCCTCGTTTTTCATAAAGAGATTCCTCTATGACTGTGATGTATCTAACAGCCAGCTCGGTTCCTGGAATTACTCTGCTAACACAGGAGAGCTTGCTTATCACCTGTATGATCAGGTGAATTGCTCAGATCAAAATCTGCAAGAAACCTAATGCTGCTAACCTTCATGTTGCTAAATAGAACAGACAAACTTACCCAAGCAACAAGTGTGCAGTTAAGAACCTCTGTGTGTCTTTGGTTTTAACTGCTGTGCTTCAGCAACTAATAATCTTTCATTCTGCACTTAAGACTTCTTGCTTTATATCCAGTGTATCTTTATTTTTAATTACTTTCATTGCATCCAAAAGCAGTGTGAACTCTGGCAGAAACTCTAGCTTCTAGCCCAGATGAGAGCATTGTCTTCGAGCAACAACACTGTGAAAACTAGGGGGGGTTTCCTCCCTAACCTTAAAAATCCCTGGTTTCCCAAAATCAGACTGTAAGGTTGTGATTCCCATGTGATGGAATAGTTAGTTTTAATAAAGACTTGCACACTTCCTGTGACAAGCACTATATAATCACTATTACTTATTGACTAGAATGAGTATTATTTGGTAATGTCCTATACTTAGTCACATCAGTGTGGTTTTGGAATTATGGAAACATACAGCCAATGGTGCTTCCATCCCAAGGAGCTTAGGCTCTAAGTGGCAGTGCCCAACAAATGGACTTGACAGGCAGGTAGACAGAACAGCATGTCTGTCAAGTCAGGTAATATCAGCAAAGTGACATGGAGAAAAAATTACTGTGTGCACTGTTGAAGTGGAGTTGATAATGTTCAAAGTATGAGAGAACCTGGTATGTGAAGAGAGATATTGGTATGAGGACTAACATCAAATGCTTGGGTATGTTTCTAAGCAATTCAAAGACAAGGCACCAGCAGTAGTGGTGTGTTGATAAGCAGTGGTGATCTGATCTACTCTCATAATAAAAAAGGAAGTGGAGCTTTCAGTTAAACAGCCAGGAGTCCCTAGCATGGTTTTCTCTGCACTGAGTTTTGGTTGAGCTTCTCAGGAGGCTTTCAGATCCCCATTCTCCTTTACTGATGGTAGAAGGTTGTTACCTGCGCCTTCTGTTGGTCCCTTAACTGTTGCATATATACTAAAAATGAAAATAAAACCAACTGAACAACAGGGTAGTGCTTGTTATGATCCATGTATTGCAATAAAACATTGTCTGGGTAACGTCATTGTCTTCTTGAATTAGCGTGTTCTACAAAGTTTATCTCTTCATGCTAAAAAGAAGTTGTGCTGTTGCAGAACTATCAAGATTATTATAAATCATATAACTATGGCAAAATTCCATTGTCCTTGTAGGAGCATGGTAAAATAAACGTTTACACTCATCTTTCTTGTACAGTATAATACAGATTGTCCTACAACAGACAGATCTCTTAACAAGAGCTACTGATAGTTACAGAGAGCCAGATCTGAAGTTAATGTAAGTTGGATTGTTTATTGAACCCTTTCAGAAAGAGTATAGAAGTAATCACCGCCTGCATTTTGTATGGCTTGGTAGTAGAGAAGCGGGAATTACTTCTTTTGCAAAGTTACAGAAGTGGCGCAGGACCGTTTTTTTAATACCATTTTTCTCTGTTTCTAGTTACGTGGTGAACATAGGACTGATAGACAAGCTGTGTTGCTGTTTCCTCTCTGTTCAAGGCCCAATTGATGAGAATCCCAAAATAGCAACTTTTCTACAAAGTGCCACAGCGGTGTTGCATGGAATATGTCAACTCTGTTTTGGAGTCAATGGAAGGTAGGTGCGCTTGGCCTGACGCCTCTGATCTGTTCATTGGACAGCAGTCATTGTAGCCCTGTGCCAACACCACATTTGTGGAAGCGAGCATTCCAGTGAGGCTGTTCAACAGAACCATTGTAGTCACACAAAAATAACCAGTAAAGAAACAACACAGGAAATTCCCTCTGCTCACCCTTTCATCACTGAGTTGTAATTAGTTACCTGCACTGAGTCTTGATTCTTGTAAGTCATTTATCAGAACTGCAAACTTCATCTCCTTTACTCATTGTTAGAGAGAGGGTTTTATCATTGCTAAGTGTCCAGGACTTCAAGAGGTATTTTATTATCAGCTAAAATCACCTCTTTAATTGATTTGTCTCTAGAGCAGCCTAATCCAGTTCCTGTTCTTTAAAATACCACTGTCAGGAAAGGAATTGTATTTTCTGTAAAGAAAAGTATTACTAGATTTGTCAGGGGATTTCCTAATGCAGAATGTTAGTGTAACCTAACCAGGGTTGTGGGGAGTGAGCGCAAGGTATGTGTCTGCCACCAAATCTGGACTTCTTTAATCTACAGTGTAGGACACCCTGACACTGTGAGAGTTAAAATTTGAGAGCTTCATGGTGCACATACTAGAATCTACCACCATTGAACTGTTACACATTTCAGGGAAAAATAAGGCTGACAGAGCTTTACAATGAATACTTGAAGGGTAAAATACGATGCTACGGCTGAAAAAATGAAGTTGTTAAAACACAAAATAAAACCCAAAGCTGTAGGTGAGAGCTGCTGCTGGTAAGCTCGGGACACAGGCACATGGAAAAACAACTGCATGAAATATGAGCCCGAAGAGACCATCCCAACTCACTGAAATTTCCCTTTCTGAAAGCTGCCAACATTTTACATTCCAGGTGAGTGCTGCCAGCAGTCAAATGCTTACTGAAAAAAAACCACTAAAAAAGAATAAAAATCACCCTTCTTTTAGTGGAATAATAGTTCTGGCTACAAGAGCGAGTAACATCATTGCAGTTTGAAGCAAGCACATGCTTCTACCAAATAATAGAGATCTTTGCACCCCAAAATGATACAGCACTGTACAAGCACTTCCTTCAAGAACATCTGTCCTTTGTAGTAGAATAATAATTTTGGAGGATTGAGTCAGTTGTACGTATCTGATCTTAGTACCTGCATATACAGCAGCGCTTTGGTTTTTATCCAAAGGTGCTGATTGTTCTTGATTTCCAGCTTGGATTGTTCATTTGAGCATAGAAAGAAATGAGAGGAATAAACTTGGGAGATTTCAAAACTGTTGTCTCTCACTTCTAGATCAAAAGCTTTCGTGTAACTGATTAGTAGGGCAATTTAAATTAAATGTCTTTCATCGCCTGAGCCCACTCTCATTTAAGAAGTGAATGCAGAGTATAATTCTGTCGTGTTACAGATGTCCGTGGTATTCAGGGTAATTCGAATCAAAAAAGGTATTGCCAAACACAGATTAAGGTGGCAGAAACAGGGCTCAAGTTTATTGAATTCTTAAATATGTCACAGTAGAGTAATACATGTCGTGTGATACATGACCTGCAGCATAAAAGGCAGCCTCTCTTTCTGAGGAGTACAGATGCCCCTCTATTCATGGTAAATAGTAGCAAGAGGCAATGCAGCCTATTCAGTCAGCATCCAGGATTTCTCTTTCTCCACCTCAGTTGGTACATGTTTGAGCATCAAACATAGAATCATAGAACATAGGAACATGCTATAGTATACTCCTCTGTACCTCTGAGTAACTGACTACTCTGATCATAAAGTTCTTACTGAGAAGCAAAAAAATCTACTAAGTAGTGCTCTGACGCTGGGGCATGAAGAGAAGGTTTGCCAAAATAAGATCAGGCTTTCACCATTCTTGGCAAAAGGAGTTTTGGATCGTTGTTTTAATGCATATCCTCCTATATAGAATATTTCCAGGTTGGGAACTTTATGCTCCTCAGTGGAGATCATGGGGGGCACAAAATTCATACGTTTTTTTCTGATTGAATTGTTGCAGGCTGTTACTTGTCGCCTAAAAAGTTGTCATTCCATTTTTATATACTGCTCTTTATACTGCGTGCAGATCTTGGCCTGCTGTGCTGCTGAGTGGCACAGTGGGAAGCTGATAGGGCAGCATATGCTGGTGGCTAACGCACTGGGACCACCTCAGGGCTCTCCAGCCATCCACAGTGCCTGCAACAATGAAATCCTTTATGAGCTAGAAATGGGCAGGCGCTGTGTGATCCTGCTCCTGTGCTCTCAGACACCACCAGGCTGCTGTGAACTTGACTGCGACTGTAATCTGTGATATCCCTGGAGGGCCAGAAGTTAAACAATCCAGCTCAGGTTTTAAACAAGAGATCCTGTCCTGTGGGTTAGGCCATTTGTGCAGCAATGAAGTAGAGCTGTCAGCCTAGACTTCCCTGTCTTCCTCACAAGAACATTTCATAAAACTCCTAGATTTAGCAGGATGTTTCTAGGCCAAGCTCTGAATTGATACCCAGTGCTTATTTGGACAGTTACTTTATGGAAAACAGTTTTCTAGGCAGGGAAGAGATCTCTGTCAAGTACCTCCCTGCATGTACCTCTGCGTCAAGCAAGATGTCACAATAATATTGATTATTAGAGAATAGATTCACATTGTATCGTATATGTATCTCAGCACTACGTATTAAATGAGGTCTATGATTGATATAATTTAGATTATAAAAATTTAAGATATAAACAGAGATTTTCTTTATTCCAGTGGTAGACCTGGAAAAAAAGTCCGAAATCATGGACTTAGATATGATAAAGTCTTGCTAATGTAGAAACATAAATTGGAGGATTCTCAATTTGAATGTCATAAAAAGTTATTGAAAAGAGGGAATCCATTCTGAACATATGTTATAAACATATCTTATTATAAGGGTGGGATTTTCTTTTCATTAATGGTCAAGGTCTTTAAAAAGATTTAACTTTGATATTGATCTTCTCAAATGATCATTTTTGGTACTGGCTAATAAATGCTAAATTGATTCTTTTAATTGAAGTTTTGCTGTGGATGTAATAGCACATTTTCCAAACACCGTGTGATATCTATGAAAGATTATTTGGTGAAAACATTAATAATTTTTAACCCCATGTGAACTTTGTTTTGAGAATTTTTATACCCTCATCTGTTACATAAAAGTATGTGAGAGCTGAAAATAGAGTATTGTCCCTTGTTGTGTGTAGTGAGAAATCATAAAATGGTGAATATTGAGCTATCTGTTTGCTGAGCAGAAGATGAACCTGACATTTCATACCTAGGTTTGAAAATTGTGGCCATGATAATGCACATCTGTTTTTTGCTTACCATTAAGAGTAACAGTAGCCAGAATTGAAAACAGATATATATAACCTGAAATAAAGCAAATTATTAAAAAGGCTTTATACCGAATAACAGGGCTTATATAGCCATGTAAATCTGCCTTGCAATTTGTGTGCTATTCCAGATGTCCAGTAGCAATGTTTAGGATGAGAGCCTTGTTTTCCAGAGTTTATTATTCTAACTCTAAGCAATACAAGGCGTGTTTGGGGCCCTTGAGTCCGGAGTACACATATGAGGCATGCTTGGCTTGTAACCACGAGACAGAAAATAGTGAGCAGGCACAGAATGCAAGGAGCATTACTAAAAATACATCCATGCTGTCCCAGCTCACCCTTTCCTAATAACGGGGGTGGAGAGTAAGTAAGAAACTATATGCCAAGTCCTTCATCAGCATAGCAAGGGTCTTGCTTACATTCCTGTCTCCTCCTGAACTGCCCAGTGTTCATCAACTCTATATCCCATTTTCCCCCTCTAAGTCTCTGGAACTAAGATTTCTGTCCAAGAAGTGTAGTTGCTACTCTGTGGAGAACTGTTGTTAATGCCTTATTTTGCTTTTGCCAGTTAGTATGAAGAAACTTGTCTAACCACAGCATTAATGCAAACAGCAGAAGGAAACTATTGGTAGTTAAGTGTAAGGGTTAATCACTAAGGAAGAATGTTCTCCCAAAGAGCAGTACAGTGGACTAGCAATAACACAGACACAGGAGAAAAATGAGTTGTGTGGACGGAGAATATTGCAAATTATGTAGCTCAAATGTCCCTCAAATTATGTACCTTTTTGGGATAGCAGCATCTTCAGAATTTTGCTGTTTTCTTGATGTGAGAAATGTCTGCAAACTCCCTATTCCTATTTTCTAGGAAAATAGAATATCATAGCAGGACAGTAAGTAAATTGTTCCTGTTACATGTTATCTCAAAACAGTGGTGGAATACATATAAATCTGTGTCAGCAGCTAATGAAGTTGTGGATTACAAGCTGCAGAGGCAGAAAGCTGCAGATATATAGGGTTTGATCCAGGAAAATAGTAGCTGTCTTGTCACAGATATGCAAGGAAGTAGGCTGGTCTGTTTTCAGTTTTATTACAGTAATTAAGATAATGTCTGTTTTGGCTGCTGGATGAAGAATCAGATGCATGTCTGCCTGAACGCTGGCTGTGCTTCTCCCCCTTCCAAGGGACAGCAGATCCAGCATCAAATCGTCATTTTAATAATCTTTACAATTTCCATCAGTTTGTCTTTTGAATGTTGTAACTCTTTAAGGACTGTAAGGAGCTCGGTAAACAAAGTAAAACTTGATCTTGATGGTTTGCAATCATCACTTTTACACAGTCCCAGGATTCTGAGCTTGACAGTGGGAATTAGAACAAGGTCTGACAGGTGCTAAACACTTCTTTATACTCCTTTTATTATTATTTTGACATCTCTTTCTAGATAAAATAATTCAGAAGCAAAGAGAACAGATGAGAGGCTTTAAATCCTAATAATAAAATATGAAACAAACCAACCAGATTATATTCTAAGCCTTTTGAAAACTCCTGTTTCCATTTGGTTCCATGGTTTTAATCAGGAGTATATATTTCAAATATACAAACGTGATAATGTATACCCTTAGAGAGGCTTGTCTGCTTGCTAGCTGAGTCAGTTTTTAAAACAATATATTTTCAGATATAAACAGTTTGCTCATATTGAAGCTTGGAGAAATTATAGATTTATACTTGTTCTGCAGAGTTTGCTGCTTCTCATCAACTGATATTGAGTTCCTGTTCTTAATAAATAGTGGCGTATTTTAAGCAATGAAGTACCACTGTTCAGCATCTTTCTTTGCCTGTGATGGATATATCTGCATTTTAAAGTTCTTAAACCTTTTGTTGTAAGTCATAAACCTTTTACCCATTCCTGAGACTCCTTGGTGGCAGAAGCTGAAAATCATAATGGTAACCGTAATGAAAATGCTCTGCATTTCAGGAAACTTTTCATTTTAAGATCCTACAGGTTGTTTGAGCCTAATATAAATATTTGCCTGTTTTTTTCTGTGTTAAATATAGACAATTAGTAAAGTTTGAAAGCCTATTTGCTTTCCTAGCTCTATAAACCAATGTAAAAAATCCAGTAAGTCTTTCTTCCCTTCGGAGGTTCATTGAAGGGGTTTTCTCCATCCTGACTACTTTACTTTGTCAGCTGCTGCAGACACAGAGGGTAAGCTTCTTTAAATAGGAGAGTTAGAAGGAGGCATGTGTATAGAAATCTCCTCTCTTTACTTACATAAAACTTGTGTTTCTTACATTGTCATCTTACGATATTGAAGGGTTTTATGGGGTTTTATTTCAGTCTATGCCCTGAAAGAACTGAATTTTCACTGGGCTTACCTTTAAGGTGGACTAAAATTCTGCTAAATGGATGAATGGCATCTGCTAAATGCGTTTGGGGGTTGGCCTAGATGACCTTGGAAGATCCCTTCCAAACCAAACTATTCTATGATTCTATGAAATCCACTGTTGCTCAGACTTGACCAAAATCACTGAAAGCAGCATACACAAAGGTTCATGCTCTATTTTCCAACATCTCATACACAGTTTTTTCTACTTTAAAGCCCCAACCAGTATGAATAATGTCTTTTACCTTTTTATTGTAAACATGTAGGCTTAAAGTGATCATAATTGACAGTTAAAACCAACAGGAGCCAGTGGCCTGTTCATATACACATTAACTGTAATACAGGGAACATAAAAAACATTTCTAACAGTTTCTTCAATCCAGCAAGCCCAGCAGGCAGATCTTTTTGTTTAGCAGCTTTGTCTTGTGGTACAACTTCAAAATTCTTGGTCTCTTCTGTGAAAAAATAAAGCTGGCATTTTGAGTTATTTTCCCATTGACTTTTTTATGTATATTTTGATTCATTCGCTGCTCCAGAGCAGCACAAAATGGCAAAAGGATTTCATCCAGCAATGTAAGCTTTTTCATATGGAATTGTTTAAAAATAATGATGGAGTGAGAGTTGAAAGCAAGCTAACTTTAACCTTTGGTAAAATTGGTCAATGTGCTCATTGCATGTAGTCACAGAAAAGCCTGTGAGATATCATACACAGTAATTAAGTTGGCGTAATCGTTTGATGATGAGCATGGGGTTTTTTTCCTGTGTTGTACTGTTGAGAAAGCTAAGATGGAAATTAGGAAGTACTGGTTGGCAAAAGGAGCTGTGCTCTCCTGGGATACTGTGGAAATGTTCTGGTTACTTGAGTGTAGTGAAGTGATAGTGAGCACATTTTGGCTACTGCAAAATAAATGATTGGACATCAGAAGGTGCTTCAAAGTGAGGGGTACTAAGGAGTCCTCAGACACTCAAAGCAAAATTGTTAAAACAGTGGTCCCAGAGCTCTTAGCTCGCCCTCCTGGTTCATTCCTCACTTGCAGCCAGGCTCAAGTGCCATCAGGACTTGGAACTATGTGGTGGGAATCTCCACAAAGGCATGGCTCGCAAGGGCAGGTGATGGCTCAGGAAGTGTCTGCTGACTACATTCAAACACACTCACTTAAAGACCACAGAGCTTCAAAATGAAGGTTTTGGGCACAGATTCCAGGCGTAGGAAAAGGAAAGTTGTGCCATCAATTGTTGTGCAGCTTGGCCCCACCAAAACACGGTCAGAGCTTAAGTATTTTTTCCAGGTTCTTATTCTTTACAGGGTAAATGTTGGGGTTGTTACCACTGTTATGGACCATCAGATAAATGTTTGTGGTTCTTCTTTTGCAGTAGGTAAGTAAGTGGCATGAAAACGTAATTTTAATAATCTTTTTCGTTTCCTTCATCTTGTCTTTTGAATGTTATTACATGTATTTGGAGAGAATCGCGTGCCAGTGGCCTCCCAAAGCACTGTCATGGCTTGTTTTGTGGCACAGTTTCTTTGAGGTCTGGTAGGAGTTTGGTTGGCTCAGATATGCTCATTGTGTCTCTGCTTGCGAGCACAATGGCAGTCTAGTGTCAGAAAGACCCTGGTTATCAGCCTTGCTCGTGGTTTTAGCGCCTACTCGTGCTACCTTACAGAAGAACTGTATCCACAAGAAAACACATAGATGCTAGCTTTCACATTTGTGTGTTTCACATAACCCTTCTTCCTTCTTCTCCAAAAGTATTGAAGCTATATATAGCTGAAGTTAGCCCAGTACCCAGGCCTTCTCTGGGACATAGGTAATGGAGGTTCATTGTCCTGCTCTACTTATTTTTCTCCCTCCCTTTGGTCCAGGGAAGCAGTGGTGTGCTGTTACAAATAGAAATTCTGACCGACAGCTATTGCTTTTGGGTGAGGTTGTGCTTTTCTTACCTGCTTTTTGTTTGCCTCGCTAGAAAAAGAAACACCAGAACAAGGTGATGAGGGCTAAAACATTATTTAGTCTCCAGAGTAGTGACAGTCTGAGTCTTCCTTAGCAATGACTGTCCTGGATCATCATCTGGATTTTTTGTGATGTGAAAAAATACAGTACAAATCAAGAGGGATTGTGTGAAGTGCTTTTGAAAGCTTGGATGTGAGAATGGAAGGGGCATCCTGAGTTATTTGTCTGTCCTCATAGCATAGATAGAAAAAACCTCCATTATTTTATGTGCATACCCAAGAAATACCAAAGAAACCTAGTTTCCATATGCACAAGCTGTGTTGGTTTGTCTTCAGTGTTTCATACTTGATTTGTGCTGTGCTTCCCTACAGTCTGCCATAATAGAATCTGACTGAAATAAGAAGCAGTGTTTTGTGAACTGCTCAACCACTTGCTTCTTAAATTCCTGCAGAACTATTTGATTAAGATCATCTGGTCCTAGTAACTGATTTTGCTACCTGGGTAGGCTGTTCATTCCAGTGCCTGCAGCCTGTCACTGAGCGCAGTGAGAGCTTCCAGGGAGTTCTCCCACCTCCACTGTCTGCTCTGGCAGGAAAGCAAGATGGGTGTAGGCTACTGACCTGAGACTGTTTGCATGGAGCCCCTAAAGTGCCCCCAGGCTTCCAACTTTAAAGCTGTCGAGTTTCTGCATGCTCTCATGCTGGTTCTCCTGAACCCATTTTTGGGAGCAAACACACTGGTATGTGGAAAGATACTTAAAGCTGCACTGCAAGTGAAAAGAGCGTGAGACAGTGTCCACATTATGGGAAGTATTTTCTGGAAATGTTGTGGTTTCCTGACACATTGGACAAGGTTTTTCCTGTTTAACAGTTTACTGTTTTTTCTAACATTTGGCTCACAAGAACTGCTGCATCCCGGGCAAGTGTTCTTGTTGAGTGCTGGTCTCCTCCTCAGACGCCTTAATGTTTCTTTGACAGATCTTGGAACATATTTGACACTACGCGTCAGGACCCCACAGGACTAACGGCAGTTCTTCAGTCTACGGATCTGGTTGGAGTCCTGCATATGCTGTACTGTGTTCTTTTCCACGGGACAATTTCAGATCCAAACACAGCCAGCCCTAAAGACAGCTATGCAGCGAACACAGTCCAGGTTGCCATTCAGAGTTTACGTTTCTTCAATAGCTTTGCTGTTCTTGATCTGCCTGCCTTTCAGGTAACATGATTTAAAACTTTGGCTTGGGGTGAAAATGTTAGTTATTGCATATACTGTTGGGCTAAGTTTTGTCTTTAAGATCTTAGTTAAACTTAGGAGTTTTCACAATTAAATGTGTAGGTTTTCTTTATTCATAAAATATTTCCAGCATATATACAAATCCAACCAAAAAGTGAAAAGCTAGAATATGTGAAATGCTGAGTCAGATCTGTTACTGCCTCTATTAAGAAACCCCTCACTTTTAGCATGGTATTTTCTATATTTAATAAACCCCAAAAATGTAAAAGAAAAAAATCTTGGTCAGAACCACAAAATAACAGTTTTTCTAATGTGAAAAGACTTGCTTATATTATAATCACAGTTTATATTTGTCAGTGCTTTCAGTGGAATCTGCATTTGTCAGTGCTTTTAGTGGCCACTTGCTTTAATGTTGTATCAGTGAAACTGAAAATCACTTCGTATAATTTTTAATATATAAATGTAAATATAAATATAACTATATAGAAATATAAATGTAAATATTAAAAGTATAAATAGAAATAGGATGCTATTGACGAAAACTTGGAAATTCAACTTTTCATAATTTTCTATTCACAAAAATAAAGTAATCCAAAACCATGACATTTTGAGTCTGGAGAAAGTTAAGTTCTTTTCATACCTTCCTCAGCAAACAGATTTCTAGTGTATATGAATCATTTTTCATACAGAGAAAATACAAATGCTAGTGTATTTCTCAGGTAAACTGGTAAAGCTGTTGTATTGTTAGTATAAAACACCTGCCAAAAAGCATTGCTTTGCAAAACGCGTTTAGCAGCATCAGCATTACACGATGCATCAGAAGAGGATTCTGTTTTATTTACTATGTAATTTTTATAAGTTGTACCACACACTCCATCTGAAATGCATTAAACTGAGCAAGTGCTTTGCATGAGTAAAGAATTTAGTGTAAGGTACAAGCCTCTTTGAGTTCGTATTTCTTGACTTTGATTTTTAGTACGTTTAGTGTCTCTAATAACAGCAACAAGCAGTTTGCATGTAGTAGTGTTCATCTGCATGGATGCAGTTGCAGGATCCAGTCCAGTCGGTGTTTTTTATTTTAAAAGGCATAGAAAGAGTGTATTTGTTGGAGTTTCATGTAAAACAACTCTTACACACACCATTAACTCCCATTTCTTTCTATAAATCAGGGTGTGTCAAAGTAGTTCTCTTCTACAGCTTGTTTTTTACCTCTTGGTTTCAGACTGGATGTATATTTGTTGCTGTCGATATTACAGGTATATACCAGAGAGTAAGACTTGAAATGGGGCAGTTACAGCTTGTAGGGAGCTATAGCAAAAAGCAGTGACAGAAGTGCTGCGCCCCAATGCCTCAAGAAGCCACTATTGATTTTTAAAATATAAGCTCCAACTTAGGCTATCTGTATGTATCCCTCTATCAACTACCATTGTATCTGAGCATTTGTAACAGACCAACAGCATTAATCCCAAATCCCATCATCTGCAATAATTTGTTCTACATAAAATGATGCAAGACTGTGGGAGGTGTCCTTGCCCATAGCAGGGGGGCTGGAACTAGATGATCTTAAGGTCCTTTCCAACCAAAACCAGTCTGTGATTCTATAAGTTAGTAATTATTGCATAGGGGTTGAATTATTTCAGTTCATCAATGCAGGGCTCAAGAAGTATCTGCTGAGCTATCCTTCTGAATTGCAGGCACACATGTGCAGCTATCTCTTTCAGTGTATTAATGTGATTTGTTTCTGTAGTGTTAAAAAATCAACACAGACCTAAGGCAGTTTGCTGTCCATTCTGACCCTGTGGACCATATCAGGGTAGCAGACAGGAAAAGCGTAGTTTATGTACCATCTGATTATTATCTACAAGGAATAATTTTATCACGTAATAGTGGGACTATAGAATAGGGGTTTTTTGATTAACAGAAGAGGTCTGGTATTCTAGAGTTTGTATTAGCCCAGATGGCTCATGGGTGTATATTTCATTTAATTTGACAGTCTAAACAATTGAAAGATGGTAGTGAGAAACAGCGCAGGATCCTGAGCTGATATTAATTCTGGCTAAAAAGGAAGCATAGTTTCCTTGAAAAATTAGTTTAACTTTTATACACAAACTCAGGCGCCCCTTGACCTGTTGTTATCGGGGAAGGTTAAACCCGGAGTGCTAGGTCACAGCATGCGTGGACAGCGCTAATTAAATAAGGGTGGACCTAAGAACATGTAAAGCAGTAAATGGGGGCTGTATTGAGCATTAAGTTTTGAAAATACACTGACTTACCGGAACACTTCAGGTTCAAGATAGAAGTACCCACAGCTGAGTCTCGGAATTGCCAAGGATCCTACTTTTGCTGGCTAGATTTGGAGTATGCCGAAACTGAACTGTACTACCCATGGGATTTATGTATATGTCCTTCATGCAGGCTACAAGGTATAAAATCAAGAAAACTCTCAAATGAAAGGTTTTCTCACAGGCCTGCGTTGCTGTTTCATTAGAGCTGGTAGACTTGTCATGCTCATTCCTTGTGCTTTAGTTTTCCCCTTTGACCCTGTGTCGTTCTGTCTGTTTGACATGTTTATTAAATAGAGTCTGTAGGCTGCGCAGATAAAATCTAATTTTGAATCTCCACGTTACAGCAATTTGCCTACTTCTAAAAAGCATCCCAAGGAGCTTTGCAGCTGAGTGTTCTCTCCTTTTGGATGTTTCTAACTTTTTGTAATGTTTGAAAAGTCATTATTTGTTATTAATCTTTGTATTCCATTTAGAGCGCGAGTTATTGACGAGAAGTGTATTTTGCTCATTTGCAGAAATGGAGATGGTTTGGTTTCTTTTGCTTATTATGAAGAAATATTGCTAGCGTCAGTTTTACTGGAACATATATGTCAAATGAAATAGTCAACCTACTGCCACACAATGTCAGCTAAGAAGAAACCAATTTTTCCTGTGTCCCTTTAAAATTTGAATTTATTCTTAATTTAGGGGCTTTTAGTGTTACAGTACAGTTGTAAACAGTAAGTAATGAAAGGAAAGAGCTGGTTCTGTCCTTCCTCAACGTCATCGCAACACAGAGCATAGTCTCTACTTTGCAAAAACCAATAACCGGGTGTGATGGATGTATGTGTAATTCACACAGTTTCTGTAACATGCTGCTAGACAGTAACTTCTGTTTCTTGACCTTCTTTCCAGTCTATTGTGGGTGCCGAAGGCCTGTCCCTTGCATTCCGGCATATTATCAGCTCTCTGCTGTGGTACTGCTCCCAGCATACCTGTGAAGGATTGCTCCATGAAGTCATTATTTGTGTGGGCTATTTCACTGTGAACAACACCGATAATCAGGTAAGGCAAATGGAAAATGGGATCAGAAAGTTATCAAGGGCACATTTAGTCATGGATCCTTCAAGAAAACGAATCCCCCCAGCATTGTTTTTGAAGTGCTTGGGATTCTTGTGAGCACGAATACATGCAGTTGCAAAAGAGAAGCTCAGGTTGCATCTTAACACAAAACCATTCATTTTATGTGGCTATAAGCAAACCCAATGTTTTTATGCAGTGATGCTGATGTTGCACTGATTTTAGCTAGCCTTACTTGCTGCCAAGAGCTTAGCAACCAATGGTTTTAATTCCAATTTAACTTCATGTTGACTTGATCAGATGGTTGTGGTACCCAAGTTTTAAACCTTTTTTAAGTCATCTAAGCTAGTCTGCCATGAAGATGTGTCCTCAGATGCCAGTGTAGCCCTCTCCTCGGTAGCCAGAGCACCCATTTAAGTTTAAGCCATTCTTTTCCTAAACCAAAAACTGTTGAACAAACAGTGGAAATCCTCATTTATCTTCCCTGATTGTTCTCCACTTCTGTCAGGGGACTCCGTGACCTCTCAGACTAGCTTGTAAAATAACTCAGACACAAAACTTCAAAAATACTTCCAATATTTTCATCTTACAACCCTCCAAGTTTCCCCTGCTTACATGTAGCATCTCAGAGTGTATTGGGCAGGGCAGAAGTTGGCAGTGGCTCTTCGAGTATGTGAACCTGGGTGTAGAGCCTGATGTGTAGAAACTGCGTTATGGTGCTGACATCTTTGGTGTGATTCAGTTGAATGCTGTGTTCTATGAAGTTACTCATCTTCAGCTCTACGTACTGGTAACACCTGATTCCTGGTTGTGTTCAGCTTTTGGGGTAGGAGTTCAGGATGAGGAGCTTAGTGCTCTCAGTTAAGCTGATGAGCGGAAGAAAGAAGCGTTACAGCCTGTCAGCAAAGGTTTAGAGAAAAGCCGTCCGATAACGTTCTTATGGTTGTTGACCATAGTTGGAACATTAGAATATCTGACAGCGCTGTCAGAAGTGTTATTTGATCATATAGTGTAATTATACAGTCATGTTTCTGTGGCTTCAGCCATAGCCAGAGGGAGGATCCGGATCCTGCAGCCTTCCTACTCTGTGCAGCCAATTCCCCAGAAAAATGGACAACACTTTTTGATATGGTTATTTAGAAAACCCATGTGATATTGCTGCCATTTTCTGGTTCCCACTGCCACACCACGGGCTGTGCTGGCAGCCAGAAGTGCCAGCAAACAGTATTGTCTATTCTCTGCAGTTTAAAAATGTCTTTTCTGGCACACAAGTACAAACAGATGTGATTCATTGCATGGAGGACTCGCAGCTCTAAATGTGCCAGGAATAGCGGAGCAGAGGGATTTCCTACCAGCAATGTCCATCAGTGTGTTCCCTGCCCTAGGGTGAAGGTCTGGCCATGGCAAGCCGGCACCGTGCCATGGCAGCAGCTGGCTATGGTGGCTGCCGGCGGGCAGTCAAGAGGCCAAGTGTGTACAAAATGCGTTTATCTGCAGGCATGCTTCCCATCTGGCCATGTTGCAGTGTCTTGGAGTTTCCAGCCTGGGGCTGAAGTCATGTGCCGTCACTAATCTGCCCTCGGCCTGAGTTAGTTTGCAAGATTAAAAGGTAGCTCTGCAGCCCTGAGAGTCAAGTTTAGGTCTTTGGTTAAACAACCGCAGTATGTTGGTACTTTCCATGCACTAAAAGCAGTCTGTTCTGGTGGTACTATCTCAGGAGATGTCATGACCAGCTTAAGTTTTTATCCAACATTCCTAATTAATGAGTTTTTAACCGAGGAAGTGGCATTTTGATTTGTTTGGGTTTTCTTTTGTTTAAAAAAACATTCTGAAAATCTGAAAACCTCATTAAGGTTCTTGAGAAATGCAGGGAAGGGTTTTTGGTAAAAGGAAGCATGTGTCCTTTCACTGCTAGGCGAAGCGGTATGTCTTGCTTATGGTCATTAGTTTTAGGTGCTGGTAGTGTTGTGACTTCCAATAAAGATGCGATGCCTTCCGTGGGAAGGAAAGTGCTTCCTACTCATTCAGTTACGGTTTAGTTTTTTATTATGTTACAAGCTTCCAATTTTTTTCTTCCGTTGTTGATCATCGTCAGCGTCCTACTAAAAATACAGACTTGGTCTCACAGTGAAGCTTTTCAAATGGGAGGCTTGAGCTCTTGGAAAGAGCTGCATAATAAAAATAGAAACACCAGACTTGAGCTTGGAAAACAGATATCGGTAGAGCCTGATAGCTCTTTTCATTTCATATTTAAACAGACTTTAAAGGAATCAATAACTGATGTATTTCAAAGCAGATTCACATTATGCTTGCAGTCAAATGTACATAGGTTTTGAAATGTTTGTAGTTCAAGTAATTCTTTTCCTCTCTAAATTTGTATTCCTTATTACAAACCTTTATCTGTTTTCATTCCCTTTGACCCTCAAAAAAGAAAAGAACAAATAGCTGTTTGGAGTTTTTGGTGTGCCTTTTGTGATTGCTTTGCTACCCGCAGCAACAGAGAAATATCCAAACTGGCATACTGGAATAAAGGAAACAAAATGTATTCATTATTAAAAAATATTGCAGTTTCCCACTTTGGAGAAGAGATAGATTCCTAAAAAGGTTATTTTACAGCCTGTCAACCTCAGTGTTGACCTTCTGTAGTAGCACTGTGATTTAAGTAAGTGAATTATTACCACTATACAGTCAAAATAATAAAAGGGCAATTTCCTAAATATTTCACATTCATAGAAGAAAATCTTCCAAGAGCATCATATGCCAGTCATTTAATGTGAGATAGGTTTGTCCGGTTTTATTACACTAGCTGTAAAAGTCTTTAGATTTAGTTGAGTGGTGAATTAAAAAGGAAAGTTCCTTTCTCTCGCACAGCTTCAAGATTCAGATTTCACTGCAGTTTCCAGAAGCCCCAGATCAGAGGGGGCCTCACAGTGGGTCCTACAGAGGTAGTGGCTGGGGTCCCAGTTAGTGTTTTCAGCATGGTTGGCTTTTGGTCCAAGCCCAAGTGATTCTGTCGGAGGGATGAGGACAGTGGATTCCTAAGGAATGCATTCCGAAGTGTTTTGATAGTGCTTGCTCTGTTTACTTTAGAAAGACTATGATTTCGCTGACTCTGCCCACATATGATACATTAGTAATATTCCTTTCCTTTTTTTATGTTTTGTTTTAATATTCATAAAGCTTTTTCAGGGCAGCTGCCACCACTGAAGAGATAAATGCGTTAGGAAAGTGAAAATTTCAAAACCCAAAGAGTATTTCTTTAATGTTTTAGATGCTTTAACGTCATTAGTCAAGCCTAAACTGCCCTGTCTGTTTTGTATCGGCACGGGAACGTCTGTTTACTACAGTTAGACAGCCTGTGTTCCACCACGCTGTAATCCTGCAGCGGCGGAGCTCGGCTTTATTGGGCATCTGCTTTGCCTGAAGTATGATGAAGGAAACTGAATCTCTTTTTTTGGCCACCATTTAATCTACTAACATGTGAAAACAGGTCCCATGGTACTAAGGATAGACATGTAAAACTAAACTGCGTAATAAAAATAATGTCCAATCTTTCAGTGAGCCAACCATACTGTATCAGACTACAGGATTACTCTAATTAAAATGTTCTTGTTAATTTAAAATATCCTTCTATTTCATTACATTTTTATTCCCTTTCATTGTTTAATTATTATAATGAATATAATTACCATGTGCTGTCAGTTTGCCTCATTTGCATATTATATTGGATAATTGAATGTGGTCCCATAATGAAATTAACGTGAGTGACAGGCAGGCGATTTGGCTTCTTTCACATTGCTGCATTGGGAATAAAAATCTTTCCATATTCATTGCAGTTAGTGAATATTTTTCATAGGAAAAGTCATCACAAATTAGCTCCTCAGGCTCAGGGTCTTGTCTGACAGGCTCCTAAGGAAGTTGCATTGTTCATGGGTATTGTTGTGCATTTATTGAAATGAAAATAGCTTTTGTTTTCTCAGTCTTTGACACACACCGAGTTTCGAGGGCTCTAGAAGAACCTCTCTGACTCCGGGGATTTGCAGGATAAGGAACCGTATCCTTCGAAATTGTTGAACTAAACCATATTATTACTAGATTGCAAAACAAAATCTGTGTCAGAGCTAGGTAAAAGTGTGTGCAGCTCTTAAAAGTTGGGTTATAAAGTAAGGGTTTGTAGATTGAAGTAAAAAACTTCTCTTAGACTAATCAATGCAATTGGAAAACTTTGGATACACAAGCTATGTGTCCTTGAAGAAGGGGTTTCATCCCAGAAGTTTGTCTTCCAGTTGCATGTCTAACTTACCTCTCTGTCACTCTAAACCTTTTATCCCTAAACCCTTGTGTCCATAAGAATGGTACATTCTTACTGTGAAGTTATAAATAATTGAAATGTTAATATTTAATAATCCATATTGTGAAAATAGAAGCATAACCCTAACTGTTCCATGATTCTACAATTTAATAGTATCATTCACTATATAGATGCGGAAAATGTATCACAGAACATGTTTCAGGCACACCAGGTAGCTGCAGTTAAAGGCATAAAGAACAGTAAGAATACAGAATATTTTGGGAGAAGAATTTCTCCTGTCTTAAAAATACAAAGCATCACACCCCAAGATCACAGGTTTAAACATAATGTTCAAAGAAAGTAAACTGTGGTGTGAGAGGCACAGTTCTGAGAGGATCATGACATTTATGACTTGTTCCCAGCACAAAGGGAACTTGGTAGATTGTCCCTAAGAATGGCTTCATCCTGAGATTGCCGTTTCCCTTTTTTGTTAAATGATTAGAGTTTTATTTTCTTCTTAGGATTTTCTTCCTGGGGCAGTTCTGTCATAGCAGTAGAATTGAACCCACAGCTGTGGTTATAAGTACTGTTAGGTTGTAAGGGACATTCACAAAGCAATCTTGTATTAAAAATTACCTTCTGGGGGGAAATTACTTTGTGTTTTCGAGAGTCTTGGTGCGTGTTGAGTTTCAGTACATGCCCAGTTGCCCCTGGTGTTCGCGTGAGGAAAGAAAAATACTTTTGATATGGGGAAAATGGTGAAAATCAGAAGTTGACAGCAACACTTGGAGGAATGGTTATAAAAATATTATGTAGAGTTTCCATGTGGGTTGTTTACCAGAGGCCATCATTAAACTTCATTATTTCTGTTCCTTTTGTGGCTGTGGAGTGCCTGGATTCTGATCTGGTAGGTGGAGTTTTTGAAAAGAGAGGAATAAAGATGCAGGAACTGGTAGTTACCGTATCGTTAATGTCCATATGTGAAGGGTATCTGAAATTACTTAATTCTGATTTTGGTCATTTCTTTGCAGAGGAGGGATTTTCAGGAGCATGGATTTCATCTTGAGGTTGTGGCTTTAGTTCTTTAAACCTTTCAAAAAAGAAAACAAACCAAAAAACCCACAACCTTTTAAAGCTTTATAGGTTTGAACGAAAAATATGCCTGGTAAATTTTGTGGAATAGCTGATTTCGGCAAGTGAGCGGTTCATATGAACTTGTAGTCTTGACTACCATTTAGGAGCACTTAAGCTTGTGAACAAAACAAATCCCCTAAGGATTAAACTCACCAAGTACAAATGGAGTAAATTAAAGCAGACCTGTGACTTGTGCTTTTTCTCAATCAGCCTTCTAAACTCAGACCACATAAATTCACTTAAGTGAACCAGTGGCCATCGGTGAAAAGTGGGGATGGTTCTTAGGTAATTTGTCAGACACCTTTGTTGTTATTTGAGCTGAGAGAAGAAATGTTTCTGTTTTTAAGAATGATCTATGACAAAGCAAATGAAATATGACAGAAGCATGTGGGGCTGCATATTTCCCACGTCCCATCTTATTGTATTTCTAATGTTCCAAAATGGATCACATAATCTTTTTTTTTTTTTTCCCTTTTCTTTTTTGGAGAGGGTGTGTGGAATATGGGCAAAGATGTGATTTGAAATCAAGGGTATTCAGTTTCAGTTCACAATGGGTGGATGAATCCTATAGGAGGGGAAGAGAGAGTGTATAGGAGTTAATATAAGAAATGAATGCACTTGCATTTATCTTACTGTCTCAGTGTTAAACTGTAAACACAAAAGAGTAAATTTAGCTCTCAGTGTCATAAAAAGCCAGCACTTCGAACAACCTTAAAATACAATCTGCAACTAAAGGTTAGGGATGAAGAGAGAGCAACTGGCTAGTGCCGCCTTCGGCAAGCGACGTTCTAATCTTATTCCTGGGTCAGGAATAAAAAGAGTTTGGAGGTCTCAGCTTAATCCCCAGTGGACCTTTGTCCACATCGAAAAAACGCCACAGCGTCTGGCATAATCCTGCTTAATAAGCAGTTTCTTCTCAGCTAAGACCTGGGCCTGGAACATTATGGGTTTGGCTGGTGGAACTCCGTTGGCGGAGATGGACATAGAAGCTTGCCCAGCGCCTGCCCTCATTCTGCTCCTTCCCACCCAGCAGCTGGTCTCTGGGTCTCTCCTTTTCATGAGAAACTTCACACAGAAATTTAAAACAAAGTCTAAAGCCTGCAAGTATTTAATCCGGCCTTGGGAGCTATTGTCTGGCTCGCCTTGTGTGTGAGGGAACTCCCTCTACTTCTCCCATAAACTATAAGTTTTCCAAGGCTCTGCAGACCCACAGTGACTGTCCCCAACATCACTGGCCCCATGCAGAGAGGACGCCAGCCTGCTCTGTGTTCACAGCTTTGGGCTTGGGCAGTTGGCAGTTGTTTTCAAGCACTTTGGATGCTGCTCTGAGGGTGGGAGCCTGCGAGATGCCCAGAAAAGTCTCCAGACCCATTTCATCATGTTCAGCTCAAGTAATGCTTGATTGAAGTGATATTGAAACATAAAACAAAATGCGTTAAATCTTGCAAAGTACTATAGAAAACCTTGCTCGTCTTTCCTCTCCCATTAGTAGTGGGCAGATTATAGCACATTTTTTGTGGCAGAAAAGTACATGTCCCTGCTCTGTGACGCTCTTCCTCAGCCAGCTCTGTAACATGTCCAATGGCTCAATGTTTCACAGTCTTTTTTAGTGGATGATCAGACATTTTCACAAACCCTTTATGTTTCTTGTCGAAGCCAGAAGACAAAATGTACTAGTGATAAAAAATAATCTCGGGCTGTATAGCTCAGTTGCAAATAGGGTTTTGGAGAGTGACAGAAAAAGCTTGCTTTTGAAGAGAGAATGCTTTTTATGTGGTTTAGACTCTAATATTACAATTATTCACACCTTCTGGGGATTTTGACCCAAACTAGCTTGTGTTTTCAAGGCTGATGGCAGAAACCTCTGCTGATAGTCTGTTGGGACTTCTGTTGACTTTTCCTGTTTCTTCTCCAGCCTTGAAGTCAAGAGTTCTTCATTCAGATCGATTGAGTTTCATCTGTGTAAATGAGTAGAGAATCATGCCCAGAGCAGCAGCTGAACTTTACAAGTGGTACATCATCAAAGGTGAAGATTCACCTAAGTATGAAGATGATTCTTTGAAAACAGTGCAGGGCTATGAGGGCTAAGTCTAAGAATTTCAGTGTAATACCTGAGGATTTGAGACACGGCAAGACAGGGATTTTATTTGAGCTTGCAGAATACATTTATTTCTCAATACATTTGATGTATAATATTCTCATCTGGTTATGAATTATTAGGCCAACACTTGCACATGGAAATCTCCTGTGATGTTGTTTTGGAGAATATGAAGTTTACCATTTTCTAGAAAGCAGTGATACCTTTCAGTGTAACAAGGTGCTTAAGGAAATTATGAGCATTCAGCATGAGAGCAAGCTCACATGTTTAAACATTAATTTTTATGTTAGCACGTTAAATGCTAAAATGCTGTCGTTTTTAAAGTCAGACTTTTCCTTAATTCCTTTTCTAGTTCAGGCGTTAGATTACTCTTCTATCCTGTACCCTGGGCATGTGTTAAATTCACAAACAGCCTCATTGCCTATTAGAATAGTTTCCATTCTCCTTTCACCGCATTGTAGTGGAGCTTATGTTTTACAGTATCTGTTTAATATTATTTACTTATTGTTGAATTTAATCTGTATGTGCTTCATTTGTTATCTTATAATTAAGGTAACATGTTAATGCTCATTTTGGGGGACATTTTTTCTCCCAAGAGCTTTGTATAAAGAACTTCTTTATCTGAATTTCCCACTAGCAGCACTTTTGAGAAGTAGTTTTACATCTTTCCTGCATCACCGTGCTTGCATTTGCCGTTGTCTTATCCTGAATGTTCAACTGGCTCAGGATGATCACACAAAAAATGCTCTGATAACAGAGCACCTCTGAATCTGTGTGCCTAAACCATAGAGCCAGCTCTAATATAGTGTGGTTTATAGGAAGACTGATGTTATTTCTGAACTCTGTTATCTCCTCTCTGAAGGCTTCTATGTGGTGTTAAGAAAAAAAAAAAAAAACACGTATTTTTGAAATCGACAAAATTCTTATTTTTAAATTTGAATGAAGCATTCTGGAACTTTTCTTTTTCATGGAAATGGTGCTCTGATTGTGCATAAATATTAGGAGGAATTTAGAACATTCCTTGCTCAGAGCCTTGCCAATAGTGGAGTTTGCAAACTGGAAAGAAAAGAGCTTGACCTTAAAACAGAAGAAGAGCCTGAGTGGTGACATATTCTGCTGATTGAATACTAGCAGTATGAGATCTGTTTATATAGAAGCAAAGAAATAATGCAGATCTAACTTTGAAGAGAAACTCTGCACTACTAATAGAAAGACTTATTTCTTTTAGAAAGTTATAAATAACCTGACATCAAACAGGAGGATTTAACTGTTTGATGGAACACTGTAGTTACAGAGATTAGATGCAGAGTTCCTCTTCAATAAAGTTGCTAGTTGTGTGTACAAATTAGAATTGACATTTTTATAAATGATAAATAAGTAGAAAAGAAACATTAATAGCTTCCGTACCAACAGTACAATGTTAAGACCCAAATGTTTATAATGGCCATGGTCAAGTTGGGAACTGTAGGTCAGACAAGATAGTAGAAAAGGCAAGGAGTGCCCCTGGAAGAACCATTAGCTTTTTAGTCTGAGTTGTTCTAAGAAAATTGGATCTGAACATGAAATACATCAGCTTAATTTCATAAAAATGAAAGGAAATTATGTTAAGAAGCATGTTTTTCCAGAAAGTTAATTCAGCTCACAGTGATAATCACTGTATTTGTTTCTAAGCACCTAATGACTACACAATTTCATTAGCAAGCTTTTTTCTCCAAGAGCTGGCGAAGGTTTCACTTCAGGAGGTTTTAATCTTTACAAAGATATGATTCAGCTCCATTTTCCTGTATCCGTGTTAGCATAATCTTGCCCACTTTTCATTGGAGAAAAGAGCTACAACTTTGGTCAAAATCACTAAGAAATGCCAGCCTGACCGTGGAGCGCTAAGAACACAACATTGTCGTGCAGAGTTAGTCACGCAAAAGTGGTGCACTTAAATGGCTTGTGAGGTTTGTTCAAATCTTGATGTTTGGGATTTCTGTGGCTACAGATTTCAGTTCTCTCCTTAGCAATCTCTGTCCTTTCTCTGCTATGTTAAAGCAGCAAGAAGCAATTTTTCCTTTCTTCTGTGGATGAAAGAAGCAGATAGGCTACAGAAAGCACCCATAGGTCACAATATCTTCCTACTGCAGTGTTGCCAAGCAAGCATCCCTCGGCTACTGGGGAGACCTGGCGGCAAATGTGCAGTTCCAAGTGCTCTGATGGCAGCTGAGAGTTGCTGGACATCGTGTCTACCTTCTTGGTTGGACATCCCACTACCCTTACAGGTCTAGTTTGTGGTGGCTGTGCCCTAGCAGTGCCATCAATACTAGCAATGCATTTGCTCCCAAAGTTTCTGCATTTTTGTATTCCATATTTTAACAGCATGAACTGTGACATAATAAGGTATATATGTGAGATACAGCAAAAGGAATAGAAATAATAAGAAAATCATATGACCAAGGTAACTTCTAGAGACACTGTTTTTTTAAACTTTCTGATGTTTTTGTACAGTTGATTTCTGGAAGGCTGGCAAGCAGCTGCTGGGAGAGATGTGTGAGACTGTCCAGGCTGCAGTGAGCTTTTCTGTTCTTTGTGGTGTGGAAAGCACGCCTGTACACCTCTGTGGTCAAAAATGTTACTGGGGACTTCAGGGAACTGTCAGCTTAACAAAACATAAGCTTTTGCAAAACCCTTGCCCTAAATGGTAATGGGGTATCTGTGATAAAGAAAATCATGGGGCAGCACAACAACATGAAAACAAGAACTCAGATAAGTTACAGGATCTGCTACGAAGAATACCCAGGTACAGCATTTCTTTTTGTAAACACTTAAATGATGTCTTCCAGGTATGTTTGTGAAAACCCTTCATCAGGTCTCCCAAAAATGAAACAAAACTGGTGGAAGTACAGGTCCATGTTCCCGAGTTAGGTGGAGCTGAAGGCTCTCATGTACCCTGTAGATCCCCAAGGACCAGCACCAGCTCTGTCCTCCAGCCCTGGCCTTATAGGACCCTGGAACAAGGGGTTACTGTTAGCAGCCTTGCTTGCCATGCCAGAATGGACATGGCAAGTGTCTGATGGCAAATGCTGCATCTTGTTTAGCGGCTTCCTTTGATAGCCAGGGAAGCTGCTTTGGCCAGTTCAAAACATACCCTGTTTTGGGCTTGGACTTGATAACCTGACTTAGCTGTTTGGAGGAGAACAGCTTATTGCCAGGCTTAAACCAACTAATTTTTAACCTGGAATACTGGGAGGAGATTTTTTTGTTACTGAGGGGGGAGCAACCTTTGAGAGAATAAATAGCATGGTGAATATTACTGACATTTTAGACATGTGGTGAATGTCTTGTAGCTTTTTAAGTGTATGGATAATTTTCAGGAAGTGGTGGTAATTGGTTCATAATATTATGATTCACTGGTCCAGTACATTTTTAGTTCCCTGAGGACCTAGCTTTCGGAATTATTTGAATACTCATTTTTTCAGTTTTCTCTTTTGTCTTTGCATAGACAGAAAGCTTGCTACTGGCTCTCTGTTCTTCCTGACCAGAAAATTAAGCAGCCTCTTGGAAAGATAATTCCAGTGTTTTTGTGGTATATTCAGACAGAAATAACTGACATGAATGATGCCTTCCCAGAGGCATCTGCAAATGGCCAAGTGAAACAAGAAAACCTAAATCCATCACTAGAACTAGACTAAATATTGCTCTGAAAATCAGCACTCCCACTCCGCGGTAATCCTGGACTAACCTTATGCAGTGCACAAGGAGTGAAAAAGTTCCTGGTCTGACACTGAACCTTTTTGGGGTTTGGGGATTCTTTTTTGTTACTTCTAATGAAGTATCTGTCAATATTGAACATGAATGCATAGAAGCATTGAAAACCAGCTGTGATCATAATCTTTAAATCTCCAGAAAGTTGCAGTCAATGTTTTAAATTCAATTAGTTTCTCGGTTTTTAAATGCTTTACATACAGAAAATGTGTAACTGCAACGTCCTCAAAAGTGCTGCCCCATGGTTAAAAAATGCAGAACTTCACAAGGCAGTTTGATTGAGCCGCTTGTTCTTGAAAACTTTGTAGCATGCATCTACATTACATCTCTAATTAGGGCATGAATATAGGAATGATAGGGATAGATGATTTATCAATTCACTGCAATTTGGCTAATGTTTGCTCAGTGACATAACAGTCATTCTTCAACTTCCTGGCTGACATTTTCGTTTTCTCAATGAAAAATCCTGGTTATTATTTACAAGATGGTTACAAACTCAGTTACCTGATCATGAAGATACAGTTCCAGTGACTAGGGGATTCTTAGTTTAATTTTCCTGTAGAATTAACCATGGACTTGGTAAGATTTTGCTTCTGTTTCCATTGCTGTATCATTGAAAAGACCTGGATCCTGTTAGTAACAAAGCTTTTATTATCCTGCTTTGACAAAAATTCATGCATATGCATTTAAAAGTAATTGTAGTTTTCATTCATGATGAAAGTAATACAGAGAAAAATCACATAAAAGACCAATATGTATATATGCAGTAGTAAACAGAATTACATTTACTTCCCCTTGCTGACTCTCATGTGAAGGTTGCCCTTGTGTCCTGCCCTTGCAAGCAAGGGAGGGAGGGAGTTGTACTTCTGTGATTCTGAGTCTGCAGGATCATCGGAAAGCTCTTTTGCGGCCCTTGGAGCTACACAGAAAAGTCAAGTGAAGTGAGCTGCAACATTGCCTTTGCTCCCCAGAGGAAAACCATACCCAGGTTATTTGGCTTCACATTAGTTCCCTAGCAAAGACCTTCAGTCCTGGGAAGATCTCCTTTGGATGGGGCCAGGAGGCAGTGGCAGGAGAAGACTGCTGGAGCTGTCCTGTCCTGGTGGGAATACAATGAAGAACTGCAGAATCCAGGACAGAATATCCTCCCAGCAGTCACTTCAGGTCTGTAGCCAGACACCCTACCTAAGTGGCAGGGGAAGCCTTATCTCCCAGCAAAATGATGACTTCCCCTCACAACTTTATTACTGTTCCATACTACAAGGAGCTTTTAATTTTTTTGATGAATTGTCCTGTTTTACTGCTCAAGTGCTGTGTGGCATATTGCTGGCTTTTGTCACTGTAGTCTGTTTTGAAAGACTGACTTTCATACTGCTCAGACTTCACAGCGAGAAGAATTGCAGCCAACGGCCAAGCAGTGTACTGCATAGCGAGTATTGGCCCAGGTAAACTTGAGGGGGAAATAGATTCTATCTAGAGACTTCAGAAATCATGAATCACCCTTTCCTGAGTGGTAGACTTCAGAAATGCCAGTACAGTGGATCAGGATGATTATTGCACCAGGGAGTGCAGAGTGCACTTTCCAAAGAGTCACCCAGGAGCATGGATTGCCTGGTAGGGCAGAAGAGGGTGCCTGACCCTCTGGCAATTGGAGATAAAGCAAATTAGCGGGACCTGCAGAAGGCTATAAACTGGTGGGAGTGACAGAAGATAACTGATAGGCAACCTCCAAACTGTTGCTCAGTAAAAAGTACCCACAGGTCATCCCATTAGTCATCGTGCTGAACAGTCAGCTGGCGTGGGTTCGGCAGGCGCAGCATGTGTGGTACAGGGAAGCTCAAAGTTCAGACAGAGACCAGGGAGGGAAAACTCTGTTCTTAAAGGTGGCTGTTAAAATTGGGTGTTAGAGTGGCAGATACTGTGCAGCCTTGCTAACCATCAGCTTACACGGTGCAGAGGTTGCTCCAGTTCAGAGCAGAGAGGGATTTAAGCTACCGTGGCCTCTCATGTTCAGCAGGCTCTTACACTGAGAGCAGACGGTGCCATTGGCTGGTGCTTTCTGGTGTGCTAACCCTGAATTGCATCCACACGCTCTGTAAGAGGGGCTTCACGTCTGAAAGGTGTCAGGATCTGAAGCTGGGCTGGTAGCACAAAGGAAGACTTCGTTCATTGAGCATGAAATAGCATTTCAGAAAATGTATTTGCCATGTCTCTTTACCTGTGTGCGTAGTTTGGGTCTTCAGAGGAAGCAAAATCTTATAATGAAATACAGAAAATATTAGTGTGGGTTGCCTGCTCTGGATAAATAAATAAATAACAAGTGAATAAACAAGTAAAAAAATCAGGCTTGTACCAGCTTGATAGGTCTCAATTCAGCAAAAGTAAACCACAAGCAAATATTAATGGAACCTAGGCACATATCTGAAGTTAAAGCCCAGCTTAAATGCTGGGCTGTCCAGAAATGTGGTGATTTAATTAGGATCTTGTTACGTTTGACAGGCGTATCTGACTTCCAGGCTAGAGAGGGAGCAACAAGAAAAGCTAATTCTAGGCAAACGTGTCTGGATTCCAGTATGTGGCAGGAGGAGGAGCAAGCTTTCTGCACTGGATTTCAGTGAGGAGCTTGTATCTCATATTAGAGCGTTTATGTAAGATGAATATTCCAGGCCTGCAGAACTCCCCGGGATCATTATGCCAAATGACTGTTTAAAAATAAAACAAGTAAAGAGAAGACTTTTTCCACTGTAAAGAACTCGTATGCAAGATTTTCATTTGTTTTCTTCATTGTTCATCTGCTGAATCAAGTGCCGGACTTCACTTTCTTCTCCGGTTGACAGTGAAACAAGGGATATGTGCTCTGCTTGAGGTTTATTTGTTTGGGGCTTTTTTCCAGTAAAGGGTGATTCATGATTGTTTTCTTTATTTATTTTCCAGAGGACATTATAGAGTGTATCAGGTTTAGTGGCTGCATTAGTACAGTGAGCTGAAATCATTGAATTGTTTCCACATGTGATAAATACCCGATTAAAACAACCAGCGGTCATTGTCTGTATCTTCCTAGCTGTAATGTTGATAATATCATAGTAGTAAAAATGCTGAAAAGCAGAAGAGAATGCAGTAATAATTCTGTGGAAGCTATTTGGGTGTCTGCACTGTTTGTTTGGCAAGGGTTCACTGATTTTCCATGGCACTTTTAGAACAGGTAAAGGAAGAGAAGTGTGAAATGAAAAAGTCCCCAAAATTCTTTTCCTCTCCCTGTGCATCAAGTGAGCAGTGGCCATTAAAAAGAAACTGAGAACTCTCTTGTTCTCTCCCGGATCAGAGGTACCAGTTGTAGTTATTTTAGTACAGTTACAACTGATTTTAAGAACTTTTCTTATTACAGAATTTACCTTTGAAAAACACAGATTTGTAAATAACCGCTGTGATCATTTATAAATTCAATTCAGTAATTTTAAAATCCAGTCCGTAAGCACAGACTCAAAAGGCAGCTCTCGCGTACAGGATGGTAGCCCTTAGCTAAGTTTAGAATCGCCCAAATGCTTCAGTGATGTTTTGCTCAAAACACTGTCCGAATGTACACTGGATTTTCACTGTTTTGGCTGTCTTTTAAAAACTCCTCCTGTATTTAACGCCATTAAGACATCTCTACCAGTGTTTTAAAGGTTTTCAATGTCTTTTTGGCTGGTGAACTGGGGAGTGGGGGTGGGAAATAGACTATTACTTTGTTGATTTCGTTTTTAAACTGAACTGCATTATCAACTGAGTGTGTGCTCTGAAGGTATTGTTAAAAGTGCTTTGAAAACTTGTAAATCCCTGTAATTTATGTTCCTGTGGTCTCAACTGCTTCTTTCTGTCCTTCTGGTTTTAATTTGAATGCAGTCGTGTCTGGGTGTGTACCTGTAAAATTGTGTTTTTTCAAGTACAATTTACAGTCGTGACCCGAAGTTTTACAGTGTTCTGACCTTATAGGAGCTTCCTCCTATGCCGAAAAGCCATCTTTGGGTCAGGCAGCTCTTTCATATTTTAATTGTCTAATCAAGGTTACTTGGAACAGATCTGATTTTGGCATTTTTTAGTTTATCACAAAGACTTTGTAAGAATATCAAGTAAATTGGAAAGGTTCTTTTGCAGGAGACAAGTAACAGCATTGCCTTATTTCTTCAGATGTACACAGTTGTAAACTTAGCCTGCTTCATGACAACAGACCCATTTATCTAAACAATTCTCCTTTTAGAGTCAATGGCACTGATAGAAACTGAGATAAGAAATACAGATGGGAGGATCTTTCTGAGTCTCTACTTACTGAAACTCCTTGCTGTGCAGCTTACAATCACCTTTTCTTCCTGGTGCCTGAGAATGCGGGGCAGACATCTACCATGAAATAGAGTCCTCTAATTGCCAGCGAGCACACTAGTGAAGGATGATCGAGCTTCAGGAGGGTTTTTACAGGCCTGGTGATCTCTTTCTTGACTGTTTTTTTTTTACCCCTTAAAGACATGCTTACTGTGCTTTTAAATGGCAGGGGTTGGGGATTGTTGTTTCGTAACTCTTAACTCACAGTAGTCTCTTTGCTATCATTCTTTGTCTTTTGAGTGAAGGTATTATCTATTTTGTTGTAATCTGCAGATTAATCACCTTCTCTTTTACTGTCTGGGTGATACGGTGAAAAAGAAATTTCACAGCCGTATATTCTTTGTCTTCCACTGCAATAAAAGTAATACATGCACGCTACAACAGCAGTTATTTAGACTAAATGTTATAAACTTTTCTTTTAGTATTTACTCCTCAGCCACGCTCATTTTTTTAGTGTGACTTCAGCACCCTTGGTGGTTAACAGGAAGAGAAGAGCAGATTGATCACGTGCCTTAATTTTGTGCTGTTTGTCTTTTCAGATCATTGTACAGTCTGGCCGTCACCCCACGGTGCTGCAGAAACTGTGCCAGTTGCCTTTCCAGTATTTCAGCGATCCTCGTTTAATCAAAGTGCTCTTCCCTTCACTAATAGCTGCGTGTTACAATAACCCTCAGAACAAGATAATCCTGGAGCAGGAGATGAGTTGCATTTTACTCGCCACGTTCATTCAGGTAGCTATTGCAGTCACGTAACAGCGGTGTGCAGGGTCACTGCAAGAGGTTTTCTCATCTTTGCTCTGTGTGTGGAAATCATTTGGCTTAAGTAAAACAAGTAAACAGCACTGAAGTACTTCTGAGATTCTCTGCAGCGCTTCAAACCGCACATTGTGCCTGTACTTGAGGCATCTTGGAACACTAAAAGGTTACCGAGTAGTCCAGGTTCTCACTATCCCATGCAATGTGCTGGGAAAGTTTGGTGTGGGTCCTGCTATTGCAAGACAGTTCTTAAAATACTTGTTTTTTAAACCTGCTGCACATATAGCATATCTGCAATCACTATATTAATGTGTTTACATACAAATGTACAGTTGTATATCGTGTACAATAGATTTACAGAGAGAACTGAACAGAAGTGTATATGTTTTATGCAGAAAATACACAGAACATATGTTACCAGTCCAATCTTGCAGTCTTTATTTTTGACAGTAAGCCACCGAGGTCATGACGAATACTGTTTTGAGTAAGGCTTTACAGCATTTTTGTTCTCTTTGTCTCAGTTTATATGCTGTGCTTTATGTATCAGTTTTTATGTGTGCCTCATGTTTTCCATACATTTTATTGACTGTTTCCAATAAATGCAGTTTTTGTAAACACTCTACTATTAAAAAGTAATATGCTTTTAGGAGTCTAGAAACTCTGTATCAGTCACCTGAAAGTTGCTGTTGTTGATACAGGAATATTAGTCAAACTCTTTTTTCCTAGTGCTCTCCAGCTAGCCCAAGGGCAGGCTACACAGATTTGGGACAGAAGGCACAAGAAGTAAATGTTTACTAGAAGTCTTTGTATAACATCAGACTTCTGAGTGCAGCTACTTTTTATCCTTTTAATATTAAAATAATTACGTAGCAGTTTAAAAAGAAGTTTGGAAGTTAGTATCCAAAGAATTTGCCATACAGTAATGAACTTCTGGTTAAATACGAAGCTGTAACTCATCTGTGACTTTCTGAAAGTGAAACTACAGATTTCAGTGTACTAGTTGCGGTAGAAAAAAGTTAATTTAAGCATTACGAGTAAATGCAGCAAGTTTAGTTTGGATTTTTTCAGCCAAAAAAGCATGAGTGGAGGAGAGTGTTCCCTGTAGAATGATTAAGGTGATTTTCCTTGATTTCCGTGCTATAAGGGAGAGAATGGCATTTAAATCCCCAGTAGCTACAGCAGGGTGTTAGGTATATTTACAAGGATCAATGTTATTAATTTGATTTCCAATTAGAGGTATATCTCAGATGCCAAATCCACATACTATTCTTGCAGGCTTTTTAAAAAGGCGTTATATTAAAATAGGGAAGGTGCTCGTGTGCTGTAAAGTGTCTTTGCTGACTTCACCAGTACTTTAGTATTTTACCCATTTTAAAATCTAATCCCAAATCTTGCATGTGCACACACACAAACAGCGATTCTGAAAGGAAGCAGGGAAAGCTCAAATCCCCGCAGACATGGAAGAAACTTGCCTCTGTACTTCTATTTCAACTCGCTGCTGTTTGTCAAGCAAATCTCTCATTTGCTTCAGTGGAAGGTTTGGGAAAGACGGTAAAATGTTTCCCCGTGACTAGAAAATGAGATTCTTCCTGTGCCAGGGAATGCAAAAAGAAGTCCCATTTACGTAAAAGTTTGGTGGTGTGTACGAATATAACACTTAAATACAGTGTGTTAAATGTGTGCAGTGTAAATCAAAGGAAAATGACTGCTGGATTTTACAACGATGCACGTTGTACCTCCCTACCAGCAGATTTATTTCCATCATCTGAAGTTTGCATCATCCCGTTTGTTACTTCGGTTTCTAGTTGGGCTGAAATAATTAAAAAACACTTAGGAGTATCCAGGGTTTGCTAAACTATATATCTTGTGTCAAATAATACTGTCCGCTCAGTGGATACTTGAACAATAGATAGGATCCTAGAAGCCCTCTCTGTACTGGGGCAGCTGGCTTGCACAATCCTACGATGTTCCGAGCGAAGTCGGTGTCCTTGCTGACTCCAGAGGATGCAGCTTCCCCTCCGATAGCAGGAGGGATCGTACGGTGCGCTGGGCAGAGATTAACTGGTTCCGCAGCTGGCTGCAGCACTGGCCAGAGTTAATCACCTGTGTGGAAGAATCTCTGGAGATCAGGACTCCAGGGTCACCGGGAACCATAGCCGATGAAATGGGGATAACGCAAGAATTTTCCAAGAGTGTATTTGGAGTTAGGAGCATAAATCTAAACCACCTTTTGATTTAAAGAAACATGTCTGTAGTAAATGTTCTCTTAAATTAAAGGTCATGATAATAACTGTTTCTTAAAGAGATACTAAAACCTTGTTTTTTCTGTTGTGTATTAAAATGGCAGTTGGTTTTTGGCTATTTTTGGGGGTGGGGGATGTTGAAGAAAGGTCTAAATAAGTGTATAAAACCCCACTGTATATGACAGAATTGAAGCGCTGGCAGTATTCTATTAGGAAATGTGGCATACAAGCCAATGTTTGGTAATTTACAGATTTCACCAAGTCTTAGTAGTTCTGAGTGACCGTGAAGGCTTAAAAATGCTGTTTGAATTCCTTGGGTGTAAGATCTGAAAATCTGATGCCAATTTGTTCTTTTTTTTTTCTTCCCCTCATAGGATTTTGCACAGAGTTCAGGCCAAACGGATAATCAGTTATCTCAGCAGAGGGGTACGTCTCCAATCAAACAGAAAAGGGTAGCAACTGGGTAACAAAATGTGTAGATATTACATTTTACTGTGATGGAAAATTTCTGAATCTGCATCATGAAGACATAGAGTAATTTACATAGAATGAATTGCAGCATGGTTTTACAGTCTGGGGAGAGGCTCCCTAACTTGCATTCTTTATTAAGCATACATGTCTTCCAGTCTGCTGCTCGTCGTATCAGGCATTCAGACTATTAATCTTTATTAAATGCTATGCCATATCATGTCTTAAAACGTGATACCCTACGTGCACATACTTAATTGGCAGTCACAAAGGCCACCTTCAGAAGTTTTAGGTTGCAAAGCCACGCAGCCATTGCCAACACACCCAGAGGGCCAGAACTCACTAAAACACCACCCTGTAGTTATTCTGTGAAGTTTGTCAGTTTGCAGAGCTGTGATTTCTTTTCCCCCCCTCACTTGTTGTAAATACCGTGTAAAACACAGTTAACCTCTTTAGGTTAAACAGCTGAAAGCCTCCCAGCTAAGATGGCTATTGCTTGTTAAGCACATCTGAAATTCAAGGGCCTTGATGGGAATCTGGCCTTGAGTCACCTATATTTTGCATGAAGTGCATCACTCAGTCATTTCCCCTTAATAGCGAGTAGAAATCCATCACCATTTTGGTGTACATTTGGCAGAAGATGAGCCGTTCTAGGTATAAAGCATTAGCATTGTGCTTAAAAATAAATTACAAAACACAAAGTTAACTTTACGGAGTTTTTAACTGTCCTCTTAGTCTGGAAGCAGCCTTGTGCAGTGTCAGCAGCACAAACTTTCCAGGATTGTGTTTGCATGAGAATCTGCTCAAAAAACCATCTAAAATCCAAGTGGAAAACTGCTTTTTATTTTCACTATTCAAACTGGATGAGCTTTTAAACAAAGATGACTGTGTGGTGACATGTGAGTGTGATTTCTAAATATTCCCCAGTTGCAAAAAAGCTGGCTTAATATAAGCAGGATTGGTTTTATCCATTTTATCACTTGGAATGTGAACGCTGGTGTCCCCCAGAAAAACAAATGGGAGCAGTAACACTGCTGGGAATAGAAAATGCAAATCTCGGTGCCACAAAGGGGTCGAACCCCACGAACCCCTGCACGCATTGCTAGTCCTGTTCACATTGCCAGCAGTACTCATAGGAGTGAAAGCTGCCTGTGTAACTGTGCTGGGAGCTTTGGGGGAGTCAGGGAGCAAAACTCCTCTGCAACCCTTTGTGGAGAGAGAAGCTGTTAGGCAGAGGGATCACCGCTGAGGGTGCCCAAACTTGAGTGAAGCTGAGCTTTTCCCCAGGGGGTCCAAGAATATGAAGTGCATAAAGATGTATATAATGTTGCCACGCGTAAAGCAGAGAGCCTTGTCCAAAAGCTTAAGAATTTCAGACTTTGCTCATCAGAACCCCCATTTTTAAAGCTAAACCTCAATGTCCAGAGCTCCACAAAAGCTTTATCTCATGATCTGGGAAGATTTTGGTAGGGAGAGAGGAGTAAATAACCTAGAGTATCTGGAATTGTCTGCGAGCTCGTCATTCTTGGTTTCTTGCCATCTGATCTGAAGAGGGAATAACTTGGTAATTTTATGTTCTGTCTTCAACAGAGAAATTTTTCACTTCTCAAGATTATCTTGAGCTGTCCAACAGATTCCCCCGGCAGTCCTGGGAAGAAGCTCGGCAGTTCTTCTTGAAGAAATAAGTGTTGTATTTGGTTTTACAGTCCCTAACGTCATCATGCTGCCCCCCGTTCCTGCTGACTCCCTTCTTTACAAGGCTATTCCAAAACGGTTTTGATACTCCGAATACTTATGCTGTAGATACATAATTTGCACTATTTATATCATAAGTACTGTAGATACTTTGGAGTTCTGTTTTGTAATTTTGATAATTTGAGTTCATTTCGTTGACGTATGCGGTGTGATGATTTGGGTAGCTTCTACCCTGTGCTGTGGTGGTACCTGCGCTGCGGAACTGCTGAAATAAGATTGCCGATGGAAGAAAAGACGTTCTATATATCTTGTAATAAAGTAACTTATTCTGCCCGTTACAAATGTCGGTGTGTTTGGGCTGCCCTACGCAAGGCCTGGGGGGATGCTAGGACGTGTTCCCAGTGATCCGACGCCTGCAGCGGTTGTCAGAGCTGGCTCCGAGGGGAGCTCGCGTTGAAGTTTGTGGCGATCGGGGCGAAGCCCCCCCCCCCCCCCCGGCCCCCACCCGTTTCTAACGTTTCGGTCCGGCTGTGAGCGCCGCCCGTCCTCGCGCCGCCGCCTGCTCCCGCCGCTGCGCCGTTAAACGGCGAAGCGGTTCCTGTCCCGCGCGCGCGGCGCGGCGCTGAGGGGGCGCGAGGCGCCCCGGGGGCCCTGCGCGGCGGGGACGCGGCTCCCTCAGGGCGGGCGCCGGTCGCGGGGTGCCCACGGCCGCGGCGGCAGGAGCCGTGCCCGGTCCCAGCGGCCGGAGCGGCTCTGGTCCGATCCGCACCTGAGCCGGCGGCCGCAAACCCGAGGCGGCCGCGCCTGCCGGAGGCTGGAGCTCGGGTCCCGCGGCCGCCCCCGCGGAGCCGGTTTTACGGCCTGGGCGGCCCCGCTCCCGGCCGACGGGCGCCGCTTGCTTCAGACCAGGCCCGGGCGAGCGCGGAGAGCCGAAACCGGACCCGGCCGCAGGCAGGTAACTGCGGGGGCCCCGCGGCGGGGCTGGGGGGCCGGGAGACCCTTTACCCACCTGCCTCGGGCCGGGGGCCGCACACCGGGCGGCAGCTGAGGCGCCCCCGGGTGCGGCGGCACGTCCCCGGCAGCCGGGCTGCTGCGTGCCCCCCGACGGCAGCTGCTGGTCGGCTCGGCCGGGGGCTCGGCTTCCGCACACCCTCAGCCCCCCGGTGGTTGTGGAGCCGTCCCCTCCGCGGTGCCTTGCGGCCCGGGGTGCTCGGGTGGGGCGCTGCTCTCCGCCGCCGCCTCCCCGGGACTGATTGCCCTGTGATGGGGTCGTGAGGGCCGCTCGTCGTGGTTTGAGGCTGCCCGGGGCTGCGGTCCCGCCGGGACCCGGCCCTGAGAGCATTCCCGCTGGGGTAACGGGGAGGTAGCGGGAGCCGGGGCGGCCCCCGCCGCGCTCCCAGGTGATGCCAAAGGCAGATAAGGAGCCGCCGCCTGGGTCTAGACGGGGGGGATGGATACACGCGAAGGGACGGCTCGGCTCGCAGCCGCAGCCCGGGGAGCGCCCGCGGCCGAGCCCCGCCGCCCCCGGGGAGGAGGCGAGGCTGCCCCGCACTGCGGCAGGTGCGGGCACGACCCGGTCGAGCCCGGGGGCTGCTCCGAAAGAGAAACCTGCGCTCCGCCTCCCCGGCTATAAATAAGCGGCCCCGGGAGGGAAAGCCGATTAGAACTGTGCGGTGAGGCCGTGCCGGCAAAGCCAGGGCTCCGCCCGTCCCGACGGGCACCCCGCTCCGCACCCCGCTCCGCACCGCGCCCCGCACCGCGCCCCATCTTCCGACACGCTCCGCTCCGCGCCCTGCTCTGCTCCCCGACCTGGCTGGCAGCGCGGCTCAGCGCAAGAGGAGCGCCTTCACCGTTCCTCCGCGCCTTTTTATTCGTTTCAATCCTTCCCTTTTCTTTCTTTCTCTTTTTTTATTAAGTCCAAAATATTTAATCCCACTATTCAACCGCTGACTCTGACAATAAATAACAATAACTTACTTTTGTTCGTTAAAGGCTCAAACAATCCGTCCTCCGTCCATTGATAATTTAACATTAGTACCGGTTTCCCCGTTTAAAAGTCTCGTTTTCGGGTCCCGTTTTTCCAGCGATCGTGCGGGGCCGGGCGCCGCGGCCCGGGAGAGGCATCGGCGTGAGATGAGGCTGGACGGAGCGGCTCCGCGGAGGGGAGGGCCAGGCCGGCTCCGCGGCCGCGGGAAGGCGCGGACGCCGGGGAAGTCTCTCCCCCATTTTGTGTTACTCTTTTTCCTTTTCCCTTCCAAAAAGGGAAGAAAAGCCGTCCCCGGCGCAAGCGGCGGGCGAGGTAGCCTGTCACCATGCCGGGCTCCAGCGGGGAAATCCGCGTTTCTTTGGGGAAAAGAAACATCGAAATCCGCAGGGAAAAATAAAAAACCAAACCAACAAAATAACGAAATAATCAGGGCAGGGGCTCTCTCTCCGGTCTGGTGAAGGCAGCGAGGATCCCGGTGCTTTTTTGGCCGTCAGTAACACATTTTTTGTTTGTTTTTAAATAAGAATAATTAAAAAACAAAGGCGTTTGTCCGGCGCTCTGGGAGCGGCCCGGGGCCGGGTGTCTCATGCAGGGAGCGCAGGCATGCGGAAGTCCCGCGGCGGCGGGCGGCCGGGCCGCCTCACGTCTCGGCCGGGCTGGGCACCATGCTGTTGGGGGTGTCGGGGAGCTGGGAAGACAGCGAGGTCACGTCGCTGCCGGAGGAGGTGCCCAAGGAGCCAGACTCTGAGAAGGAGACCTGGGGGAGCAGCGGAGGTGAGAGCGCGGCGCGGGCCCCACCGCGCCCCCTCCCCATCCCGCAGCTCCCCTGCCCGCCCCCCGCGGTGCGGTGCGGTGCGGCGCGGTGCGGTGCGGTGCGGCTCACCAGCTGCTGGAAAGCGGCGGGTTGCTCCAGGTCGCTCTGCAGGGCAAACTCGCTGAGCGCCTTCCAGGGCGGCTGGTAGGTCTGGACCTCCACGGCGCTGCCCTGCACGGCGCTCTCGTGGCGGATGGGGCTGCCGGCCACCAGCGGTGTCCCGGTGAGGCCCTGCAGGCTCTGCGGGCACACGGGGCTTCAGCGCTGCTGCCGCCGGCTCCCGCGGCCCGGGGCAACCCTCCCAACATCCCTCCCCGGTGGGGCGGGCGGGCGGGCGCTCACCGTCTTGTCGCTGTGCTGCTGTTGCTGGAGCTGCTTCATGAGGATGGACTTCTTCTTGTCCTTGCAGCGTTTGTTTTGGAACCAGACTCGGATGACGCGGGGGCTGAGCCCTGTCATCTCCACTAGCTGCTCCTTCATCAGGGCGTCGGGGCGCGGGTTGGCGGCGTAGCAGGTCCGCAGCGTGTGCAGCTGCTTCTCGTTCAGCACCGTCCGCACGCGGGTGGTCTTCTCCGTGGCCTTGTGCGCCGGCGGCCGCGGGGCGGGCGGCCGCCCGGGCACCGGCTCTGCGGTGGGCAGGGATGGAACACACCGTCAGCATCGCCGCCCGCCCGCCGCAGCCCTCCCGTCCCCTGTCTTCCTGTCCCTCCCTCTCGCCGGTACCTGCGAGGTGTGCGGCGGCGGCCGCCGGCGGCAGCGCGGGGCTGCGCGGCCCGCGGGCGGCGGCGCCGTCGGGGGGCGGCCCGTGGTCGGCGCGGCAGAGCAGGTCGCGCTCCCGCAGGCAGAACTGGTCGCCGGGCAGGAGCTGTCGGCCGCAGGCTGCGCAGCGGAAGCACTCCAGGTGGTAGACGTGGTCGCGGGCGCGCATCACCAGGTCGCTGCTGCTGAAGGCCGCCCGGCACTGGGCACACTTGATGCCGAAGAGCCTGCGGGGACGCGAGGCACTGTCAGGGACCGCGGCTGCGCCGTCGGGCGGCTCCGCGAAGCGCCGCGGGGACGGGCAGCGGCCGAGAATCAGGTTTTCGTTTGGGGGAAATTCAGGGTCTTAAGGAGCTTTTGTGCTTTTTCAGGTTTGGGTTCGTTTTTTATATATATACATATATATATATACATATATATATATAACGAGCGTCGGCACATTCGGGGTCACCTGCTGTAATCCCGCTTGCAGTAGGCCTTGCCGTCGCGCAGGAAGCATGTGCAGGTCTCGTCGAGGGGCTGCCCACACTCGGCGCACTTGAGGCAGGCGACGTGCCACTCCAGGTCCGGCGACACCCGCAGCAGGAAGGGGTCCTGGATGCGGCCCCCGCAGCCCGCGCACAGGGCCAGCCCCGGCCGCCCTGCCGGGAGCGAGCGGGGCACAGTCAGGGGCAGCAATGAGTGAAAGCAGAAGCGCCAGGAATTAGGGAAAGACACTTTTTTTGTGTGTTATTTTTTACTTTTCTTTCTTTTTTCTTTTTCTTTTTTTTTTTCCAAATAGGGAGGAATAAAAGACAGAAACATGGAGAGAAAGAAAGGACACAGGAAACGAAAGAGAAAAAATAGAGCCGAAAAAAGAAGAATCTCGATCAGTGGAAATAAATGCAGAAAGAGATTTAAAAGTAGAATTTCAGAAAAGGAAACAAAAGCAGAGTCATTAAAACAAAAGCTGAGGAAAAACTGGAAGAAAAAAGAAAAATAAATGAAACAGAATGACAGAAAGAGAAATAAAACCAGCTAAAAAACCCAGAGAGAGACAGTTAATATGGGAACATGGACAAATGAAAACAATAAGAGACAAGAAATCAAAGGAAGAGAAATAAACCTAGAAACAAAACAAACCCAGAAGAATCGAAAGAACAAGAAATAAATAAAAACGGAAAGAGAAATTTAAAAACGAAAAAGACAAACCGAAACACGGAAAGAGAGAAAGAGACAAACGGTAACGCAGGCCGGGAAACAGGGAAGGAAAGAAAGAAAAAGCCGAGGGAAGGAGAGAAAGACACGGGAGCAGCAGTAAGACCCACGATCAGTAGCGCAGACAGCCGAAGGGACAGGCATTCGGTAAGAAGCGGAGCCAGTGTGGCCGGGGCGCGCGGGGCACGAACGGGAGCAGAAGCACCGGAGATGCCACGGGCCAAGCCGGCGGCCGCCCCCGCCCGACACGGTCCCGCAGCCCTTCCCGGCGCTGTCACGGCGCCCGCGGGTCCGGCGCGGCACGACGGCCGCAGATCCGCCCGACGGCAGAGGCGGCGCGGCACCCGGTCCCGCAGCGCTCCGCGCCCGCTCAGCCGCTCCCGCCCGCCCCAGAACCGCGTTGCCTTGCCCGGCGCGCACTTACTTTTGGAGGGCTCTCCCATGGCGCCCGGGAGCGGCCGCGGGAGGAGGATGTCCACCATGCGGGCGGCCCCCTGCGCACCGGCAGCGATGCGGGATGCGGCGCCGCCGCTCCACCACTACCCGCGCCGCGCGGGGCGGGGGCCGCGCCCGCCCCCCCGGGCCCGCCCCGCCGGGCCGCGCCGTGATGTCAGCGCGCACCGGCCGCGGGGGGGGGGGGTGGGGGGGGGGGCGGTGCTGACCTCACCGCGCGGCCCCCAGAGGCGATTGGCGGCCGCGGGTAGGGCGCCCGCGGATTGGCCGCGGTGAACAATGGGCGCGCGGAGCGGTGCGGAGCCCCGCGGGATCCCTGCCCGGCTTGGCCCGACGCCGGCTCGGACGGGGCGGGTAGCTCTGCGCGCCGCGGAAGGAGCTCCTCCGCGGGAGCGGTGGGTGCGCTCCTCTGCGCCCTGCGTCCCGGGCAGCCGCGGCACCAACGCGGCCGCCGGCGGGACCCCAGAGCCACCTGGCGTTGTACCCAGCGCCGTGCTCACCGGCCCTGCGCGCGGAGGGACGGCGGCGCCGGCAGCCCGAGGCGGCGCAGATTCATTTCAGCTTTCCTTCTTCCTGTGTTCCCTATTCTTTTCCTTGACCTTTAATTAGCCTTTTGTTTTCTCCTTCTTTTATTTCCCTTGTTCTGTTCTTTCCCCTCCCTTTCGCCTTCTATTTCGTTGTCCCTTACCCCGCTTTTCAACGTGCCTCAAGCAGGTGCCCGCGGACGGGCACGGCGGGACAGTGCCCCGCTTTGCATGGAGGCGCACCCCTACGGCAGCCGGGACGAGAGCTCTGTAGCAGCCGCTCCCTCAAAGCTGCGCGCCCGCGGAGCGATTCGCTGCTGGGTGAGCGTCCGCGGGAGGGCCGCTCCGGCGGATGCGCGCGGCCGTCCCGGGCAACAGCTGCGTGATGAGTTGAAGTTACGGGGGAAAAATAGTATTTTACCGCATTTTCGTGCACCTGATCCCGTGTTTCTTCTACAGCTGAACCTTTCCCACTGTTTTTTTAACCCTTCCATTCCTTTTTCCTCCCTCTTTACCCCCGGTCTCTATGGGCTTCTTGTGCATTAGCAGAAAAATAGGGAGACCACTTAAGTGGCCTTTGGCTCGGTTTTAAATTCCCAAAGACTTCACAGCGTAGCAGCACGGAGTAGCTCAAAAGGTCCAGGAAAGCTTGTAAGTGCTGGAATTGAGACTGCTGCTGTCCTGGGGCTTTGGTCCTGCCCCTCCTCTCCGCACAATTTATCTTTTGAATTTTACTCACAGAATTCAATAGGCATAGGCCAACCTGTATGGCTTGGGAAGGACATGATGACTGCAAATTTTGATTCGGAAAGGGCAGACTGTGCTCATTTTGCTCAGAGAAGGGAGGCAGGATGGGTGTTCCAGCTGAAGCACTTATTTTTTGTACAAGTCAAGCTCCCTGTAGGTATGAAACCCCAGAAGCTGAGGATGGGGAGAGGACAATTAGGGTAACTGGCTATTTGACTATTTGATCCACTCTCCTCTGCCTGACCACAGCCTCTGCTATGCCTTCGAGAACCCCAAATGTTGAAAGCAAACATTAAACTTTGCACAAGAGCCAAGGGGGTAAGCAGCAGGGCATCTGGGGTACCCACTTCAGCAGGGGCATGTGTCACCAGGGGATTTTGGCATCTCTGCCTGCCCTTGCATGTGTGAAGGTGCAGAGGTGCGGTGTGGCAATGACATCCTCAGGGCAGGGTGAGTCCACGTGTCCTGCGCCTGTGTGGCAGTGGCAGGGTGGCCATAGTGCCTGTTGGGGTTTGTGGTCTGACTGCTGCCTGCTGTTAGTGTGGCTCATTTGCCAGTAGCAGAGCCGAGCTGGGAGGTGAGTGATGCAAAGGGAACTGGAAAAGTTTGGCTGGCTTTTCAGACTGGGGTGACCCCATGGGACGGGTGATGGGAACCTCCATAGCACTGCTGTGGCTGTGGGCACAGGGCATCCTGCCCATTGCTGGGTGCCTGGCAGGGAAGAGGGTGACTTCAGTCTGAGCTGGAATCCACAGAGTCCTGAGTGAGTCAGTATCTGCATGTGTTAACAATAAAATGCAAAAATAAAATGTCAGGGTGATAGGAGAATAAGACACGTCTAAGAAAATAGCAGCTTGGCAGGGATGCTCCATGTTGCATCACCCTTTCCTCACTTGAGGGCAGGGTCCTCTATGCTATCCCAAACCTCCCACCAGCTTAGGAATAAGAAAGGTTACAGCCAAGCCAGCTAAACTTCTCCAAACTGGCACGAAGCTGTGCTGCAGGCACTCACCTGCGGGAGTACAGAGCAGACACCAGGCAGGTATTGTGGAGCTGGACTTGGTTTGTGACCGGGAAGGTAGGAACAGGGTGGGCAGCACTGCGCAGGCACTTCAGTAGAAAACTCCAAAAAAGGACTCTCCGGGGAAATGCTGAAAGCCCTGAACCTCTATGTGATGTAGGAGAAAACTTGAAAATGGCAACAGGCATAAACCCAGCCCAGTACCACCACCATTTACAAACAGGTCAATTGTTGGTACCTTTGAAGGGGAGGAAGGGAAAGCACATCATAAAACTTTAGAATAATTCAGCTCAGGAGGGAGCTCTGGAAAACTGCTTTCAGGTCACTTGGAACTGCTGGCGGTATTTGCTGGTCAAAACCAAAGAGAATCTCCTGCCGCGCAATTCCTCCTGCTGTCTTCCATGCAGTGTCCAGAGTTCGCAATCCCTTTCAGGGCAATTCAGGTTGGGTCGGTGTGAGAGCTGGCAGGGGCCGCCGGGCTGCGGGGTGAGGGCAGCTAACAGAGCTCCCTGCTCTCTGCAGAGCAGCTCTCTGGGGTTTGCTCCCAAATAGAAATACAAGTTCCCTCTAGAAAGGGGAAAGGGTAACAATTTTTGTTATTTGCAGCAGATTGCAAAGGCAGTAAATGCTGATTCTTTCAGAGCCAGCCACGGATTAAGTCCATTATAAAATTAAAACAGATGGAATGCAATTTCACTTACATTACAAAAAAGGACGGGAACCATCTGCAATAAGATTTAGCATTGCAAAGCTATTGTTATCATGTTACCATTAAAACCTTTGATGAAGGGTTTTCTTTTCTTTCATAAACTTGTTCATATGAAACAAATGTTTTATTTATCCATCTTCCTAAGATAACCATATTTAATTTACAAGATGACATCTCTCAAAAAAACAGACGGCTCTTGGTTCTAACATAACATGTAAAAACAAAGAAATGGTGTAAAACTCCCAATGTCAAACCACTAGGACTTGAATGAGGAGGATGTAGCAAAAGGAGAATTCCCTATCCATTTTTCCTCTAAAAACCATTTCCTTGTGTTTGGGGACAATGTTTGATACTGAAAATAGATAATTAATGAGATAATGGGATAGTGCATGTCACCTCCTGTCCAATGGGATTATCGGATGGCTAATTATGGACAGATTGTGATTAATGTGATTATGGATTGGATATTAATCTGATTCTGGCTTGATCTAGTTATGTTTTAGTCTGCTCCAAATGGTTAATTGGATCTGAGATAATAGAAATGCAGCTTGCACCAGATTTTGCCACATCAGTTGATGAAGTATCTTTTGATCTGGGTGGGTTGCAAACAATAAATTATTTACAGCTGTTGAGAAAATGACTCTTCCTTAGAATGTAGTCATTCATTTTATTTTCGAGAGCCTTTGAAAACAAAATCAATATCCTTTCTAAAAGGAGATGTTGACAAAAGAAAGGCACGTACATAACTCACAAACAAATGTGACGAAATTAAACAGTGGTTAACCCGGTGGCCTAATGTCTGGTGATGCATTTGAATTGCTATGTGGAGCTTTGGGCTCAATTCTTCTGAGACCAGCAGGGGTTGGGAGCATTGCAGGGGAAGAGGGCCCAGCTCTGGGGAAAGTGGTATTGCACAAGAGCTACTGCCAGCCCTGCTATTGATTAAGAATCAGCCATGGTAAAATGGCAAAGGGAACCCTTGCCATTTTTTCCCCTCCGGATAAGAAGGATTCAGACAGTTCATAGGCGCAGAAAGGACTCATTGGCCCATCTCATCTGGCCTCCTTCATACCAGACCATGCAATTGGACCCATTATTATTATTTTTTCCCCTCACAGTGAGCCTGTTAATTTATGGTTGACCTCAGTCATGTCTCCCAGAGATGCATCTGGTCTTGATGTAGCCTGCCAGTGCGGAGAGGCTGCCCCACTCCCCATGAAGCCATCCTTCTTGTGAACTACTTTCACTGAAATGGCAAATCAAGCGTGTATTTTAGATTCCACCCCAGCCACTGGATCTCCTTATGCCATTTTGTGCTGGGTTAAAGGCAGTGGCTAAGTTGTAGCATCTTAAACTTCATGACAGGGCAAAAGGTGCATCAGCCTTTGTCACCAGGAGGCATAAGCTGCATGCAGGTAACTTCACCAGAAGGTGCTCCTCTCCCAATAGGCTTTGCAATGAAGATAACAAAAATCAAGCAGATCCCGAAACACTGAAAACAAAGGTGCATTGGAGCTGCAGGACTTCCACTGAAGTGTTATTCAGTGAGCTTAAACTGAAGAAAAAAGGAAAAAGCAACTTTTCCTGAAGTGCTTGCAGGCGTGGATAGGGCCATTCCCCTGGGGCGATTTCAGGCACTACTGTCCCTGTCTCTGCTGCTTGGCACTGCTTGAGTGGGAATACAGTGGCCTCTGGATTCCTCTCCAGTAGTGTAACAAGCAGAAAAAGCAGCTACCTGTTTAAAAAATAATGCTGTTATAACCTGGCAAAGAATTTTACACGCATCTCCCATTAGTGACGAGGCACGCTGCGTGCTGGAGGACTGCAGGTCACAAAACGCTCATTGCAGGTGCCTGCACTGGGAGAAGAGCAGAACTCTCTCTCCTTGCCAACGTTGCTTCCCTCATCCTCCACACAAGCCACTGCTATTCCTGGGCAAGACAAGCTGCCTTCCAAGGCAACATGAACCTTTGCTTCCAGGAGGTATGAGCATCCCTTTTCACCCATGACCTCAGCAGAGAAGCTTTTAACTCCTCTGGTGATCTTGTTCTCTAGGAATGGGTTGCACATGTGATGTAATGTTGCTCCCTAACTCCCTCATTACTTGATTGGTACACGTAAATGATTAGCAAGTGAGAGGAGTTTATAGGAAAGGGAAAACACTTGCCTGGGGTGTTTTTATAGGCTTGGTATCAGCAGAAGGATTGTCCCTGCTATGGGGTGGTTTTGTGGGAGCTTTTGCTTATAGCCCCCACTTTGGAAGTAGGATTGGTGGCATTTTTCTCTTCTAGAAGGCTGCTGTAAGGCCTCATGAAAGACTAGCTGCTGCTCTGAAACACGGAGGTGAGTGGTTGTGAGGTGGTCTAGGCAGAGTGTTAAGCACACCTGTGGTGGTGTTTTGTTGTATTCTAAAGGAACTCAAATGTGAGACGTGTTGAGATGTAGTTTTGTGCCAGTGGGAATGAGGATCAGAGAGCAGGACCATGGGGAGAGCTGTCCCATGCTGTACAGAGGGCCCTAAATTAGTGGCTGTGGGGGTGGATTGAGTGCAGTTCCTTGGGGTGACTGAACCACCTGGGTTATGTGAGCTTGCAGTGCTTCGGCATGAAGTATTTCATCTGCAGAGATCTCTCCTGCTGCTGCTTCCAATGTGGGTTTTTGCCCTGTCCCTCCTTGCTGCTGCCCATGCGGTGCCAGGGTGTGGGTCAGAGAGCCCTGCGGAGCCATAAGCAGGTTGAAGTTGCTTTAATGTTATTGGATTTTGACAGATTAGGAGGTGAACCTTTACATGGACTGGGGAAGCTTCCCAAATGAAGGTCTTTTAATTTATCTGAGTCAGCTACCCCCAGGGTGATTGCAGGAGGAGCAAGCAAAGGATGACCCGTGTCAGAGGGGGTCATCATAGCAGTAACAAAAAATTCCTGCCTGTCACTAAATCCCTTAGTCATGAGGCTGTATTGGCTGGATTTGATATGTTTTAATTAGGAATTATGTATTTTAAGGGAAGGAAAATCTGATTCTGGTGGAGGCATGATTACTCACTTCGTTTTGTAGATAGAGCAAAACAGGTATGGGCTCTTGTTTGCAACCACATCTTCAAAAGTTTGTGTAATTTGTTATTGACTTTTATTTCTCCCCCTCCCCCAGTTGTGTGAAAAAATGTAATTCCCTTCCCAACGCAGAAATTGGGTCAGCAGATCCTAATGAAATAATCCTGGATAACAATGCACCATACAAGGATCTGCTTCCACTAATTAATGAGTAATTTTTCTCTCAAAACACAAAGGTACCCTCCTCGGCCTGAAGTGGACAGTGCCTCCAACTTCACAGGACCCATTTGTTGTAGCTTTTACCATTCTTATTACTGTCACGCTGTAGGTGGGAAGGTCAAATAGGCAAAAAAGGCTTTTTGCCACAGTTCAGCTAATATGGATCATGCTGATATAATCCCTACCTGATTACAATTATAAGCTCCTAAAACACTAGCCATAAGTGATAAAGACTTCCTTTGTGCTTGAGGGTATAATCCGCATCAAGCCAGTTTCAATAAGGATTATGGGCATCTGAAGTGTTGCTGTGGTTTTGAACCAAAATTATAAACAGAAAACATAATAAAAAGCCTGTCATGTCTCCCAACTGGTGACACTACACCTTGAAATCTGACCTAAAGGGTGGTGATGTCACTCTGCTCGTGAAAATACAATCTATGCTATTAAGCCAGAGGCATATTGACAGGATCTCTTTATTTCAAGCTATGATACAATTAGGTCAATTTTGATAGTAGCTCACCTTTGTCTTGGTCTGAGGTGTTAAAAAAGCAAACTCAAATGAGAAGGGTTTTTTTTTTTTTGGTGCTTTGGGTTTTTTAGGTATATGTGTGTTACTTCTTTTTATTAAAGATTTCATCCCCATGAGATGGGCATGCTGGAAGCTGGGTTTTTGAGCTGAAAATAGGATTATGAAATTGCATGCCATGCTTCTAATGAGTAAAACACCTTAATTAAGAAGACATAATGGCCAAATTAAGTGTGCCCAGGATGATGATCTTTTGTATCCTTATTTTGCTGCTGTTGTTGTATTAACTAGGGTGCAGATAGGGATTTCCGTGCTGCACAAAGCTTCACATTTCTGAAGAGTTACGTTGCACCTTAACCACCTCTCAAATGAGCAGTAATTTATTTATCCTCTCTTCAAACTTATGTCAGGGTCCTGTGATTTCAGCAAAATCCTTCTTCCCCTTGTCGTCATGAAACGTTTGTTTGTTTTCACCTGGTCATTTGCTCAATCCAGGAGATGCAGGGCAACCCCAGAGGCTCATTCTGTTTTCTTCATTGCTGGGGGGATGGCTGAAGGGTGGAGCCAGGCCCGGGCAGAATTTAGAGCAGCCCTGGAGCTATGCTAACCTATATAATCGGGCACAGGCCCTGAAGGAGGTTTGCTGCTTCCTTCAGCTCTTCCCTCCACAGCCATCCCTCAGGGCTTGGGGAGTTTTGGGAGCGCTCTGGGGCCAGGCAGCTGGAATACGCAGCACTGCTGCTCTTCTTGCATTATAGAGGCAACTGAGACAAACTGTTCAGATGCTGGTGTTGCTGGACCTGGTTAGCTTTTCTGTAAAGCAGGAGTACATTTTGGCATCTGATGTGAAAAATCATGTGGCAGAATACATTTTAGAGGCAATCCTGCGCCAAGGCTGTGGCAAAGCTGAGGAGCCTTTTTGATCAGTTGGCTTTTTGCTTTTTCTGGGGCGCCTCAGAAACGCAGAACGAATCGCTGACACGCTGCAGATCACCACGTACGCTGGGAAGAGCGGGCCAATGGCCATAATTGTTCAGGATGGGCTGGGGTTTTATTATTTCTCTAAACCACTTCAGCATGGGAAGGAGGAAACGTGCATTCGTGGCTTGCTATCTAGTGATTTCCGGGATGGGAAGTCAGTTGGGAATATCCACAAGCTGTGTGTGCTCAGGGCTCCTGGGCTGGCAGGCCAGCTATTCCGGCCCCTGCCAGCTTCTCCAGGACACCAGGTTTTCAGAGAGATGCAGCACGTACTTTGGCAGTGAACTTGGCCTGAAAGGTTTCGCTTCATTGAGTTTTTAAATCCTTTGCCACCTGGAAAAAATATCTGGAGGTATGGAAAACAGTGAGTCCCAGCATGGCCGGCCCCTGGGGCAACCTGGCGCTGTGGAAGGGGCAGACACAAAATGGCTTGGCTTGGTTCTAAGTAATAAGAATAATAAATAGTAATAAAAAGGGTCTAGATATTTGTCCTGGGTTGAGCAGCAGCAGTCATTTTTCTCCTTCTTAGGAGCTAGTACAGTGCTGTGCTTTGATCTTTTGGCCTTGGAACAGTGGTGATAACGCCGATGTTTTCAGTTGCTGCTCTAATGTTTGGTCTGGCCAAGGACTTTCTGAGCCTCATGCTCTGCCAGGGAGGAGGGGAGGCCGGGAGGGAGCAGAGACAGGACACCTGACCCAAACTGACCAAAGAGGTATTCCATACCACAGCACGTCATGCCCAGGAGGTAACGGGGAGTGAACCGGAAGGGCTGGTGGGACTGCAGGGTTGGACGAGGTATCGGTCGGTGCTCGGCTGGGGGGAGTGGGGCGAGTTATTGGTCGGCTGGTGTTGAGGTGTTGTATTCTTTCCTCTTGTTATTTCCTTTAGCACTATTATTATTGGTGGTAGCAGTAGTGATCTGTGTTATACCTTAGTTACTAAACTGTTCTTATCTCAACCCGTGGGAGTTGCATTCTTTTCGATTCTTCTCTCCGTCCCTCCAGAAGCAGGGGGAGGGCAAGAAGGGGGGGAGTGAGTGGACGAGGTTTGTGGTTGGGTTTAAACGACGACAATATTATTCAGAGTGAATGAGGAACTGCCCAGGGCCAAGGGCAGGGGTGAGGCAACTGTGGATCTGCCCTAGCGAGGGGACTCTGCTCTGGGTTGGTGTTACCCGAGCAGGTTTCCGCGCTGTCAGGCTGCTTAGGAAGTTTGGGAAGCATCCAGCGTCTTTGCTCTTGCTGCGTGCCAATGCCACAGGGAAGGTGGCTGGGGGGGGACCACAACACTGGTGGGCAGCCCTAGGGCTGGTCATTCCCCGGGGTCGGGATGGCAGCCTGCTCACGCTGCGTTGCCTCCCTGGCTTCTGCTGGCCCCCCAGCCGCAAATGCAGACTTTTCCTTTCTTTTTCTTCAGGAGGCACGTCTTTATTGGCTTGGGCTCGTCTGGAGCACAGGCGCTCGCGCTCCCATCTCCGCTTACTGTTTGCCCCCTTTGAAAGGCTTTAACCCTGTGTGGAAGCAGTGCGGGGCCAGACGCTGGTGCTGGCGGCCAGCCCGTTCGGGCGGGAGGGCGCGCTTGCCGCACGGGCGCCTGCCGCCCCTCGAAGCGCTCACGGGGGCGGCTCGGTCCTGCCCTGCCCTGCCCTTTGATACGGCACGGCGGGGGCCGGGGGCAGGCCGCCGGGGGCAGGGGGCGCTCTGCAGCGCTGGCCGTTAGCCCGTCGCTCCGGCCAATGGGGCGGCGGGGCGGGGCGGCGCTCTCGCGAGAGCGGCGCGGGGCCGGGACGGCGGAGCCATGTTGCGGGCAGTGGCGGCGCAGCCCCTGCGGCGGGCGGTGAGTGAGGGAGTGCGGGCGGGCGGCGCGCGCCCCCTCAGCACTGGGGCTCGGCTGCGGTCGGTGCGGGGACCAGGGTCTGTCCTCCGCCCCGGCCGGGAGGGCCCGTGCCCAGTGGGGCAGAGGTGGGGCGGGGCGCAGGGCCGAGCTCCGCCGTCGGCCCGCCCAGCAGTGGTGGCCGGGGAGCGGGCACCGGGCTCCGCCGGGGCCGAGTTCCTCCGCTGGGCCCCGCTTCTCGGCCAGCACGGCCGTTAAAAAAGTTTCCGATTGTATGCTGGGTGTGCGAGAACTTTGCAGTGCTCGCTGCAGGCAGGCGCTGGAGGTTGTTGTCTTGGACGTGATTGTGAGGGAGGTCTTGAAGTTCTCCAAGTGCTCGCTCTCGGCTGCCTTCGTGCGGGGCTATCTGAAGAGGGTTACCTTCCTTGCAGCTGGAAGAGGCTCTTGGAGTTTTTTATTGTGAACTCTATCAATGTTAGACACTTGCGTCTCAAGAAGGGGCTTTCTGGGGTTTTGAGAGGGTTAACACAGTGCTTCTCACTCATACAAGCGCAGCTGTGCATAATTGTAATGGCTTTAACTGTCACAGCCTGTGGACGAAGCTAATGCGAAACACTTGTTGCTTTTCCATATTGACCTTCATACTGCTCAGCTGGGAGGAGTACCGGGCTTTTGGAGGCCGTTTGCTGCTTGTGGCATGGTGGCCGTGTTCCAAATTTAACAAGTAGGTGAACTCAAGGTTAGTTGGAGTAGATGATTCATGAAATGCCCCTGCATACTTGGTCAGTCTTGTAGCATGCACCAGGAGGCACTCTCTCCACCAGACCTGTGTGTGTATAGCCTTTCTAAAACAGCTGAAGTTTTTGAACAAGTTTCTTTTTCAGTTCCCCAAGGCTTTTACAGGCATTACAGGAATGTATTAATTGGTTTCAGGTATGAAGAATGGCTTAAAAGGAGAGCAAAGGTAGACAAGGACATACATGATTTAGTTAATCTAACAATTATAAGTGTAACCATGGCCAACTCTCAGTTGTTGTTAGGCTGTAGGCTTTGTAGAGCAAAGGTCTTAATGATCTCTGGTGCTCCTGGAACATATGGTACTGCTGTATAAGTAATACTCCACTCGCAATCACTGCACAATTCAGTTTCATGTCCTGGTAACACGAGGTCATGTCCTTGTTTTTCAGCCATATGCATCTAAACTCACAAATGTATAAAGCCAATAAAACGTAGTGTGTGTTGTCAGTGTGTGGGTAGCAATGTGATTGCAAAAGAAGCAGAGCTAACTCCAGCACTGCTAACACTCCTACAGTTCAAGAGTGAATATAGTCTAGAGAAAAACAGGATGTGAGAGAACTGGAAAGTGTGAGCAACTAGGAAAGGTTGGAGTTGCAGAACTTTGAAGTGGGAGCTGAGAAGGAATATGAGACCAGAAGTACCCAAAAGCTTGGTGCAGAGATGGGAATAAGCCACCTAGTGAGGTCACTTTCAGTAGTGTTGTCTGTATTTCAGAACAGTTTTCTTGCTCTGATTTTTATTAGTGTCTTGAACATTAATATGGCTTGGACATAGCTGGAAAAGTTGATTCGGTAGTACAATTTTCTATTGCTGCTTCAGTTCCTTTCTAATTTTAAGTCTTTATTATGATTCTTTAAATCCTTTTTATTAGTGTTCATTTCTTTTGCCATTCTTTACAGTTTTAGTTGCATCTCAGTACAGGTGCCTTTAGTGTTGTTTTTTTAGTTAGTGTTTTCTGGAGGTAATTTCTGGAGGTAAAGAGCTGTCTCTTGGACTTCTTTTGCAGCCAGGGCTATATAAAGGCTGTAGAAGAAGTATAAGCTTTATTGCTAGCACTTCCTCCTCTATCTGAGCTTCCCAAATATATTTTCTTAAATTTATTTTAGATTGTACAGCTACAAGACTGTCTATTAATAGAATTAGGCACTGCTTTATTGCATAGGAATGTAGCCATTATCTTCACTAATACCCCAATTCCTAGTTCCTGGAGTCAGTCCTTGGGAATTTTGCCCAGTGATAATGGGTCTCTATGAGATGCATAATTCCTACCAAACAGCTCTCTGACTTTAATTTCTGTCCAGTTTGCTTTTACAGCTAAGAAAGTTAGCTCTAAAGATGCCTTTTAGGGTCCACCTGTTAGGTGCTTTTGCGTTGTAAATTTCTGTTGTGGTTTAGTTGCTGTGGTTCCGGTGGCTCTTCTGATGAGGCTGGGAGGCAAACTTAGGTCTCCTGAAGGGTGAAGTTTCTGACAGCCTATTTTATATTTGGAGCGTGGAGGCATGTAGAATACACTTGCAGAAGCTCTTGTGTTTCCTGGAAAGGCTTTCTGGCTGTCCCATGTTTTGTTCCTGTGTCTGCCATGTGTTACTTAAGAGAGCTTGTTCTGTGTATTGTGTTGCAGTGAGCATCCTTGGAGTGGGCTGCAGGCAGTGACCTATGGGCTGTATGAACTGCAGAGGCCACTGATACCTGTCTGCTCACCAAGCAGCAAGCAGAGCAACACTTTTGTTTGGGATTTCCCAGATGTTAATACATGTGTTTTGTAGCATATAAGCAGCACATCCATGTTTAAGAAGTGCTTGGCCTACTTCTGTGCTGTTCAAGTGACCTGTGTGCTGAAAGACCCACATGTGTTTGGTTTGCATTGGCATTGCTGTGAAAAGTAGATTACCTGTGCAGATTGAATGAGTACTTTGAACGTGTGGGTTATCTTTGCATATGTACTGGGCATGTCTGGATTTCTGATGTTTTGCTGGAACAGTAGCAGAGGTGTCTCTTTTTTTTTGTCTAAAGTCTAGAAATTTAGATATTATGCTTATTTTTTTCACATTCTGCTTGGAAAACATTGCTGAATTTCTCAGGTGGGAAGCTAAAAGGTGCTTAGGGGAAACTTGATGACAGATTCAGCGAATCCTTTGGTACTTTGCAGGTGGCTTAATTGATGCATACTGCACATCTAGGTGCCACTGTTTAGGCATCTGGAAGTCAGTGGCTGGTTTTGCTTTATGGTAAATGCTGTAGGGAAATGAGAAGTGTTGGAAACTCCAGACCATTTTCCTTAATGAGTGTTTATTTTATTATGAACTGAATAATTGTCTGGCGTTTCCACAAGAGAGGAAATGTAGATGTTTCTGTTATGGAGGCAACGTAGGTGCCTAACTTTGATATATATCTAAATTTAGGTGAAATAAATCTCCAGTTCTATTGGTTGCTGGCCGATGTGTTTTTCATAATTACTGATGTGCTTGAGAAGCCACTCAATTGCCTGACTTAGTAGGTTGTTTAACTGTAGTTGATGCCTTTGGATAGCCTGATTTGGTTTTCACCAGGAGACTTGTGGCACAAGCAGAGTGCTGTTCCCTCTCAATGTGTTGTTTTCAGTAGTTTGGTTGTCAGCTGTTTAGGTTGTTTGCTGTTAGCTGGGTAAGTTTATACTCAGCCTTCATATTTTATCTAGGCTTCAAACTAGGCATCCTGCCCAAGCACAGGTGGAGAAATTGTCAGTAAAATAATAGGCTGTTCTTGTCAGCTGTGAGCTGGACAAGTTACTTCATTAGGATAACTCCCTGTCTTCTTCATTGACTCATTGCAGAATCTTAGTTTTCAGGATCAAATGTGAATGGATGAATTATTCTCTGCTTTTACTGCACCAGGTTTATTATAGCAAACAAAAGTCAGTTTGGTTTTGCTTATTTAAAAACATTTGTCATGTGTTATTATATTAAAATTCAGACCCACATAGGAATCTTATTTGTCATCCAGGAATATTACCCAAGATCTAGAATGTGACTTTTTAAAAATCTGGTCTTGCCTATGTCCAGAAATATCATGCAAGTAGGCATAAAGTGACTTTCTGGTTTGCAGCTCCCACAGTTATGTGGGATTATCAGTTCAGGAATCATGCCTAGTTAATGCTGTAATATCCAGCCTGCTCAAGCAACATGCATTATTCTTACTCTTTTTGGGTTAAAAAACCCCAACAAACAAACAAAACCCACCCCCACCCCCCCCCCAAATAACAACAACAACAAAAAAAAAAACCCCATCCACCACAAACAAGAGAAACAAAACAAAAAAAAAAAAAACCAACCACTGTTTTGGTGGGTTTTTTGGTTTTTTTCCCAGTTTATTCTAGAATTGCTTGACAGGATCATATAGAGCTCCTCTGATAGTGCAGTACTTATTTAGGGAAAGGCTCATAATACAGTCAGAATTAAGTGGGTGTTTAAAATGCATGTGGCTCCCTTTGGAAATCTGAAAACTTAAGAATCTTTCAGGAGTGTGGTTCACTTTGCCCTGTAACACAACTATTAATCATTGGAAAAGTGTTTTTTTTGCCACAAAAGCATGAATTTATTCTTCAAACAGTGACTAAAATCTCATAACTTCTCTTGCAAATGTATGAAGTGTAATCAAAAATATAGTGTCTGATCTGCATTGGCAATAAATATTTTGTTACTTGCAGTTGGCTTCAAACAGTCTCAGAATCTTTAATCATAACAAGTAACCTTAAGCATAAAAGATGTAATGCAGAGAACTTCTGTAAGATTCCTTGTTGTTTTAATCCAAACAACAAATTACAATCCTGATTCTGCAGCAATTTACCTTTGTGTGTATGCATTTACTCTGTATTAGCTTCAGTGTAGTACTTGGAATTTATGTTCTCCAAGTGGAGCTTAGCATGTTGGTAGGCTTTTTGTGGTTAGGTCCAACTTCTAGCCTCTCAGATTGTCTGAAGTTTTTTTTCCCAGTTTTAAGTGGTGGGTAAGTGTGTATTTGGCATGAAGGAAGATGGGGTCAGAATATGTTTTAAAAAGCAGCATTTGGTTATGCAGTCTGTAGCATTGTGTTACTATTTGTGCCATGGTCATATTAATGAATACGTTTTGTTTTCCATGTGTTACATTACACTGTTCATAACTTGAGTGTTGATTTAGGATTTGTGTAGCATACACTGAGACTTGGAGGATAATAGTCCCATTCCCATCCCAAACCCTGTGTTAGTTTTAGTCTTGGAGGAATAATGCTTTTTCCAGGTTCACTCAGAAAGTTAGAGAGGAAAGTCTCAGCTTAGGATATTTTGGTTTAGTTTCATGGTAATTCTTTGCTTCACCCCCCACTTTTCTTTTTCCTTTCATGGTTTGCTTTAGAAGTTAAAATCTGTGTGCGGATCATGAATTGGGGAAATTATTATTTAATGACCATTAAATTATGGTGGTAGACTAAGTGGCCAAGTGTCAAATGCTTTAAAGGAGAGCAGGAGAAAAAAATGCTTACTAACAGCTCTATCAGTGTGTTTTCAGGCTGTGAGCCCTTGCTGCTTATTTGCCATCCTGCCATTGCATGCAATTTTGCCTTTTTAAATATCTAAAAAGTGTGTTCTGTAGCTAGTTTGTCTCAAACATACAGTAAAAAACCCAAACAACTCTTAAAAAAAATAATCCAAAACGAACCCCCCAAATGCGCCCAACAAACCAGCCTAACCCAAAGAAACCCAACTGGTAAATATTGATTAGCTACCCTTGATTTCCTTCTGTCTTAGTCTTGCTGGTCTAATCTTCAGTTTTCAAGGTACTTAGTTAAGGTGATCAACTGAGTTTGAGTGTAATTTATTAAAATGCTTTTTTTAATATGTTCAGTGTTTTCCTGTGGAGCTTTTAATCTAAATACAGCATGTTATAGATTGATATGAAACAAGTTTATGCCTTTTCTTTTTTTTTTTTTTTTGCACCTTATATATTGTGCTTGCTTAATACATATTATTTAGAACCAGCCTCTTGTTTGACAGCAATGTTTTACAGTTTATATAACTGATAACTTACTGTGAAGCTAAGTATCAAACTCCTCTCTTTCTCTCTTTCTTAAAGGCATTGCTGGTCCGGAGGTTTCAGAGTACGTTAGTCATAGCAGAACACAACAATGAGACTCTCACACCCATTACACTAAATACCATCACTGCGGCAAAACGTCTTGGAGGTGAAGTTTCTTGTTTAGTAGCTGGTACCAGCTGTGACAAGGTAGGAAATAGTATTTTCATACAAACAAAACAATGCACTGAAACAATACTTGGCAGCATATTGGTCAGCAAGAAAAATAATCTGTAGTGAAGAGGAACTGTTCCAGGAATTGCTAATCTGCCGGAAATGTCTGGCACTTGAACTGCTTCTCTTCTCAAGTGGAAATGTGGGCATAGATTTCATTTCACAAGGAATACCTATAATTTTGATTGTTATAAGCCTATGCAAGCAAATTTTTATAGGACTAAGGACAAATGACTTTTAAAACAATATTTCCCTGTGAAGTTCAAAATACAAATTGTGCAGTGCTAAGAACTTGAGAAGAAGTTTTGTTCAGATAGAAACCAGCAGAAATGAAACAGCTCAGTGACAGCTTCTGAGCATCTCAGTCTTACTAATCAGCTGCTAGTTGCATAGTGAGTGTATTTGCAACCTAAAATTCTGAAATGAGTGCTTCTTGACTTTATAGCTCACATCTAAAAAGGTTCTTGTGCGTTAGCTGTTGTAATTTTTATGTGCAAAAGGTAGAGACAGTATAGTTAATACATTAGTGACACTTCAGCGTGATGTATTTTTATGTGAACAGCAAAAGTACAAATTTTGCCTAATATTTTTCATACTGGGCTATTTATGAATTGTAATTCTAAAAGTAATATGTAGTATCTTATGCAGGAGGCATACTTAGGGCAACTAGTTCACAAATAGGTGTAGAAAGCTCAGTGGCTATTTTAAACTGAGACCCAGGTGTTTGAGGTGGAGATCTGGAAAAAAGTTATCTAGATCAAGAAAATAAAAAAAAAAATTAATTTTGCCTGAGATGTCTGGTTTTGTGTTTCCCTATTTTTCAACACTTGCATAGTAGAAATATGACTGGGAGTGTTTTGTTTGGCTTTTAATAGTAAGTATATGGTGTCTGTTTGGCAATGTATGTCATTCTGGGAAACAGTACTTTAGAGAGGTTGATTTTATTTGGGGTTTTTAAGTTTCTTTGTAAGAGCTGTATTGATAAGACAAAAGAGACAGCTGTTCAGATTCTGGAGCATTTTTGCTTATTCTTGTTAATTTTTGAGGGTAAACTGATACTCTGCAAACTCGGTGTTCTGGGACAATGCATGTGGTTTCTAGACAATGCTTGTAGTCCTCTGATCTGCACCACCCCTTTTATCGTTTAAGCTTCTGCAAAGCTAAAGGAAAAAAACGCATAAATACAGAATTGAAAATATACATCACATTAGTAGGCAAAGGATTGCTCCTAAAATTTGGACAAAGTTCCTAACATTGCTGTACATTTGTATTTGCGTTGTATATTCTCATGGTAGATACTGACTGATTTAAGAGAAAGTAGTTGATGAGTATATCAGAATACTGAGCAGTAATCCTCAAGTGTTACCAGCTGTTGAAATAAGTGAGATCGCTGTGTAATCCTTTGTACAGGAGGGAAGCTGTCCTAGGTTTGATTTGCTTTGTAGTTTTCATATTTACAAAATTATTCTCATTATCCTGTAAGGCAGTGTGCTGTGATCACAAGATTTGCACTTCGTTCCATCAGGTTTGTTCTGATTCTGAAATACATGTACTTTTGTGTTCCAGTTTTAACTTATCTGTAGGCTGTGAGCAATTGGTAGCAGGGACTCTTGTTGTTTGTTTGTAGTACCTGTTATAATACAAGCTAATGATAATTCATCTGTAATCATAGGTAGCACAAGAAGTCAGCAAAGTGCAGGGCGTTGCAAAAGTTCTGGTGGCTCAGCATGATGCATACAAGGGATTCCTAGCAGGTGAGAGTGCTTCTTACTCATTGACAAAAGAAACAGTGTTTATATTTGCAATTGATAGTTGTAAATTTTGAGCAATATATTTTTATCCTCAGAGGAGCTGACTCCCTTGATTGTGGAAACTCATAAAAAATATAATTACACCCACATTTGTGCTGGAGCGTCTGCCTTTGGAAAGGTAAGTAGATCAAAGTGCATAAAAACTTTCCTGTGGAAAAGGGACAGGCACTGTTGCATATAAAAGTATGAATCAGAGAGGTCAGCCACGGGCAGCTTTGAGTTTGCAAAAACTTACTAGTTAGAAACACTGTTGTCTGACTTTTATTATGGGCTGACTTGAACAAAGGAAAAGTGTAGAAGTGTTCAGCGGTAACCAGCTAGTTCTGTGTACAAAAGGCAAAATGTACAGCAACATGAATTAGCTGAAGGGATCTGAAAGCATTATGAAAATTGCAGAGTATGTTGAGATGATAATTGTAAGATTTGAATGTTGAAATGAAAGTGTGCAGACCTGTGGGAAGTAATTCTTTTTCTTGGGGGGAGTGGGGATATTGTATCTATCCTGTAAGTCATGTACGTTGAAATGTCTGTAAGTATATAAATAACAGACCCACGTCCTAGCAAAGATGGCTTGTAATGAAAATTTTTTCAATGTAATGAAAAGTTTTTCAAGACATGTTTTTGAAGAAATGTGTTTTCTAAGTGTGTGGAGAGCCTCCTTACTAACAGTCTGGTCAGCTAAACTGAAGTAAAAGGAAACTTTTGGGATCTTGCCTATGTAGGATCAACGATGCAGTCAGCCTTCCGTCTGACTACTTTCACTTCCAATCAGTATCAGTCTGTATGCTTGCATTTTTATGTTAAGAGAAATCTGTACATAACTTAAGTCTTGGAGGCTTTTATTTTCTTCTCTTTAGTTTTAATGTAAAGCATCTTAGTAAAGGTTAGCAGCTTTTCTTTTAGAGCTTACGCTCCTGTTTTTACATGCTTCATGTAAGTAAAGATGTGGGGGCCCTTTGTGTTGTACCAGATTAAGAAGGGGACAGAAAGCAAGCAAAGCTCTTGCTGTTACTAATTTTTTAATGATTTATGTTGCTGTTTTTATTCTCTTTCCCATTCCTAAGGTGCTAAGAAATTTTCTAGAGTCCATTTCAGAACAGGCAAATAACATTTTAATACAAATTTTTGAAATAATGTTTTTTGGCTCTTAAGGGAAAAGTGTGGTGTTTTTTTTCCTATTGTCTCGGGTAACTAGCTTCTAAAAAATACCCTAATTTTTTTCCCTTGGAGTGCCAAGAGTTCCAGCAATCCATCATTTTCAGTATTCTGAGCAAATTACATCTATATTCGGTTTTGAACTATTGGAGGCAAATAAGCCTCCTAATTTAAGATACTGAATTGAGGGTTTACTTACGGTAAGTCTCATAAAATGTCTAATGTTATTGCAGTAATGGGTTTTTATTTGGCTGCTAAAGCTATGTGAGTAGCCCTACAAAAATCTTAGTTGTTTGTGTCTTTGTACTTACAGCATTATGTGAAGTTTAAAATTGGGACAGCGGGTATTCTTTTATGGACCCCGTGTGTTTCACTTTGCTGACTTTTTATCTTTAACTTCTAGAATCTTATTCCCAGAGTGGCTGGCAAACTTGATGTTGCCCCTGTTTCTGACATTATTGAAATTAAGTCACCAGATACCTTTGTGAGAACTATCTATGCAGGTGGGTAATCACAAAGGCATGTGGTATTTGTGCAATAAAAGACCCAATACTAACAACTCTACATAATCCTGTTGTTAGATCATTGGAATATGATAGGAATTTTCACTTTACAATCTAATTGATGTAGCTCATAAAAATGAAATCTGGGGATGGACATGATGTTCCAAGGGTGAGAAAACAAGTGATCCTGATGATTTTTGGTACTATCAGTTAGGAGCCAGGTCTGTCACTTCACTTGATAGAATTTGGTAATCTCCTTTATACATCCTGCATTTATTTGTTAGTGTACTTCTGATCAGATTGTGTAAAACATAAGACATTAAGTTCATTGTCCAGCTTTATTTAATATGACTAGCATTAGTTCTGATTTAAGATGCCACAGGGTTATTTTTCCTAATTAGAAAGACATTAAACTAATTATTTATAGTATTAAATTGACTTAATTTACAATTCTTTTTTCAGTCCTGTTTCTCTGATGCTTGTCTGAGACTGTGTTTTAATTTTGGTATGAGCTCATTAGCTTGCTTTTCTTAATTTTGCTGTACAAGATGGTATCACGTACTAGTGTGATACTACATTTTCAGTTACATTACCAGAATGTGATTTTTGTGTTGCTCTTTTAAGTTGCTTCCCAGTAACTCACAGTTTTGAGATGACTTTGTTTATGAATAGCTGGTGTTGGAGCATTTTTCTCTTTTAGTGTTCCCTACAGCCTCCAATGTGAAGTAAATACCATGTATTTTATATTATTGAGAGAAACATTATCACAGGTAGTAGGGACAGGCCTTATTGTGTTCTCATGAATTCATGTGGCAGGATAAAAGATCTACTATGAATTATAGGCACTCTTTATGTTAAAGTAGGACACCTGTTTGGTGTTTTTTTTTTTTCTTTTCCCCTTTCCAGAATTTAAAAGCTTGTCCATAAGAGATGATCTGAATGCTTTGTATCATTCAAAAGCAGGATTTGTTATCGTACTTCAGAAGCATGGAGCTAAAAAGTAAATGAAAATGTTTATAATCTATGTTTATTAAGTGCCTGACTTTCAAGTTTTAGTTATCTAAAGCTGCAGTTTTGGAAAGTAACTTTCTGACTGTTACCTCTTCTTGTAGGACTGCTGATGTGTTTCTAATACTAACTTTATTTCTTTTTTAAAAAGCATGATATGTTTGATATTTTGTTGAATATAATGTGACCCTTTGTTTTCTTAGGAAATATTCTTTGCACTTTGCAATGTGATGAAGCAATTAAAATATTCACTGTGCGGGGAACTTCTTTTGAGGCTGCACCAGCAAGTGGTGGTAGTGCCAGTTTAGAAAAGTGTGAGTATTTGTTCTGCTATTTTGTTGCTTCATGTGATAAGAGTTTTGTTCATGGCATAGTGATGTTTTGTAGATGTATTTGTTAAAGCAAACTGTCATAATTCTAGCTTTATGATTTTAATATGGGTACTTTACACTTTTCATTGACCAGAAATGAAATTATATGTGGTGAAATCTCTTTCACTCGCTGTTTAAACCTCTGACACTGCAGTCTTGCAACTTAGTTACAGCTGTTTCAATAGCCAGATTGGTTTTCCAAGCAAGATTGGGTAAAAAAACAAAGTGGCTGGTTAGCCACAGGTTCTGTTTAATTGCTCGTATTTCAATCAAGATAGGTCACTGCAATGTCTAGCTAAATTAGTAGCAGTTTAAATTGCTTTGAGAACACCCAGTTGTTGGTTTAGATCCGTTTTAACTAAAGCAGGTTAAATTAGTATTTTAATAAAGCCAGTGTAGCTTTGATGATAGAGAAATCCAGTCACAGAATCACAGAGTATTTGAGGTTGGAAGGGTCTTCATGATAATTTAGTCCAACTGGAGCAGGTTGCCCAGGATTGTGTTCAGTCAGGCTCTGAGTAACTCTACAGATGGACACTCTGGGCAACCTGTTCCAGTGTTTGACCACCTCTGCTCTTTTCTGTGGGCCTTTTTATGACTGTGCTCTAAATCCAGCAGAGACAATCATTAGTAGTGTGCTGCATGTGTGTGGGCTCCAGACCTCAGATTTTTGTGGATGGCTTAGTACCTGCTCCCAAACCATCTTGTAGCTCCTAAATCTCTGGATGTAAGGAAACAAATGCTACTTGGTACTTAAGATTAGCATAGTGTGTTGCTTAATTGGCTGGTTTGCCTGTCTTAATAAGAATCAGATTTATTATGCTGGGTTGATATCAATGTAGTATACATCAGACCTTTAATTTTAGTGCAGGTTATACTATAGGTTACTCAAACATAACTAACAAAACAAGCTTGTAACTCGGGGACGGAGCAGTTACTGGTAGTAGGTAGAATGGGTTATGGACTGAACTCTGCATGAAGTTTAAGATCAGATTTAAAATGTTGAGATTACACATTTGATCTCTTTTCCTGTGGGTGTTTTTATTCATCTGCTGAACGCAGTAACCCCTCCACCGCCTGTTGGTCTGTCTGAATGGATTGAGCAGGAGCTGACAAAAAGTGACCGACCAGAGCTTACTAGTGCAAAAGTGGTTGTGTCTGGTGGTAAGTAGATAATATGAAAACTGTGCTATGTTGCATTTAAATAATGGTACATCTTGATTAAATAACCTGTGGCAGAACACTATAGTCATATGTTAATAAAGATATAAATATTTATGATGTAGTTCTTGCACGGGGGCCAGTGGGAACACACCCAACATGCATGTTTTGTGAAAAGGCAAAGCATGAGTTTAACATATGCTTGTAGGCTTTTTAAGAACATTGTCATATTTGGCGAGTTCCTTTAAAATTATAGCAGCATGGAGTGGTTTTAGTTCCAAGTCTGTCATGTTTAAAATTGTTGTTGATTGTGAGAGACAGTCCAAATGTTATAGTGTAATGGCTGTAATGATTTTTAAAATCATTATGCTTGTATTCTGCTCTGCAGGTATAAAGGGATGGACTGTGATTTTTATTGTATGCCTAGGGCTAAAAAATTATCCTTTAGTTATCCCACTACAGAGGCTTGTACCAGCAGAGGGAGCACAAATTAGTAAAAAAAAAAAATCCTCTGGTTTCAGAGAATGGTCTTGATGGTGCTGCGTGCAGGAAGTAAACCAGACAGTGCTGTTGTGTTATACATATGAAATAGTATTAATCGCAAAGACAAAAGCTAATTCTCCACATATTCAGTACTATTTAGTAATGTGTTGAAAACTACCCTATGCAAGTGTATATTTGTGCCTTTGCAAATACTTATGGAGAAAGTTTGTGTAGACAATAAAAAAATCTTAAAGCATATTATGTTCTTTTTTCTTTTGAGGGAGAGGCTTGAAGAGTGGTGAGAACTTCAAGCTGTTATACGATCTTGCGGATCAATTGCATGCTGCAGGTAAACTTGTTTTCGCTTTTTTTTTTTTAACCCTGGTTATGTTTAAAAAGGTCACATGAAAGCCAGTGTTCATATTAAGGTCTTTTATTTTCATGTCTCAAAAAAAAGGTATTAAAAATCCCATTAGTTTAGAGTCGTAGGTAAAGTTTTGTCTTCTGGTGGCCAACTGTGTATTTAAAATGCTTATGCATGAAGAAGAATACGAAACTATAATATGCCCTGTCCTTTTCAAATTTAACAAGTGAAGTTGTGTAAATTAAAAAATGGTCTTAGCTCACTTTGAAGAGCTGGTATTTTTTTCATACATCCTCTCATACTGCTCCTTTACAGAATCCATTTTGCAGCTCTTGTGCTTTGACTGGCTCTGTCTTTGCTATGCTTTTGTATCAACAGGAGAAAACTGACCCTGTACAGTGTTTCAGCAAAATATTTTAAGTAAAGGTTGGGAGAGGTGAAGGAACTGCTTGCATTAACACTTGAACTACATTAGTTTTAGATTTCACATGTAAAAATAAAATTGTAGTTCTACATGAATAGCTTTGTAAATTGGTGGCTTCGCTAACTCAATGTCTGTGTGGCGTTTTCAAGTTTCCTTTGATATTTCTCTTTACTGTGTCTGACTTCTGAGCTCTTGCAACAATGTAAGATGGCACATGTGTTCTATTCAAACTGGGGAACATTATGGGAAGGCATTTATGGGAAAATCCTCTTTTTGACAAAGCAACAAGAGAAAATAATGGAAATATGCCAGACTGAAATCCTTGGGTTTAAATATATGGCCCTCTAGTACTGGGAGTAAGGATTTCCTGTTGCTTATGAAGTGCATTAGCACTTAGTATTTGGAAGTTTCAGCCAGTGGTATAGAGAGGGATTACTATAAGAGCTTTTAAGAGGGAAGTTTCTGAATGCATGCCCTTTGAGTGTGGGACTCTTCAGTAAAATACATGTGCTTTTATGGTGATAGAAATTTGGCTCGCTAATATTTTAAAAGAAAACATTAGAAATATTTTCTTTCAACTAGTTGGAGCTTCCCGTGCAGCTGTTGATGCTGGCTTTGTTCCTAATGACTTGCAAGTCGGACAGACGGGCAAAATAGTAGCACCAGTAAGTACAGAAATCTCTTTCGTGAAAGAGCTGGGATATTTTCTAGCATGCATCTTCCTTCAAAGCAAATGCTTAAAAATGAGCCAAGTCTTAATACTGAGCCTAGCAGGAAAATCTTAGTGTGCCTGTTGTGATACTGCCACTTGACTGTGCCTTTGCAAAACTGCAGCAGCAAGCTGTGGTGTGAATCTCTGCCGTGGGTCAGTTGCTGGATTCTTTCATAGTTGCTTGTGCTGAGCCTTTTTAACTTTTTCACACCTCTCACTGATATGCTAAAACATGTCGTTAGCAATATAAACTTGAAACTATATTGGTATGTGGCTTGATCTCTGGGGAGCGTGGTTTTGTTTCATTTACAGGTGATGATTTATTGTTTAAACTTTGGTAACCTTAGCTGGGTTATTGCAGTACATTCTAAGCAAAACTTTTCATAAGAAATGAAAGTGCAAGAAACTAAAGAGAAACAATCTACAGGTTGGCTGCTGTGAAATATAAAGAAGGGCATATTCTCATAAGCAGCTTACTGTTGGGAAATAACCCGCTGCTTATCTTTTCTGCTATGCATCCTGATACCACAGGGGACTAATTCGTCTCCCTACATTGTTTTTCTCTATGATGGGCTTTTCTGTCATGTACAAGTCTGAGACTGCCTTCATTGTTCTTGTGACCTGGGTCCACAGGTAAAGCACACTTGAGCATTTGTATGTAGGAAGGAACAAATATAGCGCATCTCAGTGTGGGGTAGAATGTGTGCTAGCTAGCACATACTGAGATGCAGTGATCATGGATGTGAGTAGAATTGTGGCTAAGAACATGGGCAGGTATGTCAGTCTGTCAGATGTACACTTTGAGCTACATAATCGAATAAACATTTAGCCTTTCAGTTCTCTTTGAAAGTGTATGGCAACAGAAGGCACCAAGGCAACTTCTTGTTTGTTAATGGTTTAATGAGAGCAGAAATGGAGCTGCTGGAACTTAGTAGAGAAACTTGTCATATTTCAATTGCTGCATTTGCTAAATCCCAGTAATATAAATAGTACTAAAAACCTGTACTTGTCCAAAGTCTTGATAGGATCTGAAATGTTTTGCTGTTGTACCATTAAGAGCTGCATATTCAGGAACTTGAAACCATGACTTATTTTTCCAGTAATGCATCTAATAGAGTTAAGCAGTACTTGAAAATATCAAAGTCAGGAGCCTGCAATTTCTGGAGTCTTGTCAGTTCTGCTTGCTGGGTTGTCTTGAACAAGATGATTTGTGCTTCTGAGTGTTTCTGTCTTGAAACGTGGATAGAGACGTTTGCTGCTTGGTCCTCATCAGAGGCCATTTGATGGTAGCCTTGTAGGGCTAAGTAGAGCTGTTTTTAGGCAAACTAGTGTTTAATCTATAAATTTATATGATGGCTAACTGCTACAAAAAACAGCTTCTGAGAAACAGAACTATTGATAAGACTTAAGGTCCATTTGGTTGCGTATTGTGTCCTTCCAAAATCTTGGTAACAATGATTTTAACCTCAGCTCTGGAAAGAAATTGTGAGGCTTCAGAGATGATAAATGCAACCCTAACTCTTTTTTCTGGTGATCTCTTTCTTTAGAGACTGGTATGCAGTTGTTACAGGTTTTTTGGATGTAGTGCAAAACAGCTGTAGCCTGCAGTTAATACTTCCCCTTTGCTAAGGGAACTTCTGTATTTAAATACAATGTACTTTGGATGAGACAGTAGGCATACGGTGCAACATATTGCAGCTGTAGGTCTCAGCAAGCTAATCTGCACTAACTCAGTAAGTGTAACTGTAGCACGTGCAATTTGCAGGTTCTGAAGGCAGCAGAGCTGGTAGCACCAGGCAATCTTTAGTTGGTTGTTACATAACCAAACCTTTGAAAACCAGGGAGTGAGTTAAGTGTCATTTAGTTTCATATTTTGAAAGGGCATGAGATGAGACTGACCATCTTAGTTTTTCACTACCCAAATAGCTGTTAATGAAGTGGAGAATGCTAATTTGAAGACAGCTCACCTCTGGTTTGTGTGTCTTGAGGCTCAAGAATGAACACTGCAGAGTCAAGGCATATAACCAATTAAATTGAAGCAGAAAAGGCTAGGTTTTGGCGCAGATACAGCGCTATAACTTGCTACAGATGACTCATGGCAGCATTTGAAAGTCATCAGAACACGCAGCCAGATCATAGGATCCCATCAGTGTCATCACTGCCATCTTCTAGAGGATAGTTAAGATAGCCATGAGTTGGGACTGACTAAAGAATGCTTAAATGATCTGAAATGGCACAGTTGCATGATGCTATATTGTTTTGCCAGCAGGTTGATGCATTTCTCTCTCATCTCCGTTCTTAACAAATATTAAGTAGTGGGTGGTGCAAAGTACTGGAAATTGTAAGACCCTTCTTTCAAATTGTTCAAGTATTACTTGTGGATCTTAAAATATGTACAAGGACAGCATACAGTGGCTGAGAAGTATAGAAAAAATTCTGTTAATTGTATTGACAGTGTAAGTTGAGTTGCTGGCTGGGTATTCAGTGTGCTGGGATAGGTATCTTAAATAGGAGGCAGTTTAAATCTGCAAATTCCTAACTTCACCTTCCTAATTCTGCTTTGCTATCTTTTTGGTGCTTTAGCTAGAAAATTATTCTGTGTAGTGGAAGATAAATTTCATATAAAGGAGTAGAACTGAACTTGCTTGGTCAGAGCAAGACTACACTGGCTATCTTAACAGTTCTCTAGATGATGACTGCCTGCTTTTCCTATGAGGTATGCTGGCTCTAGATCAGGGAGAGCTCATGACTTTTTACCTGGAAAATGGCAAAGCAGCCTTGTACATTGGTTAGTTATACTCACTGAGACCTGAGTTTGGTGTTTAGTTTTGAACTGCAGTGGACATGGTGCACACACTCCTGACTGCCTGGGTTTTAAGCAGAAGGATCTTGGAGTTTGAGCCATACTTGCTGTCTTATGCAGCTGTTGGTTTCTGATGGGAAAGAATCCTAAGAGTATGTGCTTCCTCTTCTGTTAACAGTATCTTGCCCAGTTTTAGTGGAGGATTGGAATGCATTGTTTTTAAAGGTCTCAAATTGGGTCATTTTGGAGACTACAGTGGGGAAGAGTTAGTTACAAGCTCAGGAAGAGGGGAGGTACTTCTGGTGCTTTCTGGGTTTTGTCTGTGACTACTGGGGAGTGTTTTTTTGCTGAGCATTGGGTAAGAAGGTAATGATATGAAAGATCTACTTATTTCTTCCTTTGTGCCTTTGTGGATTTGAAGGAAGGGGTTAATTTTAGTCATTGGTCCTCCAGTAATTCTGTGCCTGGCTTCAGTTGTTAAAGAGTCCAGGACACAAGAACCTCACAGCCACAGCAGCTTTCCTGAAATGCTGACGTATCAGTACATGAACAAACTTCCAGTCAAGAAACAATTGTGGTTCATTTTGCTTAAGTAATGAAATATTGCAGCTAAGGAGTACAAATTTCACCTTTGAGAATTAGTTCTGTGCAGTACACCCCCACTTCCAAAATAACCTTGGATCTCTAAACTGCAAGCTCTTGTTCGTGTTGGAGTTCATGCATTTTTGGAGGGGGATGAGGGGTTAGTGTTTGACTGGATCTTTGGTAATTTTTCTTTTGTATAATTTTATTCCAGCTGTTAAATGTTTTGTGTACTACTTGTCTTTCTGTTAGTAGCTTTTTTTACCGGTTAATTTCAGGTGATTGAAGCTCCTGTTTGAGCGTTCAGCCTTATGAAAGAGAAAGCTGATTTGTATTATTTGGGGAGATGGAAGGAAGGAATTTTTTAGGCATAAGTAGATATATTAAAATATAAAATGCTACCTTCCTAATTAAAAAAATTAATTTAATGTATTCAATGTCTTCTTTAATCAGTGACAGCCGTTTTAGGAGCATATATATTTAAATTAGAAGCTGGGGGGGCTTCCCACTGTTTCTTATATGCAGGCTTCACAAAAATGAAATTCAGTTCTCAGATTAAGTGCTGTATGTAGTTCCAAGACTTCATTGTAGGGTTTCCTTCTCAAGATGTGTACAGTGCAGAGGGTCCATCCAGTGGGGAAAACGCAGCCAGGCAGAATTCTTTGTCTGTTTTTTGGTGTTCAGTTGCTGCTGTCTTGATACTTTCAGCATCAGGCACAAAATCCTACCAGGCAACAAGAAACTGAGATGGAAAACTCAGGCAGGCAGAAGTTGAGAAATAAATGATGTAGGAATAATTGACACTGGATTAGGTGATTGTGTTAGAAATGTGATATGATTGCACAGGAGGCAGATGCATTTGGATATTGCATGTGCTGAGAAACCTCAAGTGGAGAAGGCAGGTGGGAATTCAGTGTACTTCTGATCTGATCAACAGGAGTAAACTTGCTGACTTGCTTAGCTTCAGTGCTTAAGCTTAGATTTCATACCAAATGGTCTGTCTGGATGTAGTGAATTGCAGGAGCTTGAAAAATGAGGCAAATTTTCAACAGTCAGGAACTAACAATAATAATGAGGAGAAAAGAGCCATGTTAAAGAGGTGCAACTTCAGTTGGGATGCTGAAGCGAGATGTTAGTTCAATTGAAAGTCACCAGAGGTGTGGAAGAATAGGAACAACATAAGGTGTTATATTAGGCAGAAAATGCAGGAGTGGGATTAAATGAGAAGCAGGAAAAGGAAAGATGAATGGCAAGGAGGCATTTCCTGGCAGAGGCAGACATAAAGGTGCAGTGTTCCTCTACAGAGCAGTGGAATTCCTGTTGCTCTACTTCTTTTACAACAGGGTGAGATGCTTTCTAAGCTTGTATATGCCCCAGTGTTTTGCTAGGAAGCCCCTTTCACTGCAATGAGTGGCCTTGTAGCAGTTAATAGTCATTGTCTTGCTTTTGGAGTAGCAGGAGGGGAGAAAAACTGTCACATTCTTTACCTTATTCCTGTATTTTGTATTTCTGTGTGTGCAGTGGCAAAGCAGGCAAATACTTCACCTGGCCTGGTTTTATTTTCTCTAAAATTCATAAGTGACTCCTGGTTTCATTGTGTAGTAGCTGGGTACTAGCTCTTCACTGTTACTTCCCATTGCTTTCTTAGGGGTCGTTGGCTTCCTTGGGTTTGTATATCTGTCAAGTTTTGTTTCTCTTTATTCTTTGGTGGGGAAGCTTAGTGAAATGAAACCAGGTATATTTTTTCCAGCTGTTATGTTCCATTTTGTTCTTTGGCTCTTTCCTACTAACAGAGTGAACTAACTAATTCCCTTAGTTTCATGAGAAGTGTCAGTCCTGCCATCTTGTTTGTACTCACTTAAAATATGTTCCACTTATCAATGGTAAGATCTTCATTACTTCTGAATCATTACACATACAAGAGAATACTGAGATGCTGAAGTTTCTCTTTTGGAACACATGGTAGACAACTATATTTCTCCTACCTTAAGCTAGCTTCTTTGTAGGAATGCATTACTTGTATGTTATGTTGGTGGGTTTTGCTAACAAACCAGCAGGTGTGCTTTTTGGTAGCTGGCAGATGGGAGTAGTATTGGGAAAACTGACTGTGCTTGGAAAATTTATTTTGGAATATATCTCCTGATAATTCACTATTGTTGAAAAGTAGCTTTATAGTGGCAAACTTCAGAGAGCTGTCTATGCAGCTGGGACTGAATTTACAGACTACCTTTCTCTGACTTGCTAAAAAGCGAAGGATTGACAACCCCTTTCATCCTGCATTATCCAGTGTAGCTTTTAACTCGAAGAAAACTATGTTCACAAATTGATGCTCTGCTCCTTTGGGGTTGGTGCAGAAACATTAAATTGTACTAAAATATTCATATGTGAGTGCATTTAGCTGAAAGCAATTGATGTGCTTTTCCCTAGTGAGAAAAAGATTGCTGTATGGCCCTGCGCTCCAGCAGACACCCTAACCACGCTTAAGAGTAATTACATGGTTTGGCTGATCAAAGGTTCTTAAAGTGAAAAAGAAACCGTAGTTAGGATGGGGTTTAGTAATATGTGCTTCTTGAATGGAACATACTCAACTGCATCAAAGCAGTCCATGCTGGATAATTGTTTGATATACAGCATAGTATACGTGAATGAGTGTCAAGACAAAAAATATTTTATTGGGTTAATAGCTTGTAATTGGAAGGAATATCTTGTATGAAGCAATTTTGATTACAAAGATTTCTTTCTGATTTCATTGTCCTTTCACTCTTGTGAAGAAAATAAAATATTTGAGCTGCCTTTAAGAAGAGTACGTGTGCCAAAGGGGTTTATTAAACCAGCCTGTTTGAAAGCATGCCACTGATAGGATGATAAATTGATGTACACTGAAGGTTTCCAGCATAATTCAAACATTGGCATAAAAATCAATAGCAGCTGATGGTGTGCTTGCAAAGTAACTGCCTCATCTTGGGTTGCACCTGTGGATGCTCACTAGTCTCTTACAGCAGTATTCAAAGTCACTAAAGTTTCAGCTAAAAACTGTGCTTTTCGTTCTCTTCAACAGATGTACCCTAACTGCCCCAAGGCAGCCTAAGGCATTTTAAAATATGCTTATAGGTAAAAATGAGGTACTAATATAATGCACAAATTATTCTGTAAGTAATTGGAGAGTCAGTATGGCCTGGAAAATAACTGCTTTGGTATATTAGTAGTTATAATCCTCCATGTATAGCACCCTTGTGGCATTTATCCAGAGTGTAACTGGCTGTGTGGGTTCTGGAGCTGGCTGTGCAAACTCATGCACATGAAGTCTCATGGACTTGCTGTAGATAGTAATGTGTAAGTTGAGGACATTCAAAGAGGAAATAGGAATAATGGGGATGGCTAAGAGGGATTTTTTCACTTTAATGATTAGCACACAGTGACTCTCTACAAGACATACCGCAGTTTTTTGTTGAAAAAACAATGCAAGGATAGATTATGCTTTAAATAGCAAAGGAGAAGTTGGATTCCTGATTTGGAATCTTGCCTTTGAATAGAATGAATTTGGGACTTGGAGTTTTGTTTCTCTTTAGGATTGTTGTGGTGCATAGCTGTGCTTACACACTTTGAGGTCTCGGAGTCTTCTGGGATATTGTGTGGCCAGACAAAACATGCTTGTCCTTCCTGCTAGTATGCTGCAAAATCGGCTTTGGCTGCTGCTGTAGGCCTTGTGCAAAGCCTGGTGGGTATGTTGGGTGCTGATGCTTCCACAAAGACGTATTCCCATGACTGACACACCAAACCCTTTGGGCAACAGCGCATATTTAAGTACTTGCTGATTGTGCCTCCCTGCCCTGTGCTTCATAGGCTTTTCTGTCCGTTTGGCTTCCCACGCTGTGTGTTTCCTTCGTTGTGTTCTTTGTTACTATGAGCTCTGCTCTGCTGTCTCTTCCCCTGTGCTGGTGTCCACCATCCACTTCATAAAAACCAAAGATTTGTGGCGTGGCTGTAATGTATGTACAGTAATCATTCCCTGGGTAAAATTAAGTTACTGTGTGTTACAGTGAAACAGCTGCCTAATTTAGTGCCACGCCTTTATACCACCAAAACTTTCACTTTCCTTGACTTTAATGGCTTCTGGGACTTTATTTGTATCAGGCAGTGCAGTGAGCACCTTTGGCACAGAGTGTGTGCTGTTTTGTTATGCTGTTCTTGTGTGGCACAGTGCAGGCAGCAGCCCTTTGAAAACCTGCCTGCGTGCAAACACCAGGGAGTTGATAAACGCCCCTCCACATCCTGGACTTTAACCTAAGTGCCTGTAATTGTAGACTGTGGATCAGCTACCTGACAGCAGTAATTACAGCAGCTTCCAGGGATGCAAAAAGCGGGAATCTGGAGTTGGTGTAAAGCCATCTTTGTTGGCACCTGAGAGGGGCAGTCCAGCCTCTCATTCATGCCACTTGGTGCCTTGGTGTGGGCCTGCTCTGTAGATGAGTTTCACAGTCCTGACTTGGGACTTTAAACTCTGACACACTGGAAATGAGAGGACCCAGCAAAAGGCATGCTAGAAGTTAATGACTGCAGGGTCATCATCAAAATGAGGGTATTGTTCTGAAAATAACGTGGAGATTTGAATTTCTGAGTCCTTTATGACCTCTCGGATGCTCAGCTGAATCCTCTCCTTGGAGAGCACTGAGCTGTCCTGAATCTTTATTGTTCAGACTTTGTCCTTTGTGTCCCTCCTAAATTGTAGAACAGATTTAAACTAAGATTTAAGCAGTCAGATCAATTTTGCAGTATGGAACTGTTGATAAGAAACATGGTGTCCTGTGTGTTTTGTATTAAAACCTTACTGAGGAGGCCAACCATGAATGGAGCAGTTATCTTAGCCAGAAAGCCCAACATACGTAACCTAGAAGGGCATGGTGTAGATGCATGAGAAAGGCTTTTTAGACAAGCCGGGTGATTTACAAATGTCCTTTTAATGAAACATCCTTGTCTTTCTGAGATATTTTAATAGAATATATACATAGGCATCTGGCTCCTGGCGAGTTGGATTCTTTCCAAAGACTGAACTTCAAATGTTAAACAGCCTGATAAGAGTATCTGGTAGTCTGGATGACTGGCACTTAATGAATTGCTCTGAAAAAAAAATGAGATTACAGTAATGTGTTTTTAAAAAGGGCTTGTATTAAAGACAATATGAGGTTAGAATAATTTCTCCTGCAACATCTGCTCTTTTATTTGGTATAATTAAAATATTGCATTCTTACCATGAGCTCTTACATGGATGTATTATGTTACACTGCAGCTGTGGCTAAAATGGATTGACCTCCAATAGTAATCTACTCAGTAAGAAGCTACTGAGGCTAAAAAGCTTCTGAGTGTCTCCAACAGCTGTGTGTTTTTGTGGAAATACATGGACTAGATTGTGTTTCAGTTTCAAAGCAAGCTTTTTTCATAGGAAATACTTTGTTCCTGCTGTTTTCCTTCTCTTTCAATTTTTGCAAGAGATGGCTTTTGTAGAAGAGTGTAGGAAAGCTTCATAGCTTTTATTTAACTGTTCTTGTTTAAAAACCAATGTGGTGGGTCAAATTTGTAGCTGTAGAAACATCTTTCTTTCTGTAACTGATACAATGACTGTCAGGTCTGTATGGCAAAAGCAGTCTGCATGGTCTCTGTGGTGGAGCACCCTCATTTGCCAGCCTCTTCTGTAGGTGCCTGTTTCACAGCTGTGCTTTGTTCCATCATGTTAAAAGTCACTTAACTGTAATGTACACCTCACTTGCACAGGGAAAAGAGTTTTTGACCCTCTTACCCTGCCTGGCCCCCAAAATAATGTCTTGGATTAGATTTGTATGTTAACTATGGACCAGTCTTGGTATTCAGAAAAGAGAAATTCTGTTAGTATTTGACGTCGCGCCTTTTCTAAGCGTGTAGAAATACCACCTTGAATCAGCTCTGACATGATTCCCCCCACCCCCTCCTCCCAGTTCTGAGTGTTACAGCTTCCTCTCATTGAGTGAGCTGGTGAAAAGTACTTAGGTTTTCTGCTGTAAACAAGCAGCCGAGGTTTGACTGCTCCTTTGGCTTGCAGTGGTGGGAAGACTGTCATGGAGCTGAAAACATGCTTGGGTTGGATAGATGACTGTCAGTCTGAGGGGAAAGATGCTTCTGTGCTGCGAGTTGAAACTGTTGATGTAGGTCTGTTTGCCTGTAAACGTGTGTTTATTTTGAACTCTGGTGATGAGAGATTGGGAGCCCCAAAGTGTGTAAGTGTTGGTGCCTACCTGGCGAGCACTTCCCTACTCATCCTGTGCAGGAGCTGATAGCGACTAGGGGAAGAAAAGCTTTAGGTCATGGGAACGTTGAGTGTTCCCTGGCAGTGCTCAAGGCCAGGTTGGGCACGCGGGGGCTTGGAGCAAGCTGCTCCAGTGGAAGGGGTCCCTGCCTGTGGCAGGGGGCTGGAACTGGATGAGCTTTAATGTTCCTTCCATCCCAAACCATTCTATGGTTCTGTCACTGCAAGGGCACTAGCCACCTTCAGGATCTGAGGTGTTTTGTCCTGCCAGTTTGAACATCTGAATTTCAGCTTTGTGCATTCTGTCTTATTTAAAGGATCTGAAAGGCTGCAAACTAAAGCCTAGGGTTTCTCTTCAGGCAACTGCATTATCCATATGTTATCTTGGTAAATACTTGTGTTGGGAATCCCCAGGGTCATGGACAGTAGCACTGAGTGCCCTGTCTGCTAGCTGAGCAGTGTCTTAGGCTTGCTGCAGCCTTTACTTGTTTTTCTTTTCTCACCAGTCTTTGCCAGCTGCTCCTTTGGGATGCAGCTGTAAATGGAGAATCCCCAAGTGGGGAAGCGAACAAGTCATCAGCTGCCTGTAATACTGACACCTTCTGTAATGTAAAAACTACTGCATGTAATTGGTGCTGAGTAAGAGGGAGAGCTGAATGAAACTGTCATGGGTACCAAAAATGTCTCACTTTTGTTTTTGTCTAGGAACTTTATATTGCTGTGGGAATATCTGGAGCGATCCAGCACTTGGCTGGAATGAAAGACAGCAAGGTATGTAAAGATGGGTGTGCTGGAAGAGATTGCTGAAGAAGGAAATGAGCTGACTTCCTTGCTTTTACATCACTACGATAGCCAGTTTTCTAGGTTTTTAGATGTTAAAATAGCCAGTTTCTCTGCATTAAAACATGTCAGTCCTCTCCGCCTTGCCAAAAGCACATACTGTGGCAAACACCTAACCCAGGAAGTGCGTTGCTCCACAGCCCAAAGCAGTGAGTATCAGCAGCTAACTGACTTTGCTTATTTAAAACCCAACAAACCCATGTGTGCCTGAATTCTGTACAATAGCTCCAGTTGTGTTTCAGAGGATGACATAGTAATTCATGCATAACGATGTGCAATCTGAATTATGAACTTAGGATTCCATAAAGTAAAAGATGTCTCTGACATTCCTGCATTTAGCCATTCAAATGGAAACCTATTATAAACCGGCAGTAAAACTTTAAAAGGTTTAACTCGTCAGTTGCCAAAGCACATAATGCAGAGTGGGAGATGCCTGTTGGATGCACAGTGCCGTGTTTGGGAAGAGCAGCAGGATTACCTGCTGCATCACGGTGTCCAGGGCCGGACATAAACCCCTGTGGGTTGTCCTCACCTCCCACAGATCCTTTTAGAAAGAGGATATGTAATTTTTTCCATTTCCAGGGATTGACCCTGTGCTTTCTGGCAGGAACCAAGCCCAGAATGTTGAATAGCTTCTAAAGCTGAGCAAAAGGCGTGCAGAAACGCACAGGCAGATCCTTGGATTTAACCAGTGACAGGCTACCGAGCTTACATGGATGTGACTGGGGTTGTTCTCACAAGCCAGCCTGTGTGGTGGGATGGTCTGTGCTGCCTTACAGTTCAGTGCTTTTTGCATATATCCCTCACATATTTTGGAGGGGAAAATCATGTGAGCTGGGGTTGGGGTACAGCACCCTTTGGAGCCTCCGTCTTCTACAGGCCAGGGCTGATGAGCCACAGTAGTGTTAAAAGTATCTTTGTTTTGAGATGCGTGTTCTCCAGCTGTGCTTTTGGGTGGGGGGGAAGGTGGGCAGCTGGGGTTAGTGTCAGCCATTGACTGAGAAGTGTGTATTCAGAGCTGCTTAAAACTTGATCTGACCCTCTCTGTACTTGCCTCCTGCCTTATCGCAGCTAAGGCTGTTACAGGAGTGGATGCCTTCACATGCCAGCATTACCTTTGAATAAAAACTATTGGGCAGCAATATTGTCCTGTAGTGTAACAGTAAAACCTCTAATTTTTTTTAGCTTTTCCAGTTCCGTATTTGCTATTGAGATGTTCCCTCACAGGAAATGAGGGCAGATGGGATGTGTGGCTATGAGATCTGTGCGTAACAGTTCCATTTCTCCCGTATCTTACAGCTTTTCTGGTGTGAACAAACGGACTGAGAAATTCGGTTTGAATTGTGTTTGCTCTCCCGTTAGCCAAAGCATAGATGTGTAGTTACTGAAAAGGTGCAGCTCTTACAAACATAAAGCATTACACAGCCATGGGAGATCTCTGGAGTGTCCCCCTGTCTTGGCTCAGCACTGTGAATTGTCTGGCATTGTGAATTTGGACACTTCAGGATACGTCAGATGCTTTCTACCAAGTGAGATGTATAATTTATTTGTCCTTTTACAGCAAGGTAGAAAATGCCGCTTTAGAGGAGACCTGGAGAATCAGCACTGCTTGCTTTCCTCGTTTTCCATTCCCTCATGGGGCAGTTGCAGGAGCTTCTCTAACAGATGTAACTCGCAAAGGGCTGCTGCAAGCAGGGTGATGCTTTTGCTGCTTGCCGTGGAAGGTCTGAGCTAGCGATGAGGCGGAGAACCAGGTGGCAGGGGCTTGAGCTGGAGGATCTTAAGGTCCTTTCCATCCAAACCCATTCTGTGATCTTAATGTGAAGTTGTTTCAGCTAACGAATGGAGACTAAGGAAGAACTGGGCTGCCGAACTAAAGATGAAAGCAGTTTTACAAGCAGTTGGTGTCCTTACTGTGACAAGGACAGAGCTGGCAGTCCCCAGGCGACCTCCCCCACCCTCAGCGTTAGGTGTTGTGCCCTGTGACCAGTTCTGCAGAACATGGTGGGGCCTCAGAGCATAGTTCAGGTCGTTACTGAGCAGATATCCTGGGGGATCACCGCCTGGATTTTGCTGCTTTGTGCTGTGGGACTGTCGCTGGAGGCTGAGCTCACGGAGAGGGGAACTGAACTAAAGCCAATGAACTTTGGGAAAAAGATTTGGGGGAAGCGTTACTGCAGTGTGCGGGTCTTTGGCAGGAGGGCAGCAGCAGGGCTCTGCTGCAGGTGCTTCCTTCTTGCATTGATGCTGTGGTCCTTCTTTATAGCGAGTCACAGGGTACAAATGGCCTGAGAATAAAAGCAACATTTATGTGGGCCTGAACCCACGGGGTTTGCAAACTTCTGTCGGTGAGTGACTGCCGGGAGGTGTGTGCTACTGCGCCGCTGAGTCTGCGGGAGGAGTACGGTCAGGGGAGGGAGGAAGGGAGACACATGAGCTGTGGATGCCTGGGAAGGGCAGGTCTGTGTGTCACACACACAGCTGCAGGGCTAGAGCTGGCCAAGGAGGCTGGGAGCAGCTCGAAGCAGGCTCAGGATGAAAAGGCAGCAGTGGGGTGCTGTGCTTTGACCCCACACTGGTGCAAGGCTCATTTCACAAGCTCCTGTCCTTCCCCCCCCCCCCCCCCCCCCCCATCCTTTATGGAGTGTTCCCCATCCTGGTATAGATTTTGAAGGGGACACCCATGTGGGTTTGTTTTGTGAGACGCTGTCTCAGAAGTTGCAGAATGATTTACCTGCGTGGCAGAGTTTGAACCAAGACACATTTATCTGGACCAATGCATTGGGATTTCCACTATCTGCTTTCTTCTGCTGTGTGACAAACCAACTGATGCGTCCCTTCAGGCACAGCGTATACTGTACTCGTTTTAAATGAGTTATTTCTGTGATGGTGGTGCTTAGAGCTGGCAGGTAGTTGGTTGTAGTATTTTGTTTCTAGACTCCTCAACAGGGAAGGATAGCCCTGACGTATGCAGTGAGCTGGGATGGAGTTTTATGGGGGATGTTTGTTTCTGGTGGTTGTTTTTTGAGGTAGAAAAGAAGTTAAAATATTGCTAGCCCTGGCTTCTGCTTCTAGGGGCTTGGGAAAAACTTAGTTTGGCTTCCTGGATAAGGTCTGTCAATGGGAGCCAGCCCTAGACATTAGTCTCTATCTCTTTGTTTTTATATATATATATTCACATGGTGATTTACTGTTTCCTGCAGACCATTGTTGCTATTAACAAGGACCCAGAAGCTCCAATATTCCAAGTGGCAGACTTCGGCCTGGTGGCAGACTTATTTCAGGTGAGCCTAAACATGGGGCTGTGTATTTCATTATTTTCATGCTTAAAATTGGATCCCTGCACAGAGAAGCCGTCAATCAGGTGTGCTGGGGGTGGCACAGCCAGGCTGCTCTGTTCCAGCTCCCTGGCTAGGAGCCATTCTGAGCACTAATGGCACCTGGGTGCTCGCATCTGTTCTAAAGCTTCACGAGGTAGGACATTGCAGTGCTGGTGGCAGGAGCAGGTGTGATTTTTGCCTGGGCTGCTGCGCGTGGGGAGCTTGCAGCTCTCTCTGGGAGAGCGGGGCTGTGAGCCAGCGCGTGTGCACCCGCCTAGGGCTTGTGTGTGCACAGGGCCACGCGTGTGCCCGGCTCTGTGAGTGGTGCGGGCAGAAACGCTGCCAGCACTTAATGCCATTGCTGAAACAGTGCCCGCTGGCTCAGCGTGAGCACAGGCCTTCCTGTGAGCCAGTCGCATGCTGAAGAAACACCATGTAGACAATTTCCTTAATAAATTTTGTACGAATGCATTATTTCCACCTAATGGAAATGCAGCGCTCTTAAATAATTAAGAAGCTTTATTCAGCAGGAGAGAGGTGGGGAGTGCTGTGAGCGGGGATGACCCACAGCCCCTGGAGGGCTGTGCTGGGCATGAGGGGTGGGAGGTTGGGGAGAATAATGGGGGGCTGGGTGCTGCAGGGGGAGAACGTGGGAGGGGTCAGAGGGAGAGCGCACCCTACCCCAGCGCTGGTGTTTGCAGGCAGTACCAGAGATGACGGAGCTCCTGAAGAAGAAGTGAACGACGCGGATGGACCCTGCACTGGAGCTGGGGTGGAGAATAAGGGCAAATAAAGGATTGTACCGGAAAGAGGTGGGGTCACTGTGGTGGTGGGCTCCTTTTTTGGTGGACAGTGAGTTGGCGCACGGAGTGGAAGAAAGGGAGACAGGGAAGGCAGGTAAGAGAAGGAAGGAAAGGGAACAAGCAAAACAGGGATATGAGGCAGGAGGCAGAGTCTGTTTCTCGGTGTTTATTCTTGTTCCCCATTCCCCCTCCCAGCTGTGCTCAGGCTGGGGGCCGGGCTGGGTCTAAGCTGTCCAGCAGCTCTGTCCTACCCCTGGGCCAGGTTCATTGTCTGTCTGTCTCCCCAGGCACTGTGGGTCCATGTTGGCCCAAGACTGCTGGAAGGTCCGTTGTGCCCCAGAGGACACTGTAGGTTGCAGCTGGCCCAGAGCTGGTGGCACGGCCGGTCCATCATGCACCATCAGGGCACTGGCAGGCAGAGGTGAGGTTGGATGTTCCCCAGCTGCAGGAGATGCCACAGGTTGCCTCCAGCAGAGCCACCTTGCTTGTGGAAGCCATGTGACCCAGCCCACTGTGTCCCCACAGCTGCCTCTTGCCCCCCGGCTGTCATTATGCCTTGGGAACCCTGCCCAGCTGTGGCTCTGGGGTCCCGAGCGTACCAAACTTGTCATCGATCAGTGGGGCAGCCTGCGGGCAGTCGATGAGGGGCTTGAGCTGGAACACATTGAGGCTCTCCTGGTTCCTGCAGTTGTAGACACTGAGGCGGTGGCCCAGGTTGGGGCTGGAGGCTGCCGAGCCTGCAGGGCTAGGCAGCTTCAGGTTAACAGGATCCAGCCCCTTCTGCGCCAGGCAGGCCTCTTCCGACAGGGATGAGAGCAGCTCCTGCACCATGGCGTGGGCCACGCGCTGCCGGGTGGGCGCGAGGTCAGCGCGAGGGGCAGCGCCAGCCTCAGCAGTGTCCTCGCAGGCCGTGCTGCAGTCCGGGGAGGAGCCCAGCGTGTGGCTGCTCTCGCTGCAGGCCTGCGTGCCTGAGCTGACGGTGGAGCGCGAGGCGCTGCCCGATGTGACGCTGGCCGACGTCCCGGTGCTGCCCAGGCGCACTGGCACCTCCACCGTGAAAAGGTCGGACGAGATGTTGGGGTGATGGACGTCAATGGCGGCAGTGGTGACCACACATATGGCTGCCTCGGGGACACCGCTGTCTGCAGGGAAGAGAGCAGAGAGCAGTGAGTACTGCCAGTGCGGAGGGCCACAGCCAGTGAGCAGAGTGCATACTGCCCTCCCCTAGAGCCTCTCTGCTTCATACATACCTGTGTAACATAGCTATATGCGTACCACCTCCCCCTTAGTTACAGGGCTTGCTTTAGATACACATGCATGTAGACACATACACATATAGATACACCCAGCTTTATGGAGACACATATAGCCATATATATAAAGTGGGAATATACATTTATAAATAATGTACCTCTAGCTGTGTGTACATATTATATAAAATGTGCATACATACACATCTATAATTACATATCCTCTAATTATACACACACCCCCCCTTACATAAATATATGTATGTTGTGTGTCTGTGCAAAGAAAGAATGTATATAAATTCAGTGTGTGTATATATATGAAAATATTTCAATACATTATACCCCCAAAGCCTTTATTTAATACAGCTTTAAATATATATCCCTGTGCCTAGATGAACACATCTTCTGTATATCCGTGTACAATCAGGATGGAGGAGAGGGCTATTAACATACAGACATATGTGATACTATTTAAATGTTTACAAAGATATATACAAACAGTCACATTTCTATATACACACAATCTTTGCATATACCTATATAGATATGAGGAAATGTATGTGTGTATATATAATGGAGCTCCATGTATCATACATTATACCTGTATGTATATACACAGATTCTTCTTTGCCTTCGCACACACAAGTACACAGTTTGTCTCCCCCCTCCAAATACCTCCATGTACCTGTCATTAAAGACTCCTTTTTCTAAGTAAACGTGTGTGTATGTATGCACACGCACACACACAAACAGCGTAGGTATCTTCACAAGTTGCTCACATACACGTATTCTTTATAAGGAGCTGCATACAGAATACATTATATCTACACATGTATGCACAGACATTTGATATATATACCACAGTGTCCCCCTTTTAAATACATGTAATTATCTACTGTTAGAATACACACACAACACTGTCATGTTATATATAAGTGTCTACAGCCATGGGAATGTATATATAGAGAGGAATATACATACATAATAAATCATACCTATATATGAACACACATGCTCCCCTTATTTACACAGTTTTTAAACTAATATACATGTGTACTTCATAATATATAGGTGTGTCTAATATACACAATCCTTGTCCCCCCTTAATATATTCATAATCTTTATACAGAGATTTATCCCTATATATAGGAATATGTCTCTATAATCCCCATATGTAATATGTTACACCTATATACGTACAGATATCTTTTATATCTATATACTCTCACATATACAGTACATAGTCCCCCCTTTAAATTAATTTAATTATCTTTAAACAGAATGCATATGCACTTGCTCTCTCTTTGCAGTTGTCTTTATCTAGAAATATTTACATTTATGTATACAGATGGGGAATGTATATAAAGGGATATATGAGTATTATACATCATATCTATACATGAGCACAAACCCCCCCTTTTATACAGCTTTTAAATTATACACACGTGCAGATATAGCATCTATATATGTATGCCCCAACATATACACATCTCTATCATATACCTGTATATATACGTACACACATACATATATATATATATATACAGTCTCTCCTCTCCCCAGACCTTCCCCTTTATATACAGTCTTTATACAGAGATATAAAGATACCTCTGTATAAAGAGATAAATATAGATAAAGGGAATATGTCTGTGTGCATAAGACCCCTTGTATAATACTTATAAATGTAGACATTTCTTATATAGTACATTGTCCTCCCTTTAAATACACATAATTGCCTCATTAAGCAGAATATACACACCCTGTCTAGCTTTATATAAATATGTGTATATTTCTGTGTGTGTGTGTGTGTTTATGTACACATATATATATTTAAGAGAGAAATATAAAAAAATACATTATACCTATATGGGAACAGCCCCCCCGCCCCCACCCGCCCCCCCCAATTTATATAGCTGTATATTTACACACACTTACTTATAGACGGACATGTCTCTTTATATCCATAGCCACGTGTAGAATGGGGATAAATTACAGAGAAACACACATCTAAAGCAATACTGTAAACCTATATGCATGTGCACACATTCTATACAATATGTATGTTTGTGTGTGTCTATACACAGTCTCTCACATGCTGCATATATACACATATGTATAAAATTATCCATACAGATATTGGAGGGGGGGCGTGTTAGGAGGCCCACATGTGATGCAATATACATACATATGTACACACAGAGTTGATAGATATGCTATTTAATACAGTCTCCCCTTTTTACCTACATATATTTAGCTAGCTATAAATAGAATACACACACATAGCTTTATCTTTGTATATAAATGTGTGCATACACCTATATCCGGATATGTACATTACACTTGAGCATGCACCCAGTGATAGCTATATGTGAGACTATAAAATTATATATGTATATATTTACATAGATGCATATGTTTATATACATCTATGTGTGTATATATACACCTATACTATGTGTATATTTATATACGTGTTATATAAAATCTGTACCCAAACATACCTTTTTATAGATCTCTTAAGTAGATTAGAAGGATATCTCTATAGATACAGCTACAACTCATACTGCGTGTGCACATGCACACAAGGTATAATACATAAGTGTATGTACAAAGCCTCCTTCCCACACACACACACACCTGTTTCATCATATGTACATCATCTTTATATAGTGATTTATCCATATAGCCATGGGCAGAATGTGTGTGTGGGTTTATTTCTTCCTCCTCTCTCCCTCCCCCCTATTAATTAGTACTGTTATTATATTGTGATATTTTATGTCAATATTAAACTGTTCTCACCTCAACCCATGGTGTTTACCTTTTTTCCCAGGTCCTCCGCATCACACAAAGTCACACACACAGACACACATGCACTGACACATGAAGAGGCAGACACGCAGACATACAGACAAATACAGAGGCACATCCACAACTGCAGGCATGCATGCACGCACAGGCACATGCAGACACAGACATACACACAGACATGAGTGCACAGATGTTCATGCACACATGCAGTGCCACAGATACACACAGGCATGTGCACACGCATAGACACACACACAGAGACACACAGCAGATGGACACAGATTGACAGAGACTCACAGAGAGAGACACACACAGATGCACAGACACATGCATATACAGACACAGTCATACACTGACAGACGCACTGACAGAGACAGACATACAGATGTGCAGACACGCATACTGAGACAAATGTGCTACCATGCAAAGACCACGCAGAGACACGCACACATACTGCAGACACATGGAAATGCACACACAGACGTACACACACACAACCACAGGCACAGACACACGCAGGCATACAGACACAAACGCACACACATGCAAACAGACACGCACACAGAGACACACGTGCATGTGTATACACAGACACGAGCATGCACAGACATGCAGATGTATGCACACACATGCGCAGAGACACACTTGGAGACACATGCACACAGACATGCTCTCTGTAACAGTCCCCTCTTTAAATACAGATTTAAACACACCCATTCCCTTTACATAATACACATGTATATGTTTTTCCATGTATGTGTGCAGCTACATATATTAAAATACATTATACCTGTACATGCCCCCCCCCCCTTTACTGACACTCATATATATACACATCTCTATATAAATCATAGCTGTATAGTGGGGATTAATACAGAAGGCTATATGTCTATAAATACTACCACCTACCTATATATATGCACACACACCTAATCAGTATCATATATCTGTGTATCTATATATAGTTCACACAAATTTTATATATGCAATATTTATAGAGATTATCTCTACTGGTATGGGGAATGTGTGTGTATAAGGAGCTCCATATATAGACATATGTGTACATACATTTGATACATGTACTATATAATACATATCCTTTTACATAAGTATCATTATCTCTACATAGACCATACCTGCACATTCCCCTCTCTCACACATATGCATACTTATGTTTATAGATACATTACCCTGTATAGATAGAGGGAATGTAAATGTGTATCTGTATATACATGGGGAATGTATATATAGGGATATACGTATACAGAATACATTATACCTATACATGAACGCGCATGCATGTATATACACAGATGTGGTCACTCACACCCTTTTCATCATAATTTTTAAACAGCCATATACCTGTGCATATACGTATCTCTTCATATATGGCCATGTAATGTATACAATTGGGATGTATACAGAGGGATACACATAAATACAAATAATACTGTGTACCTCTAAAATTTTGTATCTGTGTATGTGTGCACATTTTTTATATATATATAAATATATATAAAATTTGTAGAGAGACAATCTCAGACATATATATTATTAATTTTACATATATATTTATATATATACGCTTTATATACACATCTTTATACCCTCATTTATGAGACACTTAAACATGTACACACATTTTACATATAATACATGATACTGTTGTGAGAGGAGTGGTTCAGGGTCACTCACAGAGCCACCATCAAAGCTGAGCATCATGGAAAAGGCAGTTTTCATTGATGGATACAGGCATGAGGTCACAGAAGGGGACCCCAAGGCTCACCCTGTTACTGCCTGGAGGGAGCACACCGGGGAACAGTGACATACAATCAAGCTAAAAATGACTGACAAAGACCAAGAGCACAAAGGGTAAGGGAGACCCTCCCGCTGAGTCACAAGGTTCAGACTAGACTCCCTTGCTCTCCAAACTCCCATAGGAGCCCAGGTGCAGCTGAATCCAATCTCAGTCTCAGACAACAGTTTACATTTAAAGGGATACAAGTGTCAGCAGCTTGCAGTTTTAAGGCACAGCTAAATGAGTCAACAGCATTTACTGCAGTTGCTGTAACAATCCATAAGCACATATATACATACAGATGATATATAAGGTACCTGTTAAAAATTCCCCTTCACTCAGTGCAATGTTCTCCTCTTGTGTCTTGACGCTTCTCAGGGAGAAAGGGCTGAGTCTCCAGAAGTGGGGGACTTCCTGAGGTTCTGTCTTATCAGTGATGGTCTTCGTGGTCCCATATGGGGATGTGCACCAGGAGAGCTCTAAAGGCCTCACTTTGGACCACGATTTACGGGGTTGCAAGATGATGGGCTTTAGTCACCAGCGCGTTTCCATGCCAGCCACAACCCCAGTTAGTGCTTCAAACCTCCCATACCAACAGTACCCTTCCATTCAGGCCCCACTCAAGGAGTGTTCCAGGGCTGCCAGCAGTGACTGGGTTATCCCAGTTCTCACTTCCTGCCTTAGCCAGGGAGCAGGAGGCACAGCTATGGTCAAGGGGTGTGTCACCGCCAACTCATGTAGAGGCTTGATAGGAACTCCTGAGAGCTTGACATGGCTCAAGGGATGGGGGGATGCCCCACCACATGTACACAAATCACATGGGTTTTCTAATACATAAACCACATACACGTATACACACGCTCTCACATGCCCACCCACATATATACAGCTTTACATGTATTTTATACATATATACAATACCTGTATAGCTACACAGATCTTATCTAAGTTCATATCTATCTGGCTGCATACACAGACATATGGCTTTATACACACACATAAGGGGCTGTATAGGGATATACTTACATACAAAATACCATATACCTATGTATGTATATACACACACATACAGTTTACGTATAACCTAGGCACGTAATACAGATTATAGATAATAACACTGCTCCATAAGAGATTAAAAAGATACATGAACAGTCTCTCTCACAGCCCTTTTAAAATATAAAATTACTAATTTTAAAATAAGACATATATACACTTCACACCCCCTTTTTTCCTCTGGATATATTTGTACAGGGAATTAATATATACTGATACAGATATATAATACATTATATCTATACATGATACACACACATATGTATCTGTATTGTATGAAAGACATACAATGGTTTGTGTTGGAAAGGACCATAAGATCAACGAGTTCCAACCTCGTGCCATGGGCAGGGACACCTCACACTAAACCATCCCACCCAAGGCTCTGTCCAACCTGGCCTTGAACACTGCCAGGGATGGAGCACTCACAGCTTCCCTGGGCAACCCATTCCAGTGCCTCACCACCCTTACAGGAAAGAATACTGTACATATTAAAAATACATGTATATACAGTCACTTAAACACTTTTTATATGTATTAAATATCTGTAGATAAACAGTTCCTCTCATGCATGTATTTATATCTTCACATACAAATGTGTTTTTATAACCCCATGGATCTATATGGCAACAGACATATACATGATACCTATACATGTATACACACACTTATACATATTATAGATGTATACAGTGACACACACACCTTTTAATATTTATTGTATTTAACAATGTATCTGCGCATATGCAGTTATACATACATACGCCCCCCCCTTATCTTTAGATTTATGTATACACATTTATGTATATATACCCACGTATATAAATCATATCTACATGCACATTCATAATACTTATATGTATATACACAATTGTGCACAAACACCTTTATAGATCTTTACATATACAGAAACATATTTAGACAGTTACTTGTATACACATACACATGTATACACCTCAATGTATAAATGTATATATCTACATACATATGTGGACATCTATATGGAGATATACATAAGACATAACTATATATATACACACATACATATATTCAGATTTTATAATGCAGAATACATATCTATACACAGACACTGTCACATCTCTTATTTTTATATATACATGAAAAAAACATGTCTTTAATAAGCATATATATATATCTCCACCTGTATATCAGTATAGTGATATATCTACCAGGATATAGATATATAATACATTATATATATATTTATATATTAACATATTAATATGTATATATTAACTACCATACACTTATACACACTTTCATTTATTCTTGTGTTACATATACATCTCTAGATATGCATATATCTGTGTGTGCATGAATATATGGGGTTATAAATATATAATATATTCTACATATACATATATTCTTACATGAGACCAGCTCTCCTCCTCCCCCACACCCCACCCTTTACATGTATCTTTATATATTTTAATGTATTTAATATTCATGTTTAGATAAATTATCTATGTATATACAGACACAGCCTCTCACACACACCTTTATATGTATATAGAGTCACACACATACCTGTTTTGTATGTATAAATCTCATATTTATGGGGATGTATGTGTTTGGAGATACATACGTGATACCTTGTACAAATATATGTACAAACGTATGTATTTTTACTTATGTCTTTTTATATATAGATACTTGTATCTGGGTTTCTGTGTATATATGTAGGATAAAAAAATATAATACATTATAGATTTATATGCATACACATATAGATACATTTTATTCTATTTAATATGTATGTCTATATACAGACACATCTTTATATAATGTATGTATCTTTTTTATATATGTTTATATTTCATTGTGTGTACACATACTATATATAGGGATGTATGTATGGGCTGTATGCATATAATACATTAGATGCATACATGTACACATATAGATACATATTTTATATCCCTGTGTATATGTGGGGATATACATCAATAATACATTACGCCTACACACACTTACTTCTCTCTCTAGTAAGTGTTTTATAGGTAAGGGAGTGTTCCCCACCCTGCTGCCTGTCCAGCCCTGCCAAGAGCCCCCATGCCAGCAGCACCACAGGGGCTGAACTGGAGCTCGGGTCAGGGCCCATGCCCGCTGCTGAGGTTCTTCCCACTCAGGTCAACCAGCGCAGCATTGGGCTAAGGCACCGCTCCACTTCTCTGCCTTTGTTTTGTCCCTGCCATTCATTCTCGGGTCCATCTGAACCACTCTGCAGCCTGGAGAGCCTACCTCGGGGGAACTAACCTCTCCCAGAGCTCCAAGCTACTATGAACGCCTTCAGCAGGAGCAAACTTTGGGCCCTTCAGCCACTAGAGAATTACTATTCAGGTACAGTCTTCCATGGAGCAAACCAACAGATGTCATGGCGGGTTTCATTCTGAGGATGGATCCATGATGGATCACTCTGCATCACTGTTCAGCATTACCTGGTTTACAGCACATAGCACAGTGTAAAAACACAGGTCGCATTTACAATATCAAGCAAAACTTACCACTGCTTGGTTCATTGTAGTATCGACTGATATAATTATTCATGTCATCCTCTGAAAGAACAAAAAGGCAGCTGTTAGAAGACCATTTAGTTGATTAAACAGTTGAAATTCCACCCTGTGGAAGGCCATCCTCTGCCCTGTATGCCCAGAGCACCACCTTTTGTGTATTTTTAGGCCAGAAGACCAGGTGGGATTTGGCAACACGCAACACTAATACACTACTGTTGGTTTAAAATATACTATGCAGGTTTTCACAAGTCAAGGGTGTAGTTCTGCACTTGCAGTACGTATGTTAAGAACTACATCTGAACTTCAATAATGGCAAGATAAAAACGAAGACATGGGCACAGAAGAGAAAGCAGCAGCTCTTCTGCTCATGCAGAGTTCAGACAATGCAGAAGACATCCTGTTACTTTAAAGAAAAGTAAACATTTTACAGGTGCTGAAGAAGAAAACAACAAACTCCTCATGTTGCAGTTCTGAGCAGGACACAAATATTGCTGCTAAGAAAACAGCACTGGCAACCCAGGAAGAATTTCAAGCTCACGAGCAATCTGACCTGCCCAATTTGCAGTGTATCGTGCTCTAAAAGCATTCGCTCCTTTTAAGTGCTCTTTTTGATACCGTGTTTCAGAAAACCATGCTTATCCCTTTGAGCCAGATTTCCTTCATCCCCCTGGGCCTCTGTGGCTGCAGTCCTGCCTCTTCACAGCACATTGTGGTTTGCAGGTGAAGGAAACAGATGTTTTCTGGGCAACACTTTCCCCACACAACAAGACCCAAACCACCAAGCACTCTGTACCTGGAATAGCTGTGCTCATAAGAAGGCAATCTAACCTGACACTGAAAGGCAACATGGTTGTTTTCCTGGTTTCACTGGATCTTAAAAGCTTTTTCGGCCCTTGTTGATCTTTAAATGCCTGCAGTCAGAGGTGTGCTTTGTGCTAATGTCTGAATTTAAAAAAGAGGCCTCAGAGCAGCTCAAGGCAATGCTGCTGAATTAGGAGTACATTGCAAGGCTTTTCAGCTATCTGCTGCTAAAATACACTTCATTTCAAGCATGCATAATTTATACTCTCAATGCCACCAAACCTGCCAGCCCGTATAGATACAGGTTCTTGTTCAGGCATGGAACCTTCAGCTACCATCAGACAATACCTGTCTGTATTGTTAGGAACACACTTCCAGCCTAATTCTAAGCAGAGCAACATGGAAAACAGAACCATAGTTGGGCCAGGTTAAGGGCAGCTTCAGCACGTGGGGTCACCCCTCGAAGTACCTGGCCATGCTCCAGGCAGGAATGGGGGCCATGGTACTCTCACTTCCTTTGCCTCTCATAGAGCCTGCCCCAGACGCCATGATGCCATGCGTCGAAGTCAGAATACAACTTGGAACAGTTATTCATCTGCCTGTTGTGCCTTACAGCAAGGCTCAAACCAAGTCTTTTCAGGACTGCACACATTACAGCCCTGGCCACCTCTGCCAGCTCACAGAACATACCAGGGCACTGTTTACAAACCGATCAGGTACTTTCAAACCGATTTAGCAGAGGCATGTAGACTGCAAAGCCCAATGCCAACACCTGCACAGGAAATCCTGTAATGCACCCCCCCATCTGAATCCCTTGGAGTGGAGAGGAAAATCACCCACTGTCCTGGCTGTACCTGGGACCACCTGCAGACAGGACTGGGAAAGCTGCCAATGTTATGGGATGTTTTACATTATTATGGGATGGCCTTACTAATGTCCTTGTTTTACATTGCCTATCGATTTATCTCTAAATACACACACATGTGCATGTAAAATATAATTTACATATATACTTTTTTTACTTGGAATAGTTTCCTATGAATACAAGACAATGAAACATAACGGAGCAACAGCAGAATAAATATTTCAACAACAGATTAAGCTTCTGAATCATTAAAGCAAACTGACAATTAACAAACTCATCTTAGTCACATGGGAGCCTCAGCTGCTTTGGGGAGAAAAGACCATAAACAATTCCAGTTATCTCTCATTATATTCTACGTTGCTGAAAGCAAGGAGTTAAAAAAAATGCCACAGGTACACTGAATAAATTGAAAGCAACTATTTGTGCCCACAAAATATACACAAATAAGTCCAGCATTGCACACTACCACACAACACTGCTTCAGTACTTTCTGGTGATCTACAGTGAGATGAAGTCCCTGCTGCTCAGTATGTGCAGTCAGAAGGGATCAGGAGCACAACTACTGGGGCAGAGAGGAAGCAGGGGAAACCAGCTTTTACAAGAGGGTCAGACTTTAAGTTCTACATAGTGTTTTCTGCTGTCAGAGTATTTCAGTTTCGGCTCTAGAAGGGGAGTTGTCTCAAGAAACACTACACAGTTGCCCTGGTTTGTTTGTATCTTCTTATTTTTCTTATTTCTGCCACCTTGGAATTTTCAGGATCCAGAAGCCTCAGTTTTCCTCCTTTTTTTTTTTGAAATAAACCCATCTTTCCAAATAGAGGGCAATGTTACCTGCACTTCCTTTTCCAGAAAAGAAACTTTCCATTTAGGAGTCCTTAAGCCATAATGATGCCCAAATGGTATTTATTGAGGAACTGGCAGGAAGCAGAAAGAAAAAGCTTTTTGCTCGTATTTCCCCTGGAAATGGCAACCTTAGGAAAATGTGCATGGATGGTGACTGGGATCTTCTTGCTAGATGCACCAAGGAAGAATCACAGAATTAATAATTTAGGTTGGAAAATACTTTCAAGATCATCAAGTCCAAATGTAAACCTAATGCTGCCACCACACTGTCTCCAAGCACCACTTCTACACGTAACAAATTAAAAGCCTTTACCCCCCAGGAATGTGGCGATGAAGATCCAGTAGCTGTGAGTCGAGAAGGCAGAATGGGAAGAGTGATTCTCTTCCCAGGTCTTCCCTACACAAAAACCCATCCTAACCTTGTGGTGAACAAAAGATGGTTCTACAGTCTTTCCTGGAAAGCGAGAGCGATGGGAAGCAGTCAGACACAGGCTGTTCTCTGTGGTACAGGAGCATTATTTACTCCAGTTGTGTGGGATGGGCTGTGAGTGGCTGCCAAAACAGCATGACATACTGAGACATCTGGAACTGCATCAGGACCAGTGGAAGGCACCAACTGTAAGAGGTGAGCAGTAGAGTAACGTGGGACCACAAAAGGACAGGAGAGCTGACTCCAGCATGACCAGGGCTTTCCATCGGACAGAGAGAATGTCTGATTGGGAAGGTTGCTCAGACTCCTACCTATCTCACATAAAACCGAAAGAGCTTTTCCTGACACTAACTCTGCGAGGCTGTAAGTGCAGTAAAGTCAAACCAAGTCCCATCCCTCCGCCTGTTACCAAACCTCCGTCACAGTGCGGTTCTGGGTCAGGATCTGTCTGACAGGTACTGGATTCTTTCTGATGAAGGTTTTCCAATTATCTGCCCGCTCTTTTCCTGAAAGACTCGGAACACACGTTAAAATGGCTCAGGGAGTAATAAACTGTTTAGAGCACAGTCCCATATAATCTGACCTGACCCAAGAGAGAGCTTTGTAATCTCTCTCTCTTGGCCCTATAAAAAACTAATAAATTTGGTGAAGCACATAAATGACATTCCACCCAAGGCAGATCTCTCTTTCAGTTCTATAATCCCTCAACAGTGACCTTTAATTATTTCATCAATGACTTCAGTGAATGAGTCTCCAACACTCCCCCCCCACGTACAACAAATAGCATTTGCACATCTTCTAGGTTAGAGGCCTTAAAAAAGGGATTTCTTTTGAAATATTTCATTATTATTTTACTTCATTTTTTTTATTGCCATTGATTTTACTGCCTTCTGTCTCTCAAGGCTGAATTTTCTGAACTGGAAGGTTATTTTTTCTGCCTCCCACTGAGGATGTGAGTCCACAGAAAGCAATCCAAAGAAGCAGATCTTTCATCTCCATCACTGCTATCAGACACTGGCATCTTCTCCTTAAAGTACTACTACCACTTAGAAACATTTGGAAAAGAAAAGTAGCATGAAACACACTTTGCAATAAACACCAAGATACATTCTCAGCAGGGATGTTTTTCAAGGCACAAGTTATAAGATCAAGCTATTGTCCTCTAAACACTCCTAGAAATAAGAACAGCAATGGCAGCTACGCTGCTGTCACACCAGCCAGTGACACTGCCACAGCCTGACTTTGCCCCAGAAGAGCACAGCTCTAGTGTGACACTGCAGTGCAGTAAGAAAAGATGACAGAATGTACTTGAAGCATCTATAGGTGTTTGTAAAGCGGCAATCCACAGGGGCAAACTGCCCACTGAATTTTCCCCTGCAATCCCTGGTATTCCAGATCTGTTTGACCTCAGCCACCTGAACTTCACGAAACTGTCAGCCAGACCTAAGCTCCTTCTCAGCAGTCCAAACGTAGCTCACTGCTCACTGATAAATTCATTTGTTAATGCACATACATGCTCCCCAGGCTGTGCTGTACCGTCTAATCAACCGTGCTGGTCTTGTGCAAGATGGCCTGAGTAGAGTTTTTATCCAGTTGCTTTGCTGCCCTAGAAGGCCTCTCTCCCTTTTCCTCTAGCAACATTGAAAGTTTGCACCAACAGGAAACATGAAGAGCCAGCTGGCACTTTCCAAGAGACTTGCCTTGCTTTCCACATGAAGGCAGAGTGACACGTTAGTACAAGCTGCAGTACTCACACGACTGTTCAATTCACATGGACATCCAGTCCCCGCAGAGGTTGGATGGATGCTTGAGCAAGTGGGTAAACCACCTTGAGAGGAACCAAAGTTAGCTTGCACCAAAAAAAGAGCAACAGATACAGCCTGGTTGCAAGTAAGAAATCAACCTAAGATGGAAGTCATTGTGCAGAAGGAAATCCTGGCATATGCAAAAGGCTCCATTATCAGCAGATGCTGGTGGGACAGCAAAAAGAAACTCTTAACTGACAACAAACAGGGTGGCTTTGGCCCTTGCTTCAGCATATCGTGCTGCAAGAGCACTGTGTGCCGAGTGTGAGTGAGATGCAAGACATCTTTGTGTCAGCATGGCTGGTGGCTCTGGGGAGAGGATGGCCTGGGGGACCTCTCAGTGCTCCTTCCAACCCTGTTCTCTATGACTATGGATCAGCAGATCAACAGCTGAGTTGGTTTGTTTCAGTCAGCCTGAAGCAAACACAGAAGAATTTGGGTCTGTTCCTGTGAAATACACACATTTGCTGAGCCTAGAAAATCAAAATTTGAGAAAGAATATGGCTACCAACAAAACAACAATTTGTTGGGTGAACATCAGGGAAAGAGAAGAGTAATTTAAGTGAAAGGATTCAAAGACAAATTGTTACAAACCGGCACTAAATAAATGTAGACTGGGGATTAGGAAAAGATTTCTAAAAGTTTAGAAAAGGGAGAGACTGGAGCAGTGTCGTGATGGAGGCTGGGGGCAGAAAACTTCACTGCTGTCACACGGAGCACGATCTGTTTATGGAAGGGGCTACTGTGAAAGAAGCGGCATACTTGGACAGCGGAACGCGTTCCAGATCTGTGTTCCTTTACCTGTCAGCCATGTCTTCACACCTCTTTACATTATGGTGGGAGACAACTTCTCCCTCACACACGTGACTGTATGCTCACCACTTCTGAACTCAAAAGTTTCTACCCCACCCATTTGGTGAATATGGAATTCAAGAGCCCAGCTTCACTAACTACACACACATTGATGGAAGTGTTGCTTAACATTTAATTCCTTTGATTTCTGCCTGAATGATCAGTGCAGAACCACAAAGCCTGGAAGAGGCACCCACCTAGAAGAAGCCAAATCCTCACTCTTCCACAGATACATGGAGTTTCACCAGAAAGTGGAGTGCACTTAAGATATAACCATTTCCAGGAGTAGGCTTCAAAGTAGATATATTTCAACATTTGAAAATAACCATGAACTGCTTTCATCTATTGTTGTGCAGTAACAGGGCTCTCGGAGCATTAACAGATGATCACCAAAGAAACTGGCTTAGATTTTAGAAGTGTTCAACCAGCTCAGACTGCTTTGCAAGCAACAACTGACAAAAACCCCTCCAGTGCTGTGCTCTGTCTTCCCAGACAGCTTATGAATAATCATAAGGGAAGCCTCTGAAACTCCAAAACTTACCATGCTCCCCTCCCCATATGGTACTTCCCTTCCAAAATGGTGGGCACCGATGGGGAGAACAAGCTTTACTTTTCTCCAAGTGTGATCATAAATTGCAGCAGTCCCCCAAAGCAACAGACTTACTGCTAACTCCATAAAAATGGAAATTTGACTCAGGATAGCTAAAATAAGCTTTCTGCAATCCAGTGTAACAGAGCTAGAATCCGGCTCTTGCTCAAAGGAATAGAAGGGTGGTTATATTAATCTTAAACTATGGCAGCACTGTAGAATTTCAAAACCTGGAATGATATATGCAGGAAAATGAGGGATTTCCACTAGGGACTCTAATTCATATATTATGGGAGAGATTAAAGAATAATAAATTTTGGGAGGAAGTATTAATGGCAATATGGGGCACTGTGAACCTGGCATTCCCTGAAGCCTGGGACTTTGTATACCAAACACTAAAAATGATTTGTACAGGAGCAGAAAACATTAGCTGCTACTCTGACCATGACCAGTTACAGGCTGCATGAGGTAGGAAGACAGCAAAAGAAAAAACTCCTTTATAATTTAGAGATCAACAGATAGGGTAGTATTTCCCATTATGTCAAATGGTAACTGTCTCTGGGAAGAAGAAAGGAGATGACAGCACTTAGGATATTTCCCTTTCTCTTAGGGAAAGGCTGACCACAATGGTCCTGAAAACCATTAGGGATGCAGCTGTGCATTCGCATATAACAGCTTTTACCCTAAGCTCTTTACAAACTGAGGCAGAGAAGCTAAGTGAAGTGCTCACAGTGCAGCAGATGTCACAGCTCTACCCTCGGTTTATAGCTCCTAGAGTCATGCCCTTCTCTTGAGTCCATCAGCTTTCTGCTGTTGATAATGGTACCCTTTGACTTGCATGCTGAAAGCCCATGTTTCAGCCTTCATATTTGACTACTCCGGAGATCAATTTTTTGGCAAGACAAAGAAAACTTCCGTTCAAGACTTCCCCACTTCTTAGCCAAATTAATCAGAAAATAACATATATCCATATATTTTCCATGGAGTTCTCTTGGTGAACTGCTCTGGGCAGATAGAAGCGTGTGAGGCAGCAACCAGCTCATTATTCAGAGAATTAGCACAGGACTGCTCAGGCCTCCAGCAGCTTACCACTGAGTGGCCTGGAGAATTGGTCCTTCAAGAAAAGGCATGAAATATTAGCTGGGCAGTTATAGGACACTTTCAGAGCCTGGTGACCATCTGATTAGAGCTCCTGCCTCTCCCAGTCTTGTAACAGCAATTAAGGCACGTCACATACAAAGAGATCTGCAGAAAGAAAAGCTGGGTGAAAACACGTACTGAAAGCTACCAAGTTAGCCAGCACATACAGCTCTACTGGTGCAGGCCACAGTGTGTGTCTCTCTGCGCAAATCCCCCGAGACATTGTGTGTACCATGTGATGTTGTGGTTACCTAACTTTACTGAATGCTGTAGTAAATGCTTGCACAAAATCCAGTGTAAATACTAGACTACAAGCTACAGCTGCCCCTGAGGAGCTTTAACTTATACACTATCCCATAAAACTCCCAGGTAGGGAAATGAGTAAAGTCTCAATGCTTTCTTATTCCATAGCCCCTTGGAGGTAAAGTATTCTGCACTGAATGTTTCCATTGTTCAATATAGAAGGGGGAAATAAGATTAGCTTGAGATGGAATATCCCATTTTCTGATGCAGTATGTACTCTAGCCAAGTCAAGCTTGCTGGTTTGGCAGAATTCAGGGCTCTCTGAAGGCAGTGACTTTTTGAAGGCTAAGAAATTTAAGTTTGGCACAAACACATGCTTTCCATGCCATGCCCTACCCTCAGGTGTTATATGTAAGGCTAATGTTCTGCCAGCGCATAAGAGAACAGCACATCAGAGCCTGTTCTGCCTAACAGCTGAACTGTGGCTTTGAACTGTAGCTTTTCTTTTAACAGTATTACCAACTTGGTCCCGTATTTCTCCTCCAGCTAGTCAGTGTAATAGGCAACTGCAGATGTTTTTCAAGCTCACAAATGCCATGTGGCACACAGAAAGATTAACTGTAGTCACCACTCAGGAATCTTTAAGGAGGAAAAAACACAGCTTAGAGAAAATGGATGCAAAGCAACACCTAATGTGGTCTGACACAGAGGATAACTTGCAAAACATAACCCTTGACCCAAAAGTCAGGAGTTAAAACACTGGTAGCTTCCAGTTCCAGGCACAGCAAGTGACATGGAAAGCCCTGAAGACAGCACAGCCAGTGCCACCACAGCATGTGAGAAGTGAGAAACGGGAGGATAAAGAAATGACCTACAGGAAATGGCTCGATCACCTGTGCTCTGCAGAGACATGTCTCAGGAGTATCCTACACAAACCAGATATAGCCCTTCCACACTGCAAATGGAGGCATCTTCACCTAAGACATGCTCTTCTTCTTTCTGACATACCACATTCAGGTTTTGCTCATGTTGTGTTGGTCAGATCAGCCACCAGTGTAGATGAAGAAATGCTGTCAGAATGCCAAAGTGATAACGGTGAAAGGCGCTGCAGCAACAGCCAGCACATTGCTGGGAGAGCTGGAGAAGAATGACCAAGTTGAGGTGGATAGGAGAAAAAACAGGCAGCACTGGCTCATGGCACTCCTTCCCCACGGGAAACTGCCTCCTCCTGAACGTACAAACCAATCCTGAAGATTGTGCATCTACTTCATTGCATATCTGGCCAGCATTTTAAAGGGAGATCCAACTAATGAGCAGTTGTGTTAACCTGGATGTTGGAATGAGTATCTTGGGTAGAAAAACTTCTAGATGAACCTCCACAGCACTAAACTTTTAGCAAACCTCCTTATAATCTGTACAACACTCCACAGTTCCAAATGTAACCCTCAAGGAATACATGCATAAATTATAACATATCCACTGGGGAGACCTCTGAAATACTACAGAAAAGGGGAAATGCATTTTAGGGGGCAGTCTGCTCTACTGTCTGCTTTTAAGTACAATTTCAAATCAGGAATAATTAATGGCTGAAGTGTGGTTAGCACTTAGATATTATAAAAAGGAAAAAACAAAATCAATTCTATGTGCTTCCATTACTGTGTAGAGAACGGAAAGGATTAACATTTGAAAATATCTAGTCAGCTTTTTCTCTTAAACCTTTTGATTAAAGTATTTCTGTGCCTTGAATTCTAAGGAGTTTGACCCAAATAAGGATACCATGCAAGCCTCTGATTCAGATAGACTCACATACTGCTCATCTCCCAGGATAATCATGCAAAGATGTCCAAGGAAGAACTACTAAGGTAGAAAGTTCTGTCTCCTGTGGAACATTACATTAGATGTTACTAACATCAAGACACACATTCTGCACTCCATCAGTAGGGTTGAGGGATCACAGGAAAAAGAGCTATGCCTTTTCCAAAATCACTTCTGGTCTAGCACTTTTGTGATAAAAGTGGATCCAAATAAATAACTGTTGCCACTCTCCTGAACCACACATCTGCTCAACATACAGCTACAGACGATGGACTGCTCTTCATCATCTACACAGCACATCACTCTTTTTCTGGCACCACAGCTGCCCTGCCCAAGCATAGCTGGGCTGGCCAGAACTGGCAAGTTTTAGCAACCTGGTGAGAGCACAGCCTCTAGGCAAAGCAAAGCTTCACAGCTCACACACAGGTTCGCTCTAAGGCACAGAAATGCAAGTGGCCACAGACCAAAACTGGTTTTCAATGCTCTTCTCAATTTCCCTGCTTCTACCTCTGAGTGATTATCTTTTTGCCAATTCTGATTTGGCTGCCGTTTCTTTAGCGTTTAATGGATATAATTATGAAGACACTGGGAAGGTATGTCAGAGTAATTTTCTTCCCAAGTCATTTTATTGGCTCTGTCCAGAATCTGTTCCCAGATACAACAGCTCCTGCTGCTTCAAAGCAGATACCACCTTTTGGCAAAGATGGGAAAATACAGTCTCTAGGGAAAGTAATGAATTCACTGGTAGAGTGAACACATTTTAGTGGTATCAGTAGCTCTATGCAATGAATCAGCTGTGTCAGTAGGTAGCAGCACACAGGCAGCACTCACCTCGTGGAGGTCGCAACTCAGTGATGTTCTCAGTGGCCTCATCATCCGAATCTTCAGTTGGTACCACCTTGTACCTTTTGCTGCTCTGCTTGTTCAGCACATGTGGGACCTGCAGTGCAGCCTCTCTCTCTGCAGCCAGATCCAAATCCTGCTGAGCAAGGTGGGCCCTCAGCTGCCTGATTTCAAACTATAGGAGAAAACAACACCACATACTTACGTCATGTAAGTACAGTCAGAAGTCTATATTCTACAGTTGGGAGCTATTACTCATTTTGTCTCTAAACCACAGACTGGTGAAAGCAAATTAAATGTGCTTGAGCTGGGACTTGAGTCCAAACTGCTGATGTTCTCTTAAAGCCCAAGTGAGCTGGACTGTTGTTCACATAATCTAAAAATAATGACTGCCTCATCCTGGTTTTCTATTTGGTACATGTCTGCATCCTGAAGATATGATTTGGGACAATTTAAAAACTGCCAGATCGAATTAAATCTTCATATAAGACCACTCTCGACAGGCATTTAGGGATTTAGGTTCATGACAAACATCCCTAACCTGCTAGACTCGTAATGAGAATTTCTGTGGAGGGAGGTTCTCTAAACAGTACTCGGAATGGCCCTGCCCCCACTGGGCAAGGGGGAGGGACACCACAGTTCTCCTCCAGCTTCTTCTGTACTCAACAGTGTGCAGAAAACCCTGGGAAAGGTTGCTACCTTTCTGGCTGCTCTCCTCAGATATATGAGCCATGGCAGCTAATGACTTTCAGCAATCAGGAGGTGATTTATCTCATGACTGGTGTTATAAAGCAGACACCTGACAAAAAGACAGAAGCTACCAGGTACAATCTGGTTGACGGACCCAGCACGTGTCTCTGGTGTCTGACAGCCACAAGTGTTCCACAAGAAGGAAAATAATTTTTCTGGAGAGACTGCAGAGACCTTTTATACCCTTACAAAAGCACTACAAAATCCCACTGTCCTTCCCCTCCCAGCTGTGGGGCTGTGTGGCAGAGTCTCTCTTTTTTAAACTCTTTTTAAGATCAGTAGTACAGCAGTGACCAACTCATGTCTAATTATAGAGAGCCTGAGAGGGGAAAGCAAATGAGGCAAGTAATAGGCTTAGGCATTTAAAATTTAGCATTGCTGGGCCTCCCATAGTCCAAGGCCTGAAAAGCATGATGCTACAACAAGCCACACTGCACCCGTCACTCTGCATTTGCAACAGAGATGGAATTAGCAGCTCGATGCTTGAGAACTGGTGTGTAACAGCATGTAGGCTAAATGAATCTGGTTCTGGCTCTTGCCTCTCAGATTCTGACTCAAATCTACTCTGCTGTCAGATTTTGGAATCCATCAGCAGACCTAGTTTGTTCCACGGTGGTCCACATCAGACATGGTATGAACCTCAGGCATGCTGCAAAGCACCAGCAGTTCCTCCAAGCTGTGCAAGCAACTGGAAGGGAAACAAGACAGTTTCTGCAGATTTGATAAAGAAAAAAAGAGGAAAGAAAAAGGGATTCCAGTTTGTCACATCTGGAGACAGTCTGCTTTCCAGAGCTTAAGTGAAGGAACCAATGACTGTAAGGCCCACTGCAAGACTCAAATCTAGGGAGCAAAAGGACAGTTTAAGCTTTCCAGGTCACATTCAAACCACCTAATACTAATATCTAACAAAGCACACAGCATTTTCTCCGTCTTGAAATCAACAGAGATTGGTCTGGCAGCTACAGACAGCTGGCTGCATGAAATGTTCACTGCTCTTAACCAAAGATCTTCTGACAGTAGCAGCCAGAGGAATCAGTAACAGCAAACATCAAAATACAGCCCTGCTCCTTCAATGACACCTCCATGGCAGATCCCAGGTGGTTGGTTTTGTGTCAACCTATCAGCTAGGAAGCAGCAGCAAACTGGTGCTAACTTTTCCCAGCCAGCCCTAAGCTTCCTGAGGGTTAAGGTGCCAATATGAACATGTCAATCAGCCATGACAGGACTGCCTGTCATAGTTCAGCTTTAAAGGTTCAGCTTTACAACACAGAGAAATTGAAGTTTCATCCTTGACTTCAAGGAAAAAAAAATAAAAAATAAAAAATCTCAAAATTTTCAAAATATCTTACATTTCACCGTTAAAGGGAGAAAGTTCCCCTGTTAGAAACTCCCTTGGTTTAAGGGAATAAATGTTTCCAAACATGATAAGCAAGAAATAAAACTGGAGGCTTTTAGGTTGTTCTTTTAATGCTTGTGTAACCATATCTACCTGTCTAGCTCAACCTGAAAAGCAGTAAGCATTAGGCCTCACTACTGGTTTTCTACATTTCACATTTCTTCCTTCAAAAATGTTCCTGTGTGTTAGAAAAAGAAATATTGCCATTAAAATGCTTAAATCTGGCTTACAGGCAGGATACCACGTATTTTTTCAAGGAAGAATAAAAAATTGGCAGGTATTTTATAACACAAACAGATAAAACTACCTAAAAGTCAGCTCAAGAATTGGATTTCTGCCACTCAATTTAACCAGCTTAAGCATTTACAATGATTGGCTGAACCTTGTAACAATCAAAAGCTTGAAGGGAATGAGTGCATTTTACAGATGTGAAAAAGGCACCACACCAGGTGATCCTTCCTGCCACAGTGAACCTACAGCAAAAACGGAGGGAAGAGCCCAGACTTCCTGATGCCCACCCACATATTCCAATGAATAAAGCAAATACTTCCAGCTATCCACAGCCTTGTCTCTTTTACAGTTTCCATGCTCAGTCACCAGCCAGTTTGCAATAGATGAGTTAATAAATTGTATTGTTTAATATGGCTGTGCCAACAACCCATGAACTACTCAGCCTGGCACGCTGGACCAAGCAGCAGCAACCGTTGCTGGGATCACCATGCTGGACAGCCACACTTTATCCAAGCAGTTCTTGATTCCCTATTTATAGAGGAAAAATTAGTATCTTGGGTGAATCCCAGCCACATAGACAGCATGAGAAACAGGAATCCAGAGAGAAAATGATTACCAGTTACTCAGGGGAACAGCTAGTACGAATGTCAAAACATAGAAGGGGCTTTGCGCCACCTCGTGTTTGAAAGACAGAAGTACATCGTTGTGCCTGCAGCAGCAGAGGAAGCACCTGCTGGTGAAGACCGCACTAATGTCACATTCTAGCAGAAACTGAAACCAAGACCTGATGTCTTGGCTCTTGCAATGCTTCTCTTATTCGCTGCCTGAGGATTAGAAAAAGTTGCAGTTCCTGCATACACTTAAGTGGTATTTATTGCTAGCTGCAAACACAAGCCACATGTTTGTCTTATTTTCAGCTCTTAATCCTGAGCTGGTTCAGCTGGTCTAAAATCTAGAGCTGAACATGAGACTGTCAAGAGCAGATCTGAGGACTGAATTCCAAGGCATAGTAAAGCATCTCACTATGCTGGACATCAATATTATGTGCAAGGTGAATAACAGCACACAGAGATGTCAGAAAGATAACAGCAGAAACTAATGTTGCCTACAAACCCACACAGCTGCAGCTGGTTAACACAGGCTCTCCCTTCCACTTTTCCGTTGCCTCACATGGTCAGCTTCCAGGTTCTGTTCATGTTTGCCCTGAAGTATATGTGTCATTAAAACAGTGGAAAGTTAGAATTAAATGCTATTATGTGTGTAACTGTCATTTTTTTATTGACAAGGAAGAGGGTACTCATTGAAATAATGGTGTTTGTCTCACTCCCACATTCACTGCTGCTAATGCAGTGATCCACACAACGTATTCCACTGAGATGCAGAACTGTAACTGCTACAGACACTGACCGTAAGACAGAACCAAAACCTAATATGCTGCCTTCAAATGCAAACTGTTCAAAGCATGTTCAGAAAGAGACTGGGTGGAAAAATCGCCATTTATCAAAAGATTGATTTGAGAAAATGCAAAGGATTTTCAATAAAATATCTAGGAAAAGTTAAATAAGAAACAGATCTTCTGCATGCATCTATTCAGAAGATCAGTTCAATATTGCTTGTTTCCAATTATTACTTACAAATTCTCCCAAGATATAGTAGTAGCTGGAATACAGTTTTAGGCACTAAAGGCAACCCACTAAAAACAAAGGTTAACTCTAAGAGAACAGGGTGTTCCTTACAGGTGTAATTCCATGAGAGACTGCCTGAGCAAATTATGTTGTAAGTGCTTGTATCTATTGAACATTATATTGAACATTGACCTCAGGCAGTTCTAATGTGTAAAAGAGCTAATGAGATTGCTCTGACTGCATGTCATGCAGTCCAGGGCAGGTTAAATAAATCATTAAAAGGTATAAAAATATAAGTCTTTTTAACTAAAAATTCTGGGCCAAGTTAAACACATGAAATTTCTATTTGCAGTAGGAGCTGATGTAGCTACCCGAATGTAGACCTGAGCCTCTATAACAGAGTACTGCAGGAAGCTGTACTCAGAAAAGAGTGTTTTGTATTTCCAGGTAGAACACCCTTCCTTCAGCCTGTAAGGAAGGGTGCATATTATGCATATCCTGAGGGGAAAAAAGCATATGGACTTATACACATGCTTTGATTTGTTTAAATTAAGACTTACTCAAAGGTATCATCACTTGGGCAAACAATGCTGCTGTGTAGAAGGTAACTTGTGGTCACAGATCCTAAAGCAAACAATCTCCTGACTAAAGATAATCACAAATTGAGTGCTGGTCCACTTGAGACAGCTACTGACATTACTTACCAGGACACATACAACACTCGTTATCTTTAATCACATAGACTTCGGTAGCTTCTCATGGGTTCCTTTATTAAGAAGTTCCAACATACTTTGCAATGGAAAAAATATATTTGAAAACTTTGTAGAATCACAGCATAATCTAGGCTGAAATGGACCTGTGAGGGTCATCTAATCCACCACCCTGCTTAAAGTTAGTTCATTTAGCTCAGGTTGCTAAAAGTCTGTCCTGTCAGTTTATGAGTATCTCCAATGTATATACCACAAACTCCCTGGCAGTGGGCTCCAGTGCCTGACCGTTCTAGTGAAAATGTTTGTTCTTATATTTAATAGGAATTTTGGGACATTCCAAGCTCGCACTGTCACTCTGCACCTCTGAGAAGAGCCTGGCCATACCCTCCCACGAGGGAGCTGAATATATGTGGCTAGTGTGAAAATACACTTATTACCAAGAAAAAGGGCGATACAGAGTGTCTCATGAAAGAAGGAGTAACTGGACTGTCAGGCATGAAAAGAAAGTTGATTGATGGGAAATGTAAACTTACTTAGGATTTTAAAAAGTGCTACGGGTCCTTTTGTAGCACAAACTTAGCAATATTTCGGCAGGAAACAAAGCAGAAAGAACTATGGGGCACACTGCACTTCCTTGCTCAAAGAATGCATCAGGTGATTGTTCATAAGCAGGTAAACTGACCGAGACCTACCCAGAGCTCCAGGTAACACCTCAGTTTACACACTACCCACCCATCTGGTTCTGTACAACATTCATGTAAGACCCAAAAAGGGACTTAACAGTGAATCATACAGTACTTGCCTGTAATGGTCTAGCAACAGAGTATGATTGACATAGTTTCAGAGAGATCAATGAACATTTTAGCCAGAAGCTTACTCGTGTCTAATGCAGGAGCAATAACTTCGCTCAATTCTATTAGTGCTGTCTGTACACAATGCCCTGCCCCTAAAATTCATCTGCCACCGGGATACAATCCAATGTTTATTTCCATTAGTTTAGCCATTGTTGATGACAATAAAAATCAGGAGACAGCTGCAAACTAATGATTTACTGGCAGAGTGAAACACGGGATGACCTTGGCTGCCTTCCATTGCCCAAGAAAATGACTGGTAGTTGGAAATAAATTAAAATTATTGCAAAAGGATAACATAAGTTATTTCTCCAATAGGTAATTTTACCAGCTAAGTAGCCCTGTCATTAAACTAGCAGCTGTTGTACAAATTATATTCCAAGATAAAAAAGAAATTATAGCTCCCATAGTTGTTGCAGCTTTGAGAATGATGAAAACCCCAATCCTATAGAAGTTGACAGAAAAGGAGCTCTTGTGATAAGGCTAAACATATAGTCTTGCCTGCTCTGTGCTTGGCTGAATGATCTTGTGAAAGTTAAGCAGAAAAGATCATGTAAGTATAATTTCTATTATATATGTATATTAATAATAGTATAATAATTTCTATTATCAGAAATAGAAATTCCTTTAGAAGTGATTCCAGAGGAAAAAAAAACCAAAACAATCTTCCCTTGTTGGAATCTGTATTGTTAATGGAACTTCAGAATTTTGTGTTGCAGTTCAACTTAATCTGATAAAACAATAGCATCAGCAATACACTCTGTTAATAATTTAATGGTAATTGTTGTGAGACCTCTTTACCTTTACCCATTGCTAGAAATCTCCATTACTGTCACTGTTAATGCTTCTCATGTTTTGGGAAGTCCTGTGCAGGCATCTTGGCCCTTGCAGTGTTTTCTGCCTTGACCGCCCTCATGATCCACTCCCTTTTAACAACTTCTTTCTTGGCCAATGGAGAATAAATAAAAAGCAAACTATTCAGTTTCAGGAAGTACTACGTAGAACAAAGTGGTGGTCCATGCAACTATAATTTATAAAATATATTCTGGTTTTCAAATGTATAGCTAGCCAAAAAACAACATCTGGAAAGAGTTTGCACGTTTGCAAAAGTACGTCTCCAATGTCACTCAGGAATGGAAATGTACTTTATAGTTGTGATACCACTGGCCAAAAAATATACAACTGACAAAAGAAACAGCATTCAATAAGTATGATGAAGGGAGGCTGCTTCTTCCCTGCTTTTGGTATTTTTAAAGCAATAACTACTTTTGTGTTAAGTATCAGCTTCATACAGGTTGGCATGGGACTTCTCACAGAACTGGTTCCCAGTTATTTTGTTTTAAATGCTGAACAAAATAGATTATTTTCCCTCCCATTTCCTCTTCAGAGATAAGGAATATTTTGTCCGAAACTTTCAAAATCATTTAATCTGCAGAAGATGCCAGACCTTGAGAATTTCAATCCCAATTGCCTGACAAGAAATGAAGCAGTCAGAAGCTGAACACAGGATCTCAGAAAAGGAAGTGCTGGGAAATCTTTCTAACAGGGATGTTTTCAGCCCTCTCTATAATTACTAAATAAATGCAAATCAGTGTGGTCACAAAAACACTGATTCATCCTGAGGCTGGATCTACATCCATTGCTGGGATGGAGGCAAATATGATGGCTTGCCCATTCTCCCTACTTGGGCTGGCACTGGGGTCTGAGGCAAGTGGTCAACCCCTGTAGCTCCCAGCTATCCTACCTGCCCATGTCAGAGGTGGCACCACAGAGACAAGGCAAACTGGAATGCCTGCCTGCCAGTGCTCCAGACTCGAAAACAGCCAGACTATTGTAGGCAAAGCTCCACTCAAAACCACAGAGATGCTCACTTCAACTCTATGAATGAGCAATCCTCTAAAAAGGTCAGGAAAGATCATCAAATGTGAAAAAGCAAAAAGCTGGCAGGAGTTTAGACATTAAATGCCATTAGGAGACATTTTTCCCACCAGATACTGTACACAATGTTAATGTGAATATTATAATGCTGACAACTTGTTCTTGACTGAATTAAGAAGCTAATAATTTACAAAGGGAAGTTGCAGTACCTGTATCAATGTCTTACATTGCTAACTGTAGCAAATTAGTGCTTTTACCTCATATTACACAGCTAAGACATTTGTTTGGCGGGAAGTCAGGACAGTAAAATAAGAGGGATTAGTATGCTGTCATTTTTCTATAGTCCCATTTTTCCCCACAGCTGATGATATTTGAAAGCTAGGAGAGAACCTGCTCCGTTTTCACAGATTCACTCATTTACCAGTACAGCATTTCTTTGTGCTTGATGTACAGTTATGCTGTAACCAACAGAGCTCTGATTAGGGCTACTATGCTCAGACATCTTGCAAGACAGGCATGCAGATAAGGAGTACACAGGTCAGAATGAAGAGCAGCAAAAACTGCTCCTGAACGCCACGTGGATGAGCCCACCTTTATTCGAAGACCATGAAATAACATCAAAAATTGTTAAGAGATTGTGAGCGTTATCTGGCTGCATAATACACTTCCTAAAAATGAATGCTTTCAAATTGATGACTGTCAAGAACTTTAGCCTAATAGCATGGTCTGACAGGCAAAATACTGCCACAGGACTCAAGACATTGCTGATCTGCCTAGTGTATTTGACCAAAGGATAACATCTCCCCCATCACATGGGATATATACCAATTCCCCATTCACAACCATGAGAGAACCATGAATCACTTAATGCAATTGTGTAAAGTTGTGTGAAGAGGACTGCAGTTTTGCCACTGAAGATACATAGTTGGAAGCAACCGATTTTTGGCAGAAGTCAAGCATAAGCTTTAGAAATTTGTTATGTTTAGCGTGAGAGATTCAAAATCAGTGTGAAATGACACACACACTGTCAAGAGGTCTGCCAAGTTCATTACACAGACAAGGCAACCTAAAACCACCCAGAGTTCATTGCAGAATTCTAGGTTAAGACCCAGGAGACCTGGAACTAAATTTAAAAAGCCATGTGGGGACTTAAATACTGATGGTTTCACAAGTAATTTAGGTTCCTTAGTAAAAGATGGGCACCTAAAACCCTGCTTCAGATTAGCCACCTTTTGAGCAGTTGGTCTTATCTGGGACAAGTTGCCTCTCCTGCTGTCTGCTCAGGCCTTTCAACCTTTTGACTGATTGAGCCATTCATATCTTGAGGTCTCCTCATTTTGTATTTGGAAAGCACCTACCACAAGTGGGGAGTTGAAGCTAGAAATCTTCAAGATTTATCTCGATACCTCATAGTTACCCTTACAGCTGAAACAAGAACTCACTTGGAGGACCATTCTGTTGTGGTTTGAAGGTCATCTGAATGCTCGCTTAGGCTGGGCCTTGACATACATTCCTGGTTTCTACATTAAAGCAGGTTATTCAAGAACTCATTTGCATGAGACAAACGGCAAAATCTCCTAGCTCATTGCCCTAGCAGTGGTTTTACACCTTCTTCATGTATATATATTAATTTGACATATTTTAAGCTTCACCTTCCCTTACCTCAAGACTTAATCACTGAATATTTGGGGGCCTGGGAAAAGTCTTAAATTTTGACTTGCTTCCAGGAACTGGAAGCTTCTACTGCAACATTCCGGGTCTGCCAAAATAGCCTCTGACTGACCTACAGGGAAGCTGTCTTCTGCATTGAAAGCAGGGAGATTCATTAGCTTTCAACTGCATATATCTTTCCTGGGAATAAGGCCTTAATATTCCTGCAGTTTCCAACAAAGGCAATAACTTTTTCATGTTCTTAGTATTACAACAAGCTATTTGTACTCATTCAGTAAGTTACATCCTGAAGAATTCCTTTTCTCTTCCTCACATTTGTTATACTCACCTTAAAAAAATACAAGCAGAGGGAGACAACTGCTTTTTGACAAATAGCATGCTGACAATATCCAGGCTGCAACTAATGCTTAACAGAGACCTGTCACCTTACAACAGATGTCCTAGTGATACTTCTCAAACCTTAGCTTGCAGCAAAGTACATGAATTGTTTGCTTTGCCATGACAAGCTATGTGCAAATAAAGACATAACTGAACTTTACCCCTTGTTCTTGGCAGATCTGGGTTAGTCTTTCCAGCTGCTCATCTTGAATAACCTTTGCCTTCTCATATTGCTGAATCATCATCTCCATCTCCACTTTCACTGGAAGGACATAGGCTGGAAAACACAAATAAGCATTTAAAGTAACCCAGCTGTCATTTTTTTTTCTTAACCACAGGGAAACCCTTTACAGACCTTTATAGGCCAAAGAACATCACCCCTTTCACTTGGATCTAGAGTATTTCTTACAGAAATAGCACTAGAATATTTCCTTTGGGGAAGGATTTCCAACTTATGAAATGCAAGTCAGCAGTATCTAGGTCTTGTTGGGTGAGACCTCCATTTCCTCAGCTGAGCTGAAATGCATCCTCCGCATGCTCTTCCTAGCTTCTGCTGCACTAATACAGATCTTTTCCAGTGTTTACCACAGATTTCCTGAATTGCTAGCTAGGAGGATTTTCTGCTTAAGAGTTAGACCCATCCCCTCTAAACCTGAACAGCATGGCTCCCTTAGGAAAAGAACTATTCCAGAGCCCTAAGCATTTAATTCCTAGACTTTGTGGTAAGAAATAAGTCCTTAATGGAAACAGCAGACTAAGAAGGGTATTTTAAAAACAAAAAGGCATTTATCTTCTATTGCTTTTCAAGCTACAGCCCAGTTTTTATTAAGTCTTCTGAAAGCCTCTGGAAATTTTGCTCCTGTCGTAACTGTGGAAAACTCTGACTGACCAGCAAAGATGTTCAATGCATACTGCAATTCTTGATGTTTTCTGAAGCTACACGAGATCCTCAATCTCTCTTGTACACTTCAGAGGGCTATGACCCTTTCACAACTCTGATTATAGGGTTTCCTGGGCACCTAAACTCAAAATAACAAATTGACTCTGATCTTTCCTGCATGAGCAAAATGACCCTTCATTAATTCCTCTTCCACTTCTCTTCCCTGTAAAAAGAAATGCCTCAAACTGCTGAACAGTCAGTGGTTCTGCTCTCCAGAACCTTCACTTCTGGGGCTTTCTTATCTCCCCTGGTGCTCTCCCCCAAGGTGTGTACAAAACAACACCAGTACACGCTTCAGTATTATGCTGCAGAGTGCCACCATTGCAGAGAGCACCTTCAGAATGGAACCCCCATGGTAAGAAAATGCTCCTGGAATTTGACACAAAAACTGTATTACAGATGAGAACATGGAAAAGAAAGCCCCAAGACAGAGCTAGCTGTATGGGAATGGAGAGGGTGCAGCAAGTATCAGAAAGGCAGATTGGAAGCAATTATTTTGCAGAATCAGGAATGACATCTGATGGCAGGACACAGGAAGCAGGTCAGAGCATTTGCTTTACAGGACAGGGAATGTGAAGGTGCCCAACAGAAAAATAAACCAATTAATTATAAAGACTCCTAGGGAACAAGAGATACAGCCATGAACTGGAGACCTACTTGTATCCACAGGAATCATAACTCTCTTCTGTTCCATCTTCTTAAAAATAAGAGGAAGGAGAATGGTAGAAACAGTGGTGACAATATTTACATGGTTTTAAAATGTCTTTTTTTTTTTTTTTTTTACTCAGCCTGTCAGGTAATTCTTGGAGCCCCAAACTGAATCACCACTTACCATCAATGATCCTCTTCACTCTCCATATTCGTAGTGTGATAATAAGGCTGATAGCATCCCACGGGCTGCTGGGGCCATTAGCCACTGTTGAGGCCACCATTGGTGCCAAGGACAAGATTATGACAGCACCATCAAACACCTAGAGAGAAATCAATTTTTTCAAAGCTCTCCTAGAGATCATAGCCCTGCCATTCCTGCCTCGGGCTCAAAGGGCTCACACTTTGCCCAAAAGAAATGTAATTATGGTATATGTTTGAAAAGGATATGAGACGTGGCCAAGCTACAGAAAGGCTGCACCCTTTTTAGGCAGCACAACAGAACTCCTTAGTGCATTTTATGATGTGAGGAGACACAAACTGTGGTGGCAGGGCAGGGAGAGAAAAAGGTATTTGGAAATACTGGCCAAAATTTCCAAGCAGAAGTGATAGCCTAAATGCTATTACAGCCAAAGAGTTTTATTATCATTGGTACTTATTACCTGTTACTTAGCATAATGTCATCCCCAAAAAAGGATACGGTCCATGCCCATAGATCATACTGTCTAAATAAAGAGATCAAGAGGACAAGTAGAAAAAGATGGAGCAAAGAGACTTGATGGCTCTTGGCCACATCCTGACTATGCAACGTGTGTGGCAATGGCTATGCATCAAGACAGACAGACTCCTTGCTCTCACCTTTATTGGGCAGCTAGGTTTTCAAGGGTTTTGACAACTGGAACTATTCAGAATGATTTGTATGACATTGGTTGCATTGGGATTAGATCAGAAAAGGCAATTGTGCAACGTTTTAGAAATGCATGAGTAAAGACATTTCAGAGCAAACTGGCAATAGCGTTGTGTCTGTCCTACATTCGCCTAGCAGGGCAGAACAGAATACCACATTCTTATTCCTACTGAGACCCTTCCCTGCTGTCAAAGAGCAGTGATTAATGGTTTGCATAAGGAGGCAAGACATCAGATTGGATAAGCACTATATATTCAGAATTTTGCATAACAATTCACTGTATTGAAAAGAAACACTTCTTACTAGGACCATATGATGGGCAGTAAAGGACATCACTCCATTCCAAATCAGCAAAATTATTTATCAGAAACTGCTGCATTTAGCCTCCATAATAAGAGTCTCTGAATCAATAACTTCAATTTCATGTAAATTTTCTAGCAAAAAAAAGTTAAAAAGTTTACAACTTTATTACGAAAATGTGCAAGTCTCTAGACTCACTTCAGCTCTGAGAAAACCCACATTTTCTTCAGGTGCACCCTGTGCAGTATTAGTTTATCAGACAGTATCAACAAAGAGCTTTTAGTTTTCCTGATCTCCACACTTTTGCTCAGATTTAGATTATGAATTATTCAAACACATGCATTTCTTTATCTGCCTCTGCAAAAGTCTGCACATTCTACCTCATTTCTTAATTTGAGATATAAATTATGGTATTTGTCAGAATTCAATTTAATTAAAAAATGATTTCACAAGGAAACTGAGTATTTTGCCAAACCAGTATTTTCTATTACAAAACTACTCAGAATTTGTAATTCGGTTCTAATTTCAACCTGATTACGGGAATGGGGTTACACAAGTCACATAACAATAACAATGACATAACAAGTCATATAACCTGTACTGTTCATTATCTCAGGGTAGAGATATCAAAGCTAGACTAGCAGAGCTCTAAGAAGAAAAGAGTCACAAAGAGCAGAAATGACACAACCTTCCCTTCATAAAATATTCCAGAAAGTCACACTCCGAGTCTCCCACAGAAAAAGGGACTGCATCATACAGCTATATATACATACATAGAACGAGAAGAATAAGCTTATTTATCTGACTAAAAAGATGTTGTATTACATCAGGTCTATAAAAAAAACCCACCCAAAGCAGTTCTTAATATTCTTACTGTGTCTGCCTGGAAAACAGTACAAAGAGTAAGAGTGCTTACCTCTACTTTGTTTTCAATGTAATCCCATATGCCAAGGACCACAATCCTCAAAATAGTCTAGTAAAATAGATTGGGGGGGGGGGAGATGATGAATGTTATTGTAATTTTAGACAAATGTTTAGTCCTACATCTATTTATAGGATCATTTTTTGTCTTACATAAGCATTATGCTTTTCTTCTGAATAATAATGAGGATCTAGAAATAGCTGCACTTCTGAATTATGAAAGCAGGTACTGCTTCCCAACCACTATCTTGACTCAATGAAACTTGCATTAAAAAGTTCCAACTCAGATCTGCAGCAGTCCTTCCATCCTCCTAAAGTTTTGCTTTTAGACTGGTGAGATTTAGACTACCAACCCTCCACAGCCCAACCTCTGACCCAAGCCTATGTAAGATCCTCTGCAGGGCCTCCTCAGTCGGAATGTGGAAAGATTCTCTTTGCTTGCCACCTTTGATAAGCCTGTGCTTACTATTTTCTACAAAAAGAAAAGGGGCACTGCTCCCTCTCGATGCCTAAAGATACTGACATTTTAGCAACCTGAAGAGCAGAGGTTCTAATTCACCCTCTCTGGACTACAGGGCTGTTGTCTTATTAAAAACTGATAGGACAAGGGAGAGATAAATCTCTCTCTGACCCTCCACTATGAAGTACAACAGCCATAAAGTAGCACCAGTAGCTAAAAAAGAGAAAGAACGCAGAATGAACCAATGGTGAATTCCCATTTAAAAATCCAATGGCACCTTTCCTCAGTTTTTACCTGGCTGTCGAAAGATCAAAATAAAAAAGGAGTCAGCCAACTGAAGACTGAAATTGAATTCACATGAAAGCATATCTGGTAGGGATGTTTTCTGCCAATAGCAGTATCGAGGTCAGATTTTGACAGACACTATAGACATGAAGAGTCCAACTGCAGCTATGTGCAGATCAAAATGCTACTTTCTCAATTAGAGAATAGTGCTAATGACAGAGAGCTCTGCAGGACTATGTGCGAGGGGTGATTGTGCCAAGAACTGTGAAGAAAAAATGACTGTGATGAATACATGTACCTCCTCTTCATTCCAAATACAAACATATTAAGCCAAACATACCAGCACTAACTAATTGCAGAACACCACTAGATTTTCCAGTACTGTTCCTATGCATGGTTTTGCCAAACCCCATGAGCCCAATTGCCTCACTTGGCCCGGGATGGTTGTGCTGAGCTCTGTCTTGGCATTCCAAACCTTGATAACAGCACTTAATCCTGTTTGGCAGAGGCAGACATTCCTGTGGGAAATATGGTGCTTTCAGAGCCCAGCCTCACACTGTCAATGAGCAGGACAGTGACCCAGCCACCGCTGACTCAGAAATGGTGTCCCTGACGCACTGGCCAAGTCTGGCTGAGAAAGGCAGTCACAGGCCAGAAGAAAAAATGCGGCGTGCTCTTTCCTCTGCAAAACATTACAGGACTCTGCATAGACACCAAGAAAAGCTAACGCTGCTGGTCTGCAGCCCTAAGGACATTTTACTTTCAAAGCACTTTACAAATGCAACATAAGAATAATAAGAAAATTGCTATAAGCCTTAACCTATTTGTGGAGGAAGAAATGAGCAACAGCAGCTCCTCAAATCCCTCTATGTCTCCAAATCTGCAAGCACAATGCGACGCAAGCACCAAGTGTAAGTACACCCACCTCCTGCTGTACAACCAAGCCCCTTCTGCAGCCTAGACTCAGGCCTTGAGCAGAATGCTTTCAGACAAAAGCATCCCAGCTCCTCTGTATGCACCTCCCTCACTCCCCACTGAGAAGCTGCACAAAATGCATAGGTACAAGTTACTTATGAGCCCGTAAGTTCAGCTACATTGGTTAACCTGGGGTCCACCCCAGCAAGTTCCACAGCAGGCACCCATCTGGAAATGAATGAGAAAAAGCAGTGCCTACTTCAAAGCTTGGGATACTACCCTTCCCATAGCTGCCCCGCTGACAGCATAGAGAAATATGGCTCATTTTCTACTATGCTTAAGCAGCATTTATGAAGTGCTAGGTCAAAATGCAACTAAAGGATGGTTGAATGCTTAACATCTTTACAGTAACTGACGGAGAAAATCTTTCTCCCTTTGGACAGGTGTGCACAAAGGTATTTCCAGTGAAACTCTAAGGCATATCTGCATAAAGAAAACAAACACTGTCTCAATACTCTAAATATGATTTAACGTGGGGCTGCTGAGGGAACATAAAAAGGATTTTCCTTTCTGCCTTCTTAATTCCTCACTGTAGTGTTTCAAATCAGACTGTGCTACTGCCCTGTTAAGGGGTCTGAGCAGTTCCAAGGGCTGGAAGCTAGTACAAATGTTTTCGTTTTCAGTCTGCTGGTGTGAATCAGCACAAGTCAGCAATGGTTGCAAGTCTGCTCAGCAGACATCTGATGCAGTAATGGTTGCTGGTGCTACCTCTAGGTCTCCTCACAGAAAATGCCATGATTATTAGCATCTTTGCTCTCAACTAGCGCAAACACACTGTAGGAAGGGAGAGTGTGAGGGTGGAACGAACCAGCTCCCCACCTGAGAGATGCACTCTTCAGCACAAACTGCGGCAACAACTGAGGCTTAAGCATTAAAAATGCTTGTTCTTTACAGAAGGTCTGAAACCTATGCACCAGCATTATCACTGTTAACAAGAATCCCCACAGCACCACTCAAGTGACAAAAGCCAGGCAAGGCAGCTTTTCCTTGGTGCCCTGAGGAACTGGGCACCCCAAGGAAGTGTGTCTGGAGACTCAGGTGCTATACACTTACTGCCCACTGGCCAGTCTTCACTAGCAGCAACTCGAGACTAGGTTTAGCTTTCCCTGCCCTCCTTGTTTGTACTAAGCATGAGATTACATCCACTACCATTGCCATAATTGCTACACAGAGGGGTCTCAACCAACCAAATTTGGACTTCACTGGTCAAATCTCCCTGACTGTTCAGCATGATAAATACTTTGAAATGAAAGAAAGCATTGGTGTTACTTGTCAATGACATTTTATCATTTTTCCTAAGCAATCAAAAATATCTTTCAAATGCATACACAGAATCATAGAATAGTTAGGGTTGGAAAGAACCTTAAGATCATCTAGTTCCAAACCCCCTGCCATGGGCAGGGACACCTCACACTAAACCATCTCACCCAAGGCTTTGTCCAACCTGGCCTTGAACACCACCAGGGATGGAGCATTCACAGCTTCCCTGGGCAACCCATTCCAGCTCCTCACCACCCTAACAGGAAAGAACTTCTTCCTTACATCCAATCTAAATTTACCCTGTTTAAGTTTGAACCCGTTACCCCTTGTCCTGTCACTACAGTCCCTAATGAATAGTCCATTCCCAGCATTCCTGTAGCCTCCCTTCAGATACTGGAAGCTGCTCTGAGGTCTCCACGCAGCCTTCTCTTCTCCAGGCTGAAAGGCCCCAACTTTCTCAGCCTATCTTCATCTGGGAGGTGCGCCAGTCCCCTGATCATCCTCGTGGCTTGTGTACTCTATAGAGAATGTAAAATAGCAGACCCTGCACAAAAGCTGGAAAAACCCCACAACCAGATACAGAAATTAATCTACACAGTGTAAATGGACCAAACTACAGACACTATGCATTTTCGGAACACAGATTTGAAAGCCAACATCAAATATCAGTGTGAGTACTTTCCTTTTAAAGGCCACTGCCAGCTTGGGTTTTTGTACTTGACAAAGAATGTTGTAGCATTTCTTCGCTGGAAAGCTTTTCATTAGAAAGTCCTTTAACATATACATACGCTTTTTATATCAGAAATACATTTTTTGTTTTCTGAGAAAAGCTAAGCTATTGCACAAAAGCCTGCCCACTGCACTAATAAAAGGTAAATGACTGAACACAACTGCTAATTTAAGTTGGAATAAACCCAGGTAAAGGTAAAATTTTAAGCCATTTTTGAGACAGAAATGTAATTGTGAAGTTCACAGTGTCCCTTGGTGACACCCAGTTGTTTGAACAACTTTAACTGTCTGCAGTGAAATTTATGAAGAACTGTGTGATGCTGCAGGTTTTCTCTCTAATTTTGTAGGGAAACCTGGCCAAGTCCTTTGCTTCTGGCTTCCTGGCTCATAGAGACTGTGGGAATTCACACGGCCAGCCAGCCATATGAATTCTCACAATCTCTATGAATAGCCAGCCTACATTTGTCACCTGACTGCAGCCCACATTAGGTGGAACACTATTAACTGTTAAACACTCTTTCGCTTGCACAGTTAATACACAATTTATTCCTGGTGACTCACTGTGCCAAATTAATCCACAGTGTTAAGAAACCAAAAGGAGGCAGTGCAGGAGGTGAAGCTGGCCCACTAGGGTTAGCTAACAGCGAAGGAGAGCAACTCTGCACTTTGAGATGGGGTAGTGATTGTACAAGAGATATAGACAGGATGGAGGGGGTGGAAAAGGTGTCTTTAAAAGAGCCCTTCCTTCCTTCCTCTGCCACAAAACTAATCAATCTATTACAGAAAGTCTCTACCTCTGGCTTGTATACAAACTCTGAAGATTAAGCTTCTGCCTTTTGGCTGTATCTCTTAAGACCAAATATTTATTGAAATCTTTCCCAGAAGGCACACCTTGTACCCAATCTGTAATTTATAACCTCTCTGGTTTGGGTCATTCCACAGAGGCCTTCACTCATTCACTACTTAAAACAATCTTCTTTTGCCATCTTCTGGTGTGGCTGTCACAACTGCCCTGGCAGTTCTAGTGCAGGCTATCCCCAGCCACTAGTACATGAAGGAACACCTTAGCAACTTTAAACAGAGACACCCTTTTGGTTCCAGTGCATAGGCATCCTCCTTATATGGCTTCTCCTTCAGTCAAGGTTCTGAAAGGAAACATGTAACTACTGACCACACCTCACATATTAGCCAGTACAAAACACTCCCAATGTACTGCATTCTGAAACTGCTTTGGCTCGGTTAGCACACGTGGTCACACAGAAATAATTATGTGCAAAAGCATTAATAGGCATGAATGCAGTATATTCTTTCTCACTGCCACCAATACCATTTTGAGACCATGTAGTATCCAAATGCACCTTTGCATTAACTCTGCAGTTCTATTTGTTCTTCTGTTCTAGCTTAATATTTGTTCTTACAATATGGAGAACAATAATTCATTTTTAACTGACAATTCTGTATAGATTTGAAAGGGCTTTTCAGGAATAGAAATGGCTTACTAGCGATGCACTGTACTACCATGAGGTGCATGCAAATTGGAGAAAACTGGTTTTAAGCAACCCAGGATCAGAAGTTCTCTCTGGGTATGATTACACTAGCACTAATTCATATCTTTGAAATGCACTGTGCAGAAAGTGCTGGACTGTATCTGTCAAGAAACGAAAGCACAGATGAAGCATTAATAAAGCACACCATATAAAGGAAATCAGCACACTGGTGTTTCAGGAAGGTGTCTGCTAGGTCTTAATTCCTAGACCTCTACAAAACCATTTTCCTTGGTAACTACTCTTTTTTTGAGAAGCAAGAAAAGTGGTTAGAAAAGAAATTTCACAGTATATCAAATACACACACTGGCAAAGAAGGAAGCTTAAATTTACCTTTATATTAGTATGCTAAATCCATACCTTTGTTCTTAGGTACCACCCCTAATCAATCCCCTGAAAAATCAAAATGTACACAGCCAGCAATGCAGTGCATTTATGCACCATGAGAAAAGTTGTGTGTATGTGGAATGAAAGAAAAAACCCGTAAAGAAGCCACAGCCTATGGAAGTATTATAGAAATAATAGAAGATCATTATCTTTCTGCTCAACTGTTTGAAGATCACAAAAATGTAACTTAATATAACTGATTTTTCTAATATTATGAATTTGTTATGAAAAATCTATACGGAAAATACAGTATTTTCTCTTGGCTCTGTCGTTTGGGATCTTTTTCATCTTAATAGAACAGAAATAGTAGGGTCTTCCTTAAGAGGCTGCATTCCGTCCAAGGACTGCAAGGAGTGAATTGCCAGACTACTATGGACACCTCTCTTTAACTTAAAGGACAAGGAAAGTCCTGTTGTTTGGTTTGTTGTTGGGCTTTGTTTGTTTGTTCTTAACATGAAAACCTAAATGCACTCATGAGCCATAGCTAATGAACCAATTCTTTATCAGCTCAGACCCCAGACTTACTCTACTCAATTTGAGAACTCGTTTCTTGGACATAGTGCCTAACTTTTAAGCACATGGGAAGACTTGGTTAATCCCAGGGAAACACAAGTGCTGAAAGCTAGCCGAATGCCTGAGTGCTTGGTTGACTGAAGCACATGCAGAATAATGCAATAAACTAATATCCAAGAACTCAGTTCTTGCACGTAAACAGTCTCATCAATCTTAGTGGGAAAGCAGAACTTCACAACAGCTGCAGAATTAAATATTTTTTGGCAATGTGATAAGACTATTAAAACATAAGCAGACTCCAATCCACTTACCAAAACACTGTGACATTCCCCATCTTCCTTTTCTCAGCCAACTATTACCAAGGCTGAATTTGCTCTCTTGACAGGGTGTAACCCCAGCCTTGCCTTGCTGTTGGTACTGGGGTTTCTCCCTCCACGCCTTTCCCTTTTCTTCTGTCTTAACATCTGGGTAACATTTGGTGCACAGACAAATCATAGTAGTGTGGTGTATGTAAACAGAGACAAACATACACGATCATTACCACTAGTAAATCCTGTTCAAATACTAGGAAAAAAAGCAAAAAGAGCTCAATGTGCACTTCAATAAGGATACTTTAACATTGTAAAGTCACAGACAGTGACAGAGAATATAAAATTAACAGAGTGCAATAAATTCCTTTAAGGCTTGTAGCTATATCACAAGCATAGAGACAGCAGGAAGATGCTCTGAGAGTACCTATTTAATTTTGTTGGCAGCTGTTCTACTGGCATTTGCCAGCTGCTGGCATGTTTGTCCCCTTCATTTTAACCAAGCAAAAAAGCTAGTGCCCGTTTATCTCTAACATGATAAGACTCTAATTACTTGTAATACCTTTACAGCACCAGCTTTTAATCAGTCATGTTTTCCCAAACAGATTTTGTGCTGAAAGTTTTCTGGTTTTTAGTTAGTCTTTTACAACTTCATATTATTTGTTCTCTAAGGCTGAGCTGAGGCCTTTCTGAAGAACTGTGTATTCACATATACAACTAGTGGGAATCAAACTACAGAAGAAACAATAAACATCCAACCTTAGGCCATGCTACTTGCTATAGAAGCAACCCTTTCTGAACACTAGAAACCCTGAATCCTTGGCTTTGAGGGAAAAGGCACTGACTGAAGGACTAATCAATCCTCAGCAGCTGCCTGTTATATCCAAGCAACGCAACTAATCCTGCTCATCTCTGGAAAATCATGCTGGAATGAATACTCACACACTGCAAAATCTCACTATAACACAGGATCTTCTCCACAAATAATTCCAGACAAAGACCACTGACTCATAGCATTGGGAATCAGTGGGCAAATAATCCCCTGAAGGCACAAAAAGAGTAAATAGTGTGATCTGCAATTTTTGCAATATTTCATAATCTCTTGAAAAAGCAAAGTTTTTGATGGCATTGAAAAATAACGAAACCCTCTGGTTTTCCTCTGCTGAGATGCATTTCAACATAAACAGATGTACCCTTGCTCATTAAATCAACCTGGCACAAGTCCACCCCAGCAAACCCCATAGGAAAGGCACACCTTCATTCTCTTCCAGCTCTGTGGGTTTTGAAGCACATCCTGTTGCTCTGTGGAGCCACCTCTGTTGGTTTAGCCCAGTCAAGGACTCTGAGCTGCCTAATGAACCAGTTTCCAAAAACCTACCCTCCTTTGTGCACCTTACATGACTACCTTGTGACCTCATTTTATTTCAGTGTAAATTCAGACCATAATCAAACAGGTGAAAGAAGGTACTTTGGAAGACAGAAGCAGATAATGGAGTAGTAAGAAGTTTATAAAAAGTGAGAACAGCAAGTAGACAAAGAAAAGGAGTTCCAAAAACCAAATATAGAGAGGAGAAGGAAAGCCAACACAGATCCAAAGTGAGTATGGTTAGTAGGGCAATCAGTCTGGGCTCTGCGAAGTACTTCTATTATTGCTTTCCCACAAAACAGTTCTCAATCAGTTTATCCACTTCTGTGGGTCCTCTATCTCAGTCGAACTGAAAGAACTGATTTCTACCTTGAGACAGATGAGTACTGACTGGCCTTGAGTATCTGCCTGCATTGCCAGACCCCAACCAAGCCCAAACTGCCAGCATACAAACCGAACTATGGAAGGGATACAGAAGCTTACAAGAAGGCACTGCACTAGGGTTTGAGAAGAGTAGTTGGTGGTACAAGTGAATGAAAACAGAACTTGAGACCACACCCCAGCAGGAGGAAATTGAGGACCACAGGAGAAGTTTTCTGTGAAACAAGCTCCAGGAAGCGATTTCCTTATAGTGAATGGACTCCATCTACCAATCCCGAGTAGGAGAACCCTTGAGAATTAGGATGTGCAATTCAAAAGGGAAAGACACACTGCAACATTTTTTGTGTAGAGGTTTTTTCATCAGTCATCTCATATGTATCCTACAAGCCACAACCACCGTCAAAGGATGGGCACAGTAATCCTATCTCTAACTGCAGCTCTAGGCAGTTAGGATGCAAAGCACCCTGCCTGTTATCAAGGACTCCTTTCAGAAAGCATCCACTGACAGTCTGGCAACATCAGCTAGAAAATTCCTGTTATGAGCAGAAACACAAAGTGATACATGTAAATACATGTCTTTCATAAACAGAACCATGGAAATAAAGAGTGGTATAATATAGTGAGTGTCAATTCAACACAAGTGATCTATCAACTCATTTGCAGGTATCACAGCTCTTTGGTTTTTGATTTATTTTTTTTTGTAACCTTCACCTAAATTTACCACAGAGTGAAGAATTAACACCTGTTTAGATGACATTTTCTCCTATGGAACTAGAAAAGGTAATTTAAATACTTAAGTCCAAGCTATCTTCTAAATTCACAAACATAGGACATGTTTTTTGTGACAAGTAACACATTATGACCTCAAAAAACAGCCTTGAAAGTATTTTTGGATATTTCAGGACTAGTCTAAATGACTTCTTTCTGGAATAAAGTTGAAAACTGTAACAGATTATCTGAGTCTGGTCATTTGTTACATCATGGCTATAGCCTTTTCCAAAGCACAATACATCCATACCATTTTTGAAAACAAATTCACCATTTGTTTCATTCTCTTTCTGTGTCATATGCAGCAAACCAGAACATCAAAACTACCCACACAAATTGTGAGAGGAGATAATCCCATTCTCACAACAGACCTTTTAGTAAAAGAAACCAACCTAAACAACCCTCTAGGATCTTTATTCCTGCAGAAAATATCTTACTGCTGTACCTTGAACCCAGTGACACTGGTAAGATTTCTATGATAACAAATGGATGAAATTAGTCCTATCCTGAGCCTGTTGAGATTGGAGATGATGACTTCTTTTTGCAGTTTTCCAATTGTAATTTGAAAGACAGGATCTTCCATGTTTCCTACCAATTCCAGGCAGCAATTCTGAGCCACAACACTAATCTAAACAAGATTTTTACTGTTTTGGGGTTTCTTTAATAGTTTTTTAACTACACTGTGCTACATATATTCACAGTCAAATTACTGTTAAACTCTTGCTAATTCCAGTGACAGTATAAGAATACTTTGCAGTTCTGTATGTGGTGAAAGACTTATATTATACATACCTCTGAAAAGAAAACAGACAGGATGACTAGGCTGATCCAGTGAATTACTCCCGCAAACTGTGAAGCACTTGAAACTGCAATTAACACAATACAATGAAGTGTCATTACAGCAGCAGAATGCAACTTACGTTTACTATAACCAGTAATGCTATTACTTACATATGGATATATAACTAAATCCTGTATACCTGAGCCAGAATTCTGTGAGGAAACAGAATGCTATACTCTCCCCACGTTATTCCTCATATTCATTCTTTGACGATTCAGCTCAGAACGTCAGTAATTGTCTGGAACTGGTGATTAAAAACTACTGCTTAAACTGGGCTTAAAAAAATACATTCCTGTTACCTAAATAAATAACCTAGGTAGGTAAACTTTTGCAGAGGTCTCCTGCTGTGGCATGAACAGCCAGGGCTAGCTCAGGATCTCACTCCTCTTGGAGTCAAGTTTGACTCTAAGAAAACCATAGTGAGAGAAGCAACAGAAGGAATCAATATAATTGTTAACTGCTAATAATATGAAATCTTAATACACTAATTTTAAGGAGTTTGGGAAATATCAGCAATTCTAATTTGTACAATAAATAAAATGTGACTATTTTTGTACAATGTTTTTCAGGCAAGGTGGCTGTCATATGGACAGGTTTGTGTTCAAGCAAGTTTTCATGAGAACACTCAAGGAAGTTACAGTAAATGAAATAATAATTCCAGTTTAAGTAGTCAGTTGAGCCACACAGTTTCTTTGTAAGCACTCTTCTTCAGAATGACAGTGGCAAAATCACTTATGTTCACTTAATTTCAAACTCCTCCATGAAAAGAGGTCTGTAAGGGATAAGTTAAAATGGTAATTTATGAAACTCTGGATTCTACACACTAACTTCCCATATCGGTACTCTTCATGCATGCCAACTGTTGAAGCAGTTGGTCCACTTTCATAGTGAAATGACTGAACAAAAGACCTTTCAGGAACCAACTGGGAGGAACACTCATGAAAACATATCTGAATTCATTAAAAGTATGCTTTTTACAGAGTACTAAAGCCTTGACAGACTATCACTGGCATTAAATCAGGCTTTTATTTGGTTCAATTTATTTAGCTTGTAGGTAAACAGAAATAAACTCAGACAAATGAGTCTGCTGCAAGACTGCCTAAGAAGCTCTATGATATGGGTTATCTGCATGGGCTCAAATAAATCTCTTGAGAACTGGAGGATTCCTTAATAAGTAAGTTTAACTGAATTTCTGTAACCAAAGTTCTCTTCCTTGCTGACAAAGCTGAGAGGGTCCAGTATCAGAACTGCTGGCAATTCCTACTCTGAAGGTCACATGCTCTTAAGATTGAAATAAGAGAATGAAGAGAAGACATTGTCTCTTTACTTCAGGGTGTTTGTGAGCCTACCACCCCTGCAATAGGCAGATTAAAATAGCCTGTGCAGTCCTGCAGTTTCAAAGCAAAGTTTAAGGCAATCAGTGACTGTGTGCACAGAGACACGAGACTGGCAGAATTAACTAAGTCCCAAGAACATATAGGGTGTGGACTAAATAAAGCACTTATTTTAAAACTAAAACTGCTTAAAATGGGAAGGGGGGGGAGGAAGGGATAAGGTAAGAAACCAGGATACAAAGAGAACTGGTCTGCCACAGCTGAAGCTCATCTGGGGCTTCACAAGAGTGGGTTTGATGTGGTGCAGCAGAGGAGCTACCTAAAGATGAAACAAATGGGCAAAATATATTCCCAAGACACTGTCTTTATAGGGCGGCATAAAGAACAAGAAATGGAAACCATTCACAAAAGATTTTTCAACCAGCTCTCGACTGACATACAAGGCTTCAGCTGCCCCTTAGTGGACAACAAAAGATACAGCAACCACGAATTTGGACAGAAACTCCGCTTCTGACGCTGCAGTAACTGCAGCAGAGTCCTGGACATGCTGCCAGACAGCATGGAGTCACATTGCCAGTAAAACAGTCAATGTGAAAATGCCTTCCAAGCAAGAAGCTTTTGGACAAGAGCTGAATCACCAGCCCATACACTGACCCTGGATATCTGCCTCTTCCAAAACACTCCCTTCCAAATACGCAGTCAAAAGTTAAAAAACCAACTCTTCTCCAAGAGGTGCTCATCCCTGCTCTGTGGTGGTTAGGATACATCACTGGGATTCAATTTGAGACAAAGCACATAAGCTGTTCAGCTTCTACTTTCATCTGGGACAGAATTTCACACTTGTTGAACTCATAACTTCTCCCCCTTCACCCACCCACCCCCACACCCCCCGCCCAGAAAAATATATATATAAAAAATTGTAGCTAAAAACCAAAAAGTTATGCTTAATCTCACATTTTAATTGTCTGCTGCTATGGGGAAGAAGTGGTTGCGAATCCAGATGCTTTTTAGTCTTGAAGAAGATGATTCAGTATAAAATACAGAGTACAGCCAACCTCAGTCTTCCTCCTCACCCTTTCCCTTGCCTTCCCATCTCTTCAAAGTGGATATCCAGGAGGGGAGGGATGAAGAGCACAGCCTGACAAACCCTGAGTGGCCATTACAGAAGCTTGTACTATCAGCACTTGCTTTCAGTGGATGTTGTTCTTGACAATGACTTGCTGGGAGATACAAACTCTACTGCTTCTGCAAGGATCAGATAGCAGATGCTCCCTCCATGGTTTGGGCAAGCCCTGAACCCACTCCCACTGAGGCACTGCTGCACCACAATGTGCATCTTCTTTGAACAGCTTTGCCCATAGTCAGACAGGGCTTCAATCCAGCAACCAAATGGACAAAAGCAGAGCCTTTCAGCCTCACAGTTTTCAGGAAGACCTGAAGCTGATGGCAGAATGATTTTCTGAGTTGCTTTCCCTGAAACTACTGAAGATGAGGAAGGGGCAGCATGGTCTGTATTTCTGAGAGTGGGGGTTGGAACATGCCAGAACCCTTTTTTTTCTGAGATGAGGTGCAAGTGACTTAATACACATCTGCTTCTGAATTTGCAGAACATCACAAGGTATTGAGACCTTATTTTGTTAATGCATGTGAAGAGCTTTGAAGACAGGACTAAAAAAGGTGATTATAAGACAGAAACCTATAAAAAAGACCCATTACATGTCCCCTGCTTTCTGAGGTTTCTAATTCTGGCATGAATATGCTTTGTGCTAAAATACCCTAAAAGGTCTCTGTCCTTTTCATGTGTGATCTACACATTTGCGAATTCAGCCTCCATCACTAACACTGACAGTTTTGTGTACGGGAGAAGTGCACAGCACAATCAAAGCCTGCACTAAAAGTATGAGAAGAAAATGATGCTCTCAAAATGTCAAAGCCAAGAAAAACGCTATTAAAAGAAAAAGGAGTATTCCTAAGTAATTACAGTCTATAATGTGGATTAGCAGTTGTTACTATGAACAAAACTGGCAGTGATGTGCTGTAACACATCCTAATGCATCTGGTTGATTTCATATAGAATAAGAAATCATTTAAAACTGTATGGCCTAAATGGCTTTTTAAAATATTAATGTAAGTTACAGCCATTCCTCATATAGCACAACTGCAGTATTTGTATCAACCCCACCAAAATAGCTGTTATCTGATTTAAAACAAAAGTTATTCAACTTAATGACTGTTAAGAAGCCTGATGGGTCAATTCATTACAATACAAAGTAGCAACACAAGAGTGGAATGGGTCCTTTCTCAGGTGCTTAGAAAAATCCATGTAGGCAGCCTCTGAACAGTGAAATTACTTGCTTCTACCAAACACCTATAGGTCACATACAAGGAGCAAGCTGCAGAGCTTTTAAGAGTATCACACCCTAGGCACATAGAGGAAGAATGATCCCTACAATAAAGCTGCCTTTAGAAGATTTTTCAGAAAATAAATGGTAAGAAAGCTGGTGCTTCCAGAGGAAAGTATCCAAAACTGTGTTAGAAATCAAAGAGAAATCAACAGAAACATTTAAACTCTTTGGCTCCACAGAAGTGACAACTCTTTACATAAAGATATAGCACCTCAGCGAATACTGTTTAAATTCTTCACTTATTAAGGACTTAGACCCATAATTGGAATCCCTGATCTTTTTTGAAAGCAACAGACTTGTCCAAATCCTGGGCTTCCTCATCCAAAGTGCAAGTCACTACAGACTACAAATGTAACTAAGCGGCCATGCTCAGACCAGTGTGTGCAGTATGGACAGGCAGGAGTGTAAATGGTGGCAACAGCACGGAAAGACAGCTCAGTCATTCCTTTATCTTATAGGGTTTATAAAATGACTGCAATTATCAGTAAAGTCCCCTAAAGTAATCTAAAACCAAATGCAATACCTAAACCTTTACGGTGAATCTGCCTGCACTAATACCAATTGACAAAAATAAAAGGACTTCCACAGACTACAAGGATCATTTGCTCAGTTTAAAGTTGCTGTAGAAGATATCAGACCATGCCTCTTTCATGATGTGTATTCTTGCATTTATTAGATTGGCTGAACCCCATCACTGCCATTTCAACATATCTGAGATTTTACAGATATACTTCGAGGCTGTCCTTCAATGTTTAGCATAAGAAAAAGGTATTTGTGTTCATGTTAGCTTTGTGTCATAGAAGGGAAAAAAAAAAAGAAGAAAAAAAGGAATAGAGGAAAAGAGCACTAGAAAAACAAAGATTAATTAGGAAGCAAATCAGCAGCATTAAAATTTCCATTGTGGAACCTGCGTAGAGTGAGTTCGGGTAAAGCAAAACTTTGCTTAAGCTACTATTTGGCTTCCAGTGTGTTACCAAAGTAGAATGAAATTCTATACCACTTGGGTGCATTACAAGATAGAAAACAGTAATTTCAATTCCTACCAATCTCAGTAGGAATCAATTAATAAAAAAACATCAAATACCCTAGCAAGTCCATCATTTCTGCCTATGAACATGCATGTGAAAAGTATCAGACATTAACAATGCACAAATGATCTTTCTCCTGTGTATAAGGAATGTGTCGGTGAAGAACAGACTTTTTTAAGTACTAACAATAACAAGAGCTCATCTTTGCATGTGCACTCAGCTTGAGTCCTTTGAAAATTGTCCTGCACTGAATTGGGTCAGCAAAATAAGGAACAGACCTTATTGTATATATAGACTTCACTATACCAGGGTTCCACAAAATCACATTTCTTACCTAGCCTAGTAATCATCTAGATGGTACAAAAAAAACCATCCCCAGCATCCTCCTCCTCCCCCCTTCAAACATCTCCCAGGAAGTCAAGCCTTTATTTCATCAGAACAGAAACATAAAAATCCTCCTACTCACACTGGAGAAGCTTTATATCTATTAGCAGTTCCAGAGTCAGGAGAATCACCACCAATACTACACAGGCTACCAGGAAACCGTTGAGACTTGCACTGAGCAAAAACACCTGCCACACAGCTGCTCGTCTCCCGCAGCACGGTTTTAGCCAGTTAGATCTAAGGAAATAAAATTAGGAGGAAAAACAAGAAAAGAAAAGAAGTAGTGAAAAGAGCTAAAGAGCAATGAGCTCAGAATTACAAGTTCTGTTGTTATGGATATACTAAGTAACAACTTATAAAGACTTTGCAGAACTCACTTTTTACCAAGAAAAATACTTCACAAAACCCACGCCCCAGAGGACTTTGTGTGTATCTCCAGCCCTCTGGGAAGTACTGGTGTCCAAATGCCTTCCAATGCAGAGTAACACAAGCCTAATCATGTCTTACTACTTCCCTGTGGTTTTATTTTGACATACATGTTGCCTTCTCTGACCTGGAACTACCACAGCATAGCAGGATTCTGCTACTAGGCTAAAAGCTAATGATGTTTGGTAAGAATTTCTCTGCTGTTGAATTTTATTCCTGTACTAGCAGGAAACAAATCAGACCAGAGCTGCCAAATGTGGTTTGCAACAATCACTCCATGCCATCATGGGAAAGCAAGAGCTCAGTGACTCCACAGCTACACCTACACCAGCAAACACACACAAAGTGTCAAGCCACTGGCCAGGGCTGTGTCGCTTGTTCATTTGTCTCACTCTCACTAATCTCTTCATGGCCCAGGCCAAAAAGGACTTTCCAGAGTTTGAGATAGCACAGTTTTGGGGGCAGCATATGCCAGGGACTGCTCCCATACCCAGTTTAGAGGAAGTCACATTGCTTTAGAGGAAAAAGAAGATTTAGGCAAGATGAAGGGATCTGTGAGGAGGTACAAGCAGACCTCTGGAAGGCAGTTGATGTATCAGTAATGTTGCACTAGCATAGTGCTAAATGCAGATACAAGTTCTCTTTTTTTCTTTTCTTTTGAAAATATTTGCAATAGGAATGACAGTAGCATGGATTTCAGAAGCACACAGCCCAGCCTGGTACTTTTTTTCTCCTAAAATCCCCCCATAGTTTCACTTTAATTCAGTATCATTTCTCATCACAGTGTTATGTAATATTCTTGTACTGGCTCACCTCTGAAAGGTCGCATGCTTGCCTCACACTGTATATTTCCAAAGATCTGTAAATATCCATTAGCTAATACAGAGCTGACACAATTTGTTAACTAGGGTTTAAAGAAGCTGCAAGCATACAGAAGCGCGGTGCAGTAACCACACTGTCTGAACTGAAATATCAATACACAGAAATCAGTTGTACACAAGAAGATGATACTGATCAATTCCAAATAAATAGCTCTAGACTCAATAACTCATGTTATGATCAAACACTTGGAAAAACATCACAAAACTTTCCCTGATATACCCACAGCTCAAAAATGAGGGGGAAAGTGATGCTAAGTAGTGCTCAGAGACTTGACACTTCAAGCAGCTTCTCAGGGTTAAGCATATGAACTAAATACTTGTACTCTTGATTGTCCCATTACCTGACTGTCCTGGGTTTAGCAAAAGCTGGTGCAGCACTGTGTTTTTGATTTTTGCCCTGGGAACAGTGCTGATAATGCTGATGTTTTCAGTTGCTGCTCAAATGTTTGGTCTGGCCAAGGACTTTCTGAGCCTCATGCTCTGCCAGGGAGGAGGGGAGGCCAGGAGGAAGCAGAGACAGGACACCTGACCCAAACTAGCCAAAGAGGTATTCCATACCACAGCACGTCATGCCCAGGATGTAACGGAGAGTTATCCGGAAGGGCGAGTTGACTGCAGGGTTGGACGAGGTATCGGTTGGTGCTCAGCTCGGGGGAGTGGGGCGAGTTATTGGTCGGCTGGTGTTGAGGTGCTGTATTCTTTCCTCTTGTTATTTCCTTTATCATTGTTATCATTGGTGGTAGCAGTAGTGATCTGTGTTATACCTTAGTTACTAAACTGTTCTTATCTCAACCCGTGGGAGTTGCATTCTTTTCGATTCTCCTCTCTGTCCCTCCGGGAGTAGGGGGAGGGCAAGAAGGGGGAGAGTGAGAGAGCGACTGTGTGATTTATGGATGACTTTTGTTTAAACCGCGACACTGACCATAACAGACCTTCCTCTGAAACCTTCAGAGAAGATTTGACAAGCGTTACTATGAGGAACTTGCCCTAAGTTTTAACTTTGTTATGGTTCTAGTCTGAATACAGAATAAGCTAGATTTTGAATAGGTATTTTTAAAACACAAGGCAAAAAATGGCACTGGCATAGGGCCTTCTGCAAAACTTGATTTTTCGATAGATTTTAATTTACAGCAGCTCAAATCAGAATAACCTGTCTTTTCTGAAACTGTTATTTCGTCCTTTGGTTTTGGGGTATTTTTTTTAGATATTTCTGAAAATAATGCTAGTGAACATCCTTATTTAAATAGAACAGGTCTTTATCTTACATTTTCCTACATTTATCTCCCCTTTTCCAAAGAAGGCCCTTTTTGCCAGCATTTTAATATTGCGGGGCAGTTTTTCCTCTTTCCTATTCCCAGAATGATCAGTAGAGGGCCCAAGTACATTCCTTTAAAAGCTCTACATAGTTGAGATTTTCAAATGTACCAAATGTACCAGTAAGAATATATCAACTGTGGTACTCAGCACACATTACATATGGCCATGATAATCATTATTCAAGCTTATAAAATACTAAAGAATGTGGAGTTATTCTGTCTGTGCAGTACTAATATTCCACTGATTCCAAAAAGCTTCTGAATAAAACTATCAGTTTATGATTGGAAAAGCAATCAACTTCAGAGGTCAAGTGCAGATCCTCTGCACGTTCACACTTATATATCACTCATAAAATATAGAAATTGATTTCAAGGACACAAGTGTTTGAAATTTAAGAACTGAAACCACCTTCTGTTTCATATCTCAATTTATTACACCAAGGTGCATTTTTTCAACACTTGTCTTGAGAATGGACAGTGATGAGCATCACTGCCCAACAGACCCCTTCCCAGACCTCCTCTAAGTCCTCTGAATCCACTGATATTAAGAATCACATTGTGCACTGGATTGCTTCTTTCCTGGGTGCAGCTTAGCTAGCTTGTTCCCTGCTATTTGTACACTTCCGAAGAGCCCTGATCTTGCCTTGGGTTATTGGTTTTTGGTTGCTTTGGTTGTTGGCTTTTTTTAACTTCTTACCCTCCTGTAAAAGATGTACATAAATAATCAAAGGAACTATTTTAGCTAAACCTGTTCACATGCTAACCACACTAACTCCTAATACACAAATCTTCACATCTCCTTCAACCCTGTAACCTTAGTACAGTAGACACCAGCGTCAGCAGGACTACTGGGTACATCTGTGGATGCCATGCACTATGTGGGTACAAGTAAAGTATGACTCGGGACAACTTTACTGTGTGACTTCAAACAGGCTCATTAGGTACCTCAGTAACTCTGTCTCTAGAACAAGAATATTATTTGCCTTTCTTACAATGCCTGAATGGAGTAAATAAATGTAGTAGCATGGGATTTTCTTGGTTGATGGTGACGCAGGGCTGTAAAGTTGCTATGATTCTATAATAAAAATATATTTAGTGGAATTTTACCAGGCGTAATTATTTTTAAAGATACTTTCACACATGGCTTTGTGGAAAACCAATCTGTCATCATCACTGCTAGTTTTATTAATAAACAGCTTGGATAAAAGAACATAAGGCAGAACTGGGAAAGGTTTAACATATTTACCAAGTAGGAAACCACTACAAACAGTTTGTTCAAGCTGTTAACAGCTGTCACTGTTTCTATTTCCTGGTTTTGCAAACAAATACCCTGAAATCTGCATTATACCTTACCCTGTAGTCTTCTTTTTATTTTTTTCTTTTGGCTAAACAGCAAGTGTTTGCATTTCACAGGGTGGCTATGATCAGAAAACAGAAGGATGGATGAGATCCAAATCACTACCTGAAGGATTAGAAAGGCCATGGTCAGGAAGTGACAGGAACACAAAGGCTACATAACAGTACAAAATTTGGCTGAAACAACACAGGCAGCAGAGCCTCACAGCAGGCTACAGGGAGCAGCTGGAGGCCTTGAGCAACTCCAAGGAATAGAGAGAGCTCTGCATCCCTTTCCTGGTCTTCTCCTACAAGCTTAGTTCAACTACAGAAGTCAGCTACTGAGAGCTCTTCTCATCCTTTTTCCCCCTGAAGTTTTTCTGCTTTAAACACCATGGCATTTCTTGGAAGACTGCTGCAAAACTCTGGTGCTCAAATGGCAAGATTCCCCCAGTTTTCTGCCTAAAAAGTTTCGGTGCTGGTCAATGAGAAAATGAACTTGAGCCGGCAGTGTGCTCTCGCAGCCCAGAAAGCCAACCGTATCCTGGGCTGCGTCAAAAGGAGCATGACCAGCAGGTTGAAAGAGGTGCTCCTGCCCCTCTACTCTGCTCTTATGAGACCTCACCTGGAGCATTGTGTGCAGTTCTGGTGTCCTCAACATAAAAAGGACATGGAACTGCTGGAACAAGTCCAGAGGAGGCCACGAGGATGATCAGGGGACTGGAGCACCTCCCGTATGAAGACAGGCTGAGGAAGTTGGGGCTGTTCAGCCTGGAGAAGAGAAGGCTGCGTGGAGACCTCATGGCAACCTTCCAGTACCTGAAGGGGGCCTACAGGGATGCTGGGGAGGGACCCTTCGTCAGGGACTGTAGTGACAGGACAAGGGGTAACGGCTTAAAACTTAAACGGGGAAGTTTAGATAGGATCTAAGGAGGAAATTCTTTCCTGTTAGGGTGGTGAGGCACTGGAATGGGTTGCCCAGGGAGGTTGTGAGTGCTCCATCCCTGGCAGTGTTCAAGGCCAGGTTGGATGAAGACTTGGGTAGGATGGTTTAGTGTGAGGTGTCCCTGCCCATGGCAGGGGGGTTGGAACTGGATGATCTTGAAGTCCTTTCCAACCCTAACTATTCTATGATTCTATGATTCTAAACTCACACATCACCAGTCTACACATATTTGCTCTTATGCCAATATTGTTCTTTAGCTTGATTAGTTCTTCTCCCTTGCTGGCATTTTGTCCATGATACATTTACATACAGCAATAGCATCCACTCATGGAATTTAATTAAAGCCCATGCTTTTTGTGAAGCAAACAATTTCTATAACTGTCCTAGTAGTCCCCTCTGCATGTGAATAGACAGATAGAATGGTATATAATATTTTGGAATAGGTTTGATTACATCAATGCTTCCCAGTTCTATTTGAAGTAGTTCATGCTTTCTAGGATCATCTGTGCCTTCTTCATAGATGCATACCACACTGTTTGCTCACAGGTATCCTGTGGCTACCTGGTATATTACTCCTCTCATTAGAAATATTAACATCATGATCAAAAACAACTTATAAGAAACATAAGAACAGTCATACTATCTCAGAACAAAAGCTTAGTATTCTGCCTCCAATAGTAGCCACGAGCAGATGTCTCGTGATGAATAAGAGCACAGCAAAAACATAATACTTCCCCTTAAAATTCTCCAAGCATCCAAACATTTTCAACTGGGTGACTTCCTGAGACAAATGTGGTTTCTTGGATTCTACTTCGTAACAGCCAATGAATTCCTCTTCCACAAACTTGCTGAACGCCCCTTAAGGCTAAATTAGCTATTAGCAGCCACACATCCTTCAAGAAGTAGTTCCACACATCTACTGCCCCCTGTGCAAAGAGCAACCTTTTTTTGTTTCTTTTGAACTGGCCCTTAATCTGTATCCTAGCACCTATATCGGAAGGTGTGTGAGAGGGATGTGGTGTCAAACCTTATTTTAACCTGTGTCAGATTTTGTAACGTTAACCAAATTTCATGTAAGCCTTCTCTTTTCCAGATTGAAGAGTTCCAGCTTACAGAGTCATCTCTAATAGCAGCCATATCACATCTTGGATCACTGCTCTCCTCAGAATCTTTTCCAGCTCTTTTTATCTACCATATCCTTTTACACAGGGACCAGAACACACTCATGTCCAAGACACAGGCAAAACCTCGATATATGGAGAGGCATGAGAATGGCCTCTTTTTTTTTCTCTACTTTTTCCTAATGAATCCTAACATGGGATTTGCTTTTGGACTGCTGCTCAGCATTTAGCTGACCTTTTCATGAATTAATATTTCTCTTTTCCACATTTTTCCTTTGTCCATTTGCTTATCCATCTTTCAAGCTTTACACCAAGCCATATCTACTCTTAGAACTTAGAAAATTAATTCCAGTGTTAAGCCAGATAAATCAGACCCAGGTCATTTCCACTCTCAAACAAAGGGCTTTGCAAACAGTCGTCCATGGGCTACAACTACTACACATCTACCAACAGAAAGTACTTGGGAAAAGCAAGTTCTGTTGGAAAAATACAGAAATATCTACAAACCAAAAGAGTCTGCAAATCGCTGAGCTAGAAAATGAATTCTTTTTTTTTACTTATAGTAGTGCTCCCTCTACCAATTGCTATTACTGATAAAAGACATTAGAGAGACAAACTCAAAGGATTTAGGTACTAGGATAAACATAGTAATGAGCTATTTCGGAAAACAACATTTACAAAGATAAGCACTTAAAATGCTCTGTACAAAAGTTTCTAATCACTGAACACCCTTGTAACATAGCCCAAAATGTCATGCATTCTCTAGTGAAGAGCTGGTCACCTCACAGGTTCTGTCAAGCTGAATGCTCATTTTCTGCTGCAGTGCAGGTCTTAGTTTTGGACCACAGCACAGAAAATAGCAGTGATGTAGTACTGCACAAAGAACAAATCAGCACTACAGTCTCATTCACTGGATTCTGCTGTTAATATTTTGCACTATCTTTCTGGATTCAGCTAAAAAGAAATGAAAAGTTACTTCTGTAAATACAAGGAGCTTGCTCACTACATGAAATAGTTCTGCCCTCCAAAAACTTTGCACTTTATCTTGAGCTTGGACCTCATTATTCACTGTGTATCAGTATCATGCACTCAGAATTTTTCAGAAAAGGGACTGTTTAATTATGCTGACAGATAAAGAAAAAGCAGAAGAGAAATGCAAGAACTTGGTCTATTTGAATTCTTTTAGTTAAAGTACCTTAAGCTTTGTAGACAACACAAGTAAAATACCTCCAAGAGATCAAAATGAAAACTGAAAGATGAATATGAAACCCAGAAATAATGGCATTTATTTGGTGCAGTTGCAGAAGACAGACTGAAGGAACAGATATCCTTTTCTCCCAGGATGGGTGAACACATTCATTAGTGAAGGTTTGCAACCAATTTAAAATTAAAACCAGAAAACTCTCCCTGTGTTCATTTCTGAATCTCTTGTTCAGTTTTGGTTTCCCTTCCTTTTAATCCCTCTTTTCTCTATACCCTTTCCTATAGTTTTCTTCTTAGTTTCCTCCTGTTTAATCCACTTTCTGGCTGCAACCAAACAAATTCAAGGCAATGAACAGATTATCATCAATTATCAAATTACAATGACACAACTATATACAGCTAGTGGCAAGTAAAACACATTAACCGTACGAATCCCCAACCTTTACAGCTGTTGATGTAAAACAGAGCATTTGAAAAGACCTTCACGTTTCAGATTTAACATCCAGAAGCTCAAAGGCTGCAATCTAAAACAAATACAAGAAATAATTTGAAGTTGGGGTATATCTCTCCCCTTGCTTCCCAACCAACAGGTCTTGGAGAGATAGGCTCACAGTCTGTCAACTCTTCTATTGCAGTTGATATCCATCATGAATTGCTCCCTCCAATTGGAATTTAAGGAAAGTACAGGAAGGAGAGCTTTTCCCTATCCCCGTTTGTCGTTAGGACACAAGTACCACTTTCTGCGTGTTATCAATTTTCCAGTTATTCCCCATCATGTTTACCGGTCATTGATGCAAAAACAGAAGAGAGAAACTATTTTTTTCTTTTGAAAACAGAACACTTGACTAGAAAAAAGAAATTAAGAGTGGCACTTAAAGCTAATGTTAACATTTAAAAATCCCCTGAGCTTTCTGGGTGACTAGTCTCCTAAAAAAAATGTTTACTTATTCTTTACACGCATGTCAAATTCAACTCAGATACAGCTTCTTCAATAAATTCACAGACATGAAGAAAATCAGCAACTGTCCTGTTGCTTTTTGTATACAAGTCTCACCTACTCTGTAACAGAGATGTCAGAAGTGTACACCATGTGTCCTCCATGGCATCCAAGGCACATTTTTTGAATCAGTTCATTTTTCATCTACGTGCCTCCCACCTATGCCTCAATCATTTCTGCAATGTCTAAGCATGGAGTGCAGTGTACAGCAAGAGGATTCTAAGAAGTTAACTGTAGGGCAGATCAGCAGGACTAATAAGTAACAAACATCATCCTTATTGTGGTTCTGAGAACCAAACTACTATTTCTTCACATTGCTACAGAGTCAAAGAGCCATACCTTTATAAATAGAAATTGCTATAGCCACATAAAACAAAATGTTCTAGTTACATTATTAGTGTAATTTATCAGAACATTTCCTCTTCTGAAGAGAAAGATACACAGCTCAGTTAACATCAGGCACATCAGCCTCACTGCAGGGAAGCGAGCCAGATGCAGAAATCCTTTATTGCCCACTCATTCATCTCTAGTCTGATGTCTCTCTTGTTCCTCTACGCAAGGAGATGAAAACTGACTAGTGATGAAATGCTACAACCTATATCAGAAACTAGGGTCTGCACACTATTATGTTGAAAATCAAAAAGTCAGGGACAGATGCAGCTTGTCACAACCACCCAGCATTTTCCAAGCACAGGGATACACCAGACCATCCTGCTGCAGAGCCTCAGAGTTACACCAACTACAACTTGCATAGATCAGCTGTAGATCTAGAACAATAGAACCACACAGGATATGTGCAGGTCGTACAGGTTGGCACCCTCCCTGAAATTCTCAGGGAAAAGCATACAGAATGTTACACTCGGAGTCTACAGACTGTCAGGGATGGGAAGAGAAGTCTTACATCACCTTTTAGCACTCTCTGACATTGGCAGCATCTTTTGATACCTCCACTGGCAACCTGCATGGGAGCTTTGGGGTAACAGGGCCATAATTTCATGAACTGAAGTCCATAACTTCACAGTTATGAACATGGATGATGGCAGAAACTACAGGGACTTAAATACTTTCTGCCCCTTCCTTTGCTGCTCTTTCCACACTACACTCTTTGCACATGAGGGAGACGTAAGCTGTCAGTTCCTGTACCAAACTGATGTGACACATCCTACCTCCTTGTTACTCTGGTGGAAGCCATCTAACAAAGCTAAGATCTAATATCTAGCAAGGCCATGAGAAAAAAAAATTACATCACATTCATAAAATCAGACATATTCCCAACAGAGCCATGAGGGGGTATGGAGACAGTATTTTACTTTCACTGCTAGGCTTCTTGAGCTGAGCTCTGCTCCTGAATTTCACAAGGCATCAGTTGTGCTACATGCTTCTGAAAGGAAGCAGCTGCCATTCTCACAAGGCAGATGTAATCCTGGGACTGAGCTGAACACACTCAGCCAAAATGCATTGAGACATACAACTAAAGCTCTGAATTTTCTTCAGAGAATCCACTCTACAGCTGGGACATCTGAATGGCACCTGCTTATTTCCATTCAGACTGATAAAGCCACAAAAGAAGACTATGTGAAGGAAGAGATCTCTGATGAGGAGGAGAATGACACGTCTATTTTCCTGCTTAAGACTGCAAAGCTGCTCAAATGGTTACAATGAGTGATCTGTGCACTTTGGCACAGTGAAGAATTGAGTTTCAGATCATGAAAATCTATAAAAATGCATATCTGAACTAAACTGGTATTCACTCAGCACCAAAATAGCCTGAGGGTTACACCTGCATACTCAAATTAATTTTCAAGTGCCTCTTTGCTATGCAGGATATTTTATGTTACAGTTGTACCATACTTATATAACCTACTTGAAATGTATTTCCCCTTGTTTGGAGGAACAACTTTCTGGAGATGTCTCATAAAGTCCAATTTGGAAAGAAATTAAAGGCAAGAGCCTTCCCCACATACTGCTTCCTGACTACCATACAGAAAACCTGCTGAGCAGAGATCAAGCAGGTCTCTCTGCTGATTTCTGAGCACAGGTTAAAACACATTGAGCTGTTAATAAATGAAGGCTTACATAAAGCCTAATGTCTTCACCAGCTCTATATGACTTACTGTGAAATGCTTTTAGACGGATCTTACTAACAGTGGAATATATATACATTCAGTGTGTGACACACAGTGGCACAGTAATCACAGAATGAGAGGGGCTAGGCACAAGCACTCACCTCTTCTCTGTCCCAAGGGATGTTCAACTAGAGTGTTATCATTCCTGACAAACACATCTTCACAACACCTAGCAACTGCAACTCCATTCCCCTCCTCCCATACCCATTTGTCTATCCCAGCATTTCACTACCCTCATTTTTCTCTTTTGCTGCGATTCAAGCTTCTTACTTCTTGTCCTAAACATCATGGAGATCAGTAACATACTATTCTTTTTCTTGTGAGGAAAAGAGTCTCTTACAAAACCCCCTGAAAGTCTCTTCTTCATGTTAAATACAGTTACTTGTTCTGTGAAAACAGGAGGAGTTTGCATATACATTATCAAAGACAACATTCTCACACAAGCAAGCTATTCAAATAACTCTGTGAAAAGTATACAGTCTGTCCAGGAATCAGCAGTACTATGTCATTACCTCTCAGTCAAGAGATGCGCAACTATGTACAAGAATCACAGTAGCCAAATTTGTCACCCTGCAACCCCCCTGAAAACCCTTTTCACAAAGGGCTTTCACCAGGCCATTCTGCCTGCCTGGTGCATAGATGCCTGGTCTAGTTTTCCCTGAAAGAAGACTTCCAGACTGTGATCAAATAGCAACTATGAATCACTTAAAAGTGTAAAGAGCCCCAAACCAGCACAGATTAGTTAGATTAGAAAAGTTCGCTTCCATCCTGTTACAACAGTTTTAAGAAGAGTTTGAGGACAACTGGCTGCACTTCTCCAGCTCAAGGTTTTCTTTTGTACAAAGCCATGAAATTCACATAACATAAAACTATAAAACAAAATCATGTCGTTTGTACTTACCCTTCTCTTTGGTACTCCTCATCCAAATTTGACAAAAGCTGGGACCCAGCCACAGACAGATCAAGTGCAGCTAAAGGTAGATCGCGATAAGCAAAATTAACAAGCTGTACAGGAGCAATGCTTTTAGTCTCTTCTTCTACTTGTTGTGAAATTATTTCAACTTCTGAAACACCACCTTCTATTGCAGACCTGAAAATGTAATAAGCAAAATAAAATACCCTCTCTCTCTCCACAGATATACATGTAAATGAATGTAAATAAGCAAGCAAATAAAAATAACTTAGAGCAACAACTCACAGAATCCTTAAAAGCCAGCAACTTAAAAGGCCCTTGCCAAGACACTGAGGACGGTGTCCTCATTGAGAGGACAAACCAAATCTCTCCACACTTGTCTTCATGAATCCAAATAAAATATTTGTGCAAAACAGAAGGCAGCCATGTAACTGCCAACTAAATCCTCACTGCTCTGTGAATTACACCAGTGAGCCATGAGCAGCTCAGCTTATTAATCATTTTATACAAAGCAACTGTTCATTAGTGGATGCAGTTTGACCCCTCTTCCACTGTGGGTCAGTATTAAAATAGTTTTGACGGATGGCAACTTATTATCTAGTACATGTGAAGGATGGCTTTGTTATAGGAGACAGCTTGCATGTCAAGCTGCTAGCTCCATTTGATTCAGAGTAGGTGCAAGCATAAACTTCTCCAGCTTTCATCCAGAAGAGCTTGCTAACTTCTAAAGACATCTAAGGCTACTTGTCTCAGGTTTTCAGTAGCAGGAGTGAAGATACTCTTTTTCCTTAAGGCTATACTGAAAATGTGCTTGGCACTAACTTCCCTCTGTTTTATGACTGCAGAAGTTATATTGATTATTTTGTTTTAGAGAAGTTTATTAAAATCTTCCAGCTATTAAAGAAACCTGATTAATGGTCATTTTGGTGTGGGGTTTTTTCCAGAAAAAAAAAAAAAGTTTAGAGAATTTCTTAACTCATACAACTTGTAAGTCTAAGGATGTGGGTGAAAGAACTAAAATTCTATGTGAAAGAGCTACAGAAAGATTCTGTTGGTCAGAGCCTCACCATTAGACTAACCCTTTGGGGCAGAAAACATGATTCCTAAATTCAAAGGAGCTAACTGCTGCCAGCATTACACAAGAAAGTAATTTTAAAAATCAGAAAATGCTGCTATATTTGGCAGGGAAATGCTGCAACTGGGTCATAGTATGGCAGAAAGTAGAGGCATAAAAAAAGTACTATTTGAACAACCTAAAGGCTTACTTTATGTTCTTGTTAGTCTGACTAATAATGGAAAGCAAATAGATTCATTTCCAACAGAACAGTATTGCTCTGTCAACAACCTGAATCAGAAGCCCAGAGGGAAGAGCTAATTTTAGCAAGTTTTCTTTCTTTGATTTTCACCTTTAGTGCCATCCTGTGGACATTTACTCTTACAAGTCCAAGCAGGTTCAGTTTTGCACAGAAGAGCATACAATGATCCAATTTCCAGTATTATAAAGGAAAAAGGGTTGGTGCAGCCTTCCCTCTCCCAGAAGTATTTAGATTCTGCATCCTTAGACTAAATGACATCTGATTTGATGGAAAAGAAAAATCAACACACTTGAGTTGGAAACAGGTTTGGGACAAGGTTTGGTGGCAGTAAAGAAAAAAGGCAACAGCTTTGGGACAAGGTTTGGTGGCAGTAAAGAAAAAAGGCAACAGGTTTGGGACAAGGTTTGGTGGCAGTAAAGAAAAAAGGCAAACATCTGACAATAACATGGCATAGTAGTTCCCAGCCACTGGCTGTTAACACAGATATGTTTTCAGCATTCAGTTTTTCTGCCAATTCACTCTTTAAACAACTGGTCATATCCTACTCCTCCTCAAAATATCAACTTCTCCTTCCAGTAATATTGATAGAACACTCGTGATGTCACATCATTCTCCTACAAGTAGCAACCTGTTCCCTTTTATTTAAGGTAAATTGTAACTATCCTCACATAGTACTTACTGAGGATTGGTCATGTTGGAGGATGCAACCAATCAGCTGTGATTCCAGTATATAACTAATTCCAACTGCTCTGCACAGAAGTTCTAGCCTTCCAAGATTAGTTCTCTGTGAGAAGCAAAACAAAGTTATCTAAAACATGGTCAAAAGAACTCCAAATGGCTGCACTGATGTTTGCTGTTCATAATAGGGAAGCTGTAAAGTTGCATTTACACACGGACATCTGCTCACATACATACTTCTGCAAGAATGCAGGCCTTGCTTTAAACCACTAGACTGTTAAGACATCTAAGATCAGAGTGGGTAGCAGATTTTCAAAGAAAGCTCTGTCAACAAAGCTCAGGGTTTTGTTGTCCATTTTCCGGTTTGAACTGTGTTCCTGACTGCCTTTGCTAGAAAGGCTCTTCCAAGAATTATTTCATGCTGTCTAACATTCCAGATGGGCTGGTATCCAGATAGTATTCTGATCACCAAAACCCATGAACACGTTTGAAAAAGGCACCGCGTTTGCTTGTGGCAAAATCTCCACTTGTGTTTTATGCATCTCACTGCATGGCAACTGGAATGGGAGAGGACAAGCTGTGAGAATGGAAACTGCTGATGTGCAAGTTTTGGTAGCTGGAAAAATATAAACTGGAGAATAGCATTTAAGAAACAAAATTTCTTAGAAAAAGATATCATGAGAGACTTTGTAAAGCCACTGTCAAGACTATATGCTAAATAATTTCTAAAACAACATAAAAACATACTGTTAAACAGAAATAGTCACAATAGTCACCGGCAAATTAGGCTAACAATAACACACACAAAAAAAATCATTATAATGGAAAAAGCTTCTCATACCAAACTTTATACTGAAGTCTCAGGCCGAACTGTTAGTATTGTTCAAGTATTTACAGTGGAGACATACGAATGTAGCAAGAGCATGACCCTTAACAATCACTTGATACCAAATAATAACATTGAACTTACTTCTTTTGTAGAGCCATTTCCAAGGCTTTATTTCCTGTCTTGTAAAGCATAGCCAGTGCTTTCTCACATTTTCCAGATGATGTGCCTGGGTATGCAAAAATAAAGGGTCTACGCTGTGATCACCCTCCTCAGGTAGGTAAGTTAGCCAAAAGCAATCTAATTATTCATATGAAGAAATGACCGACTTTAAAACAGACAAAACCACACACGCTCCATTCATCTGTAATGTTGTAATACTGCTAATGTCAGACTAAGCGGCAAACTTTTCTCAGATAAACTTTCCTTGATACAGCAGAGACTTGATTCAACATCCATTCAGTATCAATGGGAGTCTCTTTTCTGGCCCTTGCAGTTCTTGAATTATTCATCTTATCCTATTTGCTAAGGTAGCAAAATACTAAAACATTTGCCTAAAATTATACATGTTTAAATCACACACTGAAGGGATTTGGTGAATCTGCACCTCTGACAGCCTCATAATAGCAACTGTTACACCTACCAGCACCACAAAACTAAGGAATAAATATCAGCCCTGTTTTGCAATGGCAGCTCCCTGATAGCTCATTTGGGGTTGACACTTTACCACACTTTAAAAGAAACCCCAATTTTTAGTGAAGAACTTTACCCAAACCAATTGTTCTAAGCACTCAGCCTGAGAAAATGGTAAAGGTCCTGTGCACCTCTCTTGTGAGACTCAGGAAACTGAGAATCCTGCTAGAGTTGCATTTGCAGGCCTGAAGGATAGAATGTAAATAGGGATACAGCCAAATTAAGAAATGGGAATAAAACTGATGGGAACTGGCCTGAGAGAACAGACAGACAGATGTAGAGATAGGAATTTCTTATTAAAAACTTCACCACTTCTTTGGGAGACAGCATAGTGCTAACACACACAACCCCTCCCCTTCCCAGAGGGGGTTTAGAAAGCAAAACAATGACAAAAACATACAGCCAGATTTAAAAAAAAATCTTTTATTTTAAATTAATCTCTAGATTTTGAGGGAACTGAAGTCACAACAGTAGGGCCAGCAACACTAACGTTCTTTCACGTAAGATATGAAATATTTGCCTCTCCAGAACACAGACCAAGTCTGGGATTTTTTCTCACACTGGAAATACATTCACACGTGCACAGGATTTTGCTTTACAGTTCAACACCATCTGACCAATAAGCCAGACCTGCTGGAGCTGGCAGCTCTACAAATAACATTCCTCACCACCAGGACTGAAGGAGAAAGCTGCAGCCAGCTCTTCTGATAGCTTCACAGGGAGCAGAGTCCAACACACCTCAGCAGAAGGGACTGTTACCATGACATAAGGTGCTCACAAAGGTGGGAAGAGTAACGTGGGACCTGGAAGGAGATAGAGGGAGTCAAGTCTCCAAAGGACTCAGTGGAGCCTTCCAGAGAGAAAAAGTGGCAAAAAGTGAGTAATTCCTGGTGCAGATAACTAATGTGTTAGCTGATCTAATGAATTAAAAAGAGAAGTAGTTAATATGTACAGTAAGAGGGCAGCACAACAAAAAACCTTCAAAACAGATGTAATAGGCTGTGTATATCTATATCCTAAATGGATTACTATGATTCATGCTTCTTTCTAGGCTTAATGCAAGCAACAGAGATGTCTTAACGTATACTGGTATTTTGCAGAAACTTATTCTTTCTATTCACTCCACCTCATTTGTTACACTCAAAACTTGCTTAAAAAAAGTCCCAACTTCTGCAGCAGCATAAACCACTTCCAACTTCCATTAGGAAAGACCAGGGAGATTTTATTCTTCTGCATGTATCTCATTGGCATTCCTGTAGTATTTAGTGTAGGCAAAGAACAGCGATGTGACTCTCATCCCTACCAACAGAGATGGGCAGGAGGAAGAGGCCAACCTTTGGGTGCTCCACACCCCCCTCACCCTCCCCCCCAAGTGGAAATTCTTCCATACAGTCCTTTCCACACCTATCCTACTAAGTGATCAGTAGACAAAATGCTTCATCTCTCATGGTCTCATCCAAGGGAATTAGTTAACAGCTCCAGGGGTTTGCTTTGGAATTCTACCCCCCTTCCCTTCTTGGAACTGAGATCAGACAGCACACGGTGGATACTGAGTTGCCATGTGAGTAGGAGCAATGCTCATTCTGGGAGAATTCAGTAATTCTGTTTGTTCTATGGTGTGTTTTCAAGGTGAGATGGCTGTAGAAGGAGCACAGCTTCCAAAGTTAAACAGAATGAGTTTGAAAAGGAGGTATGACAGAAAGGAAACAATAGTCCCGAAAGGTTTCTTATTAAAGCTTTGAAGTGCTATAAAGCCCAGAAGCATTCACTGGACTAAATGACTGACATAGTATCTTGTATGTACCAAGAAGACAGTGCAATCTGTTGGGAACCATATTTCTGCAGCTGGATTTCTGTATAGTCAGGTTTGCAGCCCCACAATTCGGCTTAAAATGTGGGGGATCACAGTTCAGAGCTCAACAAAGCTGACTCAGCTCTTCACTCCTCTGCAGGAGACAAAGTAAGCTGTACCCTGTTCACTGAGCTCTTTCAAAGGGCTTGAAAAGTGCTGTACTTGCCTTGCAATCCCCTCGGCTTTCCTCTGTTCTTTGCACAAGTATTACACACACCAGTGTTCCTCAAAGCTTTTGAAGATATCCTTTGCTAACGATTTCTTTCACCCCCTCCTCTTTAAGGACATCAGCAATCAACTGCTTCACAGCTCACAGGTTATGCTCGGAACCATGCAGGCTGAGAAGTCGGGTCATGCACTTCAGCTGAGCAAAGGTTCCTGCTGCTGCCCTTGCCTAGCACACATCCGGCCCCAGTTAATTTGTTAATGTTTAGATAAACCTTCTATTGTCAGCCACCACACTTTGGCTGTAACTTGCTAATAAGGAGATAAAGTCCAGCTTAAACAACACAAAACACAGTTTGGAAAACATACCTTAAATCATGGCATGTGTGTACATACATTCCAAGCTAAACAAGAAGCAAAACCAAAACAAAACCCCAAGAACAACCTTAAAAATCATTTGTACTCCACTTGTGCATAAAAATCATTACTCTTAGCATTGACTTAAGCAGTCTTACAAAATACATCTCACAATGCAGTGGGCGCAATTGGGGTTAGGGAGTAGGAAGATGGTTCAATTTAAGCCTTTTGCACTGAAGTTTCTATTAACTTGCGCCCTAATGGAGTTGAATTTAAAACCGCCCAGTTTGGAGGCATTTGTTGCATTTGCTCACATTCTGAGGAGTATTACCATGAAGCTGTAAGCCCCTGTACAAAATACAGGCACTAACTGAAACCTCTGAGTTTATGTACTTACAAGTAGCTACAAAACCTAATTCTGACATGTTCTGCTAACTAATGATTCTTCCACACAGTCCCTCAACAGCAGCTCAGACCCATGGACATCCTCACAGTTTGCATTCAAAGCAAATGCAATAGGCCTCACTTGAGGAAACACAACCATTAGCCGGAGGGCACGTTTTGCATAGGCTTGCCCAGCTTCTGCTCCTTCCTCTGCCCATGCCATAGCCATGCACCTGCAACACAGGCCATGACTGAGAGCTGGACCAGGAAACTGAGTTGGCATTATCTTCCTTTTCCTGCACTGCATCCTGCAGGATGGCTTCCATGATGCAGGTTGCAGTACAGCTGCAAGAATAGCTATGTCGGCAAAACTGAGCAGATAGGGCTAGGGACATAGCCACAGGAATAAACAGTATGGTAGAGAAAGCCTTAAGGTCAAAAATACTCAAATCAAAGACGATGTGTTGACACCTCACCCTTGGCAATATTCAACTGCAGTAAGCACCCAACCTGAAAATGCTGAACTGAACAGACTGGGGAAGGGGTGAAAATGAAAAGGGCTTTGTGTGGTTTTTTTTTTTCTCTTTCTACAACATGCTGGAGCTTTTTATTGTTTTATTCTGAATCTAGTACACATCAGGAAATGGAATGTTGTTTCCTCTGTGCAATAATGTTCTTCTTTCAGTCTATAAATATACTTACCTGTTCTAAAGTTCATATGCAAATGATGGATATTAAGGTTCCTACTGGGCAGTCCTAAGGAGCTCCTAGACCTAGCCAGAAAAATGGAAAGGGAAAGAGGGAATCATCTGAAATAGGAGTAACCAGACATTACCCAAGAAGCTTTCAAAGAGAAAGAAGTGTGATTTAGAGGTAGCTAGATTTAGCTCTTGTGAATGAGAATGCCAAATCTCTTTTGTGATTAACACCACTGATCGCACCCTCAGGATCAGCATGAACACAATGCGATTGCTCATCTCTACCACTGCAAGTCACATTTCTCCAAGAAATGAAACTAGGGTAGGCTCCCTGGGATAGCAGCCTGACAAGTCTGACCACTGATTTTGTTTCAACCTCTCAGTGAGAATTTTAAACAGCTCCACACACTGCATTCAGAAAGTTTTATTGGTCATGTACGTCAGAATTGCTTCCTTCAGAAATCCAGCAACCTGCACTTCTGAAGGGGAAGCCCAGAAAATCTCTTGCAGGAGAGGTCCCAGGCTGAACAAAATTGGAGAGGTTTTCCCATAACTGAATATCCCTAATCCCACTTTTATTTAAGACAACATCTTGATAGAGTATTTGTTTATTTGGCTCTCCATAGTGAATAGGAAATGCTTCCTTTTTTTGTTAAAAAAATTACATTTGTCAAAATCTTATGAATGCAGAGATGCTACAAAGAAAACAAACTGCAAATTCATTTCCTTAACAAGTCAAGTACATTTGATATGTATTATATTAACACTGCAGATTCCCAGTTCATTCCTATATCTAAACATTCCCATGCCAGATCCAGAAAAGGAAAGAGGTACAAAAGATAGAGCTTTTTACTTCAAGGAAGAATGGACACCGAATTTTGCATCTTTTTACGGAGGGATCTACAGTAAAGTTTTCAAATACATCACATTTAAAGAAAGGAAAAACCCTCCATCCCAGAAAAAGTATTTAGATGTGAAAAAAATTAGCCATTCACAAATTATGAAATAGCAGATTTGAACTTGCTCATGCAGCCATAATTCTATCCCCTTATGGATGCTGAAATTAAGCAGAATGCTGTTAGGGGAAAAAAGGAGCATGTAATCATCAAGCTAAAGACTGTCTCATTATTCCTAAGTATAGCTCCTACTTTCTAGAGAGAAATTCAGACAAGCCAAAAAAGAGACAAATAATCTTGTGCACTATCATCATAATCTCTCCTCAAATCCATCATGATCATTGGTCAAATCTTCAACTTTTCAGTACTTCAAATTTGGACTACAGGACAAACACCACTAGCTGGAAGAAAGTCTGTAGAGGAGGACTACAACAGCATCAACTCCCAGGAGAGCCCAGTCAAGCCCACCCTCTTCCAAAGCTTGCAGATGTGCAGCACATGGTACTTCGAGCCAGAAGGAAAGAGGAGGAGCTGCTCTGTTTGGGATGGTTATGAAAAGACTCCACCCATGCTCCTTCCCTCTGCTATCTCTTCACTTAAAAACTGGGGAGAAGGAACAGGGGTTATGTAGTCTTCTGTGATATGCAAACACTCCAGCACAAATACACTTCCAACACATACTAGTGCTGCCCTGACAGCTCCTGTGGGCTGCCATTCCAGTCGATGCTACACAGGGCACACTGACACTGTTGAAATTCAGTTGTTCTGATACACTACCAAGGCTTTCCAGAAAAGGCACACAACCAGCAGGCAATGCAACAGCAATCCACCATGTAGCTTTCTGCTTGCCAAATTTTATCACTGTGGCAAGTAACGGGAACAACGCGACATCTCAAAAGGCTGAAAGAACTGAGTAATTATCAAGGCTACTCAAATAGAAAGTCTGTTCTTAGCTTCTTAGCAAGGAATGTGCTTTCATTCGCTAAGATTACTCATTAGATCTCTTACTCTGTAACTCCAAGCTTACCATTTACCATTTTGCAAGCTGCCCCCATTCATCTGTAATTAACTGGAAATCCCAAGCAATTTAGAGTGACCAATATATCAGTTACTCTACCAGTATAGAGTAGTCCTCTATAGCTTCCCCATGTGGCTGAAGTGGAAGAAGAAAGCCCCACCCTATAAGGCTCTCAAGTCCAGAAAATGAACAAAAGAGAGCAATCACATATTTTAAAGGTCCCTTCACACATTTGTCTAATATTCAAACTTTGGGCCTACATAATAACAAGGGAAACCACAAAAGCGCACTGGGCATTTCACATGAGCATTAGGCACAAGGCTGCCAGTTTATGCTATTTTATTGCATGTCTCAACATCTCCTGCTCCACTGCTGGAGATGGCATTTACATTTGGGAAAAGTGAAGTCATACTTACACATACAAAGCAGCACCACTTAGACCAGACAGGGCTCCTAGAAAGGTGATCTCCGTTTATGGCCCAGCACAAGGATATAACAGGGACCACAGGCTTGGATCAATAGCTTCAGCAGAATGCTGTGTAGATATTGCTTCTGGGCTCTCAGCTGGGAAGCTCAGTTATTTGTTAGCACTTGCCATGTGCCACTGCACATGTTGATAGGAATAAGCCTGGCATCAACGGCTCCACTGGGCTGAAAACATCTGTTTATTTCCAAGCTGGAAATGACTCTGGGCTCAGCCAGCACATGGTTAAAAGATCGTTTAGACAAATCTCATACCACAGGTTTTCCCCCAATCCAACACAGACTCTTTGTGTCACAAATTCTGTTTTTAAAAGGAAAAAAAAAAAAAAAAAACCCAAAACTCAAATTTCCTTTGGATTAAATATTACAACATTAAATTTTAAACCCAAACCATGTTAAGTTTTTATTTGCTCAGCTAACAACAATTTCAGTTTTGATTTTTACATGTTTGCGGATGACACTAACGTAGCTGAGTCATATTAAGCAAAATTATTATTATCAGAAGCAAATCAAGTACCAATTTAGTTTTAAATATGTTTGGTCTCTTTGCACCTATCAAAAGTCAACTCTTGGATTTTGCTCCTATTTCTCTTTTTCTTACTGCCTGGAACTGCAGTGAAAAGCCACTCAGCAGAGACTTGCAGTCATGTCTGTTGTTTTCAAGCCAAGCAAATTAGGTCCAGCCACTCTCTAGAACACCAAAGGAAAAATGCACACGCTTTTCAACATGCTAGAATGAATGTTTTTAGTTATATACAGACACCTGTCAGATCTTCTGTGATTAGATTTGTGTTAAATCACATGTGCACCTAATTTCTGCAGTCTGCTAATGGGTTTTGTGGTAAAAATGCAAGTCCATTTGAATCCAACAGCAAAAATTACTTGGACATAGCTGGAATTTCACTCAGACTTTTAATACTAGTGACAGAGCAACACAAATACTAGAGGTAACCTGCTCTGAGATGCCCCTCAGTTCAATGTATGTCTCTATTGAGGGGCAACACTGTCAATGTGTTTTAGGGGACATTTAGTCATGTGAAAATACCAGGGTCAACCACTGTCCACCAAGAAAATGGTTAAAGTTCACCACCTTTTAATTTCCATCCACAACATCTGCTGCTCATCTTATTTGGAGTGTAGCCTTTTAATAAATACAAGCTTGAGCATCTGCCCATACCCTTAGCTTATGGTAATTTGAAGAGTGCTTTTCAGCCGTTAGACTTCAGCCTTAAGACTCTTCCTCAAGCTATTAATTCTTATTTTCTTTAGAATTCTGGGCCTAATAGATTCTGGATTGAAACACCTTTAGAACATTGCAACAGTCCTCTAATTTTCTTGAGGAGCTAATGTCAACCAAAACACAGAAGATTCACAACACTACAGTAAGAATAGGGGAAAGTACAGAGACCACCTCATGAGAAATTCTTGGCATTCATTTAGTCTCTTGGAGCTGAGGATTTCAATGCATCTTACCCATTATGGCTCTGAGATCCATACATATTATATTCCTATATAAGGAGACTGAGAAAAAAGTTCTTTAGACCAAATTCTGTCTCACATATCAGCAGTACAGGATCAAAACAAACCTAAGCACACTGATACTAAATCCAGTCAAGCTATTGGACAAGTCACAAGCAGCACCTGGAAGTAAAGATTTCATTCTAAGAACCAATTATACTACAAATATATTTTTGAGAAATATCTATGTCCTGTCCTGCCTGGCAAGTATTATGGGCAACCTTCCAGGCAAAATGCAATAAATGTATATAAATTCATGGCCTTACTGAGTATCTTAAAAGCAAGTATATAATAATTAGCGCACTGATGTGAAATACATAGCTCTTCTCCCAAAGAGCACTCTGTTTTGTAGTTTAGTCCCTGGAAACAAATAACCCAAATAGCTGCTTTGATTGTAAACTTACAAGTAGTTGAAGATTTCATCCTGGTGATGCAGGATGAACCTCGCCCTGCAAGAGCAGACAGCTAATAAAGTTCCTGAACTTACACGTCCTGCCTGTTTTTTCAGAGAAAAGTGATTTCACACAGTGTGGACACAACAGTTGTACTATCTGTGGCTGGGAAAATCTTTCCTGACCACTGGGAGCCTAAAATGCAAGATTTAACTGCATTATCATAGCATGCAGCATTATTCATTATTTTAATATACAACTAATGCATTTAACTGTATAACCCCTCAGAAGGTGATGGAATGCACTTGCTACATATAATAGGGCAAGTTTCTGTCACCAAATACTAATGGTGAGGGCGTGTGCCCAAGCTGTGATATGCAGGCCCCAACAGTCCTACACAATCTGGAGAAAACAGCCCACCCAATGCACACGTCAACTGGCCAGTAATTTCCACATTTAGTAACCAAGCCTGCACTTTCCTCCCCTCACTTCTCATTGACCTTTGGAAGGTATCACAGGGGATGTACACATGGCCTGTGTACATCTGGAGTCTGCCTAGACTGTTTTCTGTGAACTGCATAGGTAAGAGGACAACTCTTCCCACTGGTCCTGGAAACAGGATGCCCTGCTCATTGCAGGAGGGCTGGTCTAGATGATCTTTGAAGGTCCCTTCCAAACCAAACTATTCTGCGATTCTGTGAAAAGCAGCACAGCAACAAAAATACATGGAGAGAGAAAGGTGTGAATCTGCTTTGACACTTGTTGCAGCCAAATCCCAGGATATGGCCTGGTGAGGAATTCATGCAGCAAACAGGCAACACCCCTAAGGCCAGTTTAATATAAAACTACAAAGGATACATACCTCATGAGCAATTACACTTTTACTTCCACCTTACATTGTGCATTTAAAGTAGATATTTTTGGGCTCAAAACCAAGCATTTTAATTTTAAAATAATAATTTCAGACACTATCCATACCTAAATAGATGCCTTAGAATTTTCAACCTCTATTTTTGCTACTTACAAAAAAATCCAAACCAAACCAAAACACCAGAAAAACATTTTATTGGCCTTTTTAAATGGAATTTTAAGCATTAGATTTTCAGAACTCTTACTAGAGATTATTGATTCATTAGTTATTTTGTTTGGAATACAAGAAGGGTCACTGAGGTATGAAGAGAAATAGTTTCTGGAAACGTTGTAAAGCATTTGCTCTTCACAGGCACGCAGAATTCTTCCTACAGGAAGAAGCTATTTGCTTATTCATACAAACACATACTAAAATGCAGCTAGTTGCTGGTTATATTATACACCACACATGGAAAGTAAAAATGCCAAACTGATCTCCCTCACACTCCTTCAAGAATATGAAACTAACATCACTACCCCTGCTCAGCCCTCATCTCTTTTAAACTCTCTCAGAACAGAGGACTGATACTCTTGTCATATGAGTAAATGGAGGGCAACATAAACTACTGAATAAATTCAGCAAAACAGTGCAGGAACAGCCACCCATGAACTCCCTTTGTTTTAAAGCAGAGAACTGTCAGTTTGTGCCCTTCCGCTGCCAGCATCAGTATCACAGAGAAACTAGAGATTAAATGCTCAGTTGCTAAGGGCTCACAAAGTTGACTCTTCACTAGGAAATTAATCTTGCTGTGATCACTGTGCGCACAGAACCAGTTTTCCCTGTGGCACACTAATTTCGTGCTACTGCTAACTTACTAAGAAATCCATGTTGTAAAGCAATGAGGATGGTACTCTGGGATTCAGATTTAAACTTTACTTCTGTATTCCCTCACAGGCTTCTGTGATGTACTTTGAAACAGCACCTTAAAGACACATGGTAAAACTGAGCACTATCACAGTTGACTGCTAATTAATGAAGCTTTGGCCACTACTGTGTGACCCAGCACAGCAGTCATCCTGCCGCACCACCCTCGACAGCTCTATATTAGCAGTACCTTATTTAGCACTTCAGGTCCCATGACCCATATCCAATAAGGAGGTTCTGTCTAATACACTGATGAGATAAAAGGATGCTTTTCAAGCAGTGGTTATGCAAGGGATCTGTACTGCAACACAAGTCCCAAAACACCAAGCAAATGCTAAGTTATAAATAAACCACATTTTTGCTCTTAAACCTATAATACACACCAGGCAGCTGCTTGAAACTGAACACTGTCTTACAGCTGCAAACACAGGCTTCTGTTAAGATTCATCAATTCACCTTTATTGAAATAAAAAACCCCAAACAACAGCCCCCCCCCCCCCCAAACTTCACCAGGGTAATCATTAACATTTCTAGGAGGTAGGAAACTCAGAAAAACATGTCCAAAGACAACCAGATGAGATCAAGGAAGCTGTATCTGTATTAACTATTGGATTAAAATCATGACTAGCTGGTCAAGCCATTAGTTTAGTCAAACCATCAATGTTGCACTAACCCCTTCAACACAATCACTACCTGCTACATAATTTCTCTGTTTCCAGCCAAGGACTCTCTAGCACTTTCAATGAAATTTAAGTAAACTAATGAGTGCATACTCCCTAACTAAACCCAAAGTCCAAGACCTCATAGCAACTACACGCCAGGCTCTGGATTATAACTAATCTTTCTGACTTTCGGTCTGGCACTCAGTGAAAAATGCCACTGCCATAGAAAGAAAAGCCTCCAGTATTATAAGCGTAGGTTGTTGGGGTTTTAAAATACATATATAAAATCTCCCAAAAGTAAGATTAATTTTGTTTTAAAGTCTTGTTTGAATCAGAAATATAAACACACAAAACCCAATACATATTCTCCAATAAAACATGAACATCTGCAAGAAATAAAGATTATACTGGCCTCAGGTTAGAGATTTACTACACTCAACACTATAAAAACAAGCAATAGAAATAAGACAAACTGCTTGCTGCGAAGGCCAATAAGGGGTTTAAAGAGGCAGTATCTTGTGACCACTCATTGCTAATCTTCATAGCTCCAAAACGCCAGTCCTTAATGAAACTGTTGTTCTCCCATGCTGTCCTTCTCATTCTCAATATACTGATTTCAAACATGATGTTGGCAACTGATAGTTTATGACCTGTTGAGACTATAACACTTGAAAAAAACAAGATAGAAAGTTTTCAGATGGTATCAAACATGCTCTCAGAGGCCATAATCAAAGGCATCCACTGCAAACTTCGGGACAAGACTGAGATGGGAAAGATGCCAAGATGACAATCAGAATTCCATGATCTTTAAGGTCCTAGAAACGAACAGTCTTTCAGGCCAAGATAAATTGGCTTTTGTTATTCACATGCTACCTCAAGATCCATTAAGTACTTTAGAAGGTGGTTTCTGAAGTGACATAAACTGTGCTCCAAAGTACTTAATCTGAGACAATATTTGTAGGAATAAGACTACACAGTTCTGAATAAGTATATACTAAATACTTATATATATATATTATATATATAAGTATATATATATATATATATATATATATAAGGGATAACCTGCCTGACCAATTTGGTGGCCTTCTATGCAATGGAATCGATGGACAGAGATAGAGCAGTTGATGTCATCTACCTGGACTTGTGCAAAGTGTTCGACACTGTCCCACATGACATCCTTGTCTCTAAATTGGAGACATCAATTTGACAGATGGACCACTTGGTGGATAGAGAACTGGCTCAATGGTCACACGCAAAGAGTTGTGGTCAATGGCTCAATGTCCATCTGGAGACCAGTAACAAGCAGTGTCCCTCAGGGATCGGCATTGGGACCGGTTTTGTTCAACATCATTGTCGCTGACATGGACAGTGGGATTGAGTGCGCCCTCAGCAAGTTTGCCGATGACACCAAGCTGTGTGGTCCGGTTGATACGCTGGAGGGAAGGGATGCCATCCAGAGGGACCTCGACACACTTGTGAGGTGGGCTGATGTCAACCATATGAAGTTTAACTATGCCAAGTACAAGGTCCTACACCTGGGTCAGAGCAATCCCAGGCACAGCTACAGGTTGGCCAGAGAAGAGATTCAGAGCAGCCTTGCAGAGAAGGACTTACAGGTGTTGGTAGATAAAAAACTTGACATGAGCTGTCTTCAGTGTGGGCTCACAGCCTAGAGAGCCAACCGTATCCTGGGCTGCAACAAAAGGAGCGTGACCAGCAGGTCAAAGGAGGTGATCCTGCCCCTCTACTCTGCTCTTGTGAGACCTCAGAGTATTACGTAAAGTTCTGGCATCCTCAACATAAAAAGGACATGGAACTGTTGGAACAAGTCCAGAAGAGGGCCATGAGGATGATCAGGGGACTGGAGCACCTCCCGTATGAAGACAGGCTGAGAAAGTTGGTGCTGTTCAGCCTGGAGAAAAGAAGGATGCGCGGAGACCTCGCAGCAGCCTTCCACTATCTCAAGGGGGGCTATAGGGATGCTGGGGAGGGACTCTTCATTAGAGACTGTAGCGAAAGGACAAGGGGTAAAGGCTTAAAACTTAAACAGGGGAAGTTTAGGTTAGATATAAGGAGGAAGTTTTTCCTGTTAGGGTGGTGAGGCACTGGAATGGGTTGCCCAAGGAAGCTGTGAATGCTCCATCCCTGGCAGTGTTCAAGGCCAGGTTGGACAGAGCCTTGGGTGAGATGGTTTAGTGTGAGGTGTCCCTGCCCATGGCAGGGGGGTTGGAACTAGATGATCTTAAGGCCCTTTCCAACCCAAACCATTCTATGATTCTATGATTCTGTGAGTCTATAAATACATATATAAAGTTTATAAATAGAGGTTGGTTTAACAGACCTGTTGTACTTATTGTGATATTGAATACAAGATCCTCTAGGAAAAGCTAAAGGATAGACGGCATGAGACACACAGAGTGCCTCAGGAAAACTTCAGTCTTGAATCGAAGATGAACAAGTTTTAGAAGAAAAACCCAACTCCATTAACAAGCAATTTTTTTAAATGTACAATACCCTTTTTTAGCAGCTGGTAATACAGAACACCCTTCTACTAAGCACAAAGCAGATCGGTGTCCAAAACAAGTGCAAGGAGCTTCAGAGAATACTCAGAGAAGAAGTGTTAGGCAGCATCCGAAGGCTAGGAAAATAATCTGCCAAGTACAGGCAGGCCAAACAGCACACCCTCATCCAGGAGCAGAAACTTCTGACTACGATGGGACTAAGCCAGTCAATGAGTTTAGATCTGTTCAAGCAGCTGTGTACTTGTAAAGCATTTTACCACTAACTCCTGTACTGCTGCAGAGGGCAGCCACAGCACACATTTATAGGGCAGAACTAATTCCTTTTGGCAAGAGCATGCCCCATTTCAAAGGTCCCAAGGAATGCCACTGCTAAAGTACGAGATGTAATTGTGGCATGCGTAAAATTTCACCCATATAAGAAGTCAACACACTCATTTTCCATTTAATTACTATGCCTCCCTTTGTTCTTGTTAAAGAAAGGAAGAAAAAAAAAAAGACACATGGTAAAACATGAGCCATAAAACTAAACACACACACACACACACACACAGATTTTTCCCCTTTCTGCTTCTAGAGGAAATGACTTACTGAAAGAAAACATTGCTTTCCTGTGTCCAGGCCAAGCAGGATTATAGTAGCTCCTGCTGAGCTAGCACTGCTGCAGCTGGACTTTGGTACTAGTTGCCAGGCTGCCTAGTTTAAAGCTAACCCAGGTATAGCTGTACAATCTGCAGCCTGCAATGCAGCAGCAAATGAACTCAAATCAAAATCCTTTTTCCCTACTTACTGAAAAACGGCAGCTGACAAACTACGGATTTGGCATTCTTTCACATGCAATAAGATTTGCTGCAAGTATCTAAAAATATACTTCATGGCTGACAGCCCAAGGAACCAATCAATGGAAGTTCAAGAGGTGCCTTTTACAGTCCAGATGTTCTTAAACTGTGCTCCATCGACAGCTTAGTGATGGTTGGTCACATTATGCTGACTTCTCCCCTTTACTGTACCAGTTTGTGTCCGAAAGATTAAAAGTACATCTACAATTCTTAAAATACTTCTCCTCATTTTCTCCTTTTGCTACAGTTAGCATAAAAATATTACAACAAATCAATGGGATGAGAGGTTGTCCCACAGACAACTTGCTGTAAAGTACAAATCAAACTTGAACCTCTGCAGCAGGATGACCAGAATGAGAGCTCTGAAGGCATGAAAATTACAGGATCCACATGTACATACACACACTCTACAGAGTGACAAGAATTCCGTAAGGCAAACATGCTTTTCCTAACCTGACCTATGCACTCTTTCAGTGGATAAGGTGTCAAAACTAGTACAAAACTGGACAAAAGATCTTACTTGCTTATTTAAGGAAAAACCTGGTAGGATTTTCTAGGCAAACGAATTGCAACAGTGAACAAGATACTAGATCTTAATTTATTAAATACTCATGCCTGAAACATTTCCTCCAACACATCAGTTACAAACGATTAAAAATGCAAAACTATACCTTGGGGAAAAGATGAGAGAACTAGTTTAAACATGCATTTATCCATGCACTAAAACAAATACAAAACTATCTCAAAACTGTCAAAAATCTAAGCTTGGATATCACACTGTCATACGCCTCGTATAGTGAATACATATAGTCTAGCTATGGATGTACCCATATCTTCATCCACCTTGTCATTTGCATGTTCAATTAACAATTAGGAACTTGAATGCCACTGCCACCAAACACCATGACAGGCGAGAATGGGAGCAGCTGTGTCCAGCATGTAGGTACAATAGCTGTTGCTATACATTCCTCTCCTTGTGTAAATCACAAGAATCCTTATAGTTCAGAGAGAAAGGCAGAGAATGCTTAGCCTGATACAAGGAAAGTCATTAGAAATTGAGTACCATGTAGCTTCATTGCCTATAGCAGAGAATTGAAAAACAAGTCATGTACCACACCTTTATACATTTATTTTGATATTGGCTTGCAAGTACTTTCTTTCTCCGTCCCCTGCAAAGGCACGTATTTCTCATAGGAGTGCAAATCTGTAAGCATCCCCAGAGCAGCCTCTAAGGCTGCTTTGCTGCACTTCCCAAAAAGCAGCCTTCATTTTGCAAAGTCAGAACCACTGATCCAGCATCTTAGCTACATGTTATCGAGCAGATGATAAAAGCAAAGTTCAAATGTTCAGTGTTTTTCCTTGGAAAAGCGCTCTACCACTTCAGTCTGCTCCATCTTTCCTTCCTTAAACAGGAGAACTTCTGCCCTTGGTTTCAGGTCTCTGCTCCAGTCACAAGGCTTCTTGATGGTACCATAACATGCATTATACTCTTGGATTTTTTTCAAACCTAAATAATCCTAAATAATCTTCCACCTCCTATTAAAATGCTGGTATGCATTTGTTTTTTTCCTTGAACACCATCATTTCACTTCATTTTCAAGTAACTATTTTTAACATAAGTCACAGCATTCTATCTATGTACTCAATTTCTGGAGCGAGCAAGAACGTATTTTCACCCAGAGGTTCATGTCTTCTCAGCAAGGGGCAACAGCTTCATGCACAGACCACTGCACCAGCAGTTCAGACAATATTCTGTTAGCAAATTCCTTTACAGACAAGCTACCAAATTAGCCCAACTCATAACAACTCCTGTGAGTAAATCTGGGTTCAGGTAAGAAGTGAGAAAGCCATTTCCTTAGTTCACCATCAGTCTGAGAGGCTAATGAGATCATGGACACTACCTTATTCATCCCTATTTCTCACCTGTCTTTTGGCGGCTATATACAGCAAGACAGATTCCTTTATGTGTGATAAATGCTACAATCACTGCCATTTCCTTAGGGAAGGCAAAGAGTGCTGATCACAGCTCAAATGGTTATGCAGCTCATACTGAAAATACAACTTCGCTACTACAAGGCAAACTGATCTTCTGCAGGCTGAACAGTCACAGATACAGAACACGTGCTTTGATTAACTGAGTATGCTGCACTTTTTACAAAACCATTACTTGGAGTGGGTTTTATCTCTTCTGTTGTCCTTTAAGGCAGTAATTTTATCACCTTATTGCTTTTCTTTTAACCTCGAGCTTGGGAAAAAAAAAAAATAAGATGCTTGTCTCAAGCAAGATGAATCTAGAGGAAAAAGGTCTGTTCATCATCACCTGTTCCCCAGCCCATCTAAAAGAGAGTACTGAAGCAACTGGGAATTTTACCAAGCTGATAGTTCCCTCCAAGCTTGAGCTTACATAATCAAGTGCCCAGAGGGACCTGCGAACTTACCTTAAATCATACTTTGACATACTTGAAAAAATCATGAGCTATTGACACTGCAGTCAATAATTTCCTATTCCACCTTAGGATCCTAAAGCATAAAAAGCCTAAGTAATTATTCATAAGGTAGGAATCTTCTCTTCTACAGATGAGTACAGTGTGCGACAGAGAAAGACATGCCATTTCTCCTGTAATTCCTACTTTCATGCCTTAATCATACACTTATTCTACTTTATTGTTTACTGCCCTGCCGTTCTGCCCTTAAACAGTTTGGGAACCTTCTAAATTGTTTCATTCTTCAGGCCATTTTCTGTTTGTTTTGGGGTTTAATACAGTCTATGCTTAACCAGTGTGTATGGTCCCAAGTGTTGCTGCAGACAAACACCCATACAAAAATAAATTCAATAAACCAAAAAATCTTAGATACCTTCATAACTGCTGGTAGCATACAGCAAGTAGAAGTGTGACACATGCAGTAGAATAGGCAGTCTTTGCTGTTGTAAAAGCTACTACTGAACTCTGTTCTATGTATTTCTTGCATCAACTGGATAACAGATGATTTAAGACACAAATATTCTGTCATATATTTCAAACCTAGACTCTGAATGCAAACAGTGCCATTATCTCCTTCACAAAGACCAATTATTCAATGAATAATCAAGCTACTATGAAAGTCCTGAAGGCCTATAATATGTTATTTGATAATATGATGCCTTTTGACCTAGACTGAGATGCCTACAGCATATAATTAAAGGTTTCAGATACATTATGTTCCTCAGCTGCCAAATATGCTGCCCATGCAGTATGCTTTATATACCCATTGAAGCTAACAGGAAAAGTCTGTTGCAGACTGAAGTGCTTTGTTAAATCATTTAAACTAAACCAGTCAGATGTCCTTCTAGAGAAGGAAAGTATCACCACCACTACCTGTTTTGCCTGCAATAACAAATTCTCCATTTTATACTGTAATATTTTGAACTCTGGCCTTCCTTTTCACTTATCTTCATCATATGATAAAACACTCTGCATTGCTTTAAGATAGCATCATAATCAAGATAAGTATTTCATGACTTTAGACATTACCCGGAGAGCAAGCTCTTGTCCTACACAGCCAACAACAAAAAGTGAACATGTTTTAAAGTGATTTTAAAGCCTGTGAAATACGCAGGCACTAGGGAACAAAGTCCTCTCTCTCTTAACAGAGCCAACTGTGCAAACCTTTATTTCCCAGTCAATTTGTCCTATGTACCTTAATCCTCATTTGAAGGTGGGAAGCAGAAAAGAGTTCACCCAGGCTATGAATCGCTCCACCAAGGCAGTTCATGAAAGCACTAGTTAATAGTGGTTTTAGATGAGGATGTGGATCATTTCTCATTAGAGGACACACTTCATTTAACCCAGTAAATATCAATCAGACACAAGCTGATGTCAGTCACCTCGGGACACCAAGAACTAGCCACATTTCCAAACGTGTCAAACAAATAACTCATTAATCTTTGCTTGCTAGCTCACTGTACCCAGTACTTTCTGTATTCAGGCCTTGGCAGGTTACCAGCTACTTTGACTACAGTCCTTTCTTCTCCCCTCAAATAAACTGAAAGAAGTTCTTCAAAAGCAATTAGCCTATCTAACCTTCAGACTGCAACAGTGCATTGAGACTGGGTGCAACATCCAGCCACTAAAGCAAAAATGACCAAGTTTCTGTCCACAGCTCCCAAATTTCAGAAGAATACAAGAGAGTTGCTGACAATCATCTGAAATCAAAAGAGAATGTCATTAGGAAAAAACAAACAAACAACACACCACAAACCAAACCTAAAAAACACCCTTAAAACTGGACAGTAGGCAGATCAACATCCAAAGGGTTGTGTAAGTCTCTGGGCTCCTATTCCTCTAGCTGCTGAGGGAATCCTTTGCCTGACAGGTCAGGCCTTCCCAGCATTTCAAAGAACACCTTCATTTACACATCAAAACTCTACTTTCTAGCACGATATAGAACCTGGGTACCAGGTTAAAAGCAGCACTTCAGGATAACTGTTATAATCTCTTGCTTAGGTAGAACCATGTTATTTTACCTGCACACCACTTTCGTTTTCTACAGCAGAGTAACAGATGCAACGATATGGTGAGTACATTTAAACTAAAGATCTTCAGTATCTTTAACTAAATCTAGCTGCCTTTTCACTATGGTGACCTGATCCATCTACCACCAGGTATAAACACCACAGAGAACCTACCTTACCAGCTATTTCTGACTCAAAAGCAGCAGGTTAATAAAGGAATTCTTCCACATCTACACATCAGAAAACAACAGTGGGAAGCCAACTTGGGTGAATAGAACCATGAATCTGAGCATGCCACAGTTGCATGCATCACAGATTTATCCTCCCACAAGCTCCTGAATATTTAAATAACATATTTCAGAAGACATACACATCATACAACACCATGCATTTAAAAAACCACAAGCACTACACACTAACAAGTCTCTGAAGTTTAATTCAGATTTGGGGGCTAAAAGCAAACCCTTGTGGTTTTCTGTGCCTTTTTTTTTTCTTCTCCTTTTGATTTGGAAAAAATCCACTGAACACAAGTCTTCCAAAAAAGTACTGCAAGGTGCAGCTCAGCAGTGATTTAACATACCCTATAATTCAGCTTCAGACAGCAGAGCTGCCTCTCCTCAGTGATACTACTACTACTACTACAGACTCAGCTATAGATCACCAATAGACCACAGCTGTCATGATACTGTAACAGAAGCCATTAAATACCTCCTTCTCCCAAAAACTGCTCAGCATTCCCACTATCGGCCTAGTTTCGCGGCTGTGTACTGAGGGTTAGATTTACATTTTAATACTTAGATTCAAAACCAGTTCAAAGTCTCAGACTCAGGTTCTCTTTGAAAACTTACAATGAACTTGTTTCCCACTGCCTGTTTCACCACAGGACAAAAGCTTTCTGGAAAGCTATCTAGACTTTTAAATTGACTCCTGCAGGAAAACAGGCATAAAGTCCCAGTGCTATGTTAAAAGTCTGACTGCACTTCTGTTCAAAACAAAATAAAATCTCTGGGGAATGCAGTGAACAAACTCCAGTCACCCTCCTCCCCAAGCACAAAACTATTCTTACTAGTCCACAAGCACTTGCATATCACAGTGGGGTCACCACAGCACTGCCCTACATAACAAATATGCACCTAAACATCAAAAGTGAGGATCCCTGATCTAAACAACAAGGAGGATTGTTTTGTGTAAATTACTTGCTTCTGACTCTCCCATTTTCTGTTTTTATAACCAGCTCTTCCAGTTTTTAAAAAAACCACAGGTTTTTCCATGTGAAAAACATGAAAAGCAAGCTATTGACTGGCAAAGCAGAGAGCTTATGAAAGTTACCTGCCAAATGTATCAAATAAATGAAATTTAAAAATTAGTTTTGGAGGTACTCATCTTCAGGCAAGATCTCAGAATATTATGGGAAAATGAGTTTCTTCTGATTTCACTGTTAGCAATGTGAAATCTAATGACAACAAAAAAAGTACACTTGCTCATGCTGGCAAAGGCAGTAAGACTCCTCTGCCGCTGTTGAACCTTGAAACATAGATAACAAAAGGATCTGGATACAGCTAAACCTCACAAGACTTGAATTAACAAAGATTCTTTAAAGCGTCATTTAATCACTCAAAAAAATAAACTACTGCTAACCAATGAATTTAGTATCTATGTTATAAGCTTCTGTTAGGATGCAAAAACATCAGCAGAATTTTTAATGACATTGCCTTTATATCTAATGTTTTCTTAAACATCTATCACCATTCACAATGTTCTCATTAAAATTCATTTAGACTGCAACTCCTCTGGGACAGTCCTGCCTTTTATCCATAGATGAACAGTCTACAGCACAATGGGGGTCCCAGTCTTTTCGGCTTTAAATACTAGCATAGCACAAGTAGGTTTTGACTGTAGGAGAAGACTGAAAATATTCAGAAAGCAATCTTTCTGTTTATTCTCTGTGCTTAGTTCCCATGTGCAGTTCAGAACAAACACTTCAGCTGTCATTCTATTAGCAACTTTACCTACACAAGTAATTCGAGATCGGGCCAAATTTGTCTGCATAATGATTTCACAGTAAGTGGCAACCAGATGGACAGCACACAGCCATATGCTCCCCTCTGCTGAAAGGTGGAAAAGTGAGCAAACAGGAGTCAGAAAAAAAGGAAGGAGAGTGGGGAGACAAATATCTCTGCAGTATGCCCATGAATTCATGCACCACCCTTTCCTGCCAGAAGCATACACAAACTTCTCTGTTCCTTGTACTTTAAGACCTGAATTGCATGGAAGCAACAGCAATGATTAGAGGGAAACTAGGGAACAGATGCTGTCTCCAGAATACATCTTGCTAGGCAGGTACATATCTGTGCTGGATCCAACAGTGCTGCATTCCTAAGAAAAGCCACTGCTCAAGCACAGGGAAAAGAACCAGAATCACTATGGCCATAACAAAGTTAAGTGAACAAAGACATGCTTCCTCAGGGTCAGCCTCTCTGGAAGCTGACCCTTCCTCCAGCGCGGCACGGAGAACATAGATGCTCAGGAGCTGTGCTCACTCTTCTGCTTCCTCTGAATTCCTTTTTGCCCAAAGACAACATGTGTCAAAAACTTTTAAGTAAACTTTGATGCTACCCAAGCCTTGCATTGCTCTTTCAGTTGGAGCAGACAACCTGACCATATTACAATGTCTCCAAGGAGTACCTGCCCTTTTGAGCTAGTCCTAAAAATAACACCTTTCAAAGTTAAACATATCTATTTAATTACATTACTGCTGCCTGCTCAGAAATCTCTTCTTAACACAAAACAGAAGAAAAAAACCCCAACAACAACCACCCCAACCCAACAAAGTACAGAACGCAAAACGGAGCATTCAGCTGGAGGCTTAAGCTGGTAACAGAAGAAAATCAGTAAATACGTGCAAGAAAAGTCTTTGAGGTTGCTTTCTGAGACACTTGCACAAATTAATATATGAGCCTCGACCCACATCTCACCTTACTGTTAAAAGGTTATTTTCAAAGCTGTCTAATTTTATCATTCCAGATAAGGATGTAATTATTTACTAGATTGGGGTTGGAAAAGCCAGGCAGCTATTACATACAAGGAAAAATTATAGACTGCTGGCTAGCTGAGACACACCACATGCCTCATGTTTGCATCCTGGATGTTTGTTAACTTTAATTATTACCCAGCTCACTTAAAGAACAAGCTTTCTTTAAATCTGTACCACTGGCTAAATTGCCGGGTAGTCTGTAATTCCATAATGAATTATTTGATAGATTTGAACAGAAGTACTTAAGGCAAAATAATAAAGTAACTGCAAAAGCCTCACCAACTTCAGTAAAATTTGTATCTTCCTATTTTTATCTATGATTTTTCAGGCACCCTTAAATATCAGACAGGTAACACTTTCCACTACAAAGACTTCTGCCACTTTTTTGAGAAGCTCTGGCACTTGCCTCATTTGCAGGCAGCCTTTGAAGTTCCCTGAACAGCAGAGATGCTCTTTGTCTCATGGCAATCCATTCAACTTAAACTTAACTGCTTTCTTATGCCTGCTTGAATTTTTAAATTCAGTATTTGGTGGCCTCTCAAAACAAAGCCCAACAATGTAAGAGAGGTGAGCTCCATGTGGACAGCAGCTGGGCAGATTGCATTTCTGACAGTGCAGTGGCACGCAGTGTGCTAGGGACCACTTCCAGGTTGCTGAAATAGAACAGCAGAGTGGCAGGGCAGGCAGCAGAAAGGAGGATCAAATGGATCAGACTTCAGACAAAACACAGACACTTAAGGTCCTTCCTCATTCACCATAAAACAACCTTACCAAGTAAGGCAATTACCTGAACTGAAAATTACTACTGAAGGCTCAGATCCCACTTAGTGATTTGTTAAGGTCAACGCCTTCTTATGGTATCATTTTACCAAAATAAATAAAAAACAAAAAATAAAGTTACAAAAAAAAAATAATCACAAGACTGAGAGGTTCCATGTTAGAAACTAATTTGCAAGAAGGTTATTTGGGTTGAAAGTTAAGCTCTTGAAAATTAGGAAACATCATATTTAAAACAGTATATGACTTAAGCTCCATTTGCATTAATCCTCTTTTTAGCTGTTAAGATCACATACTATTTTCTCTGCAAATCCTCGGCTCATTCAGTGGACAGGGTGGCTCACAACACAGAACTCTACCTGTGTGACCCTAAATCAGATAATTTCCAACTTGCAGGTCTGACTTTGCAATCAAAGTAGTTGAACATATATTTTTAAGCATGGTTTCCTTTGTGTCTTATGCAATAGATGCACATGGCGCTCCACATGATGCAAGGAAAAGTACAGTAACTGCCACCAAAAAAAAAAATAATCTTACAACCGAAATCAAAGCAACACTGAACCCTAGACAAAGTAAAATGAGACAGGAGAACCTCTTTATGATGAAAATACTGATTAAATCAAGAAATAAACCCATATTGCCTTTTATGATGCTTAATGACAAAAGTACCAATAGAAAACCTCCATTGCTACTTGAGTTTACAAAAGGCTGTCTTTCATTATACTCATGCAAAACCAGCGATTCCAACAGTATTATTTGGATGTAACAGAGCTCACTGTGATCTTATAACTAAATTAGGAATTAAACCCTAATACAGCACTCTTGTCAAATCCTAAACCAAACAAATAGATGGACTGAAACATGACAGGGACTGGACTAAACCTTCCACTATCTTTCACCCAGCCTCTGCCTCCAATATACCATCCACAAATTTGGTGGAAAACAGCTTCAAAAATCTTGGGTAGGAGCCTCTAGAGCCAAAGAAAGCACAAGGGCCAAGTTCTACCCCACAGTGATAACAAACCAACTTTTCTTTTTTTTTCTTATTTTTCTCTTGAAGATGAAATTTCACTCAGCATGTTCATGTCCACCTACACTACAAAAATACTCCTGAAAGTATTGACAGTTTGGTGTTGTTTGGTTTTTTTTCCCCAAGTCAAAAAATCCCAAACTCCCTATTTTCCAACACCACAGATTTCAGGCTTAAAGCATGGCAAACAGATTCCAGTACCTCACAGTATCAGGCTAGAACCAGCAAGGAGAGGAAAACGAGGAATCAAATCACCACCTTCCCCTCATGGACTAACTAGCAATGAAGATTCTGCAAGTAGCGCTTAGTTGACACTTTTGATGATAACACCAGGCAGAAAGGAATCCAGCTCTCTCCCTCATGTCAATATTGTTCTGCAGTGTTCGCAATGGTACAGGATTTGTATCTGTTAAGTAATCCATTGTCCAGGAAGCAGATGAGTTGAGCATCACAATATTGACATAACCCCACATTTATTGCACTGATAGAGTATGCAGAGAGTCTTATACTATGTAAGACAATGCAGTTAATTGTTCTATTGCCAGCTAATGCAACTAATTTAAATGAATATCAGTAATATATTACAGGTGAATTTCAGTCCTATCAGGATCTCATGAGGCCATGCAGGTTCTCCTCCTAACTTGGATGTAATCCCATGTTACACTGAAACCATGCTCTTGATAATGCTTGAGGTTTTGCTAGTTCTGTCCCTCCATGCTAAAGGTAATCTGTGATGCAATATTACTGCAGAGTCAGAAACTGCAGCGTACAGACCATTGGAAACAAAAGAGCAAACTGCCAGGTAGCCAGGTTTCAGGGAGTCACCACTGATCCCAACTGGAGTAAAAGCACACCAGTATCCAGGGCCAGGAGAAGGAAAGTACAAGGAGCCGTACGTATCTTTTACAGGGCACCTTCAGAACTGTAATCTCGGATACACCTAACTAAGCCTTGGGAACAGACACTGTGACAGGGAAAACAGCTACACTGCGCATTATGTTCTGCATTTATGCTGTCAGTCACAATCTGAAAATACTTCAGCTGAGTAGCAGGCTTGCCCCGGTACTGGCATTGCAAGCATACACAGCCCACATCTTAATTTTCTTACTGACCTTTTCATAAACTGGTTGGCATTAAGGGCTTCACCTCACCTACTGCTCCAGTTCTGAAGCTAGAATAGCTGATGTGTACTCTCACTACATGTTCTCTTTGCCCACCATTGTCTTTAGCATAGTTACTACCTGCTAACCACATCTAACCTTTTGTACAACTTGCACCTCTTTTCACCCTTTGCCTTGCACTAAACAGAGGCAAGTCAATTTTGCAATCCAAGGGATTGCATCAGGACAGAGCTGCAAAAACTCCACTTTGTTCAGAAACATCCAGGAATGAGTATGCGTATGAACTGCTTCAGGAGTGCAGGCTCTACTCACAGTCACTTTAGCTGGTTGTAAGCATACTCTCCACAGTGTTTAGGAACCATAACACGTTTGAAGCAGTACACACTTGCTTCTTATTCTGCATCCTCTATAAATGAGGGGTGTTCCTTCCCTTCTCTGCACAGAGTAAACTGCCTTACAATACAGATACTGTTTACGAGATCAAGTGACAGCTTTTCCCATAGAAGATAATTGTTGCAGAATGTTAATCACGATATCTTTTTGCAAACCACTTGCATGCTACTATTGTATGGTCAAATTAATAATCCTCCAGTAATACGACCATGCTACTAATAACCCTTTTACAAGTGTCCTGCAGGAACTTGCAGCATCTTCACAGGAGCTATCAGAAAACCAGTATCAATACGACTCGATCCACAATGCGGTAATAATGTTTTACAGCACATTAAAAACAGACAGGTTGCTTACCCTTCTTTCTTTGTGCAAATTCCAGTAAGAAGTCTTAGGAAAAGCCTAGGATTCCTGACAGCTCCATCAGAAAAGAGCAATTTCTGACTGTGTGCCTCCAACATGCCAGGTGCCCTGCGCACAAATGAGCCTTCTCTGCTACTTGCATTCACAGCTGTAAATACCCAACATCATTACTGATTTCACTCCTTTTATATATGCAATCATCTCCTGCAGCTGTTGCAATGGTGTCAGGTGCATGGTCTACTTAATATAGAGCTTCTAGGTCAGTTTGCTCTCAAACCCACATGCAAGCACCTCGAAATCCTGCTGGAGACACATTTAGCAGATCCTTTTCCTAACTCAAGCATGTTAGCAAACTTGGAAACCACTCCTGTTCATGTACTGTTTCCTTCAGTAAAGTTACCGTGACATGCCACCCTGTCACTGCACATCAATCCTCACAGTCTACAGATTTCACCTCTATAGAAGAAAAAAGGCCTGTTAAGTTTATTACATCTTTATGGAAGGTAAACCCCAGTTAAGAGCAGTCTAAATGGATTTCAACTTCAAACAAGAAACTACTGTTCCTTTTCTTCTTCTGCCAAGCAATGATGCTGCTCTAGACAGAGGGTTTCCAAAAAGAGCCGCAGCATCTCATACGCTTACAGCACTCGGTGAATACACTGCTCAAGGGGCCGTATCGCAGAGGTAATGCACGTTAGGCGGGTTTTCACGCAGAGATAGAGAATAAACGCCACTTTTACGCCGAGGCGTTACCGGGTTTGTTTGTACTCGGGGACCCACAAGCCAGAGACTGACGGATATGGGGGGGGGGGGTCCGTCTGTGGGGCGAACACCCCCTCTCCTCCCGCTGCTTCACCTCAGGGGGTAGCCGCGCACCACAGGCAAGACTTGACCCGGCCGGAGGCTGCTCCGGCGCGGCTGCAGGCCAGACCGCGGTGGGGCCGGGGTGAGGGGGGGTCTTAGGGCGCCCGGCCGCGGGCAAGCCCGCGGCCGGGCGCCCTAAGACCCCCCTCACCCCGGCCCCACCGCGGAGGAAGTTAGCGACAAACGGCGCCCAGCGACAAACTTTCCCCTCCATGAAAGGGCTGCCGACCCCCGGGGTACCGAGGAAAGAACGCGGAGGGAAGCGGGGGGGGTCCCCGGGGCCGCGCACGGTCCGTACCTGCTGCCCGCTCCGGCCGGTACCTCACGGCTCCGCTCCGTTCTCTTCCCCACCAACGGTCCGGCGCGCGCGCGCGCGCTGCGAGGGGCGGAGGGGGAGATGGGGCTGGGGGGGGGGGGGGGGGTGGAAGGAAAGGGGGAATTGCCTGCGCGCGCCCTCCCTTCCTCGCGGGTCGCCTAGGAAACAGCGGCCCGGCTGTTCGGGTCGGGGAGCGCGGAGGGGGGGGGGGAAGGGGGGGAGCGCGCTCTCCCCTCGTCACGTGCTCGTCGCCGAGCCAATCGCAGCGGCGAACGGCGGGCGGTGTAGTACTACGGGGCTAGGGATGGGGAAGGGCGGGGCCTCACTCATGACCACGCCCCCTCTCAGCGAGGGCAACGCCCCCTCGCCCGGTCGCCCCCTCCCCTCTTCCAGCTTAGAGCCGCCGCGTCGCGATCGCCGAAGACCCCTCGGGACATGGCCCCGGTGAGCCCCGGTTGTGCCCGCGGGGCTCGGACACGACGGGATCGTTACAGCGGGGCTGTGTCTGGAGCCCGGGGTTACATAAGCGAGCGCGGAGAGCAGAGGCTGGATCACGGTACGCAGATTATAGAGACCGCGATGAGACCCGCAGCTTGCCCTGTGCGCGCCTGAGTCGGGTAACACCAGCACAGCGCCCGGCGCCCGGCTGCTGCGGTGAGAGTGGGGTTAGCAGAACAAGGTAACTCAGTGAGATATTAAATGCAAAAGAAGGAGAAAAAAGAAAGGAAACCAAATCCAAACCCCCCAAACCCCAAGGTTTAAGAACGTGCTTTAAAGGGACAAAATAAACCCTAGAGATTGCAATTCCAGTTTTATCAGTTCCCTCCCATATGCCGAGCTGCTGTGGAACAGCTGGCACTGGCAGCGATCGGTTGTCACTGCCTGCTGGAAGCTCAGTGTTACAAAATCAAAGTCAGCATTATGATGACTGGTTACATTTGCTTTACCAGGTAAAAGTAAATATCTAAACTCTAATGATATTTAGTATCTCAAAATTATTTAAGACTACTGGTCCATTTTATTAGTGCTTGTGCTGTACTGTCTGCCAGTTTGTAATAGTGATTTTTGAGTTCTGATTTTTTAGCTCTGAAATTACTGACATTTGAGAGCTGATGTTGATGGGCACTGTATCTGCCACTGAGCTGTGAGCAAAAATTACTGACAGCTCAGTGGAAGATACAGTGAGAACCCACACTGAGAACTTTCAAGTTGTATTACATTTCACTTGATAGTTTAGGGATGAAACTTGGAACCAAAAGTGCCACAGAAGAAATCAGTGAGCACACCAACGGAAGAATAGTGCTGTGGGTGGTTTGGGGTGGGTTTTTTTTCAAGCTTGATAGCAATTTTCTTAACACAAATATCTTCTAAAATTTACTAATTCTCCCACATATGCATACACAAGCTCAAGACTGGAATCTCTATCTCAAAATTGGCCAGGTTCAACAAAGCCTTGGGTGAGATGGTTTAGTGTGTGGTGTCCCTGCCCATGGCAGGAGGGTAGGAACTAGATGATCTTAAGGTCCTTTCCAACTCTAACTATTCTATATTTCTATGATGTAGTAGTTACACTGGACAGAAGCCTCAACTGAAATGCAGTTTTGCCAGCTTCTGTACGAAAATCTCATACATTACAATGGGAGTTTCAGGTGGGAATTTACAGTTGGTTGCAACTACTTACAAAATCTGGAATGGAGAGGTTTCTCTTAAATTTACTGCAATATCACAAACTGTGATTTCAACATTGTGACAACACTTTTGCAAGCTGTTATAGTACATAATTACTCCTAGATATGCATCAGTGGATCAAATCCAAATGCAAACTTACGTTTCCGCTGTAGGCATTCCTAAGACAAGAGGTTTCAGTTATTTGTTGTCATTTCAGAAAACTGTAATGGAAAGAATTTTGAACAACTGTATTCTACAACTTTACCTGTCAGTCACAAACACGTTGAGACTTGTGACTTGGCATCTGCTTCCACTGCTGTCTTTTATCAGAGTTCACATTCTGGCCATCTCATCTTGACAGACACTTCCAGTGTGTAACCTAGAGCAGCATGTTGTCCTGGTACAAATTTGGTGTAGTGTCTCATCTCGAATTCTTCCTTATTGAGATCTTCATTTGTTTCAGGCAGTTTGATGGATTTTTTCCTGATGTCTGATAATTTTCTGTGCTAAAATCAGCTGTGGGGTATTAGAAGTTATCGTCTAGATAAGAAAATAAACAGACTCCTTGTAACAAGACTGCAGGACAGTTCCTCACTCTGGGAAGAAACAGGAGGTGTAGACACTAACTGCTTAGTAGGTATCAAGGACACGTCTTAGAAGGAAATTTGTATTTAATTCATCTACTAAGCAGATAGTGCAAAACCAATGAAGATTTCCCCTTCATCGTTTTCATGACATAAATATTTGAGCTCACTATTGGGGGAGAATGAGATTTTACCTCTTTTGGATTTTAACAAAAGACTGTATAATGCAGTAAAATCCTATCCTTGCAGTATAAGGTGCAACCTAATCTAAATGAACAAACAATGTATATTTGAAATAGCCATGTGAGTGAAATGATCTTTAATTTCGGGGAGAATTTATACAGAGATTAATTTTAAGGAGGTTTGAATAGCAAAGAACCCTAAACCAAACCCCAAATCATTATTCAGTGCTTTCTTTTTATCTGCATCTGCTCATGAAGACTTCCAGTTATCATCTTTTGGGGACAGTGAATCTCATAAATGCTTAGAATAGTCAGGCATTAAAAGCACAGGAAAATAAGTGGCAGTAAGGATTCCATTTTAAGTATTTGGGGAGTAAAGAACACAGGTTCATTTAAAGACAAATCTAATGACTTCAAAAGATTTGTTTCCAGCCAACCTCCAATATGGCCAGATTTTAGCACCTATTTCTCCTGAAAAGATTAACCCATTTCAGTTTTGTGTCCAAGTGCTCAATTTGCCCAGAAATCCAATAGCACCTCCCAAAAAAAATGTATTCTTTCCCATAGTGTTTTAGTGCCCACGAAGCACGAGGATGTGTGGATTTTCCTTGTGTGGCTCACTTACCTGTGGGTTCTCTGCTACAGAATAGTAAGCCAGTATTTGTAGCATTCAGTGTGACACACATATACACACAGAGTTTATGCTTCAGTCAACAAAGGACGTGAATATGCTTTAATTTAGTAATTTAGGATATGGCAACTCTAACCATGCGATGTAAATCCTTTCCTGAACTGAAGCCCTTGACTATGAAAATAAAGATGCCTAGGACTTTCTCGTGATTGAAGAGGCTGGAATAATAATCTTAGTGTGGATCAGTACACACAGGTGACAGTTCAGTGTGTAAACTGTAATCCTTCAAACAATGTACTGTTATTACTGAGATCAATTTAGACGACAATGATATGGGGAAAAGGGTAGAACTGATCTGAATTTTTCCAACAAGCCAGCACAGAATAAAATAGGCTGTATTATGACTTTCAGATTAAAATACTAATGTAAACTTTCACAAACTCCCAAGTTTCATCCAAGTTAAACAATGAAGGGCATTCACAGAATTGGACTCTTAGTTTCTGCGAGCATAGAGGACAGACAATATTTTATGAGACGCTGAGTTTGTAAAGTGTTAAGGGGGCTGCGCAAATGATCCCTTGTGTTTCTAGTACCACTTCAGCGAACAGATAGATGTAAGCAAATTAGAATCACGTTTAGCAACAGTTTCTGTTATAGCATTTAATTTTCTTTACAATCTATCATCTTACTTCTGTAATGATAGAAAGAGTACAATTTATTCTTTTTAGGACACTGATACATACTTGAACTTCTGCTCAGAGTGCAAACATCCCAGACGAAAACCTTTACTTAAAAATGCATGACTCCCTAATAATTTACTTTTCAGTCTGAAAAAAAAAACCCAAAAGGCACAACTATCTATGCTGTCAGCAACACCTCTTCTGAAAGCGATCTTCAGGCCCAGACTGTCAGAACTTAAAGAGCAGTATTTTACATATGCACACACATCCTCTTGGATTGTTTAGGAAGTATTTTCACCCCCTTCCATCATCACCCCCCATTTCCCTGAATAAAAGGAGGACACAAACAAGAATGTCTGAAAATTAACAGTTAGAAATCTCATAGCCTGCTTCAAACCGTCTTGTTCAGTTTAGCTTACAAGCAATTTGTAGTACACATAACAATTACTCCTAATCCAAACAGCTGATGAGGTGCATACAGCACATCCATGTAACGCACCGATGCAGAAGAAAACCATCAGCTTTCTCTAAGGAATTTTCTGCTGGATAGTTGGATTCAATCATCTCCTGAAAAAGTTCAACTTACACCAGTAGCAGCACCAGGGAGATGGTGGAGATGCATACTGACAATAAGGAAAGGAGAAGGGAGATCTCCTTTTTGCAGCAGCAAAATCAAGTTATTTTGTCTGCCCAAGGACCCATATTCTGATTAAATACAGTAAAACAGCTAGCCTGAAATACAGGTTATACTTCCTATTTGTATTTCCTGTTACGAGAGCTACTGGTTCTTGCACAGTTTTGCAGAACATTCCAACAAAAGGGAAAGTAAACTAAAAAGGACTGCTTGCTCCAATAAAGGAAAAATTTACATTAGATTTTTGACTGCTGCCTACTTTTATAATGTAATTTTTACATACTACAGTGTGTGAATGCTTTGAATTCAGCAATAAATCATAGCATTGGTAACCTTAGAAAAATTTGCAAGTGATTTGTGAGCGTAACAGGGTATTACCCTCTGCTGGATTTGGCCTCTGCATCTGTGTTTGTCTTTGTTGTGACCTCACCCACATAGCACTATATGTAAACTTGGAGACTTTTTAACAGCACATAGAGAAAATTCAGCTCTTGGCTGTTAAAAATAACCACTTCCAGGATGACCGATTCCTTTGAAAAACAGGATCTGAGTTCTGAAGCGAATCACATTGGTGTTTCTTTGTGCCGCATGCGAGGTTAACCGTACTTGGTTGTGTACACAGAGCAAGCAAAGTTGCGTATCTGTGAGACAGCCCAAGAGGACAGCCTCTGGGTGGGGATCCTGCTGTTACAGCCCCATGTCACAGGGAACTGCCATTTCAGACTTTCTTGATGGAAAGGACACTTAAAGAGCTAGAGAAGCCATGTGAGGTCCCCTGAGAAACAGAACTGTCTGCTTATACAGTAAGTACAAATGCATCGTACCTTTTGCAATGGGCCTCATCAGAAAGTTGCATTTCTATTACTAAAAGCTAAAGTACAGACAATTATTTCTCATACAGTTGATGATTTATCTGATCATTTAATGAAAAAAAATAAATCTTTCTTCCAATATAGGACAGTTTGCTTAAACATTTACCCTATGTACACTTTAAAGTATAATTAAGAAAAAAAAGAGCAAACATTAAAAAAATAAGATCTATCACATTAGGTTTGTTCAGTAACCTAGTTGGTATGCTAAAACTTGACCATACTTTTGAAGAAATCGGAATATAGCAATGTTCATGGTTATAGAGTTGGGATGTCTATAGAATAAGTTTCTTGTTAGCAATGTCAAGTGAAGAGTGCTTTCTGCCCAGGCAGCGAGTTTCTATTCCATACTTTAAAAACAACTGTGCAAGTCTTGACCTTGCTGAGTTCTGCTAAATTCAGGGCCTATATTACTACTTTCACCTGACACCAGGACGTGAGAAACGACTCAAGTGAAACACACACATTCCCTCCACAAAATTACAAACTGAGAAGTTCTTGTTTGTGAAAGGCAGGAATTTCACCACCAAGATCTTACCTGATTGAATAATCACCAGCCTAAGGACTGACTCAACTGTATGCACCATCTTTCAAGGTACAAATGTCATCTAATTTTCTAGCCGGAAACAATAATTTAGATTGCCTAAAAGCATCAGGTATCACAATTCTGAATAAGCATGGCAGTTTGAAAAGAAGTACTCATATTTTACACATGCTTTAGTGTGACTTGGGTGTTCCTCTGTAGCAGTGCCCTTAGGAGTTCACTGAACTTCACAGTAGACTTGAATGTTTGCCATTAACTGTGAATTAATGGAACTTACATATAACAGTATATTACTGTCAAAGTACAACAAATGTCCCAGCAGAAACACTGCATTCCAATTGCTATTTCTTCAAAGAAAAGTCACTTGGGTTAAAAATGATGTGCTAAATGTACATTTTTGTCTTCAGGTGCCGTTTTAGAAGAATAGCCTCTGACCAAGAACAAAAAGTGTTGTCGGAATAATATGCGAACAGGTAATTTCCTCCAAGCCTTCACTTGGGTGTGTACACAGATACAATTAGAACTCTTTAAAACTGCAGTGATTTTGACAGCTGCCATTGGGATTGTCACAACTGCTGTGTAGGGCTGTCATCACTTACTAGTCAGCAAATCAGAGTTCACCAGTCAGTGGTACAAATTCTGCAAGGTGTTTGCTTTGATCAATGCTACTATTCATGATTGATGAGCACACAGTCCAAAGTTGCTTATAAATGAGGAAGCATGCGCCAGCCCCTTTATCTTCTGTCAACATTTCCCACTCCTCCCCCTTCCCTTTTGGAAAGTAGCAGACTTCAGGGTTAGACAGTCTGTAGTATTTTAGCCTCTGGACTAGGCAAGACAGCTGAGTCAACACGTGGATTACCAAGGCTGGCTTGGTTCTCTGGGGGTTAAGGTGGTGTTGAGCCTTTATTTGTCTTTCTTTTTAATAGATAGGACAGTCGGGTTACAAAAGTTTAAATGCAAACAGACAAGATAGTTTAGGGACAGGTTTTCGAGCAGTGCTCAAAAGAATAATGAAGACTCAGTGTATTTAGAGGCTGCTGTTACCTCTGCCAGTTTTAAGTATTCACAGTCTAGCATTAGAAAGAACAATCTTGTTTCATTCTTCTTCACTTCTTCCCCCACTAAACCCCTACCTTTTTGCAAAGTAACTTGGGTGCCCTGCTTCTCATTATTGTATCCCTCACACGGAAGGACATGTAAAAATACATACATACACATTACATAGAATATATAGACTTGATAAAGTTTCTACAGTTGTATTAATTGAAAAGCTAAATCTTTTTTAGTTTTTTGTGTAATTGCCCATCGTCACTTGACTTATTAAAACATTTCTATCTTGATTAGGTAACCTGAATGTAGTACACAGTTCACCTTCAAAGCATACAGTTTGCATTTTTAGATTAATAAAATGTATTGTCTTACTTAATAAAGAATCTTAACACATTCACTGACATTCATGTAACTGGGTTTTGGCTTGTACTGAACCCTTTTGATTCTCCAGTGTACTCTTCTGCATCACTGACTGTAAATTCAAAGGGAAAACTGTTGCTTTCATGCTTTCCTGTCTATAAATAGACCTGTAGCTTTCAAATCTGATCCAGACTACCACATTTCAGTAAAATGGGTATGGATACAATAATTTATATTTTTTATTGTATCAAAACCCACTACTACCAGTAATTAATATTTTCTTATATTGTTGGAGAGTCCCCAGTTTTCTTTTATTCTCTTTCATATTTCTCTCATCTACTTTATACTGGCATTTTCAATAAGTAGTAACAAAGTATTAATACACAAAATAGAACTAAGGAAAAGCACAACTGGATGGAAAATGGGGCACCTGATCTACGCAGACAATTCTTCAAGTATCTCATTACTGGTAAAATTAGGGTTACAATTTTTCCCTTAGCACTGGAAAGAAGTCTAGCTCTAGAAAGAAATAGCTTGTAGAGAGATTGTCTGCAATTACAATCAGAAGGGTTTTGAAGGCTTCCTAGGCACTTTATGTTCTCTCTCTCCACTCCTCTCACCTTTTTCTAATAGGCCTAAGACAGAGTGCTTGAGGTATTTTGCCAGAACAGAAATGTCTGCTTGGGCTGCAGGGCTGGTCCTTAATACACAGCTCACAGCAGAACAGTGAGAGAATCATTCTCCCAAATGTTCTGGGACCTGAATGACTTGAGGCATTTAGTTTTCTTCAGTACTACACCACTATGCCAGAATGAGACAGGTCTGTTTCTGCATAAAGATGAAGAAATAGAACTACAAGGCAGGATTTTAAGCAGGTTAACAAGTTCTCAGTAATTCTCATGAGAATTTCTCTGAAGGCTTTCCACGAGCTGTCTAAAAGGATCTTTCTGTGTTGCCTACCTTCCATCAACTCACTTTTCCACCTGGTAGAACTTCAACAACACTTAACTCCCTCAGATGCTTAAAAGAGTTTAGAGGAGGTCAAAGTTCCTTCATTTAAGGAAGGATGTAGCCTTCAGTTGCATTACACTGTCACAGAAGTTCCACTGTTAGGTTTGAATAGACTAAAATAAAACACAGTTCTTGTTTAAAATCCTTCTTGCTTTTTTCTGTTACCTTTTTGTTCCTATTGTAGTTATACTGTTATGCATGCAAAATAAGATAAAAAGTCTTTTGATAGTGACCTTGCAGTAAGTAAGTTAATTGCCAGTATACAAGCACAGAAAGCGTCAGAGTTAAAATTAATTTCCATTTACCTTCTAACAGGGTAGAGTAGAACAGACATTTCTGTTGTGCCACATCCTGAGCCAATGTAACAAGGTCAAACATGAAGAGGAATTCAAACATGTTTCATAGAATGGTTTGTGTTGGAAGGGACCTTAAAGCTCATCCAGTTTCAACCCCCTGCCATGGACAGGGACACCTTCCACTTGACTAGGTTGCTCAAAGCCCCATCCAGACTGATCTTTCCAGCCTTACCTCCCCCCTCCTTCAACTCATAAATTTATCTACACACATGCGAAGAGGTCCAGCTACCATTTGGGTGCTAGCACTTTGATGACATGACCATGAAACTGAATTCCTGTCGAGCTCTGTGGTGTAACTGCCTTCATCTTAAAATAATGTAAGGGTTAAGGATAAAACAATGTAATGTAACTCACCCTTCTACGTCAAATATGCCCTCATACAAATGGAAGAATGTATGAAAAGCCAGGAGAATGGAATTACTAGAGATGGTCTGGAGGACAGCAGGATGTGTGATGGTCTTGTTGCACAGGGTTAGAAGTAGCTCAGCTTTTCTGCCACTCTTAGGAAAGCCAGGTCTATTCTTTCTACAGAAGCTCCCTCCGGGGTAGAATGCTTTATGGCCACACTCCTCACTTTTTTCTTCAGGAATACAGGGGAATGAACCCTAACTCTTTTTCCTGAAGGAAAAATAAGAAAATTAAAATCTTTTTTCCTCTTAAACAACACTACATCTTGTACAGAATGTGCCCTCTATACATAAACAGTGAGACAGCAGAATTCTTATTTTCAGAACTTCTGGGAGAAATAATAGCAAAACCAACACCTGAAGTGTGAGGTAGCACATGATTCTTGTACTTGTGATGGCAGAAGACTGCTCTGGTTTTGTTTTGATTGAGGTATTGTGATTTCCTAAGATTGAAGAAATATATAAAAATATATACGCATATATACAAAGTGAGTTACTGATGCATTAAAAGTATCATAAATAAATCCAAATTTACAGTCAGGTATTATTTTTAAGCACAAAATGGACAAGTGCTGCTACAAGTGCAAACAGTAGTGTCCTGTATTTGGGGTGTTATTAGAATGCCCCATTGTGTTCAAAACACCAACAATTCATACAACAAGTTTACTGAGGTAGGAAAAAGCCGTGACACTTCATAGGCTAGCTCCTCCACTGGTTGTGAAAAACTGGGGTGAGAAAACCTGCTGGTGTCCTACTATGCTATGATTCAGCTCTTAACACAGCCTGAAGCAGGCTCAGAGTGTCCTGGTCCACACCTGAGGCTCTTCTGGGTTTATCTGTACCGACTGATTCTCTGCCAGAAGCTAGTTAAGCTAAAGATAGTTTGTGCCATTGGAACAGGGCAAACCTGACTTCCTATGGGTCATCATGTGAATCACTGTACTCAATACAGTTTGCGGTCATGAAAGCCGAAAGAAGTAATGGAGAACCCAAAAGTTCCTCCGATTGCAAGAGAAATTTTGCATGTATTAATAAAATTTAGGTGCTTCATGTGTGATATACTGATAAATTTATGGTCTTTTTGCGTATCATTACACGAAACAATTCTGCAAGATAGGGAGTGTTATATGTAGCTGGCCTGGAAGGCAAGACTGATACATTATTTACTCATAGGGTGGTTTTGTTCCTGTGTGGTGGGTTTTTCGGGGAGTTGTTTGGGGTTTTTTTGGGGGGGAGGTGGAGTGTTTTTGTGGGGATTTCTTGTATCTTTTTAAGGAAGCCACCCTCCCTCCCTAAAAGTCCAATTAAGATCTCCTTTCACTGATAAAAATACAGAAGTCTCCATTTTTCTGTGTTTTGGTTTTATTTTTAAGATCATGAAGAACTCTGTGGCACCAGTTATGGAGCTTTTTGTCTAAATGGAGGGATTTGTTATATGATTCCCAGTGTACCCAGTCCATTCTGCAGGTCAGTGAAACTCAAGTTTGTGTGTTTAAATATTGGCCAGTAGCTGTCTGAAGACTGTTTCTCCAGTTTGCTTCTCTAAGGAATTATGGTTAAAACGTTATATAAAAGAAAATACCTATTAGCTATGGCGGTTCCATATCCAGTAATTCATGCTCAGATTACTTACCTAGTTTGCAGAGACACGACAATATGAGAACAATAAATGTGTATACTCGGTGTATATTTGTTTGACAAGTGCAACAGTACTCAGTTACGTATGCATTCATATGCTCTCTATATTTAGAGCCATATTTCCTCATCTCATTATAATGCAGAAAGGAACAAAATACCCTTTGCCTCTCAGAGGATAGATTGTAGGAAAGGCATTCAGAAAGGCAAAGTATGTTCCCTGGTTTTCTTTCAGATGAATTACATTGCAGAAATTCTTGTAGCATAAAATGGCTTGACCTGAACAAAATGAAGAGGCACAAAAAGGAATATTATCTTTCAAGGGGGGTAAAAAGAATGTTATTCAAGACTTCCTGTGCTCTCTGAATCTCACTGAAATACTCAGAGGGCAGCTTTACAGTGACAGCCAAAGACCACTTGATAAAGAAACATCAAGGCAGTAAATATAGACATTTTTTATACCATTCATTTATGGGACCATACTTTTTGAACCCACGTAGCACACTGGAAAAGAAGTACTTCCTATTTTGCACATGGATACATTTCCTGCACATATACAACCCTACCCTTTTATTTTCTCGTTTAACAAGACATAAGAAGATACTAAATTAAATTGTAATTTTTCATGGTTCTGCATTTCCTAATTCTGAGTTACCATTCCTCAGAACAAATTATGGTTAATTTAATGGGTTTACTTAACGCAATAACAGGCATTCAGACATGTATTACATACACTAAGGATATTACCTTTTCTTCTTCTGTGGTAACTTCTGCTCCCTCTTCAGTCTTGAGCTGTAACTAATGATAACTGGATCAAACAGTTGAAGGAGGAAACAAACATCTTTTCTAAGATGCCTAATTTTAAAGTATTTCTTTCTTTTGTTTGGGACAGTTCAATGCAAATGTTTAAACTCAAGCCTGTAAACTCATCTGGTGAATGAGAGAGAAGAGGCAATTTTGTGGTAAATGCTCAGTGAAAAATAAACCCAGCGCACCACTGTCATTAGGCATATTGTCCAATGTCACACAGTGAATCAGATCCAGAAGTGAGGGTAAAGCTCGGAAGTGCTGTATGATGAGATGATTTATTCTAACTGCTAAACCTTGCAACCTTATGCAATGTAAAATGAATACGACACCCGCAAAAAGTAAAACATGTTGAAATGTGCATGTTCTTTTTCCTAGAAGGAATCCCATATTACAACATCAACATACTTAGATGAAAACACAATGGTTGGACTAAACAGCATCAGTTACACAATTTCAAAGCACCCTCTCAGCCGTTGCTAGACAGTGTCATGAGGAAGGTGTATTTGATGCAGTGACTGTAAATATGAGGCAACAAATACGCAGAACAATACATTCTTCAGGAGCACAAGCTAGTCACCATGGATAATTTCCACTTTAAAAAGGCTCCAATGAAGAAATTTGTAATTCAGGTACCAGAGGATTTTATAATCTGCTGAAGCAGAAAAGCAACATCCTCAGAGCACTTCTGTTATACTCAGGCAATCTTACTGCATTTAAATTGCCAAGTATTTTTCTTCTGTATCTAGTTATTCTGAAGTTATATGGGTTTAAATAGCAGCGTTCTATTTAAGCATGTCCTCATTCTAAGCATGTTCCTTAATCAGTCAGAGAAGGCTAATTATAGATGAGAAAGGTTTTGTTTACACACAGATATCTTGGTAATCAGCAGTGATGTGAATAGAAACAACAGAAAAAATGCATCCCTATTCAGCAGAATTCAGAGAAATATTTGGTGCTTTGGAACTTCAAGGCTGGCATCATCCTGCGGTTGTGCAAAGTTTCCTTGATGCATGCTTCTGCCAAATCCCCCCTAAAGCTTCCAAGTGTCCTCAGATGCTCATCTCCCACCAATGGAAAAACTGGGTCACTTTTGGAATCAAAGGCTGAATGGTCATTAGTACAGCATTGATTAATGGGGGGAATGGAGCAAGAACAGACTAACAAACTGTAAAAATACCTTAAAACGCGTTTACCTTGACATGCTACTTGTTTGCACAAATGAGTTGTGCTAAACACAGTTAGCCCAGATTACTTGATGTGACATCATTGCGAGTAATTTCACAATGTCACAACCAAAATTGCATCATTCCTCAGAAATCTGCTTTTTGTAGCATGGTAACAAATCAAGAGGCACTGCTTACTTTTGGAGTTTCAGTTGCTTTTACCATTCAGAAATGAATATATGCACAAGGTGGAGATTTAACAGAAATAAAACATTGGCTGACCCACCCTACCCTGTGCAACATCAGCAGATTTTAAATAGAGCTGATGTGCGTTAGAACATGAAGTTGCTCAGCTGCCATCTTCCCTCATCCCTTCCCTAACACTGAGTTCGTGCTCTCAGCAGCAGAAGACACACCTGTCACCATGAACAAGATGCACTTCAAACCCAGCGATGCTCAAATGTACTAAACAAATACACAGCAGAATGGAGAAGGATGGAAGAGCAGCTGCCTCAGGTGTATCATAATACATGAAGCTGAAAGCTGTTTGCCTCAGCACCCAATGCACAGCTGTCCCATTAATTAATGCAGTGCAGAATTAAGCAAAGATTTTGTCCTCTGAGGGGAAGCTTTAGTATGTCCATTTTGTCTTACAAATGGCAGATTTCTGAGAGCCCTCTTTATATCAGACAAATACAGATGATACAAGGCCACGCACAGTTCCTCTGCTTCTGAGGGCAGTACACATAGAACTTCACAGTGAATGCTGTCCTTTTGAGGAAAGGATCATACTCCGCAGAAGGCAGTGCATTCAGGCTCAGTACTGCAAGAGAAAGAGGGACTTTGGAAATCCCCCTGGAATTTCAGTGTACAGTTAAAGGCTGTCTCTGTTTTCCCCTTCCTTTGCTTCTACCCCAACCAAATCTCTCCTCTATCTTTCCTATACTAATCCAATAAATCTTGTAAAATTCTTTCCATCACTTTCTGTATATCCCATCCTTTTCTGGCTCTTTCTCTGCGATGGGCCCTTCATTCCGTTTTCAAACATCCCCGCAAATGACACACCTGCTGCGGTGTCAGCCTTCAGAATATACCCACTGCAAGCTGCCGGTGAAGGGCTTCCCACTCATCTGGGCTTTTCTTCTTTCTCTGCCTCCCAAACGACACTTTCACATACCCCAGGCTCTTCTGAAAACAGTGTCCAATCAGTACTTTTCAGTTTTGCTTTTAGCTTGAAAGGTAGGAAAGAAGGTCAGAACGCACACTAAAAGTATAGCCAAAAAAAGCCACTATTAAGATCTACCTTTAATGGGACATAAAATATAAAATGGAACATTATATTATATTTTTGAAAAATATTAGTGATCAGAATTAGTATCACTACCAGATACACTAAAGCTTGCCATATAAACTCATAGCTAAGGCAGTTCTAGGGGAAAGAAACCCATTCATTCAACTTCTCTCGAGTAGTAGCATTTCTGTTTAACTCCTTATGTATATGAATACAGCTTCGGAGTAACAGGTTTGAAACTCCTCTGAACAGAAAACTTTTTTAAAGGCTGCTGAGGGCTTCCAATTAACTTTGCCATTGCTTATTCATTTTGGCTTTAAATTCCTTTTCATGCTTGCTATGAAAAAGATAGCAAGTACATACGTGGTGCCCTTATAAGTGTATGGAATAGGATGATTTTTAGGAGCCTGCTACAGATGGAAGATTATGGTGATTTTGAAGCTCTCAGCCATGTAATCTGAATTGCTTTGACAAGCAGACAATTTTTCAGCTGTCTTCTTCTGCTTAGAGCTTTATATTTACATGCAAATAATTCTTATGCCAAAAGCATCCAGGTTTTTCCTGACTAAAGGAAGACTAAACAAAAACTAAAATCAAGACTCTCATAGTACAGTCTTAAGCAATGGGAGTCTTTGTGCACATCTGACTCAAATCCTACTTCTATGTTTAAAGTCTGTCAGGTACTCGCTTATGACACCCACCTTAAGAGTCTGCAAGAGAAAGAAACCTTCTTACCTAAATCAGACACTTGCACTGTCTCATGAACCGCATCTGCAAATGAGACAGCAGTAATGCCTTGTGTTATTGGAGGGCTATTACACTTACATTTTAATTACTGATCAGATTGTAAAGGATCAATATAATTGCAGACCCACTGGTCACCTCCTGACACCTTATCCAATGCAGTCTATTTCTTTCTACCTTGCATTGATGCTTATAAGGGTAGTTTCGATGAACAACCTATGTTGAAAGATTCTGTGGATTTCTTTAGGTGTATTATGTTAGTGTTTTGTCTCCAGCACAGCCCCTATGTACTTTTGTATACAACAGTTAAGGCTGGCTCATCTCATCTGACAAGAGGCAGGTGCGGGCAGGCACCTAGGAAAACAGAAATGTGGATGCTGTCTGAAAATGGGAGTTTCGAGTCTCACAGCTTTACCTCAAACGTTGGAGGCTGTTGTCTTTCAAATCTGATTGAACAATAAATTGAAATTTCTTAGAGGAGGTAAGACCTTCATTGCATTTTAGGAATCAGCTTCAGAATGCTGCATAGTTCCTTTTAAAGCCAACAGACAGTATGTGCTGAAACAGGAGGCTAAGAACATGCAGATGTTGTGCAATACCTGGCCTAGTGGCCAGATGACTCAGATTAGCACAACTCCGCCTTACCATAGCCTAGAAGCAGGCTTCTGGTTTTTGCACTCATTCATTCAAGTGCAAAAGCACAGTTGCCTGCCACATTAACAACTACAAGTGTGTCATGGTTAACTTGTGCTCTGCTTTCTGGCATCCATTCTAAACAAAATAAACTATGAGCTGCTATTGACTTTTAAGGCTGTGTATAGTAAGACTGACTGCCTCTATGAGACACTGTATAGATATCATCAGTCTGGATTATGTTCACAGCCCAATTGCTTGTTAGAGACTGCTTTTCTGTCTTGCTTACGGTCACTATGAATGTAACTCCACTGAAATTATTAGGGCTCTGCTAATGCAACAGGATAAATGAGTTCCACTGCTAACTACTGAACTCAGCTTAGTTTCTTTTCCACCGGTTTTAGGAAAGGATTTACAGTAGAAACCTTTCCCTTTTTCACTTGTCTTAATCCATCAACTGCTTCTACATTGAACGCAGTACTTCCCCTGTTTGTACATCAGCATTAATAACTTCATAACGAATATCTGAACATCTGGATTTTCAGAAATGCCCATACTGTAGCAGAGCCTGTTGGTAGGGTCGTATTAGCTACGATTTTGTTTAAATGTTACCAAGAGACACCTCATTTTAATTTTCCCATTTCTGTGCAAACCTCCATCATTTGCAGGTTACATGAAAGTATTTTCTACATAGCATGGAAACACTTTCAGCAAACATGTCAACAGGTCAGCCTAAAGAAAGTAGCTGGGAAGCTTTGTAATCCCTAATCCATTGCACACAGTCAGATACTATTGGACTGGCAAGTCATGGAAAACGTGGTTCTAAAACTGTTTTTTGTTACATCCAGGAAGAATTAATATGTTCAGCACTCAGGACATTTTAAGTTTTATATGTTCTTTTTTAGTGTGGGTCTTTTCCTGTTTGCTATAACCTTGGATTCATACTGGCTGTAGTTTCCCTCTTACAGTCTTAGGCCTTGTGGCTTCTTTCCCTTTCAAAGACTTGTGACTACCTTAAACATCTGGTCCTATTTTCTGTTTAGTAGAAAGTGGCTACAATCTCAGTGACCTTTTTGCTACACTGTCATCACATTCCCAATTTTTTCCCTATGGTCTTTACCAGGACATGAATATAGCTTCCATGCACTGCTCATGCCAACTCACATATCGCAAGAGTTCTCTAAGCCTGACCTTCTACCTAATCCTATATGCAACTCTCTCCAGCCAGAAGGACTGCCTTTTCTTCCTCTTGCTTCAGTTTTCTCTTAGGCTACCGACTTACCCTTTACACTCATTCTCTAGAACTTTTCCATAAGCCTTAATCTGATGCCAAAACCTATTTATTTTTTCTTCCTGTATCATTTTAGACTTGCATTATTCTCCAGTTTTCATTGGTATTCAAGAATACTTCTATGAATTTTATATTCCATTTTCTGTCCCTGTTATCCTATTCAGCTTTCAAAGCATTTCTCTCTTGCTTGCCAGAGAACAATGCCCCACTCAAACTACACTTCTATTCTTAAAGTATTCTACAGTATTTCAGAAATAGGCCACTGAAATGCCACTATACCTACAGTAAATATCTGGAACATTATCTCCAGCAATCAGAGCAGTCTGCCTACCCTTCCTTCTCCCAGCAGTCAAATATAGTAACTCTGAAAAGTCCCACATTATCCTTAGCAAATGGTGGCTGTTTGATCACTTGCACAGCTTTAATATATGATGATAATTACCTCTTTTTCAACTAGTGTCTAAATCTTCCATTTTATTTCCAAAAAGAAATGGTAGTAATTCTCCGTGCAATAGTTTAGACCAGTAGTACTGAGATAGTGGTCAACGTACTGGAAGCAATGCTGGGAGTCACATCAAGCATGCATCTTGGTATGCTCACGTTGATGCCTTTCTCTTATTTAGATATGCTAGACATCTTTCTTCTTTTTTGGCAGTTCCTCCCCACTCCACCTTCTTATCCCTCGTCTGAAATTATACCTTGCAGCTGCCAATGCAATTGCTTATGTCACCGATTATTATGACTTCAGTGCCAGAAATAGCAAGAAAGAGCAAGATCTTTAGCAATACAAATAGAAGCAAATTTACATACACAAAGGATATATGGAGAATGTAGTTACTGAATGAAGTGCTTCCCATTTTCTGTAATGCTATAAATTTCTTAAGAAAACATAGAAGAATAAGTGCAAAATGTAAGACAAATGAAGTCTGGCTGCTCAGGGAAGTGGCTGAGTCACCATCCCTGGAGATATTTAAAAGACATGAAGATGTGGCACTTAAGGATGTGGTTTAGTGGTGAACTTGGCAATACTGGGTTAATGGTTGGACTTAATAATCTTAAAAGTCGCTTCCAACCTAAACAATTCTATGATTATTTTACTTCAACCTATTTTTGACTCTACCTGATTTACTAAGGCATTAATTTTATTTATTTTTAATAAAATATCATACCATTTTACCATGCCAAAATACCATATTCATTTTAATCCTCCTTCAGAAGAAGTTTTCAGAGGCTCAGTGCATAAGCATTGTAGAGAAGACTTTCAGCTACATCTCTCCAAGACAGGGTCATTCACCAAGCATGTAACATGTTCTGGCATGAATTATTACACTGCGTAAACTGCTTTAGCAATTTAACGTGTACTGTGTCTCAATGAATTCCTATTTCCTTGATCTATTTAGCTGACTGTACTAGCTCTCCCCAAAAGAAAGCTAGGAGGTTACATGAAAGAGGGAAAAGAAAGCATGACCACTGTGTGAGAACCAGTGGGATGGGGCAGTTAATACTGAAGAGGTGGATATGATTAATTAAACTTGCCAGTGGAGGAGGCAGATGTAGCTGCCAGGTACACCATTGTGAAGCATATTGCTGATCCAATGAACATATTAAGAAAGATACGGTTTAGAGATATAAACAGAGTATAGATCAGAATGTAAACCTGATGCCCAACATTCCCGTTTCCTTTGTTCCAGAAATGAGAGGTGGGTAGAAATTTCATAAGAAAACTTGCTGTGAAGCAAACACAGACCTCGAATTATGCTGTAACAAGTTCTCTTCCCCCTTAAGGCCAAAAGAAGCCTTTGTGCTTTTCATATTAGATGACAAGTTACCATCTAATCCCAATAAAACTTGGTTTCCCAGGTGTATTGAGAATTACACAGGAGCCCGCTGTGAGGAAGTTTTGCTGCCCAGCATCAAGTCCCAAGCTAAAGGTGACCTGTTCGCAGCTTTCTTGGCTTCACTGCTTCTTCTAGGAGTTCTTGTAATTGGAGCATTCTACTTCCTTTGCAGGTAAAAGTGCTTCAGAGTGCTGAAGCTATTTAATCAAGTAGAAATTTCTTCTGGTAATCATGTACTAATTATTTGAATGTAAAAGTATGTAATGAATTATCCATAAGGTTTGTATGGTTATTCAGCATAATTAATGTGGATGATTCAACTTGTTGCTTGTGATATTTTACTTACTGGCTTGCAGTATTCTCAATGTCTTTTCTAAGCTAGTACTTTCAGTTGCTTTGTAAAAAAAGACACGCAGTACACCTATTTCTGAGAGATTTTCACAGTCTACCTAGAGCTAGTGCTAACAGTGCAAAACATTAGTCAACCCTTATGTTGTTCAAAGATTGAGAAGTAGAAGCAAATTACTAAAGTGCTTCAAGCTCCGAAACTGCTCCACTGCATTCAATTGCCAGCCAAACCAACTGGGGCCATTAGCTCCCAATTCCTTTACCACTTTTGGTTTAAAAAGGAAAACTAAAGAAAAATCAAATTCAAGAATAAATCCAGGTGAATGTTCATTAACTAACTAACATCTAGAACAAATCAGAATACTATCTCATTTGTCCAGGATGATGCATGTTTGAGTAGCAAGAAAACATCAGTACTAGACAGCAAGTGATGCAGCTTTGATTTTAGTATAATTTTAGGGATATTAGGACTTTGAATGAAAACACACAAGCGGTTTCTGGGATTAAGTCAACATTTGATGCCGTACAAATATGAGTACACTTATACCAAACACAATCTTACTGTTTTCACTTACTCTCAGCATTCGTGTATGTAAATCAGCCTCCTACATCCTCTCTTGTTTTCTGAGTACAGCACTTTTTGTAAGAGCTCATTTTGTCATATACTGTTAATATGTCTTTATGCCTTTATGAGGCAACTTACTGGGCCCTGTAGTTCTTAACTATCACAGACTTGCAGCCACCTCCTCCTTCCTCTATGCTGCATTTCTCCTTGGTTATGATACCCTGAGGTTCTTGCAATTCTGTTCTTTGCTCTCCCATAATCACATTGCTAAATCAGCCTCTTTGATCAGTGCCTTTCAATGAGCGACCTTTGGAATAGCTGGTCTAGTTTTACCTCAGCTGCTGTCATGGAAACCCACTGAATGCCAGTTTTTCCCATAGCTGAATATATTTAGAAGCCAGAGTATTTGATGAAACAGAGTTTGTATTAAAACCCCTCATTGCAGAGGATACCCCTCTTAGTCATTTTAGTGAAATTAATCCTGTCTTAGCTGTGGAACACCACAGCAGCAATTTGCTAAACAACACTCACAGATTACTATAAAGTTATTAGAATGGAATACAGCTTTAACTAAAGAAAAAAGATATTCAAGTCTCACAAAGGTACAGAGAGTATTTCTTTAGAAATAAGGCTTGTCTCTGAGAAGAGGAAAATAGTCTCCAGTGAGCAGAGACTTCAGAGAATAATCTGTTAAAAGATTCCTTTCCTCTTGCATACAGTAAACTTAGGGGAAGGCTGGAGACACATTTACTGAGTTTTACAGGCAAAAAGCCTTGCATTACAAAGTACAGAAGCTGAGAATAGCAGCAATGACAGGCCTGTGCAAGTCTTTTATGAGACAGTTGGAAGATGAACCCCAAGTACTCTACTTCTTCATAGGAAATCAATTTACTCGAGCTTTACCTAACTGGCAGAACAAGAAGTAGTGCTTCTTTATTAGAAACACAAAGGCAGCAACTCAGTCTTAACGGAGTTGCCCTTGAACCTCTCTTATGTACCAGACTAGCTGTGGAAATCTCCTAAAACCACACTCAGCTTCTTTATACTAAAGAAAAGAAATGTGACCAGCAGGTTGAAGCTGTCCTACAAAGGATGTTGGAGAGGGATTCTTCATCAGGGACTGTAGCAACAGGACAAATGGTAATAGGTTTAAACTTAAACAGGGAAAGTTCAAGTTAGGTATCAGGAAGAAGCTCTTTACCATGAGGGTGGTGAGGCACTGGCACAGACTGCCCAAAGAAGTGATAAATGCTCCATCCCTGGCAGTGTTCAAGGCCAGGTTGGACAGAGCCTTGAGCAACCTGGTCTAGTGTGAGACATCCCAGACCATGGCAGGGGGTTGGAACTGGATGATCTTAAGGTCCTTTCCAACCCAAACCATTCTGTTATTCTGTAAAAGAACATTAGTGGCTAAAAATTTTGTCTTACCTTTACACTTCAGAGGCTGATGTAGCACAATCATCTTCTGCTAGAGAACTCGCCTGTAAGAGAAACACTTGACATGTAAAAGTCCTTATCTCTTGACCAAAGCGATCTATGCTTGAGCCTACTCCTCTCTATTCAGCTCTATAAACAAGGATTGTTGTTAGCAGCTGTCACTAATATTATTATTTTTCCCCAAAATTTGATCTAGCAGAATCATAAGATTCTGGAAGAGGGTGGAATCGAGACTTGTAAGGGTTAGCTGTGAATTTGTGTCATCCTTGACTCATCCTCTTCAAAGAATATAGTAAATTTAAAATGTTAAGAGAAATATCGTGCTATCAGGTTTCCACTATTACACTTTATTAACAAGTGTGTTCGATCCAGAATCAGAAAGCAGAGGTTTCTCCCCCACCATTGTGTGTTAATAAGCATTTCTGTGGCTTTTTCAGCAGAGGATTCTAGTGCAGTTCTAGTGTACACAGTAATGCAATCTGGAGGGATGCAAAAAGGAAGATATTAATTGGAGTTTAAGGTACAGAAAGGGAATCTCTAAAATCACACATAAAATCTTTTAGAATTTAGGAGATCAGTGTTCTATTTTCTTGTCCCTGTCATCACTTGTATCGCCCTGTATTTCCCTTCTAAGCTTTCTTCCTCTCAGTCTGCTTAGGGCAGATTTCAGGACCAGGCATGTGCAAGTGCATTTAATGCTCCCTACAAACAAACCCATTCAGCATACAAGGGTGGAGAGAAAAGATTTCATTGCTCCACTTATATAACCAAATCATAACAGTGAAAGTAACCCATAAAAGAAAATGGCTGCACAGAAAAAGCTCTGGGTGAACAGTGGGAAACTTCTCCTTTTATGTTTAGCTGAGTCATCACGTATTTTATCAGCCAAGGATTTCCTTTTTCCAATCCATCAACAATCTGCTGTTAAGCTGATTTCATGCTGCATTTGATTATTTACTAGGGTTCATCAAGCTTGTATGGTTTGGGAAAGCAAACCTACAAGGAGAAGAGAGAATCAAGGATAATGAAGAACCAGAATTTAAAAGGGCTAGAGAGTGAGAATGATGGAAAGCAGACCAAAATAAAGACAGGTGAAAGGAATCAAAGCTCTGAGTGAAAGGAACAGCAGAGAATGGAGGGAAGGGAGATGCAGAAGTGGTCATGGACTGGTGATGAAGAAAAGCAGCTTAAAACTGGAAAAGATAAACAGTAGTCTCGGGTTAAACCTCCCGCTGGAACCCACTGAGGGAAAGGCTGCTGTTGAGCTATCTTAGTCTCAGGCTGAGAGAATATAATTATTTACATAGTGAACTGAGTAGCTTTAATTTACTTTCTGAAAACACAATGAGGAATGTTGCTGCAAAGAAAAGACTGAGTTTTTATATGTCCTCAAAGGTAAGTCTTTGATACACAAAAAATTGTGTATCATTCTGCAGGAATTCATAAGAACTGTACTGTCACCCAAAATCAAGGTGAAAACTAGTTCAGCACATTAGCTTCCTATGTTGCTTCATCATGTTTTCTCCAGGAATGTGTTATTTCATAGGCAATAAACATCTCTTCTCTGTCAAAGGAAGCCCAATCTTTAAAGATCATGTTCAGTTCTGTTTACCACCCTCCTCACAAGCTCAGCACATAAAAAAACTATTGCTGTTTCTAACTATTGGCATTCACTAGAAGACAGCATCATGCCAACAACTTCATTTTAACAAAGTCAAATATTTACATTGTGAATGTAAAACTTATCCATATATATATATATTTTAAATCAGAACTGATTTTCTGAGAGTGATTTGCTGTTCAACACTGGAAAAAATGTCTTGAATTGGAGTAGGCTTTTTGTGTGTGTTTAGGCCCGGGAGCTACATAACATGCTAGCAGAGCAGAGTGTATGGAGGCAGAGCAAATCCAGCTCTAGCCACTCTCTATCTTGGAACAAACACACACCCCACCAAGCTGTGGCTCTGATAAAGCCTATCAGTTTAACCTGGGGAAAACAGGAAAGTGTGCAAAAATCCTTGCTATTACATCATTACTGTGGTAAGAAATGGCAGATTTTGCTACAAGCATTTCACCTATCAGTGCAGGTCCATCTGGCCTTCCTTCTCCAGAAACATATTGTACAAGAGTTCCTGGGAGAACAATAACAAAGATAGCTGAGTAGCACAGATTTCACATAAGCTAGCTTTTGTTTAAAAACATTATAAAGACCTGAATGCCACAGCCTAGGGGAATAGAGAAAACCCTAGGGAAAACTAAAATAAATCTGCAGTTCATTTCTATACCTTGTTGTAAGTCCATGTTGAAATGCTACATTACCTGTAAGGTAAGCGTAATATTAATGAACAGGCACTCAGCCAGGCAGAACAACAGGGTCTAGGAATAACGCCACTTAAGCTGTCCAAGACAACAGACTTTGTGGAGGAGGTATATCACCACAGGACACAAACTGGACAGAAAGGAGGATAGCTCGTGACTCTTCTCAAGAGAGCAGATGTCTAATTACTATTATAAGAAAAGGAAAGAGACAGCAAGAGATCAGATCTGTTTCTCTTCAGGGAAGTGTGGAAAATAACACCTTAGTCATGTTTCACTTCCAAATGCTAAGAGTTCATGATAAATACTTTGGTGATATCTACTAATTGCTTAAATAAAGACCTGAGAAACCAAGCAAGAACTTGAACTTCAGTAGAGAAGCCATGTAGTGCTGAGTGCTGTTCCTGCCTCTAATCTCTCTTTTTCTACCTCAAATATGTGCATCTAAAAAATGTTGAGTATTAATTGAAAGTTAATGGCAGAAGATCCACGCCACTTTTCCAATGGAAGCATCATTCAATTCATTTGTGTCTTCTTAGATAACTTTTTTCACTCTGTGTGGTTTGTTTGGGGGTTTTTCCTCCCTGACACCTGTTTTCTTGTTTCATACGGTCAGGAAAGCTTCCATTCCAAGGACAAGTTCCTCACAGTGTGGTGCCAACCTGGTTGAAAGGACAAGCAGTAATGGCTGCATCAGTGAGTACATTTAAAGTTAAATGACTGGACTCCATAACGAAGGCAGGGGAGGATGTTTCTTTCATTAAAATCATATGTTTTGTTTGTTTTTCAGAAATAATAACAGAGTAAAGCTTTAGAGTGGAAGAATGCTGGGAAAACAACATGCAGAGCAACCCTAAGAACACAATAGTTGTAGAGGATGATGTCACAAGGAAGATGAGAGAAGAAAGTAGACTGAAATAGGAAGCTTACTCACCTCTTGGAGAAGACGAACTAAGATATAAAAAGTGCACTTCCCGAGTTTCTGTGTATTTTTGAAGGCATATAAAATTATACAGAAATCACTAATTTATTTTTGCATTTTGTGAGATTTTTCATGGCAAGTTACTGTTCTCAACACCACAGAGGTAGAAGCATGAGATAATTTTGGGCTTTACTGCATGGGAAGAATGAAATAATCTTTTATTCACTGCACAGATAGTATCAGATAATGAGAGCAGTTTTAGCATGATGAAATACTATGATTTTTTTATAAGATTGTCCTTTTTCACAGAATTTCCCCAGAGGAGCTGAGGACTGTCTTGATTCAATAGTTTATACTTGCGATACATGTCCAGAATTCGGCTTGTTTCAGATGCACTTACCAGATGTAGGGCAGGGGGAAAGTACCTTTCTCCTGGTGACTACTTCTGACTTTCTCTTTAATTTAAATAGTAAGACAACAGGAGGCTGAGGTATCACTTCCAGTGTATTGGCCAGCTTGCTGGCATAAGATTTGAATTCAAATTAAGAAGAGAATATTAAGAAAAGAGATTGGCAATGGTTAAAAGAAGTTTCCTAGGCAGAGTATTTACCCTTTCTCTGGTATATGTCCCTAACATTAAGCAAGACACCTTCCTTGATGGTTTTATTTTTGTCTTGCTTTCTTCTGAAATTCTCCCTACTGAGGGAGATTTAAACCTTACCTTAAATTTTCCAGTTGATATTTCAGATACTAGAAGTCAGGGATTGTATTCATCACACAATATTACCCAGACAGGTGTCTTGGCTGAACAAGTACTGCCTTCTCTAAAGATTTATTTGTTTTATTCACATAACCGTTTGTTGAGCATCCCAGTATATTATATACCACTCTCTGGTTCCTTACAGGATTCCCTTACTCAGACAAAGAGCAGCCAAATGACATGGTCCATCTCTCTTTCTGCCTTGACAACACAAAAGGACTGTTTGGTTAGCCAGAGGCACAGAAAACGTGAATTGAATGATTCTCTTTTCAACACATTTCTAGCACTGGAGGTTGAAACCAGCATAAATCAGAAATGTTTCCATAATGGCACATCACCTAGCAGCTCATTATATTGGATTTTTAAGGTTGTATTGAAGAGAAAATTAATTGAGAAAACTTCAGGAATTGAAAGAGGAGAAAATGCAGGATGCAGATTTCTTGTATCTGAAATAAAGAGTCTGGAGGTGTATAAAAGTATAAGTAGACAGAAAATGTTGAAAAAGCTTCTATTCCTAGGGTGTCTACTACATGCTCTAGTGGGTATTTTATATCAATATAAACAAAATCACAGCAAGGCAGAGAGGAAAAGACATGCTGTTACAGTGTATAAGGTAAGAAGCTCAAGTGAAATCTGTATTGTAACAGCTGCTAGAAAACAAAACAGGAAAATACACTACCTTAACAGGATTCATGGCAGAGAAGCTGGAGTCCAAGTTATAATTCAGCATCTGAAGGGAGAAACTGAGGGCGCTAAATCAAGTAGAGGACCTGATCCAGAGATTAAGTTACATAAAGCACTAAAAGGCCACTTTCTCTCTAAATTAACCAATCCTATATGCTATTTCCTGGACTTCAAACATTCAGCAGATACTCTGAAGAAAGCTGATAATAGTCTTTTAAAGGCTAGGAAAGATGAAAGCAGTTTTTCATCACACAGGGACATGCCACTGTTAAACAGATAGTTTAAGAGACTTGTAGCAGTGCTGACAACTACATTAGAATCATTATTACCTAAAGCATTTTGCACAGCCTCAGTGAAAAGTAGTCAGAGATGACTGCTGTTAGACAACTTCCATACATTATTGATCATGAGATGTTCAGACCTCATAATGTTCAAGTTTGGTGTACTTTGTTCATTGAAGAAGGAAAAGGCTTGTGGCCAGCTTAACTGGAAATTCAGGAAAGAAATATTAATAGAAGATGTAAGAAATAAATGGCCTGAAGATGTACTCTATAAACTCTTAGATCCCCCTCAGCTTTCTAGACAGACATGGTGTAATTATTCACTGTTACCAAGCTTGTTTGCAGTAGATGGGAAACAATTTGTACAAAAAAGTGAGAATCAATAAACCAAACCCATGCTTTAATGCAAGCTGATTTATGAAACACTTACCTTTGAAGCAGATACTATTAGCAATTCAGACTGCTTCAAACCCATTGCATTGGAGAACATTTCAGCTTCTAAAATTATTTCAATACACAAACTTTGTGAATATGATGTTCAGGCCAAAATGAGATCAGGCTACAAATTCATTTTAAGGTGGTCAAATGCCACAGAAAGCACATGGTAGCCAACATTACATATAATTTCATAAAAGAGGAAAGCAGTTTCTAGTGACTCCTGCTTACAAAATTAAGGAAGCAGTCCTGTGAGCAATAAAGCTAAGGAAACACTGATGCCAATGGATCAAATCTTGTGGCTGGAGTCACTGGAGTCTAAGTAAACATTATGTGTATATGCAGGGATGAGTAATAGGGTTCCTCTTCTCTGCTTGACTCCTGTTTTCATGAAACGTAAATCCTCTTGTCTTTAAAATTACCTCTCCACCAGCTGAAAGGTTATGGAGGGAAGTAAAGACTGATTTTCTAGGAACATCCACTAACATAATTGCACAACAATTATTAGTTAGGGCAAAAATTCTTTTATACCCGAGGATCATGTTTTCCTCCCAGAATCTTGTAGCAAAGATCTCTTCATAATGCATTGCAAAAATCTTTTGATGACTTTCAGGACGGAATGCCAGCCAGTACCAGGAAATCTTTTTATAGACCTAAGTAATAGGTTGCTTTTATGTTACTCAGTATATAATGGTATTTCATTAGTAGCCCAACCAAATACTGGGGCTAAAGGAGGACAAATGGCTGTTCAAAGAAAACGAGTATTTCTCTGCTGTGTAGTCTTTTGATTTATATTAAGTTTTAAGGAGGAAGGGGAAGTGCATTTGGTAGTGCTGCCTGTTTTAAAGGTACCTTCAATGTGGTGCAACCACTTCACAATTTACTGCAGAAAAAAAACCCCAGAAGAAATGGGGGAGAGAATTTATCCCAATAGATATGGTGTCTGTGCCATTGCTTTCTGTTGTGAGTGTTCTGATGGGAGCAGAGTTCAGGCAGAAAAGGAAAGCAGTTGAGCTTACCTGAAAGGCTAAGGCTGTTGTGTGTTCAACATAGTCTGTGTCAGGAAATATGTACCTAGAAGGAACTGCCCAGGGAAAGGGAGAGCTCTAGCCAAAACTGACGTTGTGGTTATGAATTTAACATTGGACACCCAAGTCTTTAACATTAAAAAACAAAAGAACGCCCTTAGTAAAGTTCCCTTTGTATTAACATCCTTTCAGATTTAAAGGACATCAAGCTATGTTGAGTGAAACCTGAAAAGACTGTGTATCAGTTTGGACCAGAGTTTTCACTTGTGCCATGGTCATATTTAAACAGGTAGATTAATGAAGACATATCTGCATAAGTTTGGGGAAAAAACCTAGAAGTAAATTGTGTTACAATTCTCCTGCAATGTTACTTAGATTACCAGGATGCACATGCTCAGTGTATCTGTCCTAGTTATAATGCCTTCTTTTGACATCTATATACTTAAAGAGGTGGAATATTCCTACATCATGGATTATACAGAATAATCCAAAGAATCCAGATAAATTATTTGCTTTATTTAGGGGAAAATGAGCAAACAAAAATTCCCAAGCATGACACATGTTTTAAAAAAACCCAGCCCTTTTCATTATAGCATGTAACATTATCTGCTTGTGCTTATCCAAAGTCTGCTCTTGCTTTTCTCATGATTGTAACCTGTTCAACATAACCTGTACGTAACGCGAGAGATCAATTTCAGGATAGCACCTGTACGTAATGTGAGAGATCAGTTTCAGGATAGCAAAGTGCCAGATATAAATCGTGAAACACTGCCAGGCCAGTCGCCACACACACAGTCCCATGGGTTGGGACAGGTGCTCCGCAAAACTTTTCATCAGGAATTATTTCTGTAGCTAGCTAAAGACGTGTAAACAGAACTTGCAGCTGCAGAACCTGAAATAACAAGGAGCTACTGCTGTTTTCATCCCGAGTTAAAACTATAACCAGTTTCTAAATGCACCTCTATGTCAGTTTGTGTAATATGAACATTCTTTTCAATGCACATTAAAAGACTGTTTTCAAATTGTCCTATCAATGTAAGAGATGGTATTTTGAGTACAACTTCTGTATAGGCAAATGATGGGCTGCAAAAACATAGGTGAGTGGCATTTCCTAACAGGACTGTGTAATTTGAATCCATATTGTACGTTCTCTGTCACAGAACTCAAACTGTTCAAGTCATTTTCACCTGATCTGGAGATTCCAGGAGAGTTCTGGTTCTGGGAGGATTTGTTTGCTCTCGCTGTTGCCATACTGAGAACTCAGCTAACATGAGCTTATTTCAAAAAAGCTGTTTCCAACTCTTACAGCTGTGAAAACGTATCATGAAAAGGTGACATGACTGCTGCTGATTTAGTGACGCGAATCACTCCAAAACATTTTGAGAAGTCTGTGCTACCTGCTAATCTCAGTGGGGATCTAGCTGTGAAATGTAACGACGGCAATTTTGGGAACAAAGTTTTTGCTCCTAAATTATCAAAGCACTTGAAAAAAACCAAACCAATTAGCTATTAGCCATTTCTCTGCTAATAATTCTAATGTAAGTAGCTAGGTAATATAATTTCAGTGTTTGAACTTGTATTTGTTTGACTTAAAACTGTGGTACAGGCCCAAGGCACACCACCATCACCACCACCACCAGCAGAAGTGAGCTGTTTACCTGGCTGCGTACCTTTGAGCCTGTAGTTCAGAAGACAAATTCCAGACAACACACTCAAGACTGATCCAAAACAGCCTCTTCTGGAGCCTGTATCTGGCTGAGAAGTGGGCTTAGGAACAGGGAAAAGTTCAAGTAAGAAATTCAATAGTTTACTTCAAAAGTATGAAAAATAAAGTACATGACAATGTGCTGGAGTTTGTATTTGAATAACATTTAGTTAACAACAGAATTAGAGCCTAGCAGCTACCTTATCTGCTTTTGCGCACACAAAATCCAACAGCTGTATTAAGATGGAATGTGTTTTAGCGACACACAACACCCATACAGCAAAAAAAATAATCTTCCCTATAATGTTATAATAATCAGACAGCTGGGGAGATAGTTGTTTTCTTAATGTTTACAGAGCTCAGAGATTATAATATAAAAGACCCAATAAAAGACAATTATATTAACATGTTTACTATCTGTAACTTTTAACCATGAAAACTTCCAGATCTCTTAATGTTATTTTCCTGGGTCATTCCACTGAGCAACATAGAAGTAGGCATCGGAACAAATGTGTTTTAGCTTGTTCTCTCATTTGGCCAGACAGCAGCTGTTCAAAGAACTTGGGATATCAAATTTAGTGTCTCACATGAAAACGAACTTTCATAAATATGAAAGCCAACAGCTACTTCTAGTAGAAATATGTTCTCAATTTTTAGACAGTCAAAAATAAACTAAGGGAGGAGGCGGGGATAATGATGCCAAGCTAGTTTCTAGGTAGACTTTTAACTAAATATTGATTAAGAATCATATATAACCACTTGTGTTTTCAAAATTCAGTCTGAGGTTTAACATTTTTATCAGCCTTTGCTGCACACTGAAATGCAAAGTTGGGCTACATATTTACAGGTCTTGGCAAACTGTTCCCAGCCCAGGGGCATGATTCAGTGTCATTCATCTGTTGAAATAAGGTTTGTTCCAAAATCAACTTTGGTCAAAACAAACCTGCACAGAGACTAACAAAACCCAAGTTCATTATCTCTGCAGTTCTTAACTGAAATTGCTTTCTGGCAGTACAGTTGTAACAATATAGCATAATTTGCCTCCTCTTTATCAAATTATTCTTGCTTTCTTACAACTGCACATCAGCAAAATATCCTATAATGAGGGGATTTGTTTGGATTAGTAATTATAAAATAAAAATTACAGCAATAGCTGTATGTTTGGCAATTGCTGTTTTGGTTGTAAAAGTATAAGGTTGTACATCACACCACTTGCCTGTTATTTCTTGTATTTTGAAACATACTAGTTCATTTAGGTGAATGATGTACAAAAAAAAGTAAATGTGCAACGAAACATTACCCATATTCAAAATACGGGGGGAAAAGAATGTCTTTTACCTTTTGTCAGCAAAACCATCACTCCTCCCTGCAGGTCTTGTGACTGAAAGTCTTCTTTTTTTCTTAACAAAATCCAGCTGTTGTCACTTAGGGATTATTTTCTCTTGGTGGAAACATACTACCATCAGCACTGTAACTGCAGACAATTATCTTTAGAGCAGTCCCACTACTCATGTTTGCCTCAATTGCTGAATATTCATTTAACTAGCTTTGTCCACTTTAAAACCTCATGGCTAGTTTTTGAATGTTAAAGGTATAAATTATTGCACTGCAAAATGTTCTATTGGGTCACAGCTCTGCCTTTTGATACGTGCACCCCTTAAGCAAATACATTTTACTTTCAGTCAGTTGTGGTGGTTGAATTGCAAATGACAGTGTGGAGGCAAAATGAATGTGGATAACGAAACACTTTAATCACAGATGTTGCAATTTTATTAATTACATTACTTCCCTGTCATTTGGAGGACATGACGCAGTCTGGGAGGCACAGCATAGCGGTTCCAGCCCTGCAGTGCATGGTTCTGGGGTCCCTACGGCTCATCCCCACTGCCTAAGATTGAGGAGCTGATCTGGGTCTCTGGTGCACGCTCTTGGGGTTCTCCACCACCCAGCATCTTTTCTGTATTGTATGTTTACCTCTTAAGTGTCCTCAGCTACAGGATGGCCGGCCACAGGACCTTGCTGATGATCAGTCCCTTCAAGCCAAACTATCATTGCCTGTTTCACTGCACCACTGCTGGAGCTTACGATCTGCCTCTTCAGACACTTCTGGATGTGTCTGCACTGTTGCTCAGGACACGTGGTTGATCATACTTCACCTACTTGTACTACTACAAAAAGTTAGTTAAAGTTCATCGGCTTACATTAGTAGTGATGCTGACTAACCTGAACTCATTCTGACAGCAAGCGGAATCCTGTTAAACACGTAGCTTATGCAGACAGAAAGGGCTGGACATTACATTCTAGCTATGAAAAAAAACCACGTATCCACCTCCCACTGAGAGGCTTCTCTTAAAATTCAAGCGTACTCCATTTTCCAACACCTTTCCTAATAAATGCAGCAACTAAACGTTTTCCAGCTCACACCCACACTTATCTCCTATCCCTAGGAGGCCACTGGGAATTCACAACTCATTCTCTGTCTTCTAATTAAAAAACCCCTAAATATCACCAACTTAGCCATGGGAAAGTGCTGCCTGTGCTCAGCACCCACTGAAGGCAACTCTCAGGACAGACAGGCTCCCTAGGCCAGCGTCAGGGAAAGTTTTAACTTCATATGGGCAAAAAATTGCCAACTGAGGTCTTACTTGCTACATCTAAAGAAAAATACTGTTATTTTGTTGTACAACAAGGGCTAAGTACTTTCTTTTTACTACGCCGAAAAGGGGCCAGCTGCCCAATCTGGAATTTCTGGGTGTGGTGGAACTGATCTTATTTTCATCTAACTCTATTAATAAGTGAAAATAGAGAAAAGAATTAAAAACCAAATATATTATTAGCTGTAGTAAGACTATAATGAATCTACTCACTTGAACTCTACAATACTGCATTCCAGCTGCAGCAATCAAACCTGGTGTAAAAGCACAGGAAAAACATGGAAAAGCACAAGTCTTGTTTAAAGGCTCTATACCAACAGAACAGAGCCAGATGGTGCATGCCCTGCAATTTCAAAGTAAACCAATTTTTTAAAGCAACTTAAAAGATATCAGGTAGTCTTAATGTCTTAATTTTTAGCACTCTGGATTTGTAAGTTTGTAACAGAGAGCATCACGCCACAAGAGAATCTAAAAGGCAACCAATACATTTTGATTGTGTAATATTAAATACACCATGACTGAAACTGCTGGTACACACAAAGTATCAGACATTATTCTAAACCACCTATTTAAGACAACTGAAATTCAGTTCAAGATGGTGAGACATGTTGAGCTTGTAACTGGACATCTCCTTAAATCAGAGCTCTTTCTCTAAGAATAGAGGGCAAGGTACTTTTAGGTAGTTTCATCTTTATTTAATGAGCACTTTGTTATTTTCCTCTAAAGATTTTCATTCATCTAATAAAACCATTTGGGTTTGTAAATAGGATTCCGGGCAGGTTGTGCATCTCTCTTGCAAAAAAAATCCAGGAAATGGTGGATTCTGTGCATCGGTATTTCAGAGTGCAGCAGCAGTTTTTCTGGACTATTTTACATACATAAATAGAGCACATCACAGTACCAGTTCATTCTACATGTTGTACTTGGACTCCAGCGGCCATCTGTGCAAACCATCTTCACTCGGGAAGAAAGAGGCTTTCTTCAATTGCAGAATTCCATCAAATAACAACTCACCTGCAATTCTGATCTGTACACAAAATGCAAAGCTTTCTCGCAGGTATCCTATATTAAACTCTATTCCAGCTACAAGATTTGATAATGTTACCAAAAAGATGTTTACGCTCTGGAAGGGGCTTTGCCTGCAAGATGTCCACTCTTCCACACTTCTCAGCTTTCTGGAGTGAAACAAACAGCTCACTGAAACATTAAAAACATATTTATGCTTGGTTTGCTTTAGTTGACCCAAGATGAATAAGAGTCATAACGGTAGTGTAGCCATGAAGCAGGTTATCCTTTATGTCATTACATTCTCTTAATACGAAATTCCCAGTAACTATTCGATCACATCCTATTTCCCCATGTCCAAAAAACCCAAAGAGGGGAACGTTTGGAAAAAACTTCCTAAATGCATCTGCTTCCATATTCCTTTTGGTTTTATAATGCCGATATCCTCTGCCAACACACGCAAACATGAAGCCAATGGTGTTATGCTCAGGGATATTTGCTGCTTTGAGACGCTGCATGGCGGCTTCTGCTGTCCTCTCATCAGCTACATCCTGGTCTAACAGAACAGTGGCACTCTGGATCTGGGGACCGCTGAAAGCCAGCCCAACCACACCACAGGCATCACCGGGCTGGGCATTGTTACTGAAAGGCAACAGGCACCGAGTTAGAGAACACTCAGGGAGACCACTTCGACCTGAATAAAGTCCTGCTGCGGCAGAAGCAGGTTTCAAAGCAGACCAACATCCTAGGGATGCTGAAAGCCACACAGTTAGAAAACAAACCAAAACCTTTGAGTTTGGAATTTTTTTTTTCTCCCCTTTTTAGTAACTTTTCACAAGGAAAAATTTTCACATCCATTACTAAGGATTAAGCATATGCCTACCTTTCAAATACATGCCAAATTCAGCAGTTTGTGTATGTTGCAGCTCTCTAATTCCAACTAAACTAATAGTTAAACTTCAGACACAAAGATACTTGGCATTTACATATCAATCCAGGGCAGCAGTCAGTAATGGCTTCAGATTCACACTGCTTTAAGTCTGCCTGGTTAGGCAGGACACACTAGTTTTAGCAGTTATCTACTTAAGCTTTATTAGCACTAACTAAATATACAGCCAGCTCTCTTAACTGAAGTAATGCTGCAGCCAGCATAAATCAGACACAAGGAAAATGTTGGTATTGCTATGGAGTCCAGATCTAGGCTGGCATGCGAGGAGCCTGTGGCACTGTCTGCACTGCATGTCCCAGCACTGGGCACTCCAGTGAGGATGCACCAGCACATCAGACGGCACAAAGGGCTTGCTCTGTGCAGCAGAGCAGCTGTAGCAGTGGAAGCCCAAATCTGCCCTGCAGGGATCCTGGCAAGGGAAGCGGTTTAAACTGGATGAGATCTAGCCGGGCGCTGTGAGTGCTATGTCCTTCAGCAGTGGTGGCATATTAGGTGTGCTCCTGGAGCACACCAAACCCAGGCTGATGGAAAAACAAAATGTTCACCTGAATGGTCTTTGTAGCAACAAGTGATACATATAGGGCAGCTGAAGCTGGCAACCTCCTTTGCCAGGAGTTCCTCATAGCTGCATTTCCAGAATCCTGTTTGCAATACAAAGTTTCCAGCTAGATGACAGTGTAGCAGCTAGACTCCATCGCTCACAAAAACTAATTATTTTACTGCTGTTAATGGACATTTCTAATATGACATAACTAAACGGCTATGGCTTCTGGAGTGTTTCTTCCAGTTTTAATCTTCTTTATAATTTACCTTGAAAAAGATACCTACTTCTCAGAGGTCAATGATGTAAAGCTCTCCACTTGCCCCCCAGCCAGGATGATACTTTTTTCATTCAAAGGATTGACTATTTGATGAAGAAATCGAGTAGCTCCAGGCTTCCAGGAGTTGTAGCCAAACAGAAGAACCACCCGGAGATCTGGGTTATTCTTCAGACCTACAAACAAACCCACAAACACCAATCCTCTTACTGTTTTTAAATCCTGCCCCCTGAAGCCAACCATCCCAGCCTCTCTTCAAACAATACATCGAACCTTTAGTAACGGCCTTTCACTGCTGCAGTTTCCAAAGCAATATAGAAACTGCCCCAGCATTCAGGAGCTGGGCTACATTCCTGACCTAAGTGAGAATTTCTGAACAGAATCTAGCAAGGAAAAACAACTACATCTGCTTCCTAAAGCTTTCCGCTTCTTTAGCATATGTTTATACATTATTCAAGAACCACCACAACACAGTAAATATCTTTACCTGAGAACTAAATAAATTACACACATCAGACAGTTGCTTACCCCAAGGTAGAAACTGCCAGATCCCTAGAAGACTCAAGAAACCCTCATTGTATTATTCTTCATAAATTACCTACCCTGCTAAGGACACAATGCGAGGAATTTATTTAACTATGCTGTCCCCTGTTCTTTCTTTGCTACACCACCAAATGACGTAAAGTTGTTTCAGAGATCCTAAGGGGAGAGACTCATTCATCTCTATTTTTTACTAACTAGAGACTGCTCAAAACTTAACAGCTCCACTGGAAAGCTAAGAGAGGTAATCCAAGATCAATATTCAGGATAACTCGACCTTAATGCTCCACAGAACAGGAAGAACACCAACACAATTACCAGCTGCAGCTCTACAGAGTGCTCTGTGAATGAAGTTGTCACAGAAGCTGTTGGTTCCACCTGTAACTCCACACTAGCACCCAAAGGAGGAATACAGTAATTCAGAACAGCCCAAATAAAGAAAAGAACGTACCTGCTTCAGCAAATTTACTTTCATCAAAGACCCTGCTCTTTACATCTTTAGAAAAATGGAAGGTATGAATTTTCACCCCATCAATTTTGGGAAACAACAAAGCAAACCCAGCTTCACCCTCTTCGATTTCTTGAGGCTGATTGCTGCTTGAACCCATCGGGGTAACTACAAAGATACAAAAGCAGACATCTTGTGTTGAGTGATTCCAATACTCTCATGTACACTAAAACAGATTCAGAGGCAGAACAGCTTAGGTGACGTGAAATATGACAGCTCATTTCCATAGCAACATACCCAATTAACAACTGTTCTGATATTTTTGCTTGATGTTTTGGAAAGATGGAGCATGCAGGAGTCCTGCTGGCTCTAGATTGTGCTCAAGTCACTTTGGACACGGAGACACGGGTGTATGTGGACATTTCCGCCAGCCACAGCAAACATACAACAGTTAGAAAACAAGCACTGTACAATACAGCTGCCTCCGGCCTCCCTGCCAACTTCTGCAGGCATGCAAGCACGCGCAGATTTTTAACACACAAGCATGTGATGACAGCATAGAGCAAACTGACATTTTTAACACACAAGCATGTGATGACAGCATAGAGCAAACTGACACAAATACTGGGAGCATATTATTGAACTATGCCAGTAACAACAAATACCCTATGTATGCTGTGGGAAGAGAATTTGAGATAAGAAACTAAGAAAAAACTTTGTGATGATAAAAAAGTGAAACAGTAGAAAACAGACTGCCATGGGAGGTTGTGAATTGTCCAGAGTTACTGAGTATGCCCTCTGTTAGACCATAACACACAGGTACATACCGAGGATGTCCCATATGATTAATTGCAGTATATGAGACTGAAAAATACAGAAAAATCCAAGAAACACCCAACTATTACATTAAGGTGCCAGCAATAAGCTGGCTGCTCAATTAAATCAACCCTTTTAATTAGAATGGCATCAGACGAAGTAAGATTTTAAGCTCTGCATGACTTAACAGCAACCCTGAGACCTCCTTAAAATCCGAAGCTACCAGTGACCAAGGTGGGAGCAGAACGTGGAAATCAAAGTGAGAACTCTCCATCAGTTCAGGACTATGCTTTCAAAAGCAGAGAAAACCGTGATAAACAGAACCTGGCAGAGAGCTGTGATACACCAAACACCTTCATACTGCTCTCTCACAGAACCACACATCTTCCTCCTACCTACAATCCCTGGAGTGACCAGTCCAAGAACCTGACATCGCTTTGGCAACAGTTTTTCAAGTGCAATTGCTGTTTCTTTACTGTTTCTTTTCCTGGCTGTTAAAAAGAAAAGGCAGAAAGAAATGAAAACGAATGGTTCTGATGGGTACCGAGACAAACCCTGCAGCAGTCCCATGCTGCCCATCAGTGGCTATCCCATTAACAACATGGCAAACCTATACTAACCAGCAGGAGCACAGGGCTCCTGGCATGCAAACAGAACCTGTATCCCCCAGAATGGGAAAGGAACTCGTCTATGTAACAAAACATGAGACGTGCTTCACACAATTGCAGTACCACATGGTTGCAGATTTTGCTGCAAAATATCTACTTTCCAAGGAAATTCAAACTCAGAATCACTGAATCAGCCAGGTTGGAAAAGCCCTTTCAGCTCATCCAGTCCAACCTAATAGCAGCCTTCCAGTACCTGAAGGGGGCCTATAGCGATGCTGGGGAGGGACTCTTCATCAGGGACTGTAGTGACAGGATAAGGGGCAATGGGTTAAAACTTAAACAGGGGAAGTTTAGACTAGATATAAGGAAGAAATTCTTTACTGTAAGGGTGGTGCGGAACTGGAATGGGTTGCCCAAGGAAGCTGTGAATGCTCCATCCCTGCCAGTGTTCAAGGCCAGGTTGGACAGAGCCTTGGGTGAGATGGTTTAGTGAGAGGTGTCCCTGCCCATGGCAGGGGGGTTGGAACTGGATGATCTTGAGGTCCTTTCCAACCCTAACTATTCTATGATTTTATAACCGTCCCCAGCAGTGCCAAGGCCACCACTAACCCATGGCACTGAGGCCTCGTCTCCGCGGTGTTTGAACCCTTGCAGGGCCGGTGCCTGCAGCCCTGCCCTGGGCAGCCTGTTCCAATGCCTGAGCACCCTCTGGGGCAGGAATTGCTCCTCAGCTCCATCCAAACCTGCCCTGGTGCGGGTTAAGACCACTCGTCACACGGGAGGGTAACTCAGAGCATTCATTCACAGAATCACAGAATCCCAAGGGTTGGAAGGGACCTCAAAAGATCATCTAGTCCAACCCCCCTGCAAGAGCAGGGTAACCTACAGTACATCACACAGGAACTTGTCCAGGCGGGCCTTGAATATCTCCAGTGTAGGAGACTCCACAACCCCCCTGGGCAACCTGTTCCAGTGCTCTGTCACTCTTACAGTAAAGAAGTTCTTCCTGATGTTAACGTGGAACTTCCTATGCTCCAGTTTACACCCATTGCCCCTTGTCCTATCACTGGATATCACTGAAAAAAGCCTAGCTCCATCATCCTGACACCTACCCTTCACATATTTGTAAACATTGATGAGGTCACCCCTCAGTCTCCTCTTTTGCAAGCTAAAGAGACCCAGCTCCCTCAGCCTCTCCTCATAAGGGAGATGTTCCACTCCCTTAATCATCTTTGTGGCTCTGCGCTGGACTCCTTCAAGCAATTCCCTGTCCTTCTTGAACAGAGGGGCCCAGAACTGGACGCAATATTCCAGATGCGGCCTCACCAAGGCTGAGTAGAGGGGGAGGAGAACCTCTCCTGACCTACTAACCACTCCCTTTCTAATGCACCCTAAGATGCCATTTGCCATTCCCTTCCAGCCGGCTTCACCCTGTGCGCCCCTCAAGCGCTGCTGGAAGGGGGCGGGGGGGGGGGGGGGGGGGGGGAGGGGTGTTACCTTTCTTCTGCTCGTGACAGTCCTCGTGCCCGCTGAAGGTCTCCGCGTCGGCGATGTACAGCACGGTCTGGGGCAGCACGCGCACCCTCTGCGGGGGGACAGGCGGGGGAGCGGGGGCGGCAGGAGCCTGCGGGGCCCGGCGGCTCCTCCGGCGGCGGGAGGGGCCCGAGGGAGCCCCCCCCTCCCCCTCCCCTCCCCCCCCGAGGGAGCCCCCCCCCCCCTCCCCCTCCCCCTCCCCTCCCCCCCCGAGGCGCGAGCCCCGGCCGCGCGCGCGGACCCACCTCGAGCTCGCGGGCCATGGCGCGCACGAGCGCGTGGCTGTCGGCGGGGCCCGGCTCCAGCGCCGACACCCAGGCGAGGCGCTGCCGCGCCCGCAGCGTCCGACGGGCGCACTCCCTCCACAGCCGGCACACGCTGCCAACAACAGCGCCGCGGTCAGCGGGGCCGCCCCTCGCCACGGCGGCGCGCACACCACCACCCCCCCACCCCCCCCGTCCGCCCCTTACCAAGCGGCGCGCAGCAGCGCCTTGGTGGGCAGGAAGCCGAGGACGCGCTCCACCACCTCGGCCAGGTTGCTGAGGACGAAGCCGCCCTCCGCGGCCTCCATGGCTGCGCCGCCGCCAGCCGCCACCTCCGCTTCCGAGCCGCGGCCACGGAGGTCCTCGGCGGACTTCCGGCCATAAGGAGGCGGGGACAGCAGGAGCAGACACACTACCGCCGCCTAGCGGCGGGGAGGACCCGCGGGCTCCTCACCCCCCCCCCCCCACACACACACAGAGCGACTCAGACCCAGCGCACTTCGTAAAATGGTTTTTATTCATAAACTTGATGCAAGTTTACAAATTACTGTACATCGCCAGGGCGCCCCGCCGGGAGGATCGGAACCGCACCCCGGGACCGGCTCTGCGCCCCCCGCACCGCGGCTCTGTGCCGTACAGCCCCGGCAGCGCCGCACCCAGCGCGCCGCGGCAGCCGCGCGGCCGGAACCGGGGGCAAACCTCTCCCCCCATCCTTGTTTGGAGCTAAAAACGGGACGTGGGAGCAAACGCCCAGGGAGCCGCGGGTGCCTGGCAGAGGAGAGAGCACAGGGGTGATAGTCAACTGAAAACAGAACAGAAACATGCGTCTGCGCGTCGAGAGAGTGCGTAACTAACTCATGGTGCGGCCCCGCAGGGGAGCGAAGGACTAGTCCTACAACCAAAATAGAATCGATTTAGTTAAGGCAATGAAATACAACTGTAATTACACAGACCCAGATTCTTTCCCTAATAAAGAACCAGCAGTTCCCATTCGTCTCTCCATCACAAAACCACTGTCATGACTATGGCAACGTTTCTTAAACCTCTGACTCAGGTGACATGTTCTTGTACTTTAGTGTAGCTTTTATATAAAAATTTTAATCCAAGGACTTTCATCTTGATTTGTGCCAATCACTTTTATAAGTTCATTAGTTTACAAATGATTGCAACAACCCGTTAATAAAATGGAACACCTAAAAAGGTTCTTTTTTTAGTATTTTAAATAACTTCAAGCTTCATACTGCAGCTCTTCTTGTTAAGGAGCTTGAGCCAACAAGTAGCAGGAACAGCTCAGCAAGTTCTGATGCCCCAGTGGAAGTGACTAGTTACAAGGTTTTATTGGCACAGCCTTGCTCTGCTTCAAAAAATAATAAACTAAAAAACAAAAAAAAATTAACATAATCTAAACAAAGAGCATCTCTTCCAAAAAACAGTTCATATTCTCATACAGCCATGAAAAATGTTTAATGACTTAACATACATGTGTTCTTCCTAAATCATTAATTTGGAAATACTACAAATGCTGTCACTTTAGACCAGAAAAAAAAAAAAAACCCAAAAAAACAACCTACTGTGATTTGCAAGACCTGGCATCTCCTAAAACAGTATCAAACAAAGGTATTAAACTTCTTGGCTTTAAATGAAAATGATACAATGCAAGTCTCTGTAGTCTGCATTTTGCAAAAGGTAAGAAATACACAGAAGTGTGTTGAACAACTCATTAAATGGTCTTTAGTAACTCGGTAGCCTGCTGAAGGGGGCTGATGCTTTCAAATAAAAAAGGGAGAAGGAAGGGCATGGCCCAAGTATGCTGAATCCATAAGAACAAATACAGTAAAGGCCCAAACTGCTCAGTCCAGATACCTAAGAAGAGCGGAATGGTAAGGCTGTAACTTATACTTTACGTGTCAGTTGACAGATTATCCACTAACTTATCTAATAGCTAAAGTCTTCAGTACAGCTGTTATAGGGGCACTCATAGCTTGAGTCTGTGTGTTGGAAAACATAAAAAAAGAGCTTGTTTTGTTGACATTGGTCCATGTATACAACAGTCCTCAACGTTAGCCATCTTCTTTTGGAGGAGTGTACCAGCCTGTGGAGAACAGAGACATGCATTAGGTACTGACATTGCTATGTCAGGACAGTCTCGCACTCAGTTTCTCGGAGATGGAAGTCTAGAACCTGGCTCCTTCCCTCCTTCTTAAAGAAGGCCAGCTCAGCAAGATCCAGTGCCCTGCAGTGGGACATAAAGCACGTGGTATATTCCAGGACCACACCCCATATTTGGGTGTGAAAATTTACTATTTCCAAGTTTGGGTTTTTTTGTGGCAGCAGCTATCCCAAGGTGGACAAGCTGGACATGAACAGGGGAAGCTGTTGAGAAGGAATGTTGCTGTAACAAAACCAAATGAAATAGAGGTAAACCCCTCAAGTCTTTCAGCCATTTAATCCACAGACACACAAACATGACTACACTGGGATATTTGTCTATAAATCACACCTCCCATACTGAAGAGCTAGGCACGCACAAGCATTTGAATGGTTTATCCTACTTCTGTAAGTCCTGCTGTAGCAACAGACTCAAATGTCAGTTGAGTAACTTGTCTCCTGATTGGATTTGCCATGTTCAGCAGTTGAATCACACCTGAACAAGTGTGCATTGGGTTTTTTTTCAGTCACCTTCAGATCTCCAATCTTAATTCTCCCAACCACTACTGTAAAAATTCCTCTGATTTTTTGTACCGTGCATAAACAACCTATTTATTTTGCCCCAGAGAACAGGTAGCAAAACTACACCTTTTACAGCAGCTATAAATGCTGTGGATGCTTTGTGTACCGCTCGTGACATGGTAGTAATCACTGTAGGCTAGTGCATAGCTAGAAGTAAAGAGGGCACCATGCTGGCTTTTGTAGTGAACTAAAAAAGCAAAAGGCTTTGTTAATGGCAAAATCAAAACACCATAAAACCTGAAAGCATTTTAAAGTTGTCATCTTTGATCTTCCTCCCCCTTGTAGAGAAGGCATTATGCTCAATTTTAGAGGCAGGGAAACTGAGGTGCTCGCTCCAGCCACACTGAAATACACTCATGTTCACAGCAACATCGATTCCCAGAAGACACTGTATCCAACCTGGACCACAGGACATCACAGAAGTGGTAAGTGGACCAACTCCCTTGTCACGAACGACACCAGGGTACCACTTCTACTGACCACTTTTACATAACATGTCAGTCACTTAAACCTTTTAAAGCCTCAGGTCATTTGTTGTCTCCTCATCCTGGCACAATGAACACAATTATACCTGAAGCACTTGAACACTTGTTTCATGCAGCTAAAAGACTATAAACTGGCTTTAAATAGAACAATAAGTGTGTCTCCCATTCCTATTGGACAGTTTTCCAGCCAGTGCACTTGACTTGGACTTCCTGTATTTCTTAAACCTCTGGTCTTCCTTTCCACTTTATCTCTTTCTTAATGATTACTGCAAAGTCTTATCACATTGAAACAAACCCTTCAGGGAAAGAGGTAAACCTCCAGCAGATACTTCAACTAAGACACTCTGAAAGCTTCAGTAACAATAAAGTTCCTAGAGCAGCTGGCTGAAAATGAAACTGAACCACCTTTCAAAGGACAGTAGGAACACATGGAACATCCACATAAGCTGGAAAAGTTGCAATGATTGTTAGTCAAGTTACTTTAAGCACTGTTGTCTTCCTAGTGCAAGATGAGAAGGAAACACAATTTATGTTCTTCCCAAGCCAACATAAGACACTCTGGCACTTAGAAGTTTTACTGAGGCCAAATATCAATCCCCAGGTTGCTGTGCAGACAAGAACAAAAATCAAAAGAATGTACATACCATTTTTCTCATGTATTTGTACTAGTGACTTATAGGACTGCTGTGCTCTTGCTAGGTTATATTGATTCTGAAAGGAGAAAAAAAATAACGTAAAAAACTGGCAACCAGACATAAGACTTAAAAACAGTTTTACAAAGAAATTCTGCACCAGACTTACAATTAAAAACCATGCACAGTGTTACAATGTTCCTGGGTTTAAAGCACAAGATTTTCAAAACAAATACCCTTATTTTCTCATTTCTCCTCCATCATAATAACAGTAATTTGTACACCCTGATTGATGGAAAGGACCCTCTATGAGAAGGTTAAGAACCTGAGCAACTGGAATCAAGGCTTCAGGCAATGTGCCTTGCTCAGCTGACCAGTTACTGGGTTAGACAGAATGGTTATCATAAACTTTTACGTCTTACCTACCTAGATCACTATCCTTGAATGAGTGCTTAAAAACTAGCATCCAAGTGACAGTCTCATTCACTTAAACATCCTTTGAAAACAGCATTTCATACTTCAGAGTCTTTTAAGTTATGGCCTGCTACCAGCACACCCACTTGAACTGAATTGTGATTTTCATTAATGCTGAACGGCTAGCTCAGGATTTGCACGGTATTATTTTTCACCCTCTCATGAAACTCTGTAGGGGTTTGGGTCAGCTAAAGGAGGAGAACTCCTTAATATCAGCATATGCGATCCTGGCAGCCAGGCTGTCATCTACAGCCCTTCTCAGATCTGGAATTTCCAAATACTCCGGATTACCAATGCTGATGCCACTTCCTTCCCCACCTTGCCAGTACAGGGATAGCGCAAGTCTAACTGCTTACACACCCTGCCCATCCCAAGTTTTTATCCTCCCATGTTCATCATTTAACAAACTCAGAGTTAACTGCCAATAAAATACTCACACATGCACCAGACGTCGAGATAAATCAAAATGCAAATATATTTGCAATGACAATTTTGCCATTAAGCATCTTCTGTGCAAGTCAGCAAAGAAATGGAAGCCTAATAGGAACTTCTGTAATGGATATAACACAGCATATTTACCTTATTGGCTCCAAACTGTACTCTGGCTTTTCCTTTGACTAAAGTGGCATTGATCTGCATGATGACTGATTCTATTGAATAGGCACTGCTCCAGCCCTGGAGAAAGAAGGAAGTATTTCCATGTAACACGTACTTGCTTCTTGTGCTCAGCTTGCACACTGATGCTGGGATACGTGCTGTGGGAGGTTTATTTTTCTGAACTCTGTTTTTAGTTTTAAGTACTTGTTTTCAGTTAACAACAGAGAAACTGCAAAGTGCTATTACAGTCTTACTACTAAGAACTTGTAGGAAACATGGCAAGGCTGATTCACACATTTCCAAAATGCAGCAAGACAGAAACAAGAGCAGCTCTATTATTACACAGCTACAGGTTGGGCAGAGAAAAGATTCAGAGCAGCCCTCTGGAGAAGGACTTGAGGGTGTTGGTTGATGAGAAAATGAACATGACCTGGCTTCAGTGTGTGCTCACAGCCCAGAAATCAACCGTATCCTGGGCTGCATCAAAAGGAGTGTGACCAGCAGGTCGAAAGAGGTGATCCTGCCCCTCTACTCTGCTCTGTGAGACCTCACCTGGAGCATTGTGTGCAGTTCTGGTGTCCTCAACATAAAAAGGACATGGAACTGCTGGAACAAGTCCAGAGGAGGGCCATGAGGATGATCAGGGGACTGGAGCACCTCCTGTATGAAGACAGGCTGAGGAAGTTGGGGCTGCTCAGCCTGGAGAAGGCTGCGTGGAGACCTCAGAGCAGCCTTCCAGTACCTGAAGGGGGCCTGTAGGGATGCTGGGGAGGGACTCTTCGTCAGGGACTGTAGTGACAGGACAAGGGGTGATGGGTTAAAACTTAAACAGGGGAAGTTTAGACTGGATATAAGGAAGAAATTCTTTACTGTAAGGGTGGTGCGGAACTGGAATGGGTTGCTCAAGGAAGCTGTGAATGCTCCATCCCTGGCAGTGTTCAAGGCCAGGTTGGAGAGAGCCTTGGGTCGGATGGTTTAGTGTGAGGGGTCCCTGCCCATGCAGGGGGATTGGAACTAGATGATCTTAAGGTCCTTTCCAACCCTAACAATTCTATGATTCTATGATTACAGCATTTACGCATTTTCAACAACATCACAACAGAAATTATTTCTTGGAAGCAGCAGCAAAGATTGCTATCCAGTGAAGCCATTCAGTGAGCTATGACAACTCCGCCCCATGAAAGTTACTGCTCATCTCTGGCTTTGCTTCACCTTCCAAGGTTCACAAAAGTTTCTGCCAGAGCCTGCAAATGGTTCCTTCATTCATGTACTTATTTTGAAGAGAAAACCAATCAGTGTCTACACAAGAGGAATCTATGCCTAGAATCTTCTGCATTCCTCACGTCTCCAGGGTGAAACAACGTGTCTTGCTCCTCAGAACTCACTCTTTACACCAGCTTCCTCCCAGAAATTCTGAGAGCTCAGAGCTGATGTGCTCTCACTTCTTGCCTCTTCCTCAGAACTCTTGTAAGCCATCCAAGGCAGAAAAGAAGCTCTCACAAGATCAGCAAGGCAAATCTTGTGGGACTGAGGTTTATTCCACCATATTCCCTTTGGAGTGTGTAATTTATTCCACACAGAGATTCTTCATCTCAGGGGAAACACCTATTTGCATGATTTTAAAGCACGTTATCCAGATAACAGAGCCTGTGTTCACCTGTTTAGTAAGAAGCTCCATGCATAACGCACCCCCTCCTAGGACATACCTAGAAACAGACATGAAAGAAAATATATTTGACATCAACAGTTGGTAAAAGCTGAAACTGTTCACAGCACTTTAAGCTCTTGCAGGCTAGTTCAGTAAATTTGTTGTTCACATGAAGCTGAAATGCCATTTAACCAGTAACACACTGTACCTAGCTGGCCATGTTATACTTGAGCAAAGAAGATGATATTTTTTGGGGCCTAACAGTACTAAATTCCCTTCGTTAAAATCAGTGACTGAGCTAGTCTGCACAACTGCTTACACAAGTGTACACACACCATGAAAGAATGTTGCTTTATATGGTTGTACTACTATATACTACCTATACTCTGGTGTATATAGTACTATAGTGCTATACTGATGTGCAGTTGTGGAAACAAACAAACTGACTTCTGTAAAGAAAGTGAATACAATTCCAAAGACTGTAGGTGCACCTGCAAATCCAAGGTGTAGGCGAATGAGATAAAGGAGCTCTTCCCCTACGAAACACTTTCTAATTTCAGTAACACTTCATCATGCATTGTGCTGACTGGGACCCAGCAGTCAAAACACCTGGTCATCACAAAACCTGGACTGGGGGAATAGAAGTTACCACTCCAAAAATGCAGCCTCTCCTATGATCAACACATTCAACCAGCATAGACAGGGAAAAAATTACTGAGAACCTGCTGGGCCACTCTCTCTTTCATACTCCAGAGAAGTCCAAGTACAGCAAAATCAGAATCTAAATGAGCTTTCTGGTGTCTGACACTGCTTGTTCGTTTCTGGGTAGCAGGAACCCTCACAAACATTCTTCACCTGCACTAACCATTTCTTGAATGCAAAACAGACACACAGCAATTAAAATCAAATTGGAAATCAGCACCAGCTATCACAGACTGCCTTTTCAAATATACAGCTATAATTTCCTGTCAGCAGGAGGTGCTTAAAAGCCTTAGAAGGGAAATTTAATTTGCTCTCCAAGGATATATATACAAGTTTCTGTGCCACCGACAGCACTTCAAACATTCTACATTACTTTTGGAGCATCGTGTTGATTTAATTTTAGTATTTTGGGCTAGCATTTGAGGATGTTTTTGATAAAAATTTCATGGCAGTGATAGCAGCAAGAGAGAGTCAGTTAAGACTACAGTTTAAGGCAACACAGGGATCAAGACCCTTCCAAAGGGCCAACTCAAAACACCCTACAACAGGAGAAGTAACAGTGTTGTTAACCGTCCACAAAAAGAGGGCAGCTCTTGAACACTGTGGCAGGCACAGTCTTTCAAAGCTAAACACAAACTAAGCAATTCAAAGAGGAATTGCACCCAGCTGTTTGCCTGCTATTAGTTCAGAAAGCTTGAGAAACAAGTCTCCATATAACACACTGAACTCTGCACCAAAGTCATGGCCTACAGCAGCTCAGGTACATATTTAGGGGAAGTTTCTTGAAGTCTACATGTGAGTCGCAAAACTTTCCCAACCAGCCAATCTCAAGTTGTAACATTTTCACCACAAAGTAAGATTTCTATAAGGCAACTCAAACCTACCCTCCTGTGAGCACTGGAGATACCACTCGTACAAAGGGAGGATCAAAAGGGAAGTTATCCTGAAAAGCGTAACAAAAAACAGGTTAAGAAATATTTAAGACACTGTTTTCCAACCAGGAAGTGTTTCAGCCACCTTATTTGGCAAATGATATTTAAAGCAGAAGTTTTCAGTTCTGTAGAAATCACTTTCCCACAGTCCCGGCTAAAAAGCAAGTACCAGGAGGCTTCAATAGCAAATAAAGTTGCTTTTCTTTTTCCTTATTAATGCTACAGCTCTGTCTTTACCCATGTAACAGCTAAGGGTCATTTCAGTCACTTCCTACGATATGGTAGAATTTTAATTTCTTCCCATAAACACATACCTTAAAAGAGAAGTTGAGTAAAATGTATTCTACACCTTCTTTTTCTTTTAAGACCTGAAGATCACTGTGCAGTGGGCTATCAGGATCAACCCTATAAAACAAGCAGGGAAGACGGTGGATGAAGTTACTACTTTCACTATCTGTAAAGAGTAATTACTCTTAAATACCTCCTTCAGGTATTTGTAGTTTACAAACTGCAGTTTAAGGTAAACTGTAGAAAACTCCTGCTCCTTTTACAAAGTAAACACTTTGCCATGAGATCAGCTTGAAAGCTTGCTTCGACGCATTACATTCGCATTGCTACGTTATTTTTATAGTTATATATAACTATATATTATACATATAGTTCTATATATACTTACAGTTAGTACAAAGTAACCTGTTTATTTTAAACAGGCAATTTTAATTCTCTTCAGTTCACTGGACATAAATGTTCCAACAAGAGAGGTGAAGAAAAAAAAAATAACATTAAGACTGTAGTGATCTAGTTTTCAGTACACAGTAAATCCTTTACTTTGTGATCGTAGTTCCATCGCAGCTGTTAAAAGTAACCTGCATCAGCACAAGTACTAAAGCCAGCAGCTTCTGCTCACCAGTTTCATCAACTGCTTCTTGTAACATGCTGCGGGTGAGCAACCCAGCATCCATTCAGACACTTGCAGGTTAACCCCACCCGGGCTCTGACACCCCAGCAGCTTTTAAAAGAGCCTAGTCAAAAAAAGAATGCCTGCTGTAAGCCTAGAGCATATGTTAAAGGCACTGATGGGCCATTACATCTAATCCTCTGCTACAAGTGAAACCACAAACTTGTTAAATCCTATTTCAGAATTACTTGGGCAGCTTCCTACCAATGGGAAGCCCATTCAGAAGAAAATCTCCCAGTGCTTAGAAACCCATCACTTGCAGCCATAGCTTGTACTGGGCCAGTTCAGCGTTACTTGCTCTAGTAACAGTATGGTTTCTTAATCAAGTAGCCTCTTTTCTTTCTGACATTTACCCCCTCATATAGCCTGCACACATTTCATTTGTTTTCAGATGCTTTTTGCTGGGATAGACAAAAACAGTACTTCTCTTCTCTTAGTCATCCTGAAAGCCATTCTCTGCATTCACTCCATTTTGTCTTTCTTGAAAGCAGAAAGTCAGCCCTGTCCCCAGCACTTGAAAAGAAGTTTCAAATCACTTCACAGTGGTTTGAGCACCTTGTTACAGAAGCACTCGATAGACAAGGCCTCCTGTAACATGGCACAGATTTTTTGTACATACATCATTGCTGCCATTTTCAGCTTCAAACTGTTCCTATGCCTATGATTATACTAAGGGAAAAAAGCCTTTATTTCAGCAGCTGGTGACATAGTAATTCAAGTCTTACCACAAGGACAGGGCAACAATTCCTACAGGCAGGTAAATTACTGTGCTGAAACAGCTTACATCCTTACTCACCATGACCTATCTAAACTGATCGAAGTTCCTTCCATCTTTTGCTACCATCCTAGTCTGGACAGGCTTTTCCTTCCTACAGGTTTATCTTAAAGGATGACTGCAGATGACCCTTACCAGTAATTATTTCAATATAACAGCTCTACAATTTAAGTTACTGGACTTTGGACACAACAAAACGAGTTGCCTAGTGAACGTAGTGAAAAGCAGTATGTAAAAGATGACGGCTTATGAGTCATAATTATGTTATACCTAAAAGTGTCAGTCCTATGTGTCTGCTCAACTGTAGAGATGAAGAACCGATGACACTGAGACAGTTCTGTTCCTTCTCACATCTTGAATAAAACTAGAAGCGGCATTTTGTTGAAATTAAACCAAAAACCAAAGTAAAACCATCCAGACAAAGGCTCTGGACAAATAATTCATTACTTAAAGTTTCATATTTTGGAGTAATTTTGGAAAGAGAACTGAATAGTAATGAAAGCTCCAGTAATACGCACGCTGTTGGCTGTGCAAAGGGGGTTTGTTTTTTTTGCCAGATCAATTACTCCAGTTCAGTCTCTGCACACATTTCTGTATACCAGAACTGTAGCCACCACACATTATTTTATATGCTCTGGCTAGAGATTCTCATTTATCAAAGATAACAATCTCTGAAGCAATCTCAAAACAGGTTCTTCAGAACATGACAAAACTTCAATGACTTACTTTAGAAGCTTAACGTGCCATTCATACAAGCTGTCATTTACCAGTTCCACTGAATATATCCCTGTAGAAACATCAGATAGAATTAATTACACACCAAAAAGTTAACAAGGTAAAATTTAGTAAAAACATTGTTTGCTTTTAAGTACAAATACTGTCAGAAGATGTAAGCAATAGATAAGATACTGAGATACTGACAGAGCCACATTCTTCCTCCAATAGCAGAAGCACTTCTGAGCAACTATAAGGAAACAAGTTCTTTCAGTTCTAATAGAAAAAAACCCCACATAGAATCCAAATGTTTTTCTGACACATAACCACTTCCCCCACTCCCAGTTCCCCTTGGAACTTTCCACAGCTACAACTCCAACTTGCTTAGTACTCAGTATATTTTACACCCAGTACAGGACCAACACACTTTTAAAGCACTTAACACACAGTCTGAGTATGCAGCATAGCCTGTGTTTATTTCCCAGGTTCTCATCAGTATTGGCACCCCAGGACAGGACACAGGACAGTGCATGGAGGGGAAATCCAGGAAGAGAAGATACTGCGTTGGATGAAGCACCTTCCCTACAGCTGGCCAAAGGCAGCAGAAAGAACTAAAAGAACAGCTGTCCCTGGAAGCCAGCTGGTGATTTTCAGGGGTCTATTTGTTTTAAGCATGTAAAACAATAGTTACACCTTTCACTCGAGGGAAGGATGAAAGGTTATTTGCCATTCTCCTGTATTTTCAAGCTTCCTCTCTGCAGACGCTCACAAGCGGTCCAGGAAGAAACAATAAAACTTTAAACCGTCAGGTAAGGTTTAGAAAACACTATCAGTGATGCCTAAAAGCTTCATCTCTTCCTAGCAGACTATTCATGCACACACTGAACAACTATGATTACACTTGTGACCTGGGCTAATGTTTAACAGCATATCTGTAGCTGACAGAATTATTTGGAAGATGTACGCAATTGAGGAATCAGCACAGGATTTCTGAAGGCTCCACCAGCAACAGACTGCAGCCGCTGCATTCTCTCTGGGTAATTACCGTATTCATGTCTGAAAGTTATTATTCTAGAGTAGAGCATCCTGCAGCTGAAACTTTTAAGCATTAGTATTGGGAGTACAGATGACATTTCAAGTTGTCCAGGCACCTTTATTTCTAAGGCATTCCAAAACCCAGTAAACCAGGTAAAGAAATCATGCTTGTTTCCCTGTACCACAGTGCCACCAACAAGTTCAGGACTGACAAGATGTGCCTTAAAAGAACAGCAAGCTACTTATTCAGCCTTTCAAGCACCTACATTTTGAGCTGACTACTACTTGTATGTACTCATGCACAGCAGCAGCAGCAGGGCTGCTCTTTGCCGTGGTATAGAATCTTATTAACAACCCTGTCCAAAGTTCAGGGGTGGGGTGTTTATAGTCCAGAGGAACTATATACGGAACCAGCTCATATGCTCTCTTCTCAATTTAGGCAGGCAGCCATCCACAGAGGTGATGGAAGTAAAAGCAAGAACACGGAACCATGAAGCCAGCAAAAAATTAAAGATGAAGAGGTGGGAAGAAAAGCAGCTCCTTCTAAAATAGAGGCAATGTCTTACTCATTGCAACTTCAGTACAACTAGAAGTAAAGCCCATACAGTCTTTGGATATAGCACTATATACTTCACTACATATGAGTAACACAGCTGCTAAAAAGATGAACAGAAAACATTTCCGTTAGTATCTCCAAATTATTTGTTCCTCCCTCTTCTTCCTTCTCTCTGTCATGCTCACCCCCCAATTATATTAAAACCCTTGTGAATTCTTCCATGTGAACTAACCTAATCTCCAACTTTATATTTGGAAGTGTGATAATCTCAGTTTGGAGGACTTGCGACTCCTGTTATGAAAACAGGTGAATGAAACTAATTTATTGCAGAATATCTTAACCTGCTAGAGTATTTTTTACTTCTGTTAGCTCATAAGAAAATGAGCTTTCTGTTTGATCTTAATCTTCTTCACTTAGATTTTTCCAGGTAGATAAGCAACTTTCCTGTTGACAGCAAGCTGCCTGTCATCTTTTGCTTGAACAATAGTATTTCAATTAGTAAAGGAGCTTCAGTTCCAAAATGGACACTACTTTGAGTGTACACCCACAGTTGAAGTCCTGGCAGTGTTTTTTAATGCTACTTTTTATTAAAACAGTTTAACAGAAAAGAAAAAAAACTAAAGGACTATTACTACAACTATTACCTGCTTCAGAAGCCCCAGCGTTGTCCTGTTGTCAATCCTGAAAACATGTAACCTCATATACCCTAACAAAAGTGATTCTTACGCAACTGAAGAGCAGCCTTAGATGTTCTGGCTTACATTAGCAAAAACGAAAACAGACTTAAATTACCTTGCAACAGTTACCAGAACCTTTAAGTTTCACAATGGTTCCTTCTGTGTGTTAATAGTAAGAAATTAAATTAAGGGAAAAATGGACCATGGAGCAAGTTCTGAGAAAAAGATCACAGGTAAAAAAAAAAAAAGCCAATTATCTACCATGCCCCTGCTCCCATGGTGGCAGTTATCTAACAACTAAACACAGAACTAGGCTAGAAAAGCAGCAGGTGTGTGCAAAGGAGAGGAGCTGATATTTAAACTCACTCAAGTCCTAAGATTAAATGAAGCCATAAGGAATGGATCTAGCTAAGTTTTATAACCAACAACATCATTTACTGGCAGCATTTAATAAATGTAGCAGTAGGATGCTGTTACAAAGCAGGATTGCAATGGTTTTACAGCATCAACCCCCACTTGACACTTCACTTCATCAGCATTTTTTAGAAAAGGCATCCAGCTGTAGTCTTTTTACATATTCCTAACTCATAAGCTAATAGTAAGTTACTATACTCCTCTTAGTATCTCAACTTCCTTTACACTTTAGCAGGATTTACTTTTCCTCATCAGGGTATGCTTTCCTGCATCAGGAGTTCCATCTTTTGCAACTAGTTAAGACTCGTTATTAATCTAAAGCCAAGAAATGGCATTATTAAGGAACCCAAATCCTCTCCTCAACACACACCTATTATAGGGGCTCTTTAGTGACTCCAGCAGTACCACTATGATTAAGCACCATACAGTCCTTACAGTCAAGTAGACTTGTTATAGCCAATCCTTGTTCTAACCATGAAAATAAACCCTGAAGACCATACATGGGCACTAAAGCATCCCATGTGACTAACATAGATCTATTTCTAGGCTCTTCCTTAGTCCCAGTAATCCATTCTTTGCTGGACAGATGGTGATTAGGGCATACTGGCAAGCACTCAGTTGCAGTAAAGCCTAAAAGAAGTAGGCTAGCATTAGATCAACACTAGGTTACCTAATCAAATTTATACTTCAGACACTGTCCACAGTACTTGAGCACATAAAACCATTACCCTTAAATATGGCAAATCAAAACAGGAGCTTAATGTCTCTTCAACTCTGTCCTTTAAAATGCCACAGCCACCGAGTGAAATTTAAGACCAGTAGAAACAAACTGTGGCAGAAGTTCAGTAACAGACAGAGGATTACAATTTAGACTAATTTTCTAATTGGGCATTCCTTCTGTTCCCATCCTGGTTCCCATACCCAGCTGCAGTGATGGAGTCATCTACACAGCTGACCTACAGGAATACAACTTGCCTGAAATCTGTTTTATCTCTGTTTCTTGTATGGTGACACTCAGACAATTCAATATACTGATTCCTTTTGCCGAGCTGTTTAGGTACAGCCCTTACATGCAGCGAATAGAATAGCCAACCGCTCACCTACCTAATACTAATCAGTGTTTGTTATTCAAACAAACTTAAAAAACAAGCTTGTTTTCAATTACCATTTGTATCCTTATGCCAAGGAATACATAGAGCTCAGGATCAGATTAACACAGTCACAAAATAATAGAAGTAATAGCAATGTAGTTAAAGTATAACAAAACCTGCTGCTGTTGAACACAAATCTCTCCACAGCAAGCATATGCTTGTTGGCAGTACTACCCACTAGTGGTAGTGGTCAAAGCTTTTGCCCTATATACCTGGAGAGCTGAATTTCAGGTAGTTTTGAAATCTCAAAAAGTCCCACAGGCGTAGTCTTGAATTGCTCTTTGTAGTCACCCACCCTGACAGCATTCTTCTCAATGAAGTTTTGCGTTACAAAAAGGAAGAGCATTTTAGGAGGACACGTACCCTCACTTCCTTTCTCTCCACCAATACACTTTTATGTAACAAGACTATATAATGTGTGTATCTATGTATTTTTATATATGTGCACACATATACCTACATACATGTTTATATATACATATGACAACACAATTAGCAGGAAGTATTTGCCAAGAGAATACTTTTAAAGCATATTTTAAGAAGGGAAATCTGAAGCATTTTACCTGTTTTATAACTCTGTGATCTATATATATCCCTGAGTTCTTTCATAAGTCGATCTGAAGCCTGAACTGACCCAGAGACTGCACCCTGAAACAAACAAAAAAGACTGCAAATAAGCGAAAAGTAACATTTACAGCTTTATTTCCATTACAAAGTTACAGTAACTCCAAGATTCTGTACTAGCATCAGGCTGCTGAAAAGTTACATTTTCTAGAGAGCAAGACTACTCAACCCAAACAAGACCCTCTAAAGCAGCACATTAATATATTCTACTACATGGTATAGGTGATATAAATTTTTAATCAAGGTACAATACACATACTTTTCTCAGAAGTAATTTAATCTTTCTAGCATTTTCCTTCCAAGATGGACCCACGGCACATTTCTAATAGGGAAATATTTCCTTTTACCTTCTACTCTTATGCAGTGGAAGGAAAAGAAAGAATAATGCTAAGAACAAGCTTCTGCACATAAGATTTTACTGTTTTCTCAGGAGTGTATTTTTATTTGGTTACAAAATAGGTAGAGGAGTTGGGAAGTATTCACCACAAAGCAGCAGCTTCTGGATGTAGTAGGACTAATTAAAATACTTAGAAAATGCAGAACAAAAGCAATACTATTGTGTGCAGAGTGAAAAAAACCCAGCACCTACACAGAGGAAGCATAAAGTAAGTAAATCTGAAAATACCAAATAATTTCTTGTGGTTTGTCATAGTTCTTCTGGTTTATGCAACCAGGGCATGAATCTCCTCTCTTTTTTCAGAGCTCAGTTCTGTATTACTCAGCATCTCAAAGTGACAAAATAACATACCACTTCTAAACCTGGTATTTTAGCCTGAGATACAGGGTGAAAGAAAAAAAGAAAAAGAAGAAGAAAAAAAGTGACATGCATACAAAATAACTGGCCTCCAAAACCACCAGTTAGTGACAAACTAATGACCACACCAGTTATCAAGTAACTGATGTCTAATTAATATCAACAACTGCTGCACTGGATGTATTCTGCATACATCCCCAATGCTGACAGTTCTGTGACCTGCGTATTAAATTTTGCCTCAATTTTGAGCTTGAAAGCGAGGCCAGAACCTTTCCCTCTTACAACACTGAAGTGCTTATTTAGAATAACATGATCGCCAAAAATACCTTGATTACTCTCTCCAATGCCAACACTAGCAGGACAGATTTTGATACTAAACCTTAGATGCTACATTACTACCTTGTTTGTATATTCCACCCAAAATACCATTTCACACTCAAGATTTTTGGAAAACAGACATGAAAACAAGCAAAAACCCCTACCACCAAACACAGAAGCAGCCCTCACCTAGAGTAAAGTTTGGTTCAGCTTCTCTATATGAAATACTGAATGATTAGATTAGGGGTCTGTTTTTCTACTCCATCTACAAATTGGGAGAGATTTGTTTCTTCAGTTTTCTTTCAGACTCTATGCACATCTATCTACAAACAGATTCTTTTTGGACAGAAGTGTCAGAAGTATTTCTGGAGAAGTCTGATGCAGTAATGACCATTGCTTAATATGTGAAACATCACCCCTGACTGCCTGAAGTCCACAGGGACATTATATATTCTACAAGTTCTTAATTGTAGTATCAAATTATTTCTTAATAAGGATTAAATATCAGTAGTAGTTGCTTGATGCTAAAGCCCCCCCCCCATACTCCTTTGTCTTCTCTGTTCAGTAGCACCATATAATATGCTTAGCTTCATGCTCTAATCTATAGACTATTCTTTTAGGCTACTCATTTTCATATTTCTCTGGATTTAATTATGCAGATTACTGAATTTCCGCTAGTTTTTCTTAACGGACCAGTATGAAGAATGAACTTCATAATTAAATATGCAAACTAAAGGCAACTCCTTTAACCTGTTTAAACAAAAGCTACACAAAGACAGGGCTCCAGAGAAGTCATTTCTCAGTTTACTTAAGTCACTGCCCGTAGAGCACTATCAGACAAAGAAAGAATGTCTCTTCCTTTAACAACAGGTGAATAAAGTTTTATGGGAAAAAGCAGCTTGATTTTTCATACAAGTTATCTGCAAATTACTACTATTTATACTATTTGCAGATTGGCTGGAAAAGGAAGCAGCACACTTAAGTTAACACAACACAGAGTTAAACACCATTCTCTGTATAATGTCTGTGCTTTTTCAGACCTGTACTGTGTTAAGGCTGAGATTCATCAATGTGTTGAATACAGAGGAAACTTCATAGGGAAGCGTTGAGATTTCGGCTTTCTTCTGTGCAGGCTGTGCAATATCCTTGCCTCATCTGCTGCATTCCTTACTGAAGGAACTGGTTTAAGTATTTCACAGAATATCAGCCGCTAAATACAGGCAATTTAAAACCAACTTGGACTCTCAAAGACATGCTCCAGAAAACTCGTTTCCTCATTGCACCTTTATTCCTATCAAATTAAGCTACTGAATTTCTGCACATACAGTTAGAAGCTCACCTTTGCATATGAAAATTTAAGGATCTTCTCTACTGTAGTAATTTAAAACCCCAGACCTAAAACACCCACATACTCCTGTACACCATTTTAACTAATGAGAAACTTAAGTGGTGCTTAAAAACAAAGGTTAATTTCAGTGTGTGCAAGCTGGACTCAGTAGATTTAGCCTATAACAGTATTTTGCACCCTTTTAACAGTATTTTGCACCCTTTTTTCCTAAGAGTTTCTGGTTGGGGTGCCCACTCCTCCAGCAGTATTACAGGTAGTTAGACTCACTACTCTGATGAACTGATAGAGTGCAGACCAGTAATCTATGATCAAGAGAATGAGGCTAGCAAGCTTAACCTAACAAGTTTAGCACAGGAGCTTACTTTATGTGCTCTTAAATACCCTTGGACAAAGCTGTACAGATTAACTCCTATACCTGATAGTAACCTTAATACCAAACACCACTGCTTTGAAACATGAACTCTCCATTCTCATGTCACTTCTGTTTTTACAACTACTGTTAAAGTACAGTTTTAGAAGACAGTACTACTTGCATCACACCATTGTGTGATACAGTTGAGCACTGAGTTCCGTTTTGACTATACTAGCACTAAAATTAAAACTTTAACTTTCAGTAACTCGCTATATGCAAGGTATAACTTTGAAGACTGAATTCAGATATAGATAATGGAGTATCCTTCCAGAAAAGTGGAACTTACCACTCCAAGGGAGATAAAGCTCCCATTTCTCCACTTGAGAGATCAAGATTAAAATCACAACTGCCTTAGAAATAACTGGTCAACCACAGGATCTGACAGGTACCTGGGCTTCATTCCAAGTGCAGAAAGGCATAGCCATTTGATCTGTAAACTGAAGAAGTTAACGGAGCTGCTAGAGAAGCCCCAGGTGACTTCCTTCTGGTTAAGTAAACGGGTACAAGAAGTCTCACTTGATCATCCTCTCCTGTACAAGCATACTTGTGGTTCTTCCACTACAATGACAAGATAAGCTGGAGAGATCCCTGCTATAGGAGGTAAACATCTATGCAGACAACATGCCAGCTGCTGAGAGTTGCAAGTACCTAAAACACCTGGTGCAGGAATTCCCAGAGCCAAAACTGTTGGACACGAAAACTATTCATCAGATGCATCACTACAAGCTTGTCCTTGTTCGCCAAGGACATGCTTCTGCCACTGCAAGGAACATGAAACTTGGATGCGGGTCAGTATAGGCATTATATTTTTCAGAACTGTTTCTACCCTTAATTAGTATTTTATTGCAAACACGTGCATTTGCGTAAAATACTTTACAGAACAGTTAAGCAGCTTCTAAGACAACTGGGACTTCAGAACAGTGCTTCTGCAGGTCAGTAGGGCACACCTAACTGCAGCACAGCAATGCCACTGCCCTAGCTGTCTACTGCACTAAATCTTCAGAGATAGGAGGTTTTGCAGCCTCAGCTTTTCTCCTTTGGACCTTTTCTTTTCCTTTTCCATCTCTCAAAAGAGAGCCAGTCTGCTCCTTAAACTGAGTTGCAGGAGGTGCAGTTCACTGCAGTTTTAAATCCAAAGACTGAATTGCCTTTTTTCTGTCTGCTCTGAAAAATAGTCATGCATCGGAACAGTGAATTGCCTCACTCACAATACATTTCAGATAGCTCAGCCACATGACCAAAAATTACCTGTTAAAACAAAACAAAAAAAATGGAGTCTCCCCCAAGATAAGAAAGGAAAACCTAAAGTGACCCCAAAAGAGCTAAAGAATACAAGTTTGCTTTATTGCCACTGACATTCCTTACTATTTGTGCAGAAGTACATTCATTCCTAGAAGGTAGATTCATACTTGAAGGATTAGAATGAAAATGGAAATGACACCTCAGACCTCATAAAATCTGAAGATGAAAGTGGAGACATTTGAGACTTTTAGAGAAAAGTACATAAACTCCTCGGTAGGAAATGGAAAAAGACAATAGCATGATCCAAATAAAAGAAGCAGTAATCTCTAAAATGACTGTGGGGAGAGACCTCTGAAAAGCAAGCAGCAGCAAGTTGTTAAATATTTCAAGTTAATGATTCCAGTTCAAAGACCTTTCTTTTTCCTACTCCCAGTACACAAGTGGTTCTTTAAAGTTATTACGACGTTAAGAGAAGGATTAATGCTTTCTCCAAGTTACATACTGCACCACAAGGAAAATATATTTCCTGATGCCAGAAAAGATTCCAGATACTGCCAAAGAGGAAAACTCACCTACAAAATTAGTAGATGCATATTCTTAACTACTGTAACACACACAAACCCTCAAAATTCCTATGACAAAAGTCCTGAGCAGTAGAAAAATGTCTTTAACCTGTCAGGAATGCGAGAGAACAGGACTGCATGCACTCCTTTCCTGTAACTTCAATCTGCATTCCAGCCAAGGGGAGAGAGGATCTGGACCCATGGATTTGGGCCAAAGAACATGTAGAGAAACCGAGAAGTCTTCCGGTTGCACTGGGCAGCAGTCAAAGGGCTAGGGTTCATGCTCCCTCTTCCAACATCAAGTGTACAAATGACAGAGGTGTGGTTTACTTCCCTCTGCTGAGGAAACAAAGTATACCCAAAGAGCTGTGTAGTCTGCGTGAAAACCAGACTACATCTAGCCACTACATTTACATTTGTGGAACTCACACTGCCCTTTAAGAAAACCCACTGTGAAGGACTGTACAGATGTAAGTTTTGCTCTGTTAGGATACTTTCTTAGAGCACCTTTAAAGGTTCTATTCAAAGTCCTGTGCTTTGGCAGCATAAAGGGGCATTTAAGTGCTACTAGGTTAGCTCTTTCCTAGGTCAGTAGTGCAGCTCCGGCTTTCAGTTCTCAAGCACTTAGAAGTAAACCCTCACAAGTCCTTTGAGAAATTCCTTAAGCAGTGCAGCTATTTCTGGTGACCCACAAAACTGCCACAGTTCCTCAGCAGCAGTTGAATACCCTGTTCCCTGTACTCAGCTGACCTTGTTTATCCACCAGCACCAACTAGAGTGTCTTGGCATGAGAAACAGCTATTATGTAAGTTGAATCTGCTGTTGTCAAACAGAAAACCACCAGTGTTCATTTCAGCTCCACTAGATGTGGAGGGGGAAAAGCAAAAGGAAAGGCAGTACTTGCCAAATGGGGAAAAAAACACATAGCAAAAGGAAATCGGCAGGTTTAGGGGGCTATCCACACCAAGCAAAAACACCAAAACTACAGAAACCCTTTCCCAGTTCTGCCAGTCCTAGACAATGGTAACCCGTGTCTTTCAGGCTGCAAGAGGATTTATTTGCTTTGACAATTAAGCAGTTGTTACCATGAGGTCTGAGTTATAAGCACAGAAATATACAGAATCCTAATAGGCATCTTCTGAAACTGTGAACATTAACATTTAGACAAAGCCAGTAAGTGATAAATGTCTGTTTTAAGACTTGACTATACAGCAAATGCAGTTTGGCACCTCATGTTTACCTGGTTTTAAGTACTGAAATGCTGACCAAGTTTGGGTTTAATTTGGTTTTGTGGGTTTTCTTTTTTCACTGCGTTGATTTAGGGTTTATTTCTTTTGAAGGTGATCATTACTGTACACTTTCCTTCAGACAACCTGGTAGGAAACTACTGAATTCTGAAAGAGATCTCCTCTAGCAAGCTATTTCATACTGCCTGTTTTAGCAGAACATAAGTACAAGGCATTTTTGAGAGGTTTGCACTTAAGTCATACCTGAACAGCACTAGGACAGTAGCCGAAGAACTTTGATCGAAGGATTTCTATTTTATTTCCTTTGTAAAGCAGATGGCTACAGACTAAAACCCTTCTCCATGTTAAAGTGTCAATAACGAAAAGGAAAAAGTTGGTTTTCTCCTGAACAAGAGTTATTTCGGGCCAGTAATTCATTGCAACAAATAGTCAAGACCCTGCTAACTAAATTCTTGTGATAACCAGATCTCTCAGGAGCATGTCCAGTATTACAAGACTGGCTCAACTAGCACTAAGCACTTGCAATGTATAGAGCTCCCACTACAAATCAAAAGAAGTTAACAACAGCAATCCTCTTGAATCTAACAATTTTTAAGTGCAATTTAGGCTTTTTAGAGAATAGTTGCTAAAAAAAAAACCAACAAAAAACAACATCCCCCCAATCAAATGTAAGAACTAGGAAAAGCTGGCTCCTTGGTCAAAAATCTAGATCTTTCCTACATACCAATCCTGAACCTTATTCCTTCCCTAATTAGTTGCAGTTTCCTCCTCTGTACCTAACTGCTGCTCACATCTTCAACTATTAGTTGAATGAGAAATAGCTCATCTTGTGTCTGGACATGATCTGCACATCTTCAGACTTGCCAAGCAGCATGTAACAACTTACGAAGGTCACATGGTAGAAGGCAGCAGTTCAGGCACTTTCTTTCTGTACAGGCGACTTATGAAAATCACAGACCCCCTACCTTGGCCTGAAACTGGTCATGACCAGAAGTGTTGAGATTTCAGCATTATACATGTGAAGCGTCTGTGAAACCACATGGATTTCTTTGGAAGCCAGGCTTAATAAAATTCAGGTTGTATGACATCATCATTCCCTCCTACATGCACCTTTGAGAAGTAAAAGCTTCTTTGGAACTTGGCACTTGTAACAAAACACAGCTAAGCTTCTAGAGAGCAAACAGGTTTTTTTTACAACTACCTGCTAGGAGGATAACTCAGAAAACTGTGATGATAAAGCTACAGAGGTGCTGAAGGCCCCTGGCTTTATGTCTGGCAAAAAAAAAAAACCAAAACCATCCTTCAATAATTTCCATGTGGCATAGATATTACTGAAAACAAAACTCATGCATAAAATGGATTTAAAGCACAAACTCTTGGGTTTAACTAACTACACTAAGTCACCAATGACTTTCAATGCAATCAATTTTATTTATGGCTTTGTTACTTTACTAAGGGCTCAGCAACAAAAGTCATGCTTACATCCTAGATGCTGTCTGCTGTTTCTGCAAGAAGGACTACTGTTGACAACAAAGGCATTGAGCAAAGAGAAAAGGACAGTCAAATAGTCAACTCTGGAAATCAGACAGGCAGTTAAACATTGTTAACAAGTGTGAAACCTGGATTTACACGTAGGCGTTGACTCTGGGGAAAAGCTAGAAGATGCTTCCTCATCCAAAATGCCAAGAATAACTTAACCCAGTTTGACAAAATAAATTAAGATAGCATTCTCCTAGGCTGAATGAGAGTGCTTTGAGGTAGCTTTTGTGCCTCTGTGGGATCTGGATTGACAACTAACTTCCTGCGCCAAAGATTTTGATGAAAGATGAGTCCATTTACTAAATGACCTTGGAATCTTAGCTGGCCTATTCAAACTTCTCCAAAAAGAGCTATTTAGGTCCCATAACTTGAGACATTTGTCCTATTTATGCTGGAAGTCAGCTACAGGTTAATGTATGTCTTGGTGCATAGCAATAGGCTTTATTTGCTGAAAACCATTCCTATTTCAAAGCTAGCAATATTGCAAGGAAAAGCCATAAAAATCAGTAACTCACATTTAAGTGATCTTGCCTTTGATTTTTTCTGATTTTTTCTAAGATTGCAAGGTTCTCTTTTTCAATGCCTTCATCCTCAGATTTCTTCCCATCAACTGGCTCCTCCTCCTTCATATCGTAATGATCCAGATCTTCAATGTCCTACAGCGTACAGAATAAAGGAAAACTTGTTGTAAATAGCTTAACTATGCTTTTTGTTCAATGAAGCTCTCCCAGGGGCATTTGGGGATACAGTCACATACTGCACAGCACTATTCCATCAGTGACTGTTGGATGCCATTTCTATTTTGCACTAACTTCCCTCTCCCAGCCAACGTTATTCATTGGAAGTGTAGGGAGCCTTCACAATACAACTGAGACTCAAATTCACAACATGCTTCTGGTCACTGAAACAAGCACAATAAAACCTCTGCAAGAGGCTAAGAATACAGTGAATTAGCCCATTAATGTAGGTAGAAAATAGGAAGGCATTTTGAACAGGGCTTGAGAATCCAGAAGTAGCCAAAGCCAGAGTGTCTCCAAAGTGTTTCTAAAAGCAGACTCTTTTTTCCATTAAAATCCTAGCTATATCACACTGCTGGTCAACAATGATTAATGTACCTGGCAGGCCTAGAGCAACCCCTCAAGAAAGTTAAATATTAGAAAGCTACATGTACTTCATACAAGGTGAATTTTGGCTGAAAATTAGATGCAGCAAGACAAACTCATGCAGTCAAGTATTCTGATTATAGAATCATAGAATAGTTATACAAGCTAACACTACAGTTCTGAGCTCTAGACTAAGACTCAGAAAAATCTTCCATTCTGCATTCTGAGATGGGGTTATCCTGTTGCAGAGGAGTACTCAAGACAACTGTCTCTAAGGTGACTCAAGTGCTATTTGTGGAGAGGAGGGGAAGGATGTAAATACCTTGAGATGAAAAATGAAGCACCACAGCAATCACACCAGCAACCTCTGAGTACACAACTATCAGATCTGCTCCAATACGCAGTGCTCCACCACACCTGTGGCTACTCTTTATGCACCGTCTGTTCGCATGGCAGGAAAACCTGGCCATAAATGCAAACTCAAGGATGTCTTATGTATTAAGAAACACACCTATGTGGTTCCTATGATAACACTGCAACAGATTTACACTGAGTATTCTTTAAAATGCTCATGTTTCTCAAAATTATGACAACAGCTCTATAAACTGTAAAAAGCCTTTCCGGTTAGAAACTGGACTACATTACAAGTTGAAGATACGATTGCCACACACAGTGCCACCTGACAGTGTATAAATAATGACAGACAGGACAGTGAACATACTACCTTTAAAGAAACTCTGGCTCCAATACATGAGATCTGGATCAGGCTAAACATGGTGTAAGACAGGCTGCTTCAAATTAATTCCAGAACACAGGTAACATTTAGATCTTTTCTAAAGGAAGACCTTTTATTCAGAAAATTAGTTGTTCATTCTTACTACACACCTTCATTGAAAGCCTAAATGTGAAGCAGTCAGAACAGTTCTCCTATAATAAGGTTATTTATTACAGTGGTTTAAAAAGCAAGCATCCTGGAGCTATGCTAACATGTAGAAGTAATTCAAAGGGGTGGTTCTCACACAGTAAAAAGCTCATTAAAGGGAACACTGTGTTGTCAGTGACATAAGCCCCTTAAAAGTTTAGTGTGGCTGTTTCTGATGTCCTTCTATTTCCTTCAAAGTATTCTAGTTAAAAACTAGCTCACCTGTTTCATGAATCAGCAAACTGATCTACTCTTAGCCAGTCTGCTTCAATCTGGGAGGCACTTTCAATTGTACTGGAGCCAGTTCATATGCTGCTTGAAATAGGAGTTAACAGTGCAAACTTACTGATTTGGCACACAAGGTTATGTATTGTTTGACTAAAGCACAAACAGATGTCCAATTCTCTGTATCCAAGTACCTCACAGCTGAGATCTAGGTTTAAGAAGAAAATTTCACTAGGTTTGTGGTGGAAGTGAAAGCCGACATTAAGGTAAACATCCTAATTTTTCAATATCTTCTGTGTTGAACTCTAGGAAGATTACATGTTACAGTTTGGCTTAACAAACAGGCAGCCACTGCAGAGCAACATGCCAGAATTCTACTAGATTAGGACAACAATCTCATATATACACATACTTCACCCATGTCTTCTTCCTCCTCCTCCTCTGATGTAACTTCTTCTGTTGTTCCATTCTGTAATACAATAATGAGGTTTCTGCATAAATTGTGCATATGCTCTTTCCTTTCAAGAAGTCTCCTATCAAAGAGGAGGCACTGTACACACAAGTTACACTTAGCAAGGTCTGCAAAGGACTGAAGTTTAATGTGAAAAATACACAAAGATGCTTCCCTGGAGTATAACAGTGAAAAGATTTCTTGCATGAAGCAAAGGTAAACAGAATGTCACAAGGAATTGCATGTTAAGGTCTAAGAGGAAACTTCGTATTCAGACAAGGATATCCTGTTCTGAGCCAGTGACAAATAGAGTAAGCAAATGAAGCAGGTTATAACTCATGATCTACAAAATCAGGTCACAGCTCTACATGGTAGACCACTAAAAATCAAAACACCAATGAACTTTAGACCCCTAACACTTAATGGAATTCTGTCTCCCTACCTAGAACTCCTATGTAACAACGACTATCATCTTATAGCCATTGTTCCTACAATGTTTGACTAAGTACCAAAGCAATACGTTGAGTTCATTTTTCACGGCTTTCCATTTCAGGATGCCACTTCAAGTTCAGGAAGTCTGAGCTGCAGGAATTCTCAGAACCATTCATTTTGATATGCTTATCCTCTGCTTACTCATCCTTTGGCAAAGAAGAAATCTCACTGCTGTAAACAATGCAGAGGACTAGAGGGATCTTTGGTTTGATTTACTAAGGTGACTTTTATTTAACTTGCAAATTATCTGACTTTCCTAGCTAAGAAACCTGCCAGGAGTTTGGTTTTGATGTTCAGAGCATAAGCAAGACTCTCCAAGGAAGCTACTTCCTAACGTTACAGGCCTATTGCCTTACAGTTGCACTGCTCTGTGGGTGGCTCAGGGAAAAGTCCCATAAGATTACAATTTGGCACGTGACCAAAATTAAGCAAGTTATTTGTCATTACTATAGTACTGTCACCACAGGAAAAACATCTGTTACACTACATGAGTTTTGAGAAATCATGTCATCCTATCATGTATAAGCAAACCAAAATACTATAAACTTACTAAAAATACAAAAAGGAATAGAAACTGTCGGTTACAATGTCTGGTTTCAGAACAAAACAAAACATTTTACTTAACTAAAACATTTCACAGCCCTTCACAACTCTTAATTTGTCAAGTGCACAAAAAGTGAACAAGGCACCTCAGATACTCCCTGCCCAAAGTAGCATGGTCTTGATAACCCATGTCTCTGCAAGGGATTGAAGAGGAAGGAAAACATCAATAGCTCATCCAAGTGCACACTGAAAACCACACACCCTTCAAGAAAAAGTAAACAGTGTTTAATCACATTTACATCTTGGAAAAAATTTGGGAAGCATCAGGAATGCACAGTGACTGGCTTGAGCAGTATTTATGAGGGAATTAAACTGACAGCACTGGTATCACATACACACCTTCCCATCATACAGAAACTGCAAAGTAAATTGTGTAATATTATCACACCATTATTAAATCGATTTGCAAACAACATTCAGATTGGGGACACCATAAAGCAACAGCGCTTCCTATCTCAGTTCTAGCTTACAAAAGGTTTAATCATTCCCACCATCTTGTTTCTTGGAATTGAAAAAGTCCTCCTTCACTGCAATAAGGAGGTGCCCATAGCTTTTTGATTTACCTGTCCTGCTGGTAATGGCTGATCTAACATCTCAACATCTGGATGCTGAGGAAGATTATATAGTCTGCAGAGGTCACATATTAATCGCTTCAACTGCTGAAGAAGCTATAAAAAAGAAAATATGGAAACATTTATTAAAACCAAAGCACAAACCAATACATTTTGAATTTTCTTCACACGCTGGCACTGAACTTTCAGTGTACAGCATTAAAATCGGTATGCACTGGAATAGAGTTCTAAGACCCCACTTTTTCTCTGTAGTCATTGTAATAAAATCCCCAGAATGGGAAACCAAGGACATGGCAAGTTAAAGATGGCTCCCATTCATCTCCTCATGTCAACTGAAAAAAGCCATGAGCAAAAGAATAACCTGCTCTAGCAGCATCATCCATTCCAGGCATAGGTGTCTCAGCCACAAATCACTAGAGATTAATCAAATGGTCAAATTCCTTGAGACAAGATGGTCCATTCCAGTCTCCTAGGTTAAAGAACCATGTCTTCAAAAAACCAAAGAGGAACAGTCTGATTTTCCACATCCTGAATCCTTTTACAGCACACTCCAGTGAAGCACTAGAAGCAAGACAAACATTGTACAAGGCATAGAAACCAGCCAACTTTCGGCTAGAGCCCAAGCAGTCTGCTTGCCCTGCTTGCTGCATCCTGTATCAGGTTGAGGCACAATCTGTTACTACCACTGGTTTTTGTTTCCAACTTTCAGCGTTACATTGACTGTGTTCTGTTAACTGCAAAATATGGAACATCTTTCCTTCACTCTAGCGCTATCCAGAACATCAATTAGCTCTGCAGAAATAAAGAAACAAAGTTTGCTTCTCAATCACCACGTTAATGAAGTGGATTTCCATAGCTGTTAACTTTCTCCAGGCAGCCTCAGATTCCCAATTAAGGCCAAGACCATAAAACATCCCATTTCCTAACTTCCATGGTTATCTCTTTGCATGGTTAAATCAGAAAAACAAAGGAAGAGCTGTGGAATACATCTGCAAGATGGTCAATGCCTTACTATTTGCAGAATAATAGCCTAGGTGAAGCTTGCAAAAATTACCCATCCATTTATGGACTTCTCTTCCAGATACTAAAGGGAGGGAGAGTTTGTACACTGCCACTTGTAGGCCTGCCCTTCAGCACTACTAGTAGTTACACGCAGAGCTGCAACCCCCATTCCATAAAGGAAGGAGACTCGGGCAATGTGGCTTCACCCAGGGCTCAGTACAGATTATATCATCCTGGAACAACAATGCTCCTACAATACTCTTTAGTGTTTGCATACTCTGTTTCTTAACATATACAATAAATGAAGGTATCCAAGAAAAATCTAGTCACTCCAAAATATTTTACACCTAAATCTTGCTATCGCCAAGTCTAAATGCTCTCATGTTACCCTACTGCAAGTGAAAATTCAGCCCGTCCAGGGTTAAGAACTCCTTTCTAAGCAGTGACAAGCAGATGTTGCCTTCATGCTACCTGAAAGCTTCAATGCTTTTCCCTTCTCCAGCAGAATTCAACACTGCTGTTTAATAAGAATGTTACATATTCAGAGGCCACAAACTGACACACAAGCCTGCATTACAAGAATTATGACCTTCTCTCCATCATACCACATTTGATGTTTCTGCGTCATTCCTGACAGCCATCCTTCACGCAAAAATAAAGCAGGTGACACCAAAAGAACTGGTGTATCAGCAACATATTTCTTCTGAATATACTCGAGATGTGATAGTTTTATGTTGCCAGAAGCTTTCCATAACAATCACGTTTTTCGCCAGTGTCAAGACTCTACACCTGTTTGAAACTTCCAGGGTTTCAGGAAATCTTTTAGCAGGCAGAAAGCAGCTTAACCAAAAAGTTTGGTGGTAGATAGAATCACAGATCTTAGAACTACTATTCTCAATATGGGTAAAATGCTTAAAGATGCACTGCTGCACACACTGTTGTGAACATTTTTCCTGCATAAAAAACACTGCATCATGGAGAACTGGAGAATCAACTACAAAATTTCAGGAACTGTCATCTTCTTGCACGGAACTATGTAAATTAGGCAGGCCATTCATTTGTTCACCTCTGCTGCGAGGTGTACCAAAGAAATCTAAACAGCTGGGGAAAGAACAGCCCCAATGGCATTGGGCTGGCCCAAAGCTTAGAAAAGTAGATGAACACAATATCAGGTGCATCTCTACAGAAAGAGACAGGAAGGGCTGAGAAGAGAGTGAAGCACTGCTTCCTGCTCTACTTCCTCCACTCCCCATGCCCTCCATGAGAAATCACCTGAATTGCAAGGCAGGAGGACCCCTTGCAGCCAGGACCTAACACATTGTAAGTTCCTCTCACTTCTTTCTGAGCACAGCACCACTGTGAGGTACATGAGCACTCTCAAAGCAACAGAACTGCTGGCACAGCCTGCACCAGATTACACAGCAGCTGTGCCTGCAGAAGTGTCTCCCTGCCTCTAGCAGCACACAGTCACCTTCTCAACTGCACTGGCACCAGTGATCACACAACCATGCAGCAGCTTACAAGCTTCATGCCAGATCAATTCATGATCACCAACTCCAATTCACAAGCACCAACTCCACCACCAAAGGGAGGCAGGAATGGATAGCTAAGGGCAGGACCCCCTCCCTGGCAGCAGTTTACTCTTAGTGGCTAGCTTAATGCAACTTCCAAAGTGCAGTTTCAGTTTTATAGCCAAGTTGTTTTACTTGACCTCAGTTTCTGCAGTGCGCAAAGGTGGCAGCAGAGTGAAAAGCTGGTCCTGTCTCTACAACCCTTCTTCCTTATTGTTACATTTTTCCTCCACTGGAATTCATTTCATATCCTTGATCCTTCTGCCATGGATCACCATCACTGTTATCCCTTATGCTATGGTCACATGTATCAAAAATCATAGGATAATTTGGGCTGAAAGGCACTTCTGGAAGTCATCTAACCCAACTCCCTGCTCTAAGCAGGGCCTAGCATGATCTGGTAAGTGTTAGCAGCACATGAATAGACCTTATCAAAAGGGATAGCAGGTTTCTGCCATGTAGGAATAATTTAAATGCATTTCCAGGCTAACTTCACATGCTTGGCTGATGTAAAATGAATGCTTAACACACGCTTTGCTGCTACTGAAGAAAAGTGGGCTATCAGTGTACCAGTACTTTTGCTGTAATACAAACTGCCTAAAGCAGAAACTAAGCAGGAACTCGGATGTATAATCCACAAGGTATTAAAGGAGCAGTGTAAATACCCACGTAAGGTAAATGCTCAAGTGACCAAATACAATGACAGAATTATAAACTAACTACATAGATTAGAATTAATATGAAAATATCAAAATATAAATAAATAAATATATACCTATGTATAAAATATAACTTTTAATGCTTCAGGAGTTCTCAGAAGTTGGTAGTTCTCCTGGACAACATAATGCTGTTTAGACACAAAAACACCTTGGAATATTTTTTGCTCGATGCGTTAACATCTTGCAAATAGAAAACAGTTTAGAACATTTTTTCTGAAGCCCATCTTACATTAGGAGGCCTTTTTATGCATGAAGGGATCTTTCTAACACCGTATGAAAGCATTAATTTTAGGACAGCTTTAATGACATTAACATACTGCTGAATGCACTATGAAGCACCTTGTTTTCTATCACCAAGAAACGTGGGCTTCAGTAGTCTAAGTATAGGCATATTTATTCTTCCACATACATCTATCTACCTATATACACACACTATATTGATGTAAAAATATATGAAGCGATAAATCTTAGCCTACCACAGAAGTAAACTACTGAAGAAGAATACAAGAGGAAGCAGAGGGAAGAAATAACTGCCGCTTGGAGTGTGACCACTCTGAGCTACCAGGCAGTCTGTGACAGTAACTGGTCCCACATCCAGCAGTCATGGGCAGCTTCAGTAAATAAAGCACAGCTTCTTCCTGCATTTTGTCTCTATGAACCCCAGTACATGATTAGTTGCTGCTGCACTGGTAGTCTGCAAGAGCCAACCTTCTTTCCTGAAATGCCATCATGTGGGACTAAATCTAAATTCTTAATACAGCAGCAGTGTGCTTAGGGACAACAACTCATCCAAGTTGTACAAGTACTTATGCCAGGAATTCTATACTTTTGGCATCTTCCACGCAAATAAGCCCTCAAGGTTTGGAGAGCATAAGAAGTAAAAGCTGTCCATTTGAATTGAGACCCATTTCACTATTGGCTTTAAAAACAAAACAGCCAAATCATGTATAGTTCTACTTAATAGCCAATAAAGTAAAGATTTGAAACTAAATTTGCAACTATAACCTCCAATATCTAATATTATTCTGTATTATATAATGATTATAGATAACTCTTCTTATAATACAAGAACCATGAAACTGAAGCAGGGTTTCTGTTTTGCATGACACAACCACTAGAAGGCAGCTCTCAGTTTCACTACCCACCACATCTCATGTAATGCTGATGTTCAGGATGTGGAAGGGAATCCAGCAGACACTAGGGGTCAGAGAGAATTCTGCAGCCCCTTCATCTGCTGACTTCAACTTGTTCAATCTGGAGAGTCAAGCAGCTAAGGCCTCCAAATCTAACGCTATCTGCACTGATCACATTCTTAACCTTTCCACATGTTTAGCATTTTGACAAATGTTCACAGCAAGGGAAGTTAACACAGTTTCAGACCCACCGAAGATTTTCCAAGAAACTGGGCATGATTTTAACATAGTAAAACAGTTTTCCTTTTAACATGTCAAACGACAAGGCTTCCATACCTAGATATCCCTGTCAAACTTTTACGCCTGAAGAGCATGCTCTTCAGCTTCCCAAACAGGTGATACCTGACAAAAGCTACAAAGCAAGTAGAAAGGGCAAAGTAACCCTTAAGAATGCTGTGAGGATACATGTGCTAGCAGTGCTTTGAGCACACGGTCACTGTGCCCTGTTGAGCTCCTGGGAGAGTCCAATGCAATTTCCTATCCAAAATTTGAGTGTTCCAATAGCTTTACGAGTTCAGAACATGCCACAAATGATCTCCTAGCTGCAATATATTAAATACGAGCTGATTTTGAACATTCTAAAAGTTTAAACTGAACTAAGCAAGTTTTTAGGAGATAGCATGATAAATCAGAAGCCTCTGGATTTCTGCATGTAGTCCCTTACCCCTTCCTACCTGACTCCAAGAAGCCAGCATGTAAGTTTTTCCAACACTGTTGAACAGGAGGGAGGGAACTGCACAGGGAGAAGTTGTAGGGAGAAAAAACTAACCCAAACGCACAAAACCAAGTCCCTTGAGCAAAAAAAGAAGTCAGATTTTGTAGAGTAAGTATTTGTCTCTTCAGCCACTAAGATCTGTCTTCATCTTGGCATAACACGATGTGGGGTGGATTCCTGAGAAAGCAATGGGCCATCCACAGGTGTCTATTACATAAACCCATCAGCTTTTACACGGGCAAGTACAATCTTGATGTCAGAAGCTGTTTTCTTAAAACGTACATGAGCAATCCATGTGCAGATGCAATTCAGCACAGCAAGTCCTATGCATGTTTGTGATAAAGCTTTCTTTCCTATTGCAAGCAAGCCTGTAAGTAATTAAACATAGGAAATATCTTGTTTAAAAGTTTTAGTCTGAAGCTACCAGCCACAGCAGCTTCGAGCTGGATAATCTTCTGAAAACTGTATTGAAGAAAAAAGGTGATTTGGTCATATTTTCTGCTACTACACTGGCATAGGTCTTCCTAGGCAGATGTCACAAACATTAAGGGATCTAACATTCTTCTGAATATAGTTTAGTCTAAAGTTGGGTTGTAAGAAGAAAACACACAGCTGACATTATGTCTCCTGTGATCATACCTGACACAACACATAAAAATCCTAATGTTCCTCTGCAGTGCCCCTTTGTTTTTAATTATGGCAAGGCCATAAAGATTCTCACTTGCTAGTTTCCTAATTATTCCTGCTAGTAGTCATATGCACCCTAAATATCCTTTAGAAACAGAAATTTACACATCCTTATCAAAGATCAAGTGTGCTTGCTTAACATTAGCCCAGAGAACTTTACAGGTCAGTGATTTCATGAAGAAAAACATTCCCAATTCTTTCCAAGACCAGGCAAATACCAATGCCAGCTCATAATTAATGCAATAAGCAGTATTCTGCAGATTTGCTCTGTATGCATCATGAGCATTCATGTGTTCCTGTACACAAAAATAATCCCCAAATGTTAAAATCATCTGTTAACAAAGATCATTCTTAAGGGCTATTTAATATCCATAACACTGAATTTGGAGAGGAAAACCAACACTTTTAATCACTGAATTTGTTAGTAGGCTGCACTTCTGCTCTTTGTGGAACAAAGTACATTTGTACTGAGATGCATCCCTAAGTAATATTCAGGGACCCACAGAGAATGGGAAGTTAATTTTACAGATATATGTATAATTTACATACATACACACTCCCACCCCTCTTAGCTCTAGATCAAAAGGGTACTCAAATAAGACATAATGCCTGGTAGTTTTCTGAAATACAAAACTGCCATTAGAATCTGTGTAAAGACCTTCTTTCAGCAGCAATCACCCAAAGTCACAACACCGTTATCACTATCTAAGGAATGTTCTGATGCACCATAAGCTATCAAGCCAAGGTGTCTTTACTGAAACCGCAAATTCTTTCTGCTAGAGTCATGGTTTGAAGACTACACATGCTCAAGGACACAAAGCTTTTGCCTCCATAACTATCTCTGTGCAAAGCAACCTCTAGAAGAGCCGAGTTATTCAGTAGTTTTTAAATTCTCCAGCATTTCACTGCATAATTACTTCAGAAAACTTTAAACTGTGTGATAATTGGGGCTGAAATTTAATTTTTTTTTAACCACAAGCATTTAAGTCATCTTCCCCTCCTTGCCCCAGATCTTTTGGATTACTTTTGGTTCATACATTTTTTGGAACAGAAATCTGTATTTACAAACCCCCCACCCCCAAAAAAAACCCAAACTGAACTAATTTGGTGTGCTTAATAATGTGACAAAGCTCAATAAACACCCAAAACAACCAAAACACTTGCTCACCAGAGTATTGCTCTTCTTAATATCTTCTAAACGCTCTAAGACTGAAGTCAGGTTTGGGTCATCTGATTCTACAAACCATATTGGTGATGAAGAGGGGTAAGACTCCTGTTAAAACACAACACAAAAGACCCAACAAATAAATAAACAAAAAAAAAAAACCCAAACTATAAAGCTTTTAAAACTCATTCACCCAAAAATATCACAACACAGTATTAACATCACCTTTTATCTCACTCTCAAGTCAGCTAACAGAGAAGCTCTTAACACAGCATTTTTAGACAACGCAAGAGAAGCTGAAAGAATCCAGCCAACTGGTTCTTCTCGTATTTCATCCTATTTTCATCTTTATCAGATGATGGACATAGATAAGAAACAGTTCTGAAAAGCTTAAAACCCTGGGGATGGGTGGAGCAGGAGGGACAAATGTAAGCATGTGGTAGATAGGATCATTACCAAAACACAGAATCACAACTAGGACATGTCAAAGAATAAAACTAGATGGGTGCCAGTTTGTCACAAAAACGCTGATTCTTCCAAGTAAAAGCTGTGAAGGCAACAACACCTGGAGCCTCCAGATGGCCTTCTCAAACAGCATCATTCAAACCATTCCTGCACTGGCCCTCAGACTGAGGCAACACAGCTCAAGTCCATCACACAGTCCATCCACAGCTCCTGCTTCATAGGACAGACTAACACGGAGATCATGATGTCAAAAATCTGTAATTTGATCCTTGTACCATCAAGGCTCATAGAGGACTTTCTACTATTTATTAAAAGATTACTCAAGCAATATATTATGCACAAGTCTATTGGGAAAGCTTACAGACTCTCTTCCATCACTGAAATCCTACAGTTGTCAGGCAGATGCCAAAACACATCTGAATGACAGTGAGATCAGATGGGTTCACAGGATTAGAAGTAGAGATGATTTTCCAGAACAAGCCACAGTCAGGGCACTTACAACACATGGAACAGGCGTGGCCCACAACCACTCTTACAATCCATGGCAAGTGATTTCCCTGTCACTCAGCTGCCACAGCATGCAGCCCTTCCAAAGGTGCTTGGAAAACCCTTGCTATGGAAAGGCAGACAAAGTCATTTGCCTCCTTTCTAGAAGCTTCAAAACACAATTCCATATTTTTTCCTGACACACTTGGTAATGCTGTGAGGATGGAGGAAACCACGTAGCTTCCTGCTCAACAGCAAGTGTCCCTTCATATCACTGACAGGTTTGGATTACTTTATTTTCTTTTGGTTAAGGCATTCTCTACTTCTCACCCATTTAATTAAATTCTAGTAGCTGAGGACAAATTGCTGAACCTCAGTTTTATCACCCAGATATTATCTTCATATCCCCAGGTCTTACTAAATAGCAGGAGGGAATTTTCGTTCATTTCCCTCACTGATGTTTAAAGGAAGAATTCCGTATTTCTCATTCCAGCAGCAATAAATCATGCTTTATTCTCCAGCACTTAAGAGTCAAGGTTCCTACCGCTACTCTAACAGGTGACTCCACCACATACTTATGAATCTACACTCTTTCCCAACTGCATTATTTTTTTCTTTATGATTTTCAAGACAACTGCTAAGAAGTTTCACAGGAGGAAGACAAAATCCCTGCCTGAGCAGTCACACTACTGGGCTTTAGTGATTCCCAAGCAAACTTAGCCTTAGCAACCTCTCAAAGTGCAAGTCCCAAAAGAAGAATCCAGACCTTCATAACCTAAACTAGCTTCTCTCATTTCAAAGATGCTGGGTTTATCAGACCACAGAACATGAGTCATCTGAAAACTAGACAGAAAGACAAGCGTGTTACAATTGGTATTGAATGAGACAAAGCTTACTGCCTAACTGACCTTCCAGCTGAAGAGCTGAACCTCCTAACAGAAACTCTGTGATTAGATCAAGGACATCAGCTTTGGCAGAACAGACCATCACACTCCAACGACGTTCTAGCTCCAGAAGTCTAAAAATCCCTGCCTGAAAACTGCAGCCTTTGCATACACTTATTTCTAAACAAGCTCAATCCCCCCAGGTTTGTATTTATTTTTTAAAATCACAGCCAGCAAATACCTTCAGAGAACACAATATTCCTGGTATCTTTACGTAAAGACAAACTGTTTATGTCCTTTAGCTTCACTTCAAGGCACACCACAGACCAAGCAGAGACCTTAGGATACATATTCTCGATAGGCAAAAAGGTTAAACTCCCATCTGCCACTTGGGACCCAAGCTATTATTTTTTTAGGAGCTACACTCCACTAAAATCATTCCAGGTTTTGTACTGATATCATCTCACTCTCCTTATTTTTAATAACATGCGACCCCCCTGTAAGGTCTTCTGTCATAGCGCAATATTCTTACCTCAAAACCTTCATATTGCACGCTGGATCTTTATGCACAGGACAGAATCAGAAGAGAAACTCTGCTGTGACCCTACCGCCCAAAGACTTGTTTGAACCAGCTATTTTTGAGGCCTGAACTGCTCTGGCCAGCTCATTCCATTAAGGGAAATGAAACAGAGTAAACACTACTACCATGACTTGAGATTACACCAACATCCCCATCACTAAATACAAAGAACAAACAAAATCTCTTCCAAGATTTATTGAGCCATCTGCTTCTTGAAATCTTCATTAGGATAAAAATATTCTCCAGATACAGTCAACATTTGAAATGTGCATTCTCCCAGCAGTTATTTTTGGCCTTTTTTAATCAAGCATTTTTACACGTTAGTCCAAGCAAGTCTATTAATTGCATTGATTTCTATAAGATAGATGTCTGTCAGTCTATTGTTCAAAACTGAACCTGGAATCTGATGCCCCTTACAGAGTAAAAGCTCAGCTCTTCACTGCCTACATTCTTTTCTGACAACTCTGTTTCTCCTCTACCCACCAGAAGGATTTAATGAACGAACCCCCAGTAGAACACTTGTTGGTTCCAAACAGAGTCCCTCCCAGTCTGGGGGCCTACAGAAAAATCTCTTCCAAAACACTTGCAGCAAACCCTTTGTCAGACAGCGACATGACTGGTAGTGTGGATTGGATAAACAAGCAATCCCACTACGTGTTTAATTACAGTGGCTACTTGAATGTGCCGATGCCTTCTGTCCTGAATGACAGGCCTTCCTCACTCTTTGCTCTCATTCCAACTCATTCCACTTTTTGCAATAAAGGCAAAAACTTCCAGTTGGTGGCAACACTTTCTAATTCTTCAGACTTACAACGAATATGTTCGCTTAACTTAAAAACGTATATGGCACTAGGATTCTCAGGGCCTGTAAGCTGTATTTTTGGAACAGCTGAGTTTCACATGGAAATGAGTCACTATATTTTGAAAGAGAGAACTCACATACAAAATTCAAACATTCTGATCTCGAGATTAAAACAAGCTCATGAGTAACACCATAACACACAATGAAAAACTAATGTGGTTTGTAAGGTCAAACACCTGAACTAAACACAAGCTAATTCTGTCAAGAGACTCAAGTCAGCTTTTCCTTCCATATCTGCATCCTATAGAGGGATGGATTTGAGTTATGTCATGCAAGGAACACAAGCTTCTCAAATACAAAGGCAGCACTTTGAGAGAGGAACCCTAGAATAGTAATTATTATTATTATTAATTCTCAGTGGCTAAAACCCCATCACTTTTGGCCTTTCACAACACAGTGATGTTGTGTAATTAGCTTAGCTGCACAAGTATCACCCATATTAAGTCTCTGAGATCTTTCAGGTAACTGCTGTAACATGACATCTTCCTGCTCTCTAGAAGTAAAAGCAAAAATTCATCACAAGGGGCAAAGGCCCCAATGCTTTCACAGGCTAATGCATCTATACAGCTTGGAAAGCAAATGCAACTGCTCAGTAAGACATGACATCACATCTCGCATGTACCCAGGCCCCAGGACAAAGGCTGGATGTTTACAGCCAACCCAGATACAATTACAATTCATGGGATCATCACTTCTAGAGAGTCTTTGTATTAACACCAGGACAGACTGAGAGCTTTGTCAACACAAATGCTTCTGTAACAGAACGCAGCAAAAGAATTTAGCCTGCTAATAAACACACAGAATACAAAGAGACTAAAGCCCCGTGCTCCGACCACTGGAACAGTTTCCACACCTATCGAATCATTTAGGAATACCACAGTGTATCAGAAGAATCCACACAGCATCCCACTGCTCAGACATTCCACTGCATCCTCTGTAAAAAGGTCTACTTGTATTTTACTAACAATTTTGCTTACAAAAACAAAAAAAAAAGGCAGCAAAGTGACAGCAGATACCAGAAACACATACATTAAGACAGCTTTTCCCGGATACAGATCTGTCAGCTAAGTATATCCTATCTAAGCTTTCTCATCCTTAACAAAAGCCTGTTTTACTTGCAGTGTTATATAATCTTTACCCTGTTCTGTAAAGCTACAGCAACACCATTTTGATGTAAGAGACTTTAAATGAGCTCTTTCTAAATCACACCATTTCAACAGTATTGTAGAAGTTCCTAAATTAAAACAGCACATTATGCCCAAATCCCTACAACTAGCACAACCTGTACACACAGTTTGCTATAAGGTAATAGTGTAACCATGTCTCCTTGTACACAACAGAACCATTTTGTCACAGCCAAATGGTAGGAAAGCACGTTTAAAAACACATCTTTAGCATCATGATGTAAATATCACAATTACACCTTGATAGATCTTTTCTTTAATTTCCAAATCGTGTTAGATTAAAAAGTGGGGGGCTTTCCTTTTAAAACTCCTTCATATACTGGCTGAACAAAGCTCAACCAATTGAGTGTCTTTTCTAAGTTCTTGCAACATCTCCATCACTGACAGAACCCAGATCTGTCCTTTTATCAGCTACAACTAAAACTTAGCTGATTTTCATCAGCACTTCCAGCTTGTATCTTCTTGGTCCCAAAATGTTTTCTCCACCTGCCTTTACTTCCAACCAACAGAAGGTCAAGCCACAGATCTTTTAAACAGATTAACTGCTCTGAGAACGCAAGCAGGAGACTGTTCTAGCTCACACAGCTCCAGGTGACAAAGTCAGCCAATCCTACTGTAGCAAGACTTCTCAGAGGACTAATAAGAGTCTTTTCAAGGTGAACATATTTGCAGCTATAAACAATCAAGTAACCGATCTCAAATCGTAAATGTCTTTCTCTCAGCAGACACCTTGATGCTATTATGTTTGTTTGAATTAAATAGCAGAATTAGATTAAAAAAACAAAATCAAATCAAGTCCCACTGGTTAGGGATCATATACACATCCTACATGAACATTTAAAACAAATATTAGAGATTAAACTCTACAATCAGCTATAGTTCGGTACATACTATCTGAAATGAAGTCAATCATTCACTACTTGTGAATTTTTCAGCTGTGTCAACTGCCTTTAGAGGGAAAAATAGCCCTAGAATTAATATTAACAAAAATATCAGGATTTGAGAAGATATTCTTAGAGCTAAAGTTGAGCTTGACATCCATAAACCACTGCTACTTACAGCTTCCTGAAAAAAGTTACTCAAGTTACTAAAACTTAAATATGCATTTTCAAACATCAAGACATCACCATTTTCTCTATTGTACACACCGAGTTACTGAACACACTATAACATTCTAACATTTCATTTCCAAGTTCAAGTGAAAATTTGCACTTTTACATATAAAAGATTTGTCATTTCTATAGGAATACAGGAGTTCAGAGACCCAGGCTCCTAAAAAGACAAGAAAAGTGTATGCAGTGGGGGAGGGCTTAACAATTCAATTTAATACTGGAGGTAAGAAGAAAGCAAAGTGAACTTTACCCATCTCTACTGAACAAGAGGAAAACTTCAAATTGCTTTTCCTTTTCAATTTTAAGATCGCATGCAACATACTTTTAACTTACTCAATGCACATAAACAGAAGGACATCTTTTATTTACCAGAACTCACCTAAACAGAGACCACAAAAAGCAAGCTTGTATTAGCTTTCATTTTCTTACACTCCTCCTGAAGTCAAAGTCTGTCTCAATTAAACAAGAGTACTTTTTACAACCCATGCCTTTATTTGGTGAGGCACCAAGTTCCACTGACTAAAATACACGTGTTTCTCAAACACAGAAAATTACTGCAATTCTACCCTCAAGTTCCATGACTGTTTTGACAGCCACAGCCTATACAAGACCATCCCAGGTGGAGCAGCATGCTTTGGTCAGACCCCTGGAGCTTGCAAGAGCTTAATCATCTTGCAGCTTTGCAGAAGGCAGGTGAAAGAATCCCATAATCCTGCTGCAGGTAGGTTCTGCTAATACACTCATCACTGCAGAACTGAATACCTTCAGGACACAGTAAACCAACACAACTAACAGGGTCATGGCTTCCGTCTCCCACACACTCTCCAGGGAACGAGGTAAGCGTAGCACAGTATCCATGCTGATTCCAGTATTTGAAACTGCACATAACCTTTGGAAAAACAGGTTTATCACACTCTTGGTTGCCACAACATGATGCACTCCAAACAAAAGGCCACAGACAGCTTGTTGTCCAGTATAACAAAAGTACAGAGACTTGAAATACAAACTTTGAGCATAAAAGCAAATAAGGCACTTTTCTGATAGAAGCAAAGTTATTGATCTTTTATATTATAGTTATTATAATTATTGATCATTTTATTCTCCAGGTCACCACCATGATGCAGCATGCCATGTAACCACTCCAAGAAATTCACAGAAAAGAGAAACACTCTAAACACTTCTGTACGGACCCAGTGTAAAATCCACCAAATTCTAACACGCCGTGACTCAAACACAACTCTTCTGTTAATGCGAAGCATGATTTAGCCAACAGCATAGCAAGTGACAGATGTTCAGAAGCAGCGTGTAGTCTCTGAAAATTAAAACTGTTGTTGAGGGCCAAACCAGCCAAGTGAGCTAAGGAACATTCCTTTGCCAACACTAGCAACAGCAACAATAAAGTTACAGACCATCCACACTGAATATCGGGCAAAGAACACAGCATTGCTGAAGGCTGACTTGCTTATCAGGAAGAAGGTTGTAGAGCCAAGACTGGAATCCAGATTTTCACCATAGCACCTCACAACAACCTGTTTTGTTCCTCACACACAAAACCCCACGGTGTGCCAGGACTCTCATATTACAGTTGTCAGAGGATGGTTGCTGCAGAGCCCTCAGCCACAAGCTCTTCCTCAGTGTGTGCACTGTACACGCACTCATGCTGGCAATGGTTCACCTCACAAGCAGCTAGACACATGTGCTACAGAGAAAGGTATTTTGCAAATCTGATTCTCCAACACTCACTCTCTACCAGTAGCACAGAATCTTATGTGCTCAGATTCCCAAAGGAAATCTGGTTACGTGAAAGAAATTATCAACTCTTCCTAATCATCAGGAGTTACTGAGTACCTACTTCTGCAACTACACAAACAAGCACATTCAGAAAAGGTATTAGCATTAGTGTCACAAAGCCAGAGTAGCAAGAAAAGGCTTCTAAGGTGGCTAGAACTAAGGTGTTGTAACATCTCACTCCTTCCCTGACTTAACTCAAAAAATATAAGGTTTCCTAACAGACCTGCTCTTGCCTCTATCACTTAGATACTCACAGTCTGATGTCACTTCGGCTGATACAAAGTCTGATGTCACTTCTGCTGTCACCCAGAACTCCAGTCTTCCCCATCCTCCTCTCCATTCTCTTAACCTTCAGGAATTCACATCTTTACCACTTCCAAAGTGTCCCCTTCCAGAGGCACTGTGCCCTGCCCCCTGAGAACACGTTTCCTCTTTTCCATCTCTTGCCTTTAGAAATTTGCTGTCCTCCAGACACATCTGCAGACACAGGGATGTTTCATTCTCACCCATGCTAGCAGAGGTCCTGCTGCTCTACTGCTGACACTGGACACCACATTCCCTCACAGCAACACCAAAACAGCTGCTCTGACCACTGCTCAGTCACTGGCCTTCAGATTAGAGCCATTTAGATGGAACTTTGTCCCCCACACAATTTCAGTACCACAGAGTTCAACCAATGTTTACCATTAAATCACTTGGATACCGCACTCTTACCCCAGTTATTCCCTACTCCAAAACTCCAAGCAAGCCTGCGGTATCTTGGGCACCACTGCACAGGAGCACTTTAATTTGCTTCTAATGCCACTGTGCAGGTTCAATTAGAGTTTAGGTTTCTGCCTTTCTCCATACACACTGAAGAAGCTCTTGCAAGACGTGCAGCAGCATTGGACTCTTTCTCTCACAGGGGTTAAAACATTAGAGAGATTTGTACATCTCAAGAACTCACACACGCACTACAGTGCTGAATACACCAGGATGTCTCATATGCATGAGATAACAAAAAGAAACAAAACATGTAAGGGCATTATTTTAATATCACACTTAAAGATTACAGCTGGAAACAAATCAGAAGACTTATGCTAACCGGTACGCTTGCTTCCAGCAAAGATCAACCGAGAACTATTCTGATCAGCACAAGTGAAGCTAATATGGATACTGGCATGCATGTATAAGATCTAAATGTTAAACAACCTCTCCTTACTATAATCAGCCCTTTAAGTTTTCAGTTGTCTTCTATGAGCTGGTGAAAGGTCATTTCAGTTTCTCCTATAAAGCCTGCAGCTGAAGAAATACAGTGGAATGCACACTATCATCAACTATCCTGTCTCTTAAGCAGTGTATTACCATTCACAGTCTCAAGGGGAAAAAAAAAATAATAAAGGAAATAAACATCAACTTCAGCCAGGAATTCAGGGTGCTGTAACTTTCCAAAAGTACATACAGGCAAACAACCTGACAGCACCTAACAGCAGTCCACACAGAGGCTATTAGTAGCTATTTCTGTTAGTCAGCTTCAACAAATATTTGTTGCTATCCAGAAGTTTTGCCCCCTCTCTTTGTTAAAAACACCGTTCAAAGAACTGCCTCTAGCTTTGTATCTTCCATTCTCCTGCAATGGATTTCATTTTACAAGCAAACTCTTTCCAGTTAGTCTGGTCCAGCTCTCCATTTAAGCAGGCACTGTCACCAACCAGACCCTGCTATAGGCCCACCAGACTGACACCAGCTTGAGTATTCTACTGTTCAGCTATCCCAAGCGTGGCTAAGGACTCAGCAGCTTGGCAAGCAGCTCTCCTCTGTCGGGAATGCTGGCTTCAGCAGTCTTCCCCAGCACTTCCCTCACCCCTGTGCCCTCTGTTGTGGCAGGACAGCTGTTTGTGCAGCCACACAGTCAGCCAGACTGGGAAGTGATCCAGATTAACACTAACACAGTAAAGAATTTTACATGCCAGCCAGGTCCTTAATCCAGGAAAGACAATTCTGGCCACCACACAAGGCACATAGCCTTTGCTGGTCTGTGAGCAACAGCAGTATTAGAGTGCACAGGAGACAATCATACTCTGTTCTTCAAAACAACTGTAATTCTGCACTCACACTGAGGATATCAGCACATCATCAATACACAGTATCCCCTGCCATAAGACAGAACACACACCTACAGATACATTCTAGTCTAAGTCTGACAGAATGAAGTTACTCTTTTTGGGAAACACACTTGATCAACTCCATTGGTAAATTCTGATGTTAAGAGTCCCATTGCAGACAGATTGCCATGCTGAACTGGGAAGTGCCACCCTATTTTCAAGAATAAAATTCACTTTCCACACCACTCCCTGATTTTTCTCATTTCATTGATGAAAAGTTTGGACAGAAAAATCTAAATCTTAGCATGCTCCCATGGCAGATGAAAATCAAGAGTAGCAGCACATGCTCTTGCTTCTTGTAGCAAGAGAAAGGTCCGGGGTATGGCCAACTACAGCTACTCTAGTTTTGACACAAAGTAAGTATCGTTGCCAACACAAATCAAAGGCAACTATCCCACACACTCCAACTCCTGTTACAACGTAGCCCTACTCTAACTCTTACCAACTAGGGAATATTCAGAAATACACAAAAATTACCAGGTATCTTTCAGTCTTCTGAAAAAAAAAAACTCCTGAACAGTTACCATGAGGAAGCATGATGAGTAAAAAGAATACTTTTAATAAGAACTTCTTTTAATTATCAAAGTGCAGGGAGAGCTCTTTTGAGGACCACAAAAGTCCCAGTTCAGAAATTACCGTATCGTTAACTCACTCCAGTAACCCATTTGAAGTAAGCGCAATTTCCTGTACCTTAAAACCTCAACATAAGCCAGCATTTATACTTTAAGTCCATCACTGTGGCTGTCTAGGATGCTTTAGGAGCACTTCATACATTACAGAGAGACAGAACGACAACCTGCAACGTCCTCAAGTACTGGATACAGCCTTTCACAGAGCACAGCTAAGCTGTGGGGTCAAAATAAAGCCGTGTGTCTTCCGGACACAAAATACTCCTCCTACTCCTTTTTGCAATATTCTTTTTCCGATTGCAGTCTTGGCATACAAAAGAAGTTAAAATCCTCACTCTTTTAGTATTTGTTTGCTTAATTACGATTTGTTAAACAAGACTAAACTTCTCAATTTCTATTGCATAAGTTGCATTTGATAACAGTTAACTCACATGCCTTTTTGTAAAGCACCAAGTACCCCTAAATCTAGTTAGAAAAGCACATATGATCAAGATAAAGCCATGTACGCTTTTATTTAGTCCTGGCATCCATCTGCCACAAGACAAAAGTCTCAACATCTACTAGAGAATGTCTAGCGATCGGAACTGAATGCCTCATTCCTTGTGTGGTTAGTTTGTGTACAAATAAACAGGCTGTTCAAAAGGTTATCAGTCATCTAGGCATTAGCTAGGACTGTGTTTAGCTTTAAAATCTTACGTCTTTGAAGAACTACTGCATATTCTAATGCACTCAAACATTCTGCATATACCCAACATATCAAAAGCTTCCTCATCCATTCTGGTTTAGAAAGGAAAATAAAGACATCTCCCATCAATTGCAGTTATCTGTAGACAGCAACCTTTTCAAGCCTTTCACAGCAGCTTCTAACTCTGATTTAGCAGCAGGCTATTTTTCAGTCAAAGCACAAGATACTTTATTCCAGCAGAGAAGCAAGAGAGTACTGGAGCCAGCCCTACCACCTGAACTGAATTGTTAATATGTGAAGGCTATCACTGCACATCAGAGCCCAGCATCTGTCTCAGACAAATTCAGCTCCCACCCAGAGCTAGCACAAACCCCATTCTACCTGCAAGTGCTACTTGAGGACACAGAGTTTCAATGGTACCTTTTTGTGTATGGGTGGAGATATTAATATCCAGTTTCCCTCTGATGAGATTATATAAAAACATAAGACGTTTCACAGCAGTGCAAGTCACTCCTTTTTCTTGTACTAACAAGGATAAGGTTGAATCATTCTAATACACCCTTTGGAATACTATGACATAAGTCTGATAAGGTACCAACCCAAACTACAGATTGCATTGAAAGACACCTAAAGTCACAATCAACACACACACTCCTCTAAAGCCACTATTTTGATACTGTTTCAAAAAACATGCAGAACAGGATTGATATGTATACTTTGTAATGGATGCTTTTATTGAACCTGATTAATTGGAATGCTGCTGTTAAATGAACACCTGAGAAAACCAGAAACAAAACTTCAGAACAGAGACACTGCTGTTGGCATAACAGGACGGGAATGTGAACGTACACAGCCTGAACAAGTTCAATAATTAGACAGTTCTCAGGAATAAGCAGCAGTATTTCTGACAGGTATGACTCCACCCTAAAGTGCCTCTTTTAAATTAATCTGATTAACCATTAAAGTTCCAATATGGGTCACTACCAGAAATAATGAAGTACAGACTTAGACAAAGTTCGTCTGTCGCTTCATGAAACAGAAGAGTCATCTCAGTGAGAAATTCCAGGGCAGACTTCTAATCAAACTGTGGAATTTAGACTGGGAAACCTGTGGAGATCCATGCAGTTCCTAAGCAGACATTCTCCCTCATCTCTCCAGGATAATGCTTCCTTTTTCCTCTGCCTCCTCTCTCTAGACTGGAGAAAAGAAAGAGATGCATTGTGAAGATTGGAACAGCTTAGTTACAGGGTCTCTTTTCAGATTTGGGGCAGGTGCTATTGGAAGCTCCCTTCCACAGCAGGTTTTGCTCAATCCACTAACTTCAGCAGCTGTACACACTGCTAGACAGCTTTCATTCCAGTTAAATACTGAGGTACTTAAACAGAACCACAAAGAAAAGTGATTCTTGAGCTTTGTGCTTACAGTTCTCCTTAATGGGATTCTTGAGCATCCAGACACACGATCTGTAAACTTTTGTTGAGTAAGGGGAACATCCTGGTTTGATCAGTATTGCTCCTGGTTAGGAGAAGCAGACAGCTAAAGTTACATATTTGCACTGTAAATAAAGAGCACTGAGATAGCAGCTTCTGATGCAAACAGTGAGTCTCTCCAAGAATATGTATTTACCAACAACTTTACAGTTGTTGCTAACAGCCTTACCAGCTTTTGCATGCTCCTACTGCCATTTCAAGTTCTAGTTCCTACAGTACCTGCAGATCCAGTGAAGCACAGTAAGCAAGACTTATGTTTTTCTGCTTAACTGTACCTACAGAAAAAACTAGAAACAAGAAAGAACTGAGGCCAAGAGACTCAATTCAGCGTGTGTCTGTGCGAGGAAAATCACTTTTGTCACACTTCAGAGTTCTAACACTTGTGTCAAAAAAACTAGGACACAAGTCCAGAGGTCAGCTTTCTCTTCTTGGCTCTGTCATCTGCTGCCCACTTGTTTCACGAGAGCCACCTCGGTATCTCAGGTTGCCCTCTCCCATTTATTTTTAACAGATGGGGAAAACAGCCACCTACCTCAAAGGGCCAAGAATTAGTCAACACTGGAAAGCACCAGGCTGCTTGCAAACACCTATGAAACAGAAACTTCAAGAAGCTGGGACACAGCCTTTCTTCAAAGCAGAAGTCTCTGCCCTAACGTTTGAAACCTCTCTTTTCCTGTTGTTTTTGCAAGTTCATACGCCACAATTGTAATGGCATGTGAAAGACCCCTTGACCTTCAGGGCAAGTGACTGTAATAGCAGATTGCAGACACTGTTCCCTCATTAAAGACATAAAAATGCCAAGAGTGACCTAAGCCTCTTTCTTGTTTGCTCAGACACACCTTATGCAAAGGCCTGTAAGAAAATGAGCATATTTCTTTGCAAGTTAAGAAAGAATCACTACCAAAAGTGGCTACAACAGAAGCAGCCTCAGCTGCAGATGTACACCATAGCACAAATCCAAGGCATGAGACACCTCACAGTGTTGCTACTGGCTTCCCTGTTAGCTGTCACTTGATGAATTAGGAATAACCCACCAAATTCAACTGGCAACTGAGGTGCCCAACCATTAGACCTTCAATTTTACTCTTTAGAGAAAGACTGATGAAACAGATGACATTGTGGAAAGAAACAACCGACTTCTCTGAGATTAAACACCCTCTACTGAATAAAAAGTATCTAAAGGAAGTCGCACAATCCATCACCTGATAGGTCATTCTAAAAACAAGAACACCAAAACATCTCACTTATTTTACCATAGAAAGCATCTTACAACTATGTACAAGTGTCCAACAAAACAAGCACCTGCCCCATGACCATGTCCCAGAACTGACCTCTCAGGACAAGTATCTGTGAAACTTGAAAGATCCTCTTAACAACTCTAACTTAATAAAGTTACTTTAAGGCAAGCAAAGTTCCAATCAAGACTATTAGATGTGCTTGGTTTGCATGCACGCTTTCATCTTTCAGTACTTACATGCATGGTTCTACCTCCACACCATTTGAAGCTTTTAACCTTTTTTAGGCAAAAGACAAAAAAGCTCTAGAGCTTACCTCCTTCAAACCCAGACGTAGTAACCCTATTTTCAGTCGGCTGAAGTCTTTCAATACTCTACTCTCCAGCTGAACCTTGGTAAAGCTTTTAAATGCACTCAGAACTAAAACCAGTCCGATCAAAAGGAACCTCCAGCACTTTCCTGAACATGAGTCACAGACCCCGATATAATCAAATCCTTTGGGAAGTTTAGGCCCTAAACTTTCCTAAACACAGAGGATTTCTACCGTAGCACACACCACTGAACGTCAATCTGCTTCCCTTCCACTCATGCAAAACAAACAGACCCCGACGAATTTAAGGGGGAGGCAGAAACAAAAGCACCCTCCAGGCAGCAGTCCCCCAGCCTCACCGAGGCTGCTCAAAGCTCAAGTTTAAAAGCCAGCACCATAACGCAGCAACTGTTCACAGGACTAAGGGCACCGCTTCGTCCCCTCACGACGGCAGCAGAGAAGTTTCCCGTCCCCCCCGCCACCGCTCGCGGAGCCTGACCGGTGGGGTGGGGAGGCCCGGTCGCCTGCGGGCCCGCCCGAGCAGCGTTTCCCCGCCCGGGTCAGGCGGGCCGCCCGGCTCCAGGCCGCGGCCGTGTGGCGCACTCAGTAAAGCGCTCGCCCTCCGCCTGCCGCCCGGGCTCCCCCCGCTCGGGGCAGAGAGGAAACGGGCCCCGTGCCCCTCCGGGACACCGCAGGGACGGGGGAGGGCAGGGACAGCCCCTCTGCTCGCCCCGGCGCCCTTCCCTTGCTCCGGGGGCTCTCTCCTCTCTGCCCCGGGCCCGGCAGCCCTTTGTTCCGGTCGGCGCCTCCGCCGGAGAGCCCCCCGCGAAGGGCCGCGGGGCCGTGCCTCGGCGGGGCGGAGAGGCCGAGTGCCCGCTCCCTAACTTCTGTGCGGGCCGCGGTGCGGAGGAGGCCCGGAGCCCCGGGGGGAGGCGGGCCCAGGCCCCCCGGCAGCCCCCCCCCGGTCCCGCGGCGGGCGGAGGCCGCGGCCCCCCCGGTGCTGAGTCACCCCGTGGCGGGGCTGCGCCCCCTCCCCGCGCCCCGCAGACAATGGCGAGGGCGGGCCGTGCCCCGGCCCCGCACCGTGATGTTGCAGTGGATGGTGAGCGGCGGCGGCGGCTGCGGGCCGGAGCCCGGCGGCGGCGGCAGAAGCACGAACTGGCAGTGGAGCTCGTCCAGCTTCCAGGAGACGATGCGGAAGCGCTCGTGGTCCTTGTCGAAGATGGACTCGAGGAACTTCAGCTCGGCCTTGAGCCCTGACACCGACATCCTGGCCTCATCTCCGGGCCCGGGCCTGCGCCGCCTCGCCCGCTCTGCCGCCGCTTCCCTCCGCCTCAGCCCGGCCCGACCCTGGCCCCGGCCGCGCCTGCGGGGCGGAAGATGGCGGGGAGGGAGAGGGCGGGGGTGCCGGGGCAGCCCCAGACGGAGGGGAGAGGGCGAGCGCGGCGGCAGCTCCCTTTGTACCGGCCTCCGGCACCCACTCGCTCGCTTAAAAGGGCAACAGCGCGGCCCGCACCCCCGTCCCTTCCCCTTCCTCCCCGGAGGGCTGGCCCAGGCCCGCCGCCGCCCCGCCCTCCTCTCGGCACACTGGCAGCGGGGCCGCCCCGGGCCAGCCCCTCGCTCCGCCCCGCTCCGCCCTTGGTCAGCGCCGCCGCCACCCCGCCTGCCCCGGCCCCTGCCCGGGCACCGGCTCCCCGGGGGCCGGACAGCAGCGCCCGCTTCCCCGCGGTGTTCCCCCTCCTCCTCCTCCTCCTCTGCCGCTGCTCAGCCCCGCGGTGCTCCTGCCCCACCGCGCTGTTAGATCGTGCCGAGCAAAACCTGGAGCTTGGGTTCGCACTTGCCACGCCGGAGTCCTGCCGGCCCTCCTCGAGGGCTGCCAACACAAACCAGCAACGCCTGCCCCACATTCCGGACGGATCGATACAAGTAAAACCTGGTGTCCATCGCGGCAGGCTGGAAAACAGCAACACAGAGGCCAAAAAATGTGTTAGTGTTGCATTTCAGCTCCTCTGTAATTGAGCATTTTACCCCCAGAAAAAGCACTGCAAAGCAGGAAAGCAAAGTGAACACTCGCTACATTCAGGGAGCAAGAGGCGCTGCCTCTGTTTCTGTCACTTCCTGACACTAGAAAAATCCTCTCTGCACCTTCATTTGTCCCTTTCCGTCTTAGTTTTGCCTGTAGACAGCTGACAGCTCTTTGGGAACAAGGATCAGCTCTCACATGGCATAAAGAGAGCACTGTGATACCAGTTGCAGTTTCTTGTTTCCCAACCAGCTCTTAATTAATGCATTACACACATGCACATGCACAAACCTGGAACAGAGAATTGATTTTTTTTTCAACATTGATATTTTATATAAATCTTTAATTCCAGAGAAATTGGCAGCACTTCACAAAGCACAAGCTGAATCTTGCCAAGTGGTGAGAACTCTAATCTTGATCCAGAAACACAGTTATGCACATGCCCAACTCCAAGCATATGGAGTCAGTCTTACTGATTCGTGGGCTTGAAATCTCCTATCTTTCCATCACAGAGAGCTGCAAAGAACACACTTAGCTACAAAAGCCAGGAAGGGTTGGCAGTAGTTAAATACTCTGAATGAAAGATACCAGAAAGCCCACGGAGGTGAAAGATCTGGTTTTTTCAGGTATCATTTGAAAGACTCCAATTATACAGTGTGTGCAGCTCACCTTTCCTAGAAGGGCTGAGCTGCATGTTGGCTCAGACTGTGTGGCCTGCAAAGTGAAGACAGTGGATATGGCTTGTCTATCGATGCATCAACAGGCAGGGTCAAGACCTTTCAGGGACAAAGGAAGATATAAGGGCAAAATGGCTACAAATTAACAGCAGAAAATTATAACTAATCTTTTTAGAAAGGGAGGGCCCACAAGAGCCTTTCTATGGGAACACCAGAGACAAAACTAAACAAATCAGACTTCGTCAGGCGTTACATGATGTGATGCATGAAACAGCAGGGGAATGAATTTGGTGACTCAGCCCTATCTCCCTCACACAACAGGATTTTGGCCTAGAACGCCTCTCTGCAGTAGATAGGTGGGTAGGCTGAGCAAGTTCAAACTGCACCATTTGTCATATCTTACCAGAACTGCCACTATCCCCGTCTCTGGTCTCCCATCCTCCTTGTCTTCTCATTCTCATCCGTCTTCCCTTTCCTTTGGCTCCCTGTTGACTGTGACACCCCATTTTTTGGCACCTGATAAGTGCATGTGTGCTGGCTGGGGACACCTTGCCTGCGTTAGCTGGCCAGCTTGTTGAATGCACGAGAACTTCTCTCATGCACCCAGCGATCCCAACATCATGGTGTCTCCTGACCACCTAGGAGGCCAAACTAATTGCTTCATTGGCCAAGTGTGTCCTGCAAGCCATATTGTGCTTAAGTCTGGTCTAGAACTGTTCCCAGCTCCTTCAGTACGCCTTTTTATTGCAGGCTTCAAGAAGCAACATGCAGCTGCACAGCCACCACTCCTCTAAATTGTCTCACTTCTCTGTGTTTAGTACGCATTGTGCAAGCTGTGAGTTCATTTCTGTGATAAGACCTTAAGAACACATTGGCCTGCCTCACTCCCTGGAATACAGAGGCTGCTTCAGAGGTGTAAAGAGTAGCTTGTCATGTCTGACTCATTCCTGTTTCTTCCTTCAGGGACTTGCTATGGGGCTTTGACATGAATCTCATGTTGGTCTCAAGATGACTCAGGAAATCCGCAGTCTCCCAAGACCAAAACAAATGCACATGGGAAGACTTGACATATCTGGGTAATAAAGGAAATGAATCCTGGTAAAGACCCTCAGGAGCACTGTACCAGATTCCAGTCATTACAGATGCTTTTGAGTTCCCTTGATCTATATTGCATGTTAGCAGCATTTCTTTTTCTACTTTTCTTCCTGCATGTACATCTTCAACATCATGGGAACCTTCCTCTACCATATAGCTAGATTTCCTCTTCCACGGATCTGAACTTTGGCCAAACCTCTCTGTTATGAAGATAACAGACCTTCATAACCTTCTCTGTTTCTTTTCCCCTCCCTTTCATTGAAATATAACAAGTTTTGTAACTTAACTGAAACTCTCAGAAAACACCCAGCAGGTTCCTCATTGCTTTTGGGGGTAAAACTGTCAGGAAAAAAAGGAGGCAAACAATTAAGACCAAAATTTTCCTTCCAATTAGCATTTACTGCCAGTCCTGTCTCCAGCTAGCCATGTTCCTGGTGAGACAGAAAGCCAGCAGCAAGGGGTGAAGGGACTCGAAGGACAGATGAGCTCAGGATGAGCCACTAAGAAGGAAATGAACAAAGACATAGGATAGATGGGCTTTGATGATAGTAAGGCTTGTTTGGAGTTTAAAGAAATGACGTTCCAGAGCACAGATGAATTTCAGTTTATATTAGTCCTTTTCTTCCTGTGAATGCCCTTTCCATGTCTGCTGTATTCCCAGCTCTACCACTGAGTGAATCTCCTGGTACTTTCAGTCAAGTGTTTGTGCCTAGCAGAGGACTGATCTGTTTCTCTGAGAAGTTTACGGGTTTGGTTTTTGACCTCACTTCTCTCCTTTGCAGCCTAGCCCTTAGAAAGGGTCCTTCTCTTTAATTCTGACATCATTTTCCTGAGGGAAATGGCAGGCACCAAAGAAGCAACTATGATTTTAGAATTAAGGAAGGCCCTAGAGCTTTTGTAATCCTGAACCTCAGCAGAAGGAGAAAGCAAAAGGGATAAGATTAATGAGATGGGAGGAAGTGTAAATTACTTTTAGTGATAGATGATGCAGTTTGATAATAGCTGATCCTGAGGTAGAACAGACACTTAAACCTTTTTCCACAGGTAGCAACACAAACTCAGACTAGAAAAGACAAATAGCACCTGATACCCATGAAGAGAAGGATAAGGCAGGAAACTTACCTAAAGCCTTGGGCAAAGGCAGAAAGACTCAAGAGGATCCTGCTTCTCTGAGATACAACCCAAGCAGTCCTGCTCACCAAAGACAGGCTTCCACATCAACTTCTAAGCTCACAGCATCAAAGTCATTGCTTCCATAATGAAGTCACTTTCAAAGCATTTTAGGAAAGCCATACATCAGTGCACAAAAGCTGATGAAATGGCTAGACAATGCAGCTTCAAGCAGCATGGCATGCACTGGACATGGGATTGCTTAGTCCCTCACTTAGTTTACTTTTAAAGGCTTTAACAGTTAAGGAATGGCATTTCAGAACAAACATATCCCAGAGCTGCTTTGGACAGACAGTGATCCTATTGCCCAGACATTCAGGGACAGGGGTCAAGGAGGTGTCTACTCAAACACTATGGCCATGAGTTTAACACTAAAAAGTAAATAAATAAATAAATAATAATAATAATAAGCATGGCTTTACCCAGGATGGGCAAAGAGCAGTTTCTAGTTACAATTCTTTCAAGTCCACCCCTGTGCCTACCAGCATCTGAGTCAAATACATCCCTTCTTTAGTGTGATTTTGCTCAGCCACTGAAGTGTTTGCAATCCTATACAGGAAAAAGCAATAACCTTTCAGTGAAGATTTGATTTTGCTTGTGGATTTGTAGTTCTGGCTATTTTTATATATGTTATTGGACAGTGTACATTTCAGAACAGTCAAAAGCTGAATATGTCTGCAAAGTGAGGTTAACAGTAGGTTTTTGTTCCATATGAAAGTTGTGGGAATTAATTCATTAGCAGAAAGGTGCCACAGGAAAGGAAAGCAAAGCCATGTTAATCACAGTCTTGCAGTGCTGCAGATGGGGATTAGAATGCACTGTGCAAACACATCAGAAACCAAACTCCTTGTGCATATTTAAAATGCAGAGGGAGGGAATATGCCTAGTGTTCTGCTTTATGGCTCATATAGCTTCTTAAAGACACATGAAAAGCACATCTATGAAAGCAAGAGGGAGCCATGCAGCCAAATCTGAGGCGTGATTTTAATAAAATAACAGAACAAGGTACAGAATAAAGGAAAATCTGATGCTATTTTTTCAAATCAAGCTGGATGGGGGAAGTGGTAGCTGCATGCAACACCGTTCAGAACATGGTAACACACCTTCCTTGGACTCCCTAGGATTTCATAGAATCATAGAATAGTTAGGGCTGGAAAGGACCTCAAGATCATTTAGTTCCAACCCCCCTGGAATGGACAGGGACATCTCACACTAAACCATCCCACCCAAGGCTTTGTCCAACCTGGCCTTGAACACTGCCAGGGATGGAGCACTCACAACCTCTCTGGGCAACCGATTCCAGTGTCTCACCACCCTAACAGGAAAGAATTTCTTCCTTATATCCAAATTAAACTTCCCCCGTTTAAGTTTTAACCCGTTACCCCTTGTCCTGTCACCACAGTCCCTGACGAAGAGTCCCTCCCCAGCATCCCTATAGGCCCCCTTCAGGTACTGGAAGGCTGCTATTAGGTCCCCACGCAGCCTTCTCTTCTCCAGGCTGAACAGCCCCAACTTCCTCAGCCTGTCTTCATACGGGAGGTGCTCCAGTCCCCTGATCATCCTCATGGCCCTCCTCTGGACTTGTTCCAGCAGTTCCATGTCCTTTTTATGTTGAGGACACCAGAACTGCACACAATGCTCCAGGTGAGGTCTCACGAGAGCAGAGTAGAGGGGCAGGATCACCTCCTTCGACCTGCTGGTCATTCCTTGGGATCCATAGAGTAAGCCTTATAGGGCTCAGCAAGCTTATCTTCCCTTGCCATCAAAGAAGCTTAAAAGGGATATACAGGAGCAGAGGTCAGATGCCAGGCTCAGTCCTGCTAAATAGATTTCTGGCTGGAGGGGGAGGCAGGGAAATAGATCCCTAGGTCAAGTACTCACAGTGCTGAGATGCAATCTTAATCACAGCTGAATACACAGCTCCTTCATCTCCTTACTATTTTCTTACTTTGACAGGCAGTGGAATAGTTAACTTGGTCCGTACTTAAAATACCAGCACAGGGCATCTGAGCCGGCAAGCACTGAGATGAACTGAGCAGCTCACAGTTATTGTTTCAGATTCTGCAAGCACAGCCAGACATCCCTGCATCACTCAGCCTGCAAAACACAAAACAAACACATCTCAGCAACCACACCAGCCAGGGCTTCTCATCTACTCTTACTGCTTTTTGTAGGTAGGTTTTGATTTTGGGCAATACTCCCTGTTCAAACCCTCAACAGACTGGCTCAAGTGCTGCACAAACACTAGCCCTACCAGTATCACGCCAAAACAGGCACAGGATGCAGCCCCATTTTATAGGTGAGATATTTCAGATACATTGAGAGGCAGTGTTATTGCTGAACTGGGTGTATAGACAGTCCTAGACTCCGATCATGATCTAGCATTGCAGTAACTTAATTCCTGACCCAGACCTGGAGGAGACTTTATCAAAGTTATACAAGGAGCTGGAGTCAGTGCTGAGATTTGTCATGTTTATGCCGTTGTCAACAGAATCCAGGTGTCTGAGAAGAGGAAAGACACCTCAAGTCTGGGACCAGTTCTACAGAGGCCCTGTTTACAGCCTTGTAGGCTCTAAGTCACAATTGCACTATGTCTAGCCATGTTGCATCCTACCCTAACACCCTCCTTGCCCAAGGGGAGCAGGCAAAGCAGCACCGGAGCTATCACAGCGCGTACTTGGGGTGTCATCCATCCCTCTGTGCTGAGATAGCTCACAGGGGACACGCAGCAGAGGGGAGGAAGGAGGCTCAGGACACACAGTCCCTGCAGAAGCAGCACCAAAGGTGGCACATCCATTTGAGCTGATGCTAAAAGTTTTATGGGGATCAGTTCACCTCAGATCTTCAGTTGCTCCCTAGTACATATCATAAGCACTTTTTTCTCCCTATTACCACAACAGGACAGGCTGTGCTTTACCAAGGTCACATTGTGCTCACAGGAACGAAAATACTGGTGAGGAAAATCAGTGCGTTTCAATCATTCTCTGATTTGGAGACCACAGGAGCCCATAGGCACAGGGCAAGATCTACCAAACTCTGGTACTGGATTTGGCTTTTTACCATACTCTGCATCCAGTAACTTTTAAATATCTAACACACAAAATCAAGTTTGGTAGATACAGAGCACTGGAAAAAAAAAGTGGTGAAATACATCTGGAAAACCAACCCATGTATCCTTATGGGCAGCAGAAGGAGAGAAAACAAGTCCAATTTTTTCCATTATAAAGATGACTTGAAGAAGCAGAGTTGCCTAAGAACGAGCCACAGAAAGCAACAGTCTTGGAGAATCAAATATGAGACCAAACCTCAGAAAAGAATGATGCCAGCAACCACCATTCTGTAAATCTGATTCTTTTCCCATTAGAAACAGATTCTAAGCACAAAAAGCCACTGAAACAAATGAAGGGTAACAGACCCACAAGCAGTTATATTTGCCCTGGAGTCTATAAAAAAGGGAACCTCTTACAGATTTACAACATCAGTGAGTAAAAGGCAAGTTGCAGAATCAACATACTTGGCTTTAAACAAATATTTGAAAGACTGAATCGCAAAAGTCCGAATATAACATTAATTCTCATCTCTCCTGACACAACAATACCCACATAACTTGGGGACTGGCTTAAGAATTGTGAACAAGGAATAAGAAATAGCAAACTACTGAGCAGGGAAAGGTACTTAGAGTGTTTAAATCGCATCATGGTAGTGCTGTGTTAAGAGCTGAGATCAAGACTTTGACAGTGATCTAGAAGAGACGATCACTGATGACATTACCAGATGACAGTCATTTTGAATAACAATGAGGACAAGGGAATCATTCCAAGAGCCGAATAAAATCCAGAAATGGTAATAAACAACAACCCTCCAATCCTAGACCTGGCTTGCACTCACTTTAGCACAGAGCACCTCCGAACAACACTGCATCTGTGTGACACCTACAAGAATGCAGAGTATGGTAATATGCTATTTATCTGGCTTGAAGAACCAGTCTCATATAAACACTTTAACTAAAGGATAGTTTAAATAGGGATACACTAGATTCCTACAGGGACATGAGGGGAGGAACATGGCTGGGGGGAATCAGTTAAAGGATCTTTATCATTCCCTCCCTACATTAGCACGGTATTTGTATCATATAACCAAGAGTACAGGTAGTTGCACACCCCTTCATTTGTGTTCTGGCTCCCAACACCTGCAGGCTGCAAGCACTAAATACAGGGAGAGGGATTATTTAGCAATGATATTCAGAGGATATCAATGGGGATATGAGGATTTAAGCAAGAAAGACGAAATTAAACCAGGAAGAAGAGAACATAACCTGAATGTTGGCCCAAAGCTTCCTGCCACCGTGACGTAAGAAACTCCAGAAACCCCTGAAGAACTGATGCTGTAGTGCTGAAGGCCTGCCAAGTGTGGCCACCAACAGGCAGACAAGGGTGGCCCAAGGAATGCACAATGGGGAAGGGCAAGGGAAAAAGGCTTTTATTTCATGGTTGCAAGGTAAGCTGCATAAGGTGAGCTGTAGGAAAGAAAGCCTGATTCGAGACTGCTTAGAAACCTCCTCTGGCCCAGATGTTTCAAAGAGCAAAGTCTTGCCTCTTTGCTAACCCAGTTTTAACTTCTCCTGCGCTCCCGGCAGCACCGAGAGCCGTGGCAAGGCTGGGCTCAGCGAGGGGCTCTGGCAGGTCCTTCAGTGGGCACACACCACCCCCTAGTGCCGAGCGGTTCTGCTGCAGGGAGAGCAGCGCAAAGCGGCTTTGGGACTTTGGTCCCGCACTGGCAGGGGAGAAGCGCGTACAGACTCACCGGGGCTGGAGGGTTTCCACGGTTTGTGTGCCTGAGGGGAGAGAAAAGCCTCTGTAATGTGGACAGCCCGCAAGGCAAAAGAATGGATGTCGATAAAAGAGGCAGTGGCGCCTTTTTTGTGCGCTGCTATTGTTTTCAGGACAGTAAATCCGATTTTATTCATTGCCTAAAATGGGCTGCAGGGAACACAGTGAAACAGCGCGATTTCCTAGACTCAGATGAGCCACATAAAAACTCAGCATGAGCTGTTTAAGTACAAAAGAGAGAAGGGCTTTACTCCCCCTTTCCCCTGTCTCATTCTCATCTTCATATAGCTAGCATGGACTTAAATGAATTTATACAGCAATATGAACCCAAACAAGTAATCTGGGAAACTGCCGCTCTCTGTGTGGCTGTTGGTGAAAACAGCCGACCATAAATTCTCATTCATTCTTCATATCAATCATGCTGTTTAATAAAATGTGTTCACAGATCAAATTCTCTCTGTCCTGTACTCTAGAATCAGTAAAATCAACCACGCACTCCTTGATTTATCTTTGTGGTTCTACAAAGGCTTCTACCTTATACCTCTCTCTCCAGGCAAGGAGATTAGCCAGCAACGTTTTCAAACCCTTTTTCCATTCACAAGGTTTTAACTTTTTCCAAGACGAGCTTTTAGAAACACAGTCATTTACCAGCCAGTGGAGCTCCGGAAGCAGCAGCAGCAAGATTTGTCCACATGCGTTCTCTAAATTGAAAGAGAATTGTGACTCGGCCGCATTTATTAACCACCTGCCTTCACTTCCACAAAAGTTCCTGCCTTTGGGGTCTCACTGTTTTTCTGCTGGCAGAAAGCATCATAAATGCACTGAATTCAGTGTTAATACCACCTTCCTCTATTGAAGATCTGCAGAACATGTCTCCTTGGCACAAACACAAACTAGACACAAGTGTATAACTTTCTAGAACAGCTGTTACAGTTGAGGGTAGGTCCAGTTATCAACCACTGAAATTCATCAAAAGCATTAACTTTTAATGGACCTGGTGTTGCTGAATTCATACTTTCCACTACTTTATTAACTAAGTAGGCCAGCCAGAGCAATAGCAACAGCTCATGGGACCAACAAATACGAACTATAAACTGGGAATACAAAGACTAAACCACCTGTCCAATCGTGATAAGCAGCCCACTGAGTTCCAGCAGAAGCCTGCCCAAGCCCAGCAAGCTCTGGTGAGGCTGTCTCTGAAGGGTAACATTTAGTCACTGAAGTACCACCTTGAGAGCTTGGTTTGTAGCATGATCCAGGCAACAAAGACAGGGTCTGAGTCTTAAAGAAGAATATAAAATGCTGTGGAAGCAGCTACGTTAAAATAGTTATTTAATTTGAAAGCATGAATGCTTGTGTTGGACTGAAATTATGATCAGACATCTCTATTTCTAGAGTCATTACAAATATTCGCTTTATACAATCAATAAAATTAAAAGATATCCGGTGTCCCAACTACTTGAAGGCATTATGAAAAGCATTGTTACAGTGCTTTTTCAGGTTGCAGAAGCAGAGACATTGATGGGACCTTATCAAGCATTCAGTTTCCAATGTCTCTTAAAAATCTTCTGTTTGGACTCTCTTCAGCCCATTGCTGTACTTGTCATGGTTCTGATTTTGAAATGTGCGCACTGCTGTGGTTTTACTAAAGCAACCAGAAGATTTTACTGGGCCACATCACTCTCACATAGGAAAAAAACAAAAGTGTAGGTTTTGCTCTAGATGTACAAGCAGTGCCACAGAAATAATTGGCATTTAAGCACCTTCTTTATATCAAAAGCAAATGCTCAAGTGTTTAGCTGGATCAAGAGCTCTAAGTCTTAGTGATGCCATAGTTTCCATGACAACTAAGTGTGACATTACATGAAGGATTATGAGTTAAAGGAACACTATTACATCTGGCCTTTTCAACCGATGTGGTCCTAGTTTACCCTGTGCATACCTTGTAAAAACCTGTGTGTAAATCTGCCTGTCTCTGATGAATCACAGAGCCCACAACCAGAAGGGGAAGGCCTCAGTAGACCAGGCTGAAAGGGAGGGAGGAACACTGCTCCACAGTGTTCCTGCAGATTCCATGGAGAAAAAATGGGTGCAGACCCAGGGCTGCACTATCCCTTCAGGTACAGCTGCAGCCCAGGAGCTTACTGAGAGCTGAGGGATACTGCAGCTGCAATGCAAGAAACCAGGAGCCAGGCAGAGAGTGGCAGGGCAGGCCCTGTGAGCTCACACTCCCTCTTTCAGAGCCCTCACAGCCCTGGTACTGGTCCCTGCACCCACAACCTGTCCTATGGAGTTGGCTCCATATCCTGCTGAAGACTTGAGCGCCTGTGAAACTCCTGACAAAACTCCAGTACAAGCAGGTCTCACGTCCACAATACCCTTCCTCCATCTCAGCAGTGATCTCTGCTGGTTTGCTGCTCCTCTCAGCCCTGAAGACTGCACCCTTGCTCCACTCCATCCTTGCTTTCCGATTAACTCATTCTCCATTTGGCTCAGTTGCGAGCATGTTGGATCTCTTGGAGGTGGACTGCAGCTAGCCGCATGGTCCTCAGTGGTCTCTACATGCATAACCAGAAAAGTATTTTCACCCCCTGGGAGCAGGTGCCAAAAGCAAACACATACATCTTAGTACTAAAAGCTACCCCCGACTAGCTAGTTTGGAATAGGGTAGAAAATGCCCAAGAAATAAACTCTCTCACTGTCCTTGGCGTAATAACAGCAGACTGCTTTTTAACTGACAAATATTAAACTCCCACTTGCAGAACTCCAGGAGCCAGCTGGCTGCAGCACGTTCTCATATGCTCCTATGCTGTTGCCTACATTCATCTCAGCTAGTTACAGCCCTTTTGGGTAGGAATATTGTCTTTTCCAGCTCAGTGTCTCATTCTGAGAGAGCAGTCTGCAGTCAGGACACACCAATTCACCTGCTGCTTTTGCAGGCAAAAGAGAGCCAGAGCTGCAAATTTGTTCAATGGCCCTTTTAAGTGCGTGGCTGGCTCTGTAGCAAACAGCTCCCTTTAGATTAGAATAAATGCTTTACCAGGGAGATTAGTGCCACTGTACTTGTGAAGTCATGATATTCCTTACAAACTAAATCAGGGACTATAAATAGACAGCACATCTTCCATCCTATGAGATTACGAGCTTCTTCCTTACAAAACAGATGAGCTCACTGAGAGATAGTTTTGCGATAGCCAGATAGCTCCACCATAAGATTGAGCCCATCATCATTAGCCCAATTAAAGCTCCTTTTTGTACCAGTAAAATAACTGATGCAGTGATAAACTGCCTGAGCTTGTTACTGCAATATCCACAGCTGCTCTGCACACATCCATGTAATCAATACAGCACACTAAAAGGTTTCTAAATGAGTTAACTCTTCCAGGAACCAGCCGGGTTTCTGAGGGACTCTTTGCTTATGAGATCTCATGCTTTTTGTTCTGTGTTTCTTTTATTTATAGAGGCATTAAGTCCAATCAGGAGCTGATCACACACACTTGAGCAGAGCACAGTATGAATGTCACAAGCTATTACTGTAATAGAAGTTGAGCAAGAGAACCTGGCCTTGAGGCTACTTTCCCCATATAAAAAAGTACTTAACCTAACCTGCCTCCCTCTGACAGAACTAGGTTAAGGAGTGACTGTGTGCAGTTACATTGGCAGAGCACCACCTACCGTGAGGGATGGGAGAAGGGTAGCCAAAGACAGTAAGCTCGTACTCCAGCTCAGCAGTAGCCAGAACAGCATCTCCCAGAATAGCCTCAGCAGCATGATCAAAAGGGCCTGTTTTGTCCCTGTGATAAGCTGCAGGCCATCAGTTAACACAAACTGGGTCTCTAGTGTCCCTGTTCTTTGGTGGCTTTGTCCCCACTTACCCTGCTGCAGGCGCAAGCAACTGTGCAGCTCTCAGGGCAGCTGAGAACTGAATTCTTGTTTAAAGGGTGAGGCTGTAGCTGGGATCATCAAGTTCCTGCCCTGCTTCCTGGGATAGATTAGAAACATTACTCACCCACAAACCTCCTTTTTGAATCCAGTACTTGGTTTTCTTGTATTTGCTGCATTTTGCATATAGGTTTTCTAGCAGCTGCAGATACCCATGCAGAGGCAATCACTCCTACAAGATGCCTGCAGCATTACATGAGAACTTCACAGCATAAAATGCAACTGGCAGATCTCTGAAAGTCAACTCCAGGAGGCAGCCACGTACCAAGCAATAGTGCTGGGTGCTATTGCATTAGAGGAGCTGCAGGGATTTCCCATACACACACACACACTCAAAAGTAGTCATCACATGCTTATAGCCTATTAGATGGGCTAGGCAGTGAATTCTTGACCTAAACAAAGCTTTTCACCTGTTCATTGCTGTCTGCTGATGATGTTGCCCGCTAAAAATGCAAAAAGCCAAGTCTGCATTTCCCATGCTGAAACACAAACCTCTAATGAGTTTGGCTTGAGTAGTGCCTCAAAGACCAGACAGAGATAATAGTAGGAATGCACAGCTTTAAATAACTTGCCAAAATCCTCTTGGGAGACAAAATAGCATACATTTGTAGAGGGGGTCCCATCTGTCTGAATTTCTAATTTGTTGTTTTTAAGCTAAGACAGCTCAGATGGGGTTGAGCTGAGAATGCATACCCTGAAGCTGGGTTTCTGAAGTTTTCTTCGCACGAGGATACCAGGTTGGTACCTGCATAACAAAATTCCTAAGCTGCAGAGCTGCAGCTCAGGCCCCAGTCTCTCTTCTGCCTTCTTCAGATAAGGAGGGTCACCCAGATCAGATCCCAGAGACAGAGTGCTCTGAATGGACCCTGCAGCAGCCCCCCGGTGCCAGGTACAACAGCAGGAGAGCCGCTGGTGATGGGATACAATACTGAGCTTTCCAGACTGGCTCTGACAGGGGGTGCCCCCAGCCACCTTAGCACTCCACCATTCCCGTTGGCCCTGGTACAGCCCAAAGAGACCCTGCAGCTACTACAGACCCTCTCTGCTGGCCCAGGTGATCAACACCAGGTTCTGTTTGATTAAATCCCTTTGATGGTTGTTTACAAATACTTTATGGTCCATGAGAAGCATAAGGGCCACTTTGAATGGGTGGTGTCCTCAGAGACAGTGAGTCCTACATTGCTTTAGTTGTCGAACTCTGCCCTACAGTTCCTATGCATGGATACAGCTCCTATGCTGAAGATTGCTACTTCTTCCAAATAAAGCCTTTGTGGAGGCTGCATCACCTTCTGATGCTCTGAACGCCCAGTGGACCACACTAGCCATGGGAAGTGAGAAGCAGCATTTAAACCCAACCTCTCATCAAGAAGTAGAATATCATCCGTGATGGGGTTAGCATCTTCTACGTTCAAAAATCACACATCTGTCAGAATCTTTTTGGCTCCTATTACAACATATGTTGCCTAAAAATAACTGCTAGTTTCCTGTTGTTTCAGTTTGCTCTACATGCCTGGCAGCATTTTGTAGGGTTTCATTGTTTTTCCAAGACTGTCAATCATTTTCCCCTGTTGTTTGTGGGGGTTTTCACACACCACACAAAAGAAAAAAGGAAAATGTGATTATAATCCCTTTAAAGCAGCCGGGGGCAGGGGCATGTGTAGAACATCTCTAAAGTGATAGCATTTCAAATTTAGTATCCCCATTCAGCTGTAGAAGACAGTCTCTTTCTGTAACAAAAGATAAGAGCACAAGCTCTCAGACCATCATTGTCTGTGGCAATTGCACAAGTTTGTCTGTATTGACTACATGATGCATGATACATTGATTAATGAGCATAAGTAGTCAGTGAGCAACATAACCGTGGCTCAGTACTTACATTTTTAGAAACACAACGCTGGGTAATGTTATTCTTTTTAGGATGGGAAAAAACGACATGCAGTTGTCGAGACAAAGAACTTTCGGGGTTTGTTTCCCTGAGTAATTGCTACTTAGCCCTACTCCTTACAGATCCCCAGTTGCATTTATGCTGGTTTAATCAATTGTGGGCTTCAGCCCCAAAGGTAAGATCTGCACTCCCCCCAGAGAAAGGCATCTACTTTCAATTCTTTGCTCCCAGCAGCTCAAGGTGCTCCTCTAGACACCCATCTTAGCCAACTAGCTGCATTGGAGAGCAGGGTCACAGGAAGCTACACAGCATTTGGCTGTGAGCAGTTACGGAGAGATGACCTCCTAACACTCCTCAGTGCTAACATTTGTCACCATTTACAGAAAAGCCTGCCTCAAGATAGAGACTATCCAGCCCATGTAGAGCTTCCTTCTAGGTGAGGCTGGAGCTCAGAGCATTTTCTGTGATCTATCTGTGAGCAGAATTGATGCTTAATACAGACAGCTTCCTTCAACGCACTCATAAGCAAGTGCCATCTGCATCACGTGTTTGCAGTTCAACATAAGCCAGGGGAAAGCAACAGGAATGAGAAGGAAAGAGCACGGTAATACTTGCACCAAACAAGGGCATCTTACCAGCTTGATCCCCCTTGCGTGGTTAGCAGACCAGGGAAGGGTTAGGAGGAGGATCTCTTAAAGCCAGGCACGGTTAACCTTAAAGAGCTGACCAGAAGATGGCGTGAGAGGAACAGTTTTCGAGAGCATCCCCAGCCGTGGGCTGCTCCGTGAGCCAGAGCGGGCCAGTCTTCAGCCAGCCCGCATCTCTCCTTCGGGGCTGAACGTGGCCTTGAGAGCATCGAGCTGCCCGTTCAACGGGAGACATGGGCAGAAGATGGGTTTAGCTGGTTCATAAAAGGGGTACATTTGCCCTCCAAATCCCGCTTGCTCTGGAAATTAAACATTCTGAAAATCTGTGAGACACGAGCACAACAAGGAAATAAGGTCTGAAAACTCTTTTTGGGGAAAAAGGAGGAAAATAATTCGTAATATTCTTAAACATCACGGTTGGTTTGCAAAAGGCTGTGCAAACACTATGCTCTCTGGCAGGTATCTCCACACAAGAAGTCAGTGACCATCAGGTAAACCTGGAGCATCTGATTTAAATCACAGCAGTTCTATGGGTCAGTATTCACCCAGAGAAGACCAAAAATCTGGGCCTTCAAAGATAACTCCATGCTTCTTGTCTTCCCCTACCAAGCTGATGTGTTAGCTCAAGTAATACATCTTAAATTAAACTGAATTATGCTACTTATGTGGACCAGGGAATTAATTGTGTATGATAGTCACACAGAGCTGTGGGAATAGATTTTACCATCTGAGTGCAGCACACGACACGGTCTGATGTACAGCTCCCAGTGCAGATCCACTGGCAATGGTTACAACTTCATGTTGTAAAAGGAAAATGTGCCAAAGCTAATCTATTCTATTTGATTAAACTGCCACTTTTTCACAGGGGAAAACTGAGTTTGGAGAAGCAGCAACACTCAGTTATTATCCATAACTTCTTCCACCTTTTAGTATTCCATTTATTTCACTTTTCCCAACCCATTTTCAAATAAGAATCCTAAAAACTGTTCAAATCTGTCCTGCTTGACCCTATGTCCCTATCTTCTATGTGCTAGCTCATTAAATGCTTCAAATAACAAGCTTTATATGAATACTCCACATTATCTGTTATACTGGGATCTTCAATATCACCTGCTTCAGTTAATTACTCAACCTCCAGTGGCACTTCTACTCCTTCCAAGCCCTTTCTCCATCCACAGAGATGCCAATGGCCTCAGTGTCAGTCACAGTCCAGACCCCTGTACTCACTATTACATGAACACTGGGGGCCACACCAGTGAAAGGGTGCCCAGGTCCAGCGGAGGAACAAGTCCAACAAACACTCGAAGCTCCCTCCTCTGCACTGGCTGCACTGGATCATTCTCAAGCCATCTGACACTTTGGGATGATGCTTCCTGATCGCATGTCCTGGAAAGACCTACTCTAACTCCGCAAGGGTGGTAGCTCTGGGTCTCTTGGAAGCTAGGCAGAGTTGCTTATCTACACAAGGAGATTATATGACAAGCAAGGCGGTGTTACAGACTGTATTTTCTCCTGTACATCAGATGCTGGCATTGGTACCTGGGCTCCATCTGTCACACTCATAATCAAGCCAACTGCTTGGCAGACTGCTCCAATGCTCTTCGTATTTAGTTGATATTAACCTTTTACATTACTGATTTAGCCATCAGTTGATTACTGCTGCTTTTGCAGAACGTGGGAAGAGATGTTTAGAAAATACCCTGCCAGTGGCCTAACTACGTACCACTCCAAGGGTTTTTTTGACATTACTACCTTACATAAAGAGTCTGCAAATATCCCTGTCTTCCTCCACAAGGAAACTCTTGTAACAGATGTATATTTGTAGCACAGAGCCCCTAAATGGCAAAGACTAGGTGGGAGAGTCATTCTAAAGACTTCCAAGTCACACGCTAGCAGTTAACAAAGAACCTCTCTGAACACACAAGGTAGGTAACCCAGTGAGAGAAAAATCAGCTGTGAGCTACAGAGGAGGAACAAAGCCTAAGAAGACTGAAAGCAGTCTCCAGGGAGGCTCAAAGCTCCATCCATGTCACCAGGAACCTGAGTACCTTTAAAACACAGGCTCAGAGTCTCTCAGCAGCTCATCATAGTCAACTTGTGGTTCTTGGATAGTTCTTAGTCATGAGGTTTCCCCCTGCCCCTGACTCTGATTTTGCTGCTCTGTGGTTAATATTAACACTCCATAGCTGTGTTGGCCACCAGCCATTTCCAGTACCATCCCCTCCTAGCACTCCCCACACTAAACCTTGCAAGGACTGTGAGGCAGGGGTGGGAGATAACCCTGCACAGTCTCAGCTGTGCGGTTCTTCTATTGTCTGCATAGAAAAGGCAGGAGGGACAGAGTTCCATGGTTTGCAAAGCTCACTAAAGCATGCAGCATGCCTCAGGGAGACAGCTGTCTTTGTCTCCACCAATATTTGCCCTCTGACAGCTCCCCCCCTGTAAGTCACATACAGAAACAGTTGGCTGGGAGGCAGCTATGAATATTTGACAAGGGGAGCAAACACCAAGGCAGGCTGAATAGCACCTGACCTAAGAAGTTCAGAAACACCAAAGTACAAATGCACCTTCCAGCAGAGCAAGCAAGTGCCAGTGAGCTGAGAACTAATACCATACATTGATGCTGCAGTGGAAGCTCTCTAGTGTAGTAGGTAGCCTCTTCAGTTGGTTTGAATGGGAAAGCAATTGTTTTCCTGAGAAACAGCAGGAAATTTCAACTCTGTCTATTCCCTGTACAGCACCTCTTGGCCACATGAGTGCATCCTTGCAGCTTGCACTGGGTACATCCCCTCTTATTGCAGCATGAAGGTAACATCTTAAAACCAAAGGTTTCTTGTGCCAACTGCCTTTATCACAGCCTTTGGGGAGTTCTTATTTGCAAATGCTTAATATGATGTTAAATCTGGTTTATAGCACCCCAAATCAATATGATGGTAACAAAATGCCTTTTAATAACTAGGTTTCAGATAGGTATCGTGTCTTAGCACACTAACAAAACACTGCTGAGTATCTAGAAAAACCATCTCCAAAGCAATACTGTAGTTCTTTCTGGCCAACATTCTTTGCCTTCCTTACCATAGTACCCTTTCCCTATCATGCTAAGAACAAAGGAAAAACCACCCTAGCAGTTTAACTCACAGTTCCTTACCAGGTGCTGGCTATGTCTTAGCACTGTAAAAAAAGTTCTTTGGTAAACTAATTGTCTCAGCAGATGACCTCAAAGCATGTCTCTAGGGGTAAGGACCTGGGCGAACATACATAGCACAGTACCTGTGTTGATATTATGCAAACTTTTATACAACCAAGACTTCAGACCTCGTGTGCAGCCCGGGAAAAGAGAAGGCTGATGGAAATAGAAACCTGCTCAGGTTCCCCTTCCTCAAAGAAGCTGTTCCATTCTTTTTGTGGATTTTGCCTTTCCCAGCTGTGCTTGTTCACTCCCGCTCTCGCCCTGCATAGCTGGGTAGAGAGTCAGAAACCTAAAGAGAATGATGATCCAAGTGTTTCCTACTGCGGTCAAAGAGCACTCTTACTGCGACCCTACCAGTTAACACGAGCAGTGTGGCTGGTCCCCAGACAGGCTGTTTTACTGCCACAGGCATCTTTCTGGAACTTTAATGCTGCCTTCTCAGAAACCACCCCCCCGGGAATGATTTTGTACTTTACAGAAGAAGACACATCACTGCTGGTATTTCCACATTTTCTCAATCACCGCTACCCTTGAAAGAAGCCACTATAAACCCCCTGCGATCGCATTTAAGACACAAAGGCTCTAAGATGATAAGTTTTCATGGGCTGGCAAATGCTTGCCCTGTTCTGATTTACAACCACACTGCACTGTTAGACTATTTGTAAGGCCTGACTGCCCGATGCTTTGGGAGGCTGTCTGGTGTAGAAGATGCGCTGAAGAGACAGGGACTTGGACAGCCAGATCAGCTCCCTAGCTTTGTCACAGGCCATGTATGTGTTGCGTGGGACAGCAGCATGCTGGTGAGGCCCAAGAAGTACAAAGAGAAGGACATGTCAAGGGCAGAAACCATGATGAGTGAGATTGCTTATCTTAATGTCTAAAAGCAAATGAGTGTGCACATTGCAGTCATTAAATTCACTTGAGCAGAGGCAGACAACTAACGTGGCATACACTGTTGCAGATAAGACAGTGCAGCACTGAGATGATTTAACTAATTAATACTGGAGGCTGATCCAGGGAACAATCCAGTTTCCCCAGTTACCTCAAAGGATTTTTTTTTCAACTTCTTAAAAAGGGAGGAAGGAAAATTTCTTGCAAAGGAAGGAAGAATTAAACAGGGAGATAACTTATCAATGCCTTTGGTTAAGTGACTATGTAACAGAGAAAACCACTAATTGTGATGAGGGGTGGTTATAAATACGGAGCACTCCGGGGTGTGAACACAGGGACATGGTGTTGCTATGACGTGAGGGGATTGCTACTGGCAAACAGACAATCAACAGCTTCCGCATGAAAAAGGAAAACAGGGCACCAGAGAACAGCACTTCTAAAAAAACCACTAAAAAGCCAAACAAAACTCTTGATGGTTGCAGAGGCCAATACTGGGAAATACAAACAAGAGCCTGATCCCAAAACAGATATAAGTATGTCCCAAACCTCAATGCAAGGAGCTTATTAGTAACAGCCATGGGCAGGCAAGGACTAGTCAGTCGCCAGAGAAAACAGTTGGACCTGAACATAAGGCTGGCCTGAGATGGAGCAAACAGCAGGGCAGCAAGCCTTAGGCAGGCCAGGGGGGGCCTGACTGCAACAGGTTTAACCAAGTTCTGAACTGAACATCTCAGTTCAAAAACTATGAAACTCTGACCATCTACTCATCCATGAGCTGCCATTCCCCATCCGTCAAACAGACAAACCAGCCAGTGGAGGATCACGAGGTGCTAGATGTTTGGAGTATTCTTATTAGCAAAAGGAAGACGTCATGCACTCAGCAATGCAGACAGAGCTGCTATAGCTGTACGTGCCACTTACTGTTACTGGACTTGTAGGAATTTTCTTCTCCTTTCAAAGCTTTCTGTACAAGAACAAAACATCAGAGACTCTCCCACCATGGGTTCATTGAGTGCAGCCCTAAGATCTGTTCATACTCCTTGCTCCAGGAATGTTGCTTGATGTCTGGCCTTTCCCACCCTTGCCCAATTATTTCTTTCTTCCCTTGCTTGGGCTTAGTCAGTCCCTGTGCTTCTTCCTTCTCTCTTTCTCCATTCTTTTTAATCCTGCCCTGTCCCACCATTTTCTTCTACGGTCTTAACTATGGTCTTATCATAAAAGGAGATATATTGGTTAACATTCATACCATGTATGTTAATGACTCCAAAGCCATTAATATAAGCAAGCCTAACCTCATTACACAGTGCAGTGCACTGCCTGCCCAGCAGGCACATACTCCAAAATACTGCTTTTATATTACACAGTAAAAGAATAGGCTATGCCTTATATTTGGTGCTCTTTGCAGTTTTAGTGTTTAATGCAGAATAAACCCTGAGAGTAACTTATTTACACTGCAACTTGAATAATCTAGAAAACTGCCAAAGCACCTAGAGCAGACATAAAGTTTCCTGGGCGCTTGCACACGAGGGAGCCCTTGGTGCCTGATGGCAGAAGCTCTGACAGCCAGGCCTGGAGACTTTTATGTCAGCTGTCAGCTTTCTGCTTCCCTCGTTTCTAGGAAGACAAATAACTTGTGGATCCAGGTCCTTCATTGCCAAACAACACAGAAGGACAGAATTTATCCCCCTTGCCCAGGCTACCTCTACCAGTAATAGGTGTTGGTATCTTTTATGTCCCAGTGGATAAAGAATTACCAGGCAGCAGCACTGGTCATTCAAACACTGGCTGTGCTTTTTCTTGCAGTCCAGGTTTAAGACTGCCCAGTCCTCCTCTGGCCCCTACAGCAGATAGTTAAACCAGGCAGCAAGCAGTGAGTCATACCACTAACAGCAGAAGAATTGTATTCATTATTTATCAGTCTCCGGGGTCTCCCTGCTGCTTGGAGACAGCCTACATCCCCTATCAATCATTTAACACATTCCAGTTCAGTGCACTTACATACAGCTCAGAGCACGGATCTCGTCCCTATGAATCACTCACTTAGTGCTCTTTTTGTGCAGCCTCCCCCAAAGTGCCATGCACCTTCCCCAGCCTCACAACTTCCTGGCAATGGTTCAGCTATTTTTGATTTTAAAAATTAAACAAGTATTCAACAAAAGGTGCCAGACTGCCAGCACTCAAAACTGCAGCCTGATGTTTGCCCACAGAGCAGGTACTGCCCAAGCAGCAGGGGATTGTGTTGTGTGACACTGACCTGATGATGCATCTCAGCCCCTCTTACAAAGTGCAGTCTTTAGAGAGCAGACAGTTACATTCACAAACGAATTCATTTCTCACCTTCTAGCTGAGAACATGCCAGGTCCAACCATACAGAATTGGACTAAATATCCCTCCGGCCCTAGTATGCTGCCTCTCACAATGACCAAGCTAGATGCAAAGGGAAGAAAGCAAGAGAGAAAAGTACTAGCCCCAAATACCCTTCTACTGATCACAGCTCAGAGACTTCCTAGTTCTGAGGTATTCAGTGGTGCCTACATAGTATAAACTGCAAGCCACAGTTGTTTTAACCAAAATTGTAAACTTGAGGTTTCAGAGGGTTTCCCCTCTCCATTTCTGACAGAAATAGGACTGCAGAAATAGAAGGCTTTCTGCACCCCCACCACCCCCCTTAAAAAATGACATCAATCTTTGGCAAAACCCATCTTTGCTGAATCAACTCGACCAACCCTTCTTAAAAACCTTTAACAACTGAAAATGCCCACAGGTGATGAGAGACAGGAAAATGAAAGGTTTTGGCAATAAGAAGACTTGGTGAGCTAAAAAGAAGATAGAACATGACTTATGGCATGGAGAAAGAAATCAAGAACTTGTAAAGACAAAACCCTCTAGGAGAATCTGTGTCAGCCATTGGGTTTCAAAGGGACAGGTATGTATGGTGAAGCACCTTGGTGCTCATTTATGTGTGCAAGCTAAGTAGCTGCTGTTCTTTCTCAGATGCAATTCCAAATTGCCTAAATTCACCAAAATGATTGTTGGTTGAGTTTTATCTAGCCAGACTGGAGGAAAGGGACAGGGGGTGTATTTATACTTCAGTGCTTTGGACAAAGCCAAAGTGATTTAGTCTGTAGGAGAACCAGAGAATATATATTATGTAGATTATGAGTTCTAAAGAGTTGTCTCAAAAGAGATAGACATGGAATACTCCCATGGAATAGTCAGTATTTCATGACCACAGCAAGCCTCAATAGCTATTTCCTTAACTCATTTGTACAACAAAGCACAGCAATGTACTTCAGGCAATACCACGATTGGTATTTGCCTGGACTAAGTTTATGAACCCAGGCTTAAAAGCCAACAAGTGTTACTACTTGTGCCAATTCTCTATCCAAATATTTCAAAGATTTCTTGGGATTCTGATCTATATCTTTTGGAATACATTATGGAAAGATGACATTTTTTTCTGAGAGCTCTGGCGTACTTCTCCACACTACCAATCATGGCAGGGACTTTCAGTTGTCTCCCAAACTTCTTCACAACTTATTTATGTGCAGCTATTCTTAAGTCAATGCATTCCTCACGATTACACAGGAGACCGACTGGCAAATACACTGTATGAAGTAATCACATGCAGTAACTGTGCTCTTAATGTAACATGACAGCTCTTCGCTCAGTGTCTTTGCAGTAGAAGCCCTGGTATTTAGAACTGTTATTTTTATTTTTATTTTGAGCTTATACAATATGAGATTAACACTGAATTGTCCTCATGCAAAATGAACACAAAGCCTATGTACAATTGTAGCATACAAAACTCTGTGTGGCTCTGCTTTCCTCTGTGTGAACTGGGAATGACACCTACCTGGCCAGTGAAGCCCAGCTTGGGCAAGACTAAATCTCTCATGATTTTACCCAACTTTAAAGTTATAAATATCTAGAGTACTCAGATAGCAACTTTGATACAGTATTCATGAGGCACCAGTCAAGAAGTGTAAAATAGAATAGACTCAGATTTAAGGCAGCTGTCAGACTGTTTGCTTGAGATGACAATAACTAGTGAGAAGCACTTTCCATATGCAGGTACTTTCTAGGAGCACCTAAATCACATTTCAGCTGTAGATGAAATGGCATGTCACATACCTCAATGCAGAGAAGACAAATTGCTGCTGCGGATCAGATCAGCCTGGTCTGGATTCTGTCTTTTCAGTCAGAAGGAGGCAATAAAACCTCAGTTTTTCCCCTTTCCTTCCCCTCAGTAAACCACCTTTACTCTCAGCATGAAAAGCCAACATACCATATGTTCTTCAGTGCTGTTAGCTGGGCTCATTATTTATACACATCAACTATCGGTGGATATTCTAGCATGAAGAAAACACAGGAATAAAATTTCCTTGAAGAAGCTCCTCAAAATTCTAATTTAGACTGTTACCTGTATCTAAATCTGACTCAAGTTTACATGCAGGACAGAGATGAAAGAGGAACATCATACCCATGCTACAGATGGAGGAGTAAGTAAAGTGTAAGGAGTAAGTAAAGTAAAGTGTACAGATGGAGGAGTAAAGTGTGGCAAAGTCAGGGGCCACTTCCAGTTTCCTGGTTCTCAGTCAGACTTCAGGATAACTGCCATTTTTTAAACGACAGACACAGAAAGCTTTACTGACTTGGATCCAAAAATATACCACGTTGCTCCACATGAAAAATATCACTTATGACCTATGTTCTTCTATTATGTAGAAGATACATACGTAGATACCTTTTACACAACAAAAAGGGGTGGAGGGCACTATGCCACATAAGGCTCAAACTGAGCTGCAGCTGCAGTTTGGTGAATGAGCTTCATGGTGTCTCCAGGAAAATCCGCACTGCACTTTCATTCCACATCATTTCTTCGGGGCAAGAACAGAGTGACAATACTCATTATCATCACTGCACTGATTCACTGCTCTTTCCATGCACCTGCCTGCTCTCACAGGACCGGCCTGAATCAGACACTGTTCATTTCTACAGAGAGAAGTTTCTGAACAGGGCACAGGAACCTCCTTTGCTGCTGGGTCAGCACTGGTTTCATGGGGTACGTTCATCCTACAGACCACAGGGCAGTGTTCTCAACCAGCTTCCCATGAGCTAGCTTTGGTGCCCACAGCAGTGCAGAATACTATCTACCTGAGGAGCTCTGTGCTGCCAGACTATAGTCCTACCACAACCCACAGGAGTGTACTGAAAGTCAGCCTTGGGATAGGCCTATTTTGGCATCCAGGACACAACATCCCCAAAAATGGGAGAGAACTGGACTGGGCCATGCAGCTTTGACTGTATCCATGCTGAAACTTTGGTTCTCAGTTTTTGCTGCTGCTTTGGTTCCTTAGAAGCTGCTTCCCAAAAGCTGCCATTCACTGCTGTTCTTGCTGGCTGCTCACTTTGTCACCTACCTTTCAACGTTTACACCTGGTTTAATATTACCCTGAGAAGAGACTCGTCTCTTTTCAGGTCTTGCTTAAGCTTCTCTGCTCTCCTACAGACCTGTGTAACAGGCTGAGAGCAGTCTGCAGTATAAACACATCTGTACCCACAATCTTTTATCTAATGCACATGCGCTGTCACGCAGCTTCCCTAATGCGATGCAAGAAGGGAACTCAGCAGACTTCTACATGTTTTAATCTTTTACATGAGTTTATCATTACATCATCATGCGAGTATGCTGATAGCTGAACTGAAATTCATGCATATCTCCAGCTCCATTTATTAGGCTGCCCAAAAGTTAAGAAAACCATGAATACTAATACGCTTGATAGAGTGCATGGACCACCTCACTTCTGAGACTCATCTGTTGCACTATTTAAGCATTCTCAGGAGTGGGAAGATCGGATTGCATTGAAGAATGCACAGATGGCCTGCTTCACAAGGGAAATAAATTAATATTTTCATACCTCACCACAGTAGTCTGAAATTCAGTGAAGCATTTTAACGGATAAGCTGGAATTGCTGACATTTGCAAGCAGTTAAATGGTTCAGTACTGAGTGCTGTAGGCATCAATTCAGGCTGACAAAACAGATTCTAGTTTATTGGGCGGTTAATACAGGACGGATTGTGATGCTAATGGTTTTTAGGTTCAGCCCTTTGTTGAAAGGTCACAGCCATAAGCACAAACACATTCTAGATCCCATCACAGTTTAGTGGCAATGCTAATTACAATTGTTGCATCTTTACAAGTGGATGTAGAGGTCACAGGTGAGTAAAACACTCCCTCATGAGCTCTAGCTGGGCATGCTATTTTTATTCTTTCATAGGCCAGGCTTAAAACAACAACAGCATGCAGCCAGGCAAGCAAGTGAACAGTGTACTTGACTCTTCCACTCAAAAATTTAAAGTATAAGCATTTATTGTAATAGATCTTATGTATATGGTACATGTGTTACCATGTGGAGGTAAAGATACACTGTGCTAGTGGATTCTACAGATTCTGCTGACAAAGATCAGGAGAAAAGCCAAAGTGAGACCTGGGAAACCTGGATCTTTGATTCAGATGGATTTTGAGATGCTATACATCCCAACTATAAGAGCACACAACACTGTATTAGCATACAAAACCTTCTACAGTCTCCAAGACCCACATGCTAAAAAGCTCCTGGGGAAAATGAGTGAGAAATATTCCTGTTTGTAACAGCAGTGTGTGGCTTCTGCCCAGCAACAAGGGAGAATTAACCACAGCAAGCTGCCCAGTTTAGTTTGTGTACCTACTGAGCTGTGCACCTTCTCGGCAACATAAATAAGAACAGAAGGGTGGACATTTGAAGATGTCATGCTCTTAAGTGAAGTTAAAGGTGCTTTCACTTAGTGCTGTCATGACACTGGCAGAGTACTAAGACAGACATGAAAGACAGACATGTCACAGGTCCTGTGGACATAAGGACCACAGGAATGCAGACTGCCAGGCAGGAAAGCTGGGGAAACAGGGAAGCAGATAGCCAAAGCAATACCAAAAGTTTGTTGGGCCACTCACAAGAGTGGCAAGGAGTGATATTTATCTAATAATTCTGATGCCCAAACTCTGAAGCTCTTGCTCAGTTCTTTAAAGTACCTATATGCTCTTACCAGTTCCCTAACTGGAGTCTGAGCAAAGGGAGTTTGGCCATGTGACACATAACAGAGCAGCATTTGGAATCAGGGGAAGCTTGCTAAGATAGAAGTGATGGTGAAAATGCAAAGGCAAACCTCTGTGCAACAGTACAGGAAATAGATCAACAAAGAATGAAGAATTGTCTGTGATCTCCTGCCAAGAAAATGGAACTTGTAACTCTAGACTTGAAGAGATGACAGCCAGAGATCTGTGTTTTATGAGCAACGTTTAGGGTATTTACTAGCCACACATCAGCATGCCTCAGGCCTCAGTAGCACTGGAGTCAGAAGGAAGTACTAGCAATCCTCTTACGAGTTTTAAGCAAACAATAAATAGAAAGACTTGAGCCAAGATAAAAATATCACCTCTGCCGTCCTCAGCACAGAGAGAAGCAGAAGAAACAATTCCTCTGGACATCCTTGTAGCTGTGGGAAAGTCAAATGAGACTAGAACTAAAGAAAGCATGGTTTCTTTTCCACCCGAATAGCATTCCAAAGACCAGAAAGCATTGGCAGCTGCTGTTCTTAGCCACCAGGAGCCAAAATGAGTAAGTAGAAGCAGAAAAGAGAAAGAACAAAACCTTTACAGCAGTAAGCACTGGACTTGCAAGGAGAATGCATGCGCAGCTTTCACACAGAAATGGCTATAGGGAATTTCTGTTGGAACTTGAAGTAAAGGCTCACTTCATGATTGTGAGTGAGAGTTCCTTACAGAAACAATGACTCAGAGAAAGCATAAACTGGACTAGAGACTTTATCTACCTCACAGTATATAGGAGTAGCTGGCATCTATGCCAGAAAACCTTAATCTTTAGCTATGCTTATGACAGGCATACCCAGCATCAGTATTCTAAAACCTGTATGCTACCACACTTTCCATAGTCACTCCTAGTGTCTCTACCCATCACTGGTTTTCTATCAATTCTTCTGACTACACATACCTCCAACCCATCACCCTTGTACTTGACCTAAAAAAGCCCATTCTGGATGACTGGTCAGTATCCGATAACATCTTCCCCAAGAGAGGGTCTCTTCAATCAAATTTTAATGCTCGCTTGCAACCCTGCAGCTTCAACCACAAAACAGAGAAGATAAAATGAAACTCCATCATCATTAAATGTACAGTCTTGAAAGTTCATGAGTGCCCATAATTCCATTTGGATTTCCATTTAGGATTAGACCACTGCTCCACAAATTACACCACCTATCAAATACATGGTATTTTAAAGTGACATTAAATCTAGTTTCCTAGTACTATCTCAGTGATCTCATGCTGTAAGCACAAGCGCACAGAGACTACATTACCAGAGAAAAACAACAGGGAAGGAACTTTCTGAAACTCTCCTGATGATTCCATTATGTTGCTCCTTCTAAGAAAAAAAGGAACTTTAAAAGCAGCCGGTTTGCATCCTGCATATCTATTAGCAAAGTCATTAGGATCCCATTATTATATAAGATTACAGTCAGAAAACAGCTTTAGTGCAATGCAGCAAAGACCCACTAATAATCTTTCAGCATGAAATTATAACAAGAGGTCATGTGGCAGCTTCCTACCAGGATGAAATCACAAGGAAAATGGGACAGTTTTGACCTAAGTTCTACAGCTTTTCAAAATACCATGAGGAATTAAAGCCTGTGATTTAGACTAATACTGCATTACAGACAGTAAAGCCTAAGAATAAGTGAGCCAAGCACTTCTGCAGTTCACTGTTTTCAGCCTGCCCGATTGTCACCATCTAAGTGTCTGTTATGTAGTAGATTATAACACCTGAACAACACAGATCTCACTTGTGAGGGCAAACATATGGTTGGATATGAACTCCCCGTGTCATGACATGCCACTCCAGATGGGCAGGAGTGCATCACAGAAATACTGCGGAGCACTAACAAGCAGAGCTTGTAGTTGGCAATACTAAGAACTAGCACGAAAAGATGCTCTGTAATACAACATTTGCAATTCCCTATGGATCACTTAAGGGTTCAGACCCCAATTCCATTATCCTTCCAAAGAGATGTTTTGTTCTAAGCATGTATCCAGTCTTCAGTATTTTCCAGAAGTGGGTGGACATTTGTGCCATGTCCTAACCGTGGTGGAACGAATACTCTATTTACACATCGTGTCAGTCTGAGAAGACAAGTAACAGTTGGGTGCTTTAACCAAGGAAAGATTGCTCCTCACGAAATACCATTCTTACCCCTTTTGAAATGACCCAATCATCAGTACTTCCATTTCCTCTCTGTTCCATTAGACTGCAACAGCAAGATTATTTTTTCCCAATATTCATCCTAGTTTTCCATTTGCTTAACCTTCATCCTCTGACTAATCCTTGAAATAATCTGCTCTCCTCTTCGGTCCTACTATTCTCTACAATGATTCTATGACAAAGCACACTGTCTGTTGCTTAGATATTGTGGATCACACCTTTAAAAACGAGTAAACCCATGCTAAGGTCTAGATACAGCCACTGCCAAGGACAGGGTTAGATGCACAGAGCTCAAAACAGAACCAATTCTTTTCCCTCTTTTTGGTCTCAGTCCAGCTTCCAGTTAATGCTACAGGACCATCCACGGGCTTCAGATAGAGCAGAACTGGACCAGCTGTTTTAGAAATGCTATAAAGGGGCAGAGTGGTGAACACAAAAGCAGTGACTGTGAAAGCTACGTTCACTCCACTGGTTACAGAGACTTGTTTGAAACAACAAATGTCCAGATAACCACCTTTCATCCAACTATAACAAACAACACATGCCCAGATGCAGCACCATCAATAAAGCACATCAGTGAAGGTCTGAAAGGACAGCATCATGACTGTTGCTAAGAAAATATGTTGTGCATTTTCAGATAAAACATCTGAGCAGGTGTATAAAACAGAAAACACACTGAAGCTTGAATGATCATTCCAGAGCTATGATTTATTTTTTCCAAACTATTTCTGGGAGGACTTCTATATGAATACGATATATATGCTTAAAACATAACCCAATAAGGCAGGCAAGATAAATTCAGCCTCACATGAGTATCCCAGACAGATGTTTTAAACAGTCCACAGACTTAAATTACTTACTGCTTTGGGGCTTGGCAAGAAATCCCTTAAAAATTACTCGGAATGAAACAGGTATTGACATACCCGTGATTCTGTGACACATCAAAAGGGTAGTGCACTACTACTGATGGAGCTACAGGAGGAAATCAAGCTGCTGAAGTCAGAGTGAGACTTGCAGCCTTCATGAGAGAACTTCATTTTGTACCATGCAAAGTGAGGAGTCTTTGTACAAGGCATCTAGGTCACGGTGTGCAGCACTGGAGCAGCATGTAGGCCAGAGGCGCATTTTGAACCCTACACATTTCCTGCCCAAAGCCCAGCCAGTCCCAAGCTTTGTGCATCAGTGTCTGTACAGTTAGCATGGAGAACTAAATAGTGCACCCCCTGGTTGTCAAGATTACTCAAGCACAGCCATTACCACAAATCCTGCAAGTCATCCCATCCAGTGCTATCTTCTAGGCATCCCAGGGAGCTTCAGACACCACCTCTCAGCTTCCTCAACAGTCACTATTTCATTTAGAAAAGAGGAGAAGAGCCTAATGGAAATGTTACAATTGCAGATATTAAAACAGCGGAATGTTTAACCGAGCTGGTCAGCTGGAGCGCTCAAACCTAGGACCAAGTCATCACATGCAAGTGCCCACAAATGTGTCCCAGCCAGCTGCCAACAGTTTCAGCTGGCACTGCACATCTTCATCACAATAAAGACAAAAATCAGTGCTATGGGAAGTGCTGACAGGGCAGCACAGCCGAAACAACAACATCGCTCAGTATCACAGCTCTAGCAGTCTAGAGAGGGAGTGGTATTGCTTTCCAAATCCTCATAATTACGCTGATTATTAGAACACCAGCCAGGAGAAGGTTAGGAAAAATATCCTTCCATACAGACATGTCTCCTGACAGCATAGAGCTACAAAGAGCATCATGGATGTTTCATATAGCACCCTGTGCTCAAGAACACCACCCAGATCAGAGTGTGCTACAGTTGCTATACCCTCATGCTCTGCTCAGGTTTAAGATCCCAGTCCTACCTGATTTACTAACATATTCCTCCTTATTTCTACGAACAGGCCAAGCAAGTTCAATAGACCTGTTGGCATCTGAACCCCAGAACACATGGGAATCTTTGCTGACCAAGGGATCATAGAATCATGGAATAGTTAGGGTTGGTAAGGACCTTAAGATAAGACAGTCCATTCCCACACTCAAAAAGTATGTGCTGTTATTGGTAACTCAAGCTTTCTCAAATGGATTCTGGCTCAAAGCTACAGAAAAACAGAACAGGTTTGAATAACGTTTTCAGTGTCACACATCTGCCACTTCTCAATGCATAATAAAAAGTCACACTGGGAATCCATGGAAACTGAGAGACATATGGCTTGGCAGCCCCATTGTAAATTCCTGTTACCACATTCAACTAATTGACTTTGAAGAAGGAAAAATAATCAGGAGAAAGAGAATTCACATGGTAGGAAAATACATACCACTAATGAGCATTGCTATTTATTGCTCGTACGCCTGCCTGTCTGTTTTTGATGCACAAGTGCTCTATTGTAGACCGGCTGGAATTGCTAAATAAAAATGTAGGAATGAAAAAGAACTTTCTTTAACTTCTACCAGACTATTCAGACAGAAGTACAGAAGATGACAGCAACCCAAATCAGGGAAGAATAGGAAATAGCAGGATATAAGGAAGAGCAAAACAGGGACAAGTTCATTTACCCAACCAGTTAAGGAGGCATAGCTTATGGCAGCTGCCTCTGGCAAGAAGCGGTAATTCAGAGAGAAGCCAAACCTAGACTTGGGCCTGAGTCTACACAAGTTAAAAAGTGCAGCAGCTCTTTCTGCCTGCAGACACTGCAGTTACAGAGAGCAGCAGGTACGTGTCAGTGCTTTTGAAACTTCCCATTTTGAAGTGAGAAAGAGAGGGGAAGAGGGACAAGGAGGAAAGGGTTGTAGGAGTCACCGGGGCCGTGGAGAAGCAAATCTTCTGATGTGGCCACAGACTACCCGCACAAAAATGCTGTCAGTGCCATTTTGCTTGATGGTTATGGCCAAAAGGAGATTTCGATACAACAGAACAAGAGAAACTGTGGAAGAAAGAGATGACAACATAGGCCAATCCTACCCTGTGTGCACAGTGAGTCCAACGGTAGTATATTTGTTGACTTTGGTAGCATCAGTAGGGTTGCAGTTCAGATAAAGAAGTGGGGGATCAGGTGGGAAGGACACCATACACATGCTAAAATACTCCCACTCAAGCACAGGCTAGACCAAGAGTCTCACATCCTTTTTTCTACCCATTATAGAGCTTATGGAGTAAAATAGGAAAGAGTACATCAGATGCAACTGACAAACTGTAACAAAACACATAATAATTACTAGAATTAACAAAGGCACTTCCCTATTTCTTCTCTGTGTAACTAAATCACAGTTTTGAAGTCTCACTCCACAAACGGAAGAACCATCATCTTCTCCTTGCATGTCTGCAGTGAAAATAGCAAAACAGAAAGTTATTTTTGCAATGACAAGCTTCCCAAAGGAAGACACTGCTCAACTGGGCTGCTGTGGGAACAAGAGGCAGATGCTGGGCTCTCATTTCAAAGTACTGGACATGAAAACAATGACAACTGAAGGAACGAACTCCAAGAAGTGACACTCCTCACTGTCTTCCCCCATTGACACAAGAGCGGCAGAAACTGCATGTCCTAGGAGACAAGTATCCAGCCCCTTGCTACCCTGAAGCATTTAAAAAGCAGTATCTCCTGGGACAATTTTGGTTTTGAGTGCCTAGAACTGCTCTGGTGCTCTTTTCCCTCTTTCACAAGCACTGGCTGTCAGTTAACTGCTAGTAGTTGCTATGCAGGACCTGCTGAACTAGAAGAAACCAGAGGCAGTGTGTGGATTTTGCTCACGAAGACCGATACGCAACACAGTTCCACTGAATTTACAGGCAGGACTCGCACAGTGTGAACCAAGAGCAGGAATGCAATCCAGGAAAGTGCTGCTGAGACAGATGTGGCAATACCCAGAAGGGCCATAACAAGGAGTTCCCCTCTGCAATTACACCACCTGTGGAGAAGTTCACTAGCTTAACTGCAGTGTCCAGTTACCACGCTTTGGGCTTTAAAATGCTCCTAGGAAGAGAGATAGTTGTCACAGGGTAAATCCATGAGGCCACATTTTAATCTCACCTGTTTTCTTTCTATCAGAGTGAAGTTCTTCTGGATTTAAAGCAGAGAAACTAATCTGCCTGAGAACAACTATTTCTACTAGAAGAGCCAACAGGAACCACTCCAGTCACTCCTAGCCCATCTGGGGATTCTATTCCTTTTGGCCTCCAATAGTTTCTTTTCCAAGTGTGCTACGGAAGCTTCCTCGGACCTGTCATTTACTGAGCTAAGATCTTCTAGCACTCCCTGAGGCTCAATTAAACTGGGTAAAGAACTGAACACAGATTTTTAGATGCCTCATAAATGCTGTAGGCCTCAGTACTATTCTTCCCAGTGGATGGTTTTGCAACATGACTCAGGACCTCATGAGGAATTGCTCAAAACCATGCAAGATGTTATTAGCGTGTGTCACAGCCGGAAACCTTTTACTGCGCTGCGTTTTTACTTTGAGATTCTTCACTCTTGCTCCATTGTCAAGGCAGCAGAGTGCTTCTGAGCCATCTTGGGATACCTCGGTATTTGACAGGAAACGGATTTCTCCAGGATATTTTAAAAACCCAAGAAAAGCACAAAATTCAGTCCTCAACATAATACTCCTTCTGTTTCAGGAAGGTTTAAAGACTCATAGAAAGCACACACATACACAGACAAAGAGCAGCTGAAAGTACAAATCATCGCCATAAATCAGACACTGAGATATCACTCTGACAGCTCGAAATGCAATTAAACTTTACCTTAAGGCAACCTTCATTAGGAAGGCAAACTGTTTTCCTACTAGTCTTTGGAGTTACTTTATCAACAGTATGTGAAGACCCTTTTAAAATCCTCTTACACTGTTAACATACATTTTATAAGGCCCGCAAGGCAAGGAGAAAGTCACAGAATGCCATTAGAGTATTGCCAGACACAAAATTCATAAGGCTTGCATATCCAGACATAATACAATCAGCTCTGCAATGAGCAGCATAGTTTGTGCTTGGATGTCTAGCTGCTTTGTCTCCCATAAGGAAGCAGAAAGCAAATACAGAGCAATCACTTTCTTCCTTCTGTGTCTTGGAGAAACAATAGACTTGTTTCTGGATTATAAAGGCCCAGGCAAAGAAAAACCCAAGACACCAAACAAAAACCCATCCATCTTCGGGGCACAGAAATGGTTCAGAAAGAAAAATGTGACCCATTTCAAGACTGCTGCAGTAGTCAGACACACTGGTTAAATACTGGCTTTTTCTACTAGCATTTTTCTTAATACTTCTTTGGTTTTGACTGCTCTGAAAGAAGGCTCTTCAGATAAAGTGTCTCAGCAATTAAATCAGTCCTTGAAGAACATTTAAGTTTGATACTAAATTAAAAACAGCAGTGTAAAAAAACCACTGTTCAACCAACAATAGCGTTTGCAGCATGCAGGTTGCAGTTGCTGATTCAGAGTTGTTTGCACAACAAATACAATTCTGCTTGTAGCTGAGCATAGATGTATTGGAGGTGCTGTGCCAAGCTACCGGCATTATCAGCACTGCTACCTGCCAGCTTGTTTGACATTTTGGCTGCACTGCAGAGACAGCTGCAATTGCAGGGGAGATGTGTGCTGCACTGTGTTGTATTTACACTCACCGTTTAGGTCTGCTCCACAGCCCAGGTGCAGATTTTAGCCTATCTCTGAATCTCCCATGTGGCTTGGTTTGGACTAGTACCTGTTGTTCTGAGTATATGACTGCCTGCAACGGGGAAGCATCTTTTTCCTTCTAATGTTAGGTTTGCCCACGAGTAATCCCCCCCTGCAGACAAAGTTGTGAAAAATCAATGTGTAAAGGGAATGCTTCACCCCAAACAAGCTGCAGTAGCCCTTTTGCTTTGAACAGTACCTCTAAAACTGGTTCAGCTCAGTACATGTATCTGCAGACAGCAAATGCACAACCTGCCTCCCTGAAGATTCAGTTTGTCTTTCATCTCTGTTGCTCTCTATGTAAGACTAAAGGCTTGCTCTCGTTTTCTGTGTAAAAGGAAACCACACAAACCTTATTTTGACCTTAAACGACATAAACTTTTGCATGTAGTCTCCTTCCCCTAAAAAAATGTTAACGAAGTTCAGTTTCAGCACCTGTGTTTGATTCTTTCACTTTGTCACAGCTGACATCCTTTTTTCCAAATCCATCCTTTTCTGCCTTTCCATAAATGAAAAGAATAGGGTTCCTATGAGAGCTGTGCATTGTACAAGATGACAGTTTTCTGACTTATTGCTATTCTAGGAGATGAGCTGGTTGGTTTGGTTTTACCTCAGTGCCTTTAGCTTACAAACCTGACAGAAAAGAGAGGCTGTGAGGATCTAAGCAAGAACTATGTGATTAGGATTAGCTATACTGCTACTAAAGAGAGAAGAAGAAACTTCAAAATGGAGCACAAGCCTTTTACGTACAGAAGCTTTGGCACTTTAGTTATGCTCTAAATGTTAAATTACAGGCAACTGTCGTCCCCCCCCGCGTCAGTGTGTATGTGTAGGATTCAATCAGAAAGGCTTATTCCCGCACAGGAAGCTAATTTGATAAAAGACAATCTGATTCTATTTTAACTAGATTCAGTATGAATTGCACAATTATCAGTTCAGCAGGCAAATGTATTTGTAAAAGTACAGACCAATGTTTTTTTTCCACTGAATCCCTGACTTTGTGCACTGGCACGAAAATCTGCACGCAGACAGGTCTAGAAGTGCTGTTTTGAGAGGAACGGTCTATCCTTCCATGCCTAAGTCATCTCCTACCACTATCAGTCTTGGAAGCGGTACTGATGCACACTTTAAAATTGCACTTGTCATCCTCATGAACACTTTTCTCACTACATGTGAGGATACACAACTTCAGCAGCTTACACTCACTCTGGGATTGGCATGTGGTGTTATATGAATAGACTGAGCTGGAAACAGTTCTGTTCATGTGGCTATGAGAAATCTCACAAGTACTGCTGCCTTCTGAGTTGCAGCAAGTTACAGCATAGGGATCACACATAACTGTTTCCACAAAATCAGCAGAAGGAAAGAATTAGAGCAGAACTGTATCTTTTACTGATATAAAAGCTGATGACAACATGTCCTCAAGGTGCAAAAAGGAAAGTAATGCTAACACAGGAGAACACTTCACTTGACTGTAAAGGCTGAGAAAGAAATCGTCACTCTTTCCTCCCTTCCATCAAAAATCAAACTGCTGAGTGCTCTTGTGAGGCAAGGGCAGCAGTGGAAACCCTTCTGATATTAATTCCCAACACAGGGTAACAAGAAGCTGCTTCCCTTGCGCAAAGAGCTCTCTCTCCCAACAGAGACGCAGCCCTCTTAAGGCTGATGTTACCACAAGGCCAGAGTCACCTATGTGCTTGCCATAAGCAAGTGTTTGGTGTGGACTGCGTACCACACCCAAATTACTTGCAAGCCATACTGAGCCCTGCAATCACCTCAAGCAAAACTGCAACCCCAAGTGAAGAAAACCAAACCAACACCAATTCAGCAGCTGCAGAAGATTCTGTAGAAATCCTTGCCTTGACAGAGAACCAGAGCACACAGGAGTAGATAAAGAAAGCAGAAATGTTTGGCCATTTTGAATACCTGAAATGTCTGGAAGAACCGTGTGGAAGTCAAATGCAACAGGAGGCACTATCACTCTTCTCAAGACCCCAGGAACAGTGGGTTTGCAGCCTCTTCACTTTATACCCACTATATTCCCAGTCTGGAGATCATCTTCCCCACTCCTCGCCTTCTCTAGGTTCATAATGGAAGGAACATCATCTGTATTTATAGAGTTTCTAGATTCCTTTGTCACATGCACTCACTGACATGAACACCTTCTCCTCTGTACCACAAAGACACATTTTTGTGAGAACAAGCTAAGAGCTTGAAAAAGATTTTATTATCGAGCTTTGCTCTAAGTCAAGAAATCTAAAACATTTCCATTGCTTTTCCTGGGTGGTTTTCTGATGTCCAGCCATTCCCAAATTTTCTAGTAACACCACCTTTTCCTCCTTCATTCAGGCTGCTTTTGGTTGTGCTCCCAAGGCTCCCAATGGCCAAAGGAATGGAGTATGTCTCAGGACCTTCTGTATTGCCAAACACAAAACATCTCAAATACTTCAACCTCCATGATGCTGTAGCTTGAGAGAACCAGTAACCAGATTTGCCCAGAGTACCCAAGCTGATGGAAACCAAGAAAAGGACACTGGGAGAAGGAGTTGAAGGGAAGTTCAGGAATTAAAATTAAAAAAAAATATTAAAAATTAATTAAAATTGAAAAAGGAATTAAGTTTCTTTTCAAGCCAAGGTATAACACACGTAAGTCTTCTCTGCTCCTCAGTATCCAAATAAAGGAATGAAAAGCATGCAAACTACAAATCAGCAAACGTCAGTCAGAAGAGGAAAGCAATGAAAAACATGCCTGCCTTTACACAGCTTTTTCTAGTCTAAAAGCAGCAAGAACACGGCACAAAAGAGTGCCTTATAATGTCACCTAGACTAGAAAGTGACCTCCACAGAGATGGTATGCTGTTTGTAAAGGAGACCCAATACAATCAGCAAATCTGGCATGATACATCTGTCCTATTTACCACTGCAGGCAGGCGTGTTAGTCCTTGGTGCCCCCTGGTGTAGCCTTGAGTCTGTCTCATACATGACAGCAGAGCCTTGCACGCAAGGAGCAAGGAATGGCTGGCAGGGCTGGGCTCAAGGACAGCCTTGGGCCCATACTTGCTGTGCAGTCTGGATGTGCCCTGATGACAGCTCTAAGTCACCCCTGTCACTGCGTCTTCATTTAATTTATACCAGCTGCATTGTACTCTGCTGTAGGGCTGTCTATCAAAATGACAATCGGTCCATTAAGGCTGCCACCAGCCACATGCAATTTTGGATAACTCAGGGGAGGTGAACTCACTCACTGCATGAATCCTGACAAATTGGCTATCACCTCCTTTGGTCACTTTTCGTTTTCAGGTCACCATGTGGACCGTTACTTGCATTTCTATAATCCTATTAACTTCCAAAGCGGTGCAGCACGGGAGCACAGTCAATCAGCCAGGCAGGGAGAATTAATGGCCAGGGTAAAGGCTGCCTGTGACAGACAGAGCTTTCACGCAAAGGAAATTGGAAATACAAGTGAAGGAGCCACTGAAGTGAGCCACAGGAGCCTGGGGCCCTGCCAGCAATGAGCGAAAAACATCCACAAAACACACTGTGCAGCTCCATGCAATCAACATGAGCCAATGGATCATGAGCCAACCAGACTGCTCAGGCCAAAGGTCTGATGTCCACACACTTTTGCTGTGTTCACCAACCTCCAGTGGAGCTACTAACTCACTAGTGGGATGAAGGAGCGGGAAGAAGAGGAGGAGGCACTGCATTCTGAGGAAGATCCAAACTGTCTCCAAGCCTCTCATATATGGGTGGGTGAGGCTTGTGAGAGGGCACGGAACACAGAGTCCTCCACCACAGCTCACTCTGTGCTTGCTCACCTCTACTCAGATAATATGAACTGATAGCAGCTCCTCTAGCAGAACTCACTATTTTCCCTCTTTCGGTAGTAAACCAGCATTTCATCATCCAGGACTCCAGATGGAACTTCAAAGTTTCAGTCAAACCTAAGGGCTCAAGACAGCTTGATTGCAACTCGCTGCTCCTCTGCATTTGAAATAAAATTCTTCTAGTTTTGACTGCTTGATGTATTCTGCTTCTATAAAAGCAAGTATACTTTGGAGACTACGACAAGTCTCCAAATCTGCCAGGTTGTTCTGAAAGATAAGCCTCCTTCCAACAGGAGTAATGGGAGCAAACTTAACCCAGCTCAGATGTACGAGCCCATGCAGGAGTACTTCAGAACCAAGACTTGGTTATCCCCAACAGAGGATAAGATCTGCTTATTTCCTAGGATCATATGCAGGGAGACCACAGTCCCATAAAAGCTTTTACTGGCACACAAAAGCAAACAGGAATGCAACTGGCTTCATTCTCAATCCTCAGCACTGGTCTTTCATATCTCTTGTGACACTGTGCATACAGAGCACACAGTAGCAAGAGCACAAGGACGAACTACTAAGAGAAGCAGATACAGATGGCTTTTGATGCTCTTTAGTCCTGTATGTATTCTATAGCACCTGCATTACACAGATTGCACACAAACAGCTCACTTGCATGTAAACACATCTGGGAAAAATATATCACTGACATAGTCTGAGGTGCTTAGTGTCTGTAAATAGTGTACAGGGGTGTCTTTGCCCTTGCTTACTTCTGGAGAGATGTGCTTGTGTCAAAGGAGAAGTTTTCAGCCAAGAGCAAGCAAGCCAGTAATGAACATGCTCATTTTTCTACACATCCTGAGTTATTTCAAACAAGAGATGTAAATATCCCACTTCTGGAGTCTAATTTCTGTAGGACTGAATCAAATTACCTTTTGGAAGAATGACTTCTGGCTAGCGCTCTATTTAATTCATTCTGTCAGTGCACGCCTTAGTGCTCTGTCTGGGAGACAGACTTGTTCAAGACTGATGCCTCTCTGCTCTATAAATTGAATCCACTGATGCATAATTAAGCTCTTGACTATATCAAGTATTTGCTTCACCTCTTCTTGCTTACTTGCTATATTTACTCTGTGAAAAATATAAATTGAGAGACCCAAAACAAAGAGGTGCTGAGAATCCTTGGAGCCCTGCCCAAGTAGGTAACATTTGATGCATCTCAGGTAATAATACCTTTGATTTCCACTATTTAGCTACTTCTTTCATTTTTCACAATATGTTTTTAACCAAAATTTGTTGGAAGCAAAGAACAAGTTAGTGTTTGTGTTGAAACAGGAATTGCTCATCTCATCCTGTAAATCCGTGTATATCAGTAGACTACAACCAGTAGACCCACAAGACCTATGACCACATTACTCTTGGGGAGGCAACCTAGCAGTCTGGAGCCTTCTGCAGAGCCCAGCCAGCACTCTGTTCTGTCAATCCATTGTAAACTATCCATAGCATACGCCATAGTGTCACACACTCTGGATAGTGAATCTGAAAAATGAGGTATCTCATTTTTACTTAATGAATACATGTTTCATGGCGAGGCAAATCTCCTTTTTTCTCTGTCAGCGCTAACATATCAAGATTTGGTTTTAATCATTAAGAGAGAAACACAAAACAGTGGGAATGCCATTTGCCTCTCTGTTACTGAACTTCCAGGCTTTGTTCCAAAGGGATTTGGAAGATGTTAGGAACCAGCTGCGCACAGACTTCCTGAGTTAGTTGGCCAAGCTGCTCCCTGCCTGTCTCACAGAGAGAGAATACTCAGCCGTTTGGAGGTGACCCATGTGGGACAGTACGGATGGATTCTTTGAAACAGGGATGATGTCCCAGAGTGCACAGCAGCACCCAGTGCAACAAGGCTCTGGTTTTTATCCATTCCCAAGACTGTGCCATAGTGTATGTAACAAAACAAGTATGTACAACACCAATCACACCGAGCCATAGTGAGCTAATTTCCTATTTGACAAAAACTCTGCTACCATCGGCACTAATCCCCACCAGAAGACATGACCTAGAATTCTTGGGGAGGAAATAAAAGTAATAACAGAGGAAATTCAATAATAAGTAGAAATATTTTCAAGTAAAACAATCCTCCACTGAACTGGAATAACTGTGCCTTGAGTTCTACATTGCACATACACAAGTTTGCCATCATTACAAACGTTTAGGTTTTCTGTCAGGTTTTATCAAGACCGTATCTGTGGTATTTCTACAACACTGATGTCATTAGCACATATAAGCTACCTCATGACTGGCATTCAGTAACAAAAGGGGGACAGGTTGTTACAAATTTAACTGTATTTGAAGCCCCTTGGGTCTTTGCACTGTAGTTGCACAGATTGCTTTTGACGTGTGGGTTGCACTTGAAGTTGCCAGTCACAGTCCAGCACATACTCAAGAGCAGCCTTTATCATCCCTCTGGCAGAAGAGGTCACTGCACAACAAGGATTATGCTCAACACTGCATCAACAGCTTCTGGCTTCCTCACAGCCCATCAGTGTTATAACTCAAGGCCCCCCAGCCTTCAGCTTTTCAAGTTCTCCCTACATGTATCATTAATACCACATACTGCACCTTGGTTTACATTATTCATCAAATAAAGCATGTTAAATGGTATTCCAATGAAGGATGCTATAGAAAGATAGAGTGAGGGTACTACATCATGATACAAAGTTTAAAAATTTCTGAATGCTTTTGAAAGTACTGGTATTTAAAATTTAATTTGAGAAACATCATCCATCAGGGGCTCAGATTTCCACCCCTTCATTAACAGAGCCGGAACCAAATGCAAAATAGATGCTCAAACAATGTATGTGTACTAAAAAAGGTTTGAACTGACCGTTGAAGTGAGGGAGGCTGCTGGCTGAACACATTCATTCAGGAGCTCAGTGTAAATGTACCAGCACAACTGCAGTCTCTTCTGCAGGTGCACAAAGTGCTCTTTCTTGTAATTATATGTTTATAATTCATCAAAAGTTTAAAATCCGATAGAAATTCAATGGTGGGTCTTAAATGCAAAACATTTTTATCAACTTTTTTCCTCAAACTTTCCGCATATTTAATAGGTATCAACTTACCCCAGTCCAAATTAACTGATGCTTCTCTGTATTTGTTTTCTTTTAATAGGATTCTATTTGTAGCATGCAAATATACCAGAAAGTACCAACTACACATGGGATGGTCCCTAGAAGAATCTTTTACATAGATCGGTTTCTCGTGTTACTTTATACATAAATATATCTGCATATATATGCATGCACGTGTATGCTTTCTTTAGCAATTTTCCCTTTCTCATAGCACCAGTATGAAGCTTCCTTCTTGAAACTGCCAGTTATAGAGAAATTGAGACCTTTGCTGCGTAAACAGATGAATTAATAGTGTTACTAATACGTTCCATTACAGTATAAATTGAAAGTTCAGATGGAGAAAGTACATGATGTTATAGAACATTTGCAGGGGGTCCAAGAATCCTAATATGAAGGGACAGAGCAGAGAAAGAAACACAAATTTAGTTTTCTCCATTACATTTTTTCTGTGTCTGCTATGATGAAGATGGACAGTGCTGATACACTATTCACAATGCTGTTGGGAATGCCCCAGAGCCAAAGGAAGCATACTGTAGGGAAAGACTAATGCAAGAGAACTGCTACGGCAGAGCTTGCCTTTTGGAAACACAGTGAGGAGCCAAGTGGGGGGATTAGTCATGGCTTTCCATGGCACAATAGCAAATGCAGACTTAGGATGCAGATGAGGCATTTGGGTGGTAACAGAACTGTTCTTTTTGAAAGGAGCCCAACACTTATGAAGCCAGGTATTCTTCAAAGGCACCAAGAAGCACCAAGGCGCAGCTCCCTCCATTACAATTCTAACTTTCCACACTTTGCTTTATTTCATGAGTGGGCTGATAGAACATTTGTTAATTATTACCCCTTTCTCCTACAAAAGGGTCTCGGTCTCCTCTCAGCTCCTGCTGTGACCAGCCTTTTCCCACCAGCTTTCTTCCAAAGCCACCCCCTTAGCATTCACCTCCTTGCACACTCCATGCACCAGGTCTTACCACTTTACTCAAATCCAGCATTACTCTTCCTTCAAATCAAACAGGACAAATACCTCACAGGAAAATGCTTTCTGATCATCCCCAAATAAAGCAAACAAGCTAATATGCCCATCAAGTAACTTTTCCTCAGAATCTTCCAGTACATTAATATCCAATTGCTTAGCAAGGATCATATTCTGCAACAGTATTTGCTGTTACTGTGATTTCAAAAAGGACTGAGAGCATCAGTTGATCAGTCAAAGGCTGTACAGCTCACAGAGGTGGCACTGAGATTTTAAGCTCAAGAGAACAGAAAACATCCACCTCCCTCTGGCACAGTATCAGGAAATCTGCTGGCACTTGACATCAAATGCAGTAACAACTTCACCCACAGGGACCTGCCTGAGCTTCCTGCTTCTCCCTCCCCTCTACTGGAGAACCTGGCAGGAGGTGAGCCCTGAGGCAACTCCACAACTGTGAGCAAAAGGCTGACAGTTCTAAGGATCAAGCTGAAGAAGGAGTTAACACTTTCTGCCTGTGTTGAGTTCAGGCCACGCAAGGCTCCGATTCTCAGCTGGGGCATCTAAGTGCTGCAGCAATTACAGACAGCGCACTGAAGAACACTTCTTTGTGTGCTCAAATGTTTTCAGCCTTGAGCTGTTGAGAGAAGGCCCCTCTCTGCTCCTTTGCTCACTACTTAACCATTACTTATTTTTAAGTGGCTGTCTGGAGATACTGTGCCTTTGTAAACAGAACATTATAAAACATTTCAGTAAGACACTGCAAGGAATGAGCAACAGAACAATGATTCATGGCTTGTACACAGTTACTTCTCAACCATGGCCCCAACAGAAAAGCTATCACAGCACTGTAATTCACTGTAATTTCACTGTCACTGTCAAACTGTTACCGAATATATATTGAAATACATGTTAACTATGGACAGATACTATTAATGTTAGTAGCCAACCCAGATATATTTACTACTCAATTATATGTGGTCTTTCCTGTGCAGGTTGCAGGAAGCTGATGCAGAGCTGCAGTTTATTTTCAAACTGTAAATTTTATTATGCCTGTATATTTGGGGTTTGAGGTTTTTAATTGGTATTTTGATATTAAGGAAATATTTGAACCAGAAAGCGGGTTTTTTCAATATTTTTTTTTTTTAAGACATGCTCTCTCTTTAGTAAGTGAACCAATGTGATCAAAAGGGCCAGGAGATGAGATGCAAAACCTCCTGGAGCATAACCTAGACCTCATTTTTACCATTAGTTAAAAAATAGATAGATAGATAGATAGATAGATAGATAGATAGATAGATAGACAGATAGATAATTACCAGGAATCACCTCATTACAGGGATTCAAACCTCATTGAAAGCAGTCTGCAAAATACTCGGAAACTCTGGAAGGAAAGAGACTGTGAAAACATTGGCTGTATTTTACTAGTGTATTACTGTGCGTGTGAATGTCCTGAGAGACAATGTTTTTCATGAAGCTTCTTTCCAAACCTGATTTCTCTTCCATGGGTGATGGAGTTCACCAAGAGTGTCGCAGGGCCTCGATTAAGGGGCTGTGTTTTCTGGGGTGGCACCTCACCCTCTCCATGATACCTTTTGTAGGTACCCTTCTGTTCACCACCTCACTTTGAATCACCGCCACTTCTCTGAGGCCCTTGGTGACTGTGGCAGGAACCAGGAGCAGCAAAGTTTAACTCCATTCCACATGTGAAATGAGCACAAAATGAGCCACACTTACTACTTACCACAGGGCAAAAACTCAGTTACGTGAGCTCCACAAGCAGATCAAGGGGATCTGATTCATGTCAGGTTGCTATAAACAAGCAAGTCGGAAGGAAAAGGGATTATTAGGTGCCCATACAAAAAAGATGCAGTCTGGTAGAAAGAATATGAAAATAATTTCTATATTGGCTACTGAAAAATAGATAAGAAAACCTGACACAATGGTATGTAATAGACAGTGCAGAACAGAGGCAGTGAATTAACTTCCAGTGTATTTGGTGAGCACAGTGATTCTCAGTAACCATTCTGCCTAACAAAGAGGGGGAGAAAGGTATTTTGCTGTGCTCACCCCAGCATGATGATGTTTTTTACAAGCCATGGTAATGGACCAGGCAGAACTCAGATACTCAGCATCCCCTTCATGAGCCACACTCTCACTCTTCTGCCAAGCTCTAGAATATTTGTTGAAGTCTATTAACAAAGCTAATCTATACATGGAATGGGATGACAGAGCTGTTAAATGCCTTCACAGATTTACATTTAAAAATAGAATGTGAAATAAACAGAAAACCAAAAAGGGCAAACAACAAGTTCCTATACATATTTCTGCTATCACTTAAAGCAAAACTGATCCTATAAAATGGAAATTTGATTTTTCCAGAGCTCTTTCCAACTGGTCATTTTAAAATGCAGTAGAAGCACCAGCATCTTAAAGCTCTTCCATGCGGTACAACCCTCCCCACTTTACATTTGGTAAACCTGGAGAGGGAGGCTACAGTCATGGGTCCAGTGTTCTCGAGTCAGTAAAGCACAAATGGAGATCTGCACAAACAGGAGCAGGGGTTTTGCAAGTAGGTTTCCCTACTTAAAAGTAAACACACACAACAAAAAAAGCACATGGGAAGAGAAACACATTAGCTTCTAGCTCTAGTGCTACTGGTTTAAAAGCATAAAAATCCCAGCCTTACTGACATCTTACTCATCAGGATCACTCCAGGGGGTTCCTTTCAAGTAGCCTACATCAACCAAACTAGCACATGATGAAAACTCTGCTTCTTAGGAGCAAGTGCAACTGCTGATCTGAAGGGTTTGTGTCAAAGCTGAAAGCCGGCAGCTACAGTGAAATGAATGTTGCAGTTTGCTCTTAGCAAGTAATTCTGGTGAAGTTTGCTAAAGCTATCTAAGTGGTAGAGCATTTCTGCATGTTGATTAGCAGCCAAGAGCTATAAGCATGAAAACGCCATTTGAAATACTCATGGCATGATTTGCACATGCTTGTGTTAGAATCTAATTGGGTTTGCAGTGCTTGAGACAGTAAATTGAAGAGCTATAAAATTCTCGAGGAGTTAACATTCAGCATTTTGCAGGAGCTGGGCAAACCTCAGTGCTAAGATAAGAATAGAGTGCAAGGCAGATTCTGACATCCACACAACTAAGTTCATTTATATTCAGAAAAGAAGTATTGCACTCTGAGATTTATCTGATATGTGACATATGAAAATGCTGCCTAATGAGGCCTGGCCTAGTTTCCAGAATGGAGAGTGCACCCTCTGTTTGCTTCTGCTTTGACTGTTCATCAGCAAGTCCTCTTCCCCTCCAACAGCCCCTGACGAGACCCAGCACAGCACACACCTTTCCACTATGGCTGATAACAGCTTCTTTTTCACTGTCCTTTTAGTATTTCATTGGGTGACAGCAACTCTAAAATGCCCAGGAAGAAAAGAACCAACCAAAAAACACCCCACAAAATACCCCCACAACCAAAAAACCCACACCATGCAGCTACTGACTTAGCAGTCAGGCTGGGGGTAATCCAGCACTTCACAAGCTCAGACCCACAGTCTCTACAAAGCACAGCTTCTTGATTGTAACATGCTCAACTGCAGAGGCTAGTGGAGTGTTCAGAACTCCTGGCTGGGAACCTTGTGTGCAAATCAGTTACTCCAGCAATGTTAATGCACCATAAGGAGGAGACAGCAGTGCAAAGCAAATTAAAGTATTTCTCTGATTGCATTGAAAATTCAGCTCCAATTAAAAATCATCGACACTGGGAAAAAAAGGACCTGCTTGTCTTAAATAGCTCCTAAATTAGCAGGTCTGTCTTGGGTTCAGCAGTAGCAGTTATGTTTCTCCTTCTTAGTAGCTAGTGCAGTGCTGTGTTTTGATTTTTTGGCCTGGGAACAGTGCTGATAATGCCGATGTTTTCAGTTGCTGCTCAAATGTTTGGTCTGGCCAAGGACTTTCTGAGCCTCATGCTTTGCCGGGGAGGAGGGGAAGCTGGGAGGAAGCAGAGACAGGACACCTGACAGAGACAGGAATCTGACTTCTGGTACATCTGCATCCTAAAAAGGCAAGATATACTCAAGGTCAGAGGGGAACTGAGAGCTGATGGGGTTGAGGCAGCGTGCCCAAAATCAGGCTGCAGAACCAAGTCAGTTCTACAAGAGGTGTCCTGACTCTTAGTCTCAGACTTAGGTCAAGCAGCCTAGGAAGGACATTACTCACTACAGAATCCTCCTTCAGCTGGTCATGTGTGGATTAACCTAAACACAGCACAAACAATTTCTGAATAAATAGCCATTTGTCATATAACCAAGCCACTTGTTTTAATCCCGTGTGCAACTGCTCTATAAAACACAACTTTAGATACAAGGGTGAGCACTCATGGAACAGGTTTTACAATAAATTATGTGAATTTAATGTTCTTGATCTACAGCCGGATGAAAACCCTCACCTTTTTTCTGTAGAAGGGAAAAAACATGTTTATTCTCAATTAAGAAACACAATGCAAGTCTATGTAAGAAACCTCTTCCTTCCCTGTTGCAACTTCCTGGCCTGTGATGTGACATGCAATTGGCAGTAGATTATACTGCCACTCTTGATACACTTTCTTTCCCCACTACCTGCTCCCCGCAGACACCAGCACACAATCCCACCCCCAAACCACTGCTTTCTTCAGCCTTGCACTTCAGGGTATACCACATCCATTTCGACTTCCAGTCCTATTCCAGGGTAAATATTACAGCCCATCCGATGCTGATCTGTGTCCCATTCAGCTCTCTGGCACATGGAGAAGCAGGGCAAAGGATGACAACTGTTTTATCGCTTGCAACTTCAGGCACTGCATGCCAGTCCTGAGAGTTCACTGACATGAAGCTGACTGTGACTTAGCTCCGAGAATGAACTGTGGCCAGTGTCATGTCACAGTGATAATTTAATCTTGCTTTCATTTAGGCTGACTTTAAATCATGTCTTTCTCCAGTCAAGCAAGCTTAACAGCCTGCAGTGCTGCAGATGCAGGAGCAGTGCACAGTTCAGGTGAGGTGCCTGTGCATACACACTTTCTGGCTCACTGTCATCCTCTACCCTCACTGCTAAAGGCATCATCCAAAAACCAGCCTGGGAAAATCACACCTATCCCATGTGGGTCAGAAGGCCTCTGGATAGGCAATGGCTGTGGTTTGCACCAGAGCTGGGAGGCAAAATCAAGTCCTGCTTAATAAGCTAAAGTATTGAAAGGTTAAAAAATAATAATGAAATAAATCTGAAAAACTAATCTCTATATAAGGAGCTAGCTGATATTTTCCTCTTCGCTAAAGTGCTTTTAAGTGGGCTAACCAGAAAAGGAAGCAACCCAGCATTATGAAGCAAAGAATTAAGTCATTCTGCATTATTTCTTGTATGATATTGACCATCCACAAATATAATCAGTAGCTAATGGTGAATTAGTGCTGCCAAGTCGCCTCCTCCCTATTTTCCTCAAGTCATTTTCTCTGGGAGTGTGCTGGAAAGGATATTGAATATGATATGGAAAACTATTAAATATCCACTCACTTTCGAATTAAGTAATTGAAAAGGACAAAGCAGAGACAGTGACTTAAAGAACTAACTTTCTGTCCCAGGAAACTGATTTCTTCTCAGACCAAGTGAGTAAGAACTCGATGGTCTCAAGCAATCCTTTCCAATTTTGCTCAAGTGACAGCCTCACTGCATTTTCTGCCCCTGAGCTACTTAGCACTGAATTATGACAGCTCTGTGTTGGGAGACTCTAGCACGAAATCTCCAGAATTCCACACATGCCTGTAAATATTAGCCATGTACTTTTCCAAATCCCAATACGGATGTGGAAGAGGACCAGGGTCAGCAGGTGAATATATAGAATCAGCTGAGCCAGGTCTGGTTTTCAGACATTTCCAAGAATTCTAGATGACTTTGGAAGTTTATTGGGTAAAGCTCCACTCGTGATCATACTGGTTATGTGTGCAAAAGAGCAAACCCCTGGTTAAAGAAATGCATAACTCATTAAAAATACTTCTTACAACACGAAAAGAAACCCCAGAGCTATTATATGCAAATTTCAGCTTCAAAGAACTCACAGCCTGGCACTGACTAATCCCATACAACCCTCAGCCAGCCCTGCTCAGACGGCTCATCTTGGGCAGCCCTGCAGTGGGCACAGACCCTGCAAAGGCAGCTGCCACCAGGGAGAAGAAGAGGAGTCTGTTATCAACAGGAGCTATTAAATACTCAGCAGGCTTCATTCTTGCAAGGCTAAAGAGTTGTATCAAACCAGCTCGGGAGTGTTTGGGGCAAAAGGTATGATGTATTGAGTGAATTCTTCCATGAGAAAAATCCCCAGCTTGTTGGATGGCTGCTCCCATGACAAACAGCTTGTCTATCCCAAAGCACCTACAGTTGTCTGTAGCCTTTGAGGGGCACCTTTCCATTCAATTTTATTTCTTTTAAATCTCTTATTTTCTTCTGTAAGATTCTCTAGTTCACTTTAAAGAACTTAATTCTCCAAAGAGTTTGCCTTTTTCATCCAGCTCGTGTACTTACTGAAACCAATCTGAGCCAACAATCTGTAAGGAAATGGGTATTATTCATGCTTTATTACTCTCTTATTTTATTGCATCTTTACAGAAAGGAGACTTTACTTTCTTTATGATTTAATCAAGCCTTTTCTGGTCTTTCAAATTCATTCAGAATTAAAAACTCCTTTCAGATAGCAGGCTTGCCCTGTGAGTTCCATTTGTGGTTGCTCTCCCAGCACTTTGGTTTGGATCAATTTTACCAGCACAAGTAATTATAAAGCAAGTATATCATCAACTATTATCAATTCCCTACTTACTGCCACAGTCAGACACAAGATTATTGAGCTATATTGAGCATATTGAGCTATATGGATGGAAAAAGCAAGACTACACTTGAATTTCTGCCCTTAAATATCTCAGATAAATGTGCTTTCAGTACTGCTTCCTAATCTCCAGAGGAAATACGTACTCTTCTCTAAATGCAAGAACAGCATTAACTAAGAAGAACAGAACCGGAGAGTCTAACTAGATTGTGCTGTCCCTGTGCACCCATGCGAAGTCGGATACTGAACACAGGAGGTTGCCCTGCCCATGATTTAGAGGTGTAATCGTGTTTAAAAATCCTGAATTCTGGATTTTAGCCTTGGTCATTTTATTTAGATATTTAAATCAGAAAGAATAGTTAGCAAAGCTCAACCATCATTAGCAGCATGAAAACCTGCATTGGTATTCAAAACAGACACGCATTGGAGGTGTGTCTCAAAGCTAAATTGCCTTGCAGGCACACAATTAAGTGACTTGAAGAACCTTGATTGGTTTGGTAAAGATACAAGGTTATTCCAGGTAATTAAATCAAAATGTGACTGCAAGGAGTCTCAGAAAGCTCTCACAATGGAAATGAGCACTCAAATTCAATATTCTTAAAATACAGTAATGTGCACAAGGGTAAAGCAATGCTAAATATATATAATTATCAACAGATGACTTACTGCCCCTAAAGAAAGTAATATGGGAGTCATCATGAATGGGTCTAGGAAAGTGTTACTTTGATACTCAGAGGCAGTTTAAAAAGGCAGATATGTTTGGAATCATCAAAAATGAAGTAAGAGAGAAGACATGGGTTTTTCCTTGCAGAGATCTCTGATAAACCTGCATTTTCGGTACTACTGCATTTCTTTCATTCTCCCCTAAGCATCTATATATTACCAAACACCATCAGAGATGAGGTATTTGAATGTAAGGACCTTTGCTTGCTCCAGCACAGCTGTTCTTACCCATGTGTTAATTACTAGTCACCTTTTCCTGCCTACATTTTCAGGTCAGTTATGATTAGCAAAGACAAACCTAAGGATTTATTTCTTTTTAAATCCCTGCATAGGGCTGAGCTCTCATAGCAGAAACTACTGAGCAGTTCTCACCATTTATCACAATACGTGTTAGCCAGCACTGCACTTGACTGTCATGCGGGATCCATACCCAGCTCTGCCTCAATGCCCTGCAGCACTGCTGACCTCTCCCCACCTTCTGCATGTCTTGAGAGCACATTAAGTGCTCTGTTGGCCAAATATGTCTCGAAGACAAAGATGTGCTGAAGTGGGACTAATACTGGTTCATGAGAACAGCTTCAAGACAGTCATAACAGAAAGAGGTGTAAGAAGAATTAATAAATCGTGAAATCCAATTTCACTTTTCTATATCTGCAAGTCTGACATTTAAAAAGTTGTCTGTAATCCCAAAGTTTAAGAAACTGATGATTCAAGGAAAAGAATTGACTATTGCATAAAAGCAATGAATTCAATTCAGGACAAAGCAAATTAGCTCCCCTGAATGTGTACAGCAGCAGAGTAAGCAGGGTTTGCTAAGCACTCCCTCCCAGCTGCTGCACCCTCACAACCAGTGATGTAGTAAGATCCATATTATATGGACAATCCTCTCCATTATGAGAGTACCTGCTACACATCACTGTAAGCAAAGAGTACATGTCATCCATGAGAGGAGTTTTTGTTAACTGTTTCGTATTGATGGTAATAAATGGACCGCACTGATTTATCTGCAGCATAGCGTACACACCACTGCAGGGACCTGACACCTTCCATTTTTTGTGACACTTTCCACTACCTTAAATGAGGAAAGTGTCCCACTACTGCATTTCTAGAGTGAGTAAATTTCACTGTTTTCATTACTCTTTGATTTTTCAAAGTCCTCTAAGTCCAAAGCATCCTGAGAGCAACAGTGACTTCTTAAATAATTTCATTATCAGAGCAGACCAGAAACCCCAAAACATGAGAATCTACTTTCAAAATCCCTTTGCTTTGATTCTGCATTTGCTATACAAAAACAAGCTTCCCCTCCCAATGGGGAGCTCTGGCAAACAGGTGGAAGTCTGAGAGATGCCGCTACCATTACCCAATGTCAATTACTTCTCTTGGTGTCAGTTCTTCCACGCCAGAGTTCTTACAAAGACAGCATGACAGGTCTAACAGCAATACTGGGGTAGGAAAGAGTAAACGAAACTGAATAAAAAGAAAAAGAAAAAAGAAACAAAGAAATAGACATCCACATCACACCCCCCACGTCCATTCTCGCAGCAACCTCTGGGATAACATGGTCTGTAATAGCATGCCTTTCACAGGGAAAGTGGAATGGAAAAGGTATATATATTTAAATATTAATAACTTTTTACTGCTCCAAAGACTCACAAACAGCTCTGCTCACTACACAAGAGAGACCTGATCCCAGCACCAAAGGAACAACCCTCCATTATTTTCCTAATGTCAGCAACATATTGATTTTTGTTCTGCCTACTTGTGCATCAAGGCTCCCAGTCTGTGCATATGTGTGCATTTGAGCATGTGGGGTAAAGACTAGCAATGGATGATGTCCTCTGGAGATTTTTGTCCATGTCTTTGGCTGGAACCACTTTTCCCTTCTCTTTTATGTTTCTCTGCTCCTTCACATAGGTGCTGTTGTTTCTACACTCACCCTGCTGCTGTGAAATGGAAGAGCCACAGTCTGCAAGTGCTGTGCCTCAGCTGAGAGCAAGCGGTGAAGCATGACACAAACTGGACCTTCCATCCTCCCTGAGGGCAAATATGTTGCTTTTACAATGCTCTCAGCCTCAGCTGAACTGAGGTTGAGAGGGCAGTCTCATTCCTGATCCTGCAGCTAGTGCGGGATGATGTACAGTATACACATTAGACCTCAGCTGAAGTCTCTTAGCAAATTCAGCCATGCCAGAACTACCTATAAAGGCAGGAGAAATTGAGACGAGACCTATATATCCTAAGAAAGTAAATTCACAAGCCTGTGTAATTTATTACTCGCTAATAGCAATTATTTCTGTTATATAGAAGAAAATAAGTGTCGCAATAGTTGTAGTTCTCCTGGTATTTCATAGATACGTCAAAAAGGTAACCAAAGGGACTTGGCCATGATACCCTTCCCTCCCTGTTAAGAGTCAGACCTTCCATTTTACAGTAAACCCCTTATAGCAAAGGTGGAACTGGGCTGCAGTCCCAGAGCACACTTGGAGCTCTGATGTATCCTCACTTATTCTTGCAAAAGACAAGGACTTTTCCTAAGGGGAAAGGCAGAACCCCAGTTAAGTCAGTCTAGTAGGTATTTTGTCAATCAGCTTAGGCTTGTACAGCTGGAATTGCAAATCAGGCAAAGAATCATGGAAAACTGCAAGAAACAAGGAAACTGAAATTGTCTCAAGGCATTTCTACACTGGTTCTTCTTGTTACAAAAAACCACAGGGAATGCACTCAGTAAATACTGTACTCACAAGGGTCAAATACTGTTTCCTCTAAATAGGTAGATTAGCCTCCACTCCAGACCTCTCCCTTTCTAAGTTGTTATGGCCTTGTCCCTGCTCTGATGACAACACTCTCATCCCAGCATCACAGAGTATCTGCATCCTGGGGCCCACCTCTCAGCCTCACAGTCTCAGGTCACACGCTATCGATCCTGTCCTCAATCCTCTCCTTTCCTCTCAGTTTTATGACTCTTGGAGGTAAAATGAAGTCTATTTCTATGTATCCAGCTTCTAAGACATAGAATCATAGAATGCTTTGGGTTGCAAGGGACCTTAAATATCATCTAGTTCCCATCACTGTACCATGGGCAGGGACACCTTCCACATATGTGGGATAATCCCACTCTGCACAGTCACAACATGGCTTTCAGTTATTTTATCCCCAGCTCCTAACTACCACATTTGCTTGTAGAATTCCTTCTTCCCCTGCCCTGAGCTCAGTCCCATCTTCCTCAACTCTCAGGCTCATCCGCTGTCTCACAGCTGCTTCCCTGGCTCCATCTTTCTCTTTCGCAGCCTCCACAGTCTCTGATCCTGCACTCACAGTACCACCTTCCCACAGCCATTTCACAGCAGCTCTTCTGTGCAGCCCTCCCAGGCAGGTTTCTAACTGCTCTGCCTCCAGCCCTGATTTTCACCTCCTTCAGCTTCACAGCTCTTCTGCTGTGCCTCCACTTGCCTGATCTCTTATCTAATTCAAGACTGTTCCATTCCCTACAAAAGCCTCCAAAGGGACAGTACAAACACTCCAGCAACTCTGCTTTCAAAGACTTGGTGTACTGGAAGCAACAGGTCTGAAGGGAAGAGTGTCTTGAGTTTTCTGGGCCTCACTCTTTCACTCCACACTTAACGCCAGGGAAGGCATCATCTGGTGGATTTCCATGACGATTCCCAGACTGATGTGAGATTCACATACACAAAAGCCTGCATATAGCACAAAGAAATAAAACACTGTTTGGACCAGAGAAGGTATTTAGACCATCCGTATCATAAAGGAGTAAGGCCTAATGTTCCAGATAGCTGCTTTCAGGAATGTCTGAGTATTTGTGTGAAAGGCACTGTGGTTATTACAGTACACATGATATGTGGATGGGAGTGCCAGGGCTCATGTGGGGTCTATCTCCAGCCCCCCAGCCTGCTGGGCTTCTCCTTCAGCTAAGACTTGGAACAGATAAGAGGAGATATAAATAGCCTGCAGTGTGCTGGCAAGCAGAGCTGTGACAGAGTGCTGTGCTGACTGCTGAGTGCCATCCTGAAGGAATCAGCACTTTTTTTGGATGCTACTTCAAATCTTCATAGTTGGAACAGATCATGAAGATCTAATGTGCCAAACATGCCGATTCCAGTTCAGAGCAAAGCTGTAAGCACACAAGGACCAGGGCATGGAAAGAAGATAACCTCTAGAAATAGTCTTTCTCTCACTTACCTAATCTGAAAGGATTTAGCCTAGTACTTAACGTACACACTGGTTAGAGAAAACAGTCCATCCACCAGTATGCACCTTCCAAGGCATCTGCTGCACAAATCCCACGTCCCAGAACACTCCAGACTTAACCACACTGTATTTCAGTGAGGTAATAGGCAAGGGCAAGAGGAAGAAATGAATACAGGCAGGCTGGGCAGAAAATGCCTTTCCAGAAATCCACATTCACCCTTTCATTGACCTCAGTGAGATGGTATCAGGGATAATTCTACCCAAAGCATAGCATGGTGCTGACTTAAAAAGGCTTTGCCAGTTGGCAGGAGAAACAGAAAAGGGTCTAACAGGAGTGGTGTTTGAAGCATGTACAAGCCCAGAAAGGGTTCCCTGACTGTTGGAACGTGGGAAGCATAGGAATTAATCTTAGGGAAGGGATGGCTTGGTTTTATTTTCAGCTATAACTCATGTTTACCTAGTGCTTGACGAAAACTGCCTAATCACAACCAAAATGACTTCCCCAGCCACCTCACCCTCCCATGTACACAACAGCATCATACACTGCTCTATGATTTACCAAGAATTACCTCACTGGCTATTAAACATACCAAAATATTTCTCCTATTATACACTTCTATCAGACTCCAAAATTAAGACAGTATGTGACGACAATCACATCATTTATAGTGATCTAGAGAAGCAAAATGACAGGCTTGCCCAGATTTTTATCCAGGTCTAGCTCCAAAGGAGACAGCCTGGGACTTCACACACTAAATGCTGCTGCTGCTATACACTTCGAAAGAGGAACACAGCCCCTCTGTATCCAGTCACACAAGCCTTTCAAGCACAGAAGGAAGGAGCAGAGTCTAAACTTCCTCCTTCCCTAGGTCTGAAATCCACACACATCTGCTAAAATGTTTACATGCAGGTATAATTCAGAGGTCACAATGTGCAATGTGAGTTCTGCTGCTGCTCTGGAAGTCACAAGAAGTCATCATCCTCTCCTGCAACATTCTGATCAGCACTCACAGAACGTGTTTTCCCCTCAATTTCTGTGGAACAGCAGGAGGCTCTGAAGGCACACCAACAGAGCAGCGCAACATCTCTCTCCCAGTCACAGCAGGACAAATCCAACCATACACAAAACAGAGACCTTGCTTGTACTCTCCCTTTGGGAGGTGAGAAGGACAAGCAGGATGACAAGATTTTAACTGGGCACACTCCTAGCTCAATCACTGACTTGCTGCGCAAGTCACTTCACTTCTGTGCACCTAAGAAAACCGGTCAATATTGCAGTCCTCACAAGCCCTTTATCAGGCGATGCTGGTAATAAACTGATCAATGTCTGATGGAGAGAAGAAATGAACCTCCCTTTGAATTTTTCTAGAGGCCAGTTGGTTATTATAGCCCAAATAGAGTACGGTGCTAACTAACCTCAAGAGGCTGACTCAGGAGCTTCTATCCTTAGAGGCACTTTGCCTGCACTACATGCTTTAACTCACTGGTATTTTCACCTTACTAGAACTCATTCTCCCCTTTTCTGTCAGTTTGACTCAATCTCATAGAGCAAAATACTTGACCTTTACCAGAGCAGGCACCCAAAAATGCCATCATTGAAAGGTTCCGCTGTCCAGCAGTCACATTTTTTATTCTATTCTTCCGCCTGCATTTGTGCATTTTCTGTTAAGAAGTCAGGAAACAATCACGCTCTGACAGAACAGATTCCGAAAGGATGGCAAAACCTTCTGCCCCACTTCCAATAAATACAGTGGGTTTCAGAGTTGGAATTTCCATTCTCCTCAAATACAAAATGTCTTAGTCCTTACGTCACTGGCCTGATATTCCAGCTGCAGTAAATAGTGCCTTTGGGGCTAAAGAAAGAGTCCTTTGCATAAACCTAGCCTGAAGCAAATACCACTAAAGCAGTTTTTAGATGCATTTCTAAAGCAACTGAATATCACTGGTAAGTGAAGCTCAGACTGGCACATGAATCAAACTGGATAGGTATAATTCACATCAATTTGTCATGAAAAAGAGGCACCACATACTTGAAATGGAATCCATAATAAAATGCAATCTCTTAGTTGTCATGGGCATACCTTGCTCATGAATTATTTGGCAACTCTATCAGATTTATGTTCTTATTTTCTAAATGTTTTACTTTTTCCATATGTCATACAAGACATTGACAAAGAACAAACAATAGCAGTAGAATTTTGCAATAGAATACGGCAATGCCCTTGCTGTGTTATTTACGGGCTGTTCCCATCTTCCTGTTATTTAGATAACTTAGTAACTAAATTACCAGAAACAAAAGCCAGACAGATAATCCCCCTTTATAATGGTAGATTAATGTGATTTTTAATTGCTGCAAAACTAAAACTTAAAATCTCCAAATGAAAGTGTACAATCATGAGCCAAACAGGAGCAGCACATGACATGACTCCCCCAGAAGCACGCAACTCAAGGAGTCAGCTGCAATGCAGGCACCAGAAACCAGTCCCACTCTGTCCCCTGTTAGCCATGAACAACAGTCTTCCTAGCAGAAACCACAGCTGGCCCTGCAGCCAAATCTCAGGAGCTGAGCAGTTTGACTTTTGCCTTACAAAAGTAATCAACTAAATGCTATGCTGCAATCATCAGAAAATTTCCCTGCGGCAACCTGATGATGGACCCAAATTGTTTTCTGAATGGTGACAAGTAAAAACAAAGCACATGAGGGTTGGTTTTTTTCATTTAAACCAATAATGGTTGCAATAAATAAAGAGCCAGTAGCTAGAAATTCTAATGTCTTATTGCCAGACTTACAGCACACGTTTTTCACCCCACCTGATTAAGATGACCCTGACATTAGAAGATTGTTGTACACAGGTTAGGATCCAAGTCTGCACAGTCAGCATAATTGATCTTAGATGAGGAGGAAGTCATTGATTATGAAGTAACAGTGAAATCCAGCCTTCCTCATGGACAGCTACCAGCTTCTGCACCCACTGCTTTCTGAACGCAGCCTCCCTCTTTCTAAAGATTGCACTTGCAAATCTCCAGGTAAGTAGTACAAGTGAAGAACTGCCACAGAACACCTCCCTTGAGTTCTGTGCTGGGATGGGTACCTGCTCAGTGCTGTTCAAGATGGCTTAAACTACTTCTGATCAGACTCACTGGCTTCCTCCCTCAATTACCTTGTGTTACAGGTTATCAGCTCCTGGAAGCTGAAACTCTATTCTGCCTCTGTGCAGCAGACACATACAATGACAAGGTTACAGCCCTGTGGATTGCTGTCACATAGCATAATAAGGAACATGCAGGCAGTGAGTTCTCCACATGCCATGTGCCAAACCTACAGTCTACAGTTCCTTAGCTGTGGATTCATAGAACCCCACACGTTCTCTTCCAGTCAGCTCCTAAATTCGTGCTGCTCTCAGTAAGCAGAAACAGAACAGCTCACACACAGGAAAGGGTGGGTGTTTTGGATCTCACAGTAATATGGAGTTCAATGAAACTGGCTTACCAGCATTTCCTTCTCCATCTGGCTACTGGAAAACTTAGCAAGAGCCGTCAGTGAAGTGGTTTCATGCATTGCCAGCCTGCTGGTCCCCCACCAGTGTGATAAAACTGGAACCAGAAAGAGCTGAAGTGTTGAGCAAAAGAGGAGGAGGTGAATAAAGGCCAAAGAGGAGGAAGAAGTTGCAAAGAGTAAAGAGATGGTGAGAGAGGGAAAGGATGTGCCTGTAAACTAAACAGTGAAATTTGCAGGATTAGCCAATGCTGAGAGATGTGAAGCAGAAGAACAGGAAAGGTTGGGAAAATAAGATTCAATATAAGTACCGTTCTAATGTTAATAAAACCTACCTGATGAGTAAAAAGCAAATAAATCACAGCAACAAAGAGAAGCTCAACTCATTGATTCCAGTGAGTACTGAGTTTATGCTTTATATTCCTAGCCTTGTTCCTTGAGAAAACAAGACTTCTCATACATGTCACATTCCTGTCCACTGGGCCCCAATAACTTTGGAACTTCAGAGCTTATTGAAGCCGTGCTCATCAGAAGGGCAAGGCTTCTAAATAGCTCAATACCTTTGCAGATAGGCAACCAGTAGGGGAAAGAAATCCCAATATGCTAAATATGTCAAAATAAGTTAGTACATCACATACTAATATTCTGTGCTCACTTGTGACCACCCTTCTGTGAAATTGTGTTTTACCAAGAGACCCACCTGGTCACAGAAAGTCTGGATAATTCCCACAATAATTGTGCCCTCTGTGAGCAGAGAGCTGTTGCATACAACGGCAGCTTTCCAAAACCACCTCTTTAAAGTCTCTGTGTGCTAATGAACAGCTTCTCCTCCTCCTTCTTGGCTCCAGCTGACAAAGGCCTACAGTTCTGCTTTGACAGCAGAGGGGAGATTGTGCTGGCTTGAAAATCCAGTTTCATTTGCAACACAGATATTTGTGTCTTTTTAATCCACAAAATTCTGCTCTTCTCTGCCAGTCACTCACTTTCTGAAGCCTCCCTGATCCCACTGTTACTAGCCCAGAGACAGAAAGAACCCATAGTCTCAGGCAAACACAAAACAGTTTGATTATAAATGGATTATAAATTTTGCATATCAGCAAAGAGCTTTTTCTTGCAAGATTTAAGCAAAACCCAAGGGATTAATCTGAAGGAGAAGTTTTTGAATCTTAGAGGGATAGACTTTATCGAGGCTAGCTTCCCTTGATGTTGCTAGAGGCACTATAAAAGGCGTTTGGCCTCTTTATTGGCTATTCTCACATGTTAAATTGAAAGGTAATGATGATTCTTTAACAAACACCACACTTACGCTTCCTCTCTCCAAAACACAAATTACTCAGCTAAAGTAGGAAAAACAAGTGCAAAACATCCAAACTAGTTTTAGATACCCAGAATGAAAGCCTTATGCCACCTTGCTCATGGCTTCTTTGTAATAGTCATCCCTGCTCCTTAGTCTTACAGTCTACAGAAGAATTAAATTTCATACAGAAGGTAATACATTTTAATACTTTAAATATTTAAATACTTTCCTATCTAAATATAAATAAGAAGTCTTCCTCTATTTTAAAACCCCAGGTAATTTTTTTCCTTCACATATTTCACCTACCTTCACACAAAGCAAAAGAAAACCCACCTCAGGATGTCATTAGGATAGGCATATTCCAAAAGGACTGACCACTGGGTACCATTCATGCACAGAAAAGTTAGTTATACTGAATAAGAAACCACAGCCGCTTTTCTGATGTAGCTCTTCAGCAAAGTGGAAAGTTTCACAAAAGATACCCAATTCGGTTAAAAACGCGTTTGCTTTTTAACTGAAGAAAAAGAGAACAACTCTTTTCATGAGAGCCTTGCACCTCTGGAATAGGATCTACCACGGTGGGATGCAGCTGTGCAGAGGAACCTCTCTCCCTTCTCTCCCATGTAAATGGGACCTGCAGAAACCACAGCTTCCACATTATAGCTATCAATGTGCTGAAACTCACTGCACCTGATCACTAAAAAAGGAAGACTTGGTTTCCCCCTCTCCAATACCATAACAAGGAGAAGAAAACAGCTAGTGTTAAATCAACAGTACATCTCTATCACTTTCTATGGTATGTCTTTACTGACGTTAAAGTATTCTTTAGGGGATCCTTAAAATTCCTGTACGTAAAATGACTGAGAAAATTCAGAGTAAGATGTCTTTTGCCCCATCTTATTTTAAACACTTATGATGAAGCCATTTTAAAATCTTTGTCCTGACACATCCAGCCTTTATAAGGAAACCAAGCATTATGAGGTCTCTGGGAAGTTTCTCCCACTTTCTCAGCCAATGTAATTGGTCCCTGGAGAAACTGTTTTCCAGCACCTTGATTTCTAACCCCTTTCATCTCATGTTGTTAAGACTGCTTTAGTTCTGTGTTTCAATGACAGCAGCCCAAGCACATCATCCTTTAAAAAGCACAAGGACTAAAGCATCTCAGATCACCAGGAGATCTGGGAGGGTGCATGTGGTTCTTTGGACAAACCAAATCACCACTCTAATGACAAAGAATTCACCCTTTCCTCAGATGCTCATATTCAGCAGCTGTCTTGAGGTGAAAAACAACCTCTCACAGGCAGTCGTTACAAAAATTGCCCTTAGAAGTAAACGAAACCTCAACAGAATGGTATTTCAGCAGAAAAAAGAGTCATGTAAATCACAAGAAGTCAGGGCACACCTGTAAGACACAAGGTAGGGGCAGGCAGAAACACCCAACCTCACTCCGAACTGCAGATGTCTGCACATGCTTCAAACCAGGCAGGTCTCCTGCTCCCAGTATCGGAAAGTGGCCATTTAGAGTAGAGGAATTAGAAACAGAGGAATATGAATATTTTAAAAGCTCTGGGAAAGCCAAGTGCTGCCAGTGAGAGACTGGAAGCATTCCACCCTCAGAGCATCTCCAGTTCAGTGACTGCGGTGTTTACAACTTACAGAAAATCAAAGCATTTTGCTTGGAATGACAAAATAAAGTGCTTTTTGTTCAAATTTTCACAAAAAAAAAATCCTCCAGAAATAAGTTCAGTGTTGATGCGGCCTGACCTGCCTGGTTTTGTGCCAATCCCACTAAATCGATTACTGCCTCAAATGGGATTGTACCAAGAAAGTCACAGACACAGTTCTAGCCTAGTCAAAATGGGACTGCTTTTGTTCTCTTTCACGCTGGCATGCTTCAGACTGCCACAAATAAGGAGCACAAACTGCCACAAATAAGGAAGTGTAGATTGCACTGGGTAGACCTCAAAATAGATTTTTGGCTGTCCAAGACACAGTAGTCTCTGGAGACTCCCAATTACATGTCAGAAATCGCAAGAAATTCCAGTTGAATTCTAAAAATACACCACCTTTACTGACTAGCAAATGTATTGTATGTTTATACTTAGCTCATGTTCACATTCAGAAGGGCTGCTGCTATATTTTGGGTGACAACAGGGAAACTATTGGTTTTGGCTACACACTAGGATAGACATATCACAAACCCAACTGGACAGAAATTTTATGGACAGCTAGAAATGAACAACATGCACATGCACAAGTTATTCAGGATTAATACTTGTACTAAGCCAGATCCTTTGTTAACTACCTTATATATACTACTTACCAAGAAAATAAATGACCTAGTGAGTCAGTTCTATTACTTGCTGAGTCAAATGTATTATCTACTGAATCAGATATATCATCTCTTCAAACAGAAACATACAGAGGCAGTATATTGCCTTATATGTCATAACATGATGAGCTGTACTAGACCTATGCTAGCTGAAGACAACATCCCAGGACGCAAAGGCTGCACTAACTGTAACTGAAAGAACAAAGGTAATGTTTTAATAAAGAAGCAAAAAGCAAATACAATTCAGAAGAAAGTAATCCACTGAACCAGTGGGACCACCACCTAACACTGTGGACCTAAGAGCTGTGAGCACCTTGACAAATTACACAAAGAGCTTCAAGAATGATTTATGGTCTGGAAAAAGAACTTGCTTTATTAATGAGACACCAAGAAACCTAATCTGTTTTGCTTATCCAAAAGAAAGCTAAGAGTCTAAAACTTATCTGATAGGGGAGATTTCAGACTGCAAATGATCTTTGACAAGGACATAAAGATACACAGTGGCTGAAGCTTAGAAATAAGGTACAAACTTTTAACAGTTCAGTTAACCATCGGAAAACTGCTACTTGAGGACATGGTTCTTCTTCATCATCTGAAGTCTTAGGTCATAAACTGTGGAAGTTTAAAAAGCGTGTTCTAGTTTAACCTTAAGTTATGTGTGAAAGGTAAGAATCCTGTGGTCTGTAGTAGGGAGGACACTAGGTAATGCGTTCTGGTTTCAGAGTCTACATATCTACAGATGTCACACAAGTAGGTAATCGTTAAATTCTTAAGAAGTGAATCCTCCTGTACCTACATTAATATATACGGAAACCAAGAACATAGATCAGTCTGCTGTATATCAACATACTGAACCTTAGAGCAAATAGCATGGAGTAAGCACTAAACCTGTCATCTATTAATTGAAAGACTATTCTGAAACTGGACTCAGCCTTCTGCTAGGACTGAGGAACAAGTTAAAGCACCTGATCTCTCAAATGCCAGAAAGGTTTGGATTTGACATAAATCCTTCCCACTCTCTACGGAAGCAGCACAGATGTGACTGATTTTTTGAGAACTGAGAACTATATTCTAATCCTCATCACTGATTTCCTACACAACTGGCCTGTATTTCATTCTTGCACTTTGTTTCCTGATCCATAACACAGGACTAGTGACACTCCAAGTGTCTCATGAAGAACGTTGGTATTTGCGACCCAAATGTGCTGTGTTGGTATTAAACAGGCAGTCATCATCTCCAGGAGACAGAAAACCCTCAGAGTGAAAGCTGCTGCGTGAACTAACAAGCCAAGGCCAGTGGGTACCAGTAGCTATAAACCAGATGCTGAAAGGTGGAGGCAGGAGCCTTGCAACAAGACCACTGAAACAGCCATCCTGGACTTAAACAGCCCTGCTTCTCAGGACTAAAAAAGCCTATCAAAGCATATTGTTACTTACTCAGCCTGCACAAGGCACTGGCAGCAGGGAAGAGGTGTCTTGCAATCCAGCTGAATCATAACATCCACCATTAAATAGCACTTTTAAAAGCTAGGGGTGCTGTTATTGTATATAGCACAGCAAAGCCAGTAACCAGACATGCATGGAAAGTGTACTAAACACAAGAAACAAAGGCATTTCCTATGCCAAATCCCAATCTACAACCTGAAAAATATCCTAGAGTAGAGGAAGACTGCACAAGCAGTGGAAAGCTGCCTAGCTGCTACTCCTCTAGCAGTGAGTAACACAGGAGGAGAGCACAACTGTAGGACAGAGCACTCAGCAGCACACCAAGCAGACAGCGTCCTATGCTTTTGGTCTGGAGTTTCACAGCTACTGAGCTGAACTTGGCATGTTTTCTCAGGGCCCCAAATAAGCTGGGTCACACTGAAACCCAGGTCTGCCATCCTTCCTCTGGATACACACAGCACCTTTGCAGCAGCACAGGACCATGCTAACTATGCACTGGGAAAAAAGGAGGTACAATATGGAAGGTAGAGATAAGGTCACAGGCGCTGCTGGATAGAGCCCCTCAGTAAGCTTTGTGTGCAGCTCAGGGACACTACAAGAGCCTGCAAATGGGCAGGTTAAGGAACCGTAAATAACCATCACAAGTCCATTGGAATGCAGGCTGCTACAGTGGCTTGCTGCTGGAGAGGAGGACCTTGCCTGTTGCTCAGCATTGACAGCTCACCACAACCAATTCCTCCCCCCCCCACCCCCCCAAAATGTTGTGTGGGGTTTCTTGCTTGGAAAAACAAACAACTCCTGAGGTCTCCTAAGTACAACTGCCACAAAGGATAATGAACCCCAGAAGTGGTTACAAAGCTGATGCCCTCATAACGATTTCCTTTCAGTCATAACAGATTATATCCACACAACAGAATCCCAAGACATCACTAATGATAGCAGGCTCTGTCAGTATGTGAGATGCTATGAGACTTGGTGAATTAAACCCCATTATTGTCCTAAATTATAGATAAATTCTCCCTTTCCTTGGTGATATGCAACATATTTTTTCTTCAGGGCAGTTAGATGATGTCAGCACAAATTACTGCTTTCTACACAGTGCAGATGACAGAACTGGAGGCATTTAAGAAGCTTACAAAACACAAATCTGAAGAGACAGAAGGAACTGCTTCCTTTGACTTGGAAATAACAAATTCTGCTGTGGCATGCTGGGTAAGGCAAGAGAAAAACCCTTTAATTTGGGGCACTGATGGAGCTTCAGAAGTTTCACATACTTAAAAATCAAATCTCGAGTTTAAATTCTTGCTCCAATTACAAAAAGCACCTCCAACAAAACACCTTTAGATGCTCTTACCCCTCCATTAAATATACACTGAGGTGTAACACTGAGGTACAGGTTATTGTCTAGCTGTTATTGCATATAACACAGCAAAGCACATGAGAAAGCTCTTGTATATAGCTACTGCATATAGTACCCAGCCAACTACAGAGCTCTATTTTCAGCCTGGAAAAAAATGAATACACAGTATCATTAAGAGTGTTTTTCTAAATGGTTTCCTATTCTTTCAGTGTTTCCTGGTAGATCAAAGTTGAAGGAAGGGCAGAGGAATTCCTAGTGGCTACATGTGTAAGAAAGACTCAAAAGATCTACACAAGGCAAGGTTTGCAGGAGGTGCTGGTATCTTTTACTAGATCGAGTGATATAATTGGAAAAAGAATTCTTGTGAGGCATATGGCTCTGTAAAATTTTTCGTTACTTGATATACAAATACTTCATTTGCAAATCCAAGAACTGGGAATTATTATCCTGCAGAGTTTTCCTTTATTATCGTTGTGGTACTGCACTGTGTGCACCAGCAGTCAAGCTCTTGGTTGCCATCTGCTGTTCTTGTTTTCCATTTCACCAATTTTATCAGCAAGACCAGGTCATGAGAAGGAGTCTTAAAAAAGTTTTAAGAACAAACAGACAAACCCAAAATCGATTCAATTTTGCTTGTTAAAGAACAAGCAAAAGCCTCTTTGTAGTAGTATAAGTGGGAAACCCACAGAAATACAAGGCTTCCTTGTGCTTCCATGATATTTTTCATTCCCTGCCATTCCAGTCCTTTACAAACATTAGGTAATTCGTTGCAAATCCTTACCTTTGCTTTACACCTGGGGAAACTGGAGCTCTGAACAGGGATGATACTTAACTAAATGCACCCTGGACACTTACAGTAGAGCTGAGAACAAAGCCCACTTCTTTTGTCTCTCAGTCTTGTATCCTAAACCCCTCTTTTTTTCTGCACTTTTCAAATTGGCTCACTTTGAAATGCAGCCGTTCCAAATAAAAAGGTCAAACAGTACAATTGCCATTCACTCTTTTCCTGCTCCTCCATTTGAAGTGACTTGCAGATACAGATACTCTGATACTCTCCATCATGGGTGCGAGAGAGAAACCTTTGGACTCTGTCACAAACAGTTGTGGGTTTGTTTTTTTCTGGTACATAAATGATATCAAGAACAGAAAAATAACCCACACATGCCAATGGCCCATCCTGAAAGCCCCAGTGCAGAGAACAGCCATTACCGTCCTGGCATGGGCCCAACATAGTGAAAACAAGGAAAGAGGTAGCAGTGTGCAGGTCTGCCTCAGTGAAGAGGAGTGATACAAATCAAGCAAAACCCATCACAATTTTGCAGTGACGTGTGCTCTGTACCACAGCAGTTCTGAGTTTTTCCACACGACCATATATGTACCAGGAACTTATTTATTGCTATTAGCACTCTGCAGTATATAGAGGCATCTTGTGAAGAAAAATCATTTTACTGCCAAAAATACAGTGATTCTTCTAACACAACTCTGTCCGGTGCCAAATTTGCTTATCACAGATAAGCTCCATATCACACTACAATCTGAGTAAGACCTGGACATCTGGCCCTGCAGCATTAAATTCCACACACAGTTTGAAAATACCATGTTTGGCTTATCTATAGCATTTACTTTTAGTAGACAGTAGAGCTTTTCTTAGTACAGAAAGAATTACAGATTATTACAGAATACACAGTGGTAGTAAATGGTATGAAAACTTCGAGTGCCCATTTGTCTTAGCACAGGCTGCTTCCTCTTTACTGTCTTTACTCCGGGGATAGTTGGGTTTTATTTCACTGGAATGTTATATGCTTTACAATTTTTGGCACATGTAGTGCACATTTGCTTGCTGGAGGATTTCACTATCTGACATTCCAAATGTTTCAGTAGAAAGGTATAGATAGTGAAAAAGCTGGCAATAAATCCTCACTAACTTTAGGTGCCGTTTGATAAAGCAGAATAAAGCGATTAAGATTAAAAGGGGCAATTCTACTGAATCTAGAAAACATACTGTAAATACTAAAAACTTATCACTGGGCCTTTATCAAGGGATGTAACACACTCTGCCATTGCACCAGAAGTGGGCAACAATTGCAGTGATTTGGCAAGCAAGGAAGCACAGTTTAGGTAATGAAAGAAATAGAGCTTCCTACTCCTGGAATTTACATTTAGAGTTTTTACTTCAAAAAGTAAGAGCACACAAAAATGCTTACACTACATATAGGAACACACTGATACTGGTGAAGATGTGTTCTTAATATTTAGCCCCTTTTTATAAATTTCATACAAAATGCAACATAGCAAGAATGGCTATGGCTTCGTTGGCAATGTTTTCAAAGAACAGATGACTGATTGCCAGTCATATATCGGGCAGTGAACAGGTTGTCCTGCAACAAATCTCAAAGTATACAAGAGGAAATTAAAAAGACTGATAAAAGGATCAGTTCCAAAATAGCAAACCCCCACCAGCTGCTGCTTCTGCATCTCTCTAGACTCATTACACTTGTGCACTTCAGTGGATAAAAATGTTGGTGGTAATCAGTGAGTGTTAGGGTCTTTAATGGTGTTGCCTCTCTAAACATAACACACCTGCTAGCTCACAAAGCATATGGTGACAGCTTTCAAAAATTAACCAGAAAGGAAAGCACTGTTTTGCCAAGAATGACTTTGACTGCCATCAGATGTGTTCCAGACCAGAAGGTGGCTTGTCCTTGATCCGTAATCATTCGTATTTTGATAAAGAAACATGGAATCACACCTATTGCTGTGTCATTTGCATGCAATTCATGGCAATTCTCTGGAACATTTTGTGGGTTTGGAGCAGATTCTAATGTGATGAAGTATCAGGCACCAACAAATAGTACCATGGTTTGAAACCTTAAAGGAGTGTTATTTACCCAATCATTTGGTAGGATCCACAGCTCTGTTTCCCACTGTTGTTTGCAAAAGTGTGACCATATTATACCTTGCCTGAAGACAGCTTATTAAAAATACCTTTACGCATTGTTTAGAACCCATTTGACAAGGCAAATGTAATTACAGGGGTGGTATATGAAACTGACTTTATGACATAGTTACCCACACAGACAAGGTCTATCACTGTAGAGTAAGCCTCTGACGAAAATTAGTTATCCTGTATAAAGCATCTACTAATCAAAAAAAAGCTTTACACTACAACAGACCAAATATTCCATATATCCTTGCCCTTCCCACTGATTTCTACCCACAGTTGTTTTGTATGAGCACCTAGCTAGGCTCATCCAGTCAACAGTTACTGGAACTACAGTGCCACAGTTTTGTTTTGCCTTGCACACTTTATATGGGGACACACCACAGCACTGTTAAATGAAGCTGCAGCAGTACAGCTTCACCCAGAAACATCAGCACCAGCACGGCTGAGGTATCACCCAACTCTAATGGGACTCTAAGTGCGTTTATAAAGTTGCAGAATTTTAGCTCCAGGACAGCTGTTCTAATAAGCTCATCCTAACAGCGGTTAGTAGGGAAAACAGTGATTTTACCTGCAGGGGGGCATGATGGATATTTGCAGAGGTTACTTGTAAGAAGTTCCGTTTTCCACCCAATTGGAGAGCAAAGTGTGCCTTGCTGCTGCTGAGCCAGGACCTTGGCAGATATCATTACAGTTCACTCAGATGTGAGGTCCTAGAAAAACAAAATTTGCCAGTACTTGTCATTTTCTATAGCAGTTTTCCACCAGAAGGTGACAATAGTTCTGCTGTGTTCTGTAAGGCCAGTATTTAACAAGCTGAGCTGAAGTCCCTCATCAATTCAGTTTAGCCATGACCTCAGCCCTGAATGTCATTTCACTGTCACAACTACCAAAAGCTAACTGTGGCATTTATTTTGGCAGCAATCTCCCTACACAGTGAAGGTACCTGTCTCATTAAGGAGGCCAACTGCACGCCAGGTTGCTTCCACTTCGGAAGCTCCAGCATTTCTGACTGGTTCTTTCCTAATGCAAGGAGCAGTTTGAAACCACCATGATAAATACACAAAAGGGTACTGCCAGTTTTCCAGGGCACTTGGACATCTTAGATTCCTCATGCGTCTAAAAGCCTGAATACCCTAAGGCACGCAAAGCATTACAGTATCAGGAACAAACCCCCAGCCAGTTCAGTGGATGGCTGTCTGCCATGCTATTCCCACACTTGCACATGTGTATTAAAATGCAAATCCAGAATATCACATATGCTAATGGCTGCTAAAGACACTTTTATTTCAGGATCTCAACTTAAGGAGCAAATGGAATCCTGTAGCATCACTGGAGAGAACAATAGCATAGCACAGGGGATCAAGGAAGACCTTCAGTGGTCTGTCAGAATGCATGCACACAAGTGAATTACAAAGGAAGAAAATCAGATGTGGTAATTCTCCTTGTCCACCTCAGCTTCAGCAGCAAAAACAGCGCAATCAGTGAATGACCTGTGACTTTTTAGCTCTGGTGAATCATTCCAAATCTGTTTGTTATACCTTGAGCTGCTACTCAACTCTCAAGCATCAAGCAGCGTAGATGGTACAAATGCAGTGACTCCAGGGTCCATACATCCGTTATTCCTGTAACTGCTGCAAAAGCATAGAGGCCGGGTTGGCAGATGGAAGGTTTGCCTTTGAGGAGAAATAGGTCAGATGATAGCTGAAAATAAAAACAAAGAAAGAGATGCAGCTTTCCTTCCCCAGCAGGCTGGTACTTTGCTCAGACATACTGAAGGCATGGCTCCTTGAGAGCAATTCCCTCTACATTAGCAAAGAACATTGCCCAGCAGGCTCAAGAGTGTGGTAAAGTCTCTGACCATACAAGCTTCTGACAAGGTAGAAGCTAAGCATACTGTAGTGAGAAGCAAAAACTGGAGGGCTCAGTGTAAATCCTTTGCTTGGGACACATCTCCTAGGATTTGTGACTATTACAGGAGGGTAATTTTCTGTGTGAATGCTCCCTTTCTACATGCTTTTAGTTAAATGCAGGAGGAAAGCAGAAATACTTTGTTTTCATGCAGTAAGTCCATTCACAGGTACTCACTAGGATTACACTGGCTTTTACACTGGCTTTTATAATCCAAGTAGATGTCCCCACAATGACCGTTCTCCTGTTTGTCTCACTGAAACCATTCTCCTCCTCCTCAGTCCCTACACTGTTCAGAGGGAAGAATTCCAGCTGCCATACAGAGTCATAGAATGGTTTGGAAGGAACATTCAAAGCTCATATATTTCAATTCCCCTGCGATGAGAAGGGACATCCTTAATTAGATCAGGTTGCTCAGAGCCCAGTCCAGCCTGATATCTGGGTCTGATATCATGCCTGACCTAACTAAGATAAGCAACAAACCCAGCACATTTTTCTGGGTACGGCTAACAGTGTGCTGTAAACATTTTCTGAGTATACAGAAACCATTAACCATCAATTCTTTGATGGTCCACAGAGCTTCTTATCATCTGAGATTTTTGTATAGCATTAACATGCACTAAATACATCTTTAAACAGAGATCACATGTGTATATGAAAGTTTAGTAGTTACAGAAGATCAAAGTTTTACATTTTTAAAGTTAAAAACACTATAAAACCTGAGAGATTGCAACTGAGGGTGTTTATATTCAAGGTATATTAAAGGAAATTGCTTGAGATAGTGGGCGGAGAAGTGTGAGAATGTATAAGCCATCTGCCTCATGGTAGAAAGCTGTGCTTTTTAAAGAACTACTGGGAATCCTCAGTGGAAGATATGGTATAGTTGACATACCTTGAGTTTTCAGAGTAAGAGAAGGCAGCAGCACAAACCACTTCATCAAAACTGACTTGTGACAGTTTGTTTTCCAAGTGGAATTCCTTGCAGTGACGGCTTTTCCATTTGTCTCACTGAATCCATCCTCCTGCCCTAAAGAAATGAGCCAAAAATAACAGTCTGTTTCTAGGAGTTACATAGATTGTGGATAGTACAATTAGGAAATCTTAGTAGAGCTTTTTTATGTATTGGGCTGCCTCTGATAGCAGCTGCTTTAAAGACAAGAAGTTATAACACATGGGCCTATTGGGGAAAAAAGAAGGTGGCTAAAATGTTTCAGGGAGAAGGCAGTGAATCATTCCATGCTACACTGACAGCATGCCTAAAAGCAGCAGCAGGTGACTTCCCCAAATAACCCCTGTCAGGTAGCAGCTGTGCTAGATGCACAAGTCTAGTATGTTATGCTGATAAATCAGGAATGCCTCCACCCCAGCCATTATGTTGGACTGCTGGGAGATGAGACGAGCAGAGCTGCATCCCAGGCCCAGCTGAAGCAGAGGGAACATCAATATGGAGATAAAGCAGTATTTAGAAGATTAGCACCCTTTTTATTTCTTTCTGGGGACTTCAGGCTGTCCTACAGTGCTTGCAGATGGCACATGTAAGATCTCCTTTCCCTTTCCTTTTACATAAATCTTCTCATGGCAAGTCCCAAAACACGATACTCTATACTCTGCTGAACCCTTCAGCTGTAAAAGATCACTTCTATTAAATTTCTCCAGTTCTCCTCTGGAGTGTCTTTATAGCTTCTTGCTACTTCTCAACAAGCTGCTTTAGCTTTCTTTTAATAATCCTGTCAAATGTTGATGATGACAAACTCTGTTCCTCTCCTGCTGCTCCCAAAAAGACTTTTAGAGTTCTAAACGAGAGCTCACATGTGTGGGCCTTGGAGTGGAAAAGGGTTGGCAATAGGCAACACGCTTTTTCTCTTGACACAGGGAATTACCCTCTGCTGGGCTGTAATTTATTGAGATGTCTTTCACTACCAGGTTTTATGGCACAGTTACATCTTGCTCTTCCCACACAGCTATTCCCCCACATTGCACTTGTGAACCAGAAAGCTGCCTAAATGTTACCTAGTAGCAATAATTAATCAGTGGTGTTTTGCAGATCCTATTGCTTAGCTTACTCTTTCATTTCCTCTTACTCAACATTATCACATTATGTTCCCTCTTCTTATGTGCTTTTCCTCTTCACAAAGCTCTTTAAACAGCTGCAAAGGGGGAGGGACCACTATGCTCACGAAAACTCCACTTTGCAGAATGCTTCTGCCAGGTCCTACTGTCTGTCTCTTTCCAGGCATTTCATACCTCCAAGATTCAGGTTTGATTCTGCATCTCCTCCTTTTGCATCCCCGACAACAGAGCTTATTGCCAGCTGACGAACAGTAATTCACCTCTTCTTGTTACTGCCATGAGGAATACGTACACCCTCTTTCTCTTTGTGGTGGGCTCCTTTTATTTTAACGGTAAGTGATCTTTTCTGTCGGATACACTTTGCAGAACAGCAATAGCTTGCGGGGCTTGGAGGTAGGACTGTGCTATAACCTCTCAGACAATTTGTAACAATCACCTTGGTAGGCTGCAGACTTTCAGAGGATGCATGAAATGGATTATTTTAGTTGTTTCTGGCTTGCTCTGTAACAGTAAATCCACTATGAGGGATACGGACAGACAGCAAGTTGGAGATAAAATGACAGAACAGTAAGGGGTGACAATGATAATCACTAAATAATAGTCCTTTAGATGCTCCCAGGATCATCTGTGATGGGAAAAGCAGGTGTTGTACTGAGAGTGAAAAAATACAAAATGAACCATAACCTGAACCATAAATAAGACAGAACTCACCCCTCTCCACTTACTGGCTCAAGTTCATATATTTTGCAAAGTTCATACTTCCTAATGGCTTGATTAGTATGTAAATAGCATAAATTAAATATGTAAATAGATGCTAAAAAAAAACCCAGCAAACATACATTAAGAACATTTTCTTTAGTCCACCAGGATTTCTTCCATATGCTAAAACATATGCTAAAGCCAACATGAACAGCCCGACAGCAACATGAAATAGTGCATTTACCATGGGAGCTTCTTTCCACGGAGTCTCCACCGAAGTGTTCAGAGTGAAACTGGCTGAAATCGAACCATGACAAAAATGACATCTTTCCCATAATTACCTATTCGTCCCACCGTTGTTTCAGTTTTTCAGTCACTGAAAGGCAACTTTAGAAAACATCTGCTTTGTAACAAATGAAGAGTGAGGGCCTACTTCAGATTCTTAGATTACATGCTTTTAAACCCATCAGTATTTCCTTTTTATTTGCATTAATTGCAGTGTAGAAATTAAAATTGTCTTTCAAATACAGTAAATTCACTAGTACCTCCATTGGAACAATCAGTGTTCTAAGAGGTTAAATGAATCTTTTTACTCAAGAGCGTAACTGAGTGTAAGCTGAGAAGTAACAGTATCACCAAATAATTTCAGAGAAGATAATGGGATTGTCTTATCACTGCTTCTCACTTACTCTATACTAATTACAGATGGGAATGTGGTATGTCACCACTCTCCACATAAGTTACTTGGGAGAGAGGGAGGAACAAGAATGACAACATATTCTACAATTTATTATTTCTAAGCAAAAGCTATTTCAACATTTATTAAAATAACTGAAGTCAGGGAAACAGAGGAAACATGCCTCATGTGGTATGTTGCAATTTAGATATGGTAACAGTGCACTTGCCTGCATTTATCAACATTGGTCCTTATTCTGTTCTGTGGAAATCACTCCAACGTTTTGTCTTTGCACTGAAAATAAACCACACAGGATGACCAGTGATTTCATTTTACACATTTAAATTAGAACATGTAAAAGAGAAAGCTTGCAGAAGGGAGTCAATGAAGTCTGTGATTTTGTTTGTTCTGCTGTGAAATTCTGTCTTTTTAATGGTCATACTCCTGCAGAGAAAACAAACTTACTGCAGAATGAGTTCTGCAAGTTACATGGCAATTTGCTGTCCTTGTCAAGGAGCAGATGTGTAGCGTGTTCAGTGAAGCTGAAACAATTTCCCTAGTTCAGGATCCATCCCAATGCGTTTTCACTATTACTGCTTTCAGTACACAAAAAATACTCCACCCCAAATGAGGAGTACTTCATCATTCCTGTTAAAATCCTTTGTCTAAAAGCATCTCCTCTTTGGGAAAAATACAGTTTGTGAGGGAAACTCTGCACTTCCATTTCTTCTAACTCAGAGGAAGAAGAGGAATTCCAAATGCATGGCTGCTGACATCATGACGTGTGTAAAGATGAACGTGAATGCCTGGCGATTTTGTTCTCATTAGGTGCCATCTGGTAAATATGTAGATGGGTAATGGAAAATAAAAATTACACAGGAATGGCTCATTTTCACACTTTACTTACAGGGAGGTTTGCTCTAGCAACCTTTAAAGCAGTGCCCTGATGACATCTAGTGGTGTTTGATACAGGCATGAGTGAGATGAGAGATTAGCCCCTTCCATCTGTATTTCTGATGACTGTTATTTAAAGGTTGGGATGGCAATTTTATAAAGAAGTATTCAGTACAGGGACCCCTTCCCTAGGATCAGATCATGTTTCTTAAAAGGATTTATTAACAAATAATTTGTTATAATTAAGTCGAGGCCTGCATAAAGTTTATTGAGGGAGGCAGTACTCTGAGATCTGAGCTGTTCTTATCAGACATGCAGACCCCACAGTAGGGTCTGATTCGCGGACCAGACAACTATGATTACTAAAACCAGGTTTCGGATAATAGGATTATTCCAAATTCAGAATGACTTTTGTACAAACATTCTGCAGTCTCTACTCTTTCCTCCCTGATTAGCAAATCCTTCCATATGCTGGGACAGTTACAGAAAATACAGCATCACAGTGAAAACACATTCAACAATTCAAACAGCATCCAGTGACCACTATATGCAACAAACCAAATGACAGTGTATTTATATTTGAATGAAAGCCATCTGCTTATGTCACTTCCACATGCAGCAGTGGGAAAGCTTGTTAAAAATGAAACCAAACCAACACAATAAAATAACCTTAACCTAGATTCTCTGTTTACCTGTCATAAGGCTTCTCACCTATCCTTTTAAACACAGAACAACTCATTCCTAGAGTGCAGCCCCATTTTCTTCACAGTATCAAACATAGCTCTACCTTGATGGGAATACACAAGAAAAAACAGAATCTGGAGCTCAGCAAGGCTCAGTGCAGTTCTAGCTTGTTAAGCCTTTGATTAGGCAGGCTTACATTTAGAATAAATGTGATAAAGAGTATCTCATGGTATTAGGGCTTTAATAATGGCTTGCAGTGAGGGAGAAATCAAGCATGAATCAAAAAATCAAACCTGACAAACACACAGGACTATTTGTCAAAATTTGTTTTCCCAGATGGCTTGGGAAATATATGAGAAGCCCGTTCTGAAGAACAATGTTGGAGTTGAGTATATGCCACCAAAACTGTGCTACCAATGCCATAGCATATGCTAGTCTTAAAAGAATTACAATGAGCGTGGTGCTCATCTCAACCTTTCCCCAAAGCTGTTCTTAGATATGAAAAATCTGTTTGATGTTTCCTTCTTTGTCTCCCCACTTTCTTGCTGGATCAGAAACAAGAAGTTTGAATAGTATTTTTTTAACCTGAGCAGAATTCAGAAGTAACAAGTTGCCCTTTAAGGAATGTCCATCCCTGTTCACATGGAAACCAGGCACCTAGAAGTGCACACAAACTTTATGATCCTGGCCTTTTGTTGTCGGCTTTTCTCTGGATCTCATGGATATGCTACAGCACAGTAAAAACCCAGAACAATTTAATGTAGCAAAAATTGTAAACACTTGCATGGCCAGTGGTTTTTACTGTGTGAAACTGCTCCAGGGCATCATGGAACAAATATGCTGTAGGGACACTACCTTCATTTCTGCAGTGTCTACTTTTGAGTTAGGTGCTCTTTCCTATGGTAGAATCATTCTACCAATTGGATTAGAATCTGTTTTCATTAACACCTACATTCATCACTGTCAGCTGAATGACACAACACAGAATTACATACAGCAGGATCTCTCTGGGTCAGTCTCTCTGGTCAATCAATTCTTTTGGCAGGATGTTACCAGGACCTTAGTCATCCATATTATTATGGGGTCAATAGTGGTTTAAGAAGTCCACTAGAATGGCCTTTAAAAGCACAAGCAAGAAGATGATGGACAAATACAATTAGTTACCTCTGAGACTGTGCTACAAGCTGTTCTGCTCCATGGAGAAGGTGCAGGCTTGTTTGTATCCTGGCGACACTGTATTTTGCAGTCACTGAACTCCAACTTTGGCCACCTCAGATTTACAGTATTTGTTCTAGTCCATTAATTGGGGTTTGTTTCCACATAAAAAAAGGCTTACATATTGCCTTAGGTTTTAAAATAAAATAATATCATCACTACTTACCGAAGAGCTCCCTACCATTAACAATTCTTACAGCCCGTGGTGCTGATCCTCTGGTTTTCCCTACATACACCAGTCTTTCAGCTTGTACATGTGCTTGCAACTCTGTCTCCTAAGACACTAAAGAAAGAAGTCACAGCTGGACCCCCTGCATTTGGATCATTGAAACATACTTCTTCTTTTATTAAGAAGGTGGTCTGCTCCCACTGTCTATTTCTGAACATACTCCCAAAAGTGTCTATCAATTTGAGCTTCACATTTTACTGTGAAAAAACCCCAAAGCATTCCGATTTATCTGCTCTGATCTATGCTCTGTGAAAGAGCCAACTTCAGCAGAAGAGATACTGCTGCAAGCACCATGTCCTTCTGTTCACACAAGCCTAGAGTCTTTAGATACATCAAAAGCCTGTCTTCATTAAATAATGAGGTCTGATGCACAGAAATTCTGTTATCCTTACATCATGTCCCTTGCTCTCCCTTTTATAACCCTGTCATGTGCTGTTTGACAGGAAGCACTGCAGCAGATGCTGAAGAAAAGCTAATGAACCACCTACTGAGTCCTGACAGGTACAATAAGTTAATCCGACCAGCTGTCAACTCATCCCAGTTGGTATCTATAGAACTGCAGGTTTCCCTGGCACAGCTCATCAGCGTGGTAAGTTCAAATTAGGCCATGCCTTTTAATTCATCACTACCTTCACAGCTTTCTAAGTGAAATCACACTGGTATTACTATGTCCCCGTTACTTTCTATTTTACATAGTACCACACAGTAGGCAGGGCCATACATGCAATTTACTGGTTTTCATTACTTCAGAATGCAGCTACAACAGGATCAATCCAAGCAATAAAAGACAGTGGCCAGATCTTCGTCCAATAAAATTCCATCAATCAAAAAATCAACATCATTCCACTGATTTCAGTGCAGCTTCAGTAAAGTTACACCAGGTTAGGATTTGCCCTGGATATTGTACGCAATGCTAAACTGACTTCTGCTGCCTGCATCAGAGAAATGTGGTTGAAGGGCCTGAAAACAAGCTACAAAGATCAAAATCTCATGGCAGATCAGGCATATCAGCAACAAGTGAAATGTAAAGAAAAATCCATATTAGTGCCGCCTGGAATGGTTAAAACAATCCTCATGTAAGCAGCTCCTCCTAGTCAATGAAAATTACTTCGATGGACCTGAAAGACATTTTCACTCACAAGGTTAGCATGTGTTTAACAGTTCTTCCAAGGTACAAATACACACCTCAATGCCAAGAGAGGTTTAGAATTAACTGCAGTGGGAACAAGATCCAGCACGTAAGTGGGAATAGAATAGTTTCCTGAATCAAGGCTTTCAACTCTTCTGCTCATTCCCTGGATGAAAAAGAAGATATAGATGACTGCCCCCCTGCCAGAATTTGTGTATGGGCCAGTGACCGGATGACTGCAAACATTAAGAGACCTCTATAATTTATATTCTGAAATTCAAGAGGAAAAGAGAGAGGCACTGATGGAACAAACCTGTACAAACAGATGAGGTATCTTACACACGTGTGAGCTGATTTATCCAGGATATAGTGTCATATATATCAGGTGACTCTGGGACAAGTGCTCCTTCTCTCCTGCAGAATTCCACCTGGACACTACACTTGTAGGGTTACTGTTTATCATCAGCATGTGCACAAGACTGACAATCTTACCAGCAGAGAAATTCCTGTCTTGAAATACACTGGATGAAATCATGCTGCACAGTTGGAAATATCCTCAAAAACCCACTAAATAAATCTTATTACTGCAATAAAGTGAAATATTTTAGAGAACAACTTTTATCTCTCTTTTTCCCTGCAGAATGAACGGGAGCAGATCATGACTACAAATGTCTGGCTGAACCAGGTAACCAAGCCCACAGATCTTGCAAACCACAAATGCGACTGCTTTCACTCCATCACAGTGATTGCTTTGTTAGTGCTGGTGTGGATACTCCCATCACTACTGTACAATTCTTCTCTTAGGAGTGGACTGATTATCGTTTGTCTTGGAAGCCCTCTGACTATGAAGGAATAAATAGGCTGAGAATACCTGCAAAACACATCTGGTTGCCAGACATTGTGCTTTACAATAAGTAAGTAAAACTTCTGTAGTTTATGCAGACAGTGAGCAAAATTTTAAGCATGTAATAAGAAACAAGGCTCAGAACCAATGATGTAGGTCTGATAAAATTCTAAACCTGAATTTTGTAGCTTTTAAACAGTATCAAGTGTATCTGACTGGGGTACTGGCCTCAAAGATAATTTTAGTAATGTCAGGGCTCTGGTTACAGAAATACCAGCAGCCCTGGAGCTTATCTGCAGTGTGAGCTCTTACACCACCACAGGGTCTGTGACAGGGCTCACAACTGAGACACAGATCTGCACCAAACTAGACTATATGGAAAGCATGAATTGTAAGTCCAAGCACAGCCATACACTGGTCATGTCTGTAAGAAGGCAAGACACCTCGAATTCTATTGGACAACAGGTTCTGAGCTAGATGTCCACCTCCTTCTTTCCCCACCTTCCACTGCAGACTCAAGGATAAATCTGTTACAAAGTTCACATGTACCAGAACAAAATAAGTTAATATTAATTTACAAAACCAAATTATGTTCTGTTTTCATAAGGCATTAAAAAAATCAATTATAAGAATACATTATAAATCTGTCAACATTTGACCCTGTTGCCTTACAAGTACTGAGAAAAAGAGAAGCTTGGTGCTAGACATATACTTCAGTTCTTCTTTCAGACAGACAGCTAATTGCCAACTCTGTTTTGCTTTAAGTCTCTATCAAAGCCTTGCAGTGGATGATATAAAATCTTGGGGGGAAGAAAAAGTCGTAATTTATAATCTACTTTCATGATACTTTGAAAACCATTGACTTCAGGAACATACAACAGTTTATGAACCTATACAGATGGGGAAACCTAGGAAGTTTATATATAACTGAGTTAAGTCCTTGGAATCCTACTACTAGAAATCAGATTTGAGAAATACTTAAAACTATTGTATTAGTCACAAAATAATTCAGCCAGTGGATTAGGATGTACTCTGCCCGGTCAAATCTTATTCTGGCACATTGTGCCCCCACCCTCGGATTCTTTCTTACTCCCCAAACAATACCATCTAACGGATTGTAAGAATGGAAAGAAACAGTTTTAAAAGGCTTCTTAAATGTCTGGAAACAAGGTTTTAGCCTCACAGTATTAGATTTTTACATTAGTACAAAACTTCAAATTAAAACTGTAGCTAAAGGACAACCACCTCTAGCTTTCTGCTGCTGAAGCATGTGTTGCATAGGCATCAGTCAGTTCAAGAAGGTGCAAAGGAAAACACAAAGAGCATCCCCATGCACCACAACTCTGTCTTTATGTAGCCTGTGCATAGGACTGCAGAGGGGACTGAGACAGCACCAGCAGCCTAGCCTCTGTCCCACAGCTGAGCAAGGGGCAACCAGCAGAACCTACACATTCTCAGCCCAGGAGTCTATGCAGTATGTTGTAGGGCATAGTGGTAAATCTAACACAGGGAGATAAAAACATGTGGGAAACAAGAAAGTATTTCATTACTAAAACCCAGCAGTTTTACTGGCAATGAACTAATGCCCCTTGTATGCTCTAGCCACTCACTTCTGGTGAGTGCATCTGGTTGTTTCGCTGCCTAAACAGATTAGCTACAAGGGTCTCAGCTCAGTGCCAGGCACCAGGGTTTGCAACATGAGGGTTTTCCAGACCCAAATATAACTGATCTGGAGAACAGCATGTGCCAAGCCTTGGATCCTTGTAGAACTTCCCTGCTTAGAAAGAAATCAACCTTAGAACTGAAATAGCTCTATTTTCCAAGACTGCCTTGTCAACAAGCATGTGATTCATTAGTCTTTTCAACGGCTCTTAAGGAGTACATTTGCACTCAAATAGAGGGCTGCTACTTAGCCATAGACATCTGAACTTCATTTGTTTACACTTGCCATGAGTTTGGCCTTATATTCTTGCAGATAATATACTGTCTTTAGGTTACATGCATTTCTTGACATCTATATTTGTTTATCAAAAGGAGGCATGTGAGATGTGTCTAGTCCAGACTCTTCTTTGCAGTCTAACAAAGAGGCTAGCCCAGTTTTTAGTAAAAGCAACTGATCAACACAGGAACAAGCCTGTGAGTTTCCTTATCTCTCAAGGCAGGTAGTCACTAACAGTTGTTCCTTCCTACTGTTGCACTTTCCTTTGGTATCCCGATTGGCTGAGCTTGAAAGATGCTACATAGCTCACTTGAGCAGATACACTGAAACACTAAATCTAAGAAATATTCATCAGCAGCTGACCACATTTCTACTCCAGGATAAATTAAACAGCCCTAAATTGTTTGCCCAGAAACACTGGACAGGAGAAGATACAGACTAACTTATAATGATCTCCCTGAATTAAAAGGCCCAGCATACACAGAAGACTCTCCTGGTGGAAGTTCAGCAGTTGGAGAAAATACAAAGCCAAGAACACTGTGGCTTATCTGTTCTGGTTTTGTAATAAGTAAACATTAACTGGAATGGCACAATAAATTATAAACCATATAAGTACATTTCCTCTGCCTACACTCTCCCTGCATTTCTAATTAACACTGCTCATCCTTATTTCCTCATCCAAGCTATTCAGGAGTGTTGCTGTGTTCCAGATCAAAGCTATCTTCCATTTTCATGCTGGATGATCTCATTTTCACTCAGTCTTCACAGATGTAGCAAGCCTTAATTACATTAACAAACATTTATAAAAACACTTTGAATTTTTTGGGTGGAAGAGAGATGCAGGTTTATTATTTAATAATAATTTTCTAAAATAATTTTTTAAGTATTGGACCAAATATAAATTCTGATTGGGAGAAATGCAACCTTCATCCCCATATTAAGTTACAGCTCCCTACAGCATAGATTTCCAAATCAAAATATTACTAGACTTTGATTCAAAAAAAAACCTGAAGCCCATAAGAATGTGTGGTTTGAACTACGTTATTCTTGTTAACGTTTTCCTATCTCCTCTCCTTTTCCTTTCCTCTTGTTTCATTAGTGCGGATGGTACTTATGAGGTTTCACTCTACACAAATGCACTTGTAATGAATAATGGAAGCATTCGATGGTTGCCACCAGCTATTTACAAGAGTGCCTGCAAGATTGAAGTTAAGCATTTCCCATTTGATCAACAAAACTGCACACTGAAGTTCCGGTCTTGGACGTATGATCATACAGAAATTGATATGGTGCTTAAAACTTCCATGGCAAGCATGGATGACTTTACACCAAGTGGAGAGTGGGACATTGTAGCACTCCCAGGAAGAAGAACTGTAAATCCTTTGGACCCCAATTATGTCGATGTGACATATGACTTCATTATTAAAAGGAAACCTCTTTTTTATACCATCAATCTCATCATCCCCTGTGTGCTAATTACATCCTTAGCCATCCTGGTGTTCTACTTGCCTTCAGACTGTGGTGAAAAAATGACCTTATGCATATCTGTGTTGCTTGCCTTGACTGTGTTCTTGCTGCTGATCTCCAAAATTGTCCCTCCAACATCTCTAGACGTTCCACTGATTGGGAAATATCTCATGTTTACAATGGTTCTGGTGACCTTCTCAATAGTTACCAGTGTCTGTGTACTCAATGTCCATCACAGATCTCCAAGTACTCACACGATGCCCCCTTGGGTAAAGCTGGTGTTCCTTGAAAGACTCCCAGCCTATCTGTTCATGAAGCGTCCAGAAAACAACTCTGCACGGCAAAAGCTGTGCAACTGCAAAAAGACAAAAGGAGAGAAGCCAGCCGACTTCTACAAGAACTCTACCTATTTTCTGAACACAGCCTATGCCAAAAAATACGACACAAAAATCACGGAGACTCTTGACAATGTCAGCACTCATCCAGAGTTTAGGTTAAGAACAGGCACCAAATTTTCCCCTGAAGTCCAAGAAGCAATTGATGGAGTCAGTTTTATAGCAGAGCATATGAAAAGTGATGACAACGACCAGAGTGTAAGTAAAAAAGAAAGATCATCCCAGTCTTTCCAAAAGTCATCTCCTGCCCTACTCTGTAACACACTGTTCTTCAGAAAGCATATTTGGACTCCCTAGCTATTCTCAAGTTTTAAGAGAGACTGTACCTATAGCTTATAAGAGGAAATAATTTTTGCCATTAGAAGAACTTAATGAATAGCAATTTTGTAAACCCCAATACTCTCCTGGAAAGTTAACATGGCTGTTTCTACGACGAGAGAATGGTGACTGCCCACTAAGTCATTAAATACCCTTGGAAAAGCTGTGCTGCTACATTCAAGTTGTGTTTGGCAGGAAATAAAATAATATTCAGTTCCAGGTCAGAAAAAAGAGTATTTTTCCCCTTGTATTCAGTACGACTGTGACTCGACCCATGGCCAGGGCCTGTTAACCAGAAACACTCTACCTGCAGCTCAAGCATTTATTTACCTAACTGTGTATAGAAGGAGGATTTAGTAAAATTGGCAAAATGCCTTTGCAAACACCCTCTCTGGGTTAAGGTATCTCTCCAAATGTGGCAAAACAATGGGTAGGATCAAAAACCTAATGCCAGCTGACCTGATACTTCTTTCGTTTGAGTAAATCATTCGTTATTGGCTATGAGAAGTACTTTATCCAGGATGTGTCTAAGCAATACTGCTGCCGCCCTGTTCACTTGCTCTACTCATGTGCCAATAGCTAGCACACTAAAGCTGATACATATACACTGTGAATAATGCTTGGGAAAACTCCGATGGTTTTGCTCAGTTTTGTTTAGACAAGCACCCATACTTGGAAAAATCATCCTCACACCTACTAGTGTCCTCTCTCTGACCAAGATCCCAGTGAGAATTCGGGTTCTCTACTCTTGTTGTGCTCTCCCTCCCTTAGCCAAGCAGATTAAATGAAGTCTGGTTTCTGATCTTGCAGAAGTCCCTTGAGGAGCATGCTGCTGAGTAGCTAATGTTTTCTATTAACTGAAATTACTGTCAATATAAATAAAGAAGATCAGCTATTAACATTAGACATGAGCTTATAAACATTGAAACTGAGTGAACAGAAGCAGACACCTTATGGCAGAGAAAAAGACTTCTAATAGCTCAGAAATTCTAGCAACAATGCATAGCACACTAAGCTACAAAGCTTCAACTTCATACTAAGACAATTTTCAAGGATATTTTATACATTAAAAATTAATGTTTTTCGCAGGGCTCTTTGATATAACATATCAATTTCCTTGATGCTTAATCTTAATCTCTACTTTCTTCCTTAATTATCACAGTCTGGTAACAACTGTTCATGCATATTTACTGTGGTCTGATTTCAGCAGCACACAATTCCCACTAGCATCAGTGGAAATCTAATATAAGACATGGGATAATTGACAAGTATGGTAAAGTCACTGAGGTGACAATGTCCTGTGTGGAACTAGAACCAGAGAGAGAGGAAAAAATAATAATTTCTGAGATGCAAATTAAGATAGATATATTCCCCCTTTACAATAATAGCCTGATAGTCATCTCAGTTTGAGAACAGAGTCTAAGGCCGTGACTTTCACAGTCAACATATGCAAGGCAAAAAGGGATTTTAATAAAAGCAACAGTATTAATATGCATTAAGACCCTTGATTAAGATGACTGCTGCTAAGAGCAGAACTCTGAAGCTAACCTTGTCTAACAGCAGTAAACACCATCTATTTTTGTCCACTGAGATTAATAGCATATTGTCGTGGTTTAAACCTGGTGAACCCAGGACACATATGCAAACTAAAATTGAAGAAAAAAATTCCTTAACTGGATTATACTGTGGGTCCTTCAGGACTGGCTCCCACCAGGCAGCCATGCTTAGCACCTGCTGCATCTAAGACACCTAAGAAGTATTCACAGTATTTTCCTCCACTGCCCAGAATGGCACAAGGAGAAAAATCCCTTCCCAAGCCTAAAATCAGTTTATCCCCTGAACCTCGAGATTTGTTTCCATTCATTTTCAGAAACGAAAACTTGGCATTAGCAAGAGGAAAAGCAAAAGAATACGAACAATTGCTAATACCTTTAACTGTCTTTTTCTTTCAGGTCATTGAAGATTGGAAGTATGTTGCCATGGTAGTGGACAGGCTCTTCCTCTGGATATTCGTCCTTGTTTGTGTCCTGGGGACTGTTGGATTATTTCTGCAGCCACTTTTTCAAAACCACACTACTGCCATGAACCCTTAGTTGTCATTTAAAATTGTCAGTACTTACATAGATGTTGGGTCTCATCCTGCTCTCAATTCCCCTCTGTTAAACCCACAGAGATGCCAAGTGATTTGCTCTTACATCAGATTTAGAGTAGGGAAATGGAAAGTAGAACTTGACTTATCAGGAGAGGAAAAAAAGTAAAATGAACAGAAAACTATTATTTTTTCCAATGAGTTCAGTACTTCTGATGATATCTTGGCCCTTTTCTTGTGTTATTTGAAGCCTGAACACTACAGAGGGAGGCTTTTACTGTACAATATGCCATCCTGGCTCACAAAAGTTATTAAGTATTTTCTATACATTGCCTCAGGAAGGACATTTTCTTTCCTCAGAATACTGTAATTTCCCTGTTACAGAGAAGATATCACTATGATATTTATTTCCTTCAAAGGCATCAAAGCTACTTATGTCTGATTTATAATGAGCTTTACAAGTGGAACCAGTGTTTAGCTGCTGGAGTATGAATTTGCAAATGGAACTGAGAAACAGAGACCTACTTCTGAGGTAACCACCGTTAGGTTTCTCACGTTGCCATCTCTGATCTCTGACTGATCTACAGAGGCCAAATCAATATATCATAAACAAACATGTATATACTCTGTTCAGTGATGAAATAAAATGTAAACTTTTCATTTATAGATATTTAGTCCTCAAGTGTTATTGCAGCTTTAACAGCTCATGTAACTGGGGTTCATACACACTTTTATGAAGCTAAGGCTAAGAGCACAGGAAAGCATCTGGAGAAAACAACTGTGAAATGAGCAGAATGAGCAGAAGACACCTGAGAACAAACAGACCTGCATGTTTTGCTAGGGTTTTGTTGAGGATTTAAGTATAATCCTCAACGAATTAGCTACGACACAACACATAACAGAAGCACACTCTTTGGCAGAGGGCAGATCAAGGCCCCAGACTCCCATCACAGGACAATCCCACCACACTTTGTCCTGCAGAAAGAGAAGAGGGTTCCTGTCATTTTTCAAACTAAACCAATCTCAGCCGTTCCTTGGGGTGTTGTCAGAACACAACAATTTTACTACCAAAGATAGGTACCGGTAATGTTCAGTGAACAAACTGCTAAACCCCACTACTGCTTGTGAAGGGGATTTGAAGCTCTCCTGTTCTAGGGAAGGATTAGCTGACACCTAAACCTGTGTTCTTCCACAAGTCAGAGGGCTGGAACTGGGTGATCTTAAGGTCCTTTCCAACCCCAACTGTTGTATGATTCTATGACTCTGTAAATCACAGATGAAGACAGCTCCAGCTCTATTTGCCCTTGTCAAAACCAAGCTACATCTCTATCTAGATCACCATCTCCAGACAGCTACAGATAACTGCATAGATTTCAACATGCCAAAGCACCTACAGCAACACTTTTCCGATTGTTGGGAGCAGCTCCAGGACCTTTGCGGATTCCTGTGTTCAGCAAAGGTCCTGGTCCTGCCCATGCACTGAACTCCCAGACATAAACTGTTCTGGACATTTCCCAAGGTGACTGGTGTGCAGCATAAAGCTTAAATGAGCCAAACCTGCTTTCCCCACCTCAAATATCTTTCTCCCTCTCAAACCTATGGAGCAGAGCTATTTCTCTTCAGACAACTGAAACAACAGTTGTAAGATGAGATGGGGCACAAGCAGCCCCCCCGGAGCAGAGGGGTGCCTTCATTCACACAGAAAGATGCTCCCCTATGTTAGGTTATATGCCAGGAGCTGCCGTGGCATAGAACATCACCAGCACAGAGGCACACACTGCCCCAGCTGCTTTCTCCACTCACGTGGAAGCCAGAGAAGCTGCCAGGACTGTGCAGACAATGTAATGGTGAAACCCCTTTAAATCCCACAATAAACCTGAACAGTGAATCTGAAAGAGGCAGCACAGACTTTAAATGCTTCTGTGAGCTACTACACACCTCTGCAGGGCAGGAGGAAGAGGGACTCACCCAGCAAGCAACCAGGAGCAAGTCAGACACGAACCCTGCATGCACCTGACTTACACTGGACCTGCGCAGAGTGGAAGCCCCTCTGCTCTTTTCACCCAGCACCAACAGCACTTTTGGCTCTGTCCCACTCTCACCCTCCTACCAGTCATCATTTCTCTCCTCAGTCCCTTCTTCTTCTTATCCTCTCCCTCACTACCTGAATGCAACTGAAATGAGGCCTCCAGTACCATCAAACAGTTGGCCTTATCTTTATGAGCAGTAATAATGACTGATGGCGCTTGGCTCCATAACTGCAGCCTTCAGCTAAATTATCCCCTGCACAGACAAAAGTTTCAGGAAGGATTTGGCAGCTCAGCTAACACAGAGCACGCTCATGATGGAGGCCTCACACCTAAGAAACCCAGAAAAAGCTTTCAAAAAGCACCTCACTGTCCCCTAGGAGATCCCTGCAGAACTAGAGCTCCTCATCCAGGGCTCTGGTGCTTTCCATCCACTGTGCCCACTTACTCCTTTCTCCACCATAAGTAAAGCAATATGCTATTCCCTAGTTATGTTCTTGGAAACCACCACTGTACTTTTTTTTCAAGTTTCCAGAAATAATTCCATCTATAGAAAACTTCAGAATGGAAAATTTCACCCAAAGTCCGCAAATTTGGAAAGCTCTGACCTCCTAAAACTGTGCTTTCAAAACAGGAAATGCTTTTTCTGCCTAACCCTCAGCAGCTCCACTTATGTAATACCCAGCAGAGTTCCCAGTTTAACTGGGCAATGAATTGCAGGGCTTTCTGATAGGGGTTTTTGGCAAAATCTCAAAAATGAAATATTTCTGAAGAAAATGAAACATTAAAAAGGTCATTTGGTGGCTAAAATGAATGAGAGAATGCCCTAGCGCATCAAACAAAATCAATTCCGACATTTCCAATTTTCAGGTGGTTTACAAGAATGTTTTCCATTAAAATAAAAAAAAGAAGAACGAAAGCGGTCATGCAAAAAGTATTTTTTCACTAGAACTGTTTTTCAGAGGCAATGTGGAACCAGGCTTTGCTTTTCTACTTGAAGAAAAGCCTCAGTTGGCTTCCTCCCCATTACCTACCATTACAAACCTCTTTTGAGTCTGACCAAAGCTGTCTTCCATCAGAACACACAAAATTGTCACCACCACCACACACAGGTACCATCTATGTCCAGGTGAGTTGATTTGGGACTGCTTCTGCACCCTTGTAGCCACTAGAGAGAAAAGCAGTATTGGCTTTTTATAGAGGGAGCATCAACACTCCAGACAAAGGTGGAAAAACACACATTTCCTCAACACCTGAGTGGACTGAGATTTGATCTTAACAAAGCAAAACACCTCTAAAAAGTGGTGTGTTTACTAAAAAGACAAGGCTATGCAGTCTGTTACGGCAGATCTTCTTGGGTAGATTAGCTTCCCCCTGCCCATACAAATTCTTCTATGTGGTTCTGCAATGCAGTATGGTGATGCCATCTTATCACATCACTCTCCCTAGCCATAAAAATATATTCTGCCACAAACCTGAGCGGATTTCACCAGGAGCTCCAACATGTGATGTTAGAAACAAAATATCTGCACATACAGACACCACTGAAAATCTCAGGAACATGGCAAATAAATCTAAAATGCCTGTACATCTGGATGCAACGGCTCTTTGCTACCTTTGCAGATCAGGTGTCTCCAAGTTATTCGGTTTAAGCACTGGCTTTTGGGGAATATGGGTTATGATCCGATCTGCGAAACCTCAGCTCATTTCTAATTGGGACAAAAAAGAAACAAACAAAATCTCAGTTATAATACTGTTTATACATGAAAACCAAAAAGGCAGAAAGGGAAAACATCTCATCTCTATGCCCTGGAAAGGCAAAAACATGTATCCACAAAGGGTTAAGCTAAAAGACCAAGCAGCCAAGTTCTCTGGAAAAAAAGAAATAATAAAGAAATAAATCAAATGGACAGTAAAGGCTATTTCCTCCAAGCTAATAGAATTACAGACATTATCATAAGAGCATGTGTCTGGGGATAGAGTGAATGATGCTCTGAGAGATAAGGCAAACAGGATAAACAAGCTCTGTGCCAAGAGCAGCTGAGCTGAACCTGCTCTGGTGCTCTTTCTCCCAGTGCTACCTCTTGATGCAGTGCCAAAGGGGGTCATCATTTACCCTTCCCTAACGGCAGGGAGTAAAGCACCTACTGGGTGCAGCCTCCAGTCCCACAGGGCTTCCCCCTGGTAATTTCTAAAAACAAAGGTGGAATCCCATATTTTTCTCTCCCCCCCCTCCTTCCCCTCCACACAGACTGCCAGGATGTGCACAGCCACCACTGCATGAATGATCTTTCCATTACCTGGTTGTTCAATGTGGGGCAAAAAGTGACATAAAAGCTAACAAGGAAGCTGATGGGCACCTGGGGAATAAGCCACTGTACAAATCATGACTTTACAACTGAACTTCAAACTCAACCCCCCATTCTCTCCCACCTCCTCCCCCCTGAACAATAAGGTTTTGTGGGATCAAGCTGGCATTCTATGCTGTTATTCCCCTTCCTAAATTTCTAATCCATCAAAACAGTATCAGTCCAAAGACAGTTATTCTCAAGAGTTTAGTCAAGCTTGATCTCCTACTCAAAACCCTGGCTCTTGACAGATCCCAGCTGCTATGTACATCACTCCGGGCTTAGATCCTGTCAACAGTAGTACATGCCTTTAATTACTCCTGGGAGTAGCACATCATTTTTATACAGTCATGCACCTAGCACATGCACTTGCAAGATGAGATACAGGCAAGGAAAAAAACCTCAACATTAACAGCAGAATTGGAAACTCAGGTCCCATGATCGCAGTTCACTGCTAAATCAGGCATCCCTAATGTCAATACCCATTTCAGCACAATTCAATTATAAGGGTTTTATTAATTAAACTTCTCCTAGTAGACTGGCATGACCTTCTGATAGAGAAGGATCCTGTACAGCAGCTGACTGGAAAAATCTTTAGCATTGTCAAATTACCAGGTTCATTTATGCACCAGTTTAAGAACTTCTGCCTATTATCCTTGCCAGAAGACTGCTCCTTGCCTACAATAAAATCTGATTTGCCTGCAATTTACTGGCCATTTCCAATGATCTGACAGCCCGCGTAGGTAGAAAGGGGGCAGCACAGCAAACCTAATGGGATCTCGCGGCACAGAACTGCACGCAGGGTCCTGCCGGCTGCTGCTTCCAGGCATTTCACGCATCGGAGGAGCGGAGCTCGCTGTACTTCCCAAGCTCGGGCAATCCTAGCAGCTAAGCTCATCTTCAACAGCCTCTGTCAGCAGGCAGTAATTCCTAACACCATGGAGAGCATGCGGGCTCTCGTGCTAACCGCTGCTGTTTGCTCCCTCTGTCAAGGTGAGTGATCCTCAGTTTGTTTATTCGGGGTTGGTGAAGGGGTGGGTGAAAAGGTGAACGGATGGCTTTGGTGCAAATGATTTTGAAGAAGTGCTGGAGCTCCCTCCGAACCAATGGATAGTTGTACAGAATCCCAGTACCGCTCCTTTTGTTACACGGTTTGCTGTGGTTGGTGTGGCTTGGGGTTTTATTTTAATTTCCCCCTGTAGAGTAGTTAAATAGTCCTGATTCCAAATGCCAACTAGGACATACAAACCCATTTTAACCTTATAAAAAGAAAGCACCTTACATATTAAGGTGTGGTTTCGCATACTGTAGAGAAGACCACAAGAAACTGACAACATTAAACAGCTTTAAGTCCAGGCTGCAAACAGTGCACCTTCTCTCTGCAGATCTGGAAAACACCAAACCATTGAAATAAAGAACCAAAACAAACATAAATGCCCTTCTCTTAGATAGGGTGGATGCTACATTTCATTAGAGTGCTGCAGACACGTAAAAAGGCTGGCAATTTTGGACTGACTACAGTAAAGAGTCATTAAGATCAAGCTGTAAAATCATTTGCCTAAAAGATTTGGGAGTATTTATTCCAGGAAATACTGACCTGAGACATACAAGATACCCATAGATAATAAGGGCAAGGTTAGCAGCTAAGAAGTATAAAATAAATGTGTCAATTTTTTAGTTAACAAGTTGGCTTGAATGATTTCACTGATCTGAAAAGGAAATTGCCCTCCAAGTGAACAAGAGAAAGGGAAAGGGAACAAAGAAATAAGGACAAGAAAGAGCTTTCACCTGAATACAGTTTCATATGAGGGGGACCCTGTTGTCTCAGGGAGAGAGGGGCTGGTATAAAGTAACATCTGCCTTGTGGAACACCACAGATCAGTCACCTGCAGACACTCCTGCCTCCCGTTCTTTCTCTTCTGAAAACCAACTGGCTGGCAAAATATAAACGTGCCCCTGCAAATATCTGTAGATTTATATTTGTGTTTCAAATGAACTGCAGAGTAAGTTCTGTGCCTCTGCTGAACTGGCAGAGTGTCATCCATAAATGACAAATGGGCTTTTTATTAGTTTGTTTTCCATTTGGAGTGCTTGAGGGTGTGTTGTCCAGGAGAGAATTTAAAAGAAAGACCCCCTAAAAATGGCTTTTGAAGAGTGTGCAGCTGTCAGGACGGTTATTGCCTAGCTACCTATTGCTAGAGAACAAAAAGGCAGTGTGAAACAGGCTCCAAAACAGCTGAAAGACCTTGTTGGTTAAAAATTTCAGCTCACAGCTTTTCTGTTGGCCACAGGACTCCACGAACAGCCGTTTTCAGTGGCAAAATGGACAACAGGAATATATTATAAATAAAAATACGAATAATAAATGGGTAATCAGCACATTTCTTTAAATGTGTTGAAAAGTCTTTGAATATGGCAGTTAATCAATTTTTAAACACCCCCCCCCCCCCTTTTTTTCCATATTCCAACAAGCAGGCTGCTGTATCACTCGGACACGCAATCCTGGCTCAGGCTGGAAAGCAAAGTTCTCATTTCCTGGGAATCCTATTGCAAAACACTGCACAGTGGCTCACAAGCAGCCTGGTCCATCAGGTCACACTGCTCCCCTCCTCTGCTCCACAACCCTGCAGCTTTGGCAGGTCTAGGGCCCTAGGCCTTTGAGGACAAAGTGCTTTTCCATCTCCATTTCTCTACTGACTCCCTCTAACCAGTTTTTGAACCCCACTGCAGAGATACACGAGAAAAACTCTTGTCTTAGCACTGCCTGTCATTGCTGTCCTTCTCCCAGCCTAAGCAAAGGCCAACCATGACACACTTCTGCCCGCTGTGGCGAGGCTCGGCCCTTCCCCAGGCACCACACGGTGCCAAGCAGTCAATACGCGGCCCGCAGGCACCAACCGCGGCTCCCCCGCTCCGGCCGAGCCTCCCGTCACGGGGGCGCGCCGCAGGCCGGGGGCCGCGCACTGCCGCCGAGGCGCTGACCCCGCGGTGCCCTCCGCAGGCTGCGGCGGCTCCGAGGCCGAGCACCGGCTCTACGCGGCCCTCTTCGAGAACTACAACCAGTTCGTCCGGCCCGTCAAGAACGTCTCGGACCCCGTCATCATCCAGTTCGAGGTGTCCATGTCCCAGCTGGTGAAGGTGGTGAGTACCCGCCCCTCCGGGGCAAGGCCGCCGAAGGCGGAAGGGCCAGCGCCTCAGCCGACACACCTCTCCTTTCCAGGATGAAGTCAACCAGATCATGGAGACCAACCTGTGGCTGAAGCACGTAAGTACAGCTCGCCGCCAGCGCCGCCCCGCTGCGGTCATGCCGCCGCCGAGCGCTGCCCGGCGCGCTGCTGCCCCCCGGCGGCCACCGAGCGCTCAGGGAGGCGTCGCCACGCCGCCCGGCCGGGGCCTCTGCAGCCTGCGGGAAGCGAGAGCCAACCGGAAACACTGACTTCGGTCAAAAAGGTCTTTATGAGTTAAATACGCAACTACTGCTGCAGTCAGCTTAAAACCATCTTAATTCCTGCCTTCAGCTTAATATCCGGCTTTGCTGAACAGGGGTTTAACGAGCCCAAGTAAAGACAACTGTCAATGGAGCAATGACGCCTCCAGCTCTTTCTCCACCTGGTACCCAGGCTCCTTCACTCAGTGCTCACACCCGGGTGTGAAAACACCCCATGTTCTGACCACCTCACACGTATGTGGCTTTTTGAGACCTCAGTTAGTATTAAAGTCCTACACTCTCTGGCAAAAGAGTATCTTACTCTGCCTTTCACCTTATTTCAACTGCCGTGTAGACGTTCCTGGCACACACAGTCACACATCTGAGCCACATCTAGACCAACAGGCCCATCCACAGTCTCCATGTGAATAAACACCAGACATATGTTTGATACAGAAACATCAAATCATTGTAGCATCCAAAATGAAATAACTCCAGAAGCAATATGCCAGCTCTTGGTTTGAGTCTAGCCCATTGAAACCTAACACAGACTCATTTTGTCTATAATTAGATCTGGAATGACTACAAGCTTCGGTGGAATCCAGCGGACTACGGAGGCGCTGAATTCATCCGAGTACCATCTGGCCAGATCTGGAAGCCAGATATTGTATTATATAACAAGTAAGACTCTTGCATGTTTATCTTCATAATTTGGGAAGATGAAGGGTGATGTTATGACTTTAAAATCAGCAGCAGGTTCACTGGATGAACTAAAAAGCCTGGTTTGCACCCCTGCCCCCCATCACCCTGTTGCTGTGCTCACCTCTGTGCCATCCCCATCAGCACAGTTGGCCAGGAGCCAGCTCCTCACCTGGAGCTGCAGGGCAGAGCAACCTCTCCTTTTCCCCTTCACAAGCACCCACTTTTATTATTATTTTATTGCTGTCCTCAGAGGAGCTGACAAGAAATTCCCTTAGACTGGAGAGTTCTTGTCTGGGGGTCAGACCTCAACTGAAAACCCCTGCAAATTCTAGCTTTCAAACTCACAATTTGACACCTTTGCAATAATAGCATTGGAGCACAAAGGCCACAGGTGAAGTTTATTTTGGATGTCAGTTTCTGAAACCTTCAGAAGCCAGACCATAACTACATGGATCTCTCTGCTAGGTAAGTGTCATGGTTTAACCACCATGACAGTAGGGAAGCAGTACTCAGCAATGGATTTAGCTACACACATCCAAAACTGAGGTCTGTGGAACAGCAGGGATGACAGTCCTCTTCTAACTATGGCCTTAAAACTTTGAATTACCTTTTTAGTTTTACTTTCTCCTATAAATGACTGAAATTGTCACACAGATCTAAGATCCACATGGTCAGGATAGCAATGTGGCACTTAAAAATACCCTCACCAAATACACTCGTTATGCAAAGATGCACCCCAACCCTAATCCCTCTTTCCATAATTACTACCTGCACTGTTCACAGAAGAGGTGGAAATAGCAGTACTGCAGCTATCCTCTGATCAGCCCTTTGCTCTGATGTGCTTGCTCTAGAATAGAATGGAATAGAATAGTTCAGTTGGAAGGGGCCTACAAGGGTTATCGATTGGTCTGTCATTTGCAATCTTCTATTTGCAGTTTTGCATACTGATTGCACTGAGCCATGTTATTTATACAACTGTTTATTTAACTATGTAAATTGCTGACGGCCACTGACTCAGTCCTGCACATGGAATCCAGTTCCATGTCAAAGTGTACTTACTGACTTTCCCAAAACAGATTAGAGTTAGTGCATATGATCTGAATGTATGAAACTACTAGAGTAGTCGCATTCTAACTGTTGTTTTTATTTGCTTCACAGTGCAGTTGGGGATTTCCAGGTTGATGACAAGACAAAGGCCCTATTGAAATACACAGGTGATGTGACCTGGATCCCTCCAGCTATATTTAAAAGCTCATGTAAAATAGATGTAACCTACTTCCCATTTGACTATCAGAATTGCACCATGAAGTTTGGTTCCTGGTCTTATGATAAAGCCAAAATTGACTTAGTTTTGATTGGCTCTACAATGAACCTGAAAGATTACTGGGAGAGTGGAGAATGGGCTATTATTAAAGCTCCTGGCTATAAACATGACATCAAATACAACTGCTGTGAAGAGATATATCCAGACATCACATATTCGCTTTACATTAGGCGTTTACCTTTATTCTACACTATCAATATGATTATTCCATGCCTGCTGATTTCTTTTCTGACTGTGTTAGTTTTCTACTTGCCTTCAGACTGCGGTGAGAAGGTGACACTCTGCATATCAGTCCTTCTGTCTTTAACAGTGTTCCTCCTTGTTATCACAGAAACCATACCTTCTACTTCCCTGGTAATTCCACTTATTGGGGAATACCTCCTTTTCACCATGATATTTGTAACTCTATCTATTGTCATTACGGTCTTTGTACTTAACGTGCACTACAGGACACCCAAGACACACACAATGCCTGTGTGGGTGAGAACCATTTTCTTGAACTTACTTCCCAGGATCATGTTTATGACAAGGCCTGCCAGTGATGACGACAATAATCAGAAGCCAAAACCATTTTTCACTTCTGAGTTTTCAAACTTAAATTGCTTCAACAGTTCCGAAACCAAATGCTGCAAAGATGGCTTTGTATGTCAAGATATGGCATGCAGCTGTTGTCAGTACCAGCGAATGAAGTTCTCTGATTTCAGTGGCAATCTCACAAGAAGTTCAAGCTCCGAGTCTGTAGATCCTCTGTTTTCATTTTCAGTTCTGTCACCAGAAATGAGAGATGCTATTGAAAGTGTTAAATATATTGCAGAAAATATGAAAATGCAGAATGAAGCAAAAGAGGTAAGAACATATTTTACTGTTACTCAAACTGCAGACACCATTTGCTGTGTGTTTTGTAAGAAAGAGATCTCAAACTCCCCACAATACATGTACCCCCAAGTTAAAAAAAGGACACCACAAACCATTATTTTACACACCTACCCGAGCTGTGTGATAAATGTGCAGATTTGAATGTAGATCACTTTGGGGAGCAGCTCTGTTGCACAACATTCTCTTTATTGACAACACACATACTGAGTGAGGCACGTCAAGGTAACCACTACACTTGAGTATCTATCCTATGAGACTTGGGGTGAGGATTTTTCAAGTTATAATCTGAAGTGGAATTTGCTGACTGTGGTCTTTAGTAAGTTACATTCTCCCTTCCAGAGCTTACCAGCAATAACAAAGAACTTAAGAATGAACATCCTTCACCATGACTTATTGTACTGCTGCTGCAGAGGAAGGTGCTGTAGCTAAATGAGACAACTGCTGCAAGACACGGACCATGATCTCTCATAAAACTGCTTCTTAAATCAATGAAATAAAAGTTTTCTTTCTGTCATGCTCCTCAAACATATTAAGAGCAGTAGCCACACCACCACAGTCGTCACTCAATTTCAATCTTACGTGCTATGGCATTTAAAGTTAGAATAAAGTTGCTTTGTTTATACCAAAACCAGAACTTTAGAGTAAGTGGGCATAGAAAATATGGGGCTGGGTTAGTTGAGCTTTTTTAAAGTGTGCCTTAACAAACAAGTTCTAAGTTAAAAAGCACAACATTTCAAAAACAATAAATGTATTATTCATATATAAGCCTTCCTGAAGAAAAATGAAGTAAAAGTTGAATTTGTAATCTCAAGAGTAACTCCAATGATCATATAACATAGTTAATATAGAACATTTGTTATATTCTAGTGTCCCTCCTGTTACAATGCCCACTCAAAGAAAAAAAAAAAAAGAGAAATTTGGGGTTTGGAAATTTGGTTCCCTCCCTACATGGGAGGTAAAGAGATGGATTTTACATCATGCATGATAACAATCGAATTTCAGCACTACAACTAATTATATACCCATTAAACTTTGTCTTTTTATCATCAAAGACAGTAAAAGCAGCCTGTTCAGTAGTTTTCTGAGCAAACCTGATCACCTAAGAATGTAAAGTTTTTGCTTTCATTTTTGACATACAGAGAGAAGTCGTATCTTATGAAGTCCAGTGTCTTGGCAAATAACTTTTTGTACATGAAGAAGTAGCTTTTGGCTTTGCCACAAATAGCACATCCAAATAATGCTTCTTCAAGATTAGTTAATTTGTCAATGAAAACAGATATATGCGAGTTGGGCATATATGAAAGACATCTACAAGGGAAAAACCACGTGTTTCCTTCCTAAGATGATACCAACTGCTGATGCAAGTTACTGATCTAATAAACATGCCTACTTGTTATTCCATTTTTTTTCAGATTCAGGATGACTGGAAATACGTTGCCATGGTAATCGATCGTATTTTTCTGTGGGTTTTCATCCTGGTATGTATTCTAGGAACAGCAGGATTGTTTTTACAACCTTTGATGGCTGGAGATGAAATGTAAAGATGAAATAGAGCGTTGTGACATCAAATAAAACTTCCGCTGACCAATTCTGTACCCCCACCATAGCACCCAATGTCTCTTCTGTGTTGCAGAATAAGGATCTCTCTTGGCCTCAACTTTGCTTGACCAAGAAGGCCGTTTGTTAAAAACGTGAAAACACAAAAAAAGAAAATATTTTAAGCCTTTAAGACAGCTAATCTCAAAGTAATACAAGCTATGCTTGACAGCTGCTTCTTGCAATAACTGGAAAAGATGTAGGCAGCACCCCAAACTTCATAGGAATGGTCTAAGAAGAGGATTGATAAAGAAACTGAAAATTACTTGAATATTTGAGAGTCAAGACAGGTTGAAGGCTACTGGATTTATTTCCATAAGTCTGGTGCCAAGTGTCTCCAGAGTATGACAGGATCTTCTGGAATTAAGTTCAGACTGAATTCAGTGAATGCCCTCATGAGGACAAAATGTTTCAGGAAGCATGCATACCAAATTGATAGAATGCAGACATTGCCACCTGGTGTATAAACTGAATCAAACAGTGGGAGGAAAGGACCAAGGGCAGATTTATTACAAAAGGAAAAATGAATAGGTAAATCATAGACGGTAGTAATAAAGCAGCCAGAATGTAAAGTCTGTGCACTCGTGTATTTCAGTGTATGAGAAGGCTGCCAGAAAAAACAAGCTATTCAAACCTAATAATGCTTAAAACTATGTACAGGACACACACTAAGATTCAGTGTGCAGGTTATGCGAAGGATCAAAATATCTGATAGGATAGTTTGGATGCAGAAGCACCCTTCCATAGCAAAGTGTTCTATGACAAGGGAAAGCAGGTAGCTGCACGATAGTCCTGTAAAGCATGCGAAAATTGCTTCTTAGGCATACTTTGGTTTTAAAATCAGTAACTGCAGATAATTTAAGAGCATGAATAAAGAATGCAACCAAATACTGCAACGACAAAATGTTTTGTAAGTATATGAACTGTTGTCTCTGTACCAAACTGGAAACTTTTTGGAAATACAGTGTATCAAGTAGTGTAACATAGATGAAAATAAAGAGAATCAAACAGTTGAAAACTGGGCATTTTTTTCTTTTTTCATTTATTTTGACCAAGTAACAAAAGCCTGTATAAGACAGCATTAGCTACAGTTCAATACATTCAGAAACAAGTTACATAAGGAAAGGTCCATGCTTCTGAGTCTATTAAAAGTATTTTGTTTCAGCACACCTGATAAGCTGAAAACCCTAAGAATCCTAGTGTCACCTATCTTAGCTGCATTTATCATGATGAGATTGTAGAAGTGACTAAAAGAAATTAATACATTTGTAAAACTGTGAGTTACTAGTATACAGACTGGGACTCCTTCGGCCAATATACTGCCCATCGCCTTATGATGTAAGTGGGCTTACAGATATCATTTGAGAGAAGGAAAGAGATGAGTTGGGGAGTTCAAGAAAATAACAGATCTAGCTAACCTACAGGTTTATTTATTTTGCTTTCTGTTCAGGTAAAGGTAAAATTCAGTAATTTAAACCCAAGGAGGACTATAAAAAATAATTTAGCATTTGAAGAGGAAAGAAGATACCTATCGTATTTCTGCAGCTGCCACGCAGAGAAAGCCACTGATGTATTGTTTAATCTTAGTAATCCTGAGAAAGTTAAAATTACATTGATGGATTAAATCAGATAATTTTTGCAGAATCATGTTTGAAATTCATTATAATGGGAATAGAGGAAATACGGATATCCAATGCTAGATGTAACTGTATAACTGAAGAGGAAGGAGGGACTCTCTTTATAATCAGAATTAATTATAAACTGGCATATTTTAAGGCCTGTGAGCCTTTAAAAGCTACACAAACCCAAGAATGTCCTACATGCGAAAACCATTTGAAATGGATATTCAATAATCTATAAATTATGATACAAGCAATCAGTATTATGATCAGTACAGTGCCAAATGGCACTATTCTTAAAGAGATGGGGGAAATACGCATTTTCCATATTCATAACTTACATTATCCAAGATACCACAATTTACATTAAATTTCTAATCTAAACATGTTAATATTAATGTAGAAATCTAAGCAAACAAAAATAAAAACCTCCCAATACTTGCTCCAGCTTGGCATTACTGCACTAGCCCTGCAGGATGCAACAATATGAAGTGCACTGACAAAACTTTGGCGGTGGAGAACCCCCATCAGTTTTAGTGTGTCTTCAAGAAATAAAGCTTTTAAGAAAGGTGGCATCATAATACATTTAAAATCAGTATTTAAAGAATATATCTTAATGGATTAAAAGTTACAAGTTAGTTTTCAGCACTTTCAGAAAAAAGCATGGAAAGATGCAAGTCCTCATTGTTTAGAGTTACATGTGGTTCTATAATGGAGAGAACAGATTAAAAGGTAAATTTCTAAGTCCAGTTTAACAGCTGTGTGAAATATCAATCATTTCAGTTTGGTTACACAGCATAGCAGTTTTCAACCCATTTCCTTCAGAAGGGCATTCCCCATATTCCTTCAAATTGTGCTTAAAAACTTAATTCTGAGAAACACACAAAGGCAGGAAATTATTTGCCTGTTTTCAAATAACTTATCAAATCCTTCATCAAGAATAAATATATCTGAATGTTCTGGTCCATTAGAATACCTGTGCAACTTGGGAACTCATTTATTGTGTCTGTCTTCTTCTCCATAACTGACAGAGAGATACTGATATACCTGTATCCTGCAGGCATTTTAATAAAGTTTACTATATTAAATGTTTGCATTAGTATAATAAAAAGGATTGAAATTTAGCTGCAAATTCCATTGAATTTATACAGGCAAAACACAGCCAGATTGCTACTTTTACTGATATGTTGGATATACAGGAATTTTTATTGGTAGTAGTATCATTTTGAATTTACTTTCTATAAACTTTATACTTTTACAACACATTCAAGAGAGCCGCTAAAAATTCTCTTTTGCGTACTATAGGAAATCAAAATATGCAACTCTACTGTGTTAATATCTGCAAGTGTTTAATATTCACTAACAATTTCTACAATAATTTAACAATTGGACTCTAGCAATCATCACTAAAGCATTCTAAATTCTTCTATCTTGCAGTAGGTGTCTGTGTATGCTTTTCTGACATATCATACATGCAAGGGCTTGAGAAGATCCTTCTAATTCTGACCTGATTTAAAGGTAACTTAGTAGACCGGCAATAAGCGAATTGACTTCTATGTGTCCTAGGGATGCCATGCTTTAAAATAAACATAATTTTCTGGGTTTGGATTTTTTGTTACTCTATCAGAAACATGCCTACAAAGAACACACATAGAAATAGAGCTACTGCAAAACTCCTGAGCCGTATTAGCAGGACACAGATCCAAAACTATTTTATGCATTTGTACTGCCTATATTTGCAGGTACTATTATACTTGCCCATTTATGAATAACAGGAATAAATAACACAAGTGATCCAACTATTGAAACCAAAAGAAAAGTCCATAAGAACATTTGATCAAGCACCTGAGCAATAAATTTCCAGTCTTCAACAACCTAAAAAACAAAGAACATGAGAGTTGGGTCAGTATGTGCAAGAAAAAGACACAGTACCAAATCCTGCAATTCTTCATCACATCTTTTCAATCATGTTCATTGGTAACATATGTTAATAACTTTTTATAACAACTCTATCAGCTAGAACAGGACCAAACTTCCATCTATGAAAATGGGTAAGCTATACAGACCACCACTAGATTTTAATGCAGAAACAGACCTTGACAAGCACTGAACATTCTCAGTTACAGAGAGATGAAACCAGTACACAGTTTTCTAGCACACTGCAGGATTTAGGATTCATGCCACAGCCTCATCATAAAGCAGAATTGCCAGGCAGGAGCTAGAAGCAAAAGTTGTATAAAAATAAATAACCAACCAACCAAAACACACATACACACACACACAAAACACACCTCCCAAACTTTGTGTACTCAGTGTACTCTCAGTTGTATTATTCATACCCACACACAGTTTTGCAAGTACAGCAGATATAATTGTGCAAGCAAATTACAACCCTGCCAAACAATTGTATTTGACTTGAACTGGAACTATCCACACTTCCTCAGAATTCTGCTTCCCAAGAAGCGAGGCTACTACAGCACTAGATATGCAACTTTTATTAACAACTTTTTCAATTAAGTCCTGCATTCTCTGGAGCCCAAATAATAAATTACAAGTGTATCCCCAGTTAGCTGTATATTAATTTTTGAGGTTTAGAGTCACAACATTACACCTGAAAAAAACACCACCTTTCTTGTCGCTCACAAACAGTGTGAGTTCAGTAAGAAAAAGGAAACCCACTCTTACTTTACATTAAATTAGGTATTTAATATCAAACTATTCTCTTTGTGTTGTTTAAACAATGCAGGGGCATTAAATGCTGTTTTAACAGTACAGTAGATAGATTTCTTCAAAATCTAGGCTGAATACCTTGTGATAATGTCAGAATTGAGTCCTGAGAAGGTACATTAGAGGAGTTAGCTTATTCCTAGGCTAGCATGTAAGAACATGTTCCTGGCAGCCATCAACCTTTGAAGACTGTCATTTCTATATAGATCGAAAGAATCTTCAGAAACAGATAGCATTATCATGAGACCACACAACAAATATCTCTATTTCTACACAAGCCTGAAAACAGCATTTGTCTCTGATGTACCAACATTGCTAGCTTAAAAAAACTCAGTACAAAAACAGATTTATAATGCTCTTACCCAAATGGTGTAAACATCCATTAAGGAGAGGTCAGAGTGCAAATGCACAGACTGAAAAAAAGCCTTTGACACCTTTCGATTTAATGTAGAGACAAATAATAAGGCTAGAAGAGAACACTCAAGAATTCATCTCGTCCATGTGTGATCTCAGCGCAAAATGACCAACGTACAGCTGCAGCTTGTATTTAAACTAATATAAGATAGGGCATTAAAAATTGGTTTTATTTGGAATTGAAAGCTGCCAAATAATGCTTTGCAGTATTTTAAAGCAAATACATTTTCAGATAGCCTTCAGATACAACAGTACAATGGAAAACACCTAATTCTCTCATCACAAAAATATCCTGCAGCACTGCAGGTAACAGTTACAGTACCTGCTCTTGTAACAGACAGGTATCTCTGACAATGTGCAACTAACACCACAAACTGCAGAAGAAAGCAAAAAACCCTAAAGAACCCAAGGACTGTATTGTATCAGCCCAGTGTCTATAAGAATTCTCAGTATTACACCATACTTGCACTTTTTGTACTTCCACACTTGTACTGTGTGGAAATAATTACACAACTTCCACTGAAATACAAACACTGGGAATCCCATAGCACACATTTAATATGCAACTTCATAGTAAACCATTACTTGCTCTTTTAATTTCCAGTTTTCAAAAAAATTGGAATAATGTGACTAAAACACCCACCTCACGAACTTCATTCTCCTTCATAACATGTCTTCTAATATAGCGGATAGAATCTAGAGCTGCTTCCAAGGTGCTCCTAGATGGTTCTGATCCATTCATATTTCCCGTTTCCTCCTTCTGAGGAAAGTATCTATCCACATGACTTCTCATGCAAAGCAGCTTGGGAAGTCTGTGAAGAAATATTTTGCGAACCCAAGGTGCCATAGCGTTGTGTGTAGATGAAGAGCGATGATGGATATTGATAGCAAATACAGTTATCACAATGGATAATGTCACAAATATCATCGTAAACACCAAGTATTCTCCTATAAGTGGAATAACTTTGGAAGATGATGGAATAATCTCTTCAATAACAAGAAGAAACACAGTTAAAGATACCAGTACTGAAGTGCAAAGTGAAATTTTTTCACCTTCATTTGAAGGAAGATAGAAGACAAGGACAGTCAGAAATGAAAGGCCAATACAAGGAATAATGAGAAACAATGTGTAAAAAAGTGGCAAACGTCTAATTATGAATGAATATGTAACAAAAGGATACCAGCAGCATCCATCAGTCCTATTTCCTTTGCTCCCTGTTGCAGTCACTATTTCCCATTCTCCGTTATCAAAAAAGTCTCTTTTGTCAACGTCATAATCTTCAAGAATTAGATCAACTTGTGAACCATCGTAAGTCCAGGAGCCAAACTTCATAGAGCAGTTCTGGAGGTCGAAGGGGAAGAAGGTTACATCGATAGTACAAGAACTTTTGTAGTTTGCTGGTGGAGTCCAAGCAATGGTGCCATCATATTTCACCACAGTTTTTGTAGATGTTCCCTCAAAACGTCCATCTGCACTGAAAGAAGAGAGAGAGATGCATGCAATTAGTGTGGGGAGGTTGTACAGGGCAGGTAGGGGTGGTGTTTTTAAATAAGAAAATATGTTTTGTTATTGTCATTTCAGCTGTTTATCCCTTCTCCCTCTCCATAGCCAGCATTCTGTACGTGTACATAGTTTACAAACAATCAACCTTCAGGAGAGTGAAAAATGTTTTCAAGTCGTGAAAAGACCTGTGCAACTTTCTGGGGTCCCAATGACTTATGAGAGGATTGTAAAAATCCTGATCCCTAATAGCATGACCAAACTCTGGTCTCTACTGGGAACACAGCACAAAGACTTTTCAATTTGGCCAAATGATAATTATTGAACAACAAAAAGTTCCCAGAACAGGTAAAACAACACGTGTGCCACCTCCAACTCGAATTTACAACCACACAATCTCTGCAACAGCTTTTTCTCCTGCCTCACCAATCACAAAATACAAAAGCACACAGATTCTAAAAATCTGTTAAGTCTCAAAGAAAAAAAAAAAACCCAAACCGTTACAGCTGAGTGTACTTCATTCTAAATCCATCCTGAATATGACTTACAACAGCAGGAATTAGTTGCTTCCCTCCCACCACTCTACACTATTAGTTTGTACCCAGCACTGTGCAAGACATGGCTTTTCAATTTAAAAAAGAGTTTGCATGAAGATATAGAAATAAACTTTTCCGACAGACTAGAAATTCCATACAGAAGCAAAGCAAAACATTTAACATGACAACCAAATCCATTTGCAGAGGCAAATTCTTCCACACATTCTTAGCTCTACTGAATACTTAGCTGTATCCTTATCTACCCAATGAACCTCCTAGAAGCAGCTTGGACAGTAAAGTTAGAAGTAAATGTATTTTATATGAAAAGATAAAAATCCTACTTGTCATACAACACAATATCTGGAATCCAAATAGAATCCGATGGGACACGAATAGATGTTATTCCAGCATAGTCTTCAGGATTCCACCTTAATCTTACATCTATCCATTCCTGTGGGTATAAGAGACATAATTATTATTTTAGGGAAGTTGGTTTAAGCAGGGCAGGACTGGATGAAGATACATACAAATGCAACTAAAACCAGATTAAACTGGCTTCTAAAACTTGCATAGCACAGTGGATTTGCTGAACAGACAGCTGTTTACTTCATCCACTATTTGTCTTCTGTTGCAAGAGCCACTTGACGGTATTTCTCTACCAAACTTAGGACATTAAAATCTTTTTTTAAAGCATGTATACATAAATAAGAGCTATTATAATGCATAGACAATTAAATATTGTCTATACAATATTTATAGACATATATTCTGAATGAATACCAGTGACTTCGGAAGCTGATCGGAAGTAACTTAAACATTTTCATCACACAAAAAATCACGCTGCAACTCTCACATGACAGTTGTTCCTATTTCTACCAGAAACACTGAAAATAGCCCCATTAAAAGCATAGTGGTACTTTTGGAATTTTATATTTGAACTAAAAGCTCAAGAAGAAAAATTCACATTTCTAAGAATTTACTATCACATAGAATTTTAAATGCATATTTAGGTCAGTTCTCATCTTATTTGGACTGATTCAACTGCAAATAAGTTCTGCAGAAACTCTAAAGAGGGCACAACATGCTTTCATTGACATGTTGCCATCTCATACTTGCTGAGTAGTCTCAAAGCTTTCCTGAAAAGAAAAACTTGTCCTGAAATTATGCTTACTTGTAAAGAAGGGAATGGGAAGCAACAGGGAGGAAAAAAACAAAGAAATAGCCCAACAAAAGTAATTCAGGAAGCTAGTAAGTATAATCAGGGTGTGCAAACATTCTTCAAAGTTAAATCAAGAGCGATTTGTAAGCAGCATTTCCCAGGTTAAAGAGGCCATTTAGTTTATCACTGGACTCTGACTAGTATAAAACCTGAGGCCTTTTCCTGCCTACACTCTTACTTTAAGAGGAAAAAGTAATTCTATATAGCAAACATAAAACTTTGAATGTGAAATTCTTCAGTGGTGTTTATCTGATCATCTCAAATACCCCACAAGAGAAAGATATTAAAAAACTGTTATACAAAAGACTACACAAACCCATCCCTTTTTCATAAAGAAAAGAAAGAAAACTTCTGTACTGAAGCAGTAACTTTCATGGTTGGATACACACACCTTGGAGTATTAAATAGCCATGCAATGCTGTATCAGATTTCTTCACATTGTCATTTTCTTTCATGTATATTATTTTTGTTTGGTTTGGTTTTTAAGAGTTTTCTAATAAATAATCCTTTAAAGCATTTCTAGGGACTTGTTTTCAAAGTAACTATGTAAAATAAAAATTCATGCAACAGATAAGGTTTTTCAAATATACAATGAATTAGAAAAGTTTCTTCCAACTCTTGGCTTACACTTAGGAAGCTTCACAACTTTCCATCGCTATCTGACACATACCTGCTTCAACCAGACATTTGTTGTCATCAGTTGATTTTTCTCATCCTATAAAAATAAAGTATATTTGATGTCAAAAATCTGCACAGTACATTCATAGTAACTAATGCTAGTTCACAGAGGTCTGTAACTTCAGATGCAAGCCACACTTCTAAAAGCATTCCAGTCACTAGAATTACGACATTTGATTATTCAACTGCTGAGTGAGATATTTCCCCTTCTGTGTCTCTTTCCTTGCTTCCATTTTTTTTTCTTTGAGTGTATTTTATGCAGTCTTACTGGTTTTCTATGAAACATAAAGGAACAGCCACTATGAGGAAGAAAAACTCTTACAGTTATAAGCACTGATTTCAGTTTGCACAAAATATTCTGAAGTGGAAAAAATAATCTGGTTGATCTCTTATCCATCACAGGCTACATGTGATATTTATTACATGTATATCAATACCTACATCCAAGAGATAGTCTTCATTATTACGGAAGTGACACATTTGAAGGCTTAAGGGCTTTTTCTGCTTAAAGAGGGGGGAAAAAAACCAAGCAGTGTTTGCAAGTGTTCCTGAATTTTACAGACATTAGACTGATAGAGTTTAAAATTACAAGCTTTTCCCATTGAATAAATAAATTAAAACACAATTCAATCCCTGGGCTTAAGAATTTCACTGATATTCTCCACATCCAAAAAAACCAAACCACTAAGCCTAAGAGCCATTTGCTTTCTCAACCTCTGCCGTTGCTTCTTTGTGCATTTTTTATTATGCTGATAATAATTCTAGAGGTTTTATCTATTGTGTTTAAATAAACACAATTAAACTAAAATATGCACAGTTACTTCATATGACATTATCTTCCAGAATTTTAAGAATTAGAACAAACAAGCAATCAAAACTCCCAAATAATATACTAGACATACCACATCTACTAGCTGTGAGATTGCAAGGCCGAACTTGATTTTTATTGTGTCATTCAAGCGTTCCACTGGACGTACCCATCTTTGATAGTCTTCAAATAAATGTTTAAACAAACGATCTTCACTTTTAGCAATAAAAGAAGGTTCAGATATACCTATATAAAAAAATAGGAATGAATTAACACTGCTTTAAATGAAGAGTGTGTATCTGCATTCCTGTGTCCAAAGACCTACAGCTATGTTTATGCAGAGGTAAATTTCTCATTTTAGCCCCCTTTCTCTGGAAGCATGACAAAGGCGTTGGAAGTTGAATTTTATAGAATTATATATAGGTTTATATATATATATATATATATGTAACCCATACATATAGGTTTTATTAGCATCTTCATACCAATATCTCTTATCAAGAACATTAAGATAATTTTAGTAATGATAAAGGCAAAGTGCACTCGTATAATTTACCTGGTGCCATACAACTATGGAACTTCTCTAAAACTGAAAGCTTATCTATGAGGGACTGAAGTTCTATCATTGTACAACAAGGTGTTACTTTTTAAAACCTACATCCATACTCTACAGGTCTCTAGCATGTTGTTTAACTCTCACTCCAGTTTGAAACATCAGTCACTTCATGTTTTATACATTATTTCCTCAAAGTTTGGTCACATCTGTGATGTATAACCTTTGTAGTAGCTGCAGAGCACTTCTCCCTACACTGTTTTGTATCTTAAATACATGTGCCAACCCATTTACCAGGTAAGACTGCCCCACATCCAAGTGCCAGCTATCCTGAGGCAAACTTCAGAGCGAACCAGCTACTGGATGGTTCGATTAGTCATTTGCCCCTAGACCCCTGTCGGACGACCGATTTGCACATCAGGACCGCTACGGACCTCCACCAGACTTTCCTCTGGCTTCACCCTGCCCAGGCTTACCAGTTTACCCTCTACATATTCTAATGTTACATTGACTGTAAGGCACCTTTCTAGTTAAGTAAATATGTACATTCAGTTAATTCTTTTTCATTGTCCTCAAGGAGTCATTTCAATGCCTGGAGACTGCTGATGGAATGGAATGGTAAAAAAATCTTTGCATAGCTTAGGAAGAAGTGGAAACTAAAGGTCTTCTTTTGTCTCCTGCAGGAATGGAATACAGGGCAGAGCTTTGGGGGGTGGAAGGGAAATGTACAAACTGCAGGCAGACAGCAGCCCGGAGTTTATAAAAGAGATGCAAGTTGTCCTAAAGCACCCCAGTCAAGCAACCACTGGCCTTTATCTTGGAAATCCACAAAAAAATGAGGGTTTTACCAATGTGGTCTCAGTGAAGTGCATCAGTAGATACCCTGCTACCCTGAAAAAAGGCAAAGTTTAAGAGAAGCCATGGGAAAAAAAATAACAAAATAAATAAGAAAAGAAGGACAAACTTGGGGAAGATATGGAGGGAGGGGAGGCAAAAAAGGCAAAACCAGTGTCTAAATGAGTAACCTGAACAGCTTTCAAAGGCAGTGTGAAAGACCTGAAGGAGGCCACTGCCTCAAGGAGCAGCACAAGCAGCACACATTTGGCTTTTTGAAGGGCAAAGCTCCAAAAGGATCTCCAATTCCCAGAGAGGAGTCAGAGCAACCACCAGAAGACATGAATATTTGCTCTGGACAAAGATATTTACTATTCACCAATGAGATTTAAATTAACTGAAAATACTGCTGAGAAAAGACCTAACAATTATTAGTCAGTTTTGGGAACAAAGTAAACCAAACAAAGATACTCACAACCATCTCTTTTTAATGCAGATTTAAAATACTATGCCATTACATAAACGTATGGCATGACCTCTCTAGAAACAATGTGCTCACTAACAGCATCCATCTAAAAAAAGATATATCAGAAGCAGAAAAGCACTAGAGAATGTCATAAACAGATTAAAACCAGGGACAGTCATCCATACAAGGAGAGATTTAAAAGATTAACATTATTTTGTTTGGAAAGGAGGTGAATTTACCGGACATAACAGAAGTAGATAAAGAGCTGAAAAATATATGCAGAAAAAAACCTGATGGCATTTAACCTTTCTCATAAAATAAGGTAAAGGAAACAAGAGCATCAATTAAAGGCAGTCTGAACAATTTCTATTTGGAGTTGTACCATTAACATTCAGCAAATCAGAGATTATTAGACACTGCAGAGGACTAACATTTCAGAGTTGCCTGGGATTACTAAACTGTCAGTTATACCAGGGAGCATCATCATTGCATAGGGTACCAGTGTGTGTTTCAACACAGCCTCCAAAATCCACCTCTGATTTGGATCAGCAGTTTGCTGGTTTGCATTTGGTGCAGAGGCTTGGCTAACACCATTTAAACCATTAATTTAGATGGACGTACTCCTGTGTGACTCCAATAACTGCAGCCCAGACAACTGAGACAGGGAGCCAAAGTCTTAAGTTCCCTCGCTTTTGTGACAGCGGCGCTTTCTGCTGCGCTGCAAAAGGCTGCACTCAGATCCTTCAGGCAGAACACCCGAAGTGCTGCAAAGCCCAAGCACAGAATCCCCTCCCTCCTGCACTGCAGGTTTGGGGAAGCTAGTATTAGTTATTGTGAATACTAACTGGATTTTCTCTGAAATTTTAAAGTGAAATGTAGCTTAAGGAATAGAATCAGCAAAGTGGGAGCAACAGGACTCCTTTTCCTTCCAAATCTTACCATACTGCTACTGAATGGTTGTTGTTGCAGGCCAAATCAACATTTGGGTTTTAAGACAGTTCACCTTTCTGTTTCAAAACAGAAATCTATCTGTTTACAGTGTATTTCATTCATTCACAATCCTAATGTTCTTCAAGATGTATTATTTGTACATGCTCTACAATTTAACATCTTTCCATTCCAAGATTCTTGACATGTGGGTTGTGTAACAGCAGAGAACTAATGAGCAGCTTGCACTGTACAACTGAGCACACCTTAGATGTATACATGAAAACACACAGGACATAAGAATTGCTGCCAAAACAGAACCAGCAACAAAATGTCACACACACATTACCTTCACAGTTACTAGGTTAAAATATGTTTATTTTTATTGATACCTTAGGTTCAGTGTATCCTTACTAACCAAGGAATCTTTCTTACCTGTAACTATACATAGATTTGCCAAGTCCTACTTCTTACAAACAACCAAAACAATGTTTCCTGAAGACACAACTTAATTTCTCTATTTCTATATCCCTATTTCCTGAATTATGGATAGTTTTGTGAATATTTCAGCCTAATGTTTCATAAATACTTGATTTTTGTATTAGCATTAATTACATTTCCCTTTTACGGTTACAATCTCAGCTGAGTTTTTTGTGCAATCCGAGCACGACTCCGCAGCTGGGTATTCTCTCACCACTAATTGACCTTGAAGCAATGCAGAGGCAAAGTTGCACTTTCACCAGTCCTGTGTTCCTGTAAGATGACCTTCTGCACAGAAATACAGCACCTTCAGGGTAGATGCTATTTCCAGATTCAGCTTCTCTTAAAACACAGCATCTTCCTAGTTACGCTGAACACTAACTTTACCACTTCCAGATACTTATGGAAGCGATTTCAAATATTTCATGCTTGCACCTACAGTATACTCACTGATTAACAATACAGTTAAACTGTTTGGGGTATTTTTTTCTATCACAGAAATAGCAACACTTTTTCATATTTCTAATTTATTTTGTTATTTAATAAGCTGGGGCATAGTTGTCTATAAAAGGCAACTTCTACAAAGGAATGCTCCATGAGGAGGCTGCAGTAACCATGTATTAAGAGTTGACAAAAATAAAAACAATAACCACCCCTACATTTCCATATTTTATTCAATAGGACCGCTCAGCTCACTTGTTACACAGACCATATATGTTTGATTTCACTGGTCTGTGCGTCTGTGTGCTTTTAAGATTTTAATACTGGGGTATCAGTCCCGATTGAAAAAATTAAGAACTGGTGGCAAGCACAAAAAGGAACAGAAGAGGTAAAATGCAGCTAGTGCCTGAAGGCTGCAGATTAGCTATGCTGGTTGGAGGAAAGTAGAATGTGGTAGAACCTATGACTAGCAAGATTAGCAAACAACTAACCTGGAGTACAAATCTCATACTAAATCAGAAGGCAAGAGATTATGGAAGCACTCCTCCCTGCTATTACCTCACTGTACTGAATAAAATTTAGATCTGTAGCAATTTTATGCATGCCTGTATTTGTGTGGCTTTATTTCTTTTGAGGTCAGGTAACTTCTTTAGTCTAAATCAAAGGTAGCTGTCTATATCATTCAGTGATAAATTCTAACAATGTTTACTTTATAACTGACACCTGAAACTTCTCTGCTCACTCCCTCTCAGCATGATTCCAGCAGCAGCAAAAAACCCTCAATCACATAAGAAAACGCTGGATGGCAGAATTTTGAATTCTGAAAAAGGAGACAAACATTTATGCACAAAGCACACCAATGATCCAAATCCTTCCAACTTTGAACTAGTTGGAACACACTTTTGACAAATACTAAGTAGAAATTCTAATTGCACACCTGACCTCGGAACAATTCTATTTAAAAATTCAAATCTAACATTTCCTCCCAAAACACTTAATAAAAGTACTTTGAAAGAGCTACTTAGAAAAGAGAAGGAAGCATTATATGGGTTTCAGACGCATGACAAAACATGTACATATCTATTCCTTTGGTTAACATCCTCAAGTAAAGGTTCCACCATTGCTGCTAATGGCAGGCTTTTCTGAATGCTTCAGTTAAATTACAGAAGTGCTATTCTTTTGTAAAATCCATCTTTTTACATTGTTTCTTACTGTACCAATTACGGGATGAAATTTGTTAGGATCTTCGTACAATTTAGCAGCAGTATTCTTTTTATAGAATTGTCAGTGGAATATTTAGTGTCACAGCTATGCCTCATATCTTTTCATGTCATTTTGCTTGGGTTTTTTTTAATGAGAGTATATCACAGTCCATGTTTCTCAAAATAAACTTCCTTTGAACTCTATATTCCTCTGCATTTCCTTCTATAAAGTATCTAAGAGCCACACTGGCATTGCAGGTGTGCCACTGGTCCTCGGACTTTAAATAGTTTGCTCAAAGCATTTTCTAATTGTTATAATTGAGTGTTACTGATTCCAGGTTTTCTTTGGATCACTTCTGCCTGCATTTTCAAGAGAGATCACAGGAGCAGGGAAATGATCACTTTTAGAAGCTGAATGTCCTAATGTTAAGATGTAGACTCAGAAGTAACGTATTTTTGTAATGCAGATTGACGATCATATACCAGTGTAATGAAAGAGAACACTATAAAGACAATAAGCACAGAAAAATATCCATACTTTGTAGTTAACATTTGATTTTTTTAACAGTGTGCTATCGTAACCTATAGACTGTTATCCACAAATCTAACTACGACAAACTACAAGACAACTAATAGTTTGCCTACAAACTAGGAAGTACACCTGCCTGCAGTACACACTAGTGTATTTGTTCAGATGATGCTGTGATTAATTTTTTTTTTAACTAACACATTTTACATGATTTATAACAACAGAAGCACTTTGAAGCCCAGAAGCACAATGGTAACTGTTTAAATCTGACTCTCAAACTGTTCAATGGTCATTTTGAGAGGAAAGAAGTTTTCCACCTTTCCTACAAACTTGTCCTACAGTGAACATCAGAGCTTTTCCTCCTTTCAGTTTACAGCTGTTCAATCCCCAATCTATTCACATCACAGTATTGTGGTAGCTGGTGACAATTCTAACTACAAGTCACCTTTATATTGCAGCAGAGAGGAAAAAGAACAAGATCATGATGAGTATTAACGACACAGACCTCTCTGTCTGAGCCTCCCTTTACATTTTAAAGAATCTCCCACAACTACTTCATTAAGCAGAAAAGATATGTAATATATTAAATTAAGTATAGAATGGAAGTTCTATTTCTGTACTGATTCCCTGCTTCCTTTAAAAGGATGGTGAGTCATGCTTTCTACTTCTCCTTCAGTGCTTTAGCAATTGACAAGAATTCAATCACTAAGAGTCAAGCATATGGTTAACAGTAATCATTTACAGACATCAAAATCACCTTTACTAGAATGTCCGTGAGTCTAAGCAGGATTACAAACTCTGTTCAATTTACTGAACAAGAGTCAGAAAACCCAGCTATTAAATTCTGTACTTCCTAGAAGTACCTTTTCTCCCCTGTTTAAATGTAAGGCCAAAGCCCATCACTACACCTACAAGCAGGAAAAGGTGGCTATTCTTGACCATTTCTTGGGTGGTTTTTCTGCAAATCTGGTTTGCTGTGTTTAGTTCAAAGGTTGTCTTGTGATTTCTAAAGTTAAGAGTACAAAAGTGACAGCCTTGTATTTCTGCCACTGATACCTGGCAGCTGCTAGCTGCTTCAGGGACTTTAAGGATTGTTCCATGGCTTTCAAGTTACTGGGAGGATTTCTGCCTTCTCTCTTACCCAGCACATCAGTCTCCTGCCAGCCAGTAGCAAAATCAAATGGTATACTGTGGACATGAACCTACCACGGATAGGTTCTTGCGATACTGCTTAGCACTTACCAATATAAACAGAGGTACAAGAACTGCACATTGAAAGCAGGGAAGATGTTTCTTACACTCAAATTTAAAAGATTGAAATTTCTGGCTTGATAATGTCAAAGAATTAACTATTAACTATTCCCTAATAGCTAAACATCAAGGGATAATTATGGCCCATAATAATTAATGCATTTACAAGTTTGATTAATAATGGCATAATACACTGCCATGTAGTTTGTAACTAATCAAGAAATAGATGTGATCAATTATGATGCTTAGATCAAGATCTAACTGGAGCACAAACCATTCTTTTTCAAATACCTGTGCTATGGAGTCTACTGTAAACCACACTGCATGCCAAACAGCTTCCTGAACTCGACACTGAGGCTATTGCCACCAGCAGTATCCTGATTAACAGCCACCTACAGCACTAACATTACAGGCTGGTGGCATCGCACAGCATTTCCTCCTCAGTTCATCAACACTAGTATGTTCCACTCAGCTTTGAGCAGACAGAACTGTAATCCCTCCCACTGCCAACCATTGCAGCTCATGAAAAGGCTGCCTCACTTCAGGATGTCTCAGGATAAAAATCCTGCTCACACTGAAGCTAGGGGGACTTTTATCATAACAGATCCAGGATTTTGCCATGTCTCTTTAGACCACTTTCAAGCACTGCATCATTTTCACCGACTGTTGACCAGTCGATAGCGACTGAAGATGGACTGTGAAGACTGCATTGAGGTATGCTGAATGCAAGCAGCAAAAAGCATGCTTACAAACGTGGATAACACAAGGAGTAAAAGGAAGAATAAGCACGTAGATTCTTAAAATTAGAACCACTGATCCATACTGATTTAGATGGGATACATCATCGAAGTAAACACAAATCCACAATTTATGTAATTGAAACTTTTAAGCCAATAAGCTTCAGGCTTTGGGCTTCTCCCAAGTTGCCAGTGCAGTCCTGGGTGCCACAGATGTTGATCACTTGGCAGTAACTTCTGCCACAGAAGCATTTTGCTTGTCCAGCTCAGTTCCAGTGGATACACTGGAACATACAATCCTATGGCTAACAGAAATAAGATACCCTGTTCAGGAATCAGATACTTTGCTCAAAACCAGATGCAGAGTAGGAGATGTCAGAATACACACTATCATACAAAAATCAGGTTTCACCATTCTGAAAAGTGGGAAACTATGTGAGTACTTCCTTCTGCAGCTCCTTCTACAAAATCAACAGGCATTTCTCCACAAATCAATGCTCACGTTTCTCTTACTAAGAATTTCTAAAGAAAGCCCAAAATATTTTAAAAGGAAAATCACAAGAAACCCCTACAAGAGGGAAGGTTTGCAGGCTCCTGTTTGCCAGGGAGAAGTATCCAATCTGTTAAACTGAGTGGAGAAAGCTTGGGTGTATAAACTCTCAAGAAAACACTAGCACAGGTCTGCAGCATGGCACAGCAGTACAGTATAGGTGTATATATACATATACTATGTGGTGCTTCAGCCGATTCAGTTTGTGCATTTAAGTCTCGCCTATTAGATTACGAGCAAAGAACTAAAACTAAAACTTACAACTTGTTTGTATTTTAAATGAGCATGAATTCTGTCTGGTCAAATCAGAGTTACCCAGGATAAAGGATTAGTTCACCTCTGGACTACTAACTGAAAGAAAAAACAAATTCATTTACAAGTACTCTTAAAGTATCAAAACCAAAGCCATGTCCATAAATCACTTTTACTCATTAAAATGATTACTGTACCACATGCAAAGCAATGCCTCTAAAATAATGGTAACCGTATGTACATGATACTCTGATCTAGATTATTATTTCCATTTGCCCCGTATTTTAATAATAGAAAGTTATAACATTTTGCATCTTCTTAACAGCAGATTTCATTTGATTTTTGACCAAGCAAAACGTGAAAAGAAAATCTGATCCTATGACCAGTTCTCAATGAAATAAAAACTGTTGGCTCGTGCCAAAGGCAAAATTTGGCTTAACCTGACTGCAGTTAACACTAAACAGTCATATGTACATCATACAACGTAATCATCTCCTACAGGAATACCTTCTCTCATGATGAGAAACACTGCTTCTCCAAATACCTAGACAAAGAATAATCTCTTAAACCACATTTAGCAAAACCAGGCTGCGGTTCCGTATGTTGAATTAAAACCAAGATGTTGATACAATTTGCTTTCTATAAACCATACTTACAATCTTTCTTTCTTCTTTCCAGTTTTGAGCTAATATTGAAAAGGTCGATTTTATTTTTCATTCATTTCCTTTCTGCTTGTGAGCACTGCAGTTATGACTTCGAGAAATTCTGCAGAACTCTTCACAAAGTACCCATAAATTATACTAAAGCACTGCTTTAAAGTAACTATTTCTAAATAGTTCTTTGAAAGAGTATCGATTTTGCTTCTTTAATCTTGGTGTAAATTTATAAGCACTTCAGCTTCATGCGCTACTGTACATCCTTCAGCTCTGAAAGCAGCATCCTGACGGATGAGGGGACCGGCTCTTCAGAAGTTAAAGAAACAAAGCATAAGCAAACTAAAACCAATTCTCTTACAAATCATTCAGAGGAGCATTGTGCAGCCAGATCCATAGGTGACATTGCAATCATTAACGTACATTGTGCAAATTTACCCCCACCAGCTGCTACCACAAGAGCATGCACCACAAACCTACAGCTGCCCCTCGCCCGAGCAGGCGGGCAGCGCAAACACTGACAGCTACGCACCTCCACAGCGTTATATACTCGTTCAGGACGCGTTAACACCCGGGCGATGAAACGCGTCGAACCCGAAAAGCCGCGCCGTGGGACCGCGGCCTCCGCAGGTCACGTCAGTGTTTGTAAACGCTGATCCGCACCTCAGCACCCCTCGGGCACCGCCGAAACCCCGCTGCACCGACCGCCAGCCCCAACGTCGGCCTCGCCTCATCCTCCTCCGGCCAAAAGTTGCCCGCGCTCTGCGCGGCCGCCTCAGCCACAGCAGCGCTCTCCCCTCACGAAGAGCCCCCCACGTTCCCCTCACGAAGAGCCCCTCACGTTCCCGTCACGAAGAGCCCCTCACGAAGAGCCCCCCACGTTCCCCTCACGAAGAGCCCCCCACGTTCCCCTCACGAAGAGCCCCTCACGAAGAGCCCCCCACGTTCCCCTCACGAAGAGCCCCCCACGAAGAACCCCCCACGTTCCCCTCACGAAGAGCCCCCCACGTTCCCCTCACGAAGAGCCCCTCACGAAGAGCCCCCCACGCTCCCCTCACGAAGAGCCCCCCACGTTCCCCTCACGAAGAGCCCCCCACGTTCCCCTCACGAAGAGCCCCCCACGTTCCCCTCACGAAGAGCCCCTCACGAAGAGCCCCCCACGTTCCCCTCACGAAGAGCCCCTCACGAAGAGCCCCCCACGTTCCCCTCACGAAGAGCCCCTCACGAAGAGCCCCCCACGCTCCCCTCACGAAGAGCCCCTCACGAAGAGCCCCTCACGCTCCCCTCACGAAGAACCCCCCACGTTCCCCTCACGAAGAGCCCCTCACGAAGAGCCCCTCACGCTCCCCTCACGAAGAACCCCCCACGTTCCCCTCACGAAGAGCCCCTCACGAAGAGCCCCTCACGCTCCCCTCACGAAGAACCCCCCACGTTCCCCTCACGAAGAGCCCCTCACGAAGAGCCCCCCCACGTTCCCCTCATGGAACGCGCCCTCCTCCCACCGCTGCCCACCGCGCTGCGGACCCAGGACCGGCACAGGCGGGGAGGCGGCGGCGGCCGCTCGGCAGACCCCGGGGCTCCGGCAGGCTTACACGGACCAGCGGCTCAAGAGGTCCCCTCCGACGCCGTCCCGGCTCCCCGCTAAAGCAGCCGCCCTCTCCTCCCTCCGGCCCCATCCCGGCGCCCCGCTGCCCTCCACCCGCCCGGGGCCGCCCTGAGGCGCCTTACCCGCGTGAGGGGCGCGAGCGGCGGGGCCGGCTCCGGGCTGGCCGAGAAGGGGCGCGAAGAAGCAGGTGAGGAGGAGCAGGGGGCGGCCGCGGCGCAGGCGGGCCCCGCACCCGGCCATGGCTGGGGCACGGCCCCCGCTGCTTCCCAGCCCCGCGCCGAGCACCGGGCGCAGCGGCGGGGGCAGCCGCTCCCCCGGTGCGGCGCTGGCCACGCCCCGCCGCGGAGCCGTGAGGGGGGGGCTGCAGCCTCGGCAAGGCCCCACGGTCGCGGCCCTTGGCCCCGCTCCGGGCGGGACGCGGCCCCCGAGGGGCAGGGACCGGCGGGGGGGGCCGCAGCGGTGCCCGGGGCGCCCCGCCCCGTCAGTGCCCCCGTTACGCGGGCGGCTCCTCCCGCAGGTGCGGGGCGCCTCGGCCGTGCCTCAGCGAGCCGCGGCGGCAGCGGGGTCCGGCGGGGAGGGCCCCGGTAAATGCAGCCGGGGCAGCCCTGCCCCTTTGAGCCGAGGACTGGGAGGGTGTCGCTGCGGGTGCCATTTAGCCAGGAGAAAACCAGCACACCGAGGAACTTTGACTTCCGCAGGAGCCGCTCTAGTTCGGTTTTGAAGTTGTTAAACCAGAATGTGTCGGAACTTCTAATCAAAAATGGATGAGCTGATGCAAGCTAAAAAGTACCTAGGAGAGTCCCATTTCTGTGTATGTTATAGATACGTAACATACAATGAATGCTCTGTACAAAGACCCACCTTTTTTTCTCTCTCAGCAAAAGAAAACGCTGTTACAGAAGACAGCTTTAAATCCACCAACTGTGCAATGCAGCGATTTTCCCCCCCTAAATCATCCCAGTAGAAACACTCAGTGGACATATTGCCACAGAGAACAGCAGCATCTGCCATTAATGAATTCTTTACATTTAAGGACCTTTACAGAGAGAACAGCTGTGGAAAGAAGGGCTAAATGGGTTTGCACGGTGTTAATCAGCTGCTACGTGCAGTGATAAATACCAGATTCCTCAGAAATAAAATGGACCCTGTTCAGCTCAAATAATTTTAGCGACTTTGAATTTTCTTACCATGAACATTACCCAAGGCAGTAATTTCAGTAAGAGCGTTGTCAGTTCTCAGAATGCTTTGGTATCAAGTGCTCATTATATAGAAAAACAGTGCATCTGTTTGTGTGAATCATGAATCTTACAGACGACCAAAACAGAGCACTTCAGCATTTAAATCCCTTTATTCATTTTAAACAATGTGGTGTTCTGTGTTATCTTACCCTGCACCACATTTAGGATGTGAATGGCTGTGCAGCGTGCCCAAGCCCTCCAAAGAAAGGCTGCTTACACAGTGGTTTCTTCCAGCACGCTTCCAGTGACATGCTGTATTGATTTGAATGCTCTGCAGTAAATATGGTCATTTTCTATATTGAGAATCCTTTTGTATCCTGCATGCCCTCCACATTCAAAGTATGAATGTGTTAAAGGCTGCAGTGGGACTGAAATGCTCTGTATATATGCAGTGTCAACCCAAAATTCCAGAGTAAATCAAAATCTATTTCAACCCAAAGCATGGAACAAACCCCGTGTTTTACTCCTTTTACAGTGAAGTTCTGATGTCGCACCTCTGAAACTGCAGATCCACAGTTTGTGATGATGACTGGTCCACCACTGCACCGCACCTGAGGTAAGGTTATCACCTCCAAATATGTACTTCTGTTAGCAGCTGATGTGCATTGCAATAGATGCATTTTAGAGCCATTATGTCTGGTTAACAGCGTTAAATATAGTTGCCACTATATGCAGGGCACAGCAAACTGGTTTTATTACATAACTATGAATTTGTTTACAGCTGGGTCCTAACTGGGCAAAACAGATGCTGTAATCCTGTAAAAGGATTAAACTGTCTGGGTTACATGCCCAACACAGTGCTAAATATTTGATGGAGCATCATCTGGCACACATTATGTGGTATTGACAGAAAACAGTAGTTATAAATAAGAAGCCATTTTTTCCTGCCACTTTGAATGTGGAGCAAAACAGTCATAGTAACAGCAGCATGTTAAGCTTAATATTTATCACTAAGTGAAAGTCTAAACAATTACCTGAGCAATGCCTGCTGTCCTTCCTGAGGAGGGTCCTTCTCAGCAGGAGTTGACATTTGAAGGTCCCCACTAATGTATGTTCTGAGAATCTGCAGTGAATTGGCTGATGGCAGATTTTCCTGTGCACTGAGGAGTACTTGAACTGGAAAGCCAAATGCCAGATTAATCACAGATAAAAATAGCAAGCTGCTCACTTTGCTTCACAAAAACCAGGGATACTCTAATTTGGTTTTTGTGTGTGAAGCTGAGTTTTGTCCAGATTAAAGACAAGAGTTATGTAACCCGTGAAGAGGACTCTCAGATCAAGTTATTTTAGTGGGTTTTCATACTGTAATAGAAAGAACTGCAATTAAAACTTGAAAATGAGGACAGCTTTTACTACAGAAAATCTGTAATGGGAAATATTCTTTAAAGAAACTGGGACACTTAAGTATGTCCTAGAACCTCATCTAGTTTGAAGCTACATCATTTCTCTCATGTATGAAGTACATGAAGTACACATTCACTTCTTAGACTCAGATGGCATTAGTTATGTTATCTATGTATCACATACAGTCCTGTGGCTTTTAAAACCATTAATTTGAATATCTTGTAACCATTAATACATTCGTTCTCCCAACACAGTGGAGAAGCATTGTCCCTAATTTTAAGCTTCTGAACGGAGCAAATACAGAATTGCCTTCGGACTCTATCACAAAATAGAAGCTGCCAGCAAACTGAACATGAGAAGTACTTCATTTATCATCTTATTTTGAGTGCTGATGAGTAAAAGTATTTGGATGAATAGGGAGACATACCTAAAAGAATATTCTGCCTATGCACAACATAGTAAGTGAGAGAAGCAGCAGTCTTGGAAGTTAACATGCCTTTATTTGAACAGGATACAACCATCTAGAAAACAAGCTAACTCTTTATCTAAGCAAGAAACAGCACAGGTATTACTGGAGAAGCAGTAGTTCCATTATCTCTTAAAGTCCTTAGAATAACAAAACACATTAGTTTATTAGGACACTCTATTAGTGAATACTTGCCCTAACAAGCTCTGTCATGCACTCAAATGAGATATAAGCTATTCAATCTTTAAGTTTACTAACATCCTATTATGCAAACAGTTTCAGTTAAGTACTTGTACCTAATGTGAAAAATCTGCTGCCTTCCACGGCACCACATGAAGTTCTGATGTTAAACTAACTCTTAATTCACATCAATAGCTAATTAGTTGAAATACTTGTGTAATACATTCTAAAGTCTACATAAACACCACATGCACAAAAAAAAAAATCCATACAAAGAACAGGAAGATCATTTTTCTGTTCTTTACTACTTATCCCCAAATCACTCCCAGTAAAGGCACAAAGCCAGAACCACACAAGAGGCCTCTGCAGGCAACTGCTGCTCTATTTCTAGGAAAAACAGGGTAAGAATATCTCCAAAAGACTCCTATCAGTAAAATATCCCCAGTATCAGCTTAATGTGCTAGGTTCACATGCAGAAAAGAATGAGAACTTAAATTTAGTGTAGCAGAACTTTGCTGCACGCCTTGGCTACAAGTGCCACCTAGAGTCACTTGCTTATTCCAAGGCAGTACAGAGGTTCATCTCACAGTCAGCTGTTAATGGCACTGAGTAGAGATGGCATTTCTTAAATTAAATAGGTAATTATTGTTCAAAGATTATACTCAAAGTATTTGACAGTACTTTTACTTTGGATAAACAAAACCTTTAGATAAATAGGTCTTTTAAAATGTAGTAAAACTACACAACTTACCACAATGCTTCAATAATGGACTACAGATCAGAAACTTATCCCCACTTGATTATTACAGTATCTCTTTTATCAGCAAACGAAGCAGTGTTCGGCAATGAAATGCTGATGGTAATTCTTTAAATAAAGATGCAAATGTATGTCTTATCCCCTTGTTGTTGTAAACAGAAGCGTTTAAGAAAAAAAAAATGTTATAATAAATCTATATCCTAAGCTATGTAATATTACTTCTACTAGTATACTAAACAAACGGCTTTGTGTGATTTATATACATTAATGAATCCAGACTCAATGCTGGAGTCTACCATGTTTTGTTTCAAGTGATCCTTGAGAAGTTAGATAAAACTCCATTTTCACTGCTGCTTTTAAGGGCATATTCAGGTACTCGTATAACCATTATCAGTGATCTAGAAACCTCCAAAAGATGATTATTTTGATGATACGGCATTCATGGTATCCAAAAATAAAGTTGAGCACTGAGCTTTCTACATAAAAATTGAACTTGAGGTATTAATACAACACTTGAAAATTGAGATTAAATCTTACCCATTGCATGTGGTCTGCAACTGTTCATTACTTGTTACATGAATATCATTCCTGTCTTGTTATTTGGAGATCTACTGTTGCACAAGGTGTAAGTAAAAAGCTTTTATTAGCTATAAAATTTGAATACTGTTGAACTCCTGTCTTAAGTTCAGTACAAAAGACTAATCCAATTGGCTTGCACTGAGATTTAGAAAATGAAGCATCATGTCCTGCAGACCACACGGAACACACCCCACTCTATACCATGCTCTGTACAGAGGCTGCCAAAGTGAGTGCAGTCCATCTGTGTGAGCCGCAACACAGATGCCTGAAGTGAAATTCCTTCCCCCTGTTCTCAACAGTGAATCTTATAGCAATGAGCTCAAAAATGGGTTTTGTTGAGACTAAAGGCAATTTCTGGCCATGTTAACAAAGTACATTTTATCAGTCAAAAGTGTCTGGGATGGGTAAAACACTGTCTGGACTCACACCATTTATTCAAATGGTCATACTAAAACCTGTGAACTCTAGATATCCTTTAGGGTAAACCAAAAAGCTACTAATAAGGGTAACCCAGGGGCAGCATGGGCTGGGGCACCAGTGTCACAGTTCGAAATGCAGCAGACAAGTCCTCTCATTGAAGCATGTCACTTGAGTGAGCTTTTCAATTTGCTTTTGATAACCAAAAGGGTGCAAAATGATTTTCAGTAACTTTCATCTTTTCAGAACTACAAGAGACTGTTGTTAACCTGAAAATCATTACTTTGCATTTAGTATGGCACAAAAATGATTCTGAATTCATCCACAAATACTTTGATTTCTCAAGTGGTTAACTTGTTAGTTTTCTACTGTTGATGTCAGAGAAGGGAACCTAGTTCTCTGGGGAAACATCAGCAACACTAAACTAAACATACAACAGAATTTCCTTTCAGGATAAAGTTTAAAAGAGTCAACATGGTCTAAAATCATGCACTATTTTATTCACCTACTGTATTTTGACAAGGTAACTTCACATTCCCACATGGCCTTTGTAAAAAGTCTGGCTACTGTGTCTGAATATACCTAGCGTTATATCAGTAATTTCTTAGCAAACATATGCACTCATGAAAGCCAGTGAGTTACTGAACACATTTGCTACAGGGCATGTTTCACACACGTCTGCTTTGCGAGACCATCAGTTTGACATAGCCTGTTGTAGAACAAAACAGACCAAAATGAAAGCTTGGCATGCCAGCACACTTTAATTCTGTATTTGTGAAGTGTTTTTGCAAACTTAGGAGCCCTTTTCACTACTTTAAAAGGAAAACCCACACATACACACAAAATTCTAACACTTCTACGACCATATTAGTTCTTTACCAACTACCTACTAGCATATACCTTGGTTTAATGGTTTAAAGTTATTAAAACCCTTAAGATTGTGCATATACCAGGCATTACTTCAGAAATAAAGACACCCATCACTATTCTTCTTTAATTTTATTCCACAATAAAAAATAGAAGATGAAAGAAATAGAGTGTTCCAAGAATTAAAGCAACTATTGGTCAACGTAAGGAGCATGAAACTAATTATCTGAATGACAATTAAGGACCTGGTTCACCAAAAGGAATACTGGGCCCTCTACAGCGTATTTGTAGGCTTCTACCAGCAGCAATACAGGACACCTTTTACTGAAGCAGGTCCTTTATTACCTACAGAACACTTCATTTCATATTCTATTTCTCCTTCTCTTTTTGTTCTTTTTCCTTCTTTTCACGTTCAGCTTTTGCTTCCTCCTCCTCATGTTGTTTTATCAACTGTTCCACCTCCTTTTGCTTCAGAACCCTTATTAATGTCTTTCCGTTCTCTCTTGTCAGTGTTGCAATTTCAACTGAAACATATGGAACAGAGAGAAGTGTTAAATTTTGTCCTTCAGACAGAGCAATCATCAGGAGGGTAAGATATGAGGTTACAACTGACAGTGAAGCAGAAGGTTCTTCTGCCTCTACAAAGAAGTTTGACTGGCAAGCCAGGGTAAGGCTGAGAGCTGCTGCATCTCCTAAAAGCATTTTTCACATGACAACTAAGAATCCAATAAAGCACATCAGGTCTCTATGTGTTCATTCTGTTTTGTTTTTAAGCAAATGGTGTTAGCCCATATTAGCAAACTGCTTACCTTTCTCTGCAGAGAGTTTGCTAACATCCATGGTTTTGTTTAGAACCTTAATGGCTAACGCCAGGGCAGTCTTTAAGGTCATTTCTCCTTCTTTGTAGTCTTGCTTCAGCATTGACACAGCTGCCTATAAATGTCACAGAAATCAGAACAGTATCTTTAAGTCATCAACCAACAGTTACTTTTTACCAGACAGTATCAATACATGAGTGTTTCTACAGTTATCTATTTCTGCTCTGTGTTAGTAATCAGCAACTCAGTTTAATTAGCAGAGTGCAATTTATTTTTTCCTTGATTTTTTGAGAGGAAAACCAAAAAACCCAGAACAGAACTTACAGCACTGTTATTCCCAATGCATGTAGCCTTCCACCCTCCATAATTTCCACTCGGATCACTTTGATACAGTTGAAATCCATAATGCTTATCCCAGCCAATATAGAGCAATGAAACACCAAAAGGACGTTTTCCTGTTGAAAAGAAGGCTGTTAGCGATCTAAATTTAGTCACCAGATTGGTCACGAGTAACAGTTATTTTCTTGGATTTCTTTCTCAAACCTATTCCTTTGAACTGGGATTTAACAGACTCTTCTGCACTTCTGCTGCTCGAGATAAGCACGCCAGTTTTTCCTTCTCAGTCATGGGCTAGGGGCGGGCAACAGAGATTCAGTTCATTTAACCCTAAGAGCAGCTCATTTCTGTCTCCACAAATTGTAATTTATCATCCCAGAACTTTAAATAAAGACTTCATATCTAAAGCATGCAGCTCAGCTGTTAAAGTGTGTAACTTAACAGGGTCAAAAGCAAGATACATAAAAAGCTTGTGCTTTCACACTACATATACATAGAAAACCAGAATCACCACTTCACCTACTGGGGAACTGTACAGAGGACATTATTTTCTAACACGTTGCTTGATTCACAGAAATGGTATTTTTTTTTTTTAAGTGTTACACTATTGCTACCCCTACAGCTGGTCTTATTTGAGATTCGCTGTGCCATTATGCTGAATAAGCCCAAAATACTGGAAGGTTACATAGCAAACAATTCTCTGCTGGTCTTCTGAAGGCACTCACTAAGCCCAAGAGCACTCAAAGCACACTGCGCAGTGAGCTGGAATCCCAGCCATCATTTCTCAGTTACTGACAAGTAGCACCTTCAGCAGCGGAACAGTAACTGTGACCACCCACTCCCCTCTGAAATTTGGCTATTGTTTTCTCTTGATGTAACTCGTGAAAGAAGTACTTGGTAGAACTGCCCTGAGATTCAGATGCTCCAAATCATGTAAGAGAAACATTCCATAGACATTTAAAAGCACAAAGGTTCATCAGACTTCACCTCCAAACTGTGTGTAAGCCTGCTTGATATCACACAGGGCTGTGACCAGTTGTTCACAGGGAATGGGCTCTTGATACTGCAACAAGTACCTAACGTGAAAGACAAAAAGTCAGTTTTCAAAGCTTGTTTTGCTGACAGTATCCTGTGTGGCGTGTAACAAGAAACAAGTTCCTAAGTTAGAGCCTCTTTGATCTGGCCGCTTCATTTCAAACAATCTAATTCTGCTCTACTAACCACATGTTCATTTGGATTTAATACACAAACAGAATCTGCCAGCACAGGCAAGTTAAACCACGTTAAGTATTATCAGACCTACCTCTGAGCAATCAATCTCAGTTCATTTGTTAGAACGTTGGCATCCGAAGTGATTCCAGCAACACTGCAAGCCATATCCCTGCAATCAAAGCATATAAATTAACTGACTTCCTGTTAATCTCCAGCAAATGCTCACATCTTCATATAGCAGTTCAAGCAGAACACCTACTGCTAGGCTTCTCTGATCTAAACTACAGAGCTGACAGAGAAAACATGTTCATCAGCTCCTGCCTTCAGGGCACACCAGAAATATCACATAACCACTCCATAAGAGCAGAGGTGGGCAGCAAAAAGCAAGCGAGTCAGTATGTTAGACATCCAGTTGTGAGAAGAGGTTCGTGCCAAAGGTAGGTAAGTCCTAAGTATCTCTGCAAGAGCCATTAGCTACATACAAGTGCGTGTCAGGAGTCTGCACTCTGCAATGCCAAGGGAGCCAGAGATGGGAGAGGCCTTCAGCAGAGGCTGCTGCTGACACATGGTGTTTGTGCAGCTGAAGCTTCGTGATCTTGATTTGATCTTAAGAAAAATAAGCTCTTCACATCCTTGTTTCATTAGCTTTCAATTTAAGATCCCTTCTGCCCAATCTGAAATTCAATATGCAGAAAAGATGCAAGCAAAGCAATCCAGGTTATTTCGAACAAGTTCTTTTTCCAGAAGACGGCAGGGCTAGCCTAGGGGATTATTCCAGTGTGCCCCCCTTGAAAACTCAGTGCTTCCCACAGTTCTAGCTGCTTTCAAGATCAACACCGAATGGGAGACTGACAGGATGAAAAGCTCTTTGTGTTTGATGTGCGCCTTCTGTCGAGGATGGAGCTCCACCCCCTTTACAGGGGAGCACAATCCTGAACACTCTTTGTTCTGACACTGCAAATTTACCTTCCAGAGAGCTACAAAGGAAGTCATAACAGGGAGACGTATCATCTCTGCTACAATTATGGCAAAGAAACCTACAGCATGTTTAACCCGGTTACCTTGTTCTCTTTGGATCACAAAACAGAAAACAAAGACTTAAGCAGGATGCTGAGCTGAAAGAGCATGGGGATTCTGGTGTGCGTTCCTTATTCTGTGCCTCCAACGGTATTTTGTCAAACTGACAGTTCTCGGTTTCCTTAGCTGCTACCATAATACTACCTTGTATGGGGTAACAACAAACAGGCTGTTCCACCTAGAACATTCTTCTAGAGGTTAGAAAACTAAAGGCAACACTTGTATTCTAGAAGAACTACGGCAGTGAACAATGACGAGAGTCACACCTCCCTGAAACACTGCACAAGAACAGCCACACTTCAAATCAAACAAAGCCAGGGTCAACGCTAAAACAGCCGAGTACCAGCACTGCTCTGATACTGGTAACGTCACCACACAGCCCATCATCAGTTCAACTTACTCGTTCAGCTTATATATTTTCTCGGAGAAGAACACCTCATCAAGAAGCTTGTGAATGTTGCGTCTCTCTGCTGCAAGCAGAACGCCATCGTTTGCCAGAATTCCCAAGCAAGTGCCTGCGTGCCCGATGGCTTCCATTGCGTACTCAACCTGGTACAAGCGACCTAGGAAAGGATTTCAATGAGTGACACCAAAAGTAACACTGAATGAGACCAAGTACGCTAAGTGACTTCAGTTTGCAAGAGTCTGACAAATGCTCCTTGTACGACCTGGTCTGCCTTCTGTAGTCTATCACCAGTTAATAGAGACTTAAGTGGTTGAAAAGGAGAACAAGTCAGAGAAATAAAATCCACAGATGTGGTAAGGTAATACAGGGCATCACTAATGTGGGAAGCAGAACTCTGCTGCAGTAGAGCCAAAATGGACTGTCAATAATGAGAACACTTGACACTACACATATCAAGGCCATCCCATCTAAACAACAGGAAAGTACGAGCTGTTAGTACTTATTTCAGCATGTGCAAGAGTAACAAAGGAAGGTGTGATCACACCAGCAGAACACCGTTCTGGGGCGTGCAGCAACAAACTCCACCACAGTCCAATGAAAGATGGATGGCGAAGATTGCTCCATCAAAAGTGGGGCAGACAGCATCACTCACTTATGGGGCACAGTGCTGTTAAACTGGAGCGAGTCGGGGGGGCTGCCACTTTAGACCCTCCAAGTAAATATGGCTTCATAAGCCACATATAGCTGGAAACACGCTGCAATCAAGCACTGCATAAACTGTTTGTTACTTAGCTTTGAGAAGCTGGGCAGAACAATCAGACTGGGCTTACAAAGTACCTTCAGGAGAAAATATGGTGGTTCTGGAGTCGTATCTTCGAGACTGCAAAAAGCAACAGCCCGTTACACGTCAGCGCTCCCCCCGCACAGACCAGCACCCCGCGGCTAGCGAGCCTCCGAGCCGCGCCTCAAAGCAGCCCCCGGCTGCCTCGGCCCAGGCCCCGCAGCGAGGCACGGCCGCCACCCGCCCGCCCCGCCCCGCCCCGCCGCCCCGCTCCGCAACAGGCCGGGCCGTGACTCGGCGCGCCCCGCAGCCCAGCCAGGCCCCGGGAGCGGGGCCCGGCCGCGGCAGCCACTCACCATCGTGCCGGAGCCGCGCTGCGAGCGCCGGGGACGCGGGCCTGCAACAGAGCACAGCGCGCGTCAAGCACGGCCCCGGTGCGGCCGCAGTGCACAGTCACCCGCACCGCGCCGCGGGCCCCGCCGGTTCCGGCGGCCGCGCCCCGCCCGCCCTCCCTTCCCCCTCCTTCCCCCGCTCTCACTCGCGGCGGGCCGGGGCGGGCCGCTCGGCCAAGGGCAGCAGGCGGGTCCGGGGCGGCCGGGGGCAACCGGGCAGCCACCGCCACCGCCGCGTCGGAAATGGCCGCCGCGCCTGCGCCGTGCGCCGGAGCTGGGCAGCGCCCACCCCTGGGCGGGGCTGGCGAGAGTGCCCGTGCGCTCCCGCCGCAGCGGCCATAGCGCCCCCTGGCGGGAGGGCGGTGCGGAGCACGCCGAGCGCGGGAGCACGCCGAGCGCGGGAACACGCGAGCGCGGGAGCACGCCGAGCGCGGGAACACGCCGAGCGCGGGAGCACGCCGAGCGCGGGAGCACGGCGAGCGCGGGAGCACGGCGAGCGCGGGAACACGCCGAGCGCGGGAACACGCGAGCGCGGGAACGCGCCGAGCGCGGGAACACGCCGAGCGCGGGAGCACGCGAGCGCGGGAACACGCCGAGCGCGGGAACAGCTCCGGCGCGCGCAGCGCCGCGTTTATTGCGGGAGCCGCGCGCCACCGCGCCCGTACGCCGCGGCGGTCTCAAACCACGTGCTCTCGACGGCTTCCTGGCCCACCTGGAGCAGGCTCGCGAGGTGGCGCCAGCCGGCTCTGGCGGTGAGCGTGAGGTACTCGCTGTTGTCGGGGTACAGCAGCGCCGTGCGCGCCGCCATGACGAGCGACTGCGCGAACCGCCCGCTCACCAGCGGGAAGAGGGCGCCGCGCTCCGCCGCGCTGAGCGGCAGGACGCTCTCGAAGCCCGCCAGGACGTGCCCCCCGACGCGCAGGGGGTCGGCGCTCTCGAGCATCAGGTACATGATGGCTATGGCCACCTCGAACACGTAACAGCCGTAACTCATGTCGCTGAAATCCAGGATGCCCGACACCCTGTACTGGGGAGGGTGCTCCAGGGAACTGCGCTCTACTAGAATGTTGTGGTCATTCAGATCGCCGTGATTGATACCTGAACGGGGAAGAAGGAGAAACCGCGTTTAACTGTTATCAAACAGCAGAATTTATTCCCCCTCCACCCCCCATTTCTGAGTGAAACAGCTTTGGAAAGACACCCAGAAGTTCAGACTAACACTGCAGCCGCAACACTGAAGTTGTGATCGATACGCCTATACATATTTAGTATCTATCCCCGCTTCCTATTATAGCGAGCTAGAAGGTCCTTTGCGCCTGCGCAGTGCCCCCCTCTGGTCATGGGCAGGGGTCTCAAGATGAAGTAAACGAGTCTGGGTCTGGTCGTATCCCAGCCATAAACCATCAGCTTCTCCCCCTTATCAATAGACTCAGGCATTCGTGTTTCTTTGTCAATAGTTGCTTATCAGTAGAATCAGATCTCTGCTTCTCCCCTTACCAGTAGTTTGTGCCTTTGTTCTGCTTAGTAAGCATGATAGGTGTTTACAACAGACAATACTTTTGCTTAAGCAAGCGAATTCCTCTAACCACCTTGTATATTGGTTAACCCTCTGCATCATGGTAACACCAACTCCAGTCTCCTCCAGCACCATTATTGCCCTCCCTGCGCACCTCACCCCAATAACAGGTGAGCAGACAGCAAATGGGGAAGGAACGTGACAAGAGCTTCTTCTGCTCTGGTACCACCTGTGACAAGGCCACGTGTGCTCCAAACACAGAACAGCAGTTTTCACATTAACAAACTGCCAAATCATCAACATCAAGGGGAGTCAAGCTGCAGAGGTATGATTAAACGGTTACTAGGGCCTCTCTGGAAGGAAGGGCTGCACTCCAAGTGTTCTCATTAGCCGATACAGCAGCATGAATATCATTCCCTTATCAGGAAGCAAACTCATCAGAAAGAACTGAACCTGCCTCCGGATGGCACACTGCTCCCTGCTGATCCTGTGCTGTGTTTGCCCTGCACAGTATCTGCACGTCTCTAACTAGGGATGAAGGATGCTTCTTTTTCAGTTGTGCTTTTCCCCCTCCCAGACCCAAACACCTGTAACAAACGTCCGCGTCTCACTTCAACACAACTACAATGAGAATGAAGTGCTCACAGGCTCGGAAACTGCTGAGCTTGGGTACCACTTTCTCTTTGAACAGCTCAATGACTTGTTCCACAAGTTCACGGTATTTGTTCTGGCCCAAGGCATAAATGTACTGATCCAGCAGAGGAACGTTTGCCAGGTTCCAGATGAACTGACCTCGATGCAGACTTTTTATTGATGGATGATGGAATTCCTATGGAAAAAGCACAAGGCAGAATAGGCCATAAGTAAAAATCTTGGGTTTATGATCAAAGGTCTCGATTCAAACCCCCTATTAACTTTTAACAGGTTTCTGATGAGACCCACTAAAAAGCACCGTGACTTTGACCACTGCTTCATAGCGAGTAAAAGTAAGTACAAGTAAAAGAATAACCTGAAGAAGGAGTAAGGGACGCATCTTAGTATCTACATACAACCCGAATGGGTTTTCTCCCATTTTTGAGGTATAAAGATTGTCTTAAGTCACTCGTCATTCATTTAACACTGATACTGACTTTCTGTAATGTGACACTATGCAGTGACTGAGAGGCTTTGCCAAGTCCCACACTGGCAGAACCTGGACCACACAGCCCGCAGGGAGCAGGCACACTCTGCGTGCATTTAAACATGGCAGCTTCTAAGGACAAGCCTTAGGATCAGCTGGTACACGACGAAATACTGAGGAAGGGAGTGCTTTGTGGAGACGCTGGACAGAGCGTTGTTGTTAAGAACATCTCCCTTGGTGCACCCAGGCAGCCGAAGTATTTTAAACAAACAAGGTCTTTAACCTCTTTCTCACTAGCAATGAAGAAGGTGGTTTGGAAAGTGCCATTCAGGGAGGAAACCTTTCTCTCCCACTGCATACATACTGCGCTTATCCTGGAGTCCTCTAATGCTTGGCAAGGAGGCTTTAGGGCCAGATTCTACCAGTGCATAGGGCAAATAACAACCAAAAAACAAGAGGAGCTGGCTTCCTCCTCAATAGAAGCCTGTGCTTGTAATTAAGGCTCTTTAAGATAGTTAAACGATAGCCAAAACTGGGACTGTGTGTGAAGAAGTAAGGAACACGATCAAGCTTAAGCCAGAAATCAGCGTACAGGATCCCCGCAGCCGGATGAAGCACCACACTGGCAGGAGAACAGCAGCCACTGTGGCCTTCCCAGCACAGACACTCCGGCACGCTTCCCGTCGGTTACCAGGGGTGTGAAGGGTAAGACAAAGTCGGGAGCCCTTGCTGCTGTAAAGCCACAGGCAGTCGCTTCACAGGCACAAACCTCTCTCCATTTGGAGGCCATGAGGCATATCCAGGCAAAGGGAGACACCAGCAGAGAAAGTGCTGGAATCTGTTCCGTGCACAACCCAGCGCGTGGCCCGTGGCTGTGCCAGCAAGCTGGCCAAGTGAGTCAACTGGGTGGAAAAGACAGGCTGTGTTTTCTGAGCTGCCATCAGAAAACTTAACGCCTTAGGTGTTCTTGTTAGCGTCAGTGACACTGTGAAGTTTGACAGGGATGAGTGGAGTTTTCCTTCTCTTACATGGAAAACCTTGGAGGGTCAAAATCCATTTGTTAAGGGCCTCGAGAGCCTTTCCCATCAAAATTTGCTTTCTCATCAACTATTTCCTCCTTAGCAGGACAAGTCACAGGCATCTTCTGAGACTGGCTGGTCTGTAAGAACTGTTTTAATCGCATTATGAGAGCATGGCCGGAGCGTTAAGACAGCAACAGTACATTATCCTTCCCAAGTGGAAATTGCTCTGGTAATTGCAGAATGTGGTTAGTAACGCTGGCAGTTCACATTTCATAATTGTCTGGAGCTGGCAGTCAGAACATGAGAAGGAAAGGTTAATGAAAGGCAATAAATAATGAAAGAGTTCTTTTATGTATCCAACTTAATTACTGGCTGATTTATCAGCTTCATTATCATGGATAATTACAGAGTAAAGAAAGAACTCACTTTGCATTAAGATTATTTGACTGGGAGCAGGGCAAATGAGATAAGTGTCACAACTCTCTGTTCACTGGCGCTTGGAGGGAAGGAACCAACTGCTCCTGGTGTTAAATGGTCACAGTTCTGCTGAGCGGGAGAAGGACAGCAAGGCAAAGTGAATTCAAAGCAACAGCCCAGGCAGCTGTGCCCGATGCGCGCTATACAGAAATGCTCCACATGCTTCTAGTTTGAGAACCCCAGGCTTCACTCTCCTCATTTGCCAGGCTTGCAACACCAAACAGGGGAGTTTTGCGGAGGCAAAGAGAAGCCCTTCTCGCCCTGCTCACAGCACCGAGCTGCACTGCAAGAGGAGCACCAATACCCTGTCATCAGCACCAGCTGGTCACGTTACCTGGGGAAATGGTTTGGGCTTGCAGGCTGGCACCCGAAAGGTGAGTTAAGCTGCCACCTGCATTCACCTACTTGACCTTTGCAGATGAGGAAAGCAGACAGCGGGCACAGGAAGAAATAGGGAGAAGATCATTGAGCAATTGTGAGGCTGCGGGGATGAGAACCCACCTCTGCGAGAGCTGTATCCAGGCTGGCGGCAAGCTTGCCAATCTCATAGAACACCTGAGGGGTTGTGGCAACCTTTGCTACCGGCGTGCCTGGCAGGTAAGTCAGCAGCCTGACCAGGTACTTCTTGTCCCCAGGGCCACCATCTAACAAGGGAAGAGAGACACTGCCAGTCACTTTGATACACACTGTCGAGTATTAGTTAATGCAAGGGGCAAAAAGGGTTCACCCCAGGGTAGACGTCACCAGGGGCAGCTGATGAAACAGATGTCGTTCAAAGACCTGATTCACCAGCATGCTGTAGGGTGATATTCAGACCTTAGCACGTCTGCCACCTGCACTGGACTTGGACTCTTTGTGCTAGGGACTGACTGCATACAGCAGGTTCCCTCCAGTGCCAGTGACCCCCTCGTACACAGCTGTGCAGCAGAACAGGGAGCCCCGGGGCTCCTGGCTTTTGTAGGGAAGTTACAGTCAAAGCAGAAGCAGAATGTCAATGCAGTATTTCTCCCAAGCACTGTCAGAACAGTTTTTCGCCCCATGGATGGGCTGGAACTGTGTTTTACCCCATTCTGTAGGGAAATCATTTGTAACATCACTTAGCAGTGAGGCTTTTTCCCTTCTCGTGTGCTCAGACAGGTCAGATCAACGCTTTCTCCATTACACTGAGGTTGTTTCCTAAGCGTTTTCATAGTTAATCGTTACTCTCTTTGAGTTGCTTTCCTTCTGGCACTGTAAGTTTGGACTATTATGGCTGGACATACAGGTCACCTGATACGTAACCCCTAGTATTTAAAAGCAGGCCTAGAGTTTCACTTTAGCAGGTGCATGGCATCCCATACAGCGAGCTCCTGCCAAGCTCAGGGTGGCAGCGGGGCAGTGAAGGTGCTCCCAGTCGCTCACCTGACTCCAGAGACATGATGGCACCATCTTTTGTAAGGTGAGGAGTAGCCGAAGGAAAGCCTTTGGCGCTGAGAAACATCATGGCCTGGGTCTGCACTTCGACGAGGCCTGGCTGCTGGCTGTCCTCCGAGTTGGTGATTTTGAGGACGTATTCGTCGGCACCTCCATCGGCACCTTCGCCTCTCGGGACACACACGTGGAAGTTCTGATCGTCATAGCTGGGGAGCGGCCTGACGCGGGACACCTTCAACCCAAACACCCTGCGCACCAGCGCGGGCACTTCTGCTTCACCGAGGGCTGGTTTGGTGAGCGCCTGCTCGTGGCGGCCGTTTCCAGAGGCCATCGTGTCTCTAGAAGGAGGAGAGGAGCTGGACGATCTTACCCTTGCTCCGACACCAGAAGCGGCGACCGCTGCAACAAAGCACATTCAGGGGTGGCAGAAGAGCCTCCTGCGTTTGTTAATCAAGCAAAGAGCACCCACTAAGCCAGGCCGGGTTCCTTACACTGTAGGCTCCTGTCAGCCGCGTGCTCCGTACCCCCGCCACCAAAGCCTCCCAGCGGGTGCCCTCCGTACGGCCAGACCGGGGGGACGCGAGGAGCTTCTGACCCAGCTGCGTTTCACCCCGGCCGATTTCCAGCCACAGCCTCAGCCGGCCCGCGGCGGCCCAGGGGCGGCCTCCCGAGAGCCGGCGCTGCCGAGCGCCTGCCCGGAGCCCCCGCGTTCGCACCCGCGGGGGACACGCACGGCGCAGGGCCCCTCACGGGGCTCCGCCTCCGCCGCCCGCCCCGCTGCTGAGCGCCGAGCCCCGGCCGCGACCCTTGGTCGGGGCTGGACCCGCCCCAGGCTCCGCCCTGCGGGGAGCCCCCCCCCGTGCCCCGCGGCCTCCCCCTGCCGCGGCCGCGGTGCTGACCCCGTCTGCGTGCCCCCGGCGGCGGGGCGGCGAGCGCAAGGCCGGCTCTGGGGCCGCAGTCCCCGCTGGGAGCACGGCCCCCGAGCGCCTCACATCTCTGTGCGTGAGCACAAGCCCCACGCTTGGCATTAACAGAGGGATGCACAAAGCTCCACCGTCTTCAGTTACTGCGTATTTCAGGAAGCTGCAAGAGCTGAGACCCTGCTAGGGCAGAGCGAGGAGCCTGGGGGAAAGCTCCTGGCTTTGAGTAAGCCAGCCCCGCTGCCACGATTTCAGCAACGCTTGTAATAATAAGGATATCAAATTGAAAACATCGTTTTACCCAACACGGAATTTAGAAAAGGGGCACACAGTTGCGTGGTTTCTTGGTCCCAGTGTCACAGCACGCCGCTGCAGGCGCCGGACCAGCCAACGCGCCTCACCCCCGGAAATCACACCAGCGTGTCTCGGGAATAAAGGAGCTCCAGCAAGTATTAAGGCTCCTTCCCTCCATTCCTGAGGCTGGCTGATGGCTCGCCTCACTGGAACAAAACGAACAGAGCAGGAAAGCGTTCTTGCCGCTACGGACTTGATAGGTAGCAGTTCACAGAAGGAACTGAATCCACTCCTGCTGCCTGTAAGCAACCCGCGGGTGCATGTGGCAGGCTGGTACCTCGCTAGCCTTGCCTTCGTTGCCATCCAGGCAGTAGTGCCAAGATTCCATATCCACAGGCTTCCGTGGTTCGGTGTTGCGGTGGGAAGCTCACTGCCCTTGCGAGGCAACACCACCCAGGACTGAGGCTGGACTTTGGCCCCTCACCCTTATCTGTAAGAAAGATCAGACTTGAATAACGGAGCATCTCACGTGCTAAAAGGGAGTCTTCAGAGGCGTGCCCAGATCCCTTGTGGAGGTCTTGTCATAGCGGTGAGCTCTATGTGCCGTAACCATGAGCGTGGTCAGCAGCTGGCTTTAACACAGGACCTCGTCTCGAGTCGAGATTAAAGTCGACATTTGCCTGAAGAACAAACAGTTAATAAAAAAAGCACCTGCTATAATAGACTGGCACCTGGGGCTCAGCCAACCTAGGAAACCTCTTCCGACAGCAACTGAACACGCTTTGGAAGCCTGTAAGACACGCCTCAAGGAGAAAACTCAACACAATGATACTCTTTTCCTTACCCACCCCCCCCTTTCACACCACTTTGTGTACTTCATACTATGAAATCAAACCAGACGGTAACATACAAGAGGTGCGATACAATTTTCTTTATTAAAAATAATTTACAGCATCAGTAACATTTTATGCACAATCGTCATCAATTGAACTTAAGATATATCTATACAATACTTACTGAACTTAAAACACTGTTCTGTTGGCTTTAAACAGCAGACACTGATTTGCAGTTGCTTAAATATGATTAATATATATAGTTTTATGTCCTTATACTTAGGTGTAAAATGTATAAACATCAACGCTCTCCCAAAGCTTCATAGTTTGGGAGGGGGATGGAGGGAGAGGGGCGCAAGGAGAGAAGACATTTAGAAAAGCAGGAACAGATTCTTCCCCAAATCAAACTGGAGAAGCCAAGGTTAAATACATCCAACACACCAGTCGTATCCTCAGAAAGGTACATTTCCTCCTATGCTGCCAGATACCAGAGAGGGCTAATCCAGCACTGGGGTTTTTGTGTGTGATCACAGCACTGCTCTGACTGTACCATACCCTGCCCCTGCCAGAAAGCAGGCATCACTCCTGCCCAGCTAAAGCTCACAGGTCCTAGTAGTGTGTCCAAAGTTAAACATCTCCCCTTGGCCCCAGGGCTGATGGACAATGCTCACAGGAGAGGGGACAGGCACACCACAAGTGTTACCTTTATGTGGGAGATGGGCACCTGCGAGGGGCTGCTCCTCACAGCACCCACCACACTTCAGGTGTGCAGGTCTGATGGGTGCGAGGCAGCGTGCACGCCTGGCAAAGGTACCACTCACTTGGGCATATGGAAGGCTGGACCCCCTGCAGCAACCACAGCAAGAGCCTGAGGCTGAACAGCAACTGTGCCAAAGCACAGCTCCAGCGGGGTCCTTCACTGATTTTAAGACAGAGGAGTGCAGCAGAATTAAAGTAGTTGCTATGGTTAGGAACCCCATTGTGTTTTTTTAAGAGATGACCAGCTTTATGGATAGTGACATCTCATGAAGTTGCACTAAAACACACAATACTGCTTTACCTCCACAGGGCTGCATCACTGCCTCCTCCTGAATCAAGAGCATGTCAGTGCACTAGAGAAGGCACGGGCTGTGTTCCACTCCAGCATCAGCCACCACACAAGTTCCCAATGGCTTGTCATGGTTTTATTCATCATCTGCATGAAGCAACATTCTGTGCCAGCAATAAACTCCTATCTGCTCCCCAGTAACAAACACACATTTTCTTGAACTGAATCATACCTTTGAGCTGGGGAAAAGAATAGTGTTAGACACTGTTGTGCAAGAAATAAGATCTGCTCAATAACTCTGGATAAAATTAGCATGTGTACCACACAACAGAAACTCATTCAGCATCCGTTTGAACATAGTATTCAAAAAGGCATTGATTCGTCATCCATATCAGTGGTAGGAGTCACTGGAATGTTTTTATCTGAACTAAGAGAAAACCACAGCAAAACTAGTGAAATACAGAAACAGACTATACAGAACTTGAAATTTTAGGGAACTTTGTCCAATAAAGTAAAAAAGGTGTATCACAGTTATGCCAGTGAAGTCAAAGTAATTTGTCATTTGAACTGCCACAAAACAATGTCTTGTGACCATATAGTTATGCCAGGGTCAGGTTTAAGGAATGTCAGAAACACACTATTTAAAGATTTGAATGGTGCATCTACTACTTTCGTGTCTGGTTATAAACTGGAAGCAGAGGTAGTAAAGCTAATACAGTCCTCTTGGAAGTTCTGATATTTAAGACCACGCTTATCAAGAGCAACAGATCTTAAAGCAAAACCTTGACACTTTCTAATCAAGTTACTGCAGCTTTGTCCTTCAAAAGAAATTAATCTCTATGTAAACCCTAAGTGGTGGCATGAAGCTTTTCAAGATACAGGAACACAGAAACAGGGACGACTCACTTGGGCAGATTAGAAGCTGTCAGTGCTTAGGCAAGTGGTTAAAACAAGCACTTGTGCAGAAACTGTGCATCTTCTGTCAGTAGTCAATACGGAACAGGGCTTTTATCATCAGTGTGCAGACTATTACACTTATGGAAGCTGCAATGGCACAAGAGCCAGCTTTGTTCAGTGGCCTGGGATTTCAGCAGGGGAACTTGAAGCTTGTTTGGAGGAGCTGTAAACTAAAAGCAGATGATGAAGCAGAATGGCTGCCTCGACTATAACTTATTAGACATGGGTCATATTTAAAGCACAAGAATTTAAACAGTCCTAATGTTTTTAAACATTTTTAAAAGTTAAAATACTAAGGGGAGGTACTTTGCCTAATGATATTGAAGACAGCACAGTAACAACTGGTGTCACAAAGGACAAACTGCATCCCTTTAAGGAAATCGGACAAGCTTCAATCAGACACTGCAGCTTCCCAAAGGCTGGGGTGCTACACTTAACTGGTGTGAGCAAAGTAACCATGAGCATGTTTTTGAATGCAGAGATGCTTGCCGTACTTCTAGGCACACAATATTTCATAGCATGAGCAGTTTTACATCTGGGTTCAGATGAAATATAATCCCATACTAAAGGTAAGGAAGTCCTGATCTGCAATACAGGATACCACAGCCCTCATGTGCACTGCTTTTTTGCACGCCCATAACCTACAGAGCAAGTTCAAAACTGAGGGTCTGTTTTAAGCTCTGGATGCAAAAATAAATAATGACAATAACGTGACGTGTGGCCTTTACCATTCCATACCATCTGCTACCCTACAACCAACACACAGCAGTACACGGAGTTACAGGTGCAAGAACTGAGCGGAAACAACTGCACAAAGTCTCCTGACATAATAACCTTCGGCACGATCAGGTTCAGATTTTGCATCGTTTATTTACAAAATGGTCTGATAAAACATCCCCTCCATACTTACAGCTCTCTGCCACAACACACATGTTGATTTTAGCAATGTTTAATAGCACCATTAGAATATTATTTAAAATCAGGAAGGATCTTGTTGCAGTAACAATGATTCACAATCTTTTACATCCATGGACGAAGTAACTTTGAGCACACTAGGACTGTTTGCAGTTCCACAGTACAGATTCCTGGGTTCACACAAGGCATTTTCAGCATTACCAGTTATGCAAGGTACCCATATCAGTCAGTCAGTCTACTACAAGAATCTCCGAGCCACGAAGTTTAGACTTCCACCATACTTGTATAAAGTTATCTCCATGTCGTTTTCAAACAAGGCAACCACGCTGAATACTTTTCCAGTGCTTGTCTTCAAAAGAAAAGCAAAAAAGAGAGACCAGTTAAGAGTTTGGCTTTCACTTCCCTTGGCTCAGTTCTCAGTTCACATCCTAACCCCACATTTTGATGAACGCAAGCAAATTCACCCCGCCTATCTGCCACTGCGGAGCCGAGACACTGCTGGGAACAGAATGCAGGCCCATTTTACTCCACAGTGTAGATCCAGCTGGGAACATGCTATGCACCTGCTGTCGACAAAGAGAAAACCACTTCCCTAAGATGGTACAAAGCGTGTTACTATGGGCATAGTATGTGTTACTACAGGTCTTCTTACACAGAATGGAAAAGCTGAAGCCTCTCTCAAATAGTCACACCCATGTCTTGAAAAGGGCACGAATGAGACACGACTCAATTCTACCTTAACAGGGTTTGGTAAATAAGGCCCCAAAGAACAATCACTTCACACTGCAATACTTTGGGTAACTTCGATGACCACAGCAGACTACTATAAGCTTGCTTACAAAGAGAATTAGGTTTTGGGTTTTTATCCTGCTTTCCATCATCAGGATTAACTTCTTTCTGTGCTTTCAACTGTCAGTACATTTAAAAGAGAAATAAAAGAAATACTGCAAAGATACCTTAATATCCAAAGTCATTCCAGGCGACAGCTCTGGAGGGAACAATATAGAAAATTGCTCTCTGCCAGTGAGACCCAAAGTACTTGGATTTTCCCCAGGAAGAAACTGAAGTGGAGCTATGCCAATCCCAATCAACTGGCTTTTATGAACCTTCTCATAGCTTTCAGCCAGGACAGCTTTAACACCCTGCAAAAAAACAAGCGATTTTGTATTTCAGTACAGCAGTCAGCAAAATGAAGTCAGCTTCAAATACACATTATGTCCAACATCTTGCAATTCAAACTGAACAGTAAAGCAGTGCTTTGTAGGAGTCCTGTACATAAGTAAGTTGGTAACACTTTTCTGTGGTACAGCTACATGAAAGCAAATGAACCATAGCAGGCCCACAGAGCACGAGATGGAGTTCTACAACAGACAGTGACCATTCTGGGGTTAGCAGGTGGGGGGGGGGGTCCCAGGCAAGATACAGTTGCTTCCATTACTCCACATGAATATTCTGAGTACTAGCGGAAATCAGTCTCCAATAGCTGGATACGTAGTACCCCAGGGAGACCAAAGAGAGATCAACACTCGATAAAGAAAGAATTTATCTCTAAGTCTGGAGTCTAAGACAGGAAGTTAATTAGGAAATTCAGATTAAGTGATTCTCTTCTATGAGGGCTCCAGCAAAGACACTACTGAGAAGTCTTAAACAAAATGCGATCTTATTTTCAGGATTGAGGACAGTTTCTGAACACATTTATGCCCAAAGCTAAACAATGTGGTTTTAGGTATTTCCAGGTAACACAAAGACACTCCCCAAAGCCAAACAAACCAGTAGTACCAGTAAAAAAGGCCCTTTTGCAGCCCAGTCTCTTGAGCTACCCAGTCCATACTTCTTTCCTGCTAGAATAATTACAGGGATGCCTTCTTTCTGGTAGAGCTCCGCTGCTTCAAACACATCTAGCTGTAGAGTAAGCAAGCGAAACAGTGTGAGTGAGCTGTAAACCTGCTGCACATGTTCAGAGTCACTCTGTAAACAAACACATCTTTACCGTTTGTCCTGATGGGAAGTGAACTGTTTTGGGAGCTGGCTTTCCTATGAACTTATTCAGAAGCTTAATATTTGCAAAGGTACCTCTTGTCATCACAGCATCATTACCTCTTCGAGCTCCGTAAGAGTTGAATTCACGAGGTGTGAGTCTAGAATAATACGAACATTTAAAAGGGAATCAATTGAAGGTGATGTGGTTTACAATGATATTGTGATTTTCATAATTATTGCAGATTCTCCAAGTTTTTAATGCAAGACGTAAAGAACTATTTGTCCAACAAATGCAATTATAATAAATCATAAACCAAATGTGTAAACCATTGTTACATTATCCATGAAGAAAACTGCAACTTTATATTAATTTATGACATTTTAATGGAGTGCTACAAGCAAGATGGTACAAACTACATTAGAATTATGGGGAGACTGATCTAAGAAACAAGCCTGTTTACTAATCCTCTTAGCTCTACCAGCATATTTATTAACAAGCCTTGTACCAAAATGAGAGCTTTACTCCCAAATCAAATGACCCTCCTGGGATTACAGGCCCATTAAGTCTTCCTCTGTTTCTCACAATACTAATCATTCAGACTGAAAGCAGTAGTTACAGAGGAGTCCACACCACAGGCTGTTATTTTGTCATGCTTCACTGATACTGCAATAATTACACACCTTTGCAATATAACGCAACAATGTAATTTCCGAACTATTCAGCAGCAGCTCAGCACTGTGTTGTGTTCTGTGTCTTCGGGAATTTCAGTGGAATTTCTGCTGCAGGATGCTCACTGATGCAGAGGTGAGTTACGGCATCAGTCACATTCATTCAGAAAACCTGGCTTCACTCTTTTTAAAACTTACCGACACCAGCAACAGTTACTATTTTGCTTACCCATGTATAATCTCCACTTTATGCAGTCAGCTAATGGTGCTGATCAATTATTTGGCATGGGAAGCAGTGCTTTGATATACTTAGAGCTGCTAATATGAGAAGTCCTTACCCTTTGTTGGTCAGATACTTCGCAGCAGCACTACTCCTTGCAATGCTTCCAGCAGGAGATATGTGATCTGTAGTTACCGAATCTCCCAGATAGAGCAAGACGTGGGCATTTTCAACCGGTTGTGGTGAAACTGGTTCTTTGGCCTGAAAAGATAGGGGACAGGGAGAGAGGGAAAGGACAGACAGACAACAGTAAAAACGTAAGAAATATTTTTCTTACAAGATCTTTATATGCATAAGCCATATCTGCAGTATATGAAGGCACTGATGTACAGCTCCACTTGTTCCAGAGATCCAAGCAGTATTTAAAGACTGAGAATAACCAGATAAGTCACTCTAAGAGTGAAGCTTTACTGGAATAACTATTCTGATACTGAAGTGTAATGCACATCATCTGGCAGATAGATCCAATGTACTTACAAGTTTATCAAAAAAGGAAGGACATCTGATGTAAGTAGATTTTAAGTCCCAGGGAAATAGAGTTGACTCAGGTGCTTCCAGTAGGTTCCATCGTTTGTTTCCTTTCTACAAAAAAGTAACCAAAAAGAACAGAGAAATTGGTTTATAATTTTTACATTCTGAAACCAAAGACTTGCTGGTGGGTTTCTTTCTACCCTATACTGCAAGTTAACCTCAGTGAATACTACTTAAAAATCAGTATTTAATACAAGTGCCCATCTCAGTTAAGTCCTCCTTTACAGTAAGGGAAAAAACTGACAAACCAATCTGATTAAGCTGGAAGATACTACAAAGCTACATGAAATGTAGTCAAAGTTATGGAGAACAAAAGACCATTCTTGCCTCCATTTTCTCTTTCAGCTCCTTAAACATGGCTGATATCACACACTCCTCCTCCACAGCATGAAGTTCTTTTCGGGTGGGCCAAATATCTCGTAAGTAAATGTTTTCGCCATTGAAGCCAGTGCCTACGGAAGATTTAACAGAACAGTAACTGTGTAGAATATTAGACTTCATATTTCTATTAGAATATGAATATGTCTACATTCAGGTATTCAGAGATGGAACCAGATACGTGAAGAATTTCATCGGGTAAGTGGATGCTTTGCTTTAGCTACAAGCAACACTGAACACGACTGGGCTTTCTCTTCATGCCGAAATGCATGTGAAGGAACCTCTTCTGCATATGCATTAGATGCAGAAACCTCTTCTACACATGCATGAGATGCAGAAATAGTAGACGTACGGAAATACTTACCCAAAGGCTCAGTTTCAAAGTCTATTCTGACTGTGCCTGCAATAGCATAAGCAACTACTAGCGGTGGAGAAGCAAGGTAGTTGGCACGGACACAGTCACAGAGACGCCCTTCAAAGTTCTTTGTTCCAGACAACACTCCGCAGGCGATTATATCCCCCTGAAAGGCAGAACCATGGCTGTTTTTCTATAGGACTTTGCAGTACTTCAACAGCTTATGTTATTTTTTGTTGACTAAGTCAGATGTGCTTTTACCATTCCACTTCAACTATTTATTCTAACACTTCAATTGAAAGTCATTTTGCTCTCCCACCACCCTTCCTCCTTCCCTTCCTTTTCACTCTTGACCTTCGGATGTGTTATCCAGTCACTTCACTGAACTCCTCCCCTGCCTTTTATTTCTTGTGTTCTTTTTTCCTTCTTCACAGCAGAAGGATGCTGCAGCTGTTTAGACACTGCTGGTTAAAATCACTCACACACATAGATATTTAAAACCTATTTACAAAACAAAACCTACATACTGCTTCCCCCATAAGATTAATCCTAAATCTTGTAATTTACATGTGTATGCTACAAATACTATTACATTTATTTTACATAGCAATGAATTACCATGATCTCTGACATGCAGATGTGCTAAAAAGTCATGCAAAGTCCAAACCAACAATAAAGTATATTTTGCACTCATTGAGAACTGCATTTCTGTACTCATCAAGCCTTAGAGCTTTACCTGCTTGATTGCATTCCTGATGGCTTCTGGTAAGGGGGCAGTGTTTCCAACACATGTCGAACACCCATAACCGACAACCTCAAACCTACGTTGGAAAAGAACAATCAAGTAGCACATTAAATGATTACAAGCAGTTTGTTAGCAAAGCAGCTTTTCTTTCATTAGCCATCATTAAGAAGATTTTTTTCTCCGACAATTAAGACTTTTTAGGACATGAGCAGCAGACACCACATCTCACTGATGCAAGCAGGAGAGTACGAAGCAACATTTTTGCAATCAATCAAGTCGAATAAAACATCTCAAGATGTTGTTCCATAAGTAATACCAAAGCAAAGGCAGTAACAATCCTCACAAAACAGAGCCAGGCACCATTACAGAACTATGCACATACTCCAGTTACTGCTGCAAAGCAATCAAAACCAGGCCAAGCAACCCATGACAGCAGCAGTGTTAAGAAAAGATTAATACAGATAGTCCCACTAAATTTACATCCAGGTTCCACTTTTAACATACATCAACAAATACATCCTCTCCTGTAAGACAATTAAGTAGACCACTACTGAAAAAACAGAGCTCAGAGGAGGCAGAGTCAATTGTAAGGTGGGAATAAAATACAACTTTAAGCCTGCAAGTAGTTAAAATGACAACCTCATAAATTCAGAATTATCCACCCAAATGAACCACCATCATATTTACCAGCCTGTATAAGCCCCGTGTGTGCTATTGTCCTGAAGTGACAAATGAAGTGGGAGTCACAACTTACCCAAGCTTACTGAGGTATGGCAATACTCCACTTGAACTGAGGTAATGTGTAACCATTCCGCTGCCTGGTGATAAACTTGTTCTTATGTAGGGCTTAACCACTAGGCCAGCTTCAACAGCTTTTTTGGCCAGAAGTCCTACAGAAAAAAAGCAGCTTATATTAGTATATCCCTTAAAAGAACATCTTTATGATGCTACCTTAAATTAAACATACACCCCCAGAGGATTAGTAAACCTTCAGTTTATTATTCAAGCAACTACTTGCCTGAATAAAGTTTAACTCGTAACAATGATTCAGGTTTTTGTTCCCATTCCTACAATGTCAATGCCCATTTTCTTTTCTGTAAGAAAAACATCTTTTTCCCATGTTCTAGCTGGCAGTGTTAAATCCATTTATTATTCTTCTGATACAGACCACACAGCCTCAAAGGGAAGCTTGCCTTGGTCCAGAGGGCCTCAAAGTAAACAAGCAGGGTCTGACAGAGGAGTAGCTGTTCTGGGACAGCTTGCAGAGGTACGGCACATACTCCTCAACTTGTGACTACAGCACAGACCAACTGCTCAGCAACTCCTGCATAAATTATTCATCCATCTGAAGAGAGCCCTGACACTGGTGACCTGCTGAAATACTACCCAACATAAATATTTTCTCATTACTATCATTAACACTGGTTTACGTCACAAATTCTGAGATTCTATTATTGAAAAGTAACTTTCATTACATAACCTTCAGAATATACAACAAGCTTAAAGCTAAAAGTTTCGTGTCAAACCTTTAGGTCAAGTCATTACAAAGAATCTGCACAATTAAAAGGTAAAGTCTGTGTAATCAGAGAGGTGCCATTAGGATCCAGGCAGTCACTAATTAAACGTACCTGCAGCAAGCATGACAGATGGATTACAATTGTTTGTACAGCTGATTACTGCAGCAATGACAATGCAGCCATGAGATAGCTTGTATTCATTTCCTTCATACTGAACAGGTACAATGTCATTCTGTTTCTCAACTGCAATCTGAAAGCCTTTAACACCAGACTAGATGAAAAAACACACACATTAGCAGTTACTACAGGACAGGAAGTATGATATTACAGTGAGATCAAGTGAACCTTCACTTTAAGATAACACTCAGCTGTCCCACTAGGAACCACCTGAAGAGGTTTTAAAAGCCACCCTCAGTTCATGCCTCTCTCCATACAGACAGTGGTCTTATCCTTCTTAATTCATAACTGCTTTAACTTTGCAACAATTGCAAACGAATGCCAGTCAAAGCATGGCTGATCCCACACATTCCTTGCTAATCAGGACAGAAGAAACCCTGACAAGTACATGCCTACTACACAACACTTGTTTCTGAATTAGAGGAATACCTAAGATTTTTGTTGGAAGATGATACTAAAAAGTAGACTAGGTCAATAACATTGCATACCCTCAGCTCTGCAGCACACAGTCATGCTCCACCTAATCCACACTGTGATCTGTGATCATTTCTCTCCGTAGCACCATTCTGTGTTATACATCTCCTTACAAGCCAGAAGTGCTCAAACCAACAGAAAGTATTTTTACAGTGTCTAACAGTGTATGATTCTAATACTGCTGCCAGCCTTCAAGTTCATGATAAAACACCAAAAATGAAGAGTCTTTCCTGTATTAGTTGCATTCTCAGCCACACATACATATTCCTAACCAAAAATACCACCTTCAGAGTAAATCTATTTCCTTGGGGAAGTTGAGAGGAAAAATCATTTGCTAAGTTAAGAACTCAGAACACCAACTAGCTACAGATCATGGCAGTCTTTAGGCATCACCTTTAAGCTATGATGACTTCTCTTTTCTTACGGTAATTGTTTTGGAATAAAAGTAAAATAAAGCCATTTAAAAAACCACTAGAAATGAGTAAATGTTTCCCAAGCTTATGCTATTTTTGCTATTAACCCCATGGCAGAGGGGCTGGAACTGGATGACCTTAAGGTCCTTTCCAACCCAAACCATTCTGTGATTTATCACTTAAAGGTTTATCCTCCTTAGCAATCTAAATAGCGAAACTAAGGATTTTTCTAAGTTCATGTTCCTGACAAACACACCTATGATTTACCAGCTACTATTCTCAGGACACTTGTCAAAGCAAAAGAATATCATTGGATAAGCTGTTTATCTACTCATCAGGACAGCTCAGATGGTATGCAAGGAATGAGTAACAAAATTGATTCATGTAGGTCATAGGAAGTACCTTTTGAAAAGTACATCGGTTGTACAAACCTTTTCATTTAAGCAGGCTTGGAAGTCACTTTTCATGTTATTAACAGCCACTCTATCTTGGGATCTCTTGGGGCCACTGACATATGGAATTATAGAACTTAAACTAATTTGCACTACCTAAAAAATAACAAGAAACAAAGAGAAAACATGCATCAATTCCAGCCCAACAGTACAGTGAATGAGAGACACCTCTTTTATTTTAAATTTGAGTGTTCTGAGACATGAAAACTCTGGGCTCCCCTTTTCAAGCCCACCCACTGTGAAGGGCTACCCTACTTACCCAAAATTTAACACTACCCCTAACTTTTCTACCATCTGTAAGTTACCTCATCACTCAGCAGTGACAGGAATTCTGTACCTGTCAGTTGCCATGGACTGTATTGTGCTTCCCTTCTTTCTCCCACCAGCTCTATACCCTGCAACACACTTTGCTTCTCAAAACTGTGACTATTATAAATGCAGCTTTGATTGAAGCAATAAAAATTACAGGAGCAGACAAATCTGCTAAGGCAGCAGTACTTACTTATTATAGGAACCACATACAAAACCAAGTCATGTCAAGCATACCTGGGAATACTCAGGTTCTCCGGAAGAACTCTCATCACTCCTAAATAACTTCACAGCTTTAAGATACGCTTCCATGACCTCAAGCTTGGCCTTGTCAAAACCTTGAGAAGGTTATTTCAAACATGAGAAAAGTCACGTTACAAAACATAAATAAACCAACCAAACAATTCTCAGAAATTCGGACTTTAAGCATAATCATCCCAAGTACTGTTTTCCAATGACACCACTTCCACACCCACTGGCAAACCCTGGGAGCTAGTCAAGAATTATGCACAATTAGCTTAACTTTCCTTCTTATATCAGGGACCAAAAATGCTGCTCCAACTGCAGCAGTTGTAGCTCTAAGTTTACAGATTTGCCCCTGATGTTCATAAAGCTTTTCTCCATAAAGATTTACTTGTTGAATACAGGTCACGTGCTTAGTTGGCAATAGGCAGCATTAGCGGCTAGTGCTAGAAAAGGATGCATTTGTGCTGCCCTGAGCAGACAAGACGTGTTTGCTGTGCAATTAAAAATGTGTAATTCCTATTTCCAAGTGACAGATTTCAGTTTCAGAAAAGCTCACTAATGTGAACGAGTTCTTTTTGACATATGTTACCCTGTAGCTTTCTCCCTTTGCAGTAGTTTGGTAAGGGACTGACACCCTTCCAGTTTAGCTTGACAGGTCAGTGAAATAATGGTCTTGAAAGAGGGAAAGAAGAAGATTGTGGAAAAATGTGGCGGTATGTTATGATTGGGGTTTTTTTCCACTTAGTTCTCACAACCATTTTAGACTGTGATTTTGCAGGGACTCTCAGGTGGTTAAAGGATTCATTTCATAGTGAGAAGACTTCTATTTTATACACTTTGCAAAATATAAATGAGAATTTTCTTCCTATATATAGCATATATTGTAAGGAGAATTTCCTTTTGTTTGAAAGGCTTACATATGCTTTTCAGAATGAAGACTCCAATGTTGAAAAATGACATGGTGTTAGTAAACTGGGTGTCAGATAAATGAATCAGCCACGAACCTCAAGTGCAGCCAGCTATGCCCAAGCCAGGGCTGTACATACAAAAACTACAGCCCCACTTCAATACATGGGATACACAGACAAAATAAGCCACATTGGAAAACATCTGCACTGATAAAGCAGGTACGTAACTCAGACTCAAACGCCATCGGCTAAGTGTGCCACAGAAATAGCCAGCAGTAAATCTGTATGGCACACGATTTGTGGTAGGTATTACTCAGATGCCTGAGATTCTACTGGGTAAGAGTTAAGCCAAGTATATCCCATGACACAGCCTGTTACTGTACAGCACGTTTTTAGACACCAAATCCACGTCAGAACTCGGCAGAAAATCCCTGTTTAAGAACTATGACGTTTCAAGCAAAAAAAACACATTGCCATGTATCTGAAACACAGAGACAATGAATCACTGCTTTAAGGTCACCTTACCTGTATGCTTTAAGTGCTTCAGTGTCACATTATCAACAGGGAAAAAGCTCAGAATAGCACCATATTCAGGACACATATTTGCTATTGTGGTTCGGTCTGCTACAGAGAGCTGGGAAACTCCACTCCCAAAAAACTCCACAAATTTTCCAGCAACATCAGCTTGCTTCAGATGCTGTTTAAGAGAGGACACAATGATATTTGTTATGGGAAGAGCTACAGTGCAAGTGATGTTCGTTGCAACAACTTGCAACTAGCTAGTCATGAACATTTAAAACTAAATGGCGAACTTTAAGGCTCAGTCTCCAACAAAACCCAAGCCCCTTTAACATACTGGGTTCTAAACATCTACCCCACACCTCCATCTGCAAACAAGTTCTGCAGATTTCCTAGTGGAGAGCAGATGCACCCTTCCTCAGGCATCATGCCAGCAAGGAGAATCGAGTTTTCAAAGCATTCACAGCTCTTCAGTGCTTTGATGCTCTTCACCTACCACAAAAGCAGCAGCCTGCACCACCCTGGCAAAACCCTATCTTCACAAAACAGGTTCTGGAGTTTCACCAGCTCACAGTCACAGACAGGACTTGTGTCTTGCAGGAATATTTTGGAATGAAAGGGTACCAAGAGAAAGTTTTCAAGCTAGGGAAGAAGCCCACACGCTGCCAGCAGGAGAAAAAGGGAAAACAGGGCTTCTCTTCCCTGCCCCTACCCTGCACATGTACTTTTCTCTTAATATATTCTTTTAGTGAAAGAGGGCCTCTAAATAAACCATTACAGAGGGAGGAAAAAAACCCCAACCCCTAAACACACTACTCTGGAGGACTAGTAAATAAAAATGGTGGGGGTTATTTGTATCTGTCTGCACTGCCATAATTAAAGACATCCTAAAAAGAAAACCCCACCATTTAATTAAGTTCTCAGACACTACCAGCAGAATTGGCAACAAGCTTGGCTTTGTTTGAAAGGCATCAAACTCTTACCTTTGTAATGCTCACAACAATATCTATGGATGTAGCAAGCGGGCTGGCTGTGCCTGTCAGTTCACACCCAACAACCTCGGGCAAAGTGAGAGTAAGCGGCATCCCCAGCATCACTGCTTCTGTTTCAATGCCCCCGACACCTGGAAGGGGAACATTGGTTACTTAACTAATGAAAAGCAGCCTCACACGAAGTATGTTGAGGTCCTAAAACTCTAATAAGCATCTTCCTATTAATCCTAAAAGCCTGCAACAATAAACACCGCTGCTTCTCTCTTATGAGTCAAGTGCATCATTCTATCTGCAACCAGGCTATAGCAAGAAATGCACAAGTTCTAGTCTATGTTTATACGTTAAAAATTAAACAAAGCAAGACTACTGCTGAACTTAGACTTCACACTCAACCAGAGAATACTTTATATCTGAAAGTACCTTTCCAAGGGAAACTGTACAGAATTTTCACTGCATGTACTAATAGCACTTACTTATCAATTGGATTTTGGCTATTTTCTCTTTAAATTGACGAAGACCAGTTTTTTAATGGAAAAAAAATGTTAGCTGGGATTGCTTTTAGACAACAAGCATTCTGAACAACAATTCAAGACAGAGTTTGTTATGCTTAAGATAGAGACATCAAGTAGGAAGAACACTCTCTCAGTAATGCCTTAGGACACTTCAAAAGGCTACCAGGTTACTCTTAGCATACTTACCCCAGCCCAAGATACCCAAGCCATTTACCATGGTTGTATGAGAATCTGTGCCAACCACGCTATCAGGATATAGGAAATCTTTAACTTCAAAAACAACTCTGGACAAATATTCCAAGTTAACTTGGTGCGCCATTCCAGTCTCAGGTGGGATTATGGAAACGTTCTTGAAAACCTTGGAACTCCACTGTAGTTTTTCCAAATTGGGGGGGGGAAGGAAAGGAACTCCATTATTCCAAAGGTATATTCAATTCTTAGAACATAACTAAAAAGATAAGACTAATACACAGGAACGCAGTACTTGCTACTTATGCAAGTGCCTTTTGCTCATTTGTCAGAGGTACACAATCCCCTGTGACTTGGAACATTCTTAATCACCTAAAGCAAGCATTCTTTTCCTGATGAAGACTAAATCAATAATTCATACCTACCTTTCAAAAGCTGGGCTGCATAAATCTCTTAATACCCAATTCACACAACTGATTGCCAGCCCAGCTAAGACCAGTATTTCAACAGAACATAAGCACTTGTATTTATTGCAGGATTTAGTTTAGGTTTTACATTCCTGGATGAGACTGAAGATGCAAACTAGGAAAGTGTCTTGAACTCAGGAGCTCGATTTAAAAAAGCTAACGTGCAAACTTAGAACAAGATTCAGTGTGGCAGTTTCCCTCTTTAATAACGGAAAAGAAGCCTCCCAGTCTGCCCATATGAAAAGGTCATTTCACTGGATACCTAAACCATGTGAAACCAGAGGATGAGTATCATAGCAGACTCCTGGCTAGCAACAAAGAAGCCAATGTTCACCATACAAGATCTGCACCAAAAACACATTTACTGGCACTGCTGCCCCCTCAGAGAGCAGCAATGTCTCCACATGGCCTCTGCTCAACATCTCCAACCCCAGTAAGATTTGTAACAGAAGTACAGATGGGACCTAAGGCACAGAGCTCATGAAAAAGCATTAAAAAGACTAATGCTTCATGAATACCTACTTTGTCCACTTCATTAACACTGCAAAGAGCCAACTCAGTGTAAAACTTTTTCAAGTTGGAATTATGAAAGATTATTTCTCCTTTAAGAGACACCTTGCTTTCGAGCTGCTGCTGCATAATGGTTTTTAGATTCAAAGTCACAAGCCATGTTATCAGCCCATCTTCTGTTCCCTTACTAAATTCAGATTTGAGCGCCTGACATTTCCAAATTACCACGTTTATCATCTAAATATGAACACTGGTAGACAAATGAAGCAAGCTCTTCAGGCAACCACAACACAATACAAAGCCCACAGGTACAGACATACCTTAAAAAACTGAAGCCTCTCTCTGTTTCTGCCAAATTCCATCTCTTGATTTTTCAATACTGTCTCAGGCCTAGGAAGGTATCAAATTTACAAGCACTGTCATAATTTATTCCAAATTACAGACAAACAAGTTGTTGGTTTTGCTTGTTTGATAAAAGACCTACATAAGCCTGCAGCACAATTTGAAGTCATTTATTAGAACAAAGATAATTCCTTCCTTGCAGCAAGCTTTCTCTGAACAGTGAAGAATAATTGATTTCATTTGTGCTGTCCTTGAGAACGTGTTTACTCTGGGTATAGTTTGCTTAAAGTATCTGATCTCAAAAATACTCATTTTAAGAGATCTATATCAAGCACACACTTCAATGCACAGCTTTTCTTTTTTTCCCTGATCAGAAGTCTTAGAGGTTGTAAATTCAAAATTCAGTACAGAGCCAAGATGGTCACTAGTTCATGTAAAAAAACACTCTGTGTTCAGTACTGGCTCTTTAGCAAATGAGCAGAGCATCGGGGCAATTGTAACTATCCTCCATTCACCTATTTTTGGCCTCCACGTCAGTTTTTTCTTCACAAGTACTCATCAGCACAGTCTCACAAAATGAACTGTCTTTTCTTAGTAAGTGTTATTTACTACAATACTGATACTCATTATAAAGGAGCAATCCACAATTTAAGGGGAATAACCTCTGCTTGAAGAGGGTGGACAAGGAAGGAAATACACTTGCTTTGTGCTAGGAAGGAAGCCCTCAATTTTTTAGAGGTGTATTTTACATCATGTCCCTTCCCTCTCTGCAGTGACAGAAGGTTAGTGGCTATCCTGCTTTGCAAAGCCCTGAGGGACAGTCATCAATCACACTGCAGCTTAATTAATACCACTGCTGCTCTGCTGCCAGAATCATCAATATTGCTGAAGAGATTCTAATACTGCATTCCCACACCTGTACTGAGCAGGAGTATTTGCATATCTATAAAACCACCAAGACAATCAGCACCCTATCACTGTGGGATACAGATTTGATCAGTTTTTAAATGCAACACCTGTCCAGTGCCAGAAGATAGGGATCTGAGCAGGCCAGCAGACAAAAGAGGTGCAGCTGAAAGAGGAGGATGATGATATGTGATTGTCATAGATGGAATTGTACATAATGACCTGTTAATAATATTGGAAACCTGAAGGTGGTGATAGATGAAGTTCCCCTGGGGCATTACATACAGGCAGGATACTCACTGAATTTCACCTCAAGGGCAGATGGACTGCAGAAGCTGGGGGATGATGCACAGGCTAATTCTAGCTCTCAGGTCTTCTTTAACAGCCAGAGGCTTTTGAAAAGTTCTCATAGAACAATTTAAAAATTACTTTTAGAAATAAATCAATGCTTATTCATTGATGTTTACTTTGTAAGAGCCAGAGGATTGCCCCATTGCTTTGTTGTGCCTGTAAAGAAATGAGGGAAGGCTCCAAATTCAATTTACAAATCACAGCCATGAGCCATGGAGCTGGCCATCTGCACCATGTTTAGTAAAGTCCTTCTTGCAAAATAGAAAAGAGAGTGATTGTAGACTAACTCCAATCTGCTACATCAGACCTGCTTCTAGATGCTGAAACCTATCTACGGCACACGTGAAGAGAGTACAGGAGGGTGTTCAGAAGCCAATCCCACCTCTGAACTGCCACAGGCAGCGGTTACCAGCACAGAAGGGTACAAATAATTACAAGGAAGGTTTCGTACTCAGGCACGGGCTGGAGATGGAAGGGACAGAGGATCGGCGTGTTCTCGATCTGTGTAGAAAACTGTCCCGGGCTGCGAGCAGCCTCCCCAGAGCCACAGGGCCCTCTGCAGCCGGCCTGACCCCTGCAGGGCACCTTCCGGGGCTGCACCTTCAGCGGGGACAGCTTTGCCACTGGCTTCTGCCCATCGCCACCTCCAGGGTTCGGAGCGTTCTGTATTGCACTGCAACAGCAAACACAAGAACAGTTCAGACTTCGGGAATTTTCCTCCTTTTCCTTCCTTGTTTCTTTCCCTTTGTCGTTTGCAAAGCCTCCCAACACAACGTACTCTCTGACAAAGTTGTTGTTTTACAACGACCCTGTTGCAAAGTTAACTACATGGGATAAGCTCAGTTAAGTAACAGTCTGGTAATAAGTAAGTGAACAGAACTGGATTGTCTGAAAGATTAACACCAGATTAACTCCTTCACAGCAGACCCGAGATCTTTGCAAGCAGGTTTTTAACCTTTTAAGGTAGGTATAGCCTCATCCAAGTGGTGGACTTATTGAACATGTTTCTTTTTTAAAATAGTGCTGTACATGCTCTGCTAAATCCACAGAGGAGTGATTGCAAACAAAGCTTTCTCAAGGAAAGAAAAGGAACTTCGTTATTTAATTAGGCTTTTTTACACAAATTCCCAAAGGCTCAGATAAATTTCATACACCGTTCAAGTCAGAAGATAGGAAAGTTGTTGGGGTTTAACAACTGAAGTCCATATAGCATGCTACCCTCTCTTTGTACAATATTCAGTCTTTGCATGAGAGCAAAGAAAGCTTGTTGTGAAATATTAATGACTTTTTACCTCTCAATATTCACCAATTCAAGGATTCGGAATTAAAGCTTCTGCTTTAGTATCAAGAAAAAGATACTTAGTTATCCAATTGCAGGATATTACACAGCCTTATCTAAATCCTAGCCTAGTTCTGCCAGCCTCCCCTGATCAACAGGACATGGAAGCCACATAAAGCAGCACAAACCATCCTGTAGCAAAGGGTTTCTTATCACAGGCCAGCAGCTGCCAAGATCCTGCATGCTTTCCAACACGGAAACTACAGAGGCTGGATTTATCATTACAAAGCAGCGTGTTGAGACCTTTTGCCAGCACTTAGTCCTTCTGAGAATTTTAGGCAAGCCTAATTGCAATCGAATCAGCTGCCCCTCCAGACACAAGGGTAGACAGAGCATGCAACAAAGACAACACGTAGGCAACACAACAACGAGCTGCAGCTTCTTGCTCTTCACTCTTCCAATACCAACCAAATTGAAATCCTCTGTGTTTGGAACGTCTACACAAACTACTCGCACATCCATGACTACTTGGCCACAGCCTTTTTCCCACTTCACTTTTAGAATTCCCAAAGAGCTTGAGCAATTTATACAATTCTGCATGAGTCTGAAAGGCTCCACGATGGAGGGGAGCTGCATTATTTACTTAGTTCTTGCTTCAGCACTGAGCAGAACTGAAGTTTTTCCTCTTCTGCAGTATCATGCTTCCAGCAAAAGGCAGCCCTGGGCTGTTTTCATCTCGTTACTGCCTGTCAGAACAATGAAAACCACGTTTCCAGTCCTGATATTTTTCCAGGCTCCTACAATTACACTTCTCTCTCTGCAACTATCTGCAGCCTTTTTTAATCTATGGTAAAATGCAGGCCCATAAGAAAAGTTAAATTAGTCCTAAGCTATGGGCTGAAATGACAGCCTTTCAGTATGTCCCACAGGATTATAAGCCTTTCTCTGGAGCTGTGACAAGGCAGTCACAAGGCAGAAGGATTTAACATTAACAGTAAAAACAGGGTAAAGCAAAATGAGAAACTCCCTCTGCCTCATTCTCTTTAGGCATATTTTCTGGAAACCATGACAGAACCAGTTATTTTAGCCCAGAATCTGGGTTGTCAAAAAGCTTCAGCCCCAAGTCCTCAACCTTCCTCTCCTTCAGGAGTGTTACTTCATCCATTTTTATCCAGCCCTCTTTCAGACACCATCAGGTGTAGTATCAAAGATCCACACAGGACAAAGGATTTGATGGGACAGTACCAAGACCAAAGTGACTCTGTACTTCAGTACCACACAAACACATAGTTCATCCAAAAAAATGCAATACGTTACCATTTGCTGAAATCAATCTGCAGAGAGTGGTCAACAGTGAGATCAGTTGGGCAGGCAGGATTGACTTTAGCAGGATCTCCTCCAGCATTTCTCACAGCTTCCCTCATGGCAGCAAAATCCACCATTGCTGGAATTCCACTTAAGAGATGGAAAAACCAAATAGTATAACAATACGGGACATCAACTCACTAAAATACACCAGCTTTTTTCCACTTCAAGTCTAGACCTACCCAAGTTCTACTGCAATAATAAACCCCTACTATTCTAATCTCTAAATTCTAATGAACTTGAAACATTTAAGGGCTGGTACTTATTCACAAAAAGCAACTGCAAGTTTGAATGTAACATACCCAACAAGAGTACAGGAACACCTCAGAGGATTACACTCCTCACTTGTCTTGCTATGCTTCTGAAGTGTGATGGTACTTTAACACAGAACTGATTTTTAGATATTTACTACCTTTTCAACAGAACCTTGCTATGCAAACAATGAGCATGTGGTCCATTTAACACCTTCCTTACAAAGCCATTTATGACCCTCATAGTACTGGACAGAAATACTCTTGCTCCTATCAAATAAAGTGTACCTGAAGTACAAAAATGAGGACAATGTGTATATACCACAGTACTATATAAATGTTCCTGACTTTGCTTGCTAAGCAGAGGTTACCTAATTTTTAGTAATACCACAGTTCCTTTTTTAATTATCTCACTTCTTGATAAGTATATGAGGAGTCAGCAATCCAGCTTAAATTTAATATTTACAAATTGCTGAAGGACTGCCCTTTCAGCTATGCCATACCCAAATCACCAAGAAACTTAATATTCTAAGAGACTTCTTTTTAAATCTATGTATTATTCATGGATTCAACTGGATTACATACATTTGTGAAGTAAGCAATATTTAATCTGCAGTTATCTCATTTATTTTGGAGAACTGTCAGCCATCTGGCTGCAGCCAAAATGTCACCACTTCGACTTGTGTTTTGGCTCTTATCCTACACAGTCCTCCTTGTAGGCCAACAGCTTCAGCCTCGCCAACCTGCGCTGAAACCAGGATGCCCTGTGGAACTCCTACACTTACATCACATGGCATTAGCATGAGGAGCCTACTGGGTAACAGAGCCAGTGCACAGGTTTCTGCTGATGCCTCAGTGCTATTTATTTGCAAGGCAAGGAATTGTATGTACAACCTAGTGAGGCTGCAGGGATTGTGTCAGTGGCTCCAGCACACACACACTTACGTAAAGTCTTGAAGAACAACTCTGGCAGGACAGAAGGGCACTTCAACATTATTCTGTTTTGTCTTCCAGTCCAAGATGTTCATAGCATCTGTTTCTTTCACTAAGAAGCCATCACAGTTACGGACACTGGATTCAAACAGCACTCGTATGGAATAAGGCAGAGTATCTAGGGCAAAGCAAAGGGGCTCTGTTAGTGCAACACCTTCAGCTTCAGGAGTTCTTTAAAAAATTACAATCCCAGTGTTGTAAAGGATTCCACTTTGCTAGGGACTGGAAGGATGAGAGCTCAGGAGCCTACTCTTCCAGTTGCCTTGGGGTTTGATCTTCATTGCACAATATAGAACATACATTGCAGAAACTGAGTTATCATATGGGATTGGAATGGAAGATACCAACAGCTTGACCACACTGTGTTATGGCAGTGATATTTAAGAAGGTATGCTATGCTGGCATGAGAAGGATGAAAGGAATCTAGAGCTGGGATTACTGATCAGAGGGGGAGGGAAAGCAACAACAGATTATTAAGAAACATGTTTTCAATTCTATATTTCACCTTTTTGTTACTTGAGATAAAGCCAAAAGCATCCCATGACAGATTATGTTTTTAAATAAACAGTGATATTAAGACCAGAAACTATTCTGCCACATGCCCTAAAATTAAACCCATTTCTTAAAATATAAAGAATGACATTTAACCAAATACAACTTCATTTTGTTACTGATCTGGATTAAGGCATTGACTAGAAACAGCTTTCTGCACAAAAAATATTAGGGAACTGGAAATGAGAATCAAAGAAGTGGGAGGAGAAAAAAGCAGCAGTGTTACTACTCACTGCAAGCAACAATAAAAAAAATCCATAGTAATTTCTCCCCAGATCCCATTATTTTCCACAGCACCATGCAAGCAGACAAATGACTTTGAGAACAGTGAGAAATACTAAAAACTAGTTGTAAGAGGGTGAAACAATTCAGTTCAGGCTCTAGCAAGAAAGTTAAGATTTGGTGGTCTCAACCTAACCCACAGGTTTGACCACAAACTGTTAATACAGGATTTACTGACCCTGTTCTCTTTGGGTCTCTTTCTCAGATATTACCCATTGTTGTCTCATTAGACAAATCACTCAAAACAATGCAAGAATGTTATCAAAACCACGTCTAATCAGCTCTAATGCCACCACTCACTTGATTTAAAAACCAAGTTACCAGGAGAAAATTATTCTGCCTTTTCTTGGATTATAAATAATATGCAGTGCATCCTTAGAGTGATAAACCTAAGTGTTCAAAGGGCTGCTTAGCAGCCATAAGCTATGGAGAAGCAACTACTTCTCTCCATTAGGCACTGGCAAGCTCAGGTCTGCAATGTTGTGCCTAGTTTTGGGCCTCTCTGGATGCAGATCTCAAGTAATCAGATCATATCCAGTGAAGGGTCTTCTGGGACTGCAGTACCTGACAGAGGATCAGCTGGGAGACCTGGGTTGGCTCACCCAGAGAGAAAGCTGTAGTGCACTAACTGTAGTCAACCCACAACCCAACAGGAACTGCAGAGAAGGGGAAGCCTGACCTGGCATCTCAGAAGTACAAAGTGAAAGGACAAAACTAAAGTCAGAAGGTGCAGGAAGGGACATTGTGACTGGACACAAGCAAAAAGAAGTTCACAGAGAGGGTGATTAAGCACAGGATCAGGAAAGGGAGCTGAATCTCCATCCATGCAGACTTGCAGAGCTCAGCTGAGAAAGGCTCTTCAAGTTCACGCCAGACCCAGCAAGCAGCGGAGACTAGCTCTACAGATGCCCCCTCTGCCCTAAATCATCCCAAGTTCGTTCTAGCTACCATTTTCCCCATAACTGAATACTATTTTCAAGACTAGAAAATCAGATGCTCCCTAGTAAACAGGCAAGTAAATCAATTACCTTTTACATTCAGAATCTGATTAATTTAAACAGGCTCTTATTGTCAGATTACAGTGAGAAGCCTCAAGGCAAAGGACAAAGAGGTAAAACCCCAAATTATTATTCCAGCAACAAATGCAATGAGCAACTCCAGATGCTGGATTTGCCATCAGTGCTGTCCCACACAGTATCTGTGTTTTATTTAACAACTTGCTAATAGCAGTTAATACGAGGCTTCCAACTTCTGCACACAAGTTTCTATTGGAAGGCAAAGACACTCTCAGCCTATTCTATTTAGATTCCTTAAACTTCTTCTCCAAACTTCTTCAGGAATATCTGCTGCTGCTGCTCCAAGCTATGGCATGCCTTCGCACAAAGTTCCATCTTCTCTATACATTTCCACTCCTGTTACAAGGCTGTTCAAAAAGCTGCTGTAGAACAGACTGGTCCTGTTACCACCACACTACTGCTTCTTCCTGGGCAAAGCCACATGCGTGATTATTGGAAAGATTAACTTCGTTTCTGCAAGTAGAACTGTGCAAGAACACATGGCTGTCACACAGAAGTTCCAGCAGTTCTCCTCCCTCTTCCCTTCAAACAACAGAGAAGCACTTACACTTGAAACTTGTATTTGACAGCAGTAACTTTTTAATTAAGAAATGTATCACAAATTCTGTGAACACAAGAGAGTAATTCAGACCTTACAAAACTGAAAAAAAAAAAAAAAGTCCCAAATAGCTTTAATATATACCTCAATAAGTACTTCAGGAGTTTAACATGAAGGCAAAGGGAGAGAACAACGAAAGTATGTTCTGATTATCAGCAGGAGTAGGGCTGTTCCAGCTGACAGTGATCTATAGCTGTCTCAATCTACAGTCATCCCCATTACACAAGAACATACTCTGTATTTTTCAACAGGGACCCAGACACACAGAACCAAAGTCTTTTTGGCACGTACCACTCCATGTTGCTACGTATTAATGACACGCTGAGATGAAGCAACTGTATAAACAGCACAAAACCTCATCTTTTCTGCAGCAACTGCACTAGAAGCTATGTTCAAGTAAACACAGAGTTACTGATTACCTGAAATTGCTGGTGACGTGAAACCAAGCAGCAGTACAAAATGATGGCAAAAACTGTATTTAGTTTTTAAGTACTGTCTCTTCATTTTTTCCAAAAGACAAATAATTCTGGAGTACTGCTGACAACTCCAGCAGCACCTCTGCGTTCTCCCTTACTGAGAGAAGCCTATAAACATTGCCCCCTGCCAAACTTCTGAAGCAGTAGGACCAGAAAATGAGCAGCTTTCAGATACACCCATTAACAATTCACATAATGGCGGTAGCATTTCCTGCCATTTCACAGCAGTATGTGGTGCATGTTTACTGCTGGTACCATCCCAACTACAACCAACCAGAAAGCATCATTACCATACTTGGCGCCTCCGAGCTTTGAGACATTGTAGAACTTCTTCTGTGGATAGTTTTCTAATGCTTCAATTACGGGCTGGTAAGGGCTTCCTGAGGGGGGAAACAAGAAAGTTACTGACATAAAAGAATGGAAGGGTTGATCACTAGTAGAGGACTCGTAACAATAGCTTTTTATTCTGGATTTTAACAAAAAATAACATGCCCCTAGGGCTGTAAGGGAACTGCAACATGGAAAGGTTTCTAAATGGATTGAAACACCTAATGATATAGATGGGTGACTAAGATGAAATGTAAAAGTATCTGTAGTACCAGGTACAAACAGAACAGGCCGGTAATCAACACAGTCACATGCCTGAATATGTTTGACCTTTATTGTCTTAGTTTACCATCTCCAAAACAGGATAAATGCACCTCACCAACTGAGATAAGAGGTACAGGTTTTAATACAGTAGGAAACACCAGGCAGCAAGCACCAGGCTAATGACAAGCTAACGAGAGACAAAAATAAACCTCATAACAGCTACTAGGTGGAGCGAATAAATTACTTCTTAAGAGGAGCTGTTCACAAAAAGAACGCTTTAATTCAGTTGCTGGCAAGCTAAAGGGGCAGTGCCAATGACAGACCCCCTCGGGCCTGAAGAGCTCCGTACAGTAAAACTTTAAGAAAATAAGCCACAGATTACGAACAGTGGGGAAAATGGTGTTGGCTCTGACATCACCGAGCACAGCCAGCAAACGCTGGCTCTGCAGCACCACACTTGCCCTTTGTTTGCTTTGATCTTAACGCACTACAGTTACACTTCCATCGCAAAGCCGACGCTCCATCACCGGCAGCTGACAGACAAACTGCGTCATGCACACAACGACCCCGGCTCAGCGGGCACCGGTGAAGCCTCACCGCACGAGCCGGCACTGCGGGGATGCCACCCGTCGCTCGCCACAGCGTTCGCAGCGGACGGAACAGAAAGAGGGACAAATCCGTCCGCTGGGAATAACGGGAGGCCCGGCGGGACAGGCGCCCCGCGCAGCCCAGGCCGGGCCCGCCGCCGAGAACAAAGCGGCAGGAACGGCGGGGGCAGCGGATGCCCGAACAGCGCGGGGGGAACCCGCCACGGGCCCCACGGCGCTCCCGCACAAAGGCCCGCCACGCAACGGCGCCGTGCGGGCGGAGAAGAAGGGCAGGGGACAGCGCACCGGGGAGGTGAGCCGCCTCGGGCCGCCGCGGCCGTGTTCGGGCTGGGGTAGGCCGGGCCGGGCCGACCCCGCTCCACCGCCAGCTGATGCGGAGGGGGCGAGGCGGCAGCCCGGGCTGCGGGGGTCGCGCCGGGTCGGGTAGCGGCATCCCCCGGGAGCGGGGACCGCGCACGGCGGGGAGCGGCGGCGCGCACACTGACCTGGCCTGACAGGGTCCATCGCTGGCGACCATATTAGCGCTGCGGGGCGGGCGGCGGGGGCCGGGGGGAGCAGGCCCGGGCGGGGCGGCCCCAGCTCTCGCGAGACTGCGCTCGAAGCCCCACCTCCTCGGGCGCCGCGCCTAGTCTCGCGATATGCTAGAACTGTTCCGCCCACACCTCCTCCTCCTACGCTCGCGATACCCGCCGTGCCGCAGAGGAGTAAAGCAGGTAAGATCTCGCGAGGCTTGGCGGAATGGGCGGAAGTGGCCCAGTGAGGGAAGCCTTCTGCTCTCGCGATACTTGTGAGGCCGATGACGAACGCAGCGGGGGGCGGAGCTGTCCTCTGGGGCAGCGCTTCGAGTTGGTGCTTGAGCGTGGCCGCGGGCATCTCCTATTGGCCGCGCCCGGCGGCGTGAGCCCACACGTGACGGGGCTGCGGGCCGTGCCCGTGCCCGTGCCCGTGCCCGTGCCCGTGCCCGTGCCCGTGCCCGAGCGGCGGGGGGAGCCGGGTGGGTTCGGCACCGCTGCCGTGCGAGGCTTGTGATGAAGCGCGCAACGCGTTCTAACGGTTTTCACGAGGCACCGTTGGGCCAAACCCCACCAGCGGCGCCCACCGGAGCCCGTTCCTGTGCGCTTGGCTGCAGCTCCTCGCGTTCCTGCCTTCCGCTGCTGGAACAGCACACACCAACCCGCGGGCAGAGGTGTGCCCCCGAGCGGCCCCTGCTGTGGAGCCGTGCGGGAGCCGGGGGAAGACACCGTGTTGGTATTCACGAGCCACGCGTAACCCGGCGGGGTTACCCTTGCTCTGGCACCCAGCTGCGGTCTTAGTCTATGGTGCTGGATTTCCTATTTTCCTTCTTTTGCTTTCAAGTGATGATCTTGTTTCATAGCAGGAGGATGGAATTTCACTGTTGTCTTGATCTGCAGTGAACGGTGGCAGTGTGTGAGGTCACACTCTTGGTGGTCACCAAGTCAAGCGATACAAGTTTCTCCAGGCTATAAGACATAGATAATATCTAGGGCTTAGACACTAATACAGCCAGAATCATCACCAAGCTCATTACCAAGATTACCAAAAAGATGTCTGTGACTCAGCCCCTAATTGCCTCATTTTCCCTTTTGCCTGCCTCTGTCTTGACCTAAGCTACCACTGCCTTCCTGAGCTGTGACAGGATGACTTGACACACTGATTGCAAAAGTTTTACTCAAAACTACATGAACAGCCATAGCTCTGGCATCAGTTTACCTGCTCTAGATCACAGTGATGTCGGGCATACCCTTGAAAAGTGCAGGTGGAAAGAAGTGGTCAGTGGGAAGGAAGGTGGTGGTGTGGCCAAGTTATGCCTAGGGGAGCTCCTGAGTTCATCTGTATGCAGCATGTTCAGGATTCCCAAAGCTGGCTGTTCCTTTGAACAGATTATTTCCATGCGGCATCTTATTTACAGCTCTTACCTGGTTGGACCAGCGCACTCAAGGGCAGTTTCCCCCCCGGCTCCTCAGCATGTGGCTGCCTCCCACATGCTGGCCACGCGTTTGCTCCCAGAGGACTTTGCAGGAGCTCCTGGGGTCAATGCTGGGAGGTTGCTGACAGCAGAGGAAGCGTTGGCAGACAGATGATGGCCGCTTTGTTTCTTGACAGGTTCAGATAAGACGCACCTCCAGGGACATGCTGCACCAGCACTGACCCGCTTGTTCTGCTTTGTGAAAGACGCCTCTGGTCTCACAGTGCTGAGTCCACGGGATGCCAGTGACAAAATGACTTCTGATTATCCCACGAATCTGACTGTAGTGGGTTGGATACAGCCAAAGAAAGGAATCTGAGCGAGTGTGGAGTATTTCCTGTTCACATGCTAAATCCTTTAGCACCAAATGTTTAGTGGTTTGTGCCCTTGTTACATATCGGATAGATTTTTGGAAAACTAATCCCATATATATTGTGTTTAACACAATGTTTGGCTTTCAATAGTGATTTATGCTGAAAATTTTCTTTCTTTTTGCTTACTAACACCTGGGCTACTCCACTGTTCTGCATACTTCTTTTGTGTGTGCGTGATTCTTTTGGAACCATAGAGTCCTTTAAGGTGGTGTGTAACAGTCAAGGAAGAATGGTGGTTTTTCAGCTTCCAGAATGTTTTCTCCATTTCCAAGCTGGCATCCAACATTCTGAAATAAGTCAAATTCAAGGGAGAGCTTATCCAGAAGAGAAATGGGGATGGGTATTGCTGGTTTGTAATTAGAGCTGACAGAAGCAGGCTAAATGGGAGTGTCTTGGTGAAGAAGAGGATGTGAATGGAATGAATTACTTTGTTCCACTTCTGCAAAAGGCAGTCACTCCATTGAATTTCGGTATTGTTGTTCTCCATATTTCAGCCTTCAGAGAAAGCAGTTCTGTTGTGGAAATGCTGGGCTAAACAGTGCTTTCAGGTCAATGTTCCATGGCAGTATCGTACAAAAGAGAGACCATATCAAACCAGAGAAAACCAGAGAAATGTAAGGCACTTTTCTAGTTGTGCCTTTCTTTTTCTCTAAAGACAATAGCAGGAACAACCAGGCAGCACCCACACCATGGTTGGTCCAACAGTTTGATGTTCAGGTCTTTGAATCAAATAACTTCTAATCCTGACTACAACAAACTTCCATATGACTGGTGCATTTAGAGCTCAAATGCAGTAAATCTTACCTAGTTCTTCTAAGGCAGTAGAGATCTGCAGAGGAGGAGAGTAAGAAGTTCCATACCTAGCTGTAGGTGAAAGAAATAACACAGGAGCTGAAGGGCTTTTCCACATCTGTAACTTCAGGAGAGGAAAACTTGGGAAACCTCTGTAGAATGTTTACTTTAGCAATTCGGGTCAGTCCCATCAGTTAGGTCTAAGATCCACAAGTGAATCTACAGAGGTGGGTAAGACACAGTAACCTATGCACGGAATATGTCAGAGTTGGAGCTAGTTGAGGCAGCCAATAAAAGATCACAAAGACATTTTGACATTGGCATATTTTCAGTAACAAACTGGGGAAAATCATCGAGTTTATGTTGGACAATTCGTAAGACAAAGATGAAGTAGTGGCATTCCTGTATGTCTTGTGCCACAGCAGCAAAGCTGGAACTGGGTGAGCTGTATACTAAGAACATGGCAGGTTGGATGTTCCTGTAAGAGCATGACTGAATATTTAGTTTTGATAATGGTTTGAGATACAATATTTGCTTTTGCAATGGATTTTCTTTTTGTAATACAGTATCCACCATGTAATCTTCAAGAATATGAATTTAAGCTTCCCTTTTGATTGTGTATTGCCTATAATCGCTGCATAAAATCACTAATGTAAATACAAGTAGATTAATAACTGCCAGAGGAGAAAGCATTTATTCTTAACACTGTATGGCAGTGAGTCTGTGCTGCATGAGCCAGTGTCACAAAAGACTGAAAGTTCCTTACCTGTGCTCAGGCTCCTCTAGGAAATAATACTCCCTAGATTTCTCACCCCTGGGGTACCCATTAGCTCAGTTTATTACCTGATTCTCTGGTTTGTTTCAATCTCGTACAAGAGGTGCCGTTCAGAGAGCTGTGCACAAATCTACAGCACTCTAAAAGTGCCTGCAAGCGTTCAGCAGTCTCAGTAAATTAGATGATAATGCTGTCTTGTAAATACCCAGAGATAGCACGTGAACTGTTCTAAAGTACAGGTAAGCTAGAAGGAGAGCTTCATGGAAGCTGCTTTTCAAAGCTTATTTCTTGGCTGAGTATATGTTACTTCTCCAGATAAAGAACAGATGTGTTTAAGATGATTTTTACTTGTGAGAGAAGTGCTGGTATATGGGTTGCTGCACAAATCGTGTTTGTGAAAACAACATTGCTGTGATTAGTACCAAAAGAGAAATTCTGCAGGGTAAAGATGCTTGCTGCCAAATAGATCGTATTAATAAAAGAATAGAATGGTGAAGTTTTACTGTTCTGAAAACAGGCACCTATTTTCAAGTTGCGATGCTGTTGGCCCTCCTGTATCATTAAGGAGCTTGAAAATTTGCCTTTCCTAGTTACTCAGCAGAGTCTAAGTGTATGCAAAGTCTATTCCCAGAGAGGCTGGGGAGAAGGAGACCTATTTTGTGCTGCTGGCAGGTTAACTGGATTCTGAGTGGTGAGCATGAGGTCTCCATTTCAGGAAGTACAACAAGCAACCGGGGAGCCTCAGGCTACACTGTCCGGTGCTTAGGGCAGTCTGTGAAACATCAGGCTTAACAGCCATAGAGATGACATCTGGTTTGGTTCAGGCTGTGGTTGTTACTGACATGCTTGTTTTAAATGGATGGCATCTGTTGCCTTCTTTCCTAAACACTGCTGGAAACTGAGGGGGGAGGCACAGTTCAGCTTTCTTACCGCAGGATTTCTTGCAAGCACAGACACTGTTGGCCAAGCTTTCACCCTTAAACCTCTGGGAACAAGTGGTTTCCCTCTCAGGAAGGTAGAGCTTACCTGCCATCTGCTCACACATGTTCTGGGGAGCCAAATTGCTCTCCTCACTGCAGGAGAATGCTTAATTTGGCAAGTACAACTATGTGCATTTCTCACATCTGGAGGGAAGAAAGCGAGGAGGGCTGAGCGCTGGGCACCGCTGTTGGGCACATTCCAGCTGCAGAGAGCCCGGAGCTCCATCCTTTCAGAGAGGGATGGCAGCAGGGAACACATTCCGTACATCCACAAGAAAAAAATTTGAGGGATTTAGTGAAATAGTCGGCAAAAAGGAATACAAGGTTACACCCTTCAGCACCAGGCACTGCAATTCTCTCGTGTGCAGGGGAAGTAAAGCTCTTTTTAGCCACTGATTGCTATTAAATGCTTCTAATATGATGACAGCTTATCCACACCTGACAATCTTCGGTCACCCCTGGAAAGCTCCACAGCAGGACAAGCCCCTTCCTGTGGTTTGTTTCCTGGTGAGTTGGGACCTAGCTCACAGGAAGTTCTGCTTTCAGCTCAGTCCCAGTATTTCATTACCTGCTCTGTGACTGAAAGGACAGAGAGAGATGTTGGGGGTGTGCCCCGGACTTCTGAATATGTTGCACTAAATGAGGCTTTTAGCAAGATAAAACCCAGCTTCACGCTAACATCCACACAAACCCATCCTTCCTAGAAACTGGAAACAGTCTGAGCTAAGAACACCGTGTCATCTGTCTTAGAATACGTTCCTCAGTCAGGACTCGGTAACAGTCCTGCAGACCTGTGTATTTCAGAGAGCCCATACTGGGGAAGAAGTCAGCTGTGGGAGCAGATGATTCCAGTCTTTCTGTGTAACTACTGTCAAACACACTTGCTGGAGATGGGAAGCCCTCAATCCTACAGGGAGAGACCTTCAATCTAAGAGAGGTGCCTGAGCCAGCCAGTCTTCCCCTCACACCCATTTGCAGCTTGCAGGAGGCTGGAGCAAGTGGCTCCTGCAGATGGCATCTGCATCCTAGGGATGGAGTGAAGTCTAGGCTAGAGCACAGCAAGAGCCTTGCTGCATACAGCGCATTGGAGGGCAATCAAAGGAGCTTAGACAAACTCTGAACCCTACTTCTGTCACTCTGCTGTTCAGCCTCCCACCAGCATGGCCCATCTGCAGCTATTTAGCAGAAGAGGAGCTGCACCATCCTGCTGTCCTGGCATCTTCAGGACAACCACTCTCAACTATTGTCTTTTAAATGTACACCCTCTGTTGCTCATTTCCAAGTGCAGTTAGAGGCCTGAGTCTTCCAGCCCCAGTTCATCCCTGCATTGCTATCAAAAGCTTCTGCACCCCATTAGAGGCAGAGAAGAGGAACCCAACATCTCCAGACTTGCAGCCTCACTTGTTTGCCTGTGCAATTTCATTTACTTACAGGTAACTCCACACCATGCTCAGTTTTATGCTGAGGGTTGTTGCTGGGATCTGCAGAGAGTATGCAGGGATGGAGACTGCTAGGCCTGAAGTAAACACACGGAAGTATAGGAGGAGGAAGAGGAAGGGCAAGTCTCTGAGCTAAGCTGAGCAGCATGGTGCAGCTTCCAGAAGGACACCACCAGCAGGAAGTGGCATTGGCTGGAAGCATTTTTAAAACCAGTTGGGGAACAGCTGGGCTGATTTTAATCCAGCTGGACTGAAGTGTCTCCAAAAGAGCCATAAAGCCTTTTGATACCTACCGCCCAGGCAATAAAACGTTAATCTCGGCTGAAAGTCTTTGTTCTCTTAGTAGCAGTATTTTTCTGTTTAGAAGTAACGTACTGCTGCCTCCAGTCAGAGGCCCTGCTGTAATGTGGATGTGGATGTGTAACAGACTGTTCCTGCTGCAAGAGCTTTAGCATCTGAGCCATGACACATGGCTGGGGAAGCCCATCAGGAGCATTGGCACAGCCCATGTGCCACCGCACCACTGTCCTGTGTGTCAGAGACCCCTTGACACAGCAGGGTTTCTGAGGTGGAATAATACAGTGGCTCTGGGGATTTTTACCTGTGAAAGGCTAGAAGAGCTACCAGGGCAAGTTTAGAAAGGAGCAGGCTGAGCTTTCAAGGCCAGGTGTGACAGAGATTCTCAAAAGCATATGAGATGATAGTAGAGGAGAGGCGTTGAAGTGCTACAAGATCATTTCTAAACCATCCCAGTGAAGTCAGTAGTCAGTCTCCCTCTGGGAGGTCACAGGTTCCCATGATATTTTTATGGTCTCCTTGGATAACAGATTAAACTTAATTAATACAGGCTGCCAGCTGTACATCAGCACTCATCTGTAAGTACAGTTATCCCAGTGGTGTGCGTGTCCCTGACACTTCCAGCCTTGTTCTCAACAGACCTTAGTGACAACTTCATATATTGCTGTACACAGAACAGGGCTACGCTCTTGCTCAGGGTTCATGAGTGCTCAGGCAGTGCCTGCTTTATCATCCAGCAATCCTGGGGTGAGCTGGACAGACATGAACCAGGCTTTCTGCTGCTCCATCTGTTTTTTCGCATCCTTGAATCTTCTCAGTTCCTTCTCCAGAACTTCCAGCTCAAAACATGGTCTTTCTATTCTGTGTCATTTAATTCATGTCCCAGTTTATCTTACAAATGAAAGTGACCCAAAAGGACACTCCAGCCTTGCTGCATTCTCAGCTAGAATTAGGTGTGATGTGATAAGGTGAATATTATCCTGGTTTAGATGTGCATATAGGTTAGATTTTTCTCTAAGATCTTTTCACCATTTCCAGGGATCAGAATCTCCAGGCTGCCAAAAAGCTCTTACTATAAGCAGCATCTTCCATATCTGTGCTGAAGTTCACAGCATCATTTAAAACAGGATGAAGAACTTTGAACTAACTTTGGATAGTTTGTCTCTTATGAGTGCCAAAATTACTTGGATGTTTTCTATCAGTGGCTGCTTTTTCAGTACAAATCCTGCCCTAAACCTACTGATTTTTCCTGACTGTCTGATGTTTCTTGGCAAAAAGAGCTGTAATTCTGAAAACATTCAGACTGTTTTCCACTTAATACTGTTTGCTGAGGTACCTCAATTTGGAGAGGGCACTAGAGATGCTACTTGTACTTATCTGCAAGTAAAGGTAGCAAGGCCACTTCCATTATTCAGTGGTCATGTTGTCGTGATCTCAGTGATGATTTCCTGTCTCAGACTTTTTTTGTACACATCACTTTGAGATTTTAAATAACTTTTCACCCTTCTAGCTTTTTTCTCTTTCTGCTTCCTACTGCATTAATAGTCTCCATTACACTGTTGTCTTTGTTGCCATCAAGCTAAAGCTGAAGTGTATTCTAGGCATAGCTTGTTTCCATTATTATCTTTATTTTGAAGGAATCATTTGTCTTCATTATCTGCAGCTGCATCCTGAAGCATTTTGAAAAGGTACATGCCATATTTCCCTCTTATGAGAGCTTCCCCCCTCCTCCTGCATGTTAAAATGAAAGTTTCCGCTCCACTGCTGGCGTGACAGCACAGAGAGCGTCTCACAGATGGACTAACTCTCAAAGAGGCAGGAACCTTAACATCCAGCAGATTCTAGTCTAAACCCCACTCTTGCCCTGCTGCGTTATGAATCAGCATACCCTGACGTCGCTGCTTTCCCTCTGCATACTTCATCTTTTTAATTTCCCCTGTAGCTCTGCCTACAGCTGGCAAAGTAATCACTGCCTGAGCAATGCACCTTCAAATATCTGTTAATGCTGAATGAGTCTAGCTGGATTTTCTGTTTCTCATCAACTGCTGGGCATCTTAATCTGTGTCAATGTTAGCTCTGTGGTCCTGAGCTCAAAGAACAATTATTTTGTTCAGGGGAAGGAAGTGATGCAGTGCAAAAAAGCGTAGTATGAGCTAGCTTTGAAAATGAGTGTTTGGTGTACTTGTAGTGTGAGGGGAAGCAGAAATTTGTAGCAGTAGCACAGGTAAGGCAGTTAGGAGGTCATAGTGTGGACTTGCATAAATGTACAGTTCAGTTCCTTCCCACTACAAGGTCTGCATGGGTACAGACCTCTGTTCCCATGGAATATTTAACATTGCAGACATCTGGCTTGGACTTAGACAGCTGTTGAACATAGGTAATTTCAGCTTTACTCCTTCTGCCTTCAGTCAATCCCTCCCATAGCCTTTGTTGCTGTGACCTAGATTGTGAGCAAATGCTTTCTGATGGCATTTCAAAGGAAACTAATCTTGCACTCAGAGTGAAACATGACTGGATTCATCTGTGCTCCATACTCTGTGCATGAGTAAGTTTATTTCTGCCTCTGTCCTTGAGCAGCAAAACCTTCATGACCCGTGCTTACATACACACAGTCACCTGCGAGGCACAGCCCATGGAAAGAAGACTTACAGGGCTCTCCTTTCTCCAAAAGCAAAGCTGCTCCTGGCCACAGGGACTTGAGATTTATGATTTATAAATACTGTGCCAAGTTTTTCACTATTGTAATGGAGAAAGGAAAATAAAAGCCTTGACAACTGCAAAAACATGTCATAAGACTGGTAATGACGCATGCCCTGGTAACACTGTGCTAACCAGATTCCCTGTCCAATTGTGCTGCCTGTGTGGAGTAACATACAGTCAATAATACACCATGTGGAGAGCAACCGGTATTAGCGTTTTCCTTGGAGTGAGATGTCCTCACTGCCTCTTGAGCTCTGGGATCAATAATAAGAATAGAGCACAAGAGAAATGCAAGTATGAAAGCCAGCTGCTCAAAGAACCCTTTTAAGTTGATGTATATACCATTGGGTTTCTGCATGAAAATGGTGACATTAAAATGGCCATTAGAGAATGATGTATCAGTATTAGCACTGCTGAATGTGCAGCTTACATACATCATGTGAGGCGAGTTTTGCTTTGTTCATTTATTTCTCCAAACTATACTGCGCGTTCCCTTCCTGTTAAAGGTGCTGAAGCACCTGCTGTTGCAAACCATAAACCTGCCCTTGCTGTTACCACACAGACGTTGCAATTGTCCTGCTCATGCGTTATTAAAGACTTGCTATTGCAAAGGGATAGTCTGATTTAAGCCTTGCTGGCACCATCACATTTACACAAGCATAAGAGCTTCATAAGATGCTCAAGAGAACATGCTGGATATGTGGTCTTAAAACATGCACTATCATACTCCCAGGTATGGAAGGGTTTGAGTGCGCATCTCTCTGATGCTTCCTTTCATAGTCTAAGAGCATCCTCCACACAACAGTAATGAAAAACACAACTCCCTTTCTAGTCCTTTCCCAGGACATCACTGGTATTAATCCTGCATGTATGTACCCATTTACTCAAGTGGAGTTCCCCATGCTCCCCACTGAAGCCAAGACACAGATGCAAAGGGGAATTAAATCAACTGCAATAATTCCTGGCATTGAGGACCAGGGCTGATGGGCTCCCTTCCAGGGACATCTGGTCATTAAACCTCAAAGAATAAGGGGGTTTGGGTCCTTTCAGTCAGGACAATGGACTCTATGCTAGGAAACACTAACTTCATGCAGCAGAGGCTTAATCACACCTTTTGGGACTTTAAAAGCTGGTAGCTATTGATTGAGGCAAGGGTGGTGAAGCGAGGTCACAGCTGCCTTCATCTTTCATATGGGGTCCATGGAGACCACACGTAGTAGCATGTAGAGTTCCCTATTGATTCAAGGGGCTTGGCAATTAAAAAGCCCTGTGTTCATCCTTCCAGTCATTTAGCCTTCACCAGATGAAACTAAGTGGCCTCAGCCAGCTATCATGGCAGCCCAAACCAAGCTGGATGCATTCAGCTGTGACTCCAGATGAAAGCTGAGCATAGGTTCATTTCATACAAGTGAGGGTTGTGCTGAGACACACACACCACCCCCCTGCCATAGCAGATGGGGCAGTGTTTCCCAGGTCCAGACTGAGCCAAGAACCCAGTGAAGTGAAAATGGTGTGGCTCTGGAGGAAGGCCTTCCTGTGGAGAGAGCTGAGAGGGGGGGCATTGAAGCAAGGCTGTGTGAATGATTTATTTCCTGTGCTGCTCTAATCCTCCTCCTGTCCCTTCAGCTCACTGCTGAAAATAAGAGATGACAACCTCGGTGTGGATGGTTTGAACGCTGTGGGTAAAATGAGTGTCTTTCACTCAATAGTCTCAGGACTATTGCACCCCAGCATTTACAGAGACTGAAGGTTGTGAGGTCCTCAAACCTTCCTCGTACAGCACCTAGCACAGCAAGGTCTGGGGCAGTAGTGGAACTCAGTCCTCCTGTGCACTCCAATAATATAAATGGTGAATAACTAAGGCAAAGGTACAGTCTCAGCCCACAGGCAGATCTAGGGCTTAAAGCATGCATGAACTTCCCAGCAGGAAAATGGATAAGTCTTTTCATAATTCACCTTGTTACCCAAATGAAATAAAAGGTCATTTCATTTTCATAGCCACAGTTTTATAAATCAAGTCAAAAGTGCCCAGTTTATCGTGCACACAAATGGTGAGACAGCCTAATAATGCGTTTGAGCTACAAAGCTTTCCAGAAACAATAGAGGACTATACCACATGTTATGGAGAATACAACATATGCTGCAGGCTTCATGCATGCTGAATGCCTCCTGGCTATTCTTGCAACACTAAGCATGAGAAGACAGTACTTATTATACTAATATAAGACAAATTATGCCCTTAAAGTCATGTATACGACGGGCACTGTTGCTATTTCTACAGTCAGAAATGCAGCTGGCACTTTATAGATGAACCTTAGAAGAAATTCCTTATGCCCACACCAGTAGTTTCCTTCAATAGCCTCGCACCCAGATCTCCCAGTGCAGAAGTGCGTGTGTGCATGGACAACACATGCCAAGCAGCCCTTGAGCAAGTAACCATATTGCTTTCAAGAGAGCAGAGTTCAACATAGCCATTGCAGGACTGAGGACTTTACTAGGTGAAGTGAAAGACACCCTTACATATAAGGACACTCTCACATCTCTTTTCGAGGAATGAAAGTGTGTCCCACACAAACATCTTCAGTTTTAGTAAATCATGGCTACAATCCCTGACCATCCACCTTCCTGTCATTTCCTATGTTCCTGTGCCTCATTCCTAGACTCACCCAGACAGGCTCATCCTGATTCTGGCCAAGCAGGGGCAGAGGAGCTTCAAGAGCAGCTTCCTTGACCAAAGGCAAGTTGTTTTGCTCTGCTGATTTGCACTGGCTCTGTGTATAGCATTGTCTACCCAGTCACTCCATGATGTCTCACATCTGTGTGAGACATAGATCATCTTACATTTGATTTCCATGGATAACCTTCCAAAGGCAGCTAGTTCCTTCCATCTTCTGTGCAGCAATACTGAACTCTGGACAGGGCAGAGACTCAGCAGACAACACTGGGAGCATATGCCCAGACTACAGAGAGAAGAACTGATTTTAAAAAGCACCTTTACGTGTAACTATGGTAGTAAAATCCTTGCAAGGCAATAATGAAATCTTGTAAGAATGAGCTAAAAATTGCTGCCCAGGTTGCAGGGTAACAGAATAATCCCACACCTCCCAGGAACAGGGAGCTGAGAGGGAGAATCATGTCATTCCCAGCCGGTGAACACTGGGATGTTTGTTGGTTCTCATCTTTTCCTTGAGACTGATCTCATTTGTCTATGACCAGCTTATGTGAACTTTACGCTTTACCAGATGCACATTAGTGTGCTGCCATCAGATTCTTACGCTCTACTCAACACAAACAGCGGCCGTCCCCAAGCATCCCCGTGGGCCATTGCCTGCTTCTGCCTTCAGTCACCCAGCTGTGACGGCTGCTTCTGTGAGAGGGACTCTGGAACTGTGTCACTGTGGAATCAGCTCCAAAAGCTTATTTAACCCCTGTCTTCCCTGCAGAGACTGTTTAAATCCTTGTCCCCGTATCTTCTTATCAAGATACAATTCTTTTCTCCTCAGTTTCCTTCTGCATTTGCTTTGTGTTACTAGATGATAAAATCTGGGTAAGGGGCACCCTGATTATTGCAGCATCCAAATGACAGGCTTCAGGCAAAATGATAATTACTTATTCAAAAGTATTCATCAAATTAACATATCCTGAATAAAAATTCAAGCTTAATTTAACAGGCCACTGCTCTTATTAGAAACATTTAGCGCATGCAAATGTTTAAACTCAGTAGAGAGCAACTTACTCTTTCACAAGGTATCAGGACCAAAAGTAGATGTAACCACCATTTGCTCTAGCAAGAGCAAATGTCAAGCAGTTTAGGGAGCTATACAGCAGCTTGTTCAGTTGCATGGAAGTTAAAAAGTGTACGAAGCAGCTCTTTCCAGGCTGTTAACCATCGCAGAGTATTCAAACTCTTCTGTAAGTTCTGTTTCTCAGCCAAAATCCAGAAGAAAATAAAATGGTAAAAAAAAGTTATAAATTCCCTCTCTCCTCCTCCTTTCCTTGGAATAGATTCAGGGCTTTATTCTGAGATCCTTCCATAGTTCTAAGTATTATACTTGAGTGTTCTACACTTGCAGCTACAGTGCACAGTGTTCCCCCCGACATAACACACAGAATACTATCAGTGGTGGGAGGGGAAGGAGCTGTGTAAGTTTTGTATGGAAAATCTTGTGCACCACAGCATCAGTTCCAAAAAGCTTTGGGAAAACAAAGGAATGGCACATTCCATAGCTCTGCTCGGCCTACCTGCAGGAGGGCACAGTCTGTCACTAAAGCTGTGTCAGCTGTACACCTCTCATTGTATTGTAGCCTGGTTTCCCACAGTTGGAGTGAGGTCTTTCAGTCGTGTCACCTCTCTCTCAGTCAGACAGAAGTTAATAACTTTTGAACAAAACTGGCCACTTGCTGATAAACTGAAAGGCAAAAGAGCGCTGTGTTCACCTTAGCTATGGCTGCTAGAGCTGCGTGAACACGAGGTACTCTGCTGTGAGGGCTGTTTCACACACAGGCAAACACACACTACACCTTTCTTGCCTCTTTCTTCCCTTTCCTGAAAACGTACTTTTCTGTCCATCCTGCCTGGGACCCTGGCTGTGGGATCAGGAGAAACATTGCAAGATGCCCCCATCCCAAGTCCTGGGGTATCTACTTAGGTATTTTTCCAGCAGGATGAAATGTCAGAGGTAAAGCAGTGACTTAATTCATTCTCCTGTTACTTAAACAATAGCAAGGAAGAAGTCTGTCCCTGAAAATGGTCCTTGTACAGCAGTCTGACCATTCCCACAGCTGCCCTATGACCTACCGTGAAGATTCCCTTTTTGCTCTGACAAAGCCACCGACCGCAACACTTCTGTATAACCTAAATGAGAACAGTACAGATCCTTACTGTTTGTCCTTCGTGTTCATCACAAAGACTGGTATCAAGTTAATTAAATGAACTAGGAAATAAATCACATTTGGGAGAACATGATGCCAGTCAGGTCCAGATGATTGCAATTTACTTCACTAAAATACTTTTGATTAAAACACGTTGCTTTAAAGGAACTTAAAGTGACGTGTCTTAAAAGGAACTTGGACTTCAAACTCTGTAATAGGTGCAATATGTTCTCAGTGTCTGGCCTTGCTACAGGCTGCATCAGCTCAGTGTTAAAAACTCCTGCAAAAAGAGTTATTAGGTGCTTTCTTCAGACACAGACTTCTTACTGCAGTCATTGCAGATGTCCTGGCACACTCTAAGGAGGATCATATGCAAATTAATATAATTATTTAGATGTTCCAGACTCACTCATCATTATGGCACAGTGTCAGTTCCACATAAACTTCCACATATGGAACATTTCAGAAACCCCCCAACTGCAACAAGAGAAATGGAAAGAAATAGCTTCAGCAATCAGCAGCCTCTTAGTAGCATTAGAATCTCGGCATTGACATGGACAATAGGTGAGCGCTCAGAAGGTCTCTCTGAGTAACACTGATAACACTGCTTTTCATCAAGATTGTTTTAAATCACGGATCCTTCTCAGAGATGCTGAGATAAACTCTCATCTTGTGGGTGTGTTTTTTGGGTTTGTGTCACAGGGCAGAATAGAAGCTAAATTTTTAGTTTAGCTAGAGCTTTGTCTCTTGGTCTCTTCAGTGAGGGTAAAAAAGTCCTGATGTTTTTTGTGCATGTGGAACACAAAGATGAGGAAATTGGAGTGAAAAGCATACCAGCACATAGAGGTATTTTCAGTGCATGGTCTAGAGGCAGACTAGCTGTATGTCTTTTGGCCTGCTAAAGGGATATGCAGGCTTACAGGGGTGTCTTAGTAATCAAGTACTGGAGGAAAGAGGACTTTGCACTGGCCCACCGTAGCTATTCCTATCTTCAGTTTCTGTAAGAGCACTTGATTTCCAGTTGCACCTTTATCTTCCAACAGTGGCAGATGCTCACACATGAAAGCCTCAGCCCCTTGAAAACTTTCTGTGAACTCATCAGACCTCTGATGAAATCAGTACACAAACCTCTTGTGAAGATTAACATTGAGAGACATACCTACAGGCTTTAAGAAGTCTGAAGTTCAGTCGGTCACCTTGACTGTCACCTACTTTCTGCTTGAGCAACTGAACTGCCTCTCCCAGCAAGCAGCTGGTTTGTGCCCAAGATAGGAGTATCTAGTAGAAAACTCCCTGGTTGCAATATGTGACCATACAGCAAATTCTATCAGAAAATTGGACTCAAGCTTGTAAAACAGATCAGTTGCCAGGTTCCTCTTTGTTTTGAGAGCATGGTATCAAAACTGAGTGCCTGTCACAGGTCATGTCGGCAGAGCATCGCTGGCAAGCCCTCACATGGAAACAGAATGAGAGAGAGAAGACACAATCCCCACGTGCAGAACTTCATTCTGATTTAGCAGAGTGCAGCAGAGTCAAGCAAAAGCGAGCTAAAATCTCAAGAATTCTGTTGTTTTGCTTCTGATGGAACTGGCCTCATGTTCTGGGAGGCAATGTGGGGAATGCTGGAAATTAAAAAATAAGCAGGAAGCGCTATGACATTCCCTTGTGCAGAGAAGGGCAACGGAGCTCGTGCAGGGCCTGGTGCACAAGTGTGATGAGGAACGGCTGATGGGCCTGGGGGGGTTTAGTCTGGAGAAGAGAAGGATCAGGGGAACCTTATTGCTCCCTACAACTGCCTGACAGGAGGATGGAGCCAGGAGGGAACAGCCTCAAGCTGCGCCAGGGAAGGTTTAGACTGGATATTAGGGAAATGTCTTCCCCAAAAGCATGCTCAGGCATTGGAACAGGCTGCCCAGGGCAGTGGTGAAGTCACCGTCCCTGGAAGCATTCAAAACCCATGTAGACAAAGTCGTTGATGACACAGTTTAGTGGTGAACTTGGCAGTCGCAGAGTAGAAGTTGGACTTGATGATCTTGAAGGTCTTTCCCAACCAAGTTGATTCTATGATTCCATCTATTCCCACCTATTCCTCTGTTATTCATAACAGCATTTTTTCCACCACGCTCCTTAGCCAGCCACCCATCTGTAATATCAAAGAGAACATCTTAGGTTGTTCCACTTCTGACATGGTGGTATTCAGCCAGCACATATTTTAACAGGATTCCAAGAGTGGACTTTGCAGCCATGTGGGATTTGGAGTTTCCTGACAGCAGAAATAGATCTCTTTGCACTCAGAGTGCAAAAAGTGAGCACTTGAGCTAAAGCAGCACCAGCTCTCCAGGGCACACAGGGTGCAGCAGAACAGCTCTGTTCCCACACAATAGGACCTGGTGGTACAGATATGTGTGAACTGACCAGCTCAGTGCAATACCACATTTCTGGCTGAGATTGTTTGGGGTCTTTTTCATATTTTGGGTTTCCCACAGTGGATTATTTTGAATGCAGCTCGACTGCCTGATCTCTTTACTGGTTGGAATGTTTATTTTTCCTGCAGAGAAGAAAAACAATAAGTGTTTTATGAAAGCATCGTAAGAACAAAGTATGGCAAATCAAAGGAAAATCCTGACATGAACTCTTCTTGCCATAGGGCAGAAACTATGGCTGCTCTATCCTGGTGTTCCACTCATGTGGGGAAGTTTTGTCTTAGTGAAATGCTACACATGTGCCAAGTTAGTGCAGCTATCTGTATAACCCTTTCTTTGTCTTGCTGTAGCAGTTAGTTATCAGTGTGGTCAATGCAGTGCACAGCAGAGTCCCAAGCCTGCAGGCACACAGGCTGGGAGTCAGTTGCCTCCAGGTGAAGTGGCAAAGCGCTGGTTAGAACACAGCAGCATGAGAAGAAGGAAATTTCTGGTTGCTCAGTGATACACATAACTGTGAGCTAGGCTCTGTCCACTGCTTGCTCCATCACAGGCCTGAATAAAAGAGCTAGTGATGGAGTGAGCATCTCTTTGGTTTGAATCTGGAAGGCAGTATCCATAAAATCTTTGGGGCCCTTTTCAGTTATCCGCATGCTATCAACTAACCAGCAAACTATTTATGGAACCCTTAGGTGCTCCATTGTCCTGGCACCTTTGCTATGAAAGTCCCTCCCTCCTACGTGCAGACAGTGGCGGCCTGAAGCTTTCAGGATCCTTGTCAGCTGAGCAACTGTTTAACACTCAGGCATTGTGAGACCAAGTCTCTGTGGATGCCAGATACAGTAACTCTACTCTGCTTCCATCACCTCATCTGGGGAAGGGTTAATTCATGACTTCTTACACAAAAGTGAATAAAACTGTCTTCGTTGGTCACTGGCATTGTCCAACTTCCATGTTCCCAAAGGAGCTTAATGTCAGCAAATAAAAGAAAGGCAGGAGACAACTGCAAGGCTTTTGGCCAGTAAAATCACTCCAAATCCTTGTGTGCCTAGATTTGAAGAGCTTTTAAATCCAGAAGGACTCACAAAATCCAATTTGGCCTTTGCACTGTTTCAACGATGAACCATAAAACTGACACCCTGGACCAATTCTAGTCACTGTTCATATGAATTTATCCATGCAACAATAATTCTAATGCAAGTCCATGAAAGTCAATCAAGTGGAGAAGCTTCCACACTGAAATTACTAAAGAAAGGAACTTTTGTCATGCCAGACTGCAAATGAAGCTTCGGGGAACAGTTTAAATCCTGGAAGAAGAAAGTTCCCAGGTATGCAGGGGAGCTCGTATCTCAAGAGCCTGTTTTTAATCATAACCCTACAACCCAGTTGCACAACTCATGCTTTACTACTTGGATAGTAGTTGCCAACTGGATGAAAAACCTGACTTGGTATTTTCCAGTTGATGGGAAAGCTTTGTGAAGGATATTTGCTTGAACAGCACAACAGCTTAACACGAGTCTCCCTAGAAATGAAACATAGAAATCACTGTTTCCATGAAATGCACTTGCTTGCTCTAGACAACATGACGTTCATACCAGTACCTTGCTGAACCCTCACAAACTATTCAGCACGGCTGCTTTAGACATGGGTAGAAAAAATAAGTGCTATGAGGAGTATTTTTCTGGAATGGCAGAACAGACCTGCTATCTACTGGCTTTGGCTCTCCTGCTTGCCTCATCTGCTTGTACCAGACCCCACATCCATCACCCCACATCTTCTACAGTGTTGGTGGGCTCCTGTTGCTGTAGGGTATGGTATGTGCCCATGTATCCTGCAACACAATGCTATTTACTTCTTAGCCTTGATGTGGCAAGACAGTTTTGTCTGGATCACTGAGGTGCTTTGAGCTAGCTCAGCCTGGCACTTTTTATGGAGTCCCTTTGGCACAGCTGAATGCACAAGCAGGTCCAGATACTCCTGAAGTGGAATTTGTTTGGAAAAAAACACCAACTGTTTTAATTTGAATCCTCAAAGATGAAAGAAAATAAAGGTAGATCACTGTCATTCCCCCTCAAGTTTCATTCTTACCAGGGGTTAGCTTCAGCTGCATCCAAACCACAATGAACTCATCTCAGCCCATGTTTCAACGGCAGCTAATGCGCAGTGTACTTAATTGGTACCAACTGAACCAAGGTCTTGGAAACAGGGTTTGGCATAAGGTCAGTGTGGAAAAAAATGTCCCCCCTTTCAGCTGCAGTCTTGTATCCTGAATGCTGATGGCAGAGGAATAAAGTGTAGCCTCTCAGAGGAGATAGGAAACAGCACGTTTCTCTCCTGTTGTGCTGCTGTAGCACACACTGCTATAGAGCAGGTGGCTGGTTTCTCAGTAGCAGTTGGACAATGCTGTGGAAGGGAACTCCTTTACACAGCTAAGTGAGGAATGAAGAGACAAATTTGTTTCCTATGGATGTCTCAAGATGATCAAGATCTGGACCTATTTTCCCATTCTGAGTATTGAGCGCAGCCCAGTGTACAGTGCATATACTCTGCTAACACTGAACCACTGCTAAATCTGCTATGACTGGGTGGCACGAAGCATATAAATTATCACTGCAAAGCAGAAAGTTGATCAGATAAGCTTGGATATTGCACTGAAGTAGTAGTGCTCCTAATCTCCATCTCCAGATATGTCCAAGGCTGAAGAAGGGAAGAGTGTCTGGCTCATTAGAGGAATGTTTGCTCAGCTTGAATCTAATACTTGATAGTGCTGTGGCCAGAACTCTAAGCCAGAATATATACATTAAATGTGGTGTTTCTTTGATTCTTGAACTATGGCCCTGGTTAGTGAAATATTTAGTTGTTCGTATTGAGTCATCAAAAGTGAGAGCTGTAACCCTTAAGGGGAGTGAAGCTATCAGAAGCTTTCTCTCTCAGGTGAGGAAGTAAGAGAAAAGCAGCTTTCATCAGCTTTATCTTTTTATGGCCCAAACAAGTAAAGCCTGTCAGATTCTGCTGGCTCTCTGATCAGACCTGAGGTGCTTGGGTGTGATGACAATAAGTATTAGTCATGATCACGATGTTTTCTGTCCTGTAGATGCAGCTGGGTCTCCTACTCGGATAATGAGTGTCTCAACAGGGGAAGTCTGAGCATTCTTCAGAGGCAGCAGGAAAGAGGGTAAATACCTCTGTCTGGTTCTGCTGAATCACAGTCCCAGCAACCACAGGACACAGGAATTGGTTCTCAACAAGACAGACAGAAAGAAGGAAAGAAGCAGAGCTCTGGGTCTGAGAGAACAGCCAGCAGCTCCACCAAAGGCCTTGCAGGTCACTTCTCTCCTGTGCTTTGTGTTGCCCTAGGAGGTGTTCCCTGATGGCATAGTGCTAGCCAGCAGCAGTGAAACCCCACACTGCTTTCAACAGAGGGTAAAATGTGTTTCAGTCATAACCAAAGCACTGCTGGATTCTCTGTTAAAAACACCCCAAGACGCCTGTGAGTTAAGCCCAATAAGTTTAATAATTGATGAAACTGTATCAACTGAGAACTACAAAATACAAAGCAGACACAAAAAGTGATGGCATGAAAGCGGGCAGGAATAGTGTCTGCGATGAAAAATGAAAGCAAAATACACAAAACAGAGGATATGGGTTCAGATATAACACACACGGTCACATACAACACTGCATTAGTAACAGCACACACAGATACTCATTATACTGGGGATTTTCACAGTTCTCCACTTCATCCCAGATGACAAGTAAATTGATGGGTTTACTCTCTTACATAAATTCGTGTGCACACAACATCATCAGCACCAAAGGTCTGGAAAAGAAATATAAAACAATCAGAAGAGATGGAACCTGCAAACATTTAACACAATTTGGGAATGTGATTTTAACAACAGTAGTTAGTTCAACAGCAGAGATACATTTTCTTATGTCTTTTGACACATGAGAGTAAAGAAATGAATCATTTTGGAAGAGGAATGCAATGTAAGTGACCTTTTTCCCCAAGGCACGATGAATTTTGTCAGAATGATAAATGAGACAGAAATTCCCTTTTACTATAGTTTCTCGGCATGCATTTATAAATAAACATGAGAAAAGAAAGAGAATTTGGAATGTACCATTGTTACATTTAGGAGCAGTTGCAGCACTTTGAACGGGAAATGCTGAGGGTGGGATGTTCAAAAGGTATTCTTTGATTTTTGCAGGTATAAATCAGAGTAGTTCAAATGAAGTCAGTGGAGCTATGCTGAAGAGCAGAAGAATGTATACCTATAACCTGTTCACACCACGCTACTGCAAGATGTGGACACGCTCTGCTAGGATAGCAAAACCCTCTCTCCCAAGCGATAATGTGGGCAGTGTCAGTCACAGGATACTCTGACCTTAACCAGTGAATTTGTTAACTATGATGAAGGTCTGAAATGAGGGCATATAATGGAGAGAAATCTAGTGGAGACCAAGTTAAGCTCATTTCGCATGACTAAACATCTATGAGATCTCACAAATGTTTGATCACCACATATTTGAAAGTCACAGACTTACTGCAGACTATGTCCCATTATCATCCTGTTTCTTACACCAGATTCAGTACCTCAGAGTACCTCTATTTTCCAGATACTGAGAGTTGGTGTTATATGATGCTATTCCATCGACTGAAGCAGTTTCAGACATGCATCTGAAAGCCTGTGGCTTTTAAATCACTCTGTAGTTTTGCATTTAAAAGGCAATTCTACCACAGCAATATTGAAGTACAGATTAGCAGGACATTCTGGCAGGACGGTGATTGTGGCAGCTGTCTGAGAAAGCCACCTGAACCCCAAAGTGTTTGTATGTAATTTCAGGTCTGGCAGGCTAAAATCTAAAGAAACAATTAAACATGAAGGAAATAACGGGTGCAAGAGTGAGGAAATACTGACTGCAAAGTCCTTCCTGCTTAGCTACAGTGACAGACAGCTCTGGGCTCAGCACTGAGAAGTTGTGGGGTGGGATGTTTGGCTGTAATAACTGCCAAGGTCTCACTGAAAAATATAATTAAGACCTACCCCAGTGTGCTATGAAAATTCAGCTGGACTTTATTTCTACACCTGGTTTGGCCAACACCTCTTTGAAAGGACTTGGCTTTAAAACTGACTCTGGCTTTATAGAGAAGAAAAGTCTGCTAGTATTTTTGAGATTTAATGCCTATAAATAGCACATCACGTCTATCAATACATACATTTTTAGCTTATACATGAAAATGTCTGAAAATTATCATGAAAGGATGCAGATAGGTCTCTACTGCCCGCAGCTCCATCTGCCAATACCTTTACTATGGCTTCCTTCAACCTTTCCAAAATGAAAACAAAGGTGAAATGATTTCAGCACAAGCTTTGCCAGAGAAAGCAAGTCAGAGTCAAGAGAAGCCAGGGCTTGAGGTTGTCTGTGGAGACTGGAAGGTCACTGTGATGGTGATTGTCTTTCTGTCTTTGTACGGTACATTCAGGTGCTGTTCAGCACAGTGAAGTTTGGGTCCCCTGCTGCTGTTTCAACATAAATAATAGTAAACCAGGTTTTGTGTTCTGTTCCTCAAGAGCTGGCCCAGCCCCAGGCTGACAGTCGGAGCTGCACAGCTTTGCAGCCACATCTTGTGGTGTGAGTGGGTGCCGCATCAGCCAGTTCTAATGAGAAAGGCTGCAGCAGCAGTTTGCCAAAACTCCTGGAACCTCCCTAGTAAATTTGTATCTATTCTTTTGGGAAATTAAGAGATAAACTCCTTCCCCCTAAACCTGTGCAACAGCAGTTATTCTCACAACAGGTCAGCAGCTGTATTGTGAAGGAACAGTGCAGGGAAGAGTAGACTGCAATAGATGTGATCTATACTGCAAGCCTGTCTAGGGTGCCACCCTAGGATTGAGTATCCAGTTCTGAGACCACGCTCCTGGGCAGAGCTTGCTCCTAAGAAATCCATGTAGCCTGACTGGCAGCTTCCTTGCAAGACCCACAGGAGGGAGTGTGAAAATAAAGGTAAGAATTTGCGGAGGAAGAAAGGAGAAACTAACTTTCTGGGAGAGCTCAGTAGTGTGGGTACACCCAGAGGACTGCAGAGCCGGCGAGTGCACTGTATGTACACACTGACTGTTGTGCACTCATGGAGTCACAGCGTGACATGCTTGTGACAAAGTGCAATGGCTGTTCGTTTTGTACTCCCAACATCCAGCTCCAGCTGGACTTCTGGACCTTTGAAAATCTCAGGCAAAAGACTGCATTCAAATTGCTCTTCCAGGATAAAAACTAACTGTGACATGGACATACCTGGAGAACCCCAAACCCATACTAGTCTTAATCAGTTGCTATACACAAGAACTGTCATTCTCCACAACACAACAGCCTCACAGTCTGGGAAACCGCTATGATTTCACACAACCATATGCTTAAATCTAGAATGTAAAGAGATAAAGTTCATGCAAAGCCCAATTATAATTACTCTGGAGTACCATGTAGCCACTGGGCACTTCTCAAACAGCCAAGCATCCTTTCCTTGAAGACTCAGCTTTGGTTACGTGGCCTCTGACCTGTTTCAGGAATAAGCTGCATATTTTAGCACTTAGATTTTGTACCTTATACCCATTCAGATAATTAGCAACCTAATTCCATACAGAAGCACATAAATAAATGGCTTTGTACATGGTTTAAATGGGGACTTACGTAAAAGGTGTTTCCCTATCTTACTGCAATTTACTAGCATTGTTGATAAAACTCCACTAAATGTTTCTAAACAAAGCAAAGAGGAACCGGTTCAAACTTGCTGCATTCCTTTTTTTTTTTTGTGGTTACTCACAGAAGTGTCTAATATACAGCTGGGACCAAGCTGAGGTGGAAGATCCCAATCAAAAGGTTGCTACTCCTCTATCCTTTGCACTTAAATCCTCATATTCAGTGGTAAGATGAAGCAGTGTCTTTAAGCAGACATTGAGTGTCTATGGTTCTAATTCTAGATTGGAAAGAAGTGATAGTTCATATCAGAACAAGCAAACTTTAATGATTTCCTTGACCGAAAGGAGCAGAACTTCCTAATAAAAAAGAAAGAGTGAGCAATCCTGGCTATGTGGTTGTGAAGTTTCACCGAAGCAACTCAAAAAAGAGTGCAGCACCACCAAACTGCAGTTAAAGTCTAATGAGAACATGAAGGATTTTCAATCACCACCTTCTCGTCAGTTTGCAAAGGTCCCACTTAGGTTGCAAAACGCTACAAGGCTTCTATTTAAATCTAAAATAGGATTTTATATGTGCAATGACTGCAAATTACAGAATTGTTGTCTTCACTTGGCTTGTCGTAATCTGTAGCTTAGCATCCAAAAGCACCCTGCAAACAAAGCCCTGCACAGGGGGATAATCCAATACATTGACCTCTCTCTGTTCACTCAAAACCTGATGACCACTGACATCAGTAGAGATTAAGAGAGAATTACAGGGCAGTAATATATTACTGTATGAGTAAATCTGCTTTTTGAAGGCCTTCTTTATAAACACTTGATGAGGAGCCTTTGTGGTAAGTGGAGCACACAGTATTATTACAAAGAGTGTCATGGAACTAATCACCTGGGAAAGATCACTTCTGTCATTGTATGCAAGAATCCTGTTATCTGCTCCTGACTGACCAACCTGCAGGGGCAACTTGCAAAAGGAAGACAGAATACATCAGCAGACAAATAGAGAAGAGAAGCTATTACTTAAATGCTCAGAAAAGGCTTTGTCCATGGACAAGTCCAGGTCCTCAGAGTCACACAGCAAATGAATGACAGAAGTAAGTACATGAGACGATGGTATCTCCCGTAGTAAAACCAGTACACAGCAAACATTTAAGCTGCATGCAGGATCAGATGCATCCAAGATGCAACTGGCTTTGGCTTCTTTTTCTGCTTATGCTTGGGATGTGACCCAGACCAGACTGTACCCGTGAGCAGGGGCTGCAGATCCCTAAGCCCCCTTGTAAATCTGCTCATGGAATACAGTAAATTAAAGCATGAGGTCCATGCAACACATATATACGCATTATTACAAGCTTCCAAACTTTAATCAAGGCTGCTTTAACAAGGTTCAGCAACAAAACCTCCCTCATAATGACCTCAGTATGAGTGGACCCTCCTTTTGATAACTGATTTTATGTAAGATCACTCTCCAAAACTATAGAAAAGTTAAACACTTAGGCAGTTAACACTGTTCAGTACAAGGCTTAGGCACATCACAAATCTCAGCACTCGGCTGCAAAGTGTCTTTCCAACTTCACATTGACCCTTCTCACCTACTATGTTTAATTTCCGAAGCCAGCAATATCATTTAAAAGATGTTCACTCACTCATCTAAGTGCCACAGTTCACCAGTTTTAATCAACTACAGCATGATTTTTCTGGGGAGGGAATGAAGAATAGAAACCATGCTTGAACCCCCCTAATGTTCTGATCTTTGACCCTTGCTATAATTGATTCTGAGAACCCCTGTGTGATATGTGAACTGTGCAAAATGTGGTCTGAGGCTGTTTTTAAAGCCTCACTTCAGTAATTACCCACTTTAAAATGTTTGTGTGTTACAGATTAAAGTCAAATCTATAGAAGCATGAGCAGCCATGAAAGCAGCAACGCAGATAAAGTTTGAATAGAACTGTTTCTCATTTGAATAGCTAACATTTGGAAGCAACATCCTTTAACTTTGTAAAGAGCAGACCTTTTGTTCTTCTGACTTACACAAGTGATTGATAGTTCATTAATGTCCCTGACAAAAACACACAGCAACAGCAAAAACCTTATAAAAGGGAAGAAAAAGCCTATTAAGAACAGGTCTTAAGTTTCAGACAAGAAAAGGTAATAAATATTTTTGTGTTACATTCTGATCAAATGCTAATCCAAGTAGAGTTTATGAATGTGGAGTTGTAAACACAGATATCCTGACTCTCTGTATGCATTATAGTCTTGAAGTACAACACAATTTAAAGGTACAGTCAAGACAAGCAGATGTGGACTTTGGTGGGGATCTATCCTTTTCACCCTCCCTTGCTTGCATATTCCATGTAATGTTTTTATCTACGTTGTCCGGTACTTCTAAGAATGCAGCACTGAAATCCCAGCAAATGCATCAGAGATCAGAATAACCAGCACTGATGAGAGGAGTTGCAGTGTTCTAACATATTCACAGCACCTTTTCTATAAAGCAGAATTAAACTCAAACTTAACTGGTTCCTGAAGGTGAAGAAAAACTTTGCTAACTAAATAGTTTGTTCCTAGCATCTGTGTACCAGAGGACATGAAGTGACAGGGAAGACCATCATACCGCTCCAAGGGAGTGTATTTGAAGAACATAAGGAATTCTTCTGCTAGGATGCAAGCAAGATGGATAATTATACAGTAATATGGTTTCTATTTTAGCTCTGTGGTAGTCATGACAATTCAACACTGATTTTTTATTTATTCATTTATTATATGTGATAGTGAATGCATTTTATTTAACATGCTGTGTTGGGAGAAAAATGTATCCCTCCACTAGGAAAATGTCATAATCAAATGGACCCCCTAAGCAATGCAGCATATTAGATCAAAATGATGTGGAAAAGCTCCAACATTTATGCAGCCAGTATTAGCAGAGTAACACTCATTCCTTACCCCCTGCCTGTTGCCCCAAGCCTTTGTCTAATTCCTGCCTCAGCCTAACACATTTCAGATTCCTTCTTGCAACTTTTTCCAGATGGGGTATGCGTTTTCTTGATTTCTTCTGCAAATAGCTAAGAAGGAGACGCAAGACTCGTTTAAAGATTTCTTTGGCTAGAGAAACAGGAGCAGAGACTGTGAGAATAAGTGGCAGCCTTACAGAGTTCCTAACCTGCTACATCCCAGGCTCTGCCCCATGCAGACAGCTTCCTAGCTGCAGACATCTAGAAGTTCACAAGAATATGGTTTCCTCTGCTTACTTAAGGTGCTTTGCGAGCATGGAAATCGGGGAAGCTTACCAAAGCACATCAGAAAGAGTAAAGGAACAGAAAATACTTAGGTAAGCAGGAAGGTTTTAGAAATGTAAAGATAGGAATTGCTAAGCAGTTGAAGTGATATGGGCAGCAAACCTGAACGAGAATGAATTTCAGGTCCTGAAGAACTCTAACAAAGCTGGGAGGATGGATGAAGAAAAAAAGGAAGACAAAGAAAGATCTCCTCACTGTGATCTCAGTTCTGAAGATGTAAGTAGGGTTTTGCAGACTCAGAACCAAGGAAAATTTCCAAGGGTATGATAAAACAGTTTATGTTGAATCTTTCTTCAGTGTAGTGATGAAAAACCCAAACACAGCAAATTGGTGGATTGCCAGCCAACCAGTATGTGTGGTGCTGGTGTTCAGAGTTTAGAAATGAAATTGATAAACTGGAGGAGGTTATAAAAGCCCTTTATACTGAAGGGCTCAAGGTCTTCCAATGGTTTTTAAAACAAAAAGGTTCTTCCAAGGTGGCATGATCAGTGCTGTTAAGTATTTGCAATAACAGACTTTTGGCATATAATTTAGGTTCTTTTATATACAACATGTAATGACTGGAAGTTGAATCTAGACATTTACAGATTATAAATAATGTGTATATTTTAATGGCAAGGAAATTAACCAGTAAAACAACTTAGCAGAAGTTGTGACTGACTTCCTAGAAATAGAAATATTTCAACAAGAAGGAAGTTTTTCCTAATTTATATCTAATTTGGAAAATAATTACTTCAGAAAAGCTCAACAGACTGTATTTTCCAAGAAAACAGGTTAGATGGCTTTATAATCTTTAAATCACTCTGGTTTCTTAACCAATCTCTTTCTTCTTCCCCAACAGCGTAAGTTCACAGTGCTGAATGCAGGAGGCAATTGTGTTCTGACTGGCTTCCTTGCTTTGCTTGGAGCAGTTCACTTTGTTGAACAGCACCCTCACTAGTTTGTTGCTTAAACAGTAAACTGCAGAAACATTGTTAGAAAGCTGGAAAAAGAAAAGTTGAGAATATATTTTGTCCACTGCATTATATATAAAGATCTGAAGCAGAGATCAAAGAACCTGCCTTCCTAAAGCTTTTGGATAATATAAAGAATTCCAGTGGTTGTCTCAAAAGAAATTATCCAGAACTGGAGTGTTCATTCAGTAGAAACCAGTGTGATTCCACTAACAGCATACACCTCCTCATGAGGGGCGGGTGAATAGTTCCAAGCTGTCTGGAATAATATGAACACCTTAAAAGCTTTTTGTTTATACTTGGTTAGGTTTGGGTCTGGGTTTGTTTCAGATGCAATCTTAAAAACAGAGCTCTGACTGCTTTAGAGAAACACTGGGGAGACTGTCTTTGAAAGTGCAAAGGTTTAGTAACTGTGATATAAACCCTCCCTGCTTTGATGTTTTCTTACCCATCACTCCAGCAGCCTCTCTTCCATGCCCAAACTGATGAGGCGTAACAGTCTAATCGACCATTTATCCAGAATTCACTCATAAGAACATGTGCAATAAAGTGATTCTGAACTCAAGCTGAACTGTGCTACTTGTAACTCAGAGAAACTCTGTTTTTATCCACTCCTGGATATTGTTTCATTAATGAAGAGTGATGGCTGAGGAAAGATTCAGGGAAGAGAACTGAACTCTTAGAGCAATAGGAATGATATAAAAAAGTGCACATGATTCATGGCATAAGTGGGGAGGCAGTTGCAGAGGTGCTGCTCAGCATGCCTACAGTAACCCTGCTGCCCTATGGAAGGTCACACAGGAGTGAGAGGATGTTGGCTGACAGCAAATGTGCAAATCAGTATATTTTAAGAAACTCTTACAGGCAATTCTGAACTGGATTCAGAGGTGATCAAAGAGCTAGTGAAGCTGGCAGAGATTAGGGAGGAATTATATGTTCTTCATAAACAGAATGAAATTAGAGCATGCTAACAACATGCCACATCTTTCCTGATGTACACCTGTGACTGTGAATAAGAAGCAACATATTATACACATGCCTAAAAGAGACGGTTCTCCAGAAATGAGATCAAATGCCTTGATCTCACTTTCACCACAGAAAATCTGCAATAAATCAAGCAAATCCTTTGATGGTGTTGTGAATCTGCAGAGCAGAAGTGGCCCACTTGTGATTATTCAACCAGTGAAAGTATGGCAAAAGCCAGAGTAGTAAAATAGGAGTGAGAACCTGCATGTATCTTCATTTGTTCTTAAGAGAAACATTTAAAAAGAAAGGAAAAAAAGTGATGTACGAAAGTGATGTAGAGGAAGATGAAAATGGTAATTTTGCAGATGGATTTAAGTAAGGAAAAATAGGAAGTCACACTACATGGTAACAAAAAGCTGTTAATATGATGTGTGTGTTGGGTGGGTTCAAGGGTCTTACCAAAATCAGCTCATCATTAGCTAATTCTCGAGTCCAGTATGTTTTGGGGCCATCTCCCTCAATAAGAGTTTGTTTGCAATAGATCTTGTTTTCATTCTCCCAAGTGGCCAAACTCTGCAGGCAAGAAAACCATTAGGAATAACATTAATTATATTCCCCAGCAGCGTGAAGCAGAGAGACAACAATGAGCAGCAGTGAGAATAATTGGGGCAGTAAAGGAGCAACATGTAGATAACGGCAAAGGGCAAAAGAGATCAGTGGAAAAGTGGTGAAACCAAAATTAAGGTGTGAGGGGGCATTTTGGAAATCTGTCTATATTAGTAACAGAGTAATTGTAAATGTCTCTTTTCAGTGCAAACCTGTATTTGTTTCCAAATTAAAAAGCCAGTTTTCATAAAACACTTGATGTTGAAAAGCATCATTCAGGAACATGTGATAACGTAGTGTCTACATTCCCAAGCACCTTTGTACACATGACGTTTGATCTGACATGGTATTTATCACTACAGAGTCCCCTTACCATAAAAGCATAAACAATCACATGTATCATGTTGTGGTCACAAATGATGCAGCATTTGTCACTTACACCCGTTCATGCTGCACGGCTCTGCGCCAAGGAAACTGTGTATTAACCACTGAGTCTGCTGACCAACTAGAATAAATCACAACTAAATTAAAGAAACTTGGTTAGAATTCTACTGTTTGGGACATGACATTTTTTAAGGCTGTGGGTCTGGAGATTGAAATGGCCTTGATAATTTTTCAGACTATTTCAATAACAACTATGAAACCCCAGAAAAAACAAATAAAGAACCCCAAACCAAGGCAACAAAAGAAAAGAAAATACAGGATTTCGTTTGGGTTTCACAAACAGGCAAGCCCTGACTCTGTTGCTTTTCATTTTAGCACCGAACTATTATTCTACAGTGCAATGGAACAGCTGTGCAGAAGGATGCCCTGTAATGAATGTGCAAGCAATCACTTTACAACTGGCACATGGGAGACATTCATCAGTCTGTGATCATATACATACACATACATATACATGTGTGTGTGTGCATATGTATACATAAATTTAAGTTAACACTTCCCAGACTTTCCAAGGGAAACAAACTTTACTTTGATTTAAAACTAGCTGTTTACTTTATAAATATATTAGCAAAACAATAGCTTTTTAAGCCAACAGGCCACCTCAAGTGGCAGCTACAGGAGCCTTGTGCAGTACAACTCCATCCCGCTTGCTCTTTGTCTGTATGAACAATGGATCAAGTTAGTTGGCAGAACAAACCCCTCCACCCCATAAAGTGTGTCAAAATCTATCACCCGTCAGCAGTTTTGCCAGATATTGCAAATTACATTCTGAAGTATGATTTTATGACCTGTCAGTTTCTGCTCTGTGGGCCCATCTTGGTGAGATACACACAGCACTACAACTTATTCCTCATAGTGGACTATAAATAATTTCACAACACATGGAAAAAATTTACTACTTCACAAAACACATTTCTTTCAGATTTTTCCAACTTTCATAGCTTGCAGCTGTAATTATTGTTTTTCCATCTGCAGCAATAAATCCTTCTCTAGAAAGCGGGTCACATTTATTGTATATGCGTTATTCATGGAGACACTAAAATACTGCTTTTGCTGAACAGGATAAATTAATGAAGCCAGCAACATTTCCTGAACAAACTGTTAAACACACAAAAACTCATCATAGAGACCAAATGGATGCTCTAAACATTCACTGACTCCCTGTTGCACCCCAGACACTAAGTTCTGCATTTTTAGTAGTGCAAATGGTCTCAGAATCTGGCCCAAGAATTAGCAGAGATCGTATTTTGGAAAGTAGAACATTTAACCATCATAGGGTACTTTTAAAACTGTATTCTCCTCTGGGAGTACATTCCGATACTCCGTATTCATACTTCTTTTATGTACTTTTCTTGTGAGAGTAAAGTGCCTGAGGAAAAGAAAACTAGCCCACGAGCCTGGGATAACTTTTTTCACAAGACAGCTATGATCACGGCCCAGCTCTCCAGTACTCCAGGTCCCATGTATCGAGACTAGTGCGAAGCTGATGTTGGATGCTGCCAAGTTGAAGACCCCTCCACAACCATGGAAGTGGTTACAAAGGAGAGGAGCAGGGGCTCAGAGAATTAAGCCCCAAACCCTCCAGTGGACACCTTCTAATACACTTCTGCATGAGGAGATGGAAACAGTATCTATATGGTGTTTCTGTTGGTATAACACTACCTGAAAGTCTGTCTTACACTGTTAGAGACTTACATGATCAGCAAACTGCAGACATGTAAGTTTTGTAAAGGGAACGAAAGAATTTCAGCCCCAGACTAGTAACAGTCTGCAGTCCTGCTTGTGAGCTCTGCTGATTCACTTTGGGACAAAAGTTATGCCACGTTTGTGCACTAAATCCTGACCTTGAATCTCCACCATTCCCCATGCTCCTGTCAGGGGCAGAGGCTGGGGAGAGCTTTAGTTGCAACTGAGGTCTCCAGGGGAGAGGGAAGAAAAAAGAGGGGGACAAAATCCTGCCAGCCAAGGAGAAGCAAGTACTTAAACTCTGCCTTTCGGACCTGCCATGCCCTGTTGCCTTCACGTTTCAGTTTTAACCTGCAAGAGGGAAAATGCTGGATAAGAGGCAAGAGGAGCTTTGACCAGTAAGAACCCCCAAAGAGTGTTTCTGTAAAGAGGGTGGTTGGGAGCGATGCCACTGGCCAGGGACGCTGGCAGCAGAAGTGTTTGTCCCGTCTAAAAAAGAACTTGGTCACACACATACGCACACCCCCCCCAGCTCTCCTCCTACCCTGCACTTTCGTCCATCCACCGTCTCCTCCTCAAAGCTCTCCCCGATTTTGAAGTTGATCTCGGTGGTGCGGACAGTGGTGGAAGTTTTGATGTAGAACTGGTCCCCATCCTGGCGGATCTCCACGTGGGGTTTGGAGGCGGCAGCCACCGCCACCTTCCTGAGCATGGCATTGACACCTGGGCGAAGCGGGGAGGAAGCAGAGCTTGAAGCCGCCAGCCGTGCCCTGCGCTGAGCTCGCCCAGCACCACGCAGAGGCACCGCGCGTAGCCCCACGACAGGGCTCCCTCCACGCACCCTCCGCGGCGGGGAGCTGCACGGGGCGCAAACGCGGGGTCTGCAAGGGTCCCCGGGGCAGGATCCCCGGGGCAGGACCGCCGGCGCTCACCGGTGAGGCTCCGACCTCGCCGGGCAGCGCTGGCCGCGCTCTCCCGCCCGCGGTGGGCTCACGGAGCTCTCCCGGGTGCCCGGCCTCGCAGGCAGCGGGCACCGGAGCGCGGCCCCAGCTGCAGCCCCCTCCCCGTGTTCCCCTCCCGCTGCCCAGCGCCAGGCTCCAGCGCCTCACCCAGCGCCTTGAGGAGCTCGTCGAAATTCTCGCTGCTCCTCATCTTCCAAGTGCCGGCGAAGTTGGGCATGGCGGGGCGGCGCTGCGGGCGGCGGGGAGGCGGCTCTGCTGCTGCTGCTGCTGCTGCTGCTGCTGCTCGCTCTGCCGCTCGGGCACCTTGTGAGCGGGGAGGACCGCGGCGGCGGCGGGGAGATTGGGGCACACCCACCCGGCCCCCACCCCTTCCCTCGGGGCCAGCGGCATCGCCGGCCCCCTCACGCCCGCCCAGACATGGCCCTGCTGGCTGTCAGTCCATCCGTCCATCCGTCCATCCGTCCGTCCATCTGCCCGTCCATCCATCCATCCATCCATCCATCCATCCATCCATCCATCCATCCATCCATCCATCCATTTTCGTCTGTCCATCTGTCCGTCCATCCATCCATCCATCCATCCATCCATCCATCCATCCATCCTTTCTTCCTTCCAGTCCTCACAGCCTGCCAGCTGCCTCCTGGAGTTTCCCAGGAAGGAGAGCCTGATAATCACTTGCCCCTCATCTGGGGTGGACATTGAGGACTTGATGAAAGACCCCAGAGGCAGGCAGGGAAGGGAAAGGGCAATCCAAACAAGAACAGCCTTCCTGGGCTCATGCTGGGTCGATCCCCTCCACAGGAGGGCCGATGCACAGTCCTACATTCCACACTAGCCCTGAGCTCCCCAGGCACACAAGCCTCCCAGCCTGGCAGGTCTGCTCCAGTGTTGCTAACCTGGAAGACCTGGAGCCCTTTCCGGGGTAGGAGATTGCTGTAAGGAATCTGTCACTGCCCCCTGATCCAAGCCTGCCCCTTCAAGAAGGGTGACAGACAAAGTCATAGACAATGTCTGCGCTGCTCCCCAGTCACAGCCACACACTCCTTGCTGCTCTGTGGTAGTTTGGGCATCTGGAGGGTATAGCTGTGGAACTGGAGGATATTCCTAATGCATGAGAAAAAGCAGTGCCCATGGTGGTTACAGGCTTTTATAGAGAAGCACATCAACCTATTTCACACTTATTTAAATTAACACCAGTTTCCTAAAGATTTGAGTGCTGCTCTGTGCCTCTCAGACTTTCCAGAACATTCCCATTTCCATGACCAATCCCTCAGTTTCAGGTCAAAGATGCCAGATTAAAGCTCCTTATTGTTCCTTATTGATTTATCGACATGATTAAGGGCAACAGAATTTGATGGGTTTGATGGAGTTTTTCTGCTGCTGTTGTGTGTAAGGAAATACTCAGAACATCAGAGATCTGTGATTTCCCACTCAGAATAGAGCCAGATGTATTTTAATTATAGGAAAACCTTTGCTGAGCCAGCTTCATGGTACATTCACAACCACTCTTCACTTGTTAGACTCACTCTGTAAAATGAACAAGTCGGTTACTTGAGATATGTATAAAATGTGTTCACTCCTGGAAAATACACAGATCTGGGAGTTACTTTAGCCATATGTTAGGCAGGATTCTCCAGTTCCTATATAGTGAAATTTGCCCTTACTACTTTTTCCAGGAAGAATTTTACCTGAGTAAGAACCATAGAGCAGAACCAAATATTTGTCTGCTGATAGCCACTCTTTTCCTACAGGTATTTCCCCCTTGTCTTTCAGGATACCCCTGAGACCTGGCATGGTTCTGTACCTGAAATATTTTGATGGACATGTGCTTTTTTCCCCTCAAAATAACAACTTCAGTGAGGAGTATCTGTTTTCAGTAACAGGGTTTCTTTGAAAAGCAAACCAAACCAAACCCAAAAAACAGAGCATGAAGAATTTTTCACTTCCTAGCAAAGGAAAAAAGGATTAATCCCCATCTGAAATACTTTGTTTAAAGATTTCCAATAGCCTCAAAAAACCTCCAAAACCAACAAGCAAACAAACAACAACCAAACAAACAAAACCCAAACCCAAACCCACAAATAATTTCCCTATTGCAGGTAGATTCAAGTCTTATAAAGAAAAGGCTGCAGGTCCTAGAAACCCAATCCGTGTATTGCTACGAAACAGTGAAGAAAAACCCTGCTCAGTACCTCAGTTTCAGGTTCCCAACTGCTCAACTGAAAACATAATACCATCATGCAGGCTTGCTTCCAGAATTCTGCAGAATATATGTATACATGAAGCCCAGGGGAAGTGATCTGGCTCACTCTTTGCAGGACAAAGCCCTTAGCTAAGGGGCGACAATTTATTCTTTAAAGAACCACTGAAGTTCTATAACTGTTCCTTTGTTTGCTGCACCACGGGTACGAACAAGAACTATTCCAGTAGATGTTAGCTGTGAGAGTCTAAGATATATCCATTGCTTTCTAGGTATTGGACAGCGGCCATTGACCTATTTCATGAAGACCTGGAGAGAACTTTCAGAATACCCTGCAGCTATAGGGAACACTACTGCAATGGCAGTACATGGACCTGCTCATCCTAAATACATAGATATCACATTACATTTTAATTTACATGAAAATCTTATCTAAATACCAAGAGTTACAGATTCACTTATACAGTACATTTCCTAAAACAAAACCCCAGATACACCCTAAGGTGTCTAAACTGGTTCTGTCTGGCAATATGTACCTATTCACACCTTATTCATAGGGAAAGGCAGTTTCATTCAAGCACTGCATACTGTGGACTCACCAACTGTTTGGAATTAGACCTCAAAGTTCAGTCATAGAAGGAATTGTCTCTCTCTGAGACTGAGGGGCCACTGCTGCTGACACAGGCTGGAGACAGGCATCTTCCCTCTCACCAGCAGCTCCCCATGTATACACAGTAGCTGAACTGATCACCAATAGCCATCTCCCCCTTGCCCTTTGAGTTACATTTTTCTTTGTATCCTTTCTATATGCTTCTTCCCTTTCATTTTAAATAATCTATGTTTTCCCTCTCTATCTCAAAAATATGCCCTCATGTTTCTAATAATAATAATAATGATATAAAAGGATATAAAATAAAAAATAATGATATAAAACTTAGTAACAGTTGAGATTATGTTTTACAAACTGTGACCATATCAGTTTGCTCAATGCTATTGGATCCATTTGCATGCTGAACTTTTTGGAGGAAAAGGAAGAAAAAGATAAGGAAGAAAATATGGAAAGAAGCTGAAAGGAAAGGAAAACAGAGGTAGGGTGTAAGACCCGTAAAGAATATAGCCCTGTTATAATAAGAAAAAAGAAACCAGAAGGGGACAGAAAGTGAATTAGGATCAGTTTACTGCATGTCTTCAGTTATGCAACTGAAGGACAGAAATGGTACCACTGCAGCAGATCCCTAGTGTAATAAAGTGAAGGTAGCTCCACTGAGATCAGAACGTGATACCGATTTATATCAGCTGAGAGTATTGCCCATGGACTTTAACCCTCTTCACAGATCCTTATCCTAGCACAGCAGCAATAGATGTTTATCAGGTCATGTTGAAATAACCCAGACTAAAAGGCAGTTTTACTTTTCTTTCAGTCTCCTCCTGTAGGCAATTTCCCCATTAATGTTATGGAAAACAGTTTTATTTTCAAAACATCCCCCTCAGCAGTTTTTCCCCTTGGCATTTATTTTATTTACCTGAATCCCCTAAGGCTGATCCTTCCCTGCAGATGGACCTAATTAATCTTTCCAACGGTGCCCCTAAGACAAAAGAAAGTAATATATGTACAGATGGGACTGGGGCACTCCATCATCCATCCAAGTAAGTGACCAGTAATGTGACCAAAACTATCCCCTTGAGGTTACGGACTGACCACTGGGAAGTCACATGAGGCTCGGTGTAAACAATAGATTTTATTTACTAGGTGGTACGTAGAAAAAAAAGCTTGGTTTAAGGAAGAATATAATAAATTATTTCTGACATTAATAAATTATACAACTGGAAGGCAAATTACCATTGTAAATTTATCTGCCAAATGATTTTACAATGGGCCTCCAGCATGACAATAGGTGAAATGTAATACAAATGTATGCAGAGTACACAGCATTTCTGCACTGTTGCCTTGTACCTTCTACTGCACTCTCATCAAGCTGAAAGAATACCCACTATTCCCAAGCTAAAACACTAGAGGGATTTCCAGTCCCAAGTTATCCTGTTGGTTTTTGAGACCTAACTAATAGGAAACTAAATGAATACTTAAACTGGTAAAGGCAGACAGCAAAGTGTTTTATGTTCAGTTATGTTCAGTTCAGTTTTATGTTCATTAAAAGCAATTAAATATTATCGTTTAATTCGTTCCCTATAATGTTCCCTTTCAAGGGGAACTAATTGATCCCTGCTCTCTGCCACAGTCAGGCTTTAAGCTGGCCACCTGCTTTCCTGAACTACTACAAGAATACAATAAAATGGGGGATTGTTTTCTTAACCAAAGTGAAATTTGCTGCTTTTACTTGGAAAACAAAGGGAGTTTGATTGTGTTTTCACTTGGGCATTAATTCTGCAGACTGCTGAGCAATTTGATCCTGATCCAGCAATGCGCAGTGGCAATGCTGGTAACATAATAACTAGGAACTGTGTTTTAGAGATGCTCAAGGGTACTTTTTCCTGGGCCAGTACCAGAATAAACCCACAAATATTAGCAGAGAGGAAAATCAAGATCACTCAGTCTCAGACTAATATTCTGTCTGTAATATAAATTATTTTAAATGACTGCTTTTTAAAACCACTTGCAAACTGCTGAATGGTTGTGCAGAAGGGTCAGACTGAATAACCAGCATCCAATATAGATTTTAAGTAGCTGGACCTTTTAATGTACATGCACAGAATCTGAGCATTGACTGAGAATGATAGGAACATAAGTGACATTACCTTCTGGCCAAACTGCCCAGCCATCACCAGCTGCCTTGAACACTTCTGTCTCCCAAAAGTCAGATTCTGCATGTGGCTTGGGAGCTTAAAGGAAGTTATCAGTCCCAAAGCCCCTTTGGTTCAGATAAAGCAACAGGGCAGAAAGTAACAGTTTTGAAGCCACATTAACAATCTGTAAGTTTAAAATACAGTCTTGTATGGATAGGGGAAAAAATCTATTGACATGATTAAACAGAGTTTTGTGGTTTTGGGGATAGAATAATGTACTTCAGAAAGAAAAAGAAAAAAGAATGTATTGAATTTCAGACTCCATTACAGTTGAGAATGGCCCAGGAGTGAAAGTCATCCTCTGTGAAGAGCCTTACGCATGTTTGATGGATTTTGTGATTCTGTCAATCAAGGATGGCTCTCTTTCCCCATTTTGTCCTTTACTGAAGGAAGATTAATGAAATAGTGTATTCAGAGTGATGCAACTAATTTTGGGCTTCCCTTCAGCCCAATTCCTTTGCTTCAGCCAAGATAATGCAAAGCTCTTTAAGCAGTAAAATCCCTTGCACTTGCTCACAAGCAACTTAAGGCAAAGACTAGGCTAGGAGACCACAGGATCTGAGGCAGGCACTTCCTGGGCTCCTGACGCTGTGACACACTGGTCTACATAGATCTCTAGGAAATAAAACCAAATTATCTCTGATCCAAATAAGCTTTCACAGGTATGTCCAACAGTCAGGAATGAAGTTACTGTTCCCCTACCAGAGGCTTTTAAATAAATGGCTCATATTATGTATTTAGTAGATGTCTCCAAATGTGCATTTGAGTCAGGAAAGAGGTAGTGGTGTTGAAGAAGCAGCTTTTAAAACCCAGCTTTTCTTTTGAGCTATGCCTGGTAGTGTCCCTTTGTGGTCACAACAAACTGAAACACGCTAGAAAAGTGGGAGCAGTGCTCTGTGTGTTACTCAGCCTTGCCTTAATACTGGAGGCTGTGACAGTGCTGAAGTTTCACTGTGATATTGGAAACACTCCCTGTAACCACTAACACAGAAAAGTCATTCCTTTTTCGTGAAGGGGTTATCATGGTGTCAGAAATTGGTGATTTTCACAGAGGCTTTAGGGAACTCTGCAAGTCTCATTTGCTTGAACAAAAGGCATTAATAAAGCCGTAGCTGTCAATATAAAAGTAATCAAACTGTGTCAGCTCTTCTCTGAAGACAGCACAGGTCTATTAAGATTTACTTCCTCAGGCAGATGGACCTCCTGATGCATGCCCTTTGGAGACTCTTAGAGGATCTTCGTCTCCAGGGACAGAGGACTGTGTTATTTTTTCCAAATGTCCAGAAGAAGAATGAGTGAATTAAAAGGAATATATTCTCATTTAGGTCTGGAATGAACTCCCAACAGGGCCATGTCCTGAAGCTATAAAGGCCAAGCCATTTGCACAATCCTAGGTTTTACTCTGGTGCCCTGACCTTTGTGTATATGCTAAATTCAAAAGCTTTCCACTACATCTGGCAGACAAAAAGAAGATGAAGAAAATTAATTTTCTCTTTCCTAACACAACAGAATATTTAGCATTCCATATAAATTAGAACCAGGAAATAGGGTTCTCATCCACTAATTCAATTTAAAATTCCAAATGCTTTTGAAAACTTTTTCATCAGCCTATTTCAAAACAATAATAAGTCAAAGGGTTTGGAGTTACTCCTTACCAGTAAAAGCAACCATGATTCTACTAGTTCCACTAAAGATATGACATTTATACTGCCAAAAGATGAGGTCTAGGAATATGCAAGCCGTAGGTGCTCTAACTCGCTCAATCCTTCTCCCATCTTTGTTTTGTCCTGCTAAACTTTGCTCAGAAAATGACCTTGAGTACAACTGCTCCTTCCATTGTTAACCCTCTGACCTTCTAAACTAACATCCTTTGCTCTTTCTAATTTAGAAGGTTTCTGGGCCTTATTAACTAAACAGGCCAAGTGACCGTTCCCAACAGAAACCAGAGTCTCTGACAAGGCGGTTATTGTTTTCCAGGCTTCCTCCCTAGTACTAGATCTGCAGATTTCAGACTGAAAAGCAATAATGCAGACATTCTTTGTCTAAACATTATCTGGAAAGCATCAAGATAACTCAAGCCACTTCCTCGTCAATTAAGATTACAGGGGTCATCTCAAGGGACCTAAGTGATTATGACCACAACTTTCAAACAAGGATACTGAAATATGTACAAACTATATCATGAGGTATCCAAGTAAAAGAACCTCAGTCTTTAGAACTAGTAATAATCTGAACTCCCACTGATGTCAGTAAAAGGAGTGGGTAATCAGCGCCTCTGTGAATCGCAGTATTTTTACCTATTTGCCTCACTCAATGCGCAGATGAAGAGCTGAAAGCAATCAAACTGGAAAAGAACGCAGTTCTCCAAAGAAGCAGCTGTATTTAGGCTTCTCAATTTATAGTTTAGGTTCCACACGATTTTCAAAAGTGCTTATGAGCAAAGCACCTGTTTCTGAAAATTCCCTTTTCTTCAGGTAAGACATGAAAAGCCTGATGTTCTGAATGGCTGCACAGGTTCAGGGATCTTCACAGATCCCTGGAAAAGCAGAAAATCTGGCCCAGATACAGGGATATACTACCTGGGGCTTCAGTCCCTTAGGAACAGCAGACACAATTTTACATTCATGCAACGCCCTAGTACAAATAAGACAGAATTTCTACAGAATTTGTCTTCTCTCAAGAGCCCCTTCCTCATTCAAAATCTAAGAAATCCACTTCTGTCTCAGAATCAGTTTGAAGTCTGTTTTAAAGATAATGGCAGCAGCTGGAGTACTAAGGAGGCTGCAGTTTCTCCCTTCAGCACCACCTAGTGTAGGGCATACTTCATGTCACTGCACCCACATGTAGCTCGTCCATCTGCATCCCAGATGCATTCGGCCTTGAGCAGTTTCCTTTGAGCATCTTCCATCAATAATGTTAACAGGAAAAACATGGGAGAAGGACGGGATATTATGTTGAGTAGTTTAAAGATATCAACTCTCAAAGTAAGTAGGTGAAATGCTACAACTGCGTTTCAGGAAGGTATTTACATAGGAGCTGGCATACAAACAACAGAATGATGACTATATAGGTACACTATTAAAGGGAATAGCTACACTCAAAACTTGCTTGTGCTGATGTAATCTCTCCGCTTTTCAGAACAAAGCTGACAGAAAAAGGGGCCACAGTGAAGCTGCGGGGATATTTAAACTTTTATTTTACTGTAATACTGGTTTAATTTGCAAAGAGCACCAACATCTTTCCATTTCAGAAATGGGAACAGCCATCCCGAACCACAGATTGTAGAGCAAAAACCTAAACACTTCCTTTTGACCATTAACTGTTGTGGGTCACTGAATAAAGAGCACGCTCCTCATCTGAACTCAATTTCTGCTACCGGTGTCAGATGGCTCTGCCTTTCCAACCATATGAGAGAAAAAAAGGAGGAAAAAGGACAAAAAAGAATGGCATTGTTTGTTTATCATTTAGAGTGCTTGTGTCTGGGGAGATAGTTTATAAAAGTAGAAATGTCATTATGTGCACATTTTAAAAGCAATACTAAGTCTACGTCTACACCCAAAAGAAACATTCAATAGTTCCATAGAAACAGCCAGACCTAAATCATAAAAGGGCCTATGAACACAGACATCACTACGATTTTTCAGCTATGCACTGTTTTTCATTACTGCCTTCAAAGACCCTCCCAAGACTAAAGTCCCTGTTATGCCAGATGCTGTAGATGTAATTCTGTCTACATTTGTTCATTCATAAATAATTGTGAATGATATTTTCTTGGTACAAACAAAACAGTGTATGTATCTGGGACCCAGGCTGTTGAATCTCTGCTCATTTTAATGAAATGGGGGCTGGAACTGGATGAGCTTCAAGCTCCTTTACAGCCCAAATCATTTTAATGAAAGCTACAAGCCTAAGCAGAATTTCTAAAGAGAAATGGAGCCAATATGTCAGAGAGATAACTGCAGATTATCACAGCTGGAAATGAAGAAATTGTAGTATATTGATTAATTTTGATTTTGCTTAATGGGCTATGACAGAAAGCTACTAAGCTGAATGCATCCTCCTTTACGGAACAGGAGGGGTTCTGCCAAGATAATAATACCACTGACTTTGAATGGACTCTCTCTAACATTTTTTTGTTGTTTCTGAAATTCCATGATCTGTTGCCAGAGTAGTGGTAATGAAAAGACTTAGACTAACCTTCTTAGAATGAGAGAGAGTTTAGTAACGGAGGCTACTATCCTGAACAAAGAGATGTTCCACTATCAGAAGCAAGATTACTGGAAAAACTGCCAATGATATAAAACAAAAGGGAAAGATTGGTAAATATCAAGGCAACTAAACTGTATTCAGGAGCTTCTTGTGCTCCAGGAATGTGAGTTCACTATCTGTTAAGGACTCAATGCACTATGGATTTCAGCAAACTGTGGCATAGGTGTAGCACAGGTGTGGTATACGTGGCATAAGCCTCAGGCAGTCAGCCTGTGGGATACCAAACACCTCTGCTTCCAGGTTCCAGATATGGGAGCTGTACCTGCAACGTAAGAAACTGAGGGGTAGGAGCATTGATCAGTGGAGGAAACTAAGAACTGAAGAGGATTCAGCACTTCTTTTCAGTCATCAGTCAATGGTGCTCTCCTGACAAGGCACACAAGGACAGATTGTGACAGCAGCTACAATTATCTCTGTCCACTGTGATTTGTATGAGAGGTTTGCTGGTCTTCTCAAGCGACACCAGCAAACTTCTCTGCAGAGAAACAACACCTTGCTCCTTGCTTATCATTTTGAGATATCCCAGTTCCAGAAACAATATTTGCCTTTGGGAAATGGGCAGAGCACCACGGACTGAAAAATGAAACATTTACATGAACTCATTAGAACAATTACAGACACCAGAAAAGAAAAAGTTTCCCCATCCCTTTGAAGGTAAACAGCTTAAAACCTCCTCCTGACTTTCTGCTGTTAAATCAGACCTGCATTCTGATGATTTATTCCTTGCTTCAGAAAGACACTGCCTGTAGCTGTGGTCAGACAGAATATATTTTCACAACAACCTCTAATGCACATCCTGTGGTTTTTAGTCTAATGACTGTGACAGCGTAGTTTGCTGCTGGCTAAAGGTTTCAAACTCTGTTTTATCTGACAGATCTAAAGGCCTGGTTGTACCATACTCACATGCAGTGAGTGGTATGACACTGACTATATATAGCATGCTGCACTAGTCTCTTTAGGTAGGAAGAAAACCCAGAAATAAATGTAATGTGTTACTGGCTCAAGCTATTACGTCCTGCATCTGAAACGATTCACCTCGCCAGTTTAGCTGGCACATATTTCAGATGCAGTTCCCAACCTAGGGAAAGGCTAGGCAAGAAAAGAAGTGAAGAGTTAACCAGCCGTACTGTATGAGGGAACAAGTTTGTGCAGCCAGCTCTCAAATGTCATTCCTTTCTCTGGATGCTGTGACATTAATTGCATCTGACAAGAAGAGTAGGTGGGCCACCATGATAAATACAAAACAGACTCACAATGGCAATGAACAGTGAGACGGGCAGAAAGGATAAGTGATGCACTGAAAAGACAAACAGATAGCTGATTACCTATGTGGGACTCCAACTGAAGCAGTACAGGTGGTTTGCTTCCTAAAGCAAGAACTAAAAGCCCTCTGTACCTTGCAGGATCTGTAACTTGATTTACAGATCCTTAGCTCTTCCCAATAATCCACTAGGAAACTGGACAAAAAAAATCTGTACCATAGTCTCCCGATTCCAACTGAGTATCAAAAGTGGATCTCAAGTAGTATATAAGGCCATTTAGAGCTCATACAGCACTAAGTGCATGACAGTCCTGACTTACATCTAGAAGGCTGTTTACTGCTGCATGTCACTGCCCAACAGCAGCACATCAACACTCTGGTTTCAGAATAGATGAAAACCTTTCATTTTCCAGCCCTGGGCACTAACAACAAGAGAAAAGAGGAGGTCATTCGTTCATGGCATCACTGCTTGTTGCGGAGTAGCTCTGCTAGATTGACTCTTTGTGATCTCTACACACAATGTAATGTCGTAGCAGATGAATATTAGGATAGCACCGTGTGCATGTGTAGAAAGATGACGGGAGTATTAAAAACATTTGCTTTACAAGCCATCAGGCGTACAAGCCAACACGTTGGAACACTTTTTAAGTTCTTGGCATCTTCCCCAGGCCAATTGTTTCACTTGTGGCACAAAAAGAAATAACTGATATATGGAATGTTATCAGATGAATATAAAGAAAAATCACTTCCCTTAGGCTGCCGCTTAAAACACTGGTACTGTAAGAAGCTAATGTTTTAATACTATCTATCTAAATATTACGTTTACATCAAACTGATATACTTTGAAGGTGTCACAAGCTAAGAAAACAAACCACATCTGTGTGATTTTCCTACAAATTCCTGTAAATGTAGAGAATTAGAGAAAAAATAATCCTCTGAGACCCCTTTCCATTCCTTTACTCTGCAAAATGTAGGCTCCAGCAAATTCTGGTGTTTTCTTCAAAGTCCCTCTGGAGCCAGCTCTGCCCTGTAAGTTTTGTTTCAGTTTGGAGATAGGAGGGAAATCTAGTGAATCCTAACCAGGACTATCCAAGGTCACTACAGTCATCCATGATCAAGCAGTAGCAGGGTCATGGCATTTAATTGTCCCACATCCCCTTTTACATCTTTATAAATAAAAAGTATAGGGAAAGGGATTTTAAAAAATGAAGAGCAAAGCAGGATAACTCCAGACTTCGGTTTGAAACTCACTGCTTTTAACTGATTGGATTTTCTGCCAGCTGTATCTCACCAGGGTGCATATTTACAGCAACAGCAGGAATACAAACCCACACTTTAAAGTAAGGTGCCAGAACTGGAATTTAAGAAGGCAAAGAAATTTGGAAATCAAGTTTTTAAAATTCTTGTATCTCCATCCCCACAGGAAAGCACATTGACAGAATAAGCCTCTGAGTCACGCAAGAATAGAAAATAAAGAGGCTTTTGCACTTGCAGGCTTCCAAAGGAACCCCTGTGGTATAAAGTACTGCCGGCAATGTGTCAGAAACCCAGACTTCCACTGCAGATGCTAATATGGGCTGCTGCTGCCTTAGGAAATCATTCTTTTTCTACCAGTTGGATCTGTTCTATGAAGATTAACTCCTACCAGAATGGATGTCACTGTATTGATATTTAAGAACTTCACCTGCCAAACTCCAAACTAATGTCTTTCACATACGCACGCTTTTGTAGGCAGCACCTCCTCACCATTTCTCTCCAGTACGTAGAACTGTGCAGTCTTGCAGTTAGAATAAAAGTACTTTATCTATGAGACTGATTTCAATTTTAAGTTAGCCTTTATAAAAAGGCAGTGTTTTATCTGGAACATTATGAAAACAGAGCAATTTGCTGTCACTTTCATTAAACGCATGTCACTGATACACATAGAGTATTTTCCCACCGACTCTTAAAGGTTCTCTTAAATGAATAAACTCTTGATGCAGTTGAAAATGGGGAAATATACTCAAAGGGAAGAGACAAAAAAAAGCAGCTAACTATTTATTTGTGCTACTCTCAGAGTTTAAGATGTACTTTTTACATCAGAGAGCCTACATAAACCATTGTTTTTCACCCTACACCATTTTAAAAATAACCTTTAGTATTCTCCAGGTTTTCAGTTATTACCTACTCCAGAGTAGTGAGCACCAACTTTCTGATAAATCCTAATGCACACAGAAATAGACCTTTACCCACTATACAAATAAATAAACCAAACAGAGATATACTATTCTTCATTGCGGCAATGCATTTCAATTGGTGTTCTAGGAAAGTCTAAATCTCAGACTAAATGAACTGTTTTGTTCAGTTAAGCTGTTAAATCCAATCACTTCTCAATGACTCATGCATGATTCCCTGTGGTGACAAGAGCTACTTCTACTTTATTTAATGATATTTAATTAATTCTCCATTAATGCTCTTTCTTAAACAGTTTCATCATTAGCAAGAATGACTCCTACTGACTGCAAAGAGAGAAGCCCTGGGCACAAGGAGATCAAAGATTAATAAATCTGCTTATTGGTTCAGCGGTGCCATGTCAGATCTATCTATATGTGTCTTTGAAAGCTTTCTAAACTAGCTAATGGTGCAGTATGATAATTAATATTGTATGAGTTTAATTATGCTAATTTTTCAGTTTTCTTACCCCAGCTATTACAAAACATGAGCTGATGGATGTCACAAGTCAGGGCATTCATGCACAGGCATCCATTCACTTCATTTGTAATGCATGTTAACATGATGCTACATCTGCTCTTGTTGCTTTGCTGTTTCAGAGGATACTGATTTTTGAAATCGATCCAGTGATTTCATCTGGAGATTCTTTAATTCAGAGCAGATTTTCCTACCCTTACTCTGAATGAGTTCTTTGCAATCTCTCCAATACGCCCATTGAAACCAAAGCGGCTACTCCAGGAGTAATAATACACTGTTGCATGTGGAAAAAGGAAGACGACTAGCCCACAACTATTGTTACCATGATTACTGAAGAATCTATTACGCTGAGTGATAGAGGATAAAAGGGCCAGAGTTCATAACTATGAATGGTCCTGAGCGCAAAGACAAGCGGCTTATGCTTAGCAAAATAAAGATAACAAGGGAGTGTATAGCTGACGAGTCAGAATGGTTATAGCAAAACCATTCTAGATAGAGCAATCCAAATCATTAAGAAAAGAATACTACTGCAGCAGAGACTCAAGCCCCAGGATGAAAGTTTAGCCCTATGGCTGTCTTTATCGTAGAGATATTACAGAGAATGACTCTACAAGCTTCAGAGACAGACATAACACTAGAAAAGAGGGAAGTCAAAAGCGAAGTCCAAGTCTGAGAAACAGACCTGAGAAACAGGCTGAATAACTGTGTTTTCCTCAGTGACTGGGAAAGACAAAGAAATGGACTGAAGGCAGAAAGGAGGCAAGGTAAAGGGAAGATAATGAGCTCCTTTTGGCTAGGTTTAATTTCAGCTGGTTGTGACGCCTTAGTGAAAAAAGGCAGACTTAGGAGATACAAGTACAGTGATTCCAGTTTGAATTACAGGAGGAAATGACATTACTCAGAGAAACTGTAAAATGAGTGAGAAAGAAAAGGGATTTACTTCAGTGAATAAGCTTTAATAATTATATGCTGTTACTAATTTTACACTCATTTTATGAGGTCAGTTCTACCTGCAATTACAACTGAACAGCTACAGCTCCACACAGAATGTATTTCTTTTGAAAAAGTGGGGAGGCAGAAACATCAAAGGGACATTCACCTCTACATAGGGATGGGGGTCTCCAGAAGAAATCCGCAATCACCTACTAGAAAAGCGTCCTTGGATTCATTCTGAGTCTTCAAGTTTGTTCTTCCTTCTCTAGTTCAGCTATATGTTTAGAGACTGATTTACTGCAATACTCTTTGTCTTGTGGTGCAAACTTTATTTGCACTCTACATTAATCTTTTATCACACATAGGATGTAAAGGGATGCCAGCTCTACATTCCTGGACCTCTGGTATCAGTGCTTTTAACTATTACAATTTTGAAAGAAAATATGCACCTAACCCACAGGTATTATGCCTACAGCATTCGTTTATCTGAGCATGTGTACTTGTAGTGGAATTCATTGCAATGATATTAAAATTCTGAACATCTTCACCTTGAGATAAATATGTCTCTGATCAGAATTAAATCAGTGTGTTTTGGAACATAGGTCATGGATTTTGGTTTCATCAGAGACGAAAACAAAATAGAGCTGCTCCAGAAAGGAAAGGTTATAGCTGTTCTTGCAAGGAGTTTGGCATGACATCAAAAGAATCTGTTGTTTTGATGGGATTGCATTAAAGACAATCTAGCAAACCCAAGTATTTCTTCTTTTTTAAGTAATTACCTAAAAGAGGACAAGGGGATGAAGGAAACTCGAAAGAGGTTAACAGTGATCCTCAGCCACTGTGACTGCTGCAGCACCAGTTCACGGAGAGCAAGCTGCAGCAGAGAGCACACCTTCCACCATTCCCTTCAACCTTTCTCTTCCCCACTAAATATGAAGTTCTGGCTCCATGGAGCCCAGTTGCTGCCCATACTGCCCAGCTTGTCTCCTCTTGCCTTAGCAAAGTGGTCTATGTGTCTTGCACTAGCCAGACTTCACCACAGAGGAGCTAGCCTGGGGCTCTTTCTTCTTGCACAGTCTATTAGCCTGAGGAAGTTCAGAGCAGCCTGAGAGCATTTCCCTGCTTATCTTCCCCTTTGCTTAGGGACTGCCTCGCAGATCTGTTTTACCAATCCAAACACAGTCCAATTAGGTTGTCAGCAGTTTGCTGGAAAGTCGGTCAATGAAGCACTTGGAAGGGCCTGAGACTGTTTTCTAAGAGATTTAATTCCTTCAAGGGCAGAGCCTTTCTTTGCTGCCTCACACCTCCCTCTTGAAAGCACTGGAACGTTTGGGGAACTGTCACATTGGATTTTATTACCATGCTTTAATGCAAGGAGACTGGAAAGTGACCTAATTCATGCAAAACAAAACAAACCAGACCAGCAACAACAAAAAGAACTTGTGCAGGCACCAATGCAAAAGTGGCAAAGCAAAAGGGATTGGTTTTACTCAGCAAGCTATCTTCTTTAAGGAGCTAGACAATGTAAAATCCTCACAGACAAACTCTGTTAACGACTGAATTTTGTCCACTTGTTGTTGGAGGAAATCTAGCTCCCAGATTCAGGATGTTTATCAGTGAAGACAATCAAAAACCTTCCTGCTTCTATTCAGTCTTTCTGAGGTAAATATGTCCACTGAAACCCACGACTTATAGTCTGCATCTCTTTAAATCAGCATCTTATCAGCAGTTGATATAGCATATTTCTATTACCATATGTAATAGAGCCAGGAACTTCTCATTCCTGGAAAAGAAGTTGTTCTTGCTCTGATTTGCACAGGAGAGGTGAATACACATACAACATAACTGGCCATGGCTGACACTGCACTAAGGGTGAACAGCCAGCCAGGTTTACTGCTCTTCCACTTACAAGAGGAAGATTACTAGATCCCACCTATCCAGGACTTAAGGCTCCAAAGTCTACCAGATTCCAGCTCACATTACTAAGTCTCCTTTAGCTTTTGAGCATTACTTTCCCAGCAAAGGCCTTCTCCTGGGCATTGCTCCGAAGCAGAAACCTGGCACTAGAAGCAGTATATGGAAACAGGAGATGACTGGTCCTTCATACTTACACTGGAGAGCTGTGATTTGTTTTTTCTTCACATTGTAAATTATTCCAATTCTAAACACGTGCTGGAAAAGCTGCTTTTCAAAATCTAAAACTGCTGCAGAAGATCATGTGCCAATATTTAGACCACCCAGCCATGAAGCTGAATTTCCCATTCTCTCTTCTGATGTTTGATAGAGCACCTTTTATGTCGAAAAGTTGCTCTTCTTGCAGAGGGCCCCCAGACCCACACAGTTTTTATCAAAATGCAAGGAAACTGTACTGGGAGCATCCCCAATTCAGGAACTGAAGAATCTGGGCAAAACATCAGCTTAAAATATCTCCTTAAAATTGATTCATCAGGATTTGGGCAACAATCTTTTCTGAGGAGATGGGAGAGGGCTTTTATTACCCTCACCTCTTGTTGTTAAGGCTCATAACCAACAGAACACTTAAACATCATGTTTCAAAATACTTCAGTGCTAAAACAGTGTATGCTTTAATACTCTTCTGCATTAGGAGCTAAACACACTTCTATGTACTTTTGTTTCATGTCTGATTTGGAAAACTTGAGACCTACATGATGATTATTCACACTAAATTTATTATCTCCTCACGCCATGCTTCTGCTCATGTCAGTAACACATCACTAAACACAGGTAGACGAAACCAGTCCAACAGTCATCTCAATACCAGTCAGGAATCTTTTTCATTATATGGAACACCCCTTGCTGGAACAATGTCAGATGTGAATGAAGTACTTCTGACGGGAACTCGCAATAGCAGGGAAGAGTGTACAGCCTGTTGTAATGAGGTATTTATGTAACTGATTCCACAGACACTTGCACATGTGCTCAGGATCTAGTAAAGTCTAGGAGACACACTCTTGTTGTGCAGAAAGAGCACGCTGAATCTCCACTGTAAAATGGGCTTTTACAGCCAGCAACTGACACATTGATTTAACAAACTGACATGGTTTGATTCAAGCATCTCATCCAGAGGTAGCTGAATGTAATATTTCATGGTGTGTCATGCTTAGTCTTCCTCCCGCTGACTTCCATGGGAGCCAGAGCAAGCAAAGCATTGGCATTTATCCTCCAGCATTGCTCTTCTGTGTAAGGTTAATACCGTCAATTCGATGCACAAGGGTTTGTGAGCCAGGCAGGCAAACTGCAGAAGAATAAGCCTCTCTCACAGGGAGACAAGAACACGAAAGAGGTTGCCCAGCAAAGTCATCAGAGCAAACAGCATGAATGAGACAGTGTTGATGAAGACAGAAGTGGCATTGAAGGCTGCAATAACAAAGCAGGGCAGTGACATGAAGGTAAGTAGCAAAGTAATTGGCTGGTTGAGCCAAGTGTATCCATGTAGTCTGTCTGCCAGCAGCCCATGCAAACAGATACTAGGCATTGAGGATCTAAGAGTCTATTTATGTAAATATATTCTAGATGGTGACATGAAAATACATAGGAACAAACACTTACTAAATAGAACTAGAGGTTTCTGAAGGTATCGAAGCTAATTGTTACAAACCTTCTTTGCATCTAGTACCAATGAATGAAGGGTTTTCTTTTCCTTACTAATTATTCTCTAAAGCCACAGTTGTGCCCTCTACAGTTGATCCTGCAGCATTTTCATGTCAAAAAGACCCCTGAAGTTGCCCATTGCCAGATGAGCTTTTGGCTCCCCACTCCAGCAAAAATTTGGCTAAAAGCCCATTTTAGCAGCTAAGTGGAACTGTCCATTTGTAAAGAGAAAATGAATAACATTTCACAGTGGAACAAATAACATATCCAGAGACAGGAACCATGACGCCTTCATTTCATCATTAGTGAATTGTGAGCAGCTCACTCAGGCAGGGAATGTCCCATAGCAAGCAGAAGAAAATCCTTCCCTCCTCTCTGTCTCCCAGATCAGGTCCTCACTAGCTGTCATCTCTACCTGAAGCCACAATAGCAAGGAACATATATATTAATTTTGGTAAAACATGTGAACTTCATCATACTGGAGAGAAAGGTTATACTGCTAGATTTGATGTACGGGTTGAAATTTTGTGCTTGCTAAAAGCAAGTCCCAACCACATGCATGATGTCTTAAAAGGCCTTATTTCAATCCCGGCAAATGAGCACCAGATGTTTATTTTATTGTACTTGCATTTTATACAGTCATTCAACATTTCAGGCTCATGGTGAGGTCTCAGGCACTCTCTCTGACCTACCTCACACTCCATAAGAAAAGAGAAGTTGCAAGAGAGAATAAAATCAAGAATAAAGTATAATAATTCTGATTAAATACAGCAAATACAAGAAAGAAGAACTGAAGTCCTCTTACAAGGAGAAAGAGAAGCTAGGGTAAGAACAACCTTTGAGTTCAGTTATCGTCAAGCACAGACCTATTGCTAGAAATCTCTCATCAAAAGAAATGGGCTTGGGGTGGTTTTTTTTTTTTTGTTTGCTTATTTTATTATTCCTTTCTAAACAATTTTGCTCTGAAAGGGTCTCTTTGGCTTATACATGCCATAAGCAGGTGATTAAAAGGCCTGTAATTACATGTAACCATTGTGGCTTCTCTGCATGTGACAGTGGAGATAAGGTTGCTTCCATGGGGGAGGAAGTCTGGCTTTTAGCATTTGTTTAATTAACTCTTTTATTTCCTTCTTTCCTTCTTAGAAGCAGCTGTTCTTTCACTCCAATCTCACTGCCCACCTCATCCACTCCGAAGGAAAGTGCTCTCCAGGCCAAGCTGCAAGAGTTACAGAAAGATTTGCCCCTGCCCTGTCAGTTTTGATTTTCTCTTCATTTTTGTCTGTCCCAAGAACACTGCTTGTTGATTGAATAAATTTCAAAGGCTTGTTTTCTTGCTAAAGAAGCAATTCAATGTTTAAGTGTAAGCGTAAAGCAATGACGATGTGTAGGTACACAATGAACTAGAGCACATACCAGGAGGTTGAGAAAAGGCTTCCATTCCTCAATCTGCCACTGACTTAATTCATCACCTTGCTTCAGATTTCACCCATCTGTGAAAGGGGATAAGGATCCTTCCCCAACTCACAGAGCTGGAATGTCATTAATATTTGCACTTGGTTTCAGATTCTTTAAAAAGAGCTTTTCCTTCATATCATTTCCCTGGTTCAGCCAGCAATTGGACTAAAGATGTGTCCTACCCTATATCCAGGAAGTCTGATGGCTGCGTGTGGTGCCATCACCTGGAGCATGCTGTGCCTTTACCATGGGTGTTATGAAAAATTAGACAAGAGGTTGTTTTAAAGCAAAGCCTTGATTTGAACCTCTGTGAATTTCAGAAAAGTTTAGACTTGGTTCCACATCCCAGTTCAGCTGCTTGGGACCATCGAAGGCAAATTTATCAGTGAGAAAGCATACGAAGTGGCAAGAAAAGGGGGGAAAGGGGTCTGCAGCTGGAAAAAAGACGTAACAAAGAAATAAGTGAGCAGAAGAAAACAAACTAAAGCTGAAAACATCAAATCTGCATGCAAGCAACCGGACTAATTTAAAAAGTGGAACTGTAGACTGTATTGGGATCTGATTTTCTGTGGCTCTTTTGCTCAGGTACCCTGATGCTAATGCACTACAATGCTGATGAAGGCATTATATGTGCTTACGCACTGCCTTTCAAGAAAAAAGTCTTTGTACTGTATGTGGCTTTTCCTGGAGCTTGGTGGAAGGTATTGAGCAGATATCTGAAATGAAGGAGCAAACAGTGCAAATGCCATTCCAATTCACTCCCAGGAACAGAATCCCTTAATGGTTTCCTAGAGGCATGCGACATAAGCAGAATATTCTTTGTTCCTGCCGCAACTGTTCAGAGTCCCCAGGCACTGAAGGAGGTGTTCGTGATGAACGGAACATTCTGAATGACAACCCGTGGCTACCGGAAAGAGGTGGAGATTATCTTGATGCTGCTGCCCCACACCGGGCAGATGGTATAAATCTGCGCACAGGCCCCAAGCTCTGTGAGCCGTCACCCTTTGTGTCTGCGGCGCTTGCGGCTTTCTGTGGCTGATCCCACACTGAACCCCAATATGTAAAACCCCCAATTGATCGATCAGCCCTGAAACAGACCTGTAATTTAATCCAGACCTCTGCAGGTGCAGTTCTGTTACACACTGCCTTTCCTAAACGGACAAGATCATTTCATCTTGATAACAAGAAAATACATTTGTGTATTACCCACTTTGGCACACACCACAGGTAACTTCAAATACTATCAGCACTCTCCTCAAACTCACTAGCTTTTAGTGTGGAGGAGGAAGAGGACATGACCTGCCTGGCAGCATTTCAACACCTTAGTGTTCATGTACCTGCAGAGCTGAAGCTATCAGCTAATTATCCAGCCTTACTGAGAGCTTCATGTGTCTTCAACACCTTCATGGAGCTTCATGTGTCTTCAAGACTTTACTAAAGCAGGGCTTGCTTGATATTTGTCTTCTGTGTAAGGCTGGGAAGGTGCTGGAATGTGAATGCTGATCGGAACTGTGACTGCAATACCCGGCCACAATGGCACACAGCCTGTTATTTTTGAAACCAAGTATTTTGCTCTCAGTTTGTTCTCTCCACCTGATCTTTGGGCTGGGAAATGCCTTTTGTGATGTTTATATGGCATCTCAAAGCCTTGATGTAATTAATTTATATGTTTTAGCACAGTATCAGGGTGATAATAATGTTTTTAAATAAATCTGTATTTTCCCTTGTAACACCATTTAAAAACTGGCATCTAAACACATATGTACTTATAACACAACTCTGGTTAGGGTTGAAATATCCATATGGAATATGTTATATGGAATACGCATATGCTAGTGCTCCAGAACCAGGACAAACCTAGAGAAACATACTCTCAGTTACCACTCCAAGGAGGCAGTTTATCTATAAACTCACATGTGTCACACTTTGCTTCCAATTACCCTCTTGGTGCACCAAAGCAGTATCTAACCAGCAATCACACTAACAAGCACAGCTGTGTGTCACCAGTGATACAGGAAATAACCCACAATCTCACTCTGCACTCTGCAGCAGAACAACAACAGTCTTTCCCCATGAAGGTCTGAGGTGTTCTGTGTATGAAGTGATACGAGCACGTCACACGATGTGAAAACTCTGGAGGGACTAGAATCACTTTGTCTGTCAAAGGCTATATTACAGGATTGCATTACTCTACACAGAATTGCAAAACCAAGTGTATTACATTGTAAGTACAAATTTAAGGGAGAATTCTTAGGAGAATAGTGGTAAGAAGCAGAATAACTTCTCTTACTTCTGTAAAATGCCTACCATTGCATCATTACTAACAGCAGAATAAGCATTATTGAAACTCATTATATTAGAGCACTGCGCCTTAAAGTCCTCTCAAAGCTCAATCTAAGCAGTGAGAAAACCAAGGATTCCGTAATTACGTGTAAGGGTTTTACTCAGATTTTCATTCTTGGCTGCAGAACTGCGTTAAGACACATTCAGAATTCCTGTTTCGGTTGTTAGTTTGCATACTCAGACAAGCTCTGTTGATCTCAAAGAGCTTTGTGTACACATAAAGACTGATTAAACATGGTGAAAGGCCACTGATCCTTTGTCTTTCATTTTAAGCCTCCGGGACTCTGATTTATCCTCCTGAACTTGAATTCTGACACCTTTCCCACTTCTAACTCAAGCAGAGGCAGCAACTTGAAAAAACTCGGCTTTCACAAACGCCATACCTGGTTTTATCCCCTGAAACAGATGGTAAGGTGGAGAACGTCCTCCCACTTCTGTGTGTGGTGAGAGACATGGGCAGCACGGCTCAGCTTCCCCTGCATCGCCAGGGTCCTGGAAGGTTTGTGAAGGTTCGTGAAGTGACACATTGCTGGTGCAGGGTGCAGGGCCTGGAGCACAAGTGTGATGAGGAGCGGCTGAGGGACCTGGGGGGTTTCGTCTGGAGAAGAGAAAGATCAGGAGGGACCTGATCGCTCTCTATAGAGCAATGCCGATGAGCGGGCATGTGATGATGGCACACTCCGTGTAAGTTTCTGCCACATAAGTCACGCACATTCGACTTCATCTGGATCTACGGATCCATTCCCAGCATCTGGCCTACGACAGATCACCGCTAGCATGGCTGATTCCCTCAAGGACTGGATGCTTCTCTCTGTCGTGGTCCACTTGCCTGAGCAACACGTAACATTATCCTTGTAGGGAAACCTTTCCTTCACAGCTCCCAAGAGCCACCTCCAAAGGCTGAGGCACTGTTTCTCTTTTGCAATTGCTTTGTCAGTTCCTCCTGGCGGAGCCAGGACGGGGCTGGGCTCTGCTCCCGAGGAACAAGGGATGGGACAAGAGGAACCGGCCTCAAGCTGCCCCAGGGCAGGTTTAGATGGAGCTGAGGAACAATTCCTGCCCCAGAGGGTGCTCAGGCATTGGAACAGGCTGCCCAGGGCAGGGCTGCAGGCACCGGCCCTGCAAGGGTTCGAACACCATGGAGACGAGGCCTCAGTGCCATGGGGCAGGGGTGGCCTTGGCAGGGCAGGGGACGGTTGGACTGGGTGAGCTTAGAGGGCTGCTCCAACCCGGCTGATTCAGTGATTCCACTCCAGCAGCCCGAGGCGAGCAGACCCGTGCTGGGCCCCTCCGCGGCCGGCATTCCTGCTTCACACCTCGGACAGCGGGCAGCCGCCTGCAGTTCTCGGCCAGGAGCCGCCGGCCCCGCTCAGCCGTGAGGGCACTGCGCAGCCCTCCCCCTTCCCAAGGCTCACGTCGCTACTGCCCCCACTCGTCCCTCACACAACGCACGCCGATCGCTTCCGGACAGCTGCAGCCACCGGGCCCGGTCCCTGCCCCGCGGGGCTCGCCCTGAGGACGAGGCCAAGGCCGGCGCGGGGGTACAGCCGGGACCGGCAGCGGGATCGGGTGTCACTGGCGGACCCTGAGGCGGGCGGCGGCTGCCGCCGAGCGGGCGCCACCAGCCCGGGTGGGACAGGTGCGGCCCCCCCCCGGCGCTCAGCGGCGGCACCGGGCGGCGCGGCGTGAGGCGAACGGGGCCTTCTTGTCCACACGGGGGCAGTAGAGAGCGCCGAGCCGGAGTCCTCTCTATGGTCGTGGCGGAGGGAAGCGCTTTGTGGGTAGGGCGCTGTTTGCCTCTGTCTCGGTGGTGGGAGACGTCATCACAGTGCGACGGTGGCGGCTGTGGTGGCGAAGGGGTGGGAGGTGAGTGTCCGGCACGGCTCGGTAACGTACCATCTAATATCGTGTCGTACCGTACCGTATCGTGTCGTACCGTACCGTATCGTACCGTATCGTACCGTATCGCGACGGAGGGAGGGCGAAGGCCGCCACGGCGGGGGGTGCTGGGCTGTCGCCCGTCGCCGTGGGGGACAGAAATGCGGGTTCCCTTCAGGCCGTGCTGCTCCCTCAGAGCCTTGCTGCTGAGCATAATGGGTTTTCTCCTTGCAGAGCGCCCCTGTTAGGACTGCTTCCATAAAGACATGAGCACACAGGTAAATGAACGTGCAGCGTTAATCGGGCTAACTGCTGGCTTGGTGGTGTGGTTTTTTAGGCTGCTCATACGTAATACTAGCTCTTTTTTCTTTCTAGTACGGTATTCTCTTCAAGCAAGAGCAAGGTGAGGAACCACTAACATGTATTAAATAATATTGGTCTTCTTGGATGGTGGAAAATGGATAATACTTGTGGTTATGTTATTATTACCTGGGTTGTGCTTGTATTTAATATAAACCTGAATAACTGAAGATTAGCTATGCTGTTTTTCCAGCAGTAGCCAAAATACATCATGTGTTTTGAAACCATGCAAACAGTGACAGGGCTCTTGGAACACCGGTAAGACCAGAGGAGCAAGGAGCCCATTGCTGACATTGCAGTCAGCAATTTTAGCATTACCAAAACTGATAGTTGTCTTCCATCAAAAGAAAACACTTATTGTTCAAAAATGTCTATGCTTTTACTGTCTTTTAGCTCATGATGATGCCATTTGGTCAGTTGCCTGGGGAAAAAGTAAGAAAGATGGTTCTGAAACAGTGATCTCTGGTTCCTTGGATGATCTTGTGAAAGTCTGGAAGTGGTAAGTGAAGTGCTCCAGATTAACCAGTTCTAAGCCTTGGGAGTAGCCAGCATGGAGATACAGCAGTCTTGATTTCCTTTAACCAGCACGGATGTTAGAAGTGACATCAGGGAAGGGGCAGCATGGCACACAGAGCTGCTGTCTTGAGCAACCTCCTCTTCATTGGTGTGTGCTCTCTCATGGAGCAGGATCAATCCCTTGTGCTTTAGTTTTCAGGGAACTCAAACGCTTTTGAAAATGCACATCGAATTTTATGTGCCATCTGCCAGAGAATATACAATTTGGTGAAGAGCATCAGCTTGCATTTCCAATTCTTTGTCTAAATCAAATTTGATTTGTCTAAACCAATCTTAATTCTTTTATAAGACAATGTTGGAAGCACATGTACTGTGAAATAATGGGATTAGAGTAAAAAAGGGAATTACATCTTCCTTTAAAAAAAATCCTCTTAATCCTTATACAGGTGACATTGAAGTGTGCTTTTGCAAAGAAACTGTTTTATCTCTTAGGCAAAGCAGTATTAAGGGTGTGCTTCACGTTAATGACATGAGGAACTTTGCTGTAACAATGCTAAAACTGTTGGCCATGTTGTTTCATGCTTTGCTGACACATTAACTTTCTGCGGTAAGTACCCATATATTGATGGTATTGGATGTTTCAGTGGGACTACTCACAGGCTTCAGATGAAGTACATGCTTTGCAGAAATATGGTAAATGGTTAATTTGTTGGCTCTTTTCCTTAAGTACAGAGAGCAGTTTGTGCGTAGCTGTCTCCCCATTTCACAGGTGAAGTTGGATTCCCCTTTTGTTGATCTAAATGGAGAAATGTGGGTTGTCTTGTTTGTTTTGTCTGAGGTTGGAGATGGGTTAAGTACCCCCAGCTATTCGTAACTAGGCTTTTTCCCTTGATCAAAAGGAATGATGAAAAATTGGATCTCCAGTGGACTTTGGAGGGTCACCAGCTGGGTGTGGTATCTGTGGATATCAGCCACACAGGCTCCATTGCAGCATCCAGCTCCCTTGATGCCCACATTCGCCTTTGGGATTTAGAAACTGGAAAACAAATCAAGTCCATCGATGCTGGTCCCGGTAAGAGATCAGTGTTAAGCTGTCTCTGCATAGGAGATGTACGTACTCTAGGTAGTAAATTCCATACAGTGTGTAATTAGGGTACAGGAAATTACTGGGTTTGGGGGTTCTTTAATCTTTGCAGAAATCTCAGTCATTTTATGAACTAAACATAAAGTGGTATCAGCCAATTTTGCATTCATTTTTCACACTACTTAGGCTTTCTCAAATACATTTGGGTATGTTTTTTTTTGCTAAATGCATAAAGCAGAATGGCAACCAGTGGGTTCTTACAGATGTGCTGATAAAGGGATATTTAAAATATAATTCAAATGCTTATTCAGGCTGATGTACAAAGACGACTGTCTTCATAAGCACTGCACTGAATTTGAGCCGTGTCTGTGATGTATTTTTATGCAGTACATCAAATCCTGAGTAAGGAAGTGGAAAAGCTTCAGTAAAGCTGAAGTCTGTTTAACTGTTATGTCCTCCAAGTTGGAATTCAGGGCCTAATACCTTATTGTAAATGTTTCATTTTTTTCCAGTCCTTAATTTAAGGATTATCTTGAAGTATTTGAAGTAATTAAGTTTATAGAAAAAAACACCCTGTGAATTATATTGTGCCAGATAAATACATTGTACTGCTGTAAAAGGTTATGGTTGGTTTATGTTACATTTGTATAGCTGTGTTTCTCCTGCATCTTTGGGCTTTGCTGAACCCAGGACAATGAGCTGTTATACTCTTCTTAAAGAGTATGTAGTAGAGTTCAGAGTGCTAAGAGTAGTTAGGGGGTTAAATGTCTAAACGGATGCATATAGAACTGGCATTGGTGAACTACAAACAGGATTCAGCTAACTGATTGTATCTTTTTAACGCAGTTGATGCTTGGTCCCTGGCGTTTTCGCCTGATTCCCAGTACCTTGCGACAGGAAGTCATGTGGGAAAAGTAAATATTTTTGGTGTTGAAACCGGAAAGAAAGAATATTCTCTGGACACCAGAGGGAAGTTCATCCTTAGCATTGCATATGTAAGCAGCACAATTAATAACTTCTTATGTGAAACTGCTATTGCTGTATTATGTTGTAAATCAAGTATTTTTGTTTCTCTCTGTCAGTTAAGCTCTACATAATACTAAATGACAGCCATACTTTGATAGTTCCAGATATAAACTGTGTGATGTTTTCCCCCTACATATGTGGAAAATACGCTTAGTTCTGGCTTATACACACATTGTGAATAAGTCAGCTGAAGTTGTCTTTATGAGAAGATGCTAAGAGAATGTCAGGGAGGTACATAGCATAAATGCATACAGTTGTTAAATGCGTACTGTTTGTGTTTCATTACAGAGTCCAGATGGAAAATACTTAGCCAGTGGAGCGATAGATGGCATTATCAATATTTTTGATATTGCAACTGGAAAACTTCTGCATACGCTGGAAGGTAAGGGTTTGTGTGTTTGCAATACCCCAGTTCTGGCCTCATTCCTTAACAAAATTAGAGGATACAACCCAACTTAGAGTAGGATAAACCAGCCATGGCATAAGTGAGTTGGTCTTTCTGTCCATTAGAAAGTATGTAGTTATTTAGTGTGCTGTAACTTAAACCACTTAAAATGTGAGAGGCAAACTGTAAACTTAGGCTTGCATCGTGTCTATCTCAAACAACATAGTAATGCTTAACTAATTTCTTAAACTGCAGTTCCTTTTTGTATTGCAGTGCAGTGCAATGGGATGAAGGTAGCCAAAATGTGTGCTGCCGTGACAGTTTTCTTTCTGCTACAGTATAAATTCTATAGCACTTTATCCCTGTTTTAAAAAATAACCAGACATTTTATATTGTAGAAGACGTGCATTTTTCCATCAGATAAATGGCCTTTTAATGTTCATCCAGTTTCTGTCCAGCTGTATAGTTAATTAAAACCCCTAACCACTCAAGAAATATGAAATTATACAACGTAATTTCTAAGTAAAGATCTGCAGCTGAAGAAAATCAGATACTCTTGTACTGCAGTGGACGTGCCTTAACATTCAGAGTTCAGAATTACTCTTTTTCCATTTTATGTTGTGCTGAGAAGCCCGTAGAGGCACGGAGAGAAAGACTCTTCAGAGGCTGCTTTCTTTTACCAGGAGATGCTGGTCTGGTGTAGCTTCTTCAGCACCGTCATTACCAAGAGGAATAGCTACATTCTAAGCCATGTCTAACTTTGAATTGCAGGTCATGCGATGCCTATTCGTTCACTGACGTTTTCTCCAGATTCTCAGTTACTTGTAACTGCTTCAGATGATGGCTATATCAAAATCTACGATGTGTAAGTTGTGCTTTAGCAAAAATATGAACAGGAAACTTAGTTTGCAAAACTAACAGAATGGTCAGAGAGGCTGATACCGTAATAAAAAAACACATCAAACCCTCTGCTCTATAATTCACTTCAGCTTTTGGTGAGTTCTCTATATAATCAATAATCTTAAATAATAAAAGACTGCACCCTTAGTTTTGAGAAGTGTAAAGGTGAATGACAGTCCTAACTTGAAAACAAATTACTTTCCTCATACTTGCACTGAAGGCAACAGGCTTTTGTGCATCTGTCCTGTGTGTTTGTGTTTACTCGCCTTATAGATGTGTTCTGTACCCAAGAAATGATGTTTTATGACCTATTCTTTTTCTGGAGAGGAAAAGGCACTGCTTCAGTGATCTTAACTTCCCTAAACCTGCATTACTTTGCCTTCTTCATGGTGAAACTGTTTTGTCCCACAATGTATCTTTTTGATGACTTTTTATGCTAACCATTTGGAATGGGAAAACTGGAATCTGTTGTAACATAAGCTCAGCCTCGATGAACAGATATCCAAAAGCCACCTTCCATGACCTTATGTTGAACCATTCCTGACTGCACTATATACAGCATATTCCTGTTGTTTTTTTCCCTGGAATTCACAAAAGTATTAAAACTTGTTCTTACCACAGGCAACATGCAAACCTGGCTGGCACATTAAGTGGTCATGGATCCTGGGTATTAAATGTAGCATTTTGTCCTGATGACACCCATTTTGTTTCCAGGTATTGAAGATTTTTAACTTGATTGTGTTTACTGAAAAAAACCAAGTAATTTTGTATTTATAAAGGGGGATGGATCACAAAAAAGTAAATGTGTACAGATTGCAGTGGAACTTACAATGGAATAACACACATTACAATGACAGACTCAAGAGCCAATCTGTGAGTGATACCAGTTGTAAGTGATTAGTATTTTATAGTGTTTGTCATCCTACTGCAGTGTAGTTCCCTACAAGTGAAGAACATGTAAACCTAAGGGCAAGTTGATCCTACATAGCTGAAAAATTGTAGTTGAATTAAGAAGTACAAGCTGATGTAGTGGTACATTCATCTAGTTGAACTTTGGTGTTGCTTCCTAAAACAGCTCAGGCAGTTGGGGGACCAGATGTGTGCAGCAGGAACTTTATCCAAAGAACTTGCTTCAGAGAATTTTCTGGGTAAAATAGGGGTCCTCATTTTCATGCTGCAGATACGGAAACAGTGAATGTATTTTGAAGGTCACTGGAGGCTGGTGGGAGATGCTACTTTGTCCCTGTATTTGATGGGTGAAACAGGGTTTCTTATGTCTCTCGTAAGATCTTTTAAGCTTTGCACTGAACTAAGTTAACCTACTAATTTAAACATTCATCACTACTACTTTTCCTTCAGTTCATCTGATAAAAGCGTTAAAGTTTGGGATGCTGGAACGAGAACCTGTGTTCACACGTTCTTTGACCACCAAGATCAGGTACGTCTACTCTTGAGGCCGCTGTTCACAGAACTTCAGTTGTGTCATGCACATTCGTGTTTCAGCTTGGTGCTATAGCTTCGGGGTTGGACATCGGCTTGCTGTAATGAGATCTTAAAGGTTGTTAATGATTATTTGGCACTCAATATTGAACTATTACTCCAAGCATGTAGGTTGAGCTCTTTCAAGTAATTAATTACACTTTCCAGGTCCAAATAAGGGCAATCCTGTGTGGCCAAAAGGCTTCTTACCAGACTATTTTTTGTCTATGGTCTTGCTTATTTCTATCAATCATTTACATGGTGTGTGCATGTGGAAGGGGGAAGAATACTTATTTAAAAGGATGGCATTATTACAAAAGATGCTCGAAGGCACCCCTGGAACTTTTTCCTCCTCCAGTGACTGTAATACCCTGGTTTTCTGCTCAGTCATAGCTACCCATGAGGGAAGAGGAGGTTTGGTATCTACCGAGTTACTGTCTTCCCAAATGTTAGGTGTTAGAACAGTGTCAGTTTTTAATGGATCATGGAGAAAGACTTCACCAAGGCAATTCTTTCAGATTTTATTTGGGGTCTTTTCTTCCATAGTACCTTCTTCTCAGTTATTTACAGCTGTGGGGGTTTTAGTATTGAAGGACCAAGGAGAACTGGGTCTGCAGTCTTGCTTTCTTTGTTACAGTCTATAACCTGGCAAGTTTGTGGAAGGCAGAGATGATACCAGCTTTTGGGAAAGCTGGGTTTAGGTATTAATGGAAAATGGCGTGTGAGATGCCCAAAACATGGTGTTCTCAACATCCCCCCCACTCCAGTGCCATGTCAACAGGAGTTTGTGTAACTGGTTTAAACCAAGTTAGAAGTATGATGTGAATTAGTCTAATTTTGCACTGGTAAATAAATGACTCTTAAGTAGCCTAGGGAAAAACTGGATCACTCACTCTATCACGTGTCAGTCTGCATGAAAAACGCTTCCTCTCTGGCCTTTGTCCAAGTCCTGTAAAATGCTCTTTTCAGAAAGGAAGACAGGATAGACAAGAGTGAGGATGTTAGGTGTGATTTCTGCAAACATTTTAGCCTTGTTCAAGTACTTTCAGATTGTGTAACCTGCTGTCAGTAGGAGTGAAACGTCAGAACTTGTCAGGCTACTAGATGGCAGTCCTCTGGTTCATCATCCCCATCTGCTGTGAAAGCAGAAGTCATACTTGCACCAGCTCTTAACAAGAAGGCCTTAAATAATGGTCCCTGTTCTGGTTGTTGTGGTCAGTAAATCTGGCTGCTATGAAGACTATTACCCCTAATTTCCTATCAATAACCTTGTATATGTCCTATTTACAGGTTTGGGGAGTGAAATACAATGGAAGCGGGTCCAAAATTGTGTCTGTTGGAGATGACCAAGAAATTCATATTTATGACTGTCCTGTTTAAATGTCTTCTCATTCCCTCTGGTTAACTCTTGTGGCAGTTTGGAATACTACTGTCACATGCCATTTTTTTAGTACAATAAAAGCATTTTCATATTGCTGAGGTGCAGAATCTCAGCTCTGTTTCATATGTAATTTTAGTTTTGGCATGAGAGAAAGCTTTACTTTTTCATAAAGTAAAAGCTACAGCTGCAAGTAACTTGGAAAAATGTATTTTTGGAACTCGGGAGTCATGGGTGAAGTTACTGCTCAGTTAATCACTCCTGCCTCGAGACATAAATAGACTAGAGCTGGAAAGTGGTGACTGAGGCTCACAGCAGCTTACTTAGGTAGAGGTTGTATGCATGGAGGATGACAGCCTGCACTCAATAGGGTCACTTAAGCTCAGCACCTGTTCTAGCAATTAGATGGGGAGACATAGTGAAATTAAACCATGATGCATGAGCTAAGAGGGACTGCTGTTCCCAACTTGACTAGAAAACAGATGAAAGCCGCCTTCTGCTTTTATGTGCTCATTTTTACAATGGTATCTATCTTATTACATTATCAAAGAGCAGCTGTGTACTGCACTGGTCAGGCTGAAATCAGTGTGGTTTCAGTTTATTCATCCTAATGAATAATACACATAATAGCTAGCAGGAAATAAAAACACGCTTCTAGGAAAGGCTGAAATACAAAGCTTAGCTTCTGAAAGATAAAACTTTTATTTGCAAGTATTTGCCTGTATGTCAATTAGAATTATGGGGAGCACACTCTATTCACAGGCTGGTATCTTATGACCCCAAGTTAGATACAGCTAAGCAGCTGCAGGAATGCTACTCTGACACAACAGAAGAACACAGGGAAGAGGCACAAAATGCTTCTGAAACACAAAATAAGACAGCTACTAGAGCTGAATATGGAGAACAATCTGGACTAGGTGATGAGAGTCTGAGCTTACAAGAAACTCAGTGAAGATTCTCAAGTGGCTCAGAAAGTACCAGACAAGCACAATAAAATGTGAAGAGTTCTATTTATTAGAAGTTATTTCTGCTATGTTTTATCCTATGAAATTAATTTTCCAGTATGAAAGTATTTACATAAGACACTCCACTTAGCCTCTATCAGTATTGCCCAAGTCTTATATAAATAGCATAGGTGAAATAAAGTGAGAACCTTCACAGCAAAGGAAAATGTATACCAACTCGGTTCTCAGCTGTGTGACATCTGCATTATATAAAGACTACAAGAACACAATATAAATTAGTTACAAAAAGGTGATACTGACAGCGCAGCAACTCAATTTGCTGAACACAAAAACCACAAGCAGTGGCTATTACAGCCATGCAGTTTTCATTGTGAAAATTTACATTTTAGATGACATCCACTTCACCTTGCTTTAAGATGTCTGACATTGTACTCCTGTTCTTGGACCCTCCTCATCTTCTTCATATGCCTCTCCCCCACTGTTACGGTAGGTTTGCTCACTTGGATCAAAATCTTCAAGGTCTACCTGATCCATCTCATCCGTAATCATAACGTCTTCTCGGGGAGGAAGCAGGGCCTCCAGCAGACTCAGTTTCTCCCTTGGAAGCCAGTAGTGCTCTGGGAACTGGACCTACAATTTCATATGGGTTTTTTAATGAATAGTTATCCCTTCTGCCAACACAGCCACCTTTGCTAAAGAAAAGCAGTCAACTTACCAGAAATTGTATAATTAAGCTGCCTTTGTCCATTGGAGATTTGTAGACAGGCATCCCTTCATTGTAGATACACTTTAGGTCACCGTGTTTTATCACTTCACCTGCACAGAGGTAACACCTTTAAGTAACCTGATGTGATGGACACTTCCTTCGTAACCATGAAAAGCAGGGTTAGGCACAAGCAGTGTTCCCACAGCATCAAGGGAGACAGACTACTAACAACTAACTCACAGAAAAGGCTGCAAACTAGGAGTCCTACAACCAGACTATACAGGCCATTTCCTCTACTGGAAGAGACTCAGCTTCTCTTAGCACAGCCTTCATGCTGAATTAACAGATAATCCACTAGATTTTATGTTTCCAGCCTGCTGAGTATTTTCCTGGCTCTCTTCCAACTGAGGCCAAAGTTTATTAAGAAGCCTTTGACAGCTTCAGCTGTAACTCTGCATCTAATGTTTTAGAATGAGTGACAAGAATGACAAACCACCAGCTAAATACAGTGACTGCAAGTGTAGTTTGAATCCATTGCATCAACTGGTTAAAACACCCCCAAAAAACCCCACAAAGCCTACCACAGACACCCCCAAAAACCGCAGTCAACAATCCCGAGCACAATCAAGCAGGCAAGCAATTCATATAGCACCAGAACTCTTTGTAAGACCCACCTGGCCTAGATGATATAACAAGAACTCTGTTATCCAGAGTTTCAATGGTCTTTCTGAAACCACACAAAGCCTCTGAGAGTTGAATTCTCATTTTTGTGATCAAGTCATGCCCTCGCCTCTGAAAGACACTATGATCCTTTTGATCAAGCACAATTATAACATCACCAGGCTCCAGATCAGGCTCTTGGTCACCCTCTCCGTGGAATACTATCTTCTGACCATCTTTCATACCTGGAGAAAAACAAAGCCATTTATTCTCTGCAGCACTACAGACCACAGTTAAGGACACAGAATGAACACACAGTCCTTACCTTTATCAACATGAACTTCTATGATCTTTTTCTCTCTTACAACCTTACAGCCATTGCAGTTGTCACACCTGTCCTTTGGATTTATTCTTTCACCTTGGCCTTTGCATTCTGGACACACAGTTTGAATTTGCTGTACCATGCCAGGTCCTATCTGTTGAACTATAACTTGCATTCCTCTTCCTTTACACACAGGGCACTTCTCCACTGCCCCTCTCTTTCCGCCATAACCTGTGACAAAAAGGTTAAATTTGACCTCAGTCTCCAAAAATGAGACGTTACTCTACTGCAGTCAGGCTGGAACTCATTGACTTCAAGAGCACCTTTTGGGCAACTCGAGAGTCATTCAGTAATGTGTTCCAATGAAACTGGAAATTTAGTTTCCATCACAAAACATGCCCCACAAGTTAAAAGTTTCTATCAGCAAAAGAAAGTCAAGTTACCTATACACAGCTTGTTCGATGAGCCTCTGCCCCACCTCCAAATAAGGCACAGATTTCAAGGCATTATCATCCCAACTTCAACACCTACATTCCATTAATACTTCCAAAAGAATCTGCTCGCTAAACATTTAATAGAGTGCTAAGATACAGGACCTCATTAAAGTTTACCTCAAACAAGGCCAGTCATTATGGATATTTAGAAGTGGTAAAAATGGTTGCGTAATACAAGCTAGACTGCTACCCACAGCAATTAAAAAATATTAACAAAACAGCCATTTCATAAAGTTCCAGATTAAGATACTTATAATTTAGGTACCCTTAACTGTAATTCACAGTGAGTCTAAGTCTGCCATTAGAACTGTTAAGTTTATACACTAAGTCATTTTTGGATAAGCATAAATGAGAATATAAATGGAAACTTTCAGAGGGGGATGAAGGAGAGGGAAAAGCAGAACACCCACTCTTCATTCTTAGTCCCGCTCAAGAAAAAAAGAACTAAAATGACTGTAGTAAGAGGAATGTGAAGCCACTACTTGTTTTTACCTTCACACTTGGCACAAATAACATTCTTCTGCAGTGCCAGTTTCCTTGTAATACCATTGTACAAGTCTTCAAGAGATACACCTAACTGGTGTACAACATTCTTGCCTTTAGAAGAAAAAGAGAGATTAATCCTGGTTCAGCTGTTGTAAGGACCAATGTTTATTTTAAGGCTTCTACACTTGTCCACACATGCAGTCTCACTGAAAAAAGTTCTTTCCAAACTTTGAACATGGCTCAGCCCCCTTAAAAGCATGTGCTGTTTCATCAGCTTCCACTGTGCTGCACCCACTTAGTAACATAAAAGAACATAAAAGTTCAGCTGTAATTAAGCAAAGCATCATTAAAGCCACCCTATCCCTGCTCCTACCCCTAATTTCATAGGCTTAACTGAAACAGCAAAGTGCAAGGACACTACCAGCTTCACATCTGGTCAATTCAGAAGTTGCTGTTTTGCCTACCTATAAATTTCCATGCCACTTCACAGCATAATTTAAAAGGCTTCACAGCAAGTTACTACTTGCCCCTTCAACAGACACTGGACATGGAAACAGACAAAAATCATACTGTGCTTTTAGCAGCATTGTACTGAGTTTCACATAATTTCTCCCAAATAATTTTGTGAATTTACAGCATGACTTAAGTTGATGGTGTCCTTTGAAGCAAGTTGCCCAAAGCATATGAACAAGTGAGCCACAGAGATCTGGAAAAGAAGTAACTTAAACTAGGTCTAATTCATCTGCTCTAAACCTAATGATGCTTCCCCCCCCCCAGATATTACCCACACCCACTTTAACAAAAAATAAACAGTCGGCATCAAAGATTGCTACGACTACATCATGTTATCTGCTTTATTAGAATCTTAATGCTAGAATAACTACAGAAATCATGGTTTACTTAATCTATTGTTGCAATGAGTAACAACCACACTATGTGCACTTAGTATAACAGCAGTACCATAGCACAGGTGTCTTACGCTTAAGTGCATGGTTAGTTTCTGTAACTTGTTTAGAACTGTGTACCTCTTCTCTCTCTATTCATTCGGCCTCCACCACCAAAGAACATGTCAAAGATGTCCATGGGTGAAGAGAAGCTGCCGCCACTCAGGCCTCCTTCTTTAATAGCCTGCTCCCCACCCTGGTCATAGAGGTCCCTTTTCTTTGGGTCCGACAGAACTTCATATGCCTGGGATATGAGTTTAAACTAAAAAGAAAAAAGAAGCTCTGAACAACTATGACCAAGAAGAAAAGCCACCCTCTCATATATAACTCCATCCTCAGACTGAGCCACTGTAACACTCTCTTTTAGCATTTGTCTTTTTCAAAAGAAAAACTCCCTACACAAATGTGTAACAGACTGCAATAGTACGCTTTTGTCCAGCAAAACCACCCCTTTTCTCCCTCTCCCCCCTCCTCCCCTGTTATACATAGGGTTAAATTCAGAGTCACCTCCAACTTACAAGCATATGCAAGCTAGAATCTGATGACTGTGGTAGTTGCAATCATTATGCACTTCTAACAAATGCCACTCAGAAAAGGCCATGATACTGTCCCCAAAGTCTTAGGGGTCCGACAATGCTCACAGCCACAGCAGTGCTCGTCATTCTGGAGGTATGCAGGGGTCCTTCATGCCTGCTGAGCTGCTACATCTGAACACAAATTTAAGTGATCAGACACAGATGCTTCCTCATCACAAGTAGAAGGACTCATAGATCAAAATATCCAGTTTAAAATAAAATATTAAGAGATTTTCTTAAATAGCTATCAACAACTGCCTATTCCTAAGATAACTAGAAGGATTTTTAAGTACAATTTGCCATTGTTGAAATGGCTATTTCCATTTTCAACACAATTTACTCGTGATCAGATAAAGACATTCAAATAAAAAAGGCAGGCCAAAGGCAGAAAAGGTCACCTTTGACTATATTACTGTTTAACAACCTGGAGTTTTGTTGACTACTGTACTAAATATGCGTACACAGAGCTTCTATTCCCATGCTAAAATATTATCAGGCCAGCTTTTAGATGAATATTCCTATTTTTCAAGTTCTCCATACTTCTCCAATCGTGGTGCTCACTTATCTTCCCAGGAAATACAGAGTTGAGCAGATCTCCGCTAGTAATGCATGAATTGGCTTTGTTGTAAGTAGTCCACCCATGTGCAGCCCAATGATTTCCTTGAATAGTTACCTTGTATATCTGCATTAGCACTTTCTCTGAAGGAAACTCATCCTGTTCAGGAACACAGATCCATCCAGCACAATGCCAGCACACACAACAGTGCTGGCACCTGCATCCACTTCTGCAGCACCTAACAGCACAACGGCTGTCAACACACTAGAAACCTTTCCAGCTTTGCCTGTTTTAAGCAGCATCTCTGTAAGAACGAGCTCCCATTAGCAACTATGAAGAATTATAGGAACTACATCTAGAAAGAGGAACTGAAGTGTCTGCTCCTGCCACAGCCAGGCCATGAGACCAACTGCCACCTACAGATACCTTCTACACGCTCTGCTGAACGGCAGCCTTCATTTAATGGCAACACGCTGCAGGAAGAGCATTACGTTGGTCCTTTAAGCAAAGCAGAGCTCTACAATCAAGTCAAGGGCGCACATTCCGCCGCTTTCCAGTAAGAACGGCGGGCCTGCAGCAGGCCCGCCGTGCCCCACACGCACCCTGCGCCAGACCCTGCGGAATTCCCCATCGTAAGGCCCGGCCGGCGCATCCGGGGCCTAGACCGGAGCTCGGCCCCAGCCCCGGCCCCACACAGCCGCCGCAGCCGGCCCGAGGGGAACGTGCCGCAGGTGCTGCCGGGAGAGCTACCACCGCACAGCCCCGGCTCTCGCGTACCCGTTCGCCCTCGCTGGGGTTCTTGTCGGGGTGGTACTTCAGTGCTAGCTTGCGGTAGGCTCGCTTGATCTCCTCGGAAGAGGCATTGGGCTTCACCTGCAGGATATCGTAGTACTCCGTCTCCTTCACCATGGTGCTCTGCGGGAGGACACACCGCGTTATACCGCGTTACACCGCATCACCGCCACCCCACGGCCTCCCCCCGCCGCACCGAGGCCGCGCTGCCCGCGCTCACCGCAGCAGCCGCCCGTGTCGCCTCCGGGGTCCGCTCGGGCTCGCCCCGCCTCTTCCTCGGCTTTTATATGGGCAGCGGCCGAATCTTCTGGAATGACGCCGCCCTACGTCACGGGCCTGGAACGGTCTAGAATTCCCGCGCGTGACGTCACCGCCGGTGCGCGCACGGGGCGGGGCCTGCCTGCGCCGCGCGGAGGCGGGGCGCGCTTCCCGCCCGCCTCCTGAGGGCGGAGGGGGTTTGTTCCCGTCGGGTACCGCGAGGTTTGGTGTGCGTTGGGGTAGAGGTCCCGTTTGGGGCCGTGTTCCTGTGCGTTGGGGTAGAGGTCCCGTTTGGGGCTGTGTTCGTGTGCGTTGGGGTAGAGGTCCCGTTTGGGGCCGTGTTCGTGTGCGTTAGGGCAGTGGTCCCGTTTGGGGCCGTGTTCGTGTGCGTTAGGGTAGAGGTCCCGTTTGGGGCCGTGTTCGTGTGCGTTAGGGCAGTGGTCCCGTTTGGGGCCGTGTTCCTGTGCGTTGGGGTAGAGGTCCCGTTTGGGGCTGTGTTCGTGTGCGTTAGGGCAGTGGTCCCGTTTGGGGCCGTGTTCGTGTGCGTTAGGGCAGTGGTCCTGCCTGGGGCCGTGTTCGTGTGCGTTAGGGCAGTGGTCCCGTTTGGGGCTGTTTCTCCTTCGTTTCGTAGTGGAGGTGCTTTAGTTCGTGTGTGGCCTGAGGAAACACCGGCGAGCGTCCTCCTGTAAACTTCTCCTTCTTGGGAAACGAGTGCTGGTTGCACCTTAGAAGTTGTTCAGTTTGTGAATGGGTTCTGGCGCCTTGTTCTGCAGTACTGTGGGCTATTTAAAATACACGGAGCTAACAGCGTGCCCTTGCGTTGTGTTTGGGTTTTTTTTGCTGGCCTTTTCCTCACGCCGGTGTGCTGAATGTGGGCTGGAAACTCGGGTTGGTTTTCACGTTTCTCCAGGCAACCCAAGGTCTCCAACGAATTATTTATGGCTCAGGTGAAAGGAGAGATCCGGTGCTGGAGATGAGCTGAGTAAAATCACTCCCATAGAAAAGAGGTTAATGATGAAAATCCCAAATGAGAAATGCAGCAAACCTGTATGAAACAAAAATGGGGCTTGTTGAAGCTCACATAGAAACACTTAGGAAGCTGTTTTGTATTTAAGGGAACAGCCCTTTATTCCTGTAAATGTTTTAGAAACCAAGAAATCTCCTGTGGTTATGGTAACCCAAAGGCTGCAAAGCTCTGTCAGCCACAGTGGAGGTAAAAAGTTGATAGTGAGGAGCCGAACATTATAGTCTAACATTGGTCTCCTGGGTTCAGCAGTAGCAGTCATTTTTCTTAGTAGCTGGTGCAGTGCTCTGTTTTTGACTTTCGGCCTGGGAACAGCGCTGATAACACCGATGTTTTTAGTTGCTGCTCGGTAATGTTTACTCTGACCAAGGACTTTGTGAGTCTCACTCTCTGCTAGGGAGGAGGGGAAGCCAGGAGGAAGCAAAGACAGGACACCTGACCCAAACTAGACAAGGAGGTATTCCATACCACAGCACGTCATGCCTGGTACATAAACTGGGGGCAGTTACCTGGAAGGGCTAGATTGCTGCTTGGGTCAGGCTGGGTATCGGTCGGCGGGTGGTGAGCAGTTGTATTCTCTTCCGTTGTTATTTCCCTTATTGTTACTATTATTGGTGGTAGCAGCAGCGGTTTGTGCTATACCTTAGTTACAGGACTGCTCTTATCTCAACCCATGGGAGTTACATTCTTTAAATTCTCCTGCCCATCCCTCCAGGAGCAGGGGGACAAAGTGGGGGAGTGAGCGAGTGGCTGCGTGGTTCCAAGTTACGGGCTGGGCTTAAACCACAACAAGTGACGAAAAAGAAAAGCAAAAAAAGCCTAATAATGTAGGTTTAGAATGAAACATTTTAATGGTTTGGATCTCTAGTAATGACTTTTCTACTGAATTTCAGGTAAATATTATTGTCAGATTGAATTAATGCAGTTTGTTCCTTGGGTACTCCTGCTTGTTGGCTTACTGAAGGAGAGGGAGCTAATATACAGGAAAACAATATATCAAAGGAAGAAATCAGTGTTGGTAACTATTATTTTCTCTAAGCATAATTAGCAGCAACTGAAGATGTGAATACCTTCCGCAATTTTGAAACTATATTGACAAGTAAACACATCATTTTCTAAAATAACTGCAGTGGGGTACTCTGTAAACTTTAAGGCTGAGAACTGTATATTCCTTTAAGGGAAAAAAAAAAACCCAACCAGTTTATTCTAGTAATGGCTTTCACCCTGCAAATCACTTTCCTATAATCTTATAGACTTGAAGATAATATTCCTGTTTAAGAAGAAATTATGAATCTGCTACCAGTAGCTGAATGCTTCAGCACTTGAGAGGCTTTCAAAGCATGTAATGAAATTCATCGAGAATTTAATTTCAAAGATGAATTTATAATATGTTGCAAGGAGACAATATATAGTTTCAGTTAATAGAAACCCTAATCTAGGTGTAGGTATATGTTGGTAAATGTAATACAAACTCAGACTTGTGAGTGGTTTCTTACCAGTAACTGTTGATACTAGTAGTAACAGCCAAAACCTTCATTGATACATATCTTTGCATAAGAGGAGTGAGCCTCCTGCTTTGTTTACTTTCCTTTCCTTACTCCATCATTTTTCAGAGGGAGCTTTCAGGTTATATTTAATTCTCAGTATTTGTTTTCTTCATCTTTGGTTCCAGTTGGTACAACAAACTCCTTATGTATTCAGAGTTAATGGGATAAGTGGTAAGGGCTGGTTTTGGAATTAGAAAAATAGAGATAGCAGCTCCTCAGTGTTCTTTCAGTGATCTGCATCACTCCAGTCTGAGAACTGCAGTCATCCTGACACCTGAGGGGAATACTCTGCTTCTCTAGTTGTCTGGAGCAGAACATTTCCTATTTATCAGTACTGTATTTATGGAACAGAGTTGGAATCCTCAGCAGCTGGTTTTACTCATCTAATTTGTCATGATTAGTAATAAATGTAATACTGCCTTTACACATGCAGACATATTTCTGAGCAATTACAGCAGTGGTTCCTTTACTCAAGCTGGTGATCAAGTGTGTGTATGCTCAGTTCTTTTACTACATACATTGCCTCCTTAAGTCTGTGGGTGTTCCTAACCAGTTTATTGATTACCCTATATTTCAGATGAGCAGCTGATCTCTTTTACTGTTCTTTACCGCATCTTGTTGCTTTTTACTTGCACAGTATCAAATTTGTGTGTAGATGGAAACAGAAAAAGAAGCAGAGAATTCTTGTTCTCTGCAGGTAAACAGAGAACAGGAATGAGGACTGGGAGTGCCCAATAATTAGACCCTACTGCCCTCTTCTTTTAACCACCAGAAGACTCTGCCTTCAGTTCTGAAACAGGTATTCCCACTGTTAGCACAAAACAAGTTAAAGCCCTGCCTTTTTGTTTGCCTTTCTGTTGTTTATCAAGCCATATTACCCTTTCTCATCAATCATGCATTCTAAACTGTGAAGCTGTTGTTGGAAGCAGCATCATGGGTACATAGGTGATGATACAGTCTGCTGAACTGCAGCTGCAGTTCCTTACAGCACTCTTGATTTGTGTAAAGAAGTTCAAGGAACACATTTCATTACAAACACCTGAAGAAGACTAAATCAGGAATCCCAGGGCTTGCAACTTGTGGTTGTTTTCACACTAAATTTACGCAAAGAAATTCACTTGTCCCTCCAGAAGGTGAAATGAGAATCACAGCAGACTTTCCTTGGTGTTGAGCTGGATTCTTCAGCATCCGGAACAGGTGTCATGAGTTCTACAAAGTTGTTAGGAAAACAGCCTTTAAATAATATGTTTAACCTATGATTTTTAGCCTTATTTAAAATACACTTTTAAAAGCCTATTTGAAGTATAACAGTTTCGTATAATGGACCTTTAATGGTACTGAAACTTTTTCACTCATGATAATAATGGCATTTGTTTTGAGCTGGTTTAGGGCAGTGTGTAGTGAGTGACTAGCATCTTCACTGGGTTTTTCTGAGGCAAGTTTTAATTAAAATTGTAACAATCTGTAATAAGTAATTTTAATTGCTAGTAATGCAGGAGTAAGACCAGTTTTCATAGTACAGCAGTGATTAGTTAAAGCCTGGGCATTCCAAAGTGGTTTGGGCCCGTAGAAAATTTGACTGCAAATATGAAGGGATAAATGAGCAGCTAAAAGGTAAATATGAAAAGAGCAGCTACTTACTCTGAGTCTAAAACAGTCTTTTCCTCAGAAAGAAGTGGCAAAAATGCTTCTGGATGTTACTGTCCTCAGACCAACTGTTGTATCGACCTGATGGGGTGTTCTTCCTCTTTCCAGTTGCTCACAAACATCTGCCTCTTTCTCCTGATATGTATTCACAGCTACTTTTATTTTCTTTATGATTCTTTCCTTAGTACAAACTGGTTGTTACAGGCAAATCTAAGATGCTTTTGTTATTGGCAATCCAGAAGTTTTGCACAAACTAATCTGTCTCTTTCTCTGTATTGTTGTGGAACAATTCCCTGGGAAACAGAATGCATTGTTTAACAAAACTAAATTCCTTTTGCTGTGGCGTGGTCAATGAGAGAAAACAGTTTTACAGAGAAATTGCTACTGGAAATTCTGTGAAATATTAATACATGCAGGTGGTTCTGCTTGTGAATAGCCAAGTGTTTTGTGGGATAAACTGCTTCACCTGAAGAATGTGTATGATGTAGTCTCTTCGGTTTTGCCTAGAGGTGCTGATTTGTGTATAGATGAATTCTCTTGTTCTGCAAGAGTGGGGAGGCACAGCTGAGGGTGAAAGTCCTCCTTCTGACATGAATTCCTTCATTAGAAATTAATTAATATATAAAGTGTATGTGAGTTTAAAAAGATGTTGCTTGCCTGAGGCTTTTTATTATGCAATCTGCCCTCAGCATCTTCTTAGCCCAAACTACCATAAATGTGTTGATCGTTAAGGTATGTGTTGAGACTCATTTGTTTACTAAGACTTGCTGGAGGCTTAGGCACAGTCATGCCAAAAGACATGTCTGAATTTAGAATTTTGCTTAAACCCTGAAACCTACTCTCTTTTCAGAGTAACTCCGCAGCTGCTGATGATTTTATTTTAGCTAAAATGTTTTAGAGGCCAAAATTAAATCTTTAATTTTATGAGAAAACACTGGGGAGGGGAAAAGGTATTAAAGTGTATTATAGTAAATGCAGTTAACAGCCATCCAGGAACACAGGAGGCAGCAATTAGAAGCAAGCTGGAAAACTGCCAGGCTTTGAGAGGGATGGTTTGAAATAATAATAATTAAAAGGAAAAAAAAGAGAAGTGGTGCTATTTCTTTTCCATGTAACAAAGGCTTTGAAATAGAAACTGAAAGTTATTGGATGTTTTTCTGGTGCTTGGTGTGGAGTGAGGGTTGTTCTGGGTTTTTTGTTTTGGCTCAGTGCTGAAAGTCTGGAGTAACAATAGGATCATAGAATAGTTGGGGTTGGAAAGGACCTCAAGATCATCCAGTTCCAACCTCCCTGCCATGGACAGGGACACCTCACACTAAACCATCCCACCCAAGGCTTCATCCAACCTGGCCTGGAACACTGCCAGGGATGGAGCACTCACAGCCTCCTTGGGCAACACATTCCAGTGCCTCACCACCCTAACAGGGAAGAATTTCCTCCTTATATCCAATCTAAACCCCCCCGTTTAAGTTTTAACCTGTTACCCCTTGTCCTGTCACTACAGTCCCTGATGAAGAGTCTCTCCCCAGCATCCCTATAGGCCCCCTTCAGATACTGGAAGGCTGCTATGAGGTCCCCACGCAGCCTTCTCTTCTCCAGGCTGAACAGCCCCAACTTCCTCAGCCTGTCTTCATACGGGAGGTGCTCCAGTCCCCTGATCATCCTCGTGGCCCTCCTCTGGACTTGTTCCAACAGTTCCATGTCCTTTTTATGTTGAGGACACCAGAACTGCACACAATACTCCAGGTGAGGTCTCACAAGAGCAGAGTAGAGGGGCAGGATCACCTCCTTCGACCCGCTGGTCACGCTCCTTTTGATGCAGCCCAGGATACGGTTGGCTTTCTGGGCTGCGAGCGCACACTGCAGCCGGCTCATGTTCATTTTCTCATCAACCAGCACCCCCAAGTCCTTCTCCGCAGGGCCACCCTGAGTCTCTTCTTTGCCCAACCTGTAGCTGTGCCTGGGACATCTTGCATATATCAAAAAAGCATTGTTTTACACTTAGATGTTGTTACATGATTAAAAAATAAAGGGGGGGAAAGACCCAGGGACAGTCACACCAAGTTGATTTGTTACATGAATTGACAACCTGCTTGAACTAATTGGGATGGATAGCAGGGATCATCCAGAGTTAGTATACTCCATTCATTTTAAACACAAGTTTGAATGACAAAGCATAAACATTCCTTTCTTACAAGTAAAGAAATGGGGGAGTACAGAGCCGAGAGCAGTTTGATGTTGCCATAGTGGCATTGTGAGTTAAACCTGAAACACCCTGTCCCTAACACAGAGCGCTGTGGTGCACCCCACCCGTGCTGAGGCTGATCAGTACGTTGCAGCTCTGTTGGTTACTGACCTTAGTAACAACTTGGCCTTGTTTTGGCTTCTGTAACATTTCAGTTGGGGATCTTGTGACAGTGCAAGTTTGTAGTGACAGTGTCTTTTTAAGTATCGGTGGATAATTCCTGAAAGATACCAATCAATTGTAAAGCAAAGGATGTGAACAGTGTATGAGCTTTATTTGCTTCGTAATTTCCCTTGCAGCTTTGTGAGGCTATCAATGCCAAGACATCTTAACCTGTAGCTGGAAAAAGCAGCCCATCCGGCTGCAAAAATCCAGTCTGAGTCTGGTGCAGCCTTGGGCAAGTCGCATGCAGGCAGGTATAGGCATAAAAGATAGCATCATGTAAACTGCAGCATATAAAAATCTAATAAAGATGAAGATCATTCCTTATGAAACTCTACAGAAGTTGCTAGACCCATTTGTTAGGATTTAGTACTTGAAACTTGAAGAGTACCTAGAAATGTTGTACCAGAACTACAAATGCAGATTCTGTATGGAACTATTTCTTGCAGCAGGACGTTCATAAGCATATTGTTAAAATGACAGGATTGTTTGTAGCTGACAATTGCAGGAAGCTTAGTTTGTTACAGTCTTGTGAGTTTTCTATTACATTCAAACAATACCGGGTCCAAAACCGAATCTTCCCCACTATTTCCTGCAGATGAATTCCCCTTGCTTCACAGCCTGTCTGCCCTGCAGCCACTTTTGTTACCTGGGCAGGGATTTAGCATCAGGGAATCCTTGACTGCAACAAAAGAATTTTCTAACCATCAGTTAGTTAAAGGAAGATGATATGAAAGCCAGAACAAAATCCTTTCTAAACACAGTATGTACAGAAGAGATGTATATTTGAGGTTTTCTGTTTATTCACTGAAAGTACAAATTTTAGAGAACTAGAAGCCATTTTCGTTCCATGAGGCCAGCCTGTTAGCTAGCCACTCAGCACACAAGGTCAAGCCAAGCAAGGTAATTAGTGCTCATCTAATTGGATTCCTTCATATAAAATAGCATGTAAAACATTTTAGATGATCGGAAGAACTAAAAAACCAATGAGATTTCTTGCAACAAAGTTGAATCCTGTTTTTTATTTATGATACTTCAGGAAATCTAGTTGCAAGCCCATAGAAGATACTTAGTGGCTTTCTGCAAAGAATAATCAGGACAAAGAGGAAATTTGAAGACTTATCCCAAAATGAAGGAACTAAATGAATCCTGACAAAATTTATTTTTCACACACGTCTGAATTGGACACATTTTTGCCATTGAAATGTCCCCTGTTCCACGTTCAGGTATTTTCAAAGCAAGTTTCTGGTGTAAGAATAGAACCCTTATAATCCCTCTGTGAAGTTTTCTTTCTTTTCCTTTAATTTCAAATTGCATTCTCCACAGTTAGGCATTTGGAAATGGTGCAAGATACTCTGGAATAGAGCTCCCATCTTTATAGAAAGGTAGATCACAGAACGGTTTTGGTTGGAAGGAACCTTTAAAGGTCATCTAGTCCAACCCCTCCCCTGCAACGTTTACTAGTTTTACGTATACCCAATCACTTTGTACCACTGAATGAAACATTCTAGATCATGCTTTCTGGCTCTGAAGAGAAATAGCACGGGACAGCTTACATCCCTCTCTTGCAGAAAGGATAGTCGTTAATGTCATCTGCCTGTGACAGACCCTTGCCTGGGTTATCCCCTGACTTAGGGAAATGCCGGTTTTCACAGACCAAAACCACCCCAGGGAAGGTACTCACAGTGAGTGGCTTGAGCTATTCCCTGGATCCTTTTTGTTTACTAGTGTCGAAGTAGCCCAAGGAGCTGAACTAGATTTGCTTACATCCTGGGATGTGATTTGTTTAGTCACGTGTGGAAACTTCCGCAGTATGTAATAGGCCTGGTTTGGTGAAGTCTAAGTGCTGGTGTAGTGATGCTGTAGGAGGCACTTGGCTGTTACACTGCTGGGTTTCATAGGTATAATTGACCTTGAAGGCATTTCCTGATGTAATTAATCTGTGTTTTCTTTAAGAAAATCACTGAATGTTCTGTTTTAAAACTAGAGTTAATAAAGTTAGAATTGCTTCAACTTCTGTGAACAAATTTGTTGGAAATGTTGGCAAAAGATTTGCATCTTAAAGCATTGTAGACTCATTAAAATTCTTCTCATGGATAATTGAAGAAAACTGAATTAAAAGGAAAGTTTAAGCAGCTCACAAGCACTGCGACATTTCAAGCATGTTAAAATCAGAAAGAAACAGCTTTTGTAGCTGTAGTCTCCTCCTCTTGTATTGCGTGTTGGCTTTTCTTAACAAATAACCAGTTACTGTTGGTTTCTTCAGTTGCCCAAGTAGCTTATTTATGCTTGACCCGCACAGTTCCTGACCATTTTTGTGACCAGCTTTAGAGGGCTTGTCGGCATGCCTAACAGCGGAGAGCCTCTTATGAAAACATCACAGGATGAAAATGCACAGAATATTTCAGAAAGCTTTGAAAATGGGTAAAGTAGCCTGAGTATTTGTTTTAACAAACTGATTTGCCAGTTTATCACAACTTGAGTTTTTCTCCTGCTGTTGTGCAGGTCCACAGGGACCTTGTCTGCCTGGTGGTGTCTCTGCTATCAAATGCAGAATAAGGTCTGTCTTTTGAGGCTAGAATAAGAAAAATTGTAATGAAGTTTCTAAATGGGTTTCTTCTTCTATGCTTGCTTCTAGTTTGGCATTAAACTTAATAGCATCATTCAGTATGGACTATGTTGCTTGTATCCTGTTTGCATATATCTAGCTGTACAGCTTTCATTTTATAGCACAGAGCTTCTTAGACCCAGAGGTGGGCTCAGCAGAAGTTTGTGTATAGCAGTTCCAAAAAGAGACATGTTTAGCTCCTGTGGCTCAGTCGCTCACAGCTTAGCAAAAATATGGAAGGCTGGTTGAAAGTACTGGTAAATTACCAGGCTCTTATGCTTCAGTATAAGCTTTTCCGCAGTGTGGAGAGGTAACGGGTGTTCACAAGTACCAGAATATAACAAAGTTCAGATAGTCAAGTAAAAAAAGCAGTCGATGCTCCTGTGCCATCCGTTCCTGTGTCTCTGAGTGTCAGAGTGGCCCCAAAGGCTTTAGAAGTTCAGTAGTAGTTGCTCTGAACTTTTTACAATGCCTGTAATCTACTTTGAATGGGCTATCAAAAATACCTGAGCTGCAGCTATGCAGATAGTTCTCTCTTCCCTTTGGAATTTGCAGAAATAATCCTTATATCATAATTAGCCTTTGTAGCTGAGCATCTTCTTCCCACCAAAGGCAATAAATCTTGACCAGGTAACCAGGTAGGTGTAAGATAACCCTACTGGCTGCTGTCTTCTTTCTGTCCTAGGCAGCACAAAAGGGAACGTTATTTTTCCTGTTACTCCATCATTGGAATGGTGTCTTCTTTTACAGAAAGCTCCTCGTCCTTAGAGGTTTTAGAAGTACCTGCTTTAAGAACAGAACAACACATCTCAGAGGAATACTTTAACCTCTGCTTATTAGAACTTTGTCAATATTGCTGAGTACTAATTATCCACTCCCAGAGACTGAGCTATTGTATCAGGCAGATATTTCTCTGTTACATTAAATCTAATTTCACATTTGTTGAGGTAACAACTTGCATGTTATGTTGCTTGGAAGATGTGCGTGACCCTTTCAGGTAAACAGTTGGCATAATGGTTTCTTCTGTTCTGGGCTTTGTAATCCAGGATAAGAATCATTAGGAGCAAATTGTAGACTTAACGTTTTTGGAAAGGAAAAAAGTTCCAGACATCTCTGTAAGCTTTTGAAAGTTGTGTTGTTGTTGCTGCTGCTGGATTCCTAATGCAGTTAATGCAAGAACTGTAATTTGTTTAATCTGGCCAAAGATCATAAAGCAGTACTAGGCTTGTGATCAGTATGGGTATACGTACACATGAAAGTTGGGATTTTGCTGATTTGTGATAATGCCTGTATTTTAGTCCGTGCATGCTTCTATTTGTGACATGCTTAAGCAAAAAAAGAAAAAAAAAATCCTTGTTTTCCTTCTTAAAGGAAAAATACAGCTAAAAGAGAATTTAAAATTACAGTGGTTTGCACCCACCGCAAACAGGAACTTCAAGCTTCCCGGTTTAAAAAGGTGATGAGCATTTGGGTTGTTTCTGAATTTCTAGTGAAAGAATATCACAGAGACTAGAACTGCAGCTAGTTCTAATGCATTTCAAGTCCATGGCATAATACTTCTTTGTTAGTTTTTTGATGTAGTCAGTGGATGTTGTCGTGTTAAATAGCAGTGTTTACCTGGTGTGGTTAGAAGTCAGGCAGCAAACTTTTTATACTTCATTTTGTATGCTGGAAGTAGGATTCCAGGCAGAAAGGGCTAGACAAAGAAAATAAAGTTCTAGGAAAAAAGACCTTTTCTAAGGCTGGAATCAAACCAGTGCGACCGAAAAAATGAGAAAGGGAGGAAATAATGAGTTCTGTGTGACCTAACTTTGCTGCGCTCCCTGCAAATAGCCATAAAGAGGCAGCTTACTGAACAATTTCAGCTTCAGGTCTGGGTTTGTGCTGTGCAGGGGAGAACAGAGCCAGAAAATCTGTACCAAGGTCAGTGAAGGCTTGTAGAACGCTCCCAAGTGTTGAATAGAGCCTTTTGCAGAGAGAGGGATAAATAAAGGCTGGGTACATTGTACATTCCTTCCTAAGCACCCACAGAGTTCTCAGCTATCTGTAGAATTGGTCTGCTCACCAAAAGAAATGGCCTGGCTTTTGAGGCTGTTTAGTCCCAACAACAGAAAAAATACTTCAGTTGTATGTTTTACTGTGTGTGTGCCAACTGTGTTACATGGCAAAAAGGGCTCAGCTGTTAACTTCAGTACCTTGTTCTTTATTAAGCCTGTCTGTGGCTATTAAATATGCCTTTGTGTGGGAAGAAGTTATATGAGTAATTTGAGACTGGTTTCTTGTGTACTATGAAAAGCAAACTGATTGTCATGTCAGCTGACCCTTTTGCAAGAGTAGGAATGTATTTATGCTCGTTTGTGGCCCCTTTTTTAAGACTCAGGAGGACATGAAAATCAATTAAAACCTAAATCTAACCTGTTCCTCGAGGACAAAGGGAAACTTTTAATAGAATGAATAAGGACTGTATTATAATATTGCCCTAATTTGAAGAGAGGAGTAATTAGTAAATAAGACGGCCAGTCATGATAGACGGTGACGTCCCTGTAAGGGACCATGAGGACCTCTTGTGACTCCTTACTTTGCTCCTTAATACAGGGAGAGTGTTACATGTAATACAAAATGAGGCTTTAAAGAGCTAATGTTGTGTGTTGTTACTGTGGGGCTTTTACTTCATGCTGTAGTAAACGAGGAAACATCTTCAAAATGTCTTGGGTAACAACTCACAGCTCCCCAGAGCCTGGAGATGCAGTGTTTGCTGCTCGGCTGTTTATGTGCTGGTCACAGATCTCTGTTTAGCTGCTGAGCTGTCCAAGCTTTGATACTACGTTGATACGTTGATTTCAGTCAGGGTGACTTTGTTGCCTTTGTCTAGAACTCTAAGGGCAGATTAATGATTCTAAATTTGTTGTCTTGTGCTCCTTCCTACAACCTCTCCCCAGAGCTCTCCTGTTGGATTACTCGTGAATGGGATCCAGATGAAGATGTTTAGTTTCTGAAGTCTCTAGGCAAAGTGCCAGGATCGTTAAACCCTAAGAGCTCCCCATAGGTAATTTAACCCATCGCTTTTTGCTGCCAGAAGAATTGTCAGATGATTACTTAATGATTCCATCTTGAATTCAGATGTCCCAGTGAGCTGTTGAAAATGCCTGACACCCTATGAAAAGTACTTTGGAATGTGCAGATGTAGACCCAAAACATATTACCAAAAGCAGCTTTAGTGTAGATTAAGGCTGGTGGAATGCGTACAGCTGCGTTGTCCTGAAGAACATGCAACAAATGCTTAGGGAAAAAAAGTAATTCCCAGAGCAGAGATAAATATTTAGGACACTTGTCATGCAGAATGAAGCAGCAAAAGATACACACCAATTGGAAGTAAGATTCTTTTCATCTGCTTTATTATGGATTACTTAAACAACCAAAGTGTAGGAGTTCAGAGATGGAATTGGCGAAGTCATCCTCAGGAGAGGCAAGCAGTGAAAGATGAAAACAAAATTTATTAAGAAGCTCTGCCTTGGAAAACACATGTGTTTTCCAGTGGAGCCTATTTTTTTGTGTGTTAAACAAGATTCAAATGTCGTAGTTTGGAAAGCCAATTCAGCCGAAGTGTTGGAGAAAAAAGTACTTGTGCAGATGGGGGTTTGCACTCTTTGTAAGGGGAACACCCACACACTACAAAATATTTCTTTGGGCAAGGCAAGCAGAGAAAAGAGTTTAATTATAAGGTGCAGACAGTGTTGTAAGAAATATGTAGTAATGTGCTTCCTGCCACTTGCAAGTATCCTGGTGGTGAGCTTGTAAATGATATCCTCAGTGGAACAGTGAAGCCGATGAAGGAGCTGCACTGGTTTGGATCATTGTGGTGTGTACAAGTGAGCCTTCTTGAGAGCCATGGAGTCTCGAAGCGCTGCTATGAGAGCATTCCCAGGAGAAGCTCCATGGATTGCTTTTTGTAAAAAACCTGTAAGTGAAAGAGAAATTGTGTGCACTCAGCAGACGCTGTAACTGAGCATTCCCTTGTTATTGCCCATGTTCTTTGCTGCAGACAATCTGCAGGATAATTTATCTTGAAGAACCAAAAGAATGAAAATGCTGCAATAGTTAAATAGTAAAGCTTTGGAAGTTAAGCAGTCAGGAACTGCAGTAGTTTAATAGTAAACTATAGTTTAATAGTAAAGCTTTGGAAGTTAAGCAGTCAGGAACTGCAGTAACATGGTTGGCTATAGACATAGCCTTGCATTTTGAACATGCTGCTTTTACAAAATTAGGCTTTACATTAATCTCAACTTACCTGATAATGTATATTCATGAGTGCAGAATCTTCAATATTGGACATTTACCATACATTAAACCAGAATAAAATTAATTAATAAAAATATTTTCACTCTCTGGGGAGCCCATACATATGGTGCAATGTTATCCAGAAACAAGGTGAGAGTGGAGAAGCTGTGTAATGGGGGAAGCTCCTCTGTTAGAAAAACCAGGAAAGGGAGAAGGAGATGGGAGCTTCATTGTGAATCCAGACAGCATGGGTCTGGATGCTGAAGTAGCAGACTCTGGGTGAATGCACAGTGTCAACTGCCAGCTGGTTTAATTGTAAAAATAAAGGGGAAAAAAGAGGGGGTTTAAGTCTCTTTTTTTAGAGCAGTTGTGAATGTGATTTTCAGACTTCAGGTACTTCAACTTGGTTCACGTATATAAAGGATTATGACTAAATATCCCGAAGTCTAAAGGAATACCTTGTACTGAATCATGTATTAACAAGATACATATGTAGTTATTTGATGAACTGCTTGTCTTAGTTTTGCAAGTTTGTAGAAAACTGGTTTATTTGCAAAAATTCTACCCCCTGTAGAGATCCAAGTGGTAAAATATTTAAAATTGACAAAACTACAGGAGCAGAATGATAAGGAATAGGAATACAAAAACAATGAGAGATGTCTTTGTATTTGCTACTGTACAAAATCTGTTTAACGAGCAGCTTCCCCTTAAAGCCCTTGATAATATCACTGCTGCAGAGCAGTGCTCATATTCTCTTGGTGCAATTTGTGATCTTAGATACAGCTGTGCAGAATTAAGGCCAAAACATATTGTATGCTACAACATGAAGTTCATAGGTTTTAAATTTGAGAGAGAAAATATTCCAACCTAATTATACAGGACAATTGGTGTATTCTGTGAGGCTTATTGAAGTGAGAATTTCTGTATAACATTTTCTCCGTGGAGATCATTGCTTTATTATCATCTTAAAAATTGACTTTATAGATTCTTTTCAGCTTTACTCTTCGTATTTTCACAAGATTTTCCTAAGAGGAGAGAATTTAAAGGGCAGCATATATCTGGATATATTTGACCTAGAATATGGGACATAAGCAGAAATTCCAATTATCAGAGAAGAAAACATAGAGCCTGTGGAAGGAGAGGGCTAATTCCAAAGTCCCTTGAAACTAAAAACCTCATGGAAATTAGTATCACAGTAAGTAGTGCTGTTAATTGGATACTCAGTGTCCTTTTGGTAACAGAAAAATGAGTTTTTCCTAATGTGTAACCTCATTGAAAGAGAGCACTCTGCCATTTCGTAATGCTAAAAGTGGAGAAATTTCGCTATTACATTTAGTTCCTACAGTTATGATAAGAATTGGTACTGTATTCATTTTTTTCCATCAAATGCACTTGGTTAAACCAAGTAATTGCTATGTCAGCAAATTCAGATGGGTTGCTTTGCTTCTGGGGGTAAGGATTGTCAGTTCGGTCAGTTGCTATTTTACCATTATAGTATCAGTCACACATGTATTACTTCCACTGGTTTGTAACATAGATCTTGCTAGAGTTGTTACAACCTCTGAAACAAAGAAGGAAAGGAAACTTTGCCTTTGTTAATCCAGTAGAGAGAATGTTCAAACTCTCGCTTCTTAGGTTATGTGAGAGCAGCTGTGGTCTGATATTATATTGAGGTGCCATAGAGTAGTGGTTGTAGCTGCAAGCCTCTGGATAAGCCAGTCAACCCAAGCATGCTGTGCCTCCCTCTCTGGGGAAGGGGGTGTGTGCAAGCATTGAATTGAGGCAGCAGATGAGGTCATGTGTGATAGAAAGGTACCTTGAAATTAAGTCCCAAATTACATCAGGAAGTAGTCATTCAAAAACTGCTTCTGCTAATGGAGGTGTGCAGAAGTATTCTTTGTTTAGTTCTAGGTGGTCAATGTTGTGTAACACAGAACTCATTGTGTTCTGATTGGCTTACTAAAGTGGCCTCTGCTGTGAAATCCTCCATGTGTGCTTTGTAGAGGTTTTTGCATGTTACTTTTAGAGCCATAAACTTGTAACTCAAAAATTGGATGTATAGAATCCACTTTTAAGCTGGTTGTTGGATTTTGGAACATGCTGTTCCTGCCCTAATAAAGTTAAAAAATGCATGGAGAGCTTTAACCTTAATAACAAATCTAGCAGGCCAAATCCAGGTTTCCAAAGCCTTATGGCTTTGCTGGGGCATCTTGCCACTGAAGCATCACTCTCCACTGCATTTTTCCTTGCTGCAGGATGCTTAGTAAGCTCTTGATCAAGCAGTCCAACTGAATTTTGCTCGGTTCAGCCTTACATTAACAATTCCAGATACCATAACCATTCCTGGATCTTTACTGAATTTTAAAAGAAATAATTCCTAACGAAAGCTAAAGGTAACAACATTAAAAACATACTCTTTCACTCAGAAGGGATGCTTCTGAATATACACATATATTGTCAATGGAAGAGAAAATTGCCTAACAGTACTTCCACGGTTAAAACCCCCCAAAATAACCAACTCAAATGGACTGCTATGCCCATCAAGGCAAGTGGCAGCTACTTTGCTCACAGCATTACTAACTTTAGCCCTCCTGAAGATAGTGGATGCACAGAGCTCCTCAAACAGCTTCTGCATGTTGCGGCATTACCAGTGCCAGTCCAGAAGTTCAGACTTGTTGGTTGATTCTTTATTAAAGGAACATAATATAAACTGAACTGGTATCTGTAACAGTCAGATGAGAACAAAGCAAACCAAAGAGATTTTAATCTGGGAAAAGTCATGAATGATGATTATCATAAGTTTTGAGTAGCTTCAAAGGAAGCTCTTCTGGTATATTACTGATCAGATTTGTGTTCTTCTGAGGACTTTTTTTACTGTTCATTTTTTGACGATGTTTTATTTGTTTCATAAAATAATAAAAGTTGTTAAATATTTAGTATTCAAAAGGTATTTAAAGGAAAAGATTGCATTAGATTTCTAAACATCAAATGTAGTTTCTCTCCAGAATAGGAAAATACTCAAGAACTAGGAAATGTTTGGAGATGGCAAATTTCAGATGTTTTGTTTTTATTTCCTAACATGTCTTCCTGGTCTGTCACTCTGTCATGCAATCCCACTTAGTTAAGTCACCATTTTCCCATCTATCAAACACAGGCTTACCTTTCAAAATGCAGTATAATCCCTCTCTGTATTTACATTGCTCAGTTTCTCATCAACATCCACCTTCACCAAGCCAGTGACTATTTTCAGAGCCTACCTCTCTGCTCATCAAACAAGCCCTTTCATGTTTCGTCCCATTATACCATTAACAAGAGAGGAAATACCCTCACAGGCAAGATTAGTGACGACTCCTCATTTTCCTTTAGCTGCTTTTGCGACCTGTACCTCTGCTCTGAGAAAGGAGGTCTGCAGCATGGTAGTAGCAGCAGATGAAATGTACTGTGATTGTCACTTCTGATGGGTGAAGAATTGTGCAATCTGCTAAACTGTTGTATCAGGGATCCAGCTTGGTTACAGCTTGCTTAAAGAATGATTTCATTGTGAATAACAATAATAATTTCTAGGAGTGCCCACATATGTGTAATAGGTATTCTACAAAATGTAGTTAATATGAGGTAGGAAATAATGTCTGACATAGTGCTGGGCACCTGACACTGCTGTGTAACAAAACTGCTTTTGAAGTTGCTTGTTATTTAATGGAGAGCTGGGAAGGGCCTTGTTTGGACTTTCTACACTTTGTGTTTATTACACTGTGGAGGGCAGGGAATTCCTGAGCTTCACTCAGGACTCGTTTGTTGTAGCTGTTGGAATGAAGGTAACCATAATTTGTTCTTGGCCTTTGAAGGCTGCCGATTCCCACCTCATGATGTATTAAATGAAGTCAGCTAAATTAAAAACTCTGCATGCTGCTATTCATGAACAATCTGCAGTGTATTGCTGTATGCAGTCAAATGCTTAGTTATTGGTTATATGGTCTGCTCATATAATCCTCTGCATTCTGTTACCTTACAGACTTTCTGTGCTATATTAGCTGTGCTATAATCTTCGTCTGGTTAATTTAAGCCAAGAAATGTTCATTTTGTCCATGTGATAATGACAATTTGTTGCTTTGGTGACATTTTTGAGAGACTTTATTGCTATTATTAGGAAGTAAATCTCCTTTTCCTAGCCTCTAAAAAACACCAGCCAGCCAACAGAAAAGCCCCTAACCTCAAAGCCTCAACAGGTATCAACCTTGACAGCTTACAAGGTATTATATTAGTACAGTGGCAGCATGATCAAGGTTAAAATTGATAATTCCTTCTGTAGACTTGCATGGTTCATGACCTCTCTGTTATGATTCAAAATTACTATCTCCATCTTTTATATGCCATGATGTTGAAGCCAGAAGTCCACTGGTATGAAGTAAGAATGTCATCCTTAGAGTGAAGGTATTTCTGTGTTTAACCTGATTGTAGTGTTTGCAACAAAGAGGCAAACTCTTATTTGTTCTTCTGAGCTTTCTATTTTCTCCTGTTGTGTTTCTACGTGCTTGCAAGCTGTGTTTTTATTTCCCCTTGGATTTATTGCATTTTGAGTGCAGTGGATCCAACTAGCACTCCTGAATAATCTTTTAATAGGTATATTTTGTTTTAGAACCTTTACAGATGCACAGTCTGTCTGCAGAGATTCGCTGCTTCATTTGGAGGAGACCCAAGATGAAGGCTTAGAGCCAACAGGTAAGCACGTAAAAGATGGTCCTTGGAAATTTGAGCTCCTGTAGCGTGATTTTTTTTTTCCTGCAATACAATGTTTGTGTCTATTCTAGCAAGTTACAACTGACAATTTTTCAGGGCTGGCATAAAGATAGACAAAAAAGTAAAATGAAACTGAAGTGAATCAGGGCAACTGCAAAATTGTCAGGAGCTTTCTGTAAGCTTGTATGAATTCAATAGTTTTTCCCAGCTTTTGTCTGTATTTGAGATGATTACTAGGTAGAAATGAATAATAGTCTGTTCCCATGGAACATCATACCAATTCTTGTGTTACCTTTGGCACCACAGCTTACTTAGCATCTGTCAGCTATTGAGGATTTGGCATACTGTGGAGGAACTGGAGGCCGTAAGGGAGTATCTGTACTTTGATGAGTTCTGTGCAGCACTATAGCATATGCATACTACTGTAATTTTAAACCAGTTACAGTGGTAAATTTATCCTTGTTTGCTACCATGTGGCTTAAAGGTTTGCTAGCAGAACTTGCAGAGAGTCTTTGGAAGGTTTGCAGCCCTGAGAGCTCCCTGTTGCCTTGGTGAGTCTGCTACTGGTGTCTAAATTTGCTCATTTAAACAGGGAATATTTGTTCTTTGGGACAATTGGAGCAATGGCTGCAAGTGGTTTTTGAAGAAATAACGTATGTAGGAAACTCACATGCAGACTCTATATTTGACATATGTCTAAATATATATCTGTATGCATATATACTGGCTTTTAAAAAGGCAATTCTTTGATACACAGTAGGTTTCTTTCTGAGAACTGAGCTGCTCACTGTCTGCTTTTTGTTTTTCTATAAGCCAGAAATAAATCTGAATGGCTGAAGGTGATAACTTTCACAGAATCACAGAATCCCAAGGGTTGGAAGGGACCTCAAAAGATCATCTAGTCCAACCCCCCTGCAAGAGCAGGGTAACCTACAGTACATCACACAGGAACTTCTATTTTCAATTGCTCAGGGTATTTTACTGAACTACTTGAGACACACACTGTATATATAGATTTTTACTGAAGCCGTGATTCTGCAGAGCACTTGCTTGTGTGCTTGTGAAGGCTCTGACCTATTTTACTAAGAATTTATCTGGGACACTGGTTCCTGCTGTCAGTTATCTACCCTGCTTCTCTCCCAGAGGCTGCTGCTGGCTGCAGTTGAGTGTCATATTCTGGGCTGTAAACCACAGTGTTCAGGAAGGAATGCACATGCCATTCAGCCACTCCTACAGAGGTGACCACAGCCTCTGGAAGAAAGGTGAGGTGAACAACTGAGGGTAGAAGCTGTTCCAGCTGTTCCGTCATCAGTTTCCTGCAAACACAAGTCACACCCCATCCATTTTAATTAAGCAGTTTCTTTACTTGTGTTTAGATATTTTTCTAAGTTGATGAATCAGGAGCTTACAGCTTAACTTAGACTTTGTCTTTTGTTTGACTTTGGGAATCTGTGGCACTACTTGTTATCCATTTCAATGAGAAGCAGTGTTTGACTTGGACACTTCACACAGCTATGCAGATGCTGAGTGGTGAAGTGCAGGCTGAATGTCAGAAAGTTCTTCCAGAAAGTCTTTTGGGAGAAGGAAGCTCAGTGTCGGGTTGTGGTGGGTCTGCTTTGTAGATCAGGAGAAAAGAAGGAGATTCTGGTATACTATAGTTGTACAGAACTGTCTCACTTGACAATTGATATGCTCTGCAACCCCAGGAGTAGATTTGTCTGATGAGGGCCAGATTGTTCTGGAACTTTTACCCCATTCTTTTCCACCAAAGTGTAGAAGCTCATTAGTGTGGAAGCAGGCCAGATTTTGGGTTTTTCTCATGCATATGTAACCTTACTGTTGGCAGCAAGCATTACATTGGCATTACATTTACCTGTGTCAAGTTAAATCACTCATGCTGGTTTTATACTGATGAAATCACAAAATAATTTATGTTGCAATAATTTAGACTGGAGGGCCACTAGTCCAGCTTTCTACTCATAGGAGGGTTTACGGCTCTATTCAGCTGAGTTTTGAAAACCTCCACTAATGGAGATTCCACAGCCTCTTCATCCCTCTTCTTATGCTGACACCTGCATTGTGAAATTACTTTTCTTTATCTGGCAAGAATATTCCTTGCTGCAGCTCATGTCCATTGTCTCCTGTTCTGCTGCAGGCCTCTGAAAAGAATCTGTGTTCTTTATAGCACCCCCTTCAGTCTGTGGCAGAATGCAGTTAGATTCATTCTTTATCTTCTCTAGATGGAAGAAACCTGGCTCCTTCAGGGGCTTTTCTTATATGGTATGCTCTAGGCCCCTGACCATCTGGGAATCCCTCTTCTGGGGCTGCTTCAGTTTGACAGAACCTCTCACTTGCACGGGGGCTTCCAGCTGCACACTGCTTTGGTTGCCCCCTCATGAGTAGTGAGTAGGGGGAAATAATCACTTTCTTTGATCTGCTGACTATAATCTTCCTAATGCAGTCTGGGATGTAGCTCTTTATCTCCACTGGGACATAGTACTGACTAAAATTCAACTTGTCCACCAGGAACCGCACGAGTTTTTCCACAGAGCCAGCTGGTGTCCAGTCTGTGCTACTACATGGGGTTATCCAAGCACAAGCTTTACATTCACCCTTGTTGAGCTTTGAGGTTTATGTCAGCCTAATCTTCCAGTTTGCCAAGGTTCATCTGAGTGGCAGCCCTGCCTTTTGGCATGTCGGCCCATTCCCCAAGTTTGGTGTCATCTTTGAAGCTGGTGAGGGTGCATTCTATTGCCCAAGACTATAATGCAGTCATTAAACAGTATCATTCTTGGGACTAACCCCTGAAGAATGTCACTTGCAATTGGCTGATAGGTAGACTCAGAAATGTTGACCACTGTTCTGGAAGACTAATTATGTTACCAAGACCCAGGAAGCTTGGTCTTGCTAGTGAAGACCAAGGAGAAGAAGGTGCTGAGTGCATCAGTCCTCCTATGTTGGTAGGTTGCCTGTGATAGCCTTGATTCGCTGTTTAGCTGCTACTGTACCAGTAGAAGTGGCTTTTAACATCACCTGCAAATTTCAATTCCAAGTGAATTTTTACTTTCCTGCATACCTGCGCAATGTTTCTGTAGTGATGTTTCTTCCTGATTACTCCCTCCCCATGCTTCCATTTTGGAAGTAATCAGTTTTGGAACCGTCAGGGTTGTTATGAAGCTTATTTTGTTCTGATGCATCATTCCCTGCACGTCAGTTTGTATAGGCACTCTTTGGAGCGGATCTTATTTCTCTGATCAGCATTGGTGGTAGTTTACTGATATATTTGTTGCAGTTCTTAAATGTTCCTTTTTCCTCCAATGGAAAAGGTGCAAGTTTCCACATACCGAAATAGTTGTATGTTTTGACTAATGTAAAAACACTTCCACTATTTATGTATGTTTCTCTGACTGAGAGTTTAAAGTTACATGTTTATTGTGGGAAAAGGATGATACGGCAGAAAGCCCTCCTCCCTTCCCAGCTGTGGCAAGGCAAGCCGCAGGAAGCTGGTTTCTGAGTTTTTTAAAAGCATCATTATGTATTTGCTGATACATTCATGTTCACTTCTGTTTAATCTGTTCATTGGCACAGGGCTAAGTTTGACATAGATGTCAAGCTCTCAGACACCAAGCTGTATGTACTCAGCTCCAGCTTTTACTGAAGAGAAGTTAAGCTTTCAGGGCCAAAGGCATCTTAAAGAAAGCTAAAAAATAATGGCTGAGAGGAGGAATGATGTATTTGTGTTGTCAGCAGAATGTGATGGCATCATAGCTGTGGAATCTGGGATGATGACTGTGTCGGAAAAGCCTCCAGCAAAGAGCTGAATACCTACTCTCATCATTAGAGCAGAGGGATGTTTTTGCAGGCATATAATCAAGATACTGTTTTGTGAGTTACATCTGAATCAGTTTCAAGCAGAAGTGAAGTCACTGGTTTAGTTTCTGCTTCTCAGGGTATATCTGTGGAATATCCCTTGGAGTTCCTCAGGTCATGCACTGGGGCTATACCACAGTCAGCCTGTCTGTTTACCTGTCTAAAGGTGACCTTGGTTCTTTTGCATTTTACGTGGCTCTCAGAGTTGTTCTACCATAAATATTAGAATTCATTTGCATTTCCAAATCCATCCTGGCTGTAACCAGCAGGTCAGGTAGTGAAGAGAGAGAAGGTTTTATTCATATATTAGCTTTAAACTATAGAATTAGTGTATTGGGTTTGTTTTAATAACTAGTGCACAGTCTCCTTCGTATATCCCAGAGGTCCAGCAGTATCAGCCAGATGGGAGTAGTTCTGAAAAAAGGAAAAAGACTTGCTATTTATTTGCCTGTTTGAAATCATGTTTGGTGTTTAGTATCATATTGAGAAAGAGCAGCTGAAAACTTAGCAAGTATGAAGTTTTTAACTCCTTATTTCCTCCTGTAAAGTTCCTTTTTAAGCATTTCTACTTCAGTGGGAAAACCACACACCTAAAATCCCTAACAATTAGATGAGCTGTCCTTGGAGCAATTCCTAAGACAAACTGCAGAACAGCTTTTGCATACACTGTATGTATAAGGTTCCTCTGAGCCATCTTTTCCTTCAGCAGCAGACAGTGAACAGGAAAATTTAGTCTGATCATGGAACTTGGCCTTGGAGGAGAATGACAAGAGGAAAAAACCCCTTCAAGAGACTCGGAATTACAGTCAGGCTACCTGTCTGGCTACCTGTCTGAATAAAATCTCTGCCACTTTTTGTTTTATCTGACAAAATCCTCTTTTTTTTTAGGAATAAGTCTTTCCTCTCCATCTCTGATGTTCAGTGAGTTCACATGAAGGACATAAGCCAAGGTCATATATTAGTGAATGAAAAAGTATTTGGGGTACAAAGTGTAATGCAGGTAGCATGAGTTACTGGAGGAAATGTCAGAAGTAATGTTTTCTGTTACTCTTAATCCTGACAAGCCGAAGCTCTTCAGTCTGAAATGTTCCACCAGCTCTGTGGAATCTTTTGATTTTTTTAAAATGATTATGCTAAAAATATTTCTTCATTTAGGAAAGTAAATGTGAGGAAAAAATGTTCTTAAAATGTTCCTGTACTATTTTGTTCAGAAGTACGGGAACTGAGTGTTTGATAGGGGAGTTGTGAGTGGTTTTTGTCTTCCTTGTGAGAATTCACCTCAATTTTGCCAATTTACTAACCTCTAGATTCTCCAAGGAGTGTATTTATACTCAGCCTGCTTCTTGCTGGGATTGCAAGAGCCGAATAGAGTCTTTGAGGCAGTCATTTCTTGTGAATGCCAGGGACTGCCCCAGTCCTTGGCAGCAGTGCTGAGAGCCAAGTGACATTAGCTGGTGCTCTGTCTCTGAGTCCTGTCAAGGAAGTGGAGGAAAAATATAGGATGTGGGTGGCAAAAATACAGGGTGAGGAAGCAGAAGAGGTGAAAGATGATGTGGAAATAGGGCAAGACAGGGATGAGTGGAGTGGGTACACACACTGGAACACAAGATAACCAAGGAAAAAAACCGTGATAAGTAGTGAGGAGCAGGGGCAGAATGAAGATGAATAGCTGGGGGAAGGAGGGAGGAAAGAGCTGCGACAAGCAAAAGGAGCTTGGATGCTGAACAAGGACAAAGGTTTCAGTCTTTAGGATCTCTGTAGCCTTCTGATTCACCAGCTACTTCACCAGCTCAAGGGGTAGTGGCTGTGCAGGGCTAAGCATGGGCAAGCAGATTCTTGTGGAACTGGAGCTCTGCCTGTAACACACAAAAGATCAGTGTAATTCTGTATGGTGGCACTTTTATTCAAGATGCAGAACAAGGTGTGAGAAATAAAGATTTTTTTTTCTTTCTACATGGGTTATTTGATAGTTATAAAATTGGAAAGCCCTTCTCTCAAAAGGTGGCAAGTGCCAGAGTTCTGCTTAGTCCTGCAATTTTTATTCAGTCCTCTTGTCTTTTGGTACACAGTCACATGATATTTTTCACTGATGGAATACCTTGGTGATAATGCTTTACTTTCCAGAGTCTCTGTGGACTTCCCTAGCTGATGGCAGAGTCAGGCTGAGGATAGATAACTCATGTCCTCAGACTCCCATAACAGTTCATCAGATGTTCAAGGACAGCCTAGAAAAATATGGATCCCTTAATGCTCTGGCCAGCAAAAAGAATGGGAAGTGGGAGAAGATAACTTTTTCAGAGTATTACTGCCTCTCCAGGAAAGCAGCCAAAGGCTTTTTGAAGGTAGGTACAGGAAACAAAACCAGTTCCTTTTTCTGCCTTTGTCTTCTTAAAACAAACAAAACCCCCATTCCACTCTATAAGAGGCTTTTCCTAGTAATTGAAGATCATCAGTCACATTCTTTATGGAAATAATAATGGTGAAAATTGCTTTTGATTAAAGAGGTTACACTGGTGTCAAGGAAACTTGACTTCAAGTGAAGAGTTGCTGTATTACACTGTCTCACTGGGGCTTGGGTACAAGGCTCAGCAGAAGGCCTAAAGATTAAAACCAGAAAAATAGGTAAAAGCAGCTCTGTCATGAATTTGGTGGGATAAAGACAGATTTGAAAACATTTTAAACACAGTGTAAGATTAGTACTTGTTATGCTTTTGCTCTTACTGAAAAGTTCTGTTTTTCAGGCCTTTCTGGACAGCAGCGCTCAGACAGGAGGTGTGGAAAGTTTAGATCATGTTAACTGCTGATAGCTACATGTTTTGCTATGGATAACAACAGAGATGGACATGGCTTGTCAATACCAATATAATAAATGAAAGCTTTCCATGGTTTATGTTTGTGTGCATGCTTCATGCTACATGTTTCTCTCCAGTGTGCCTATATTATATGAACTTATGCTTATTATTTTTAAGCTTGGTCTTGAACGATTCCATGGTGTAGCAATCCTTGGATTTAATTCTCCGGAATGGTTCATCTCAGCTGTTGGAGCTGTATTTGCTGGGTAAGATTTTTGTTTGGTTGGTTTTGTGGCAGATTTGAGGATTTCTGTTTTGCTAGGTCTGGAAGTGTAGCAGATCAGTATTTGGTGTCTTGGAAGCTGTGCTGCAGGTGGTTGTTCAGCAACCTACTGGAGTCTCACAGCTTTCAGTATATCCAAAATAGTGCAGATACTCATAAACTGATCCTTTTTGCTATGGGCTTAACTGTGACAGTCACGCAGAAGCTGTTGTACAGTATCTTATAGTAATGTTTGTCTACAGCAGGATATGTTCAAATAGATGAAGTGACAGGTAAATACAAATTAGCCTGATTCCTTCTGTCCTGGTACCTGTTTATACAATTTGAATTTTACCTCTTAATGTGTTTCTGTGCCAGTGAAATTGAAATTGGTATCTGTGCAGCTTGAGCAGAAAGAAGGCATGACTGTTGGGGTTTTTTTACCACTTTCCAAGCTAACTCTCTTGTATCCTCAGGTGAGTTAAATTGCTGAATTCTAGCCTACGGCATCTTCTCCTAAATAGAGTTCAGAGATTAGTTTTTGCCATGTGCATATATCAGATACCTGTGTGTATCAGAATACTTGAAACAAACATGACAGCTCTACTGCTCTTTACTTCCACATCTTCATACTCCTTCAGCTTTCAGCTGATCTTTGATTATTACTGTCTTTTTTGATACTAAGTGAAGTTATGTGTGTGTATGAATATATGTTCTTATATATATACGCATTTTGATGCAGAGGAATTGTCACAGGGATATACACAACCAATTCTCCAGAGGCCTGTCACTACATTGCTCACGACAGCAAAACCAATATAATGGTTGTGGAAAACCGGAAGCAACTGGACAAGATAATGCAGGTATAGGGTGGCTGAGTGGTTATTGAAATGCCCTCATTTCCCCATTTCTCAATGCTGTGTTGGTTCCATATGCACTATCTCTATTGTGAAACCTCTCAGGGGACTGTTCTTATGTGGAAATCTAGTATTTGAGGATGCTGAGGAGCCATTCCTGGGTGTTTGGCTTTTGTTTTTTTTTTTCCTTTTTTGACTGGAAACAGATTAAAACAGATTTTCTAGAAGAGATTGTGTAGTGTTTCCTTTTATTCCTTCTCTCCCTCATTGGTTATGACTTTAGGGGAGAATATTTGCAGGTGAAGGAAAACAAGAGGTTTCTTGTGACTGTCAAGCCATTATAATTTTGACAGTATTTTAGTGGGAAAAAACCCTCACATAAGATATGAGAAATAATAAATTTGTTTTTAACAATCCAACAGATCTGGAATCGCTTGCCACACTTGAAAGCTGTTGTGCTGTATAAGGACTCCATTCCAAAGAGATATCCAAATTTGTATATGGTATGTGAATGCTAGAACGGAGTTATAATTCTTGGGGTGTTAGATATTTGATTAATTCTGCTACATTTAATTTGTGGAATGTCTGCCATTCAAAATGCATCGATGTGTTCCAGCACATTCAAAAGCTTCATCAGCTTTTTCTGTCTAATTTACCTGTAACTTCACATTTGATAGTTGACATTTAAAATTAGAGGTACCTTGCATAACCGTCTCTTATGTCTTCCTGGCTTTTTACTTGACTGGATTAGCAAAAAATCCTATAGACTGCAGGTGAGAATGTGTGCCTTCAAATGGTTAAAAATCAAAGTGCTACTGAAACCTGAACTGTGATTAGTTACACTGGATCGGAGGTGAAAGTGCTTGTACACAAAGCATTCCAGGTAACAGGCAACAAGTGAAGAGAAATAAATATGGACTACACAAAGAGGAGCATATGTTGTTAGTATATGTAGAATCTCCATATCACATTGTAAAAAACAAGCAGGAAAAAAAGGACAAAGGCAGGATCAGGAATTTCTGAGTGGTAGAAGTCCAGCCTTTAATTTAAGAAACAGGAGCACTTCAAGCAAAGCAGGTTTTTGTAAGCATGTTATTCCAATATGTTCTGAAAATAGTTAAGTAATAAGAATACAAAAGTCAGCATTTTAAGTGGACTACAGATTGTCAGGTTTTAGGCTGTAAAACTTCAGCTGGGGGAGGGGAGGTACTAATGAAGACTGGACAGCAAAGAAATATTTACAAATACTTGCAATTTTGATGATCTGAGGGGTTACCAGGTACACAAGAAGTAAGTCTTCTGCACTTGTTTTAACCGTCTTTTGCTATGTTGAATAGCATATAACTTAAATGGTTTCTGTTGCAGTGCTGTATGTACTGGTATAGAGTATGCCATGCATCTCAGTACAATAAAAACATATGATGATTTTACTATTTATATTTCTTAGTAAAAAGAATAAGCTTGCAGTTAATTCTGGAACAACATTTAGTTGCTGAAACCTAAATGCCTGAGAATTGATCTGTTCAGGTGTCATGTTGGACACACTTTCTCAGTGGAGAAGGGTAGCTGTGAGAGTGTCTGACAGTTCCATTGTGTAAAGGAAGAACCAGAGATAGCTCACTGTCCTGGGAAATGATTGGTTATTAGGTTTGATGTAAATCAAACCACGCAAACCGCATGGCATTTGATGAAAGGAATTTGTATTGCACGATGACAACTAACATGTAATGAGCTATTGCTGCAGTGAGGGCAGAGCCCTAGATCTCTGATGAGCACATGTTTCCAGCAGGCAAATGCAATGTCAGTGGTGTGTGTGACTGTACCTTTCATGGTCTGTGGAATGGGAACACAGCCTGTTGCAGGTACTGTTCAGTAAACAAAGCCTAGGCAACAGATTTACGCTGATTAACACATTCTAGAATGAGAAGACAGGTCAGGAAGGCCTGTCTGCTTGGAATGACTGCTAAATCACATAGAAACAATTAAATCCTTGAGGCTCAGACTTTCCAGGAGCTAGTGAAACTCTGCAGCAGCATTCTGTGGGAAGGGATAGAATGTGACAAATTCTCTACCTGCTACAGAGCTGTGTACTGCCTCTCCTTTCAGAGTTGTGGTTTATTGGCAAAAAGCATCAAGTTGATGAAGCATACTTAGGACAGCCTTGCCACCCAAGAAGAGGAAGCCTCAGTGCCACAGAGGCTAACTGTTGTAACCCTAATAGCAGAGGTCTGAAAGAAACAGCGGGCACCCCTTCAAGCACAGGCTTTCCTTTTTTGCTTCTGCTGTCCTTCAAGTCATTCCCTTTGCTGCTATGTGGTCCTAGATATATCTCCAAGAAATCATTAAAGAATCGAGGTGCTGCATTTGAATAACACAATTGTGTAGCACAGTATAAATCATATGATTCCAATGGGAAACTGACAGTTGGGTTGTTGACTATCTTAAAAGACTTTTATTGACTATCTTAAAAGATTTAGTTATACCCTACTTTTCAATTAGCATTGAAATCAATAGCACCCTTAGCAGCATATCATGTGTGTGTAATAGAAGGGTGTGGGAACAGCCAATATAATAAAGAGGATCAGGTTCAGCACCCTTCCAGGCTGATCTGTGTGGCACAAAAGTCCAGCATCATAAAAGCTTTAGTTCATAGTAGATTGAGCTGAATTTGAATGGAAGTCGTGTCCGGCACCATATGCTCTGTTTGCTATAGAGCAGCTGATAATTCGGACAAACATTCTCACATACAGACAATGAGACTTTTGCAAAGAAGCTCTCATCCAATTGTTTATATTAGTATTGATGTAAAGGACAAGGAATTACAGATAGAGCGTCACAAGTGTACTCTTACTTAAAAACAGTACCTTCAGATTCCTTTGAATAAGACTCAGAATTATTCTAACAGTGTGAGATAGTAACAATGTTAGTCTCTGTGATTTGTCCATAGTACCCATCTTGGAGGAGAAGTAGTATTACCATTCCCTTAGACACTGAAAAGACTCATGGCAGCACATTTTTAGATAGTCTGTTTGCAATTCACACATCAAGTTCTAAGCTAGTCTTACCATCTTTCTTACATAGGCAAGACTTGGGGAAACTTGCCTTGGAAATGTGCAGAGCAAGGCACTGAAGTCGTCTGCCATTTTTGAGACTGGTAAGGTACTGAATCTTTCCCACTTGTAAGAAACCATTTGATAGCCTGTATTTTCTGTTACATGTTCTAGATGGAAGAGTTTCTGGCGCTGGGAGATGATGTGTCTGATACTACTTTGGATGATATCATTAACTCTCAAGAGCCAAATCAGTGCTGTGTGCTAATATACACATCCGGAACAACTGGGAAGCCAAAAGGAGCCATGCTGAGTCATGACAATGTATGTGCTTTAGGCCCTTCCTTCAGCTTAAAAATAGTAGAGTACGAGGATGTTTATTCTTGTTATGAAATGACTGCTACATACTAGAGCCTTGAAATCTTTTTGCTTTTGCAACATGGGTAGTGTACTACGAAACAGCATTCAAAATGCAGTTGTGAAGCTGTGAATGCTTATACTTTCTGGTGAAGTATAAGCAACATGAAAGATGAAACTCCATTCAAAACTAGCACTTCACAAAATTGAACAGTTTGTTATGAATAGGGTTTTTGTTCACTAGTCTTCTTGTAAGATCCAATGCATGTATTCGTAAATATAATTCACAGGTTGCCATAAAGTCTCTCAGGTGATGTCACAGGTCATCTTGAAAGAGACAAATCATATACATCAGCCAGCCAATATCCAAACAGCTTTGCTTTTGCAAAGGACTTTCCATGGAAGACTACTAGCAAAGATCTGAAGTGTAGTTGTTTTGGGGTTATATACGTACATAATTTTTTTAAGGTGGCTGAGCAGGAGTGGAAAGTGGTAGGGAGCCTTTCTGAACACAGACAGTCTGTGAACAGGCTGCTCTCAGCTGTGGCCTCTCCCTTAAAGCAGAAACTATTGCAGAGGTGTCCACTGTGAGGAGCAATTCACCAAAATGTAGGTAATTAGTAAAGTAGTACTTCAAAGCAGATCATACAGGACTTTATAGACCAAAAGACTGCTCTTACACTGCAGATCCTATGCTCTTCCATCTCAAAGGAGTCTGGTGTCATTTCCGTGTTAGCTGCCAAGCTATTCCTGGCTGATGATCACAAACAGGCTATTTTTATGTTGACGAACAGTGGAAAACATGCTTTGCCTGTGGCTGTGCTGCTGCCTTCTTTAGTCAAAAGATGCTTGCCAGTGTCCATGTGCAAAACCAATGCTGAATCAGTCATGTGTACCCACATAGATCTGCTGTGAGTGTGCCTGTGTGCCACAAGCTTGGAGGATAAGCAAATCAATATAGCTGCATCTCGAAGACACCCCAGTTCTGTCTAGTGTGTAAGTCTCCCATAGCCACATACCCAGTGATGCCTTCTAAAATTGGAGTGGCCTGGCCTGACAACATGCTGCTGCTTAAAAACCTCTCTTGAGAATCTGTATTTCCTTAGACCAAATGTACATTTCGTACCATCTAATTTATTGCAAGGAAAAGGAGCTGGCAGGAACATCCTGTGATACAAACACATGCAGTACCCGTTATCTATTCCTATCCTGAATAATCTCACTTCTGTGTCCTACCTTACCCATTTTAGATTTCAGACTCCTCTGAGAAAGCGGTTTCTTGGTTTGGGTTGGGTTTTTTCGGTTTTCCTTCTTTGCATGTGTGTCTTTTCCCAATCTCCTCATATCATCACACGTATTTGTGGGTCTTCCATATTCTGATAATGAAGATCTGCTTATCTGGCATCCTTGAACTGCATCTTCTGAGGTAAAGTGAGAATTATGGAGAAGGAGGGGAACATCGTTCAGCTTCACTATGAAGTCGCACACCGCATCTTCAAAAACATTCACGTATGCAATGCCACTGATCAGGGTAGGGGGGTGTGTGTGTGACCTGTGGACTGCTGTGGTGAGCACCCTAGAAGCTTCCAGAGGAGCAGAACATAGCGTCTATCTTCCTCATTAGTGCTTAGCCAGGTACTGATCAATACAAGGTAATGAGCTTGTTGCTGATACTAAACTGTCCTTTGAGCTCCCTGATCACTCTGTGTTATTTGTTCTTTTTTAGGTAAACATATAAATACACAGCACCTGTGAAAAGTGCCAGGTTGATAGAAAGTATGCATAGTAGGAGAACTGCAAAAGAAGAGGCAGATCAATTTGCTCATCCAGCCCATGGATGCCCTGCTGAGTATGTCGTTAGGGCATAGGGAGTTAGTAGCATGCACAGCCCAGTCAGGGAGCAGAAAGACTGCATTTACTTATGTTATCTGCAAGACTTTGTTGCTGCTAATTCATCTTGCTTTTAACTGAGCATCCCCCAGGGAACTGACAGTCAATTGTGCTGTCGAAAATTGCAGTGTCTTCACGAATTTCTGTGAGCACAGATTTTGCACAGTTACATTAGCATAGCATGAAGCTCCTTAGTTTGTGTTAAAGGCAAAAAAACCCCAAACCCCACAATACCTAGTGTGTTTTATAATTGTTTTAAACAGATAACTTGGACATCAGCACACTGCAGCAGAGCAGGAGAAATGCAACCTGCAGAGGTCCAACAGGAGTCTATCGTCAGTTATCTCCCACTCAGCCACATAGCTGCACAGATATACGACCTGTGGACTGGAATCAAATGGGGAGAGCAAGTTTACTTTGCTGAGCCAGATGCTCTGAAGGTATCTTTCTTGCATTGTACCTAATTCAGCTTCTTCTTAGAAAATATCCCAAGGAGAGAATATGGTCTTGGAAGAGGATGAAGATTGAGAACCCATTATTGTAACAATTATGAAAAAATAAAATCCATTAGACCTGTGATCCAGTGCTGTGGACACCAGTTAAAATAGGTAATCCAAATCCATCAGATTCTTTTAAGGCAGAAAAATTTGCATCTTAAGCAAAAGAAGTATAAGCAGTTTCTGAAGGAAAGGGAGGCAAAAGGATCTAAACCACCTGTGTGTTTTCCTTCTTGTATATATACCTCCCTGATGTGTCAGCTGTCAAATGTTAGTGCATATGTCTGACTGAAGCAGGCTCAGCAGTTCTTCTTTGTATCCTAAATGTTTAGTGATGTTCTATGTGTTAGTGTTGCAAGATATATACTGTATCACCAAACCTCTTTATCACTGCTGCAGACCTTTTGCAATGCTTTGAAATGATTTAATGATTTTAATAGGGCAGCTTGGTCAACACACTGAAAGAAGTGCAGCCAACATCTCACATGGGAGTTCCCAGAGTATGGGAGAAAATCATGGAGAAATTAAAGGATGCTTCTGCTCAGTCAGGATTTATGAAGAAGAAAATGCTGTCATGGGCTATGTCACTTAGCTTAGAGAGAAACATAAGCTGCTCAAGCAGGTATGTATTATAGTGAGTGAGATTTCACATCAACTTGAAAGTAGCTATCTGCTTGTAATAAACCATGAAGCATTGGTGAAACTCTTAAGTGTAAATGTGTAACATTTGGCCTTGCAAAACAGCAAATACAATGCAAGTTATCAGTCCCAATAGGCTGATCTTAAACACGGGTGACTGTTTAAAGTGTGCTCCTCCTAACACATCCCCTAACTTGCATGACACAATGAAGTGTGAAATAGCTTACAGAAAATGTATCCCAAAAGCTTGTGCAATGGTGCTGCTTTGCTTGTCTGATCATTCAGCTTCTCAGATAGGTCCTGCATAACTGACGTTGTAGTGGCAGAGGTTCTCAGAGACGCATTTAACTGATAAAGAATCTGAAGTACAAGAGTTTGTTTTATACAGTGTGGCTTTATACGTTCTTGGTGTATTTGCAGTATTCAGACATCTCAAGAGCTGGAGTTCACTAGCAAGGAAAGACAGTAAATGAGAAGACCAAGATGTAACCTGATTTTCCCGATGTAGTTTCTGACAACACCAAAACACAATCAGCAAATGAATCTCTAAACAAAATTTGTGTCCGGTTTCATTTTGGCAATCTCCCAAGGTTGCTCTGACTTATTGTCTCCTTCTCTTGTGTGTTTTTACCTCAGCAGTGATTTAAAGCAGTTCTGGATGAGGTTAGCAGACTACTTTGTGCTTTCAAAAGTACGCAATGCACTGGGGTTTTCTTGCTGTCAGAAGCACTTTTCTGGTGCTGCGCCTCTCAATACAGAAACACTCTATTTCTTCTTGGGGTTGAACATCACCCTGTATGAGGCCTATGGGATGAGTGAGACCACAGGGCCACATTGCCTATCTGGGCCAACCAATTACAGGCAGCACAGGTAACTTTACTTCTATTGTTTCTTTTTGCTTTTTAGTTTTAAACTCTGTTATGTTTCATTATATCTTTCAGAAGAGTTTTTACTAAGTTCAATACAGATCTCATTGCTGATTTTATTTTCTCTTAATGCATTGCTATTCTATTGTGGGAGGCAAAATAACTTCCAGGTCAGAAGCTGAGCACATCGCCTCCGTAGCATGCCACGCCAAGAGCACTGACAGGGATCTACAGCATTGTACACACAACACAGTTAATAAATCTGTGTAACCTAGCCCTGGCCCAGGGTAGATTAACTTTCAAATGCAAGACTTCAAAAACAGAAGTGTTTTTACGCCTGAAGATGCAGAGGGATGAAAAAAAACAAACCAGGGAGCACAGAGCAAGATAGCCAGAAAGTGCTTAGATACTCTTAACATATGTACTGTAGTGCATTAATACTCCATAATTTTCTAACAGTTACAGCAGGGTGTTACTTGCAGTTACCTTGATGGGTTTGGAGATGTGGTGTGTTAGAAGTCTTATCAGTATTATGTTTAATATCTATGATTTTCTCTGATAGCTGTGGGAAACCAGCACCTGGCTGCAGAGTGAAATTGGTGGACAAAGATGCCGAAGGGAATGGAGAGATCTGTTTCTGGGGAAGGACTGTTTTCATGGGTTATTTAAATATGGAAGACAAAACAAAAGAAGCCTTTGATGAGGATGGGTGGCTGCATTCTGGAGATTTAGGAAAACTGGACAAGGATGACTTTCTCTATGTCACTGGAAGAATTAAAGGTAAATAAGTAAAACCCTTGCTCCATGTCAATGGTAACTTCAGTCAGATTTGGCCCATCTGCTTACGTGTCTTACCTCCAATGTCAGTGACAGTGACCTGATAGGAAAGCAAAATAAACTCCCTTATGAGGAAACCACAGTGTGCCCTGTTCAGGAAAGGTTTCCCTTTAGTCTGCAAGATGTGGAGATGATTCATAGGAGTCTTTTTCTCTTCCAGACCTTTATTCAGTATTAGTTACAATTAGTAATCTAAAATACTAATGCAGGTTTACTGTGTCATCTTTGATTCTAATAATCCATTAAGCTGTCCATTCTCCCTTTGAATCTTGCTAAATTGCCTTAATTGCACATAAGAATGTTTAGACAGTAATGAGAGAGAGCCCTGTGTTACACAGCAGTTATTGCTGTAGGTCAGAGTTAGGTTCCTTTGATGCCTTAGGCAATGTGTTTGCAGAGACTAGTATTGGGAAAGCTAAAGCAAGAAACCTAGGTATTATTACAGTACATAGCTTTAAGTCTCACAAGAGTAAGCCTGGTCACTTGCTTACTTGGAAGCCTGTTTTCACAATTTATATTCAGAAGGTGGGACTGGTCACAGTCAAGATGTAGCTGAAGAAGATTTTAAAACTGAGTAATTATCATCTTAGAATATATGGTGAATCACTAGGGAGGTAACATGGATGAGTGAATTTGTCAATAGGATGGCAGAGTGCCCTCTTAAGAATCAGAACTTGAGCAGGTCCTATTAATAGCCTGCACCAAATGCAGCTATCTTGGTTTTAGCTTGCGTTCTTGTCTGATTCATTTTCCTTTAGCATAGCAGTTACCAATTCCTAGTCTCATTCCTTCATAACGCTTGTGTTGCACTTACATCTTCCTTGGTTGCTGAGTTAATAACAATTACTCTGAAGCACAACGATGTAGCAAGAGAAGGCCATACAGGGGGAGTATTTGTAGAGGAGTGGAAAAAATTGCTGCCACTGTTACAGTTGTCTGGATCCCCTGCCATAAAGCTGACATGTCAGACAATGAAAACCCAAGTGCCAGAGGGATTGGGTGAGGATCTAAAGGGCAGGATTTAGGCAAAAGGAGGGTGGAATGAAAGGAAAAAACAGACCTAGGCAAGTTTGGATACACAACTAGCTTTGGCAGGTATCTGTGGCCTGACAAAGTCTCTCATTCTATAAACACTGTTTGTGCTTCCTCAAGTGTGTGCAGTGCGTTGGATAGGGAGAAAAATAACTTTTATAATTAGGAGATCAATACCTATTTCATACCAGAAGGTTGAGTACAGAGTGGAAGTTATTTCTTGTCATAGTTCTCATGGAGCGGTAGAGACGGTAGGGCCCAAATCTGTGAATGCTGAAAGGGTGCTACATTTGCTTGACTGCATCTAAATTCTTCCAGTTATCACTGATAGAGAAACAGGTACCAACCCAATCCTTAATTACACAGGACTGGTGTACCGTTTGTCTGCTTTATTTGTTGGAGCATGCTCTGAAATGCTACAAACTGTTATATGAGGACAGTGAGAAGTCACCAGTGTAATTAAAGCCAAGAGCTGGAATTTACCTAGATAATACAAAAATCTGTGGTAATTCCAAGGAATATATGTACTGTACTTCAGACAGAATGCATTCAAATAAAAATGCACATTCCTTTCTTAGTAGAATAAGGTATGACTACCATTGTATACAAACCTTAAAAACATTAAGATTCCAGTGTGTCATTCTGTTCCTTTGGGGCAGGGATCACTGCTTGCACTGCAGACTTCCTCCTCTGATTTCTCACACTCCTATATCCTTTCTCTGTTGCTGTTATGGAGCCTTCCTGTAGTGGTTAACTTACTTTTGTCTGACCCCTCTTGGTGGCTTTAAGAATTAGTTTTAATCATGACATTAACAATGGACTTTATGGTGAGGTGGCAACAGTAAAATAGAGTGTGAATCCTGCAGTAATTGGGAAGAGATGATTGTTCACACCAAAACTGCAGATTATGTAACAGCTCCTTGAGAATAACTAACCTGGTACTAGATGATGTAAAAGTAATCTGGAGCTAATATCTTATACTTAAGGGAGAACTTGAGCACATATAGGAAAAATATTAGCATTTTTCTTTTTAAGATAATGAACATCTAGACTTTGTTCTCTTTGAAAACATAGTGTTAAAAAAATCTCTTATTCTTTATGTCAGAGAGACATGAACCTGATCGTCAGACTTTATCTGAATTCAACTAACAGCCTTTCTTTTTTGTCTAGATTTGATAATTACAGCTGGAGGTGAAAATGTGCCTCCAATTCCAATTGAAGATGCTGTTAAGAAAGAACTCCCAATTGTTAGCAATGCTATGGTGATTGGAGATAAAAAGAAGTTTTTGTCAATGTTGCTGACTCTAAAGGTAAACCAGTTTTAATATTGCTTTCAGGGAGCACCTAACAAAATAATTCTGATCTGTTTGTGAAAAGACACAAAATTGGATACAAGGACATTTGTGGAGGAAAAAATGCATAATAACTACAGACCAAATCCTGGTGATTCTAATCTTCATATGGTTATATATGATCTGTAAAACATCTATGTGCTACTGCTGTTTTTTCCTATATGTATAATAAGACATAGTTTTTAACTACCTTGAAATTTTCGACTAAGAAATGTTGGAAGAGTCGAGAAATCTGCAACAGAGCACAACAATACCTTTGATTTTTACAGACGAGCAAAGCCAACAAGTGTTTCTGTTAGGGGCAAACCCAGTTTCTAACAGAAACCTTTCAACACAAACAAACTTTCCACCTGAAACACTTCCCTATGATTTGTTCTTTTCAAATAACACAGGAATGAATGTAGGCTAAAACAATTCATAGCTTTGCTGTAGTACATAATTCTGCTGCAAAATCACTTGCACTTTTTGTTCTGTGTGCATACATAGTGAATGACCCTTTAGTTTTGCTCTAGTTGTTTACATCTATGACTGATACTCCCTATTTACAGGTACAATAGAAATACTAATTTAAGAAGTCTTAATTTCAAAGAATGCTTCTATCTCAAGCTGCTTACATTACACCACAGTAATTCAAGTTAATGATGAGTTAAATGTTCCCCTGTAACACTGGAGTAATTTAGAAAATGTGGTAGAAAGTCAAGATCTAGAGATGGACATTATTGCCTCATTCATTGACGCCTTTGAAGTCTGTTCATTTCATCTGCATATAAGCCAAAAATAATTGCATTTGGTAGTGGGAAAAAAAGCATTGTCATCTGCAGGTGTTTCTGGGTTTTAATGCTTTTACAGGATGTTTGGCTGTTGGTGCTGAGCTGCTTGTTTCTTATTGATCAGGAAGGACCTGATCAGAGAAACTTTTAATGCCTTGTAAGAGTGAGTATTCACTTCATTTGATATTGTAGACCGTGCTGGACCCAGATACATCTGAGCCCACTGACATTCTCACTGAGCAAGCTAGAGACTTCTGCCAGAAGACTGGTAGTAAAGCCACTAAGGTGTCAGAGATTGTAGCCACAAGAGACCAGGCAATCTACCAAGCCATTCAGGAGGGAATTGACAAAGTCAACATGAATGCCACAAATCGGGTTCATTGTATCCAAAAATGGATAGTCCTGCCAAGAGATTTTTCCATTTCTGGGGGAGAACTAGGTAAGATTTACTGATTTCTGTTGAGGTCTATACACAGTAAGGAGGCTGCTGATCTTAGAGCATTCAAATACAGTTTTGTGTGCCACTAGAGGGAAAGGACAAAGCTATTAGCAGTATGTGTTAAAGAATACAAAACTGGAAGTTTTGCTGTGCACATGTGTATCCTTCTGTGCTTACTTACACATACAGCTCGATAGGTAAATTTCAGATTGCTGTGGACAGTTAAGTAATCGATTCTGGTTAATCCCTTGTGCACTATAGTATTAATAACTTTCCCTAACAATACTGAAAATGTGTTGTTTTAAAGTGGAAGGCTGTGAAAGCCTGACAGCAGAGCTGCAAGCACATTACCAGGCTCCTTGAATAAACTAGGAATTGTTTAAAAACTTTCAAAAAATAATTAATGATTTTTAATGAAAAAAGTAGGAGTCAGTCATCACCTTACCTGCAGCTCCCTTTGAAGTCCTCATGCCCTACATACCATGCTTGCTTCTCACTTTCAGCATCTGTCTGCGCTTACAGTGGCAGATGTTCTTCCAAACAGGCTTTTCAGTAGAAAATCATAGGAACCAAAGCTTAGACTGAGTAGGAATTTTTGTTCCTATTTCTGCTGTTGTGACTCCCTCCCTCTCTTAAGGTCCAACGATGAAGCTGAAACGGCTTGCCGTGCTAGAGAAATACAGAACTGAAGTGGACTCCTTCTATGAAGAATGAGCAGTCTTTTCATGCAAGCATTAAGAAAGATCTGTGAGCTAAAGAATTTCCTAATCAAAAGCATTAACAAAGATTTACACTTGGTTTGGTTTTGTAGTCTAGAAAACTGCTGTGTCAGTTTAGTTGTTCCTGATACTCACCTGATCATTTGCCCTCTTTACAGAAGCATCTACACAGTGTGTCCATTTCCTAATACTGTTCTGACTTTGACCTAAATGACTAAGATTAAAAACGTATAAAGTGGCTATAATCCAGAGATGTGGTGGCTGCACCATCCCTGGAGACATTCAAGGCCAGGCTAGATGTGGTTCTGGGCAAGTCTGATCTAGTTGGAGATGCTCATTGCAGGGGGGTTAGACTAGATGAACTTTGAAGGTTCCCTTCTAACCCAAACTATTCTATGATTCTGTAATTCCTCTATACTGAAACACAAAGTTGCCCATTGCTTATATTTGGGTAGAGCAGTAGTTAGCACTCCTGCAGAGTGCTGGAGTTCCACCACTCCAGCAATAAGGTAGTTATTTAAAAGAAATTAAAATCAAAAGGGCTGGGTTGTTTGCCTCCCAAAGAAGTTTTTGTTTGCTCAGTAACACAGTTCAGAACCTGAAGGCAATCCTCTTCCACTTCAACAGTGGTTAGAATCCAGACTTCTGTGAAAACAGCAGCTACTAATTTCTTAAATCCATGTTGAAATGAGCATTACTATCTCTCCCAGAAACAAATAATCAAAGCAAAACCAAAGCTGGGGCAATAGCTCCCTAAGACTGTAAGGCAAAGCAGCAAACATGGGGGGTCTCACATTAAGTGCTATTGAGAACAGAACTTTGTTCAAATTGTTTACAACACTTTTTTTTTAAAAGCAAAAGGGTTTTGGAGCAATGTTTGTCAGTGTGCATCTGCATGTTTCAATATGCACGTTGTACTAACGCTGCCAAGTGGGAGCTGCATTTCTTCTTCCCCATAGAGAAACTAAATCATACTATGTGAGGGACACATGTGCCAGAAGGTTGTCTAAAGGGTTTGCTGTTAGTAAGTGATCTTTGGCAGAGTTGTAATAGGTAACACAAGCAGCCATGTAATAGGTAACACAAGCAGCCAGGCCACAGCCACTGTTCTTGATCAGAAAAATCATGCAGAATTGGATCTTATTTCCAGGAAAGTTCCATTACCAGTCTTGCACATCAACACGTAACACAAGACAGCAGCCTGGGATTAGAAAAACAAAACAAGCAGTAGGACTTTGAAAAGTTTATTTTTCCCTATTTCTGAGCAATGGTAATTCCAAAGTTCTTTAACAATATTAATCTGAAGGAAACAAGGAAGCAGCAGCCTGTAAACCACAGAAAGAAATGTTGCCCTATTCACCAGAAGCAGAGTGCACAAGGAATAAAGCTCATTGTCCTGCCTCCAAGGTGGTGTTAGACTGTACAAAAAGAGCTGGGATGCTTACTTTTATACAGCAACTTTTTTATACAGCTGTTACTTACACTTGATTTGACTTCTGAAACAACCAGTCTAAAGAGTCTTAAAGTAACCAAGTGGAGTGATATCTATTAATAGAATTAAGCTTTAAGAAGCCTCGTACTGGCAGTAGGGATAATCCTGTGCTGTAGTCATGAGTTTTGAAACACACATTTTCCTGTAGGGTGTACCAATGGAAGCATACCTTGAGACATACAGATCCAAATGACTCATATGATGATCTGTACGTGCAGAAGAAGGGAGGGAAAGAGAGTTGTGCGTTAAGCTCAGTAAGCCTGAAAGAAATAGTCCAGGATCCTCATGAATAGGATGAAATATATTTCTGGAACGTAGGCACCAGAGCCAAACTTTTACTCTGTCTTAACCCATTTAGGACTAGTCTTTTACATTCAGGGTTTCTAGAATAAAATTACTAGTCAGTACAGTAAGACACACTGAACAGAATGCATGAAAGTACAACACAAAAAGCGTTCCAGCATGAAGTCATGAAATCTGTAGTTTAAATTTGCAAAGTTAATACTTTCCCTTCACAATAAATGGCAGAACTAATTTTGACTAATTTACTCTCATTAGAACTCTGTTGAAAAGTGTGTTCCAGAGAAGAAAGCTTGTAAAAATTGTTTTGGTATATGCATTTGAACAATAATTTTAGTTCATTAATTCTCACCCCTGGCTGGTAAATGGCTGTGGGCTTTTAAAAATACACAAATAGATTAAATCTCTAGGATTTTGTATTCCTTTATTCATGCCCTTGGAGGGCAAGGCTATACTTCATGAATTACCAGAGTATCTAAAGTGGTTTCTTCATTGCTTTTAACATGAAATTGCCATTTTAAGTTACTTCATACCCGTTTCTGTCTATGCAGGTCATCATGTGCTCCTGTTAGGCTGAAAACCTATGTCATAAATTCCAGCAAGATCAATAAAGTAGGTTTTAACCATTAAGGTGCTTTTATATTTCACTAATTCTATTACTGGTTTATTTGCATTTTCTCTTCTTTGTGGAAAGTAAAAACCTCGAGGTGAAATGGGAAATGGTAGAACAGCTCCAGTGGCAATGAAAGAATTCACTGACATAAAAATGTTCACCAGATAGAAAAAAATAAATATGACAAAGCACTTCAAGTCCACTGAAAGCAGGCACAAGCATCATTCATAGCCGTTTGGACTGACTTTATTAATGGAGAGGCCCTAACTAAAAAGTCTGCTCTCAAGAGACAAGCAAACTATATGCATATGGATATCACATGTAATGTACTTTGTGTGCTGTGTCCTTTTGGAGTCATTACAGGTAGTATGAGAAAAATTTAGTCTTTGTCCTTTACTCTGCGGCAGATCTCCTCTGTGAATTCCGAACACTTGGCATTACCTCCCAAGTCTTTTGTCAAGACCTGAAAGAAAGAAAGAAAAACCATTACTAAACTGTTTAATGGGGCTGCTCTTGTCTGAACTGTTCTAGATGATGTTCTTCTATGTTGTGTGTGAATACTAAATAGGAGTGAGGAGGAATACATCCAGTTTGATGTTTTCTGCATCCCATATCAATATGGAATTCATCAATAAGGACTGTACGGACTGAAGGAGGTAAAGAAAACTTGAGTGCCAACATCACGTGTTACCAGTTTTCCACATGATTTTATCTTAACTACAGGAAGAAAATATGTTTGGCCAAAGCTCTCCAAAGGCCCTTGTCCAAATAAGTGTTATTAATCATTAAGTATTTTATTAATCATTATTAATGATTGATTTTATTAAGTTTTCAATAGGAACTTTGTCTTTTGAAAGTAAAAATTATATATGAAGGCTCAGCACAAAGGTAACTAACTGGTTTTGGGGGATTTGTATGGGTTTTGGGTTGTTCTGTTGTTGTTTAATTTAATGTGTGTTTGTTGTTAAGGAAACCTACCCAGAAAAAGCACACATAGCTCTTAATGCTGAATGTTAACACTTGCTTTAGTTTGCTTAGTTCAGTTAAGAGATGGAAAACGCAGAGTTAAAGAAAGCTTTTCATCAAGTGCAGCTCCTATCTGGCAGCATGAAGACAGTAAAATAAAGAAAGAAGTGGGCAACACTGCTAGTCCAACCTTGCTAAATTAAAGCACTCCAGAAGATAATTTAAAATCATGAGTTTTCCCCTTACATGACACACACAGAGATCTTAATTAAATGGCTGGGGAGAAGGGAAAGGGAGAAACAGAAAGCAGGAGAGGGAATGAAGGTTATTATTTTAGGATCTTGTCATTTTAACTGCATTATGCTTTTTTGCCAATTTAAAAAGATTCTCTCCATTGTAAGAATATAACCATAATGATGTAAACAACTAGTAAACAAGTAGCAAATTTGCACTATGTTATCTTCCATAGAGCTACTGAGCTGCAGATCGAGGATATTTCATTTCCAGAGAAGTAAATGGGAACTTTACAGGAGCACCTCTTTATTCACTTGTAAGTTTAGATACTTTTTAACTGCCTCCTACACACAGTAAGATAGCTGCAAACAGACCACTTATGAAATGATGACAGCTTTTTTTTAAGCATCCTTGTCACTTTTCATTACAAAGCAGATTCTTAAGCTCCTGCCTAAGATAACTGAACCAACCTAACTGCTAATCCTCTTTAACTGCAAACTTCAGAATCTTTCCAGCTATGTTTGAAAAGGTGGATGTAAAAGTAGATGAGCGAACCAACAATTTTAAGAGGGCCAATTCAAGTCAGGTTTCAGAGCATGTGTGTCTCTGAATATGCCATCTGGAGACACTTGCTGCCAAAGCGAAATTGCATTCAATCTTAAGAGGAAAAAGTAAATACTAGATAAAACCTGTTTGTAGCCCAAAAAGGAGTGAAAGCAGTTAGAAGGTAAAAAAGAAAACAATGGAACTGAACAGAGGAGCAGAAATATTACAGTCAGGACTGAAATGCTATAAAAGAAGTGGAGGACTAAGCCTGTGAAAGGCAAATGAGCGTCCTTCACTTCAGGACCCAGACTTACATATATGTCTTTTGTATACATTATAAACTTCACTACTGAAATGTCATTAGTTACTTAAACCTCTAATCCCCTTCATGAAAAAGAAACATCCAGTTCTAGCTTTGAGAGTTAACAAAGCTGTGGAAATGTAAGATGAGCATTACTGAGACACAAGGAATGCTACAGCCTATCCTTATTACTGAGCTGGGCAGCTTTAATACCACCAAAGGTAATGAAATTACTATCAGAGAAGGACAGTGGCACTGCTCATGCATCAGGCCAGCACAGCAGGTGGTGTTCCATTACCACACTGTTCAAGTGGTAATGTTCGAAGTTAATTTTTGCTATGATACAATATGATTTCAGTTCAGTGCATTTATTTGCACACCCTTAGATTACCTTTCCATCTTTTATTGTTTCAAAGCAAGCTGTCTCAATTTTTGCAGCATGCTTGTGCAGTCCCATGTGACGCAACATCATCACAGCACTCAGCAGAAGGGCAGTTGGATTTGCCATGTCTTTTCCTGCAATGTCTGGTGCTGTTCCATGAACCTAGAAATAAAAGTGAACCTATCTGTTATGATGTCAGTAATGCTGATTAAAATGGTCAAGGCAATTCAAGTGTATGCAAGCAACCTGAAACATAATCCTCATACAAGCGAGTTAAAATAGGACTTACTTCACAGTGATACAGTTAGTGGAAAGGAGATAGGAAAGACCAGAACAATTCAATTCAAAGGCATCAGAAAGGGGTAACTAAGTCACCTAGTATCTCTCCCAATTGTGCCCATGAAGTTCTATTTCACAGAGGGTATTTATCTTACAAAACAAAGGAAAAACAAGTGTCTGTAAAAGGACATGCAAAAAACTATGTGTAATGCATACTGTGTGTGTAATACATACTGTACCTTCTGTCTCTGAGTAAAGGTTCAGCATCTTCACAGTAAAGAACAGTTTTACACAGAACTTAATTCAATGATAGCCACACTGTATGTCATGGAAAAGTTTTAGGTTCTCCAGTTGAGACAAATCAGTTGTTAATACTGTACCTTGCAGAAGACGACTTACCGATTCAAAAATGGCAACTCCATTAGCACCAATATTGCCACTTGGTGTTACTCCAAGACCCCCAATCAGTCCAGCACACAAGTCACTGGAGATACAAAAACCAACAAACCCACAAGGTTTTTCATATACAGTTGCTTCTTTGCAAGGTATTCACATGTTCTTGTTTCTCAGTTTATTGCAACAAGAACTTATTTGATATACCCACACAGTCTGAGAATAGCATTGGGAAGAATAGATACTCTTTTCCAATGGAGTGCAAGTGGCTAATTTGTAAATTTGTAGAACTAATAGCAGGGGACAGTTTAATAAAGGAAAATTAAGATGTAACTCCAAATACTAGAACATAGCTGATATTAGGTAGATGAATTACTAGTAGTTTTAAAGCTTACTGCATTTGGCTTATGGAATGTGTTCTAGTGACACCAGACTAGCTTTCCCCCTCTCTTTCTTAAACAGCCCACAAGTCTGACATAATGAGCTCATCAAACACAAGCAATTTACACAAGCATTTTGCATTTGGTTTCCTCCAAAATTAACATGGGGAAGAACAAACCAACTGTGCCTGCATTAATCATCCTGTACCCTCAAAGCTGAGCATGCAGATAAACAAGGCTCTTAAAACTCTGGTACCTTAGCATACTGTTTTATTGCTTACAACTTAGCTAAGCAAGGACTCACAAGCAGAAAAGTTTGGATGACCTTGCAGAATAATATTTTAAGTTTAAGCTAAAATAACCCAATTCGCTTTAGTCGTATAGTCTGGAGGAAAAAAAATGGATACAGTCTAAATTTGTCACAGTAGGGATTTAATGGTTCAAGGTAAGAGATTCCCTGCTGTACCTATTCAGTCCGAGAAACCTGTTTGGCATGATGTTCACACTTCAAAAAAGCAGCGCAGGTGAGACCATCCTCAGTGACTCAAGTGCCCTCTTCAAGAACACACATTTATTGAAAATGCTTAGTACTATGAAATTGGTTCCAGAATTTCTGTTAGAACTTTAAAATTTTAAACTTCAAACCTTTAAAATCAGTGATGCTGGATTAGATAAAGTGAGTTGAAATAGTACTGATGGGACTCATTTGATTTGATCTCCTTTGGTTAACAGCTGCTGTAACGGCCCTGTCCACTCCTCTAACAGTTTTTAATGCAAGAAGCATTAGCTGGGAGTCTGATTTTTCTTAGAGGTTACAAACAGCCTTATCATAGACTGCTATTTCAAGAGAAGCTCAGCAGGCATTTCTTCTTATACATAAGCTACCTTTACTTTTGTTACTTGTACAAATGCAGGAGAGGGGTTCTAAGATGTAAATTCTAATTCATGCTGTTTTCTAAATCTCTCCTTGGAGGTGCAAGGGGAAGTAATGCTATGTTAAAATTTCAGATTAAGATACTTAATTTTACATGCAGCATTTAATTGAATTTACACTCTACCTAAGCATTTAACAGAATGGAAACAGTATTCTGATGTATTTTGCTAGTGTTAATGTTACTCACATATGTGATTTAATTTGAAAATCAGGGAAAATACAATACATAATATTAAGAGGCACCATGGTTCATTCTTCAGTGACTATGCATGATCATTTAGCTGTATGGCTAGCGTGCTGTAAACATCATGGTCCCACAGTCACCTCACACAATCTATTTTAGTGCTTAAGATTAGAAAGTTTCCCCCCAGCATCTAACTAAGCATTCTTTATTACAGTTTAAGCCATTCAATTCTTCACATATTTGGAGAAATTTCTTTTCTGGCCCATGTGAATATATTAATAGCCTCCATAAGCAGAAACTGTTTAAACTAAGAAGCACATTCTCATCATGCAGCTCCTTCCAACAATATAGTAATAATTGAAGTGTAATAATAGCATCTTTTCTGCCCATTTAAAGTTTGAGGTATAAAGTTTTAAACTTTGAATGCATAAAATCATCACCCATCTGGCTAGCACATAACCCAAGTAACTGTCTGGAAAGCAACAGCATTCTACACCCTGAGCTACTTGAAATTACAATCTCCATACCTGAGGATGTCACCGTACAAGTTTGGCATAACAAGCACATCAAACTGTGATGGATCTTGAACCATCTAGAAAGAAGTATATTTTCATTAAGGTTAAGAATTTGCAACTAAAACTAATCACAATTAAGACACGTCAATACTCACATTCAGACACACAGTATCCAGGTACATTTCATTAAATTTAATATCTTTACAGTTTTCTGCTGCTTCCCTGCATTTTCTCAAGAAAAGCCCATCAGACATTCTCCTGCAATTAAATAAGCAACAGAATATTGCAGTTGTTCTAAAAAGCAATACTGAAGGTAAAGAAAACTGCATGCAACAGAGGATTAAATATATATGTAAATTTAGATGACAATATTAGCAGAATTAGCAGAAATTTTGTTACTAATTATCCCTTATGTTAAATAATCTTTTAAATATATTGCAGTCAGAGCAGTTACGCCTTTCAAACTGCCTCCTAAAATACTTTTGTATCAGTCATTTAACAGGCATACATTGATTCTCAGGATGAATCCTGTTCATTTACTAAAGGCTTCCTGAGTTTGTAAAGGTGGTGTCACGTAATATCACCTCTTAGAACTCAGTTCAGTACAAAGTGCCTTTTCCATCCTCAGTTTTTAAATTCATTTTCCTAGTTTAAGACTCTTTTTAAAATAAGACCTTTGCAAGGAAAGTCAAAGGATTACTACAAGCTTTCTAATAATAACATTAGGATATTAGAGTCTTATCAATACTGGGTTAGGATTGCCATATTACTTACTCCCAGTAACACCAACAAGTTATACATTTGAGGGGCACTTAAGTTACTTATAATTAAATGCATATTACTATTTGTTATTCTTCTCAAGAAGAAGTGTCAACATACATAATGTTTGCCTTGTGCACAGCAGTAACGTGGCTTCTCTGGTTGTTTCTGGCATACTCAAAAGCAAATTCTGCAATACGCTTGCTGGCTTCTTCTGTGATCAGCTTGATACTTTGCACAACACCATCAACAATCTGAAAGACAGTAATTGCACTGATAGTTTTGACGGGTAGCAAACTTGAACACCACTGAACCTCCTCATATTAGGCCACTGAGGCAGGCAAAGTTATCCTTCATGAAACAGAAAACACACCACTTCCAGCAACATACCACGTGCTCAATTCCACTGTATTCGCCTTCTGTGTTCTCTCGAATTGTGACAATGTTCACATCTGTGTATGGGGTTTTGTACCCTTCGATTGAGACACAGGGTCGGACGTTTGCATAAAGGTCGAAGGTTCTACGCAGGAGCAGGTTCATGGATGGGTGTCCTGCAGCAATTGGGGTCTTTAAAGGCCCTAAAGGGAAAAAGTAAAAAACAAACCCAAGAATGAATGAGAAGGTAAATCCCTCCATGAATTTCAGAGCTGAAACTCTAGTAACCTAGAGGATCTAGTAACAGAGGATCAACAAGTTGCTATTGAACCCTTCTGCTGAAATGCCACAGCAATTCTCTGTGCTATTGAGTACTATTACAGTGATATTAATCAGCTGTTCAAAGGCCAAATTGCCACCCTTGCATGGAACAGGAGTTTTTACAAAGCTTTTGACTGAAAATAACAAAACCAAAACACCATTAGGAATATAGTTATTGAATACTATCATTAGAAATGCATTCTGCAGAGTCCAAAGGCTGGCTTATAGCAATACTTGCCTTTAATGTATTTCGTAAGATCTATGAAAGTTATGGCTTCAAAAAGAAGGATGGTTTTAAAATTACAGAAGGCTGTAATTACCTGAAAGGCTGTCCCCTATAATAACCCATTTTATTATGCAAATGAAGGTCTTCAGCTTTAAATCAGAGTCACAATAAAAAAACCAGTATTTAATATATTTGTATTAACCCCTTTTAATGTACCTTTTAATCCCATTTTGTTTTTATCCATGGATTCTTTGGCATCTGGAGGAATCATCCACTTCCCTCCTGGTCCTTGGATAGCTGTAACATTCCTTTCTTCCCACTGAATAGGAGTCTAAACACATTTACTCTATGTTAACTTAAATATCATCACTTTTGCTTCAAGCTTTAACTTCCCTTTCACAAAAAGATGCATAAGGAATTTTTCCAGGCCTTCCTGAACAATTTTTCTCCGATAAATGAGAGTAACCATGAGATTTCTGAAGTAAAAAAAGAAACGTTTTGGTTTAAAATGTAATTAAATGAAAATGAAATAGTATGAGCAACACATCGTCATAAACTTGAATACCGTGATGCTTCTTTCAGTGCCATATACTTAGCAATCCTCAGAATTGCAATATACATGCTATACCTTTCCACTTCTTAGAGCTGTTGAGTTCCTTGTATACAAGAGACAAAACATTTGAAAACTGAATTCATTGAGAACCTGTCATCCATACTGCCTGGAAGACAGTACATAACAGATACATATCTGTTTTCTAACTGAAAACCTGCAAATGTTCCATTCACCCACTTCTAAGTGGAGACAGACTCATCAGGAAGGACCATAAAGGAAAGATACAAGGGTTTTGCAAACTGAACCAATGTAAGTGTAACACACTAGAGAATCCCCTTTAAAACAAACAAATCTGATAAAAGCATTGTAAGCATGCACTCATGCACAAATTTAGCTTTTACTCCTCTACCCCTCCTGCTTGACTCCCCAGAAACAACCAAAACTATTACAAGGTCTTCCTAGATAAATTGACTTTTTCCCAGTCCAAGCTGGATAGTTGTTACAGAAAGCATTATGTCTTAGTGCTGTTACTAATGTGGAACCATTTAACAGGCATCTTTCCTGAAAGAGCTCTATTTCCTTTTAAGGAAACTGGACACATTCTGGTGAGGTTCCTCAGACAGGCAGTAACGGAGTTCTTGGACATACTCTACTTTCATATCACTGAAGTGAGTATGTTCAGCAGTGCAGCAGTTTGATTTCTAAGAACATGCCAGTCCTTTCACACATGCTTTCATCTGTACTGGGAGTCACAATGAACAAGAGAACAACCTCTTTCAGTTGCTCAGGATCACTTCATCAACAAGATGATTTCCCATGAATATCGAGTTCATATTTCCAAAACTGAATACAGCATTTGCTGTCTACTCCTCTGCCAGCTAATAGTTTCAAGCCCTGCCTTGATATCCCAATCCTATCTTTTACTAGCTGAAGCTTCACACTTTCTGTTGTCAAGAAGTTTTAATAGCTTAAACATGACTTGATCGTTTGGAAGTTAAAGACAAAACATTTTTAATAAGACTAGTTAATACTTGTTAAATTTATAATGCTTACAGCAAGACTAATATGACTTACTTTGGCAGCATCAAAGATCTTCATGACAGCAGTAGAAATCTCAGGTCCTATGCCATCTCCTGGGATTAAAGTTACTGTTTGTACCTAGGCATAGAAATATCAGTAGCGCAACAAATGAATGCTTGTTTTCCATGAAGAAAACATTTTCATGTATTGTAAGAAACAAGGAACTAGAAAAGGAAGTTTCAGTTACCAAATGAGCACTATGAAGAACAGCAGCACTGGACAGAAGGAAGGATGACTGGCTTGCTTTCAAAGGCAGCATGCAGATATGTTGAGAAACTTTAAAAAATCTGCCTGCTATCTACTGCTATTTCAAAACACAGAGGTTTAACCTGATGGGCAGGTTCCTTGAAAGAAATCATCTCAGCATGCTGCCTTCTTGAAATCTGGAGGAGATACTATTACCTAGTTATGGCTCTGTTACCCGTATGTCTCCAGTATTAGCAACACGCTGCATAATAGTGACACATGCTAGAAATGATGAAAATTATGAAAAGCTTAAAGAAAAAATAATCTCATGCATATCCAAACTTCTCAAGTGACTTCCTAAAAATCTCAGATCCATTTTTAACAATACCCAGTTATTTTCCTCCTATAATGTTCTCAGTCTTGTTTCTTTTATCATCATCAAACAGATGAACTAAATTGCACAGCTCAGGCTCACTGAAAAACAGGGGAAGAAAGTACTCTGCTTTGATCAAAAACCATAAATAGATGATGATCACTACTCTGATCCTCCATGCTCCCAACTCTTCTTGCTTTATTTAAAGATCTCCAACAGTTTTGTCAGGGCTCATTACTACCTACCAGAAAAGGCAGCTCAGATGCAGCATCAGAACTAGAATCAATTCACAAGATATGCTTCCATCCTGCTTCACACAAAATACTCAGAATCTCAACATATATTGACTGATATTTTAACTAATGTGGGCCAAAGAAATTCACTGTACGTAACAAAAGCAGCAGAGCTTCAGATACAAGAACCCTGCTGTTGAGCAAGCACATAGCTGATGGAATGCCTCAAGCCTAGTTTTGTGCTGTCTTAGGACTCCACCTGAGCCAGAGAATCTTTCACCTGACACAGGACTGTGGTAAAAACAGAACCAGAGGTGCCCCACCTTCTACAATCTTTTTAAACTGTATAATATATAATATATATGTAATATATATATATAAAATATATATATAATATATAATATATATATATGTATAATATATATGTATAATATATATGAGAAACCTTGTAGTGACAGGACAAGGGGTAACGGGTTAAAACTTAAACAGGGGAAGATTAGATTGGATATAGGGAGGAAATTCTTTCCCATTAGGATGGTGAGGCACTGGAATCAGTTGCCCAGGGGGGTTGTGAGTGCTCCATCCCTGGCAGTGTTCAAGGCCAGGCTGGATGAAGCCTTGGGTGGGATGGTTTAGTGTGAGGTGTCCCTGCCTATGGCAGGGGGGTTGGAACTAGATGATCTTGAGGTCCTTTCCAACCCTAACTATTCTATGATTCTATAGCCCTTCAGTCTCATTTTAGGTCTTCTACATGCTGCTCTACAAAGCTTATAATTAAAAGCCACAGTTCCTCTTTAAAATTAAGTCCTGCTTAAGGGTGCATGCTGTGGTGCTGAGCCCTGCCCCTGCCTAAGCCATTTTGAGGGTAGCCTTCACTGGAAAAAAAGGCCCATGGGCACTTGAAACACATACACGTGAAGAAGGTAAAACATCTACAAGGAAATATGCCACTAGCATCTAAAATCCTTCAAAGAGAACCTTGAGAAGGCACAACTTTAAGCGTGAGGTATTCTAAAAGCAACAGTAAACGTAGTGCCTGAAGGGAAGTCTGCAAAGTAAAGAAAATGAGAAGCTTCTCAACAATCTGTCTCCTTTGCTCAATGCCAGATGAGTTTCAGAAGATGGCTCATGTCCAGATTGTGTGAAAAGTTTTCATACCACTTCTGTCTTTTGCTGGAGCCTTTTGTATTATCACTTAGGTTTTAATATGCGATTGCCAAAGCCAGTAAGCCAATATGAATCCAGCATGGCATTAAGAGCATGTATGCTCACTTATTTAGGCCTTATTTCTTGAGAATGTAAAAATAACAACGTTGATACTATAAAAGTAAATTTCTGAACCACTTTCTTGAGAAACTTCTTAAAAAGAAAGGAAAAATGGTACTATTATACTCACAGCACTACTAAAACTTCTGGTCACCTGTTTTTGGTTTTTGAAAGCACCTAGCAATCGAGAAACCTGCAAGGATATAAAACAGAAGATGCTATTTTATTACACAAATGGGATTTTTCAAAGTTAACAGTATTGCAGCAAATCTGCATTTTAAAATCATATTGCTTCAAACCCCCTATCTCAAGTTAGTATACAGATCCAGATGAAACACGAGTAAGGAACACTTTGCCATGTTACTCTCTAACCTTCTGTGCACTGGCACATCCTGGGTTTATTCTTAGCACAAGGTAAACCCAGGATGCACCATGCCTGGGGTGAGGCAAGGTTATGGCACAACAGCGAGTCCTTGCATACTACATATTTGAAGTAAGGTTGCAGTAACTCTGACTAAACAGAGGATATGCTAAGGATCAAGATTCATGGAAAGCCAAGTGAAAAATCAAACACTTTCACTAGCAATAGGGTGGACAGTAGATACATTTTAAGTAATGTTTTAAAAACTGCTTTGCATTAGTGCCACTTCTTCCATTCAGACTGCGGTGGGTTTTGTTCTTCCACCTTTCAGATCAGCAGGTTTTGTGCTGTTGCCTTCTGTTTGCCCAACAGTATTTAAAAAGCAGAATTGACATGCACATTAAAGACAAAATCCATTATAGCAACAAGTTGACACAGCGTAGTCAAACAATTGCTCCTTGTGACATCTGAATATTCCAAACTGGCGTTAAGCTTCACAACTGGGATGGTATCTCAGCTTGAGTTCCTGCCTGGCTGAGCACCACACACAAAATCCCTAGTTGTACCAGTACCAATACTGAGCAGCAGAGAAAATGCAGCCTCCCAACCTTACCCTCCTCTCCAGGGTTTTCATGCTTCTGGGACTTGGAAGTCAGAAGACTTCCAGTGACAACACTTGGAGGACTATGCCCTGCCACATTCCTGCCTGCAGCTATCAGGCTAGACTGGAATGTGTTGGACAATTTGTACTCCTCTCCAATCTCTTTTATCATTACTGGCACGTGTGCTTAAACATAGCTGTATGGCAAAGGGGACAAACCACATCACTCACAATTAGAAACAATGCAGTTCTCAGGGATGTTGTAATGAATGCTGGGGGAGAAGGGATTTCAGCTAAAGTTTATTTTCACTTGTGACCTGACCTGACATGTACAAGGTCATTGCAACAGGCAAGCAAGGTTCATCACAGCAAGCCATGAATCTGAGGCAGCAGCTGAAGCGATTAAATGAAAGCATTGAATACACAAGTGTCAGTGCCTTCATGGTACAGTTCCTGCATGCACAGTCGGGATTCACATTCCAGAGTAGCCCTGGAAAGGAACAGTTGAGCTTGCCAGAAATCCTGGGCCTGGTACATCACACTTCAGTTCAACAGCTGGAATGCTAGCAAAGAATCAGGCCAGAAAGACTTGATGTGTTCTGCCATTAAACCCTCCTGCCAGTTCTTCCGCATTTCAGCGGATACATGAAGTGGGACTTCTGCAATGATTTGGCCCCCAAGGGCTATTATTTAATATTATTTAAAGGAGCTAAAGCAATGCCATTTACTAGAGGCAAAAAGCAGCGCCGCGATAGGGCTGCATCTCTGCACAGCTGGACTCAGCACATGCCCGAGGACAGGCCGGAAGCCTGCCGAGGACAGCACCCAGCTCCGCCGCAGCAGCCTCCGTAGTGACAGGCACGGCACCTCCTTCAGGGACAGGGGCCCGTCCTGCGGCCTGCGCTGCGGGAACGCGGGGCACAACAAACCCGCCCGCCCGCTGCCGCCGGCCCGGGCCCCTCGCGGCCTGCAGTGCCGTGACCTCTACGGCGCGACCTCCGGGCCCCCCCGCGGGCCCTCCCCTGGGCAGCCGCGGCCGGTGAAGTAACGGCGGGCCCGGCACCCCCCCGGGCCGGGCCCCGTCCCGGGGAGCAGGGAGAAGCGGGCGCGCCCACCCTGCCACCCCCCGCGGCGCCGCCCGGGCCCGGCGCCATCGCGACCTTGCAGGCGGCCCCCCCCCCCCGCCCCGCGGCAGCACCGCCTCGGGCGTCACCGGGCCGCGGCCAAGGTCACAGGCACGGGGCGGCGCCCGCCCGCAGGGAGCACGGTTCAGGCGCTTGTCCTTGCCCCCCGCCGCTTACCGCCGGCATCCACGCGGCCGCGGCCATGATGCTCCCGGGCACCGCGGCTTTCCGAGGCCCGAAAACACCCGCGCCCGCCGCGAGACCGGAACCGGCGCGCGGAGAGCGGTAGGCCCCGCCCCGCCGCCGTGACGCCCCGCCCCCGGCGGTGCCTCCGCTCCCTCCCTGGCGCCGGGCGGCTCGCCGTGTTTGGCCTGTTGCGGTCCCGCGCCCCGCTGAGGTGCTGAGGTGCTGAGGTGCTGAGGTACCGCGGCCCGGCCCGGCCCGAGGGGATGTTGCCGGAGGGAGAGCCGCCGCTCTCGGTGGTGCCTGAGGTGCTGCGGGGAGCCTGGTGCGTGTCTGAGGAGGTACCGTTATGGCAGCTGCATAGCGGTGTTCCAAAGCGGTTCTGAAGCGTTTGGTACTGCTATAAAAGCTTCTAGAACTGGGCCGTATATGGGAAGGAGCAGTTGTCATTAAAACGCAGCAGTCCCAGGTATTTATTGCGGCAGTTTAAAGTGTCCAACCCGAGGCTGCCGGCGCAGGGGCACAGCTCAACTGGGGCTTGTCTCGTTATTTGTTAGCACGCCGCTGATACTGTGTGTCAGCTGCAGGCCCCGCCGAGGCTGTGGCGGCGGGACACCCCGGGCCGTGCGGTGCGCCTTCCGAGCCCCGGGCACAGCGGTAGACTGCGGCCTTGAAGTCCCGCTTTAAGCAGCCATGGAATCCTTGTTCTGTGTGTCTGAGGGTGGTAAGGGAGCTTGCAATGTGTTATATCCCTTGGAGAGGGGCTTTGGACAAGGGGAATGGCTTTAACCTGCCCGAGGGGAGACTGAGCTGAGCTCTTAGGCAGAAGCTCTTCCCTGTGAGGGTGCTGAGGCGCTGGCACAGGGTGCCCAGAGAAGCTGTGGCTGCCCCATCCCTGGCAGTGCTCAAGGCCAGGTTGGACACAGGGGCTTGGAGCAAGCTGCTCCAGTGGAAGGGGTCCCTGCCAGTGGCAGGGGCTGGAATGGAATGATTGGGTTGGATGGTTCACTTCCAACACGGACCAGTCTTGTTCTATGTACTTGAGAGTAAAGCACCAAGCTAGAATGGAGGCAGCCTGAGCTCAGACCTGTGGGAATAACCGCTTCATCTGACTTTTAAAAGACTTTTGTACCTGTGAAATTGTGGTAATAGTTCCACCTGCCATATGATCTGCTCAGACAGTGGTGTGGTAGGCTCTGCTGTCTGAGTAACAGTGTTGCCATTGCTTCCAATCTTGTTCAGTCAATTTATGGCAACTGTTTCATTATCAATTCAAACAGTCGCAGGAATAAATTAGGGTCTCGGCTTCGATTACAAAATCAAGACCAGATTTCTAAGCTCAGTGGCTACAAAGTGTGATATAAAATATGAGTCTAATATCTCCTGGAAGTTTAAGCTTAAAAGACAATTTAAAAGAAAGCCAAAACTAACTTTGGTTTCTTTGACAACATAAAGCTTCAGGTTCTGTCTCAGTATAATTTAATGTCAGATTTTGGTGATAGAGTCATCAGATTACTTGCAGCTTTCCTATTTGCTTACCTGTATATGTTTCTACCTCCACTTACCTCTGTCCTGTATGTGCTTGAAAACTAAGGACTAAGACTGTGTTCAGATTGCTACTGTCTTTAAAGTGTGAGCAGAAGTTCTCAGAACTGATATTTGACAATATGCAGCAGCATTAGTAGCCCCTATTTTCTGGGGGGGTCACTTTTTTTTTTCTTGTTTTTTAGTGACAGAGCACCAGAGGGACTCACAATTTTTTCTCTGTTGGTACAGCCTACTACATGTGTGGTTTGATTTCCACAGTATACACATAGTGTTCTCTGCTTTTTTTCCTCCCCTTTTGTAAACTGAGGGTTGCTCCTATCTTGGATTGACCTACAATGTTTCTAGGACACAGTAGCTGAGTGTTCAATGTTTTTACTGTACTGTTTCTCATTATATGTATACATCTGCTCTACTCCTTTCTTAATAATTGTTGTTTCTTTGGCCCTGATGCGTACCAAAGGACTCCATGGATGTTAAGTTGATTATGTGCTATACTAAGCTGACCAGTGCACTCCTGCTGTTTCCTGGCTGTATCTGCATTTACTCTGTATCTGGATTTGCTCTTTGATTGTAAATTGAGGGGAGAGAAGAAATTCTATTTTACATATATTAACAGCTGCTGCAGCAGGTTTCTGATCTATCTCTTACAGGTGCTACCATGATAATACTATAATACTATGCCATTATCAGTAGCTAGTTTGGATCTGTCCAGAGAAGGCTGAACAACACAGTAGTTATTTTGCCTGGAAATAGATGCCTATGTAGAAATAACAGTAGTTTCTTTCCCCTGGTGATCACTGTATTGAGACTCTATATGAGGAAATAAATTATATTCAAGTCATTCTGCATAGGAAACCATCATATTTTTTTTTATTATTTTGTCCCTGATGCAAAGCATTATCTTTTATAAAGCATCTTAGAAAAGTTATTTCTTTTTTACTTGAAATTAGGCTTAATGAAATGCAGTCAGAAACCTCCATCTTATAAGATACTGTATTTTACTTACATATTTTATTAAGCTAGAGGGCTAACATTATAAATACAACAAATGTAGCACAATTTCTGTTTGTTTGCTTTAGCATTGAAAACTCTCTACAGAAAGGTTTGGCTCCTAATAACAAATGCAGTTAAGGCAGATAGTCTGCATCTTTCATGTGCTTGAGGGCTATGAGTTTTGCAGCTTCTTCCAGCTCTGTGTAGTCATTTGTAAGGCAGCACTTGATCCCATGAAGCATTCTCTTACAGCCCAGCACTTCAGACAAGTCTAGTGGGGTCTAAGCATTCTCCTGTTGCAAATTTTGACAGTTGGTGTAGCATATTACAATGGTAATGTTATTAAGCTCTGTAGCATCTTTATTTAAGGAACTCACAAGCATTTTAATTACTTTAGCTCCACAGCACCTAATGTAGGTCAACATTATTATTCCTCATTTACCTGCGAGCAAGCAGAATTGTGAATAGCTTTCAAGCAAATAAAACAAGCCCCAAAGACTCAGGAGGAATTTCCACAGTGTCAGTGGAGGACAGAGCTTCTGCTTTGTAATCAGTGCAAGTAGTGATCACTTTAACTTACGCTTGCAGTAGAACGGGGCCTTAATGATGCCCAGAAAATAGCAACAGAATAAATGTGCAGGCAGCCCTTCTAAGTCGTAACTGTTTTTCTGCTAAGAGAGCGAATCTTTATATAGAGCTAACCTGCCAGGAAACACCTGCAGGGGAGAAAAAATAGATTTTTTTGTGTGTGTAATGGGCATGAAATGTTGCAGGTTCTTTTTTCCCCAGTTAAAAGTTGCAGCAAACCAATTTGAGCAGTGAAGGCAGTAGATAAGCAACTTTATTGTTAAAACTCTGTGTGGATCCAATCACTAACAGGTAAAGTGACCTCTGTTCATAGTAGCTTGGTCCTCCTTTGATGAGGAATCAGAGCTTCCATACTTAAAGCACAGTCAGATTCTCACTGGATAATTCACAGACGCAATTTAATAACCTCCAACCTGTCTGTTGGAAGTTATTGCACTTACACCTCTGCTAATAAAGTCACCTGCTGCCATGGCTAGCAACAGTTCAGAACAGGGCACTGCATTGAGGATGCTCAGAAGTGCTGGCATGATTTGTCCCACTCACTGAGCTGTGGCTGTAGAAACAAGTTCAGAGTGCAGCCTTAGGTGGGTGTTGAGCCATTGCAGCTGATTGACATCCTGCTATAAAATACTAAATCTGGTATATGTGGTTGGTAGCAGATTTTTGCTCCATGAATTAAACTGTTACAGCAGATGAACAGTGACTACACCATGTTCTCTGGTATGATGGACAGTATAATGGCAAGACTTGTGTATATACCGTCCTCCTTAGTAGACTTAGCCACTGACTGAAAGATGCCTTGTGCTATGTGTTGCTAATAGCTTAAAATCACTTGCTTTGGCAAACAGTTTAGAGAAACTGAAACACAGCAAAGTGTGACGGAAGGCTGACAGCATTGAGGTCAACTCTTGCTCTGCACATACAAAAGTATTGATTTGTTGCAGTAGCTTACACTGGGAGTAAATATTGCTTAACACCCAACTGGCAAATAAAACTGATCTTTGATAAATACGAACAGATAGAAGAAGTAAAAAAGAGAAAACTGAAAGATTATCTGATCTTTGATACATACAAACAGAAAAGAGTGAAAAAGAGTCTATACATTATATCTTCTTTAAATTTTACCCAGTTATTATAGTAATACAATTTTGCAGTGAAATAGTTACCATTGTAGCATGTTTGAGAAGACCTAGCTAGTATAGTGAAACCCTCAACAATCAGTATCTAAACCCTCTTCTTAAACATCTAGACACTTAAATTTTATTTACTAATAAAAGAAAGTCTCCAGAATGTGGAAAGAAGAATTTAAGAAACACTTTATTTTCTGTCCGTCTACCCAGTGGGTGCAGTTCCTTTGGTAACCTGAGTCTTTCTTTTAAAGCAAGAACTTACAACTCTTTTAAAGCAGTTGGCTCTTTTAGCCATACCGGTTTTCCTGATTAAAAGATACGGAGCCCAATGCACCCCTGGTGTCAATTCACTTCTGTATAATGGCATTAAATAATTTGGCCATTTATATTTAATCTGATTTCATAGACAGGCAGCTTGAATTAGGTGGCTGTGAAGGGAGTGCTATTTCATCAGATCACTTAGCTAAGTATCAGTCTGGTCTCACTGAGAACAGCTGCTAGCTCTTGCCTTTTAGTACCAACAGATAGTAGATAGGAAACACGCTTCATTAGATCAGTAACCACCCAAGCCAATGATAAAGCTCATTCAGAGCTGAGGACATGTATGAACTTTCAGAACTGCAAAAGCTTTTAATCTCAAGTTATTCTGAAATTGTCCTGTGGTATATTCTACTGGTAGAATCCATTTATTTTGCTGTTAAAATGCTGATGTCTGCTTATTGCTAATTTGCCTTGGTGAAAACATTCTTATCCCAAGCCCTTTATTCTGTGTCTATGGTAATACCTTGTGGTTTTGTTGCTCAGGGCACTGTTTGCTTTGAATCAAATCTGCATTTTTAAATGTTACAATCTAAAGAAGTTGGCTCTTGCAGCAGTCTGTGGTTCAGCACTTCACAGAAGGTTTTTAGTACATATCCAACACCTCATAGAACAGTTTTTAGTTTGTATGCAATAGATTTACTTTCAGTATTATTGTTAAATGTTTGTTCTGTGTTCTTACAATGTGAAGGCACATTGAATTGCTGTTTACCCAATGCTGTTGGTAAGGATCATTAGAAGCTGTAGGAAAAAGGACAAGGTGTTTTTATTAGAGACACTAACTTGCTGAGGGGATCATGGCCATCAGCAGAGCTGTACATAGGAATACACACGTAGGAAGAGTTTCACTCTTTCCTGTTCCGACGTTCACAAACGGGAAGCAAGCAGTCCAAAGAAACCGACTCTAGCACATCTTTCCTCTCTGTTTCCCTTCTTTCGTGCTCAGCCTTCTTTCTCCTGTTCTTATAAGAGCTTATCCTTCTGTAGATGTTCGATAACTATTCACTGTGTCTGTCTGCATCTCTTACGCGTTCTTTTATTCCTTTTATTTTTAAGATTTCCCCGGAAACCTAGAATCAGGGTTGTAATAGTTGGAATACACTGTGCCCTCTAGCGGTACCTTTTACCTTTGCTTTCGGCTGCAGTTAACAGCCTTTTCTCTTTCCAGCTCTGCTTGCTTGCGCCTAGGGGGTCAGATTAGTGTCTGTTTAAACTACTTTAATCCTCCGGATTTATTTTTTTCAATATATTTATTTAACGTGAGAAGGAATGCTTGTATTCACTGGTATACCTGGGAGTTTAGCATCTCTGGTAGTGAGCTCGCATCAGTGATGGTCAGGGCTCTTTATAACCACAGTGTAGATAAGCATTTAGTGTGGAGCCCCCGCGGCATGTTGTGGGGATGCTCTGGACGCTTTGAGCCGCCTTCCAGCTGTGTTTAGCATCAGCAGCTGTGTGCAGGTTAGATCCAAGCACTGACAAGGACGTGCTTTTATTTGTGGGGAGAGCAGTTGCAGAAACCTTGTCTTTGCTAATCCATTTTGCTAGTTATTAGGTTTGCTCTGCGTGCATGTAATACGACTGCACTGCCGAGGGCATTGGGTGACGCAAAGCTGCTCTGAAACGTGAAGGTGCCGAGCAGGAGAGCCCTGAAGTGAACAAGGGAGCGTGAACTGAGGCAATAGAGAGCTGATTTCTTCTCTTACTGGCTCCTCGGGGTTTATGGTTTAAAAGATCTGTATGCCCCTTAGAAAAGCATCTGAAAAAGGGGGGAGAATGGAGAACGGCATCAGTGCTTTTGGGTGACATCTGCATGTGATTTTAACACTTTGATTCCCGGCACACTCAAGTCAAGCCTTTGCAAAGATTTCCTGATCCTGCGTTCTTCCTCATTGGACAGGTACAGCCAAAACCAGTTCAATGCAGGCTTTGGGATTTTTTTCAGCACTCTCAAGGAGTATACATGCCCTAAATGCCTACAATACAGAGGAATCCAACTACTTCTAATGGGATGTATTTGCATAGAGGGAGAACTCATTTAAGATGGGTAATAAGCAAACGATATTTACTGATGAACAGCTAGATGCCTACCAGGTAAGATAACTTGGTTTGTGTTATGGGCTGGGAAGGAGTAATCTTCATATGTCTGTGGCTTTGGGTCTTGCTTTTTTTTTTTTGGGGGGGGGTGTTTTTTCCAAAAATAAATGAAAACTTCCTTTGTAGCCTGCATGCATGTATTCTACTGTTCCTTCCAGCAACTGGAATAGTATTCTAAGGCAGGGTTGTTGAATATACTCAGTTTAATTCCCTTCTCTGTATACAGAGAAAGGAGCCAAATCCTCAATGTCTGGACTAGGAAGCAGGACAAAAAGACTGATCAGCTTGAAAAAACCGATCAGTTTTTAGTAGAATCTTTCTACTGAGTGTTTTGTAGAGAAGAAAGTGTAGCAATAACCTCTTTTTCTCTCCTTGATGCCTTTGCTGACAACAGGGGGGAGGGGAGGAAGGTGTTGTCTAAATTAACTTCTCCAAAGGATAAGTCCTAGAAACATGCTTAATGTAATTCCAAAATAGGTATCCTTATGCTTGCATCCATTCCTGGATGACAGCTTCTACCTTATAAAAAAAGTATTAATTTTATGTCCAGGCATATCATATTGGCAAGTCGCACTAACTGGATTTTTCATAGGGTATAAAAAGTAATAATTCGCAGTTTTCAGTCATGTTTCGGCACACCACAGATCTGACTGAGATGGGTTGCAGGAAGCTTGCTGCACAGTGGGCGTCTTCAATAAGTTTCTGAAAATACGGTGAGGCAGTCTATGGAATGAAGTGTGCTGAAGGAGGAGGCAGCTTGACAGGGCTGGCTGCACTGCTCTGTTCTCTTACGTGAAGCAATAAACATAGAGCTAACAGCTCAGGAAGTCAAGGTTTAGTTTAACCTCTGATAATGAAGGGACAAATCCAGTGCACACAGAAGTAAATAACTTTCTTTTTACCTGCAGGATCTGTGGCTGAAGCCCTTGAAGTAGAAACTGATTTTAAATAGCAATTTTCTTTGGAGCTACTGCTAACATGGACTTCTCATGGGTGTAGATATTTAGTCACAGAGAGTCAGGATAGGGTTATTTACTAAAATGCTTTAAAATGTCACCCCATGCTGAAAATAAGGCATAAATTAAATGCTTTTATTAAATACCCATCCTTTTTCTTGCTGTTGTAGGAAATGAAAAAAAATGGAGCTTCTTTAATTTCCACTTGGTTGCACATGTCACCCTCACCAGCAGTCTGACACTGTAATATATTAGCTTATGTTAACAGCCTTAGACTTGGTAGTCTAAGATCCAAAAAGGCTTTTTGTTTTTTTACATCCCTGCTAGATAGGCAAGAGAGAAATCAAAGATCTGTAAAATACCAGTGTCTGTCTTCCTGCTAACAATGAAACTGAACACAGAACAGAGCATAACTGCAGTGAGACAAAACAAAATCCAAATGTAATTAATGTTATCTTCTTGACATAAACTGGCAAATGCAAAAGCTGAAATGTCATCCCTAATTCACTACTCTTCAGGTAGAAATTGCCTTTCCCTAATGGCTTTTGCAGCCCCTGCCTTTCATATGCTGGGTAATTGATCTCAAAGCCTGGCAGCAGTTAGGTCAGGTGGATTGAGTTAGCCTGTGGGATTTCTCTGTTACAGGCGGACTTGTAGTTCATTACTATAGTGCTAGGTAATTTTTGAATAGTAATATCACTTGTTATATATGGTAAGTACAAAAAGATATGAAGTTTCAAGACAAAACTTCTAGAATTTGTTAGGAAGGAATATTGGCCTTATGCTGTGAACAGTCAGATCAAGACCTCAGTTGGAGGGTGATTAGCCTCTGATCCATTAGCTCCTGTATACGTCCTCATACAATCTCTTAACACAGGGATCCTGGGCTCACTGCTGTAGCCATCAACATGCAGAGCTCTCACCTCTCCTGCCTTCTGGGGCACTATGTAGTACAAATGGAGCCTTTTGACTTGGAGTTTGCTGTCCTAGCTGGCTTTTTCTCATTTGTGAAATTACTTCAGAATACAAAAAGGGAGAATGAGGTAATGGTTCCATAATGTTTCAAATGCGGGTTTTTAACTTCCTGACCCAGCAGTTTAGTTGTGAGGTCCTCTGAACCAAACACTATCTACCAGCATCTGAGAACCAGACATTTGTACGTCTATAAGTTAGTGCTGTTCTCTTCACAATAATACTCAGGGCTACAGAATTCATAGCATCAGGATGGCAAAAGCAAAACAGTTGACTCCATCTCTTTTTGTAATACAGTTGTTTGGGTTTTCTTGACTTCCCCACATTTCTGTTAGAAGCCTCTTCAAAACTTCACTCACCTCTCGGTTAGACTTAATATTTCTTTACTGGAATGTATTTCTGGCCGTTGTATTATCTGGTTGTAACTTCTACCATTTCTGTCTTCAACACAAATTCCTCTGAGCTTATAGAACCTGAATACTACTTTAGTAATGATGTTCTTATTATTTTTTTAATGCATGATGTTTTAAGCTCTTGATCCATGGGAGATGCTGCGATGCAGAATTGAGAAGTTCGTGTGCTTAAAGTATGGTAAAACCATATGAAGGTGTTGGTTTTCAGGAGTAAAGATTAAGCTGCAGACAAACCACCACTTGAAGAGCTAGCTTGCATAAATCTCAAATCATTAATGTGATATTAAATAAATAGAATAACCTGATTTGATTTGTCTTGAACTTTCTGAGATGCCTATGCATAAACTGGTTTTGCATGTAAACTATCATATAGAAGAGACACTGCTTAGCAGAACCTTTACATTTAAATTAAGTAGTTGTAAAGCTGGTCACCCACAAAATTACTTCAATTTCTTTAGTAAACAAGTGGTTTTAGTACTCTTCATTATGACTGGTGATGGGTGGCCAGTTGAAACTGTAAAAGAAATGTGTAGTAGGAATTGACAATATTAAACCTCTTGGCTTCTTTTGTTTGAAATAGTTAGAGGCAAATGAAAGACTGGAAAGCTGCAGATCTCCTAACACCTTGCCATGTCACCTGTTATTAAGATCATATTATCTGTTACTAAGATAGTGTTCTAGTTGGCAGCTCTTTAAGTTTTCATAAGTTTAGTGAAGTGCTTGGAAATCAGGCTTTTGTAAGCTTTGGTTTCCTCATTGAGCTTCGCCTCATTTTAAAAGTTAGCCTTGAAAGGAAATGAATTCTACTGGGGACTCATGACTTTTATGCTTTTAGAGTATGTTACTGTTTGTTGGTGTGGTTTCGTTTGGCTTTGGTGGTCAGAGTTTTACTTGCTTGTTTGGGGTTTTTTTACACAAAATGGAAAATCTAACCAAGGTCTGGCTGGGGAAGAGGTTAAGTTTTAATCAGCAAAAACCATGTATTTCATTGCAGTCAAAGAACATCTTAAAATTAATCTTTTAAAAGAAATTATCTTTAGACAGTGTTCAGGGTTTTGAAGGTCAGGTCTCATAACAAGTAAAGAAAATGAGCAGGGGTTTTAGGGTGCTTTGAGCAATGCTCTTTAAAGATACTTGAGGCAATACAGTGGCAGCAGAGCTGTACACTGGCCTCAGTGCACTGCATTTCTCACCGAGAAGCAATTCCATTGAGTAGGAAATGCACAGAAGCTGTGCTTGGGCTATGGACAAACCCCTCCATTGTTTGATCAAACTCATTGCCTTTTCTGGGGTTACTCAAATAAGCAGTCTGCATTTTACATAAATTTGGTTGTAATTTTTTTCCTAATAGGCAGAACCTAGAGAATGTAGAGCATAAATATTTTATATCAGATATTACTGGGTTTATTGCAAGCTGGTTCTTTTTGTATTTGTTCATTTGTGGGATTCAGCCCTCTGTTATTTAATGCACCCTCAGAACAAGCTGATGTTTATCCTGGCTGTCTTCTAGGCAGTATTGCAATGAAAGATATTATATGAAATAACGACTTGCATTTTTTACACAAGGATTTGTCTATGGCAGAGCTGTTTTCCTTGTATTAAAATTCTAGTCAAAGTGGGATTCAACTTCATTTCATGAGAATTATGTAATGCCAGATAAAACAAATTAGGTTATTATCTGTCAAGAAGTGCCTCTTATAAAGTGAAACTAGGTTATCAAGTTATCTTTTGGTTTTAAAAAGCTGTGCTTGACTCAGTCAGGATCTTTGGTGAAAATGAGCCCTTCACAAGAAGACAGAAAGTGTATTCGTCACAGGTTCCCCAGGATCTCCTGTAAAACATACTTTTCGGTTTGATAAGAATATTACTGTTAATGTGCAAATTGAATTGGCATAATAATGGAACAAGGTTTTTGTGCAATTATTCTTTAGTCAGATTTTGGTTTCATGTTACCATCTGATGTATATATAGATCATAGAGCAAAATTACATTTGTTGACAATTTGCTTCTTCATCCAACTCTTTCCTCCCATGTGGCAGTATAAATATACAAAACCTTATAACTGCAGATTTTGTCTCTTAAGACTCAGTGGGTGTGTTAGTTATTCTGGCTGTAGTTGTAAAATGTATATGATTACAACTAAAGATGGGCTGGATGTTATCATTTCCATTGACATTCTGATGCAACCAGCATTATTTTTTAAGACAGAAGTCCATACATCAGTACTATTACTGAATACTAATTATTAGGACTTTTTTTTTAGTGCTCGAATCTGAATTCACTAAAGAACTTGCACAGCTATGAGATTTAAAGACTGGTGTTAGTCTCACTGATACCCAGTGACTATATATATATTCACAGTGATCACAGAAGCAAAGACTTTTTAGCAGGGCCTGTTGCAACAGGATATGGGGCGATGCTTTCTAACTAAAAAAGGGGAGATTCAGGCTGGACATGGGGAGAAAATTCTTTACAATGAGAGCAATAAATATTGGCACATATTGCCCAGACAGGCAGAATTTTAAGGCCAGCCTGGATGTAGTTCTGCACAACCAGATCTAGTTGAAGATGTCCCTTCTCGTTGCAAGGAGGGGTTAGACTAGAAGACCCTTCCAACCCAAACTATTCCATGATTCTAGTATTTAAGATATTAACATTTAAAATGCTGCAGTCTTCAGTGCTTCTTATTTCTTCAAAGCTGCTCAGTCAGGTAGCTATATGGATGTAATCTGTCTTGCCTTGAGGATATTCCTGTTAGTCATTGGTTTACTTTATCTGTGGGTTGCTGGCTTTTGTCTGAGACTGTTTTTCTAATTTAGAGTTATTTTTGTGTTGCTAAGACTTTTATATTATTTCCTTATTTATAAAGCTTTCCAATGGTGCTGTTGCAGGATCAGAATAAACCTGTCCTTATGAAACATTATGTATAAAAGGGAGAATAGAGTAGTATTGTCTTAGAGAAGAAATATGCATCTAATGGGTTTAAGAACTATTATTTCACAGGAGCTTTGCATACTTGAGCATTGCTAGTCTTTCCTTCTACTGTTACTTTCTCCCGTTTTTGTTTTCTGCGGAGAAGTGTTGTGCTTATCTATGTGAAATTAGTTTTATAGAAAACTGTGCTTTATGCACACTGATACTTGCTTCCAGAAGTGCTAAGTGATAATCTTTGGTTCTGCTGCCATTCACAGACTGCATGCTTATGCTGTGATCTGGAATTGGCAATCTATCCAACAGCACAAATGAATGTGTTCTGATTCTGGAGCCATACCTCCTGTTACGCTGCATGTACACACTGTACATGAATTTAAGTATCAGCATTCTCAGCACAGTTTTCTCTAATACTTTGTTGCTGTTTAAATCGCTGTAGAACTAAACATAACGCAGAACTGAGCTAAGAGTCTGCCGGCAAGTCTTGCAGACTAGTGGAAAAGGTAGTGGACCACCATTTCACTCTGTTCCTGTTTTGTCCAAAACCTGCGTTCATCTGACACAGGAAATCAAAGAATAAAACTCTAACAGCATGTACATTCTGCTCTTTTATAAAGTAAATTTGAAGAGCAGAGACCATTAATGCTACTTTACAAGTAATGTTGAGTGACTTGCAGAAAGTCACATCACGAGCCAAGAGCAGAGCTACCCATGGCACCTGAATACACCAGCTGTCTGTCTCTTTCTCTGCAAAGTATTTTAAGAGGCAGTTAAGCACCTAAATGCCAAATTTGAGAACCAAGTCCCATTATATAAGCTAATGAGCTCACTGAAATCAATGGGAATTTTTCTGTTTGCTTTATTTTATTCACTTTGCTAAACATAAGGAAGTAAAGTGGGTAATTGCAGATGGGTTTAAGTGGTATCTTACCTCCAAAAAACAGACAGTGATCCTTTGTCAGACTTGTAATTAACTTGATTATTAAGTGTACAAGGACAGACTGAGTGGGGATGGTTGACCTTAGAAAAGAGCATGTATTTTCTCAGGGGCTGCAGGAGGTGATCTTTCAAGGTGAAGCTCTATTCTCTATAACCTAAAACCCACAAGGAGCCTCCTGGTAGCGTAAGTTTTTCAGGCCATTGTACAGCATTAGAAATAAAAAGCAGTGATTGTCCAGATTAATTCTTGCCAGGAATCTTGAATTGATAAGGGTTATGGAAACTCTGTTAACATGTTTGTGTTTTTCAGTATTTAGGTTGTGCTTTTTTAGCAGGACTCCCAGTGGCTTTAGTGTCCAGACAGAATAGATAAGTTGATTTTTAAGGTCATAACAAATTCAAACACAGTCCATATAATAGCAAATATCTATTTTTTTTTTGTCCATGATATCTCTGGCTTGAAAGAAGATGAATATCATTGCATGCATAAATGGTAAATACTTTCCAGGATCCACTTCACCTTTGCCCACGAGGTAGTTAATTTTACATGTTAGTTTTCTATTTTTTATCCATCACTGTGTATTTTCTGTATGAATGAAGGAGCCAGAAGAAAATTGGATGATTCACCTCCGTGTTTCTTTCCCCAAAAGTCTTTAATTAAATTGGAATTAAACTGCTGGAGTTCCAGCAACTATAAAATTTAATTATGTTATTTAGACCCTTCTTCCATCATGACATTAATCTGACTTACAGCAGTCCTGCACCTCTCTTTCCTGCCACCAGCAGATACTTGTCTTAGCTTCATTTCTTGTTACCAGCACTACCGATGCTACATTCTGAGCCCCTAAAAAGAAATGATCCAAGCTGGAAATGAGTCCATTTTGATAGGTTAGTTTCCAAACACGTTAGTTCTTTCCTTTGGCTTCCTCTGATGCACTTATACTACTCATTGATGTGAAGTCTGAATAAAGGAAGAGGCAGAAATAATAAGCTGGGAGAAGCAAGAGGGATGGCTGGACTTCCCTTTCAGAGATCACTTGGAGCCGTGGCTTTCACATCAGCCATTGGAGACCAGACAGACTTCTTAATGGAAAAGTGTTTCTTGAGTGGTGTCTATAACTTTGCTGTGGATCAAAAGTATAGGCCAGGTCACAATTAATTTGTGGTGCTCTAACCCTGAGTAGCTTTAAGATCTCTGCAAGTGGTCTGTGAAACCACTGTACTATTTTTTTGACATCCCCTCATCCCTGTCACACAGTTCCATGTAATGGGCAAACATAATCGGAGCACTGCAATCAGTAACAGTGGTTAGACAAATACTTGCAACTACTTCTGTTATAAAGGTTTCTGGTATCAGTGGGTTTTGGATTATATCAGTAAAAAAAAATGTTTGATTAAAAGAAACCCCTCAGACAATAGTGTTTGTCAAAGAATGATTCAGATTAAAACCACATTCTGTGGATCTTGAGCATAACAGGTTTCTGGTTTGCCTCCTTCTTGTGTCTTCCAATGGCATTTTGTCACGATTTCTGGAAGGCAAAGGATAACTTGTCTTTTTCATCTTTATCTCCATTTGCATATCAATTCCCTGTCAGCTTCCTAGTTAAGTATCAGTGTTTTCTCAAGCCCATATAATTACAGGATGATTGCTGCTGAGGGCATGACAATTATTTGTGAGATTGCACCTGCCTTTAGTTAGTAAGTGAAGCATCCTTAAGTGATAGTTTGCCAGTAAGTGTTGAGTGTGCTGGAATTAATGAAAACTTAACCAGCTGGCTCCTGTTTCACTTTGTGCAGTTCCAGACAATGTGACATCGGTGTCAGCAGCTCTCAAGGTGCTTCCTATTATGCCTTGTAATGCTATTCTGCTACACAATACACTGAAGGAGGAGCTGCTTCTCCTGCCACATTATATGGAGGAGAGCAAGCAGATTCAATAATTGATACCATGCAGGACTGATAGCATAGCTGGGTACCTGAGACAAGCTGCTTGACTGCTTCAGCTAGCTGTGATCACTTCCTTTTCCCCTTCTTGGAAGAAACAGGCATCTAGCCAGAATGATGATCAGCTTAGGATAGAAATGCTTTTTCACTAGTTGACTGAAGAGCAGGACTGGGGGAGTCATACTACTTGTATGTACAACTTCCCAAGTCTGATGTTGTTGTCTTATATGGTATTTTTAAGTCATCTAGTGATATTTTAAATGTGTTTACATTGAAGGAGGAAAAGTACTAAGAGCTGAATCCTTAGGCAAATGCCTTGTCACATCAGATGGGCCTGTGAGAGAAGTGGACAACTATCAAGAAGAATTTTGTGGTTTAGCTGTTGCTCCTTATATATATATACATATACACACACACATACATACACACACATACATATACATATATACACACCCGCAGCAGCCACTAGTTCTAAGACAAGAAGATGCATATTCTCTGAATTTATGACCTGAACAATGTTCTAAACTCGCCATCCAATATATCCTTGCTGCCAGTGTTCCTAGTTTCAAATGCAGGGCACAGTGTGCCCTAAATATGTATTGGGTAAAATAGTGGGGATTAGGGAATATGTCTATGAGTTAATGAGATGGGACTGATTATTATTCCTCACAGCACCTGAATATATAACTGGTTGTGTGACTGATGCAGAAATACATGAATGCAAACTATTTCACTGCTCATATGATGGTTCTTCTGTGAAGTATGTGAATTGTTTGAGCAAAACCCAGATGTTCATGAAGAGAATATTAAACCAGTGTAAATGCAGTCCCACCACAGAGCCATTTAGAATGCAGGCTAATGCCTGTAAGCTCCTCTTTCAGGTTCAGCCAGTTCTACTTTGCGTTCTAGTAAGTTATTTCAATTTCTGTTGATACACACAGGAGGCTGGACAGTTTGCCTGATGTTTGGAGCAGGGCCTTTCCTTTTATCCATGTTCCTGACTTGGGGAGTTTGCAGCCTTTGCCAGAGTGACTACAGTGCAAAGTCACTGTTAGCAAAAAGAGTTAATAACTAATAAATCAGTACATTATTTTTATTATTAAATCAAGTGTCTTTAATAGAGGAATACTCCAAGGTAGAAGATAGTTTCCTTTACCTATTTGTTACTTGTAGCTTTCTAGATCCATTTATTGAATGTTTTTGGCCTATGTGTTACTTTTTGGTTTATTTTTGTTTCTGGTCTGGTTTGTTTCTGGTTCTACATTTCACAGTGGAGAAGTACTTCAGCAGCCTGTTGGGTTTATGTTTTATTTTTCTCCTGAAGTTTCATATTAACAATAGATTTTTACTGATAGCCCTGTCCTGAGGATATTTCAGTTATTTTACAGTGTATATTGTTTCTGAGTCCAAAGCAGATGGTACACAAATACAGTCTTTAATGTTTTTCTACCAGATCTGAGTTTGCTTCCAAAAGGTTGAAAAGTGATTACTTGCAGGATTGTTTTTCACTATTTCTCTAGTACAGTAATACTTTTTGCTTTTTAACAGGATTGCACGTTTTTCACTCGGAAGGAAATCCTTCGGTAAGTAGATCGCATTACATTTCTTTCTTCATGATGTGTGTGGAAGGAACTAAATCTTTTCTGACTTGTGAGGAAACCGCATAAAGCCAGGTAGTCTGTGTGAATGAATGAGTGTAGGATTGGCTCAAGATACACTTACAATATCTGAATGTGTCTAAGGAAACAGATGATGAGCAGCTTAATGTCAATATCATCAACTTTTCTAGGGCTGAGCCATTGAATAGCTGAGAGCCAGCAGCTTTCTATGAAAGGCATTTGCTGCTTTTCTGCTCAGTTACACCAATGAGTGCACATCCTTTGGTCAGTTCAGGGTTTGGTACAGGCTGAAGTGTGGGAACAACTGGGGGAACTTAAATTGCAGAGCACTGAGAATGTTTATGTCTGCACAGACTTTCCCTATGGAAAATCATAAATATTGGGATCGCTGTTTGCAATAGAAGGGGCTTGGGGTTTTCTCAGTGGTGAGGGACTGAGCCAAACTGAAGTAATTTCTGCTTATGTATATGCTGACTTCTTGCCCTGGATCTTGCCGTGGGTTCTTCACCTTCCAACCATTCAGATTAAGGGTCTGTAAAAGTATGACATAGATCTTTTCCTGTCAGTACCGCTGCTGTTTCTCAGAGGATGTTTGCCCCTTTAGGGAGTGAGAATAAATCTGTGGTATATATCTAGACCTTGGACCTCATAATGCTTCAGGATTCTCAAATTTGAGTATCTTCTCAGCCATTAAAAAATCATGTTTTTTCCATAAACATTAGGAACAAATTGAGATCAAAATTAGACATCATCTCCAAGAGAAACATTCTTTGCCTCTGCTCTGTTGCTGTAACCCTCAGGAAGACTGATCTTCAGTGACTGTTGAATGCAAAAACTTATGGTCTGGCTTTGAGTGGAGTGCTTTATCTTTTGCTAGAAAAAAAGAAGTGGTATTAAAGCTCATTTCTTGCATACCTTGTTCTCATTACTCACAGAGGAATGGTGCACTCCTCAGCAGTGCACAACATCTCTGAAACCACTATGTGGCAAGAGCACTGCAAACCACCACCTAAGCCAGGATTTAATCTGGTCCAGGTCCCTCTTATAGAATTGTTATGGTTTAAAATTTAGTCACACTGTTGGAATACATTTTCATGATACATAATGGTGTGACTGAATGAATCAGAATGTGTGCAGTTAGTGGATGATAGCTGGCCCAAAGACAAGCTCAGCTTAATGCAGGCTGGCTCCAGCAGAGATACTAGTGTGCACAAAAGTGAATTACCATTGCATGGATGGAACTTGTTTGGCAAAGCAGACGTCAAGCTGCCAATCTCTAGGAGTGATGCATAATTGCAGACTGTTAAGAGCTATCATTCTGGGTTTGTGGTACCCTACAAAAAGTAGTGCAGCCTAAATAAAAATCATAAAATAACAGAATGGTTTGGCTTGGAAAGGACATTAAGAGCATCCAGTGCCAACCCTCTGCCATGGGCAGGGATGCCTCACACCAGACCACACTACTTCAAGCCCCATCCAACCCAGCCTTGAACAATGCCAGGGATGGGGCAGCCACAGCTTCTTTGTGCACCCTGTGCCACTGTCCCAATACCGTCAGAGCAAAGAATTTCTTCCTTTTATCTAACCTAAATTTGTATTATGTACTATAGCCCCAGTTTAAAGAATATGACATAGAATCCAACCAATTTTCTAGCATGACTGTAACATTGGCCAGGGGAGAATTGCCTCAGAACTGTAAAATAAGGAATCAAAGGTCTCCACAAAAGTTGTAATTGGGTAACTGCTGTATCTGAATAAGCAGATGTTCTTTTGATCTGAAAAACATTTCCAGACTGTAAATCTGAACCATCATGTGCAACAGAGAAGACACAGAAAGAGAACCTTGAAAAACACACTGTAAATTTCAAGGCAAGATATTCTAAAGTAATGAAATTAGAAAATGCCATTGTACAGTCGGCAAAGAGAATTCACAGTATTGCAAAATCTGTCCGTGAACTGAAGAGTCGGCAAGTTCTGTTCCTTCTGTGGGTTGCAGCGGATAAAAAACTACTTGTAGAGAATGAGTTTGCAATGTGTGACTTGGACAAAGTAGGTGAAAAGTGACTGAAATGAAGACATGTGAGACAGACAGAACCTGTGCTGAACTTTGGTATCAGGGCACTTAAGGCGGTGTGTCAGAACAGTCTAAAAATAGCAATAAATGATCTGGATTTGCAAATGTGTTTTGTGGCTGCTTGTTGGTGTATGCCATATCCAAAACCTGCCGCTGGACTGCATACTGGACCTTTGGTAATGGTAAAACAGGCCAGTTTACTTCAGTAAGTGAGAACACTCCATTGTCCTGCAGGACTGTTGGCAGCATAAAGGACTATCTGAGTAGAAGTGGATCTTTCTTTCCTCTTTGATTTAGGATTTGCACAGTACCACAAATGCCACCTTGCTGGACACAACACTGTTTATCTCTTTCAAAACTGTAATTTGCATTTGCAGACAGATGATTTCTAATCTTCTTTTTCCCTTGCATGTCAAGTGTGACAGAGAAGAGGAGGTCACTGTATTTCATAGGGCTTAATGATAAGGCAAGCAGCATTGCATTATGGAAAAGGTTCTCATACTACTCAAGAAGTGGATGCTTTTCTAGCTAAGAAAGCTTGACATGGGGACTGTGGGTGGGATATGGACTTGGGAATTGGAAGCTCCCATTTGCTTTATTGTTCTGAGCATCTTTGAAGAATTACCAATGTAATTTGTCTGTGTTAACTGCGCTTAACATTTCTATGCCTTTTGAGTTTGAGGATAATATTTCCTGTGTCTGTTTAGGTTGCAAGCTCTGCCTGATAAGGGATCATGAGAACTGTTCTCATGCACTGTGTGCTGAAAGTGGTCTTAGCTGTGGCTTTTACGTTTTATGGAACTTAAAAAGCTGTTCAGAATATTATTTTGGAGCTTACGGTATCTCTGGGAGTTGTTATTGTCACCTGGCACATCTGGTCATTGAAATAGAACAGTGAAGCGTTGAATGTGGCAAACAGTGTGCAAGTTAAACCAACCCTGACAGATTTTTAGTAAGTACTCTTTGTCTAAAAGGCTTAGAAATATAAAGGAAGAATTCTGTCTTGGTTTGCTTTTCTCTCTTCAGTAACATAAAAGTGCATGAGTGATGCCAATGATAACACCCCAAACTGTTATAATTTGTTGTGAAATTGAAGTGTAGCTTCTAATGAGAAATATGGGATGGCCCCCAGCTTGAGTGCAGACAAAGCTTAATAATGCATTTTGTATGTTGCAAATGGAGCTGTAAGGAAACAGTCTGCTGAGAAGAGAGCAGGGCATGCACTTAGACTCAATTACATTATTGATGTTAGGCTAAAGAAAACTTTTCTGCTTCTGGGCTGTGTATAGGAAATAAGGGAGCCATTGCCTGCATGACTTTGCACCCTGTCTGTATCAAAAAGAGCAAACCCCAAAATACCTGTGAGAAACAATGGAACCTTAGAATATACTTGTGTAAGAGGGTATGAGATTAAATTAATGGACTGTGAAAAATGAATAAAGCTCAATATTAATGTTTGATTGTGAAAAGCTTAGAAGAATAAAATCATGAGAGTAGTTCTGCAAAGGCCTAAAATCATGTGAGAAAGAATGAATAGTCACTCAGAATCGTTGTACTTCCTCTTCTGCCTTTGCCTCAGAACGTGATGTTTCTGCTTATTGGGAGCCTCTATACATAATCAGTTTATGATATGGCAGATAGTAACACAACTGAAAGTATTTACTGTATACAAACTGCTGAATACAAATTGCTGTCTAGGGAACAGACTAGATTTGAGAGGTATCTCTCTATGTCTGAGGTGAAGTTCTAGTGAGTGGGAATACGGTGGGTTATGACCCCCTTGGCTGGCTCGCCATCCATTAGCAGGAGTGGGAGTGATGGTACCAGGGAGGAGGCACAGTTGTGGAGGTGAGGGGGAAGAGATGAAGATGGCTGCTCTAATTCAGATCGATTCAAACTGATGTAAGCCAGCATGAGACTGCAATTAGGTGAAATGGGCTAAGTGTTTTTATCTGTCCCTGCAGGAAAAGTAGCCCATCAAAAAGCCCAAACAACAACAAATCTATTTTCTGCTGGTTTAATGAGCTGAATCAGCTCTCTAAGGGATCAGATGAGTGCTAAAGCTGGACAAGAACCAGAGTGAGCAGATGCAACTGAAAATGAGGAGAGTGCCAGTTTCAGTACCAGTAAGGTATTAGATTGGATTAGTCTAACTTGAGTGTTGTCGTGGTTTAAACCCAACCACAAAGCTTGTTTGCTCATTTCCCCCCCTTCTTGCCCTCCCCCTGCTCCTGGAAGGACGGAGAGGAGAATCGAAAAGAATGCAACTCCCACGGGTTGAGATAAGAACAGTTTAGTAACTAAGGTATAACACAAATCACTACTGCTACCACCAATGATAACAATGATAAAGGAAATAACAAGAGGAAAGAATACAACACCTCAACACCAGCCGACCAATAACTCTCCCCACTCCCCCGAGCTGAGCACCAACCGATACCTCGTCCAACCCTGCAGTCAACTCGCCCTTCTGGGTAACTCTCCGTTACATCCTGGGCATGACGTGCTGTGGTATGGAATACCTCTTTGGCTAGTTTGGGTCAGGTGTCCTGTCTCTGCTTCCTCCTGGCCTCCCCTCCTCCCTGGCAGAGCATGAGGCTCAGAAAGCCCTTGGCCAGACCAAACATTAGAGCAGTAACTGAAAACATCGGCATTATCAACACTCTTCCCAGGCCAAAAGATCAAAGCACAGCACTATACTAACTACTAAGGAGAAAAATGACTGCTACTGCTGAACCCAGGACAAGTGTGTAAGACTTCGGTATCAGCATCAAGTTCAGTAAACACAAACACAGGCTGTGGCCGCAGGGGCTGAGGACACATGATCCGGTGTGGATAATTTGCAAATTATTAGGAAACAGTAGAATTTGTGAATTTAAGGTGAAGAAGAACTAAACACAGAGTAATGAAAATAGATGTAGGGAAAAATAAGTTAGACTGCAGTGTTTTTGATGGTATGTGTGTGTTAGGGCTTTGAAAACATGCTTCTTTTCTTAGGGAGAATGTGGAAATTGGATCAGTGTGTAGAACTTCAGGACACAACCTTGGTGCATGGAAAGAAGTTAAAACACACTGGGAGACTTCCTAAGTGCCTAGAACATAATGCCTAGAACTTGCCCAGAGGCAGCCACTGTGCATTTGTGAAAAGCAAATCTCTTCCTTTGAGTGGCTGCTCTTATGGCTAAGAGAAAAGAAACAGATGCCACATATCTTTAATTTCCTAATGCCTTTGGTATTTTCCTGTATGTGTTAGTCCTTTTCTACCTGTGTAAATGTGCTGATCTCTTGGCTAAGGTGCTGTTGAACCTACTTTAAAAATCTGTAAGAATGGTAGAATGGTGAGAAACATTGAGGTGAAGAGGGGTGCAGAAGCTGTGAAGATCAACATGAGCTTTTTCTGCAGTGCTCAGTGTATTAGAGGAATTATTAGATCCAAAATGAGCTACAGGACATTTACACAGTCAAGTACAGAGAACTGAGAAAAAATTTCAAGCACAGGATGCACTGTAACCAAAAACCCAAGGGCAGGGAGTTAGCTGGTCTGAGGAAAGCAAGCACCATTGTAACAGACACAAAACCCCCTGATGCCCTTGCAGAAAAGGGAAATGTGTATTAGGATGCATTAACCTCAGCACTGTCTATAAACCAGGAGAATTCCATTCCAGTCAGCATTGGTGGGACCGCAGTAGCAAGAAACTACAAGTCCAGTTTGGGGCATCACCATTCAAAAAAGTTTTGTTGTACTGGAAAACAGGAGAGAAACAGGAATATCAGGGGACAATTACATATGAATAAAGGTTGGAAAAACACTTTATTCATGGCAATGCGTGTGTTTATATAATGTGCTTCTCTTATTATTGTAAATGGGAAAAAGTGGTTGAGTTGTCTCTTACAAGGCAGTATTGTAAATCTGATTTTCTAGCAGACCAGCTTTTTCTCCAGGAACAAGGCTCCTCTGTCCGCCAGCCCATCTGTTTCTCTTTCTCCCTGCAGATTAGTGTGATTTGGCAAGAACCCAAGGGCTCAGACACAGGTGTTCTTGGATGTGTGTCCTAGCCAAAGAGCATGGAATGTAAATTCAAGTTGTATAGCTTGAGACTAACTTAATGCAGCAAGACAACTGCTGGGGGAACATGACACTAAATTACTGAATGGAGCACCAGCTTTGAACCTTTCTGTAGAAGAAAACCAGTAATTCTGTGCCTTCTCTTCTCTGCCTGTTTCTTGGCATGTTCTTGAGGGGTGAGAGGTGAGGTGCAGAGGAACCCTTCTAGCCAACTGAGCTACAGTCTGGGTTTTAAATCAGAGTCCTCCCCCAGCCTGAGAGTGAAGCTGGGGAGATAAGCAGCGGTTCCTTCCAAGTGTCTGGTAAGCCTTCCTTATAAGGGAGCAAATGCAGCAAACTGCTGGAGGTGCTTGCCCTGTGGAACAAGCTGATCTGCAGATGGAGGGAGGGTTAGAACCCAGCTCCTGTTTTTGTAACATCCAATCTTCCAAACAGTTTGGGGTTCTTAAGCACAAAGGGGAAATTCCCACATTGTCAGCTTGGGGAAAAAAATGAAGTGAGTACCAAGAGAATAAAGTCTGGGTGAGCTCTATACCGTTGGGAATCTTCCTGAGTTTAGTGCAACACTACACTGAGAAAGAAAATATATTCTGAAGCTGCTCTTCATCTTCTTGTTAATTATGCTTCTCATATTGTGATGAATAATGTTTCTGTATCCTCTATAAATGAAGAAAAGAAAAAAAAATGCTTCTAGACAATTCCTCCATTTCCTGTACCATCAAGCTTCCATCTCACTGTATTTTAGTCAGTTTGTACCTGTTTTGCTAGACTCAGGTGAGGACAAAATAATGCTCAGTGTTGATGTGTATGGAATCTGGAGTACTGGCAAGTCCAGAGGAGGCCATGAGGAAATAAGGGGGCTCAAGCACCTCCCGTGTGAGTACAGGCTGTGAAAGCTGGAGCTGTTCAGCCTGGAGAAGAGAACATGGCAGAGAGGCATTGTAGCAGCCTTCCCGTATCTGAAGGGGGCTACAAGGATGCTGGAGAGCATTAGGGACTTTAGTGGTAGGGCAAGGGGTAACAGGTTCAAACTTAAACAGGGGAAGTTTAGGTTGGATATAAGGAAGAAATTCTTTATTGTCAGGGTGGTGAGGTGCTGGAACAGGTTGCCCAGAGAAGATGTGAATGCTCCATCCCTGGCGGTGTTCAAGGCCAGGTTGGGTAGAGATGTGGGCAATATGGTTTAGTGTGTGGTGTCCTGGCCCATGGCAGGGGTTTGGAGCTAGGTCATCTTAACGTCCTTTCCAACCCAAACCATGATTCTATGATGATAATAACAATCTTTTTTACCTCCTTTGAGGGTGACATTCAAAAGCCATCTGGACGTGGTCCCAGGCAGCCTGCTCTAGGTGCCCCTGCTTGGCACAGGGTTGGAGCAGATGGCTCTACAAGTCCCCTGCAGCCTCCTTCACTGTGTGGTTTTCATTTTTAATACTTAGTCACCAGCAGCGGAGGGGCCTGGGAGCAGGGTTTTCATGGTGCTTCAAGGAAGAAAAAACACTCCAACGTGGTTTTCTCTAGACTTACTATGCGCCACGTAGTGAGCAGCAGTTACATGCACAGGAAAGCAAAGCCTTCCTAAGTGCGACTAGATCTTTTAGAATGAATTTATTATTATAAATGATCTGCCCCAGACATTTTTCATGCACAATTTGTTTTTAATTTTACTGCGGATGGTTCAGGAGGATTTTTACCTGGTATTGTCTGGAATGAATTTCTACTGCTGCATTGCAGAGATGAAAGAATGCTTGACATGTTAACTAAGAGCCGGCAGAAGGCTCATCTATCCACCTTTTCTCTTCCTTTTATGCTGCCTTTTAACAACCTGATTTCTGTGTCCAGTTAGTAACTTCAAGTGAAAGCATAGAAGGGGCAAGGCATGCCAGTAACAGAAATGTAAACAAATGCCTTCTTTTAACTCCTCCTGCTTGAGTTTCCCACTATTCTTTGTTCTTTATCCTTTCGTCAAAGGATGGCAAGTTAGTGAGATGTGATTCCAGTTTCCATCAGACTGGCACCAAGTTTCCTGTCATTTTTGTTTTAGCTTCATATGGTAGACCCCTTTCCCTGATAGACTGCTCTAAACTCTTGTAGTCCTTGGAGGCAGGAATTCACTGAGAGAATGCTGCAGTAGGCATATATGCCTTAATTACCATACGTGACGTTTAACTGTTGTTGCCAAAGCAGTTTGTGAATGTATAGCATAAATGTGAGACTCTGCAAGTATGTTCCTTATGAGTTGCAGGCAGCCCCTAAGGCCTCTCCTCCCTCAGTTTCTCAGTCCCAGATTAAAGAACCTCCTTCTCTCAGAGTTATGGCAACTTCTTCTCTGTGTGTGTCAGACTTACAGAATCATAGAATCATAGAATAGTTAGGGTTGGAAAGGACCTCAAGATCATCTAGTTCCAACCCCCCTGCCATGGGCAGGGACACCTCACACTAAACCATCCCACACAAGGCTTCATCCAGCCTGGCCTTGAACACCGCCAGGGATGGAGCACTCACAACCTCTATGGATATAAGTCTCTCTGGACCTGTTCCCCAGCTCTCCAATCACACATTTGTCCACCTGCAATAATAGCATTATAGGACAAGAGAGCACGTGCACCTCAACAATCTTTGCAGCATCAGTTGTAAATCAGTTCCCATCAGTGTCATTGCATCAGCACGATGTATTCTGTTCTGTGGTCTGTGCAATCCCATCTTGAGATCTGTCCTTTTCCAGGGCTATGGATAGGCTTGTCAGTGCTCTTTCTTGCTTATCTCTGGAGTGGTGTATTCTTCTCTGCATATTACAAGTAGTCCTTCTCCAGCTGTTCTGCTCAACTCTGGCATCAGGACAAGAGCCTATAGCTTTGATAGTGGTGAATAACTGAAAGTGCAACTGAACAGCAACAAGAAAGCTTCTCTGGACCTGCTGCTTCCATAGATTATTCCATTCTGTACAGGCAGTCTGTGGTCAGGTCATGCACAAGCCCTGTGTGGGACTGTTCATCAGCACTCATGTGTTTCTTTCATTGTTCCAAGTAAGCCATTTTGCTGTCTATTTTCTGTGAATATGCAGAGCAATCTAGAATTTACTCCTAGGGATGGTCCTGATTGTAATGTTAAAGTCTGAGTGGATTCCTGTTATTTAGAAGTAAATTGGGTATATATATTGCTGAATAAAAATGTTTTCCCTTTACAACATAAATCAAATGAGTGGTACTATGAAGGCAGGAGAGTTGGTGAGATGTTTCTTAGGTTCTAAAGGCCACTTTAAAGCCTCTCCTTATTTCTAACCAACGAGCCATCGCAAGATTTTATCTTTTGTTTTCAGCACTCCTTTAGTGCTGAGTTCTTGTTACAAAGGCTGCCAGGCTAGCTATAAAGTGCTGTCACTCCATTTAATGGTGGTGATTTATGTATGTCAAGCCAAGGAAGCCTGCTCTGTGTTTTAACCCATCCACTGATGACCTTGGGTACAATCTGATTTCTCTCAAAGTGAAATAGCAAATTAAAACAATCCCTGCAGGGTGTAAGCTCGGAAATCTCTTTTTTCAGGTCTGCACAGGTACAGCTGGAGGCTCTGTTATGATGTTGGAGACATCCCAGTCAAGTGTGTCCAGCAAATACCCTCACAGTGTCACCCTTGCTGACTTCAGGATGCTGCACCCTTGAGAAGTGGGGACAGACTCTGACCCACCTTTTACCATGTAAAATACTCAAAGTGGGAGAATGCATGTTGGCATAAACAAGCAGTAAGCTGTCTGGAGGCAGTACTGTGCCTTGGTGGGGGTTTATTCTGAACGCAGCTTTTCTGGTTTTCATTGGTTGATGGGCAGCTGAAGAGATTTTAAACTTTCTGCTGCCTACAGGGGTAAGTCTTGTTCTGTCCTTACTGATTAGGTTGATTGAATACAAACAGTAAATCCCTATTGACTTGCACAGGCAATGCTGCAGTTGCAACTGTGCAGTTACTTCAAGGAGATGACTGAAAATGTTTGTGTTTTCGAACACATCATTTTCCTGAAGCTCATTGCAGTTTCTGAAGTGTTAGTGCTTATTCAAGAGGGGTGGGTGGATGGGCTTGGAACTTCTGCAAGGGCAGTTTGAGTTCAGACTAGGTTACAGTGGTACAGAATCACAGCCTTAATCCTTGAATATAGTACATCAAGCTTAAATGCTCTCATCTGTGGAGGGAAGACACTAGTCAACACTGCCAGCTTGTCCTCTCCTTCCATGCAGATACATAAGGCATACTGGAAACAAAGGGTCCATCCAGGAAGGTGAAGATGCTTCTGCATGCATCCAGAAGAATTGTTTTGAAGCAGTTATCACTCCATGATCTGTAATTACTACTGCAAAGACAGTGAGGCTGGTTGCAGGGCCTGGCCTTTTGAGCATATGTAGTGGTCTGTATGTGGTAATGGCAATCTTCCCAAATCTATGTGTTCAGATGCCACTGCAAAACCCCTGACAAGACACAAATATTTCTGTGACAAGCTCTGACAGCTAAAGCAGCTTTAGGTTATTTTCAGAGATGCTTCTTGTTGAGTAAAAGGACAAAAAGCCTTTCCTCTGTAGGTCACAACTGCTCTGATGTATTCAACTCACCTGAAGTGCCTTCTGCTTCTCTAAGAACAAGAGAAATATTAGAGCCTTTATCACAGAGCTTGGTTTATTTTCTGTTTATAGTTAGTAATTAATGTTACTGAGAGATGTGTCAGAGCAGATAGTAATATGTATGGTGCCAAACAGTGCAGCACTGGGGAGATAGTTACTGGGTCTGACTCACAGCATTGGTCACAGTACTTGGTCCAAGCATGGCAGTGGCATGACAAATTAATGTAGTGATGTATTGCACAAAGGCAGGAGGATTGTTGGTGTAAATATCCCTCATGTCTGCTGATCTTTACATTGTGGTATAGAATAATCAGAAATGCATCTAGTTTACTTGCCAAAATGTAGGTACTCACCCAGTATACTCCAGTAAACACAAGCATTGCTGAAACTCATGCAAAAAGACGTGGCTTTCTCAGAATCCTTCAAGAGGCTGAGGCAGCTCTGTCATTTCTTTAAGCTGTTATCTACAAAATCTGGCCACTTGGGAGACTGGCAATCCAATTTGCCATAAACCAGTGCCTGGTGTCTCTGAAGAACTTGCCAGCATTAAGAGCTTTGGGAGAAGGCAACAACTTTTTGTTGTTCAGTCGGTTGGGGTTTTGTGTTTGTTATAAAGGCCAATGGAGCCTGTGCAATGTATTGCATATGGGTTTTGGAACCTAAGCTAGAGAAATCTTGTGGCCTTTTTCATTGTGATGTTGGCTGATCATGCCGTGTAATGAAGCTAGCACAAATAGAGTTGCAGGATCCTTGCAGATAAAAGCATGTGAAAGTATTTTGTTGCTGTAATTTGGTTTGCAGAAGTTGGATCACAGCTGCTTGCTACAGACTTATTTGGATGCTTTAGTGTGGAATCCACTCAGGTAGAAAGCACTTATACCTACAGATATCAGAGTGATTTGGGGAATCAATGGAAGAGTTAGTGGGAGGAGAACAGGGTACCAGAGCTGCCCTCAAATCTGTGGTTAGTTATTTGCAGGTTTGTGTGTCCATCAGAAACCTTCCAGCTATCCTAGCAGAGTCCTGCTGAGCCGTGTGCTGGAAAGCTGTTTGCTTACTAGTGCCTGGCAACTCCTTTCTGCTTCTCTTCAGAGATAAAAGAAAGACTTTAAAGGGATGGACTGGGAACGTATTATCTTAACAGATTTCTGTGAAAATGAATCTTATCTGCATTATGGATGTTTCTGAATAGAACAGAGGGGTAGAAGCTGGATATACTAGCATGTATAGGTAGGGATGTGTGTTATGGTAAAGATGTTTGGTGGGTGAGTTGTTTTCTTGCTTTGGTTGTTTTTCCCCACCTCGCATGCCTGGGCCATGCATTTTCCTTTCTGACTGCAAAAATTGAGTTCTGTCAGTGGATGTGGTGTTTAACTTGGTGCTTCTGGCTGTGACTCCTTGCAGAAAGGAAAGAGGAATTTGTTCCATTATAATCTGTGGCAGCAAGCTAAAGGTACTTGTTTATTCTGTGCCTTTTTTGCAGTGTTTTTAGCTAAAATCTAATCGCTTCTGAGGGATACTTTGAATTAATTTTTTGGGAGATGCTTTCTGAAATGAGTGTATTTACATTGTATGGGGGTGTGAATGGGCTAGGCTAGGATCATTTTTCTTGATGGAACTGCAGAAGCTCATTGTCTGAAGTAGTAGGAAAAACGAAGTAAATGCACTTACCCTGGTGCCATCAGATGGACCCACCACTGATGCCCTACCACAGTAAGAGGAGTGCTTTTGCTGGCCTTTTATGGGAAGACAGGGTAGCTGATACCTAGGGACAAGAAAGGCAGTTCTAATGCAAAACCTAGCTGCTCTTCTAAGTGCCCTGCAATTAACATCACAAATCCTTCCAGCTGCAAAATCAGATTCTTCTTTCAGCTGCTGTAGACTTTGGAATCGTTTCAGTATAAATAGGTGGTTTTCATTTCTGTGGGCAAGATGGTCAATTCCAAGAGCAAGAAATAAATGATGGGTTTACTTTGCACTGATATTGCATGTTGTAAAGGGACTAAACCTTTGTCCTGAGAAAAGGAATGTCAGTAAGTAGCTGGTAGAGCTGTGGCTGTGTCCTCTCTTTGATCTCTCTCCCTGTAAGCCTTCATCCTTGAAACAAGATTGTTGCTTCACAGCGGATAGTGCCTGGGACACGGCATTGCCACCTATCACGTGCCTTACGAGGGTATTCCTTGTATTAGAATAATGTTACTTGCTCTGTAGATATTTGTTTCAAAACTTCTTACTGAATTTGGTGAGCGTCATAAGAAGCTTTAATATTTCTGTCAAAATGGTACCGAGTACTAGGTCTCTGTGGGTCACAGTGGTGACAGTCAAGTGCTGCTTTATGCACTCTGTAATAAGTACTTTTTGTCATCTTAGGATTCAGTTTTTGTTGTACCACTGTGTTATTCCCAGTACTAAAGGAACTTTAAATTCCCACTGTTGTGGGTGGGTTTTTTTGTCACTTAATAGGTTCTTGTGATATGCTTGTGCTTCAGTAACAGAGACTTTCCCACTACATTCCCAGACATAGTCACATGTTCATTCCCAGTAGAAATTGACCCAGCAGTATTTTTTGTTGCAGACAAGAGGTTTCTTGAGAGTTCTTTATTGAAAACTAAGAGAAATTCCGTACCGTGCGTTTTAGATTAATATAACAAGCTTAGTAAAGTATGAAACATGGATCACTTAATTCCAATCCCATCTGTGTCTTCTGAAACACATTATGAAGAACTCCTTTAAGATGCCCAATTCAGTGTCTGTATTCACGGTCCTGTAGGATGAGACAGACCAAACGCAGAGAAGTCTAATACTGGAAAAAGCAGGGAAGACAATCCTGGCAGTTAAAATAAACAGGCGTTGCTGGCTGGTGTGTTTTGAAATGGTGCCCACAATGGTCAAGCCGTTCCAATGACTAATGTGTTATTTTCATGAAGACCAGAGCACCATTTCAGTATTCTGGCTTTAAAAGGAAAGTCCATAGGTGGATATTTGGTTTGAAAGGTTTGCTTTCGTTTAAGTGCTTTTAAGCTGGGTTTTTTTTCCTGTTGTATTTAGGGGCATCTTTGCAGCAGCTGTTTACAACAGAGAAATCAGTTGCTGGAGTGGGAAATGGCTATTGCATCTTGAATTACACAGTATTTATGAAATGTCAGGGTGAGCTGTGGTCAGCAGCTGAAATATGCTTAGATCAGTGGATATTTAATTTCCTGTATGGCACAATATATTACCGCATAGTGTAAAGACACGAGTTTCCCAAGATCCAGACTAAACATGCTTCTATGTTCCATGTGTGTGGCACATCATAATCATGCCCAAAGAGATGCTGAGAAAAGAGATGCTTGTGGATTATTTCCTCCTAGTTTTAGAAGTGTATTGCCCTCATTAATCTGAAATAGCTGAAATAGCATAGGGACTGAGTGAGGGTTGCTGAAGGTAGAGCTGGAAAGGTGCAGGGGTTGGTGGGATATTATCTCCTGTATTAGCAGTTTGTTTATGTTCTGCTGTTTCAAACATGTTAATCTTGATTTGCAGTTGATAGTATACCTTGTTTTGTGACTTATTTTCATTATAACAAAAAAATAAATATAGTTTTTAAATATATATAAGTAGCACATGTGACCTGATGAGAGATCAGAATACTCTGTGTTAGTACATAAGACAGCAAAATGATTGCTTTCTGCCCTAAGCAGTTTAAGAATTACATGTAAGGCAAAATTTTCACTTATGATAAAAGTTACAGTTATAGTACATTACATTTATGATGTTTTCTAAGTTTTCTGTGAGCAGCAACTACCTAATCTTCTTTGCTATTCTTTTTACACATATGGTATTTCATAGAGGAATGGCAGGTCATACCTTCATGCTAATTATATCACACTCAGATGTGATCCCTGGATTATCCTCACAATGTTAGAACATTGGCCCAGGTCTACTTCTGTGCATATGCCAATATGTACAATGCTTAAATACTTTATACAGGGAGTGTGTAATACCACTTAGTACCTCAAGTTACACAGAAGTGTTAGTAGCAGTTACACTAGATACTGCATCAAAGCCCTCTTTGTGTCAAAAAGATGGGAATTTGGTGGGCTCAGACTTGTCACTAAAAATAATGCGAGCTGCAAGACAGATTTGTGTCTGATTACTGTATGAATGGAATTGGTTACTTGAAATTGGTTATTGGCTGTTTTCTTTCTGCTTGTTTCCAGGTTGCATGGCCGATACCATGAAATGGCACCAAACGTTGTGCCCATGGACTATACAAAGGACCCAGATGTTAAACTACCTATGCAGCTTATAATAAACATGCCTGAGCTAAAGGTATCACTTCTGACTGCTTACAAACTGTATCTTAAGCTTATCTGTCAGAGGTTTTGCCGTGTGAGTTTGATATCCTGACGGAATGTGGCATGCTGAGGTCTACCCTTTCCTGTTATTGTACAATAGCAAAACCAGCCACAGAAACTGGAAAATATTCAGGTGGATGTCTGTCTTGCAGAGATAGTCAGGGTAGATGTTAAATGAGTAGGAAATATAAATCTAGTGGTCCTTCCACTTTGCATGTACTGATCCTTAGAAGCCAGTGGGATTTCTGTGTGAAAAGCTCGTTAGCAAGCAGAAGTTCTTATCTCGTTGTGTTGACAGGGAATTTATGAGATTATTTATTATTCTCTCAGTTCCACAATTTAATGTGGTTTTAATGGGACAAATACAGATTTTTCTCATTCATTTTTTTAACAGTTCATTGAATTCTGCTTTTTTTTTCATGTATGCCAATTATTTGACAGCTTTAAAGTTTTATCATGTAGATATGACTACTTGTTCACTGTTACACTTGCATGAAGTATTATTAAGCTTTTTAAGAGCCATGACATAAAAACCTTGTAACTGATGGCCTTCCACTTCATTTTAATGATTTAGAAATTCTTCCTTAATGTTGTAAGATATCGAATATGTGAGGAGGGGAAAAAAACCCCACAGCCATAACCATTCAGATGTCTTATAAATGTTTCACATAAGTTTTGTACAGCACAAATGTTTGTATTGGTTTTCTTATTATATAAATAAGGAAATTAGGCAACAGGCAAAATGACTAACACTTCTGAAAAATGCCCTGTGTTTTAGTAACCTCAATTTGAGTTCCATGTGGAGATAGATAGCAACAAAGATTTAAAAGTTGATTATCTAAAATTAGATTTAAGACATAATTAGGTATCAAAACCAGTAGCCTGCAAGAAGTTGCTGGCACAAGCAGACCTAATGAGGCCCTCGGGCTGTATTCTGAGGTCTAGTATTAAATGACTCAATGGAGCTAAAAGTTAGGAATTGGAATGCCTGATCTAAGTGATCTTTGTATGAGATCATGGGATCAGATTAAGATATCAGCAGGTGAATAGAGAACAGTCATGCACAACTTTTCACAAGGACAAGGAGGTATTCCATGAAATTACATACAGCCAGCTGCCATAGTGTGGATATATCAAGGAATTCATTGCCACAAGGCATTTTGGCAAAGGCAGCATTAGTCTGCAAAAATTACTTAAGTGCTTTTTGGAGCAGAATGCTACAGATTGCTGTCAGAAGGATCACTGTGTACATCTCCGCTGGTAGCAATCCCTAGACCTGCTGGATTTATACTTAATGGCCAGTGAGATTTACCCGAGATGATTTAATCAAAGGACTGCTTTTAGCAGTTACTTGGAACCAGTCATTTGAAGATTACCAGCTAGTACAAAAGGAAGAAGATGGTTCATCTTGTAATAGGAATATTTGTCTGACTTACTGAAGTGCTCTTACGTTGGATGGGCAGATGTATTAAAAATGCAAATCAGTGTTGTATGGAATACAGTACAAGAAAAATTACTAACCATCTTAACTATGTGAATAGAAACTATGTAGCTTTTTTAGTAGCTGGGAGGATGAAATAGTATTGTCTAAATATGTGGGAGCATCTTGAAGTATTCTGATTGTTTTCAGCCATCTGTTATTTTTGCTTATGCATAAATACTGAATTCCTCTCTGTGGTAAAACGTATCATCCCCAAGTGGCTGCGATTCATTCATCCATTACTGCAAGTGGTTTTATCTCTCTAACATGTCTGCAACTCATTCATCACTGTAGTATCTTAGGTGCTTCTACTGGCACTTCTGGAATGGACAATCAGTGTTCTTTAAGTTTTATGTTGTTATCTCTAGGATATTGATAGTGCGGTATGAAATTCTCTGTCTCTCTTACGTGACTTCAGAGTTGAGCTGCCAGGTTACTGAGAGTTGCCTTGTGAAAAGTAAAGGCTGAGTTCAAGAAGGAAGGTGAGAAATGATAGTCACACACATTCTTTTTGGCTTCAGTGATACAGGATTGAACACTTAAGGAACAGCTTATTCTGTGAAGACTTTAGACACAGCAGATAACTATATTTACAAGGAAGCCTGGTACCTCAGATGAGAGAAACCAGAAATTTTATACTGGTCTATGATTAGATTTTTAGATATAGGAGCATATCTTGCTACCTTAGCAATCCTAGGTGGCAATGATAATAGGCTTCCTTATAGACTTCCATAAGTGAGTGGATCATAATCTGTCTTCTTGCATGACATCAAGTCTTTGAGGCTTTCTGACCCTGCTTTAGCAGATGTCTCCAGTGTAATCTAACTTTATTTTATGAAAATAACAGGACAGTACTCAATGTCAGATTTTGTACTAAGTCTCTCCCAAGTCTCCTAAGGCTGTGGAAGAACCTTGGAAATATTAATGTCAAACTACCCATTTTATTTCAGGAATTCTAGCAGTTCATAGAGCAAGTGCTTTCAACAGCTAGTGAGCTTGTTTCCAGTAAAACATCAGTTAGAGCAGAGCAGATCTGCCTCTGTAACTCTTTCAAAACATTGACACTAAAAGATATTAAAATGCCACCTAGAGTCTCTGTTATAAACCACAGTCAATCTGGTCATGGAGCTTTTGGTACCTGCCCAGATGGGAGAGGGCAGGAAGGGTCTTTCCCCTAGAGTTCATTTTCCAAGCTATCTAGGTAGTAACTTTCACTCATATATATGAAGTAAAAAATACATCTTTAACCTTTGCAACTTGACCAGAGCACTAAATAAATCGTTAAGGTGGTTTTATTCTTCAGTAAATTTTCATCAAGGTGAAGACAAAGCCAACATTTAAACCTTAGAATAGAACTAAATGAACTAAATGTCTATTGAATTCTAATAAAATTAGTGATAATTTCAATGCACCTGGCTTTTTTCATATACACATTACATTTCTAGTTACTGGCAATGCTGAGCACAATACCACTGCACATTCTGACAAATGGATAGAATCAATAATGCACTTTTCTAAATTAGATTCTGCTACTATAAAGAAAGATCTTTACCTCAGGCATTAATGTTTGAGCCAGGATTTTTTGATTTAAAAAGAAAGATAAAAAACCCAGCTGATGCTCACTTACTTCAGTTGGTGATGAATTATTCACCAGCTCATGATTCTTAAAAGTTGAAAGTCAGGACAAGAAATAAATAAATAAAGAAGGGGCAGATGCTTTAAGTTGATTAGATCTACCATTACACTGAAGTTACCAGAGCTAGTTTACTCCATCTGCTTCAGTGCAGTCTCTGTTCTCTAATTTTGACAATCTTGGTTACACAGGCAGCAGTCTAATAAAATAACTTGAGGGCATATGGGCTCCTGTGAGATTGCAGCAATCAATACTGCAGAATTGTAAGAATGATGTGGCCTGTTCAGGATGAGACCGTGTAGAAAGCAAAAGCATCTTTATTTCAAAACAAAACTGATTTCACTTGCATTATTCCATCATTCTCACAGAGCGAGATGCAGGAATGTAACCTGATGACAGAGATCACATCTGAGTTGTACAAGTGGGTGGCCATCTTCTTTGTGACACATCCATCCCTAATTGTCTGAACCTTCAAATGGGTGTGTGGCCCATCTCTGGTTATTGTAGCGTAGAGCAATTCTGCTGTCAGGAGTTGGGCATAAGAGGACTTCCTGGAGGGGAACCATTTTTGTTTCATTCACTTTACAGTCCGTTGCTTTCTTTTTTTGGCTCATGCAGTATCTTCATTGATCCTCACAGGCCTTGTCGTTAGCTGCAGCAGTGAGTGAGGTAGTTCATAAATCCACACACTACGGAAACAGACTGACCACAGAAATCGGTCAGGAGAAAGAAAGGACACACAGGGAACAGTGAATTGATCACACATTTCAGAAGCATTGTTAGCACCCTATTTTTGGTAAGTCTAAACATGAATGCATGTCAGTGGCTTCAAAATAAGATGAAAACACTTCCTACACTTTAAATGGGATGGAATTTTAGAAGTTATTTCAATGGGTCCACAGTTTCCAAGCTTTCCATGTAAAGGCAACGACACTTGAGGGAGCAGGTTCATTCTTCCCAAGCCCCCGCCCCTGCTCTGGCTAATCTTTGCCTGCAACTCATCCCAACTTCCTCATCTCTGCATCCAGTTAGTTATTTCTAGTACAGTTCTCATGTCCCAAACATAAGAAAGACCTGGAACTGCTGGAAGAAGTCCAAAAAGGGCCATGAGGATGATCAGGGGCTGAAGCACCTCCCATACAAAGACAGGCTGAGAAAATTGGGGCTGTTCGGGCTGGAGAAGAGAAGGCTGCATGGAGACCTCAGAGCAGCTTCCAGTGTCTGAAGGGGCCTACAGGGATGCTGGAGAGGGACTCTTCATCAGGGACTGTAGTGATAGGACAAGGGGTGATGGGTTCAGACTTAAACAGGGGAGATAAGGTTAGATATCAGGACAACTTCTATCTAAGACCTCTTTGTGCATTAACTATTTTTGCATTAACTATCTTAGTAACTATAGGTGGGGACTTCTGTTTAAATACAAAAGAGAAAATAATCATGTTTCTGTAGACATAAAACTGAGAGGCGTTTTGTAGTGACTGTTCAGCATCTCTACCTCAGTTACCTTGACCTGTCTTACAACTTTACTTGCAACCTTTTATTTTCAAAGCACAGTCAGCTCCTGAAAATAGGATACAGTACTTTAATTTGTCAAGCTGCAAAATGGATAGGGCAAAAGGGCAGCTCATTTCTTTCCTAGAGCTTGTGAGGGAAACTAGGAAAGAGGGGAAAGTAACAAATGACTTGGTAATTTTTAGCTGTAATTTTAGGAGTAAACCCTATAATAATTTCTTAGAAAGCTAATGACTACGTGTTATCTGAGTAGAGAAAGTGATTGTTAACAAGGTGGATGGAACATGTAGGGGTATTATCCAAAGCCACTACAGCAGCATCCCTCTGCAAAACAGCAGTTTCAGCTGTAGCAAAGTTCTGTATTGTTTCTGTCTCCACTCTCATTTTTATCGTGAGAGGACAGAAGTAGCTTTTTAAAAAAGACAAAGGTAAGTTTCTAGTTTGAAAAGGATTCTTTTTTAAACAATTAGTGCTTGAGGGAAAGTAGTCTATGAAGGAACAGTATCATTTTCTTCTTTACTCCCTTCCCCCATAGCTTTTCCTTTAAATATGATGGAACCCTAATCTGTGCTCTTTAGAGCAGAGGTAATGAAATTACAGAAAGGATGTGAAAAGTATCTGTGAAGGTAAGCTAATACTTTCCATTGTGTAAGCTGCAGATATACTGCCTGAAGACACATAATATGAGAAAGTTAAAGGAATCAATATGAGGAAAGATTTTATTTTTCATTTAGGTTTTGGACCTAAGCATGCCTCTTAAACAGCTCTTTGCCCAATAGATCTCTATTGAATTCCTTGTTAGTTCATCCGTATTTTTAAGATCTCTCACATGCCAGATAGGTGATTCATCTTATGCAACTGCAATATGCTTATTCAGTCAGGGAGCTCATGCCTAGCTTTTCTAATGCAGAAAGTCCTGGGTTTGATACGCACTGCTGATAGGGCCATTTGCATCTGTGTACTCCCTGTTTGTTACCCAATACTGCCTCTAAAATGTCACTTTACAACTGTTACCGTGACACTTAGTTTGATGAGATTTGCTCCAAAGAAAGCAATATATATTTTAGAAATAGAGGACTTTTCTAATACATTTTCTCATTTCCTCTGATGTTTAGTAATCTCTGATATTAAATATTTAACAGATACACCTTTTTATTTCTGTATTTTTAGGAGGAAAATGTGCCTTTTTCATGTAATTTGTGCCCAAATTAATCTTACTTTGGGTTATTAATAAGAGGACGAGTTGAAACAATAGAACCCATTATTTTGCACTGTGTATCTGTATGCATATTCATACCAAAACAGGCATATTTCTAATCACTCAAGTTGTATACTTTAGCCTTAGCAATACTCACAGATGCACATCTGCTGTGCCTCCTCTACACGTTGCTCACATGATGCGAGTGATCATTACGTATCCTTTTACAGCAACTTTCAGCCATCTGGCTAATTCTGGAGTGTTGTTTTTCATTCTAAGACTAGAGAGAGACATGACCCTGACTCTTTTTTGAGGCTGTCTTTTCATTTTCAGGAATCCTCTTTTCTATTCTATTTAATGTCTTAGTTATTTTTATTTGTCCTGGTTTTGTCTGTCTGAACTGTGAGCTCAGCCTCACGTATTCAGCTCGGAGCACAGTGAGCTTACTACTGTTGTACCCTTTGAAATCCGTAAGCATGCTCCCTGTTGTGGAATTTCTTAGGTCATGGAACCCTGAAGGAGAATTTGAATTTAGTATTGACTGCTTTAATGGGCTGTCATTTGATCTTATGGCTTTGTGGTCAGTAGGTTCACCTATCTGTTAGAGCAGCCTTATTCCTGGCCATTGTCTCTGCCAGAAAGACCCGAGAGAAGTTGGCTTTTAGTAGCGAATTTTAAATCTTAGAATCATTTAGGCTGGAAAAGACCTTTTAAGGTCATAGAATCTAACCATTAACACAGCACTGCCAAGTCCACCGCTAAACCTTGTCTGTAAGTGCCACATCTACGTGTCTTTTAAATACCTCCAGGGATGGTGACTTGGGCACTGCCCTGAGCAGCCTGTTCCAGTGCTTAACAACTCTTTCAGTGAAGAAATTTCTCTGAACATCCAATCTAAACTTTTCCTGGTGCAGCTTGAGGCTGTTTCTTCTTGTCCTATCACTTATTACTTGGGAGAAGAGACTTGACACTCACCTTGACCTATTCCTTCTTTCCAGTAGTTGTAGAGAGCAATAACATCCCTCCTGAGCCTTCTTTTCTCCAGGCTGAACAAACTCAGTTCCTTCAGCCCAGTTCACTTTACCAGCTCCATTGCTCTTCTCTGGACCTGCTCCAGCACCTGAACGTCTTTCTTGAGCTAAGGGGCAGAGAACTGAACACGGTACCCAAATCCTGACTGTCTTAGGGAATGATGTTTCTATGTCTGTTTCTCAGATCTCACCCATCCTCAGAAGACTGACACACACACTTAAATGACTTGTCATTAGATGGGTATTTGCATTTTTGGCAGACTCCAATTGGAGTCTTTTGGCACACATTCCGTTTCTCTTAGAGAAAATAAGCTTTTGTATGTTATGCTCGTCTTTTAACAAGAGTCCTTAAATTTTTTCATTATTTGAGGCTAAAACAAAATATATCTTCAATGTTATCTCTGTGTAGGTGACAGATTTCATTATGCTTCCAAGTTCCCCCTTGATTCAGTTGAACACCTTTATCTTCAGCTCTTGTTGTAAGCTGCTGCACACCATTTAACAGTTGTTGAATTTCACTTCAGAGGCAGCTGCGTATTAGTGCTAAGTAGCCCAGTTCTCGTAAGGTACTTTGTGTTCCTTTAAGGTGAAGGATACTGGATAAATATAAAACATCAGTCTGTTCAAGTACCTTTGCTTTGGACATGCTGCTTGTATTTCTTTTAGTTTTCACAGGTATGCAGGAAATGTGTTCTATAGATGCATCTATTCTGTGTGTGAATTATCAAGGAAGACTTGAAGTAAAGTGAAAAATAATATTTTCTGGTCATTTACCTCAAATATAGCTGTTTTATGAAATTTCATTGAAAGTAATTGAATGATTTCTGAATGCCTGTTAACTAAACTTATAAGAAAAATAGAGATTAAATGGATATACAATTGAGCTCTGAGCTTTCACAATACTGCTTCTTCTGAAGCCCAATAAAATGCTTCATGCCTATTAAAAATAATTAACATGATATGCCACCACCAAAGCTGCTGACGTTTATAGGGCATTAGTATGTTAATTAGTGTCTTGGCTTCAGGTACGATCTGTAGAACAGCTTTGATGGGGTGCTGCTCACAGCCCAGATGATGTTTGTGCAGTTTGTTCATTTTCAGCTAAATTCATAGAATCCTAGAACGGTTTGGGTTGGAAAGGAACTTACTTTCATCCAGTTCCAACCCCCTGCCATGGGCAGGGACCCCTCACACTAGACCATGTTCCCCAAGGCCCTGTCCAACCTGCTCTTGAACACTGCCACGGATGGAGCATTTACCACTTCTTTGGGCAACCTGTGCCTCACAACCCTCACAGTAAAGAATTGAATAGATTTTCCCAGTTTTACAGATGTAGCTATAAACTCATTTTGGGTTTTCACATAATTGTGAGAAAGATGTCTTGTTACTGTAAAAACATTGGGTTTGGACTTCAGCGTAATGAAGCAGCTTAGGCTTGTTTGTGTGTTTATGGTTTTAGAATATTGTGTTATTCAGGATAGGTTCGACACCAACTCGGCTGATAGAGTGCTAGAAAGAGATCCTAGTATCGTCTCCTGCAGAAATGAAATTTCATTTAAAACTCTGGAGTCTGTGGTCAGTTCAACTAGAGGTAGGATATTGATATGTATCAGAGTGAAAACGGAAGACTTCAATATTCTACTGGGATGTGACTCTACATCCTTAACGAACAGGTTTGGTTTGGCTGCTGGTTGGTTGATGGTGCCACATCAGTCAGGTGTGGAATGCAGATATTTGGTTTCTAAAGTTGTTTCATAAATTATATTTGTTCCTACAGCCTTAGGTCAGGTGGCATAAAGACCCCATTCTATTTCATCGGCTTCCCACCTGGTCTCCCCATTTCCTTCCCCTCTTCTCATGCCCAGTTCATATGTACTATCTTCTTAATGTAGGAGCTGTAACTCTCCTGACCATGACAGTCTTACACCCTGACAGGAGCCTGTTATGTGCAAATGATCTTCACAGCCTTAGTACCTTTATCCTTACAGTTACAGAGCATGTGTTCCACACAGGAAAAGTGTTTAGAGAAAGTGAATAGCAATGGAGCTGAGAAAGCCTGGGTGAGCAGTGGTATTACGCAGCAGCATCTTCTGCTGACGCTTTCTGTGAAAGCATAACAATGGAAATTTTTAGATGGATTTTGGAAGGAAAAGAAAGTCTTCAAAGAGCCAACCATGGAGTGAAACACTCATTAACAGGGGTCCTGCGGGGTTTTGACCTTCCACATACTAAACCCAAAATATATCTGTCTCTCACAGGAGAATCCCTTCAAGGAAAGGATTGTGGAATCTTTCTCAGAAGATGGAGAGGGGAGCCTCAGCTTCAATGACTTTGTGGATATGTTCTCTGTGCTCAGTGAAATGGCTCCCAGAGAGCTTAAAGCAATCTATGCCTTCAAGATCTATGGTACTGTATTGGGATGCTTTTGTGTGCCTTCTTCTGTTGAAGTAAATTAGTATGAGAGTTGCTGGTGATCTTTGATTCTTTTATTGTTTAGATTTTAACACAGACAACTTCATTTGTAAATCAGACTTGGAAAAAACCCTCAATAAGCTGACCCGAGAAGAACTAACAGCAGAAGAAATCACTTTAGTTTGCGAGAAAGTGATAGAAGAAGCTGACATGGATGGTGATGGGAAACTGGGATTTGCAGACTTTGAAAACATGATTTCCAAAGCACCAGATTTCCTCAGGTATTGTTGTAAAGAAAGGACAGTCTCTTGCATGTTATCAGGTACTTTTTAAGGATAACACTGTGTAATACAAGAAATACAAGAAATGCCAGACGTAAGTACTTCACTAAAGAGCTGACTAGAGGATGACTTCTTACCCTAACTCAGTTTACTTTTCGCGAGCACGTTCCGGATCTCCCCTAACTTGAAGACTAACAGCTTATCATCTTTGGGTTTTGTTTTCTTTTTTGTTTGTGTGATTTTGAACAAAGCTCGAATTCATATTGTTCTTAAGCCTTTAGCAATGACCCATGCTATCTGAATAGGTATGGGTGTAAATACTGTATGCATGTTCCAAATATACACGGTAACACATTGATCTTTTGTGCTGAGAAGATGAGAGCTAAAGGACATTACAGTGGTATGGTTGATGCTGGTAGCAGACAATCAATTAAACTGATGCATTACTGCAGTAATTCCATCTCCACTGTTAACCAGTTTTGGGTTTTTTTGTTTGTTTCTAACTGATATTTTTTTATTGCTGTTGCTGAGTTTCTTCCTAATAATCTGCAGATAAACCCCTGCTATCTTAAGAAGGTTTTTCTTGCACGCTTCTTATTTAAAGAGACTTTTTGAAAAGGACAATAACTTGATATTTTTACAACTTAATAAAACATCCTACATAAACTTACAGTTAAGCCTATAGAAATATAGGGATAGACCTTCTTGAAGAAATTATAGTGAACCAGCCAGTAAAATAACATACTCCTAGCCTGGAAGGAGTTCATATTTGAATCTTAAATCCAGAGTAATGGCAGAGTAGGCTGAAGCTAAAATCTAGGTCTAAATTTCTCCCCAAAATTAAGTGGTCTGTGTTAACTGTGTCTAATAGTAAGTGCTTGATAACCTGAACAAGTATTTTCTGTAATCTTTGCTCACAGACACTGTTGTGAAGTTGATAGTGTTGCTGTATGTCTGGTGATGATGATAACACCTAAATTCTAACGTCTGGGAAGATGAATAATCCAACAACTGTCTGCAAGTTTTAAGTGTCCTGCAGAACACAGAACAGTTTATTTCTTTCATGAATGATATTTCTGAGGACAGACATTATAACAAAATGTGTAAAATAATTCTACAATAGAGCATGAGGACATGATTCCTGTGAATTCTCAGAAACATCAGTGCCTCAAGAGGATATGCCACAAAGTTAATGTGGATGCATTTTATATATTAGAAACATGTCAGGTATTCCTTGACTAATCAAGTGTAACAACAGAAACTCTTTTAGAACAAGATACATGTTGTCATTATGGTGAGGCTCAGCTGAGTAGGTATTCTAATATTTTATTTACACATATTCCCACCTAAGAAAATGTTTTCTTTATACTGTTATCCGTATTAGAAGCTGCTGGAGTCAGGTAGTTTCCTTTAATCAATCAAAAGGCTGTAGTGTACATGCAGATCTGGTATAGAACAGAGATCAAATGTGAGGAATTGAAGGCAGATCTGAAGACTCAGCAGAAGCTGTGGCTTCAGAAGTTTCCTGTGCCATGACTGACTTCACTGCTGTGTTGTAGAGGCTTGCAAACTGCTGACTGAGAATTCCAAGCTGAGGATGCTGGGCAATCCAGTAATTTCCTGAGAAAGCAGAGGGGCATTTGCCACTGTAGTCACTGGAATGACTGTCATAATTATTTTTGTTTTCCAAGTTTGTGATGTTTCGGGAGGCTGAGGAGATGAGTGGAAAGACCTGAGTGGTGGGTACTCAGCAGTGCAAGAAGATGAGTAAAAAGAGGGATGAATTGATAAGTATGCTTTGCCATTGCTTGAGCAGGTGATTCCTGCTCTATTACGTGGGTCCAGTGCTTCTCTGACTTCTGACAAACATTGAGAACTTTTATCATATGAACTGTAAAATCTCATCATCATTAATATGAGATAAGAAATTACTGAGGAGGAATACCTTGTTTACCCTGTTTGTGGAAAACCTTGGAAGGCCAGATTCCCATAACAATATGTGCACTGTGTTTTTAAGCCCTTTTTCATACAGCTCAGTATGTTGTTTGGGTCTGTTTAAACTGTCATCCTCTCATGCATACTTAATAGATACAGCAGGCGTTAATTTTGGCACCATGATCCAGGCTTTGACCTGGTGCAAGCTAAAGTTCATCCACTGTACATCGACTGATTTTCCTTATCATTTATTTTTCAAGCCTTTACTTAATGACCCTGTATAAGTTTAATCTCCTGCAGACAGCCTTTGCAAGCTCTGTACTGCTGTCAAGCAAATGAAGCTGCAGTACAAGGCTGCTGCTTGATTTGCACTGCTGTGGTTGAGGAATTTTTTTAAGCCTAGAAGAAAACACTGCTAATGGTTGGCCAGGGAAGAAGATATATGCATTTTTGGCTGTTATCCCAGAAGCTTGAGTAAGCTGTAAATGATAATGTCAGTTGTTAGTTCAGAAAATTTGATCCCAGTAGGCTTATTTCACTCAAATTTGCTGTCATTAAGAAGCCACTCGTAGTTTAATGGCAGTATTAGCAGTCTGAACTGGCACTAGCTAAGTGTTCTGTTCTACAAGACTGGTTACGTTTTCCGCAGGAAATTGTTTTATAAATCATCCTGGAAGTTTAAGCTTATTTGAATGCCTGAAGGTGAAACATACTATAACAATTGGAAATGGAGTCTGAGCAGAATATGGCATTAGAACACCTGGGAGCTGCCAGAACTAGAGCTAGAACTAGACAGAGAAACAATAAGGCGTTACTGGAAATGCAGCTTTTCTGAAACCTTACTGGGCCTTCACCCATACAACAGTGGATGCCCTGACTCCAGTCCTACCTGAAGCTTAAGTAACAGTTCTCTTATGAGAAATGTACATGTCGGAAGACCTGTCCTAACATGCAGATTATCTAGTTCTCAAGGACTAAAATTAGAGCTAGTGACAAATGGGCACGAGATGCTTAGTGAGAAAGCAGAGGAAGGGAATAGTTTCTGTCAGTGTTTTTCACAGAATATTTTAGCTGCTTCTTAGTAAAAAGCTTAATCTCCAAAATGATACAAGACATTTCTAATGGTGATTCCCACTGAAGTGGTTTTGGCTTGATTTTTGTTTTTACAGATTCATGACAAAACAGTTTTCACATCTAATGCTGTGAACTTTTTAGCTCCTAGATATTGCCTGTGTGGGACTTAACTTTTCAACAGGTTGGATTAATGTGGGGCTCTAGACATTGCCTGAGTAGTGAACAAGATGTTTATCTTTCTGTTTTTCTAAAACACTAGTGCTGGTAAACTCTTTGCATTACTGTGTGCTTTCCTTCACAGTACTTACGCTAGTGTGCCAGACTGCTGTACATCCTGTCTTTCAGTGTCACCCAGACTGAAGACATTCCTACATACAAAGTTCCTAGGTACCACTGTGAATATAAAGCTTTGTATCCCCTGAATACATACACGGCTTCCTTCAGTGAATTCCTGACTCGCATCAAATAGCTGTAACTAAATTAGAGCTTTTTTTTTTTTTTTTGTAAAATGAAATCCAAAACCTGTATATCCAGAACTTTTCAACCTCCCAAATACTCTAAACCTTGATAGTTTTCTTTCAGTATAGGCATCAAAATGGTAGAATTTACATAGAGAAATACATAATCCTTCTTATTTCAGTGAAGAAAGAAGCGTATGGTTTATACTGTTGTGACATTGAACAGAGATTACTACCTAAAGAAAGCGAGCTTTCAGCATGCCCTCTTTAAATAGCCTTTTACCGTCCTGCTAAGATGCTCAGGAGTTCTGAAAACTGATGGCAGTAGTAAAGCATGCTGCTTGCCTGTTTGAGAGTGCAAATAGAAGAAAAAAATCAGCATCTCTTGGTCCTAGCAAGAGAAACAACAAATTTATCTACCTGATTTGACTTACTTAGGAACCCAAATGCTGTGCCATAGCAAAAGTACCACTGGGAAACATTTAGCTCTGCTGTATATGCAATAAATAGGTCAACTTATACTTGATTTACTTCAGTGCTGAGCTTGCCTGAGCTCACATTTTCAGAAGATGGAGTTTTCTCCCAGGATGCTTAAATCTTCCTGAGAGCATGAGAGAAGAGATTCAGATATATTACACAGCACCTTCCTTTTTGTACTTGAAGGAAAATGTTGTGCATAATGATAGATGTGTTTCTATCTCTTAATCTTTTTCTTTCCTTTGCAGTACTTTCCACATAAGAATCTGAGGATGTTTCTGTGACCAGTGTTGTCAGAAATGACTTGCCAGTCCAGCCTTTCTGAATCTCAGGCACTCTGGGGGCTTTTGTCCTCTAATTATGGCTTCTTAGAACTCAACAGAAAGTACTGAAATCATTCTGGTCCTCGAAGAGACAGAAGCATCATGTGGTCCACAGGATATTTGGAACAGTCACATTTTTATCTTCACTGCTGGCCAAGCACTGATGGTTGATTGTTGGGTTGTGGGTTGTCTGGTTTTTTTTTTCCTGTCTTTTTTTAAACAGGCCGATTCAGAATATTGTTAACGGTGTTTCGACGTCCTTTTTATATTTATGAATATTTAATACTGCTCTGAAAAAGTGCAAAAAATAAAGACAGAAAGATTAGCTTTGATGATTTTTCCAAAAGTATTTGAAAGAAAGCAAGGGCCTTAAGTAATGAGATGCCTCTATCACTGTGTTGTACAGCTGGGGATCTTGCATGGAAATTCCCTTAGGTGAAAGAACTGCAGTCAAGATGAAGCTCCCAGTGTTGAAGACAACCACATCCTGGGTTTGCCTTTCAGTCCCTGAAATGGCAGTTGCTGGGTTTGGTGCTTACCTTCAACTGATGTTTTATGGACTGTCATGTCCTTACGAAACTTGAAATATTTGCCTTTTGTATATGGTAACTGTAGACACAATTCCTTTCTTCCCAAGGTAAATGTTAAAACTGTGTCCTTATTCTCAAGTGGAGTCCTGCTTTTTACTCATTCTATGGGCTGATAATGAAGAATGGAAGAATCTGATAATCTGTAACTCATGAAGAAGTTAAAGAAGCACAGAAACTACTAAGGACATGAAAAGACATTTTCTTTCTAAACCAGCTATGCAATCTTTCCCATGAAATGCATGAATGCAGCTCTGTACTTCTCTTCCCTCTCCAGCTGGAAATCAGCTAGATTGTTCTTTCATTGTGTTAGTTCCAGTATTGGTTAGGTACTGGGGCCTGAAGACAATCATATGTATATTACTGTTCTAACAGTCAATAGAAGGGCTCTGTCACTTACATGGCTTCTGTATCAAAGTCATCACAATTAAATCTTTTGATGCATTCTATTGTGCTTTGGGAATTCTTGGGTTAAGCACATACTAATTTCCTTTCTGGTCATTATTCCAATTACTATAAAATTGAATCTTTCTAAGGAGCAGATTAAGTTAGATGCATCGGTTGGTTCAAACAATTTGCAAGACATTGGCATTAAGAGAGATTAAGCTAAAAATTACTTCCTGTTCCTCAAAATACCAACCTAATAGTTTTTTATTCCTTTCAAGACAGGCATTTAATCCTGAAGGCCTCATCAGATGTGTTTTTCTGACACAATTATTATGTATTGTGAAATACCAGGTTGCAAGATTCTGGATCAGATGATTCAGACAAGAAGGATCCAATGCTGATGACATAGATCACTTCCTTTTAACATTGGGGTTCTCTTTCTGTGTTTTAAAACTTCCATTAGCTAAAATTCTTTCCTTCCTCACTCTGTGTTGTTCCACGATTAGATCCTCCTCTTCACCTAAAGCAAGACCTCAGTTGCCTTGGAACTGCTCAGAGTATTTTTTCCCTATGTCCTCCCTGACCTGAAAGTCACAAAGCAGTTGAAGAGACACTTGGGCTTGCAGTCAGGTATTTAACCCTTGAGTCATTCTACTGAGCTAAGAAACAAAGAGAGAAAGAAATCAGGAGCACCCTGTGAAGGATTATTCCTGTCCATAGTTAAGGGAGAATTCTTGCAGAATACTGCAGATACAAATTATGCAATTGTCTTAACTCCCTTTATTTTTCTGACTGATGTTCACCTCCTGTAACAAAAACCCCATCAACATTATATGTTCCTGGAGTTTGAGATGTACTCCAGATGCTTCTGGAGCAAAAGAATCCCATCCAGCAGTAGGTAAGTTGTTATATCACTTGATAGCAAAGGTAAAGGCTACATTTCTAAACAAGCTTTGTATTTGTGGTTTCTTACTTGTCTGTAGTTGGATGTATTAGAACTGAAGCTTTTGTTATAGCAAGAGTGTGCGGTGAATTAGAAGTGCAGCATGATGGATTCACTAATTAGCAAGTGTTTCTTCAATTGGTTTGTTTATTCAAAGGAGCTATCAGGCTGTTGAGAAAGAAACTGAAACAGTGAAAGAGATTTAAAACAATTTTGGATGTGGCCTAAAAGAAAGAGGATATAGATTTTGTACTGCAGAAAAGGTTTTGAGTATGAATGGTTATTTCTATATATGCCTTTTATTTCTATATCTGCCTTCAAAAATAGACAAAGTATTATCTAGAGCCTCTACTGAAATAGCTAAGAGAGTGTGTGTGTCATCTCCAGCTTATATACATTTGAGGCAACTTAGGGATGAAAATGAGCTAGCGGAAGTGAATAAAACAGTGTCAAAAAGCAAGTCACAACTATATTATTTATTAGTGCAGTTTAGCTTATCATTGTTTAAAGGAACACATAAACTGAGACTTGTAACAGCCTGCAGTCCAAAACCTGATCTTCATTACTTCTGTATTAATCTGCAGTAACTCTGCTGAGTTCGGTGGAATTAACTCATATTTCTGTAATTGGATCTGCATTGAGGAAAGCAGTTGGGTTTTTGCTGCAGTTCTTTGTGCTCTCTCATGCCCTTTTAATGTAATCTTAAAATGCTGAATGTTCTTTTGTTAGTCAATAACCACCTGGTCCTCTTTGCCAGCAGGCTCAGGGTTGGAATCTCTTGCAATTTCTCTGGATCGTATAGAAACAGTCTCCTTTCTTTTTCCCCTAGTGCTTATTTTTGTCTCCGTGTACATGTTAGAGGCACTTCTGATCCAGCATCACAAGATGGCACCATAACATCAAATCAGGCCATGACTTCATTTCACTGTTTTAACTTCCCTGAGTTGTGGGGTACTGTGTAGGATCTGTGATGCCACAAACAAAAAGAGGAAAACTTGGTGAACTACTGATTTTAGAACAGATAATTACATAGAAAGCTTCATATTTGATCAGATTCATGAAGTTAAATCTTACAAGGGGCAAAACTAACTTTAGAAATGGGACATGAAAACTGACTGAATATATAGAATAATTTGTGTACACAAGAATTTTTTCCTCGATGCACACCCCAGTTGGATTGGAACCAGTATAATGACAATACTCCTTTATAGTGTTTTCAGCTGTGTCAACTGCGGATATTGTCATTTTCCATAGTTAACTCCATCCCTGGCAGTGTTCAAGGCTAGGCTGAACAGAGCCTTGGGTGGCATGGTTTAGTGTGAGGTGTCCCTGCCCATGGCAGGGGGGTTGGAACTAGATGATCTTAAGGTCCTTTCCAACCCTAGCTCTTCTATGATTCTATGATTCTATTCAGTTTTATGTGATGTCGGCCTCATTAATATCTGGTATTGATCAGAATAATGGTGGTCGGGGTTTTTCCCCTTTTCATGAGTTAATGTTTTTAATTCCATCTATTCAATTTTGCTGTCTTTCAGTATCACTGGATATCTTTTCACTGTTTTTTCCTTATGTAGTGCCTCATGGCGTTTTGTTTGTAAAAATCACTATTTCATGTCATCCGTCACGTGTTCTCTAGAAATCTGGTGGCTGCCGCTGCTGCAGGTAATAGCAAATATTGGTTTATAGAAAGTTTTATTGTCTGTCTTATCTTTTATAAGTTATGCTGGCTTGTTGCCTATAGAACAGTGACAAACACTAAGTTGAAGTCTTTATAGGTGGTCTGTGGTATTTATATCTTTTTCTTGGTGTGACAAAACATCAGAATGGATTAATTCAACTTTGATCATTTTAGATGCACTGAAGTTTCCCTACCATAATGTTTTGTGTTGGCAATTTGTATATTTGACTGCTGTGAAACGTCTCCATCTCAGATGAGCCATGTTTCATCTTCAGTGCAGCTTAGGCACAGGCCTAGTGTTCAGAACAGTGCATTGCCACATGCTGAATAGGTGTGTTTCTTTGATTTAAGATCAAACTCTGAGGTAAGGCACCATATACGATAATATGTGACTTCTTACAGAGATGGAATCTGTTCCAGTGTTGTTGTTCTTAGTGAAAAAAAAGCATATTAAAAGTGGGGTTTTTTAATTAAAATACCAGAAAATTGAAATGTACATTAAAGATGAAACAAATGGGGATGTTGTTGCAGAAATTATAAAAACACATATTCTGGAGAATTTAATAGATTCAGATTATATTCTGAAATAACAGAATAATAGATTAAGCTAGAGACTAAGTTTTGTTGTGGAATGAGAAATACGACACTTGTCAGCTAAAGATGCACAATAAATCAATGTCTGCTGAAATAACAGCAGGATTAAAGAGTTTATAATGTTATTGCCAGATACACCTCAGCTGGGACAGACAGTGGAATGAAATTAGATGAGGAAGACATTAAAGATAATAAAATTATAGTTGTTCATGTCTTTAGGAAGATACGTATCCGAGACAGAAGTAAAGGGCACAGTGAACAGATGTTCTGCTTTTTTCTCTGTATCATTTTGCAGTTATGGCTGTCTTGTAGAGATGTTAATGACACCAAGTGACTATCAAATTCTCTTTGGCGGGGAAAAGAAAGAGACTGTTCTTGGTAGAATTAAGGGAGCATCAGTATTACAGAGGCAGGTACCTCTAACTGGAAATTCTGCCCTTCTTGTCTGTAAAAAAACCTTTTACAATCTGAACTCCAAATGAAATTCCCTCCTGCCCTGTTCTTTTGATTGTCTCATTTGCAGGACCCATGACCAGCCGGGTGCGTCAGCCTCTGTGTGTTCTGCTGTTGTGTTGTAAATCACTTGTTCCCCCTGTTCTTTCTCAGTTAAGATTTGTTCAGATCCCAGTGTGTTTATACACAGATCCGTGATGCATATCATATGTTTTACACAGGCATGATTAATGTGCCATGCATGTTTTTGAGTGCATCCTCAAAAGCCCTGCAATACAACCATGATTTGTACACTCTCCTTCAGTTCTGTGCACATGAAGGTTGAGGTTGCGCGTGCCTGAAGATGTCGGCCAACATGTTTTAACCCTGCTAAGGAGGGTTATGGACACCAGCCTAACCACCTCCTTGGTGTTCCTACAGCTTTTCTCAAGTGAAATCAGTGGATGTGGCAGCCTGCCTGGAGCAAGGCAACTCACTGCTGTGAGCTCAGCCACAGCTTGGGCAGTTCCACACAGCTAAAGCTTAACACACTATAGGAAATGGCAGCTGAGCCTTGAAGGGTGTCTGGTCCTTTATGTAAAGCTCTGTGAGAAAGCAAGTCTGTTTTCTTGATGTAAATGGTTCTCAGTTCAGTCTGAGGAAGTATTCATCTGCCCAGTTTCTGTCTAGAAGTCAAAACCAGCTTCTTAACAGGCCTTTCATCCCTAGTGGTTCTGGGCTGCTCCTCCTGTCACCCCAGAGGCTGATCATTGGTCTTGTCATTTTAGTTATCTGATCTTCAGGGTTACTTCAGTGGTACTTAGAAATAAACTGCTGTTCACCTGGGCTTCCCCCCTCCATCTTCCCCAATAAGATGGAACAGATCTATTTAGTAATCTGTTCAACTTTGTCATTATGGCCCAGTAGACACTGAGAGGAAAAAGTATATTGGGATCTTAACCAAAATGGTCTTTCTGGTTTTCAGAAAATGGCCGTGCAACTTTTTTTTTCATGCAGATATAAGGTTCTGCATACAAAAAACATGTAGATTTAGAGAGAGTTCCCTCTAGGAAGAACTTGAAACTGAAATACTGCACTTGCTCTGCTTACGTGACTAGGTTAATTAACGGGTGTATTCTCAGAAATAAAGGAGTTTTCAGGTGCAAATCTTGTGCACCAGAAGCCTTTAGATGTAGAAAGTGGAAAGTGAAGATTTTTCTGAGCAGCTTGTGAAACAAAGCTTTGCTCTGGCCATGTTCTGCAGGACCCACATGTATGAGGTATTTCAAACTTCACGCAAGTATCTTATTTATAACCAGTTGAGCCTTAATTTTGTTCCCTTCTGGAGCAGAAGTTCTCTTTTATTACGAAATTCTCCTGTAAGTCACTGTGTTACTATGACTAAAAGCATATCATTTTAATAGGTTGTGAAGTAAATTTTTGAATTATCGTCTCTTTCAAATCCTTCAGACTGCAGGCCACAGTTCTTTATTCCAACCTGCATTCATCTGCTCTGCCAATAAACAGGCAGAAGTCCTGGACAACAGAGAGAGGAACTTTTGCCATCATACAGTGAGCTGATGCCAGAAGTGTGCCTGTCAGCGGTGAGCGAATAGCAGGCACAAGGAGCGCTTCGGGGTAGCAAACATTGGCATCTTTGGTGAACAGTCTGAATGAGGCGGATCCATTTCTCAATAAAGGTATAGGCTTTCATATACCCTCATGTTCCTCTTCGAGTGTGCAGTTAGCTAAATCATGCCAGGTTAAATCTGTGGTTTGAGACAGGCACCAGACCTTCTAGCTCTTTGAACTGGCGATGCAGTACCATACTACTTGTGTTAAACAGCACCACAATCTCTAGTATACCTCTTTGATTTTGGTGACTTTATTAAAACATTAATAGTGAATCTGAGACTACTGAAAAATGGAAAAAAAACCCACCTTAATAATTTAATCTGTGCCTCACAAGTTTTGTTTGAATGTTCTTGCTGATCTAAACAAAGAATATTTGAGGTATCACAAAGAAGACAGGCATCTGAGTTGGCATTGTGTTGTTATTTCCTGTACAACTGTACAGTGAACTCAGATAACATTCCCTCTCATCTGCTTGCTTGAAATCAGTACATTTTGTACACGAAGAGGCTGCAGGCTTACCACTAAATACCACTGCCCTTGACATGAAGAGTAATCAGCCGATGAAATGAAGTCTGGTAAAGCCAAAGTAAATATTTTGAACTGTGTCTACGTATTTTGACCAAACTCCTCCTGGGAAGAACATGAGATTTATTATATCCCTTAAGATGTCAGTGTATCATTTGAAGGTTCACCCACGAAGTCTCTCTTGTGCGTTACATGCTAGTCAGAGGACTGATGCAGTGCAGTAAGTTTGGCTCCAGCTCTCTCAGGTTTGCCAAGAAGTTTGGGGCTTATTTTGGTCACACAGCTGTAGAAATACAGTCCATTGTATTCAGTGTACTCAAAGTATAGCTTTGTTAGAAAAGCAAACCAGTTAGTGACATATTCATGGTACATTCTCATTATTTCTTAGTTTTTGCTTATTTTCAGCAAGGAAATAGTAGAACACTTAGTGCTAATACAACATTCATCTGTTGTATTAAGCTTGAGAATACTAGTGCAGGGAAAATGAAGCCTATTATGTTAGAAAAACCTAAAATAAATCTGGACTTAGTAAGAAGAAACTGAGGTAGTTGTGAATCCTGTAATGAAACCCCAGGAAGCTGGGTTAGAATCCTACCTACATTGAATTGCCATATCCTATTTACCTTAAGGTGTAAAGCAGGTAGATTTTTTTTAACTGATGGCTAATCTCCTGCTATTGAATCTAATAATTTACAAATAAAAGTGATTCTCTGCAGCCTCTGATTCTCATTAATCTCCTTTTCATGTCCCATTAAAAAAAAGGGGTAAATGAAGTGCATGCAGAAGGAAAGAGAGTAAAGGACACTTCCCTGGTCATCTACTGGTTTATTCTGCCCCCTGGTAGAGCCTTCAATCACTTCTGTGACTGCTGAGGTGGCCAGTTTCTAAACACTTTTTTAGGTTAGAAATCCATTACAGGGAAAGTCGGAAAAGACAACTGTGGTGATAATTTATGATCAAGATTCAGAGCCGATTCTTCTTGTGAATGGGATTTGCTTTTCACCTAATCTACTCTTTTGTTTTTCACTTAATATCATCCTTCCTTTTAATAGTTCTGCTAATGGTGATGCTGTGGTAGTGTTGCTGGCTTTTTCTTCTTGAATTCATGAAATAAGTTGAATGAGATGCATGACTTGCTGTTTTGAATTGAAATCCTACCAACAAAATGCAAACCACAAAAAAATACTAAAGCAGAAAATGTTGAGGATAAATCCTTGCTGCTATGGATCTGTTTTGCAAGTTGACAATAGCTTGTATATTATGCATTAGGATTTCCGTACCATGCAATTGGAAGAGAGGCAGGAATGTGTGACACGATACTTACAGCTGTCTTTATTTGTATGTTCTCATTTGTCTTCAGCGATACTGACTGACACCTATGTACACCTTTTCTCTACAGGTCATGCCTGCTAGTGGCTACAGGGAGTTGCTCTTTGGAAGGCTGAGTATATTAAAACCAAATAACACTGCTAGAAAAATTCCTGCTGCTTTGATTCAAAGCCAATTCCACCTTCTCGGACGACACTGATTGTCATACTTTTCACAGCAGTACCATTTGTGAGGGCTTGGAGGTTATGAATTGTAACTGATATAATCAATAAAAGCTACACCACATTTTTATAAAACTCATTGGTTGACATATACATGGAACAAGAGACAAGAAACATGGTAAATTTTAATGCCTAAGAGCAAATCCCATAGGAATAGTCATATCCCCATAGGAACAGTCATATCATATGCTAAATATTACTGCTTGGATCTTTTGCAGAAAATAAGCTGTGGATCTATACAAGAAAGGGAATACATTAAAAACCAGGATCAGGACAAGTGTGTGTTACTGCCAGGTAAGCCAGTGGTTAAATGTAATTGTAAATTTGGTATATATTGTTAGCATATATTGGTGCGGGAGAGCAGCTGTCTGGATGTGATAGGAGCATTTTCCCCTCACATTTTCTTAGATGGCACTATTATTTGTTTTCTCTCTGAGTTAGAAATGACTTGGGGTTAGTTTGGCTCTAGATCTGAATGTTGTGACTTATTCTTGAACCCTATTTCCTCAGTTTTCCATGTGCTTCCTGTCTTTATTCAAAGCAAGGCCTGAAGTTCCAGAACAGAAAACCACAGGAAAAACTGCTCTGGTCATGTTTGTCTTGAGCAGAAACCAATAGCAAGAGATATTTCCTGCAAAATCATTTTTTGGTGATGAATGTAGCCCGGATTCCTGACCAAAAAGTCTGGCTAAATCTGCCTGGCTTTAGATAAGATTATTTCACCTGTAGATTCTGTGTCTTTCAGTTTACTGTCTTCAGGGATTTTTTGATGCCATTTGACCGATACTTTTACCCTTTACTAGAGGATTTTATTTCTTGAAAGGGGGTGAATGGAAACTTCCCTTATACACTTTGCAATGATGCTATGAAGTACTATGATTCTATGAAGTACAATGATTCTATGATTCTATTCTATGATTCTACTACTCTGGGCAGAGTATCACTGCTTACACAGAACAAGGCAAGGGATCCCAGAAGCTCCAGCATAACTTGCCTTCCTGTTTACTAGCCCAGCTCTCTGTCTGGGCCATCTGATCCCCAAAAAATCCCCTTCCTCCATTTTGATACTGCAGTAATGGATTTCTGACCACAGGAGCATTTATGTGTTACGGACTTCAAAATTAATTGTACTCACCTCTTTGGCTTTCTCTCTTGGCTCTTACTTTGCAGGATGACTCTTCAGCATCTTTCTTTCCTATTCTAAGAAAATATGACTGATTATCAAAAGTAATTTTGAGCATCACTCCAGTGAATGTTCTGGGTTCATCTTTAAACTCTAGCCCAGCATCACTTCAGCTGCTACACAGGGAATAAAGGTAATCTTAAATAGCCTTCACTAAATTATTTCTTACTCTATGAAATAGTGGATATAAAACTGTTGTGATCCATTCTATCCCGGTGGATCTTGCCTGTTTCTTGTTGGAGGTAATGCTTCTATGTAAAGATTTACACAAAAAACGGATTATGTGGAGATTTTTGTTAAAGTCCAATCTATGATCTCCTCTGATCCTCCTGTTTACTGGATGCTTCTGTAAATCCCCACTATATGTACATATTCTTAGGTTCTCCACTGAGAATTAAGTGTACATATGGAAATAAGTTACAGTGTAAGCAGCTGAAATAATTGTGGTTGAGTAATATTGTCCTTATCTGTGCTTATATCTCTTGCCCATTAATCTTTTCGTCTCTACAACAGTACTCTAAAACCTTCTGCTTATCCTCTTCAGCATTCCTATCAAGCTCCATAGCCATTCTCTAGCCAGCTTGGGCCTACATGAATGCTGACAAACCAATGATTATGTGCATACGGATTGCCCAGTTTGTTGCTGCAGTTAAGTAGTTCCTGCTTTTCTATTCATAAGGGGTCTAATTTGACTCTCTCTCTTCTACATGGCTACCAACTTGCCTCGATATCTTTACAAGTCAGATCACAGATGTGTTACTAGAAATCAATGCTGCCATTCACTGAATTGTGTAGCTGTTGCTTTTTCATGGTGAAGAGTTCTTGATAAGATCCAGCGCAACAGAAAGTAAAACCAATGCATTTAATGTTGTAGTATATTCAGCTGCTTTTATATGAGACAGTTAACTGAAGTTAAATTAGGTCTTTCTGATACTGAATTAGAAACTACAAATAAGCTTCCCTGCTTATTCAACGTTTGTATCTTTTTCATTTTGAGAGAACACAAATGGCAAATGTGAATAAGGAGGAGTGCACCATCTAGTGTTTAAAGAGTAATACTGGAGAATGGAAGCTGCATGAAACATTGCCCCCAGTTAAAACATGCAAACCATGTAATTCCCTGGCTGACTTGTTTGCATATAAGGAAAGAATTTCTTCTGACAGTGTAATTACAAGATGTTCCTTGTGGATGCAGTGGTGACTGAGAGGCAGGGGAATATAGAATGAGAATGACATGGCAGACTGCATGCAAAACAGTCACTTGGAGAAGGTTTTTGGCTGTCTGTCTTCATTGGTAAAGGAAAAAAAAAAAAGCTTTGGAAAACCTGTGGTTCCTGAACTTCAAAGAATTTAAATAACAGTAGGCCAAAACCAATCACTTTTCAAAATAATGTATTGCAATGCTGTGTACAAGTGCTATACATAGGCTATAGCAGTATGGCAGTATTTATCTTGGCAGTGACAGTCAGGGATAAAATTGTGCAAGAGCCTGCAGCATATTTGTTAAAACGGAACAAAAGTAACTGTTTAACCTATATCTCAGCATGCAGGTTTGCACTGACACCGTGTGGGGAAAGGGTTTGAGGGGAACAGTCGTCTGTAGTTGCCTTGTTCTGGAAAGCAAGAACCAGGAGATGTTTAGTGTGAGCTCTGGAAGATTCTGGGTTTCATCTTCTATCAGAAGATATCAGACAAGAGGCAAAGTAATTTTTACTTTCTGTTTTGTGAAAGGAAGCAGTGTACGCTCTCATCCATTCTAATTTTGGAGCTATGATCTCACTTAGAAATAAGTTGCTGTTATTTCCCTTTCCACATCTGGATCTGTTTGTGAAAGAAAGGGCATGTATGAAATAAAGAATGTATTTTCCAAGAAGGGGAACTTTCTGTTTACATGAATCAACTGTGAAACGAGAGGATTCTCCTGCTTCGAGTGGTGTAAGGAAGCTGGGCAGGAAATTAAAGAAGTGAAGTCCTGATGGCAAAAATTGAGGATTTAGGAATTGAATCTGTGATTTGCTGCAAGACGTAATTACTGATAGCGAGGAAGAGTCATGGGTGCTCAGCAGGCCAAGAACAAGGCCATGCTTCACTAAACTGATGAGATAATGTAGCAGATCAGAGATGAGTGCTGGGACACTTAAACTTGTCTGCACGACTTGAGATAAGGAACTGGCAGCTTCTAAACAGAATCGGTGTTTCCCCTGTGTAACTCATGTTCTGGCAAAAGCCACTTGCCAACAAAGATGCTACTAGAAGACCAACAGCACTTTGTATTTGGGGAAGGAAATACTGAGCAGTACATATGGAAGAAATCTTACTGACCTGTTGTTTAAACAGGATCAACTGTTCTTACTTTCCACATTTACTAACAGGGTGTTCACTTTGCACAGAGCAGAATCAGTCATTTCAGTCGTAAGAAAAATAATAGTAAAAAAGAGAAACAAAAAGTCTAGCCTCAGTCTGCAACATCTAACCTGTCCTGTGAGTTAAGTGGGGAGAGAACTTCCACCCCTCAGCTTCTACAAGTTACCCAAGTGTCTTTGCTAACTGGACACTGCTGTTTGCTCACTCAACACATTTCTTATCAGTAGGTGGCATCCGGAGAGGAGGACTCGAAGTGTTCTGCAACTCCTTGTGTCAACACTGCAGTGAAAGCCATGGACAACCATGCTGAATACTCAGGTGCTTTGTATCCTTTACATCCTTCAGCATAGAATGAAAATTGTCTGGCAGACGAGACAGTTCCTTTTCATCGAGAAATTCATCAAGGCATTTAAAAATGAGGGCAAAGTGAGTGAGGAGCTCTGGGAGTTTAGGATTTCTGGATAAACTGAACTTTCAAATGGTCAGAATTCAGTCAGATGAACCTAGTTCATAAATAGCATAATCCTAATAAATATGGCACTGCAAATCTCAGCTCCAACAACTCTTTTGATAGCAAACCTTTTGTGCTCTCTTTAAGGTTGAGAATGAAAAGCTGAATGCCGTTAAATGTGGAACTGTGTCCCCCCATTTTTGGAAGATTATGCCACATCAGACTGTTTTCTCTGTTTGTACCCAGAGCGATAGGAATACTTGATGGAAATAGGCAGGTAACAGTTTCCAAACACAAGGAGAAATTATATGTAGCCCCTTGTGGCCGTTTGATCTCTTTACAGTGAAGTTTGTTATTACAGGCCTGTGTTATTAACACTCTAGATCTGAAATGTGTTCAGTGAAACATAGAGTTTTGCCTATAGCCATTCACAAACCTAAACTCTGTAAGCTACAGCTCTTTACCCACTGCTGCCTGCATGTGCCATACTTTTCCCCGTAAGTAATGATTTGGAAATGATTTTTAAGCGCCCATCGACAAGCAGGGGAGCAAGGGGCTGGTACGCAAAACCAACCACCAGCGAAGGCACCGTGTGCCCTCTGCGTTCCTTTGGCGTTGGGCAAGGTGCTGAGGCAGAGGCTCGGACACGGAGACTGCCGGTGAGTAGCACAGTCCGCTGCAGGAGAAGGGCTGTAACCTCACTGGGCTACAACGGGGAGATCGTTTCTGACGTGGCCGCACAAGACTCGGAGCCCGGCAGCAGGGCCGAGGGCCGGCACCCGGGTGTGCTGGGGTGGTGGCTTCCACGTCAGCAGCGGCCCGCCGTCCCGGAACAGGGCCGCGCGCTCGAAGGGGCCCCGCGGCGGGCGGCGTCCCGGCGGCAGCGGCACCGCGCTCGGCGGCCCCGGGCCTCCCGCTCTGCCCGCGGGCGGGGCGCGCCGGGCCGGGCCGGGCCGCGGCTGCCGCACTACAAGTCCCGTGAGGCGGCGCGGCGGGGCCCGCTCCGGCGCGGCGGGCGAGGCGGCGGCGGCGGCGGCGGTGCCGGGGCGATGCCGGCGGCGGGCTCGGAGGGGGAGGAGGGCCCTGCGGGGGCCGGCGGGGACGGCGCGGGGCCCGGCGGCCCGTCAGGGGAGCAAGCGGGCCCCGGCGCCCCGAAGCTCTGCGGGTACCTGCAGAAGCTGTCGGGCAAGGGCCCCCTGCGCGGCTTCCGCAGCCGCTGGTTCGTGTTCGACCCTCGCCGCTGCTACCTCTACTACTTCAAGGGGCCGCAGGAGGCGCTGCCCCTCGGGCACCTCGACATCGCCTCCGCCTGCTTCAGCTACCACCAGCCCGAGGCCGGCGCGGCTGCCGCGGGGGACGAGGCCGCCGCCTTCGAGGTGCACAGCCCCAGCGGCGCCGTGGCCGTGCTCAAGGTAGGCCCGGCGGGCAGCGGTTTCGGTCCCCGGTCCCCTTTCTCTGTCCCTTCGGGGGCCGGGGCGGGCGGTGTCCGGCCGTCCCCTCCCAAGCTCGGGCGGGACCGGCGCCGCTGCGTTCGTGTGTCGTCCGAGAAGTCATTTCGCGAACGCAGGACCGGGCTGTCCCGGGTTAGTTTGGTTTTGCCTTCCTCTCCGGTTCTGCTTTTAAAGCGCTCTTCTGAAGAGGAAGAAAACGGTCCTGGCGAGCAGGGTGCTGTGGGAGCAGGATGGGCTAGCTGCCCTGGTGGAGTGGGTCTGCGGGAGACGGCTGGGTAGGTGTATTCCCAAGGAAAGCTGGGGGTCTGTGGGCTTGGAGGCTGAGCGGCAGGGGCTGGTTTCCATTTCGGGATGTTTGTTTTGAACAGGTGGTGTATGGCAGGAGCCTTCGTCTAGAGCGCTTTGGGAGGAAGGAAGAGGAGGAGGAGGGAGAAGTGTTTCCCGATGATAGCAGAGGCTGCTTAGCGTGTTGTCTTTGCAAGGACTCAGACTGTTATAGGGCAAGGGGTAAATCTTAGGATTTCCTTTATCGTCACGCCTAAGGGAAAACAAAACCCAAAGCAACAATAAGGAGACAATTTCTGTGCAGTGAAGAAGAAAGAATTTCTGCTGAGCATGTTATTTTGGATTGCTGTTAAGGCGTACATTTACCACAAGGAATGTTTTTGTGCATTTTGAGTGTGAATTTACACGTGAAAGGAGTGTTTCAGTTTCGGGTTTTTTTTTGGTTTTTTTAACATCCTTAATATTAGAGAATAATCCAATAATCCATGAAACAACAGAGCTTCCTGTTGAACACTGAAAAAGATCTTTCATGCATACTCACTTCACAGTGTGGATGGAGCTAGGCTTTTTACAGTGATATCCAGTGATAGGACAAGGGGCAATGGGTGTAAACTGGAGCATAGGAAGTTCCACGTTAACATCAGGAAGAACTTCTTTACTGTAAGAGTGACAGAGCACTGGAACAGGTTGCCCAGGGGGGTTGTGGAGTCTCCTACACTGGAGATATTCAAGGCCCGCCTGGACAAGTTCCTGTGTGATGTACTGTAGGTTACCCTGGTCTTGCAGGGGGGTTGGACTAGATGATCTTTTGAGGTCCCTTCCAACCCTTGGGATTCTGTGATTCTGTGATTTGAGCGATGATAATAAATGCTGAGGGTGTAGAACAATGTCAAAATAAGGAATCATTAAATCATAGATTCAGCCAGGTTGGAAAAGACCTTTACGTTCATCAAGTCCAACTGTTCCCCAGCGCTGCTAAGGCCACCACTAACCCATGGCGCTGAGAGCCTCGGCTACACTCTGTGAGCACTTGCAGGGATGGTGACTCCAGCACTGCCCTGGGCAGCCTGTTCCAATGCCTGAGCACCCTTTTGGTGATCTTATTGTACTGAACAATAAGTCGTTTAAGTGGAACACTAATATGATAAAAATTTGATTTGGTTAAGGAAAAGCAAACTCTAATCAGCAGTTTTGCATGAAATCATGTGTAAAAGCTACCTTTTTCTTTGCGTAATCATAACTAAAATCAGGTATCAGCCTGTATAGCCTGTTACAGAAGTTAAACTGTAGACTTGGTCTAAACCTTGATTTTTGATAGTTTGAAGGGGGTGTTTTGTTCCGTTTTAATTAGGAACTAATGGTTTTTGTGTGTCAGTCTTCAGGAAACTGCATAATGTGGGTCTTGCTTAAAGGGTTCTTTTTGAATAGGAGGGCCTTTGCTGAGAAAGGTGAAATTTAGGGTTAGGATTAGCGGGCAATAGTATATGCTACCTGTGTAGTAAGTACTTAGCCTGACAAACAGTGGTCTAGCGTCTAGCAGCAGCTTCGAGTGTCTTCTGGAGTCATGAAGATACAAGTCAGACTCAACAGCGATGAACAAGTGGAGGAAACAGTTTTCTTTTCCATGTTTTTCTTGGTACCTTTTAGGCTGTGGTTTACTGTTCTGCCCATACCTCTTGTATTCCGTTTTTTCCTGTACTCCTTGGGAAGGAACCTGAATAGGCTGAAGCTCTTTTCATGTTTCTCTTACAGGGACTGAGACAAGGTGCCAGTGAAGGGAGTCAGGGTCATTCCTGTAATTAGCAGAAAACATAATTTTGTATCTTCTGGTATTGTTACAATGCTTGCCCTAAAGCAGCAAAGCTATTGTCCCTAAAAGTGCTAGGGAACACATGATAGGAGTTCATATAATAAGAAATTTGCCTGCCCATGGCAGTGGGGTTGGAACTAGGTGATCTTAAGGACCTTTCCAACCCTAACTATTCTGTGATTCTACATTAATGAAAATCCTGTGAAATGTTGCTGGGCCAACTGGCCTTTGGTGGCCATATGATCAGAATGGACCTTTGAAGGTCCCTTCCATCCTAAACTGTTCTATAATTCACCAAAGGGTAAGGCTTTTGCAGCTGGAATTAATTTTCTTCTACCCAACATGATGTTTTTAAAGGCCTTAAAGAACTGTCTTTCAACTAAATTAGGTAGACATAGAATTGAGAATGAATTCAAGATGTTAAACTGGAACACCAAATAGTAAAACCCAAACAACTCCCAACCCCATTGACAGAGCCAGCCCCATTTGAAAGCAAATATGATTTAATTTATCAAGAACACATTACACACAAAGCACGAGGAATAAAGTCAAGTCAAATGTCGTCTTTACCCTGTAACTCACATGCCTTGTTTTCCTCAATTTGCTTCGTGTTCAGAATTTCCAGATCTTGTGATCTGGTCTTTCCCATTCAGTATTATCAGCTGAGAAGAGCAGTAAGAAATAAGCAACTGGAACTCCAGATTGAAATGGTGGTGCTGTTGAGGAATGCACGATTTCTTCATAATGCCTTGGGTTTTTTCTTAATGTAATGATTTCATCATTTGAATTGCTCAGTCTTTGTCATTTAGTGGGAGCTGGGGACTCTATGATACACTTGGAGTTTGTTTCTCAAATTGGTAACAATTTCAGGAAAAATATACTGTAGCCTTTACAGCAAATAAGGCAAATTGTTCGCAGTTCAGAAACACAGATAACCAGCCTGGCACTTGCATGATTGTAGCTTTTCTATATAGTTCCAAGAATCATCCAAGAATCAAAGTACATTAGAAGAAGCTAAGTCTGAAAAACCTTTTCTGTTTAAAATACGGAACAGGTACCACCACTTTAGGTAAAGCAGCAGAGAAAATTGTGTACTTCATGAATTAGGAATAGATTATGATTGAGAATATTTTCCTGGAGAGGACCTGATCCTGCAAATACTTGCTGTAACACAGAATGCTGATAATACAGTCAAGCGAGTGTTTGCCCGTGTTTGCACAGTGAGGTCTGTCACTAGGGGAGAAAAGAATTAGCATTATGAAAATACATAAATGAACAAAGGGGTCAGTTCTCATTTATTGTTAAAGCAGTGTCTTGTAGTGACACAGTTCACTTGCTTTTAAAACAAAGAAACACTGGCCAGTGACGATAGACTGTGTATGTGGTCACTTTGTGAACAGAGGTGAACTGGGAGGAGAAGGGAACGCAGACTGTTTAGACTTCTTAAAGACAAAAACTTCTGGGTTATTGGCCGAGTTGTAAGCATTCCAGACATGGCAGATTTTGGAGTCCAAACCTGCTGAAAGCAGATTTTTTTAGGAGCTTTTACTTCAATTTTCAGTAATCTTTAAGGATGTAGCAGTGATTAATAGCACTTAATAGTGCTTCAGCTTAAACGTTATTGCCTTAGGACATAGCACCATTAGGGCCTAACTCAGTTGAGGAGGTAGCTCAACAGTGAAGGTGATTTTTTTCTGAGCTGATCTGTGTTTTAAACTTGCTGGTTAATGGTTGCAATGCTTTAGCTGAAAATGGGGCTGCCCTCCAAAACAAAGCCTTCTGGCTCCAAATGTGTGGTTTGGGCATAGCAGGATTAGTAAATGTTCGGAAATGCAAACTTTCTGGTGGTGATCCCTGATACAGAAAAGGCTGGAGAGTTTGTGCTCAGAAAAGGATTGTGGCAAGAGTTCTCAGGAGTTCCCTCAAAGTGGCAAGTCTGCTTGTTGCGTTTCTTTGGACTCTTCCTGAAAGTGTTTAATTTTGGCATATGTGTTCCACCAGTGGGGCCAGGTAGAGGATGCCAGTGTGTACTTGTTTTCCCCAAATAATTCTTCTGTTTGTCAGGTGTGCATCACAAGAAGGCAGTTCCTGCAGCATTCTTAGTGGGGGGGGAATACAGGGGAGTGGGTTTAAGTGAATCATAGTGATTTTCCATCATTTAAGGAGCATGGAAGTGCTCCTTTTGTTGACAGGTAAGGTGAATTAAAAGCATGTTTGCAAATTTGTCTTTTGTGTAGGAGTAGGGGAAGAGCAAGACTCAAAATAATCTGTGTGTGACTGGGAAAAAAAGTCCATTTCAAACAACCAGCTTCAAAGATTAATTTTGTTTAAACAAAACTCAGCAGAGGTTCTCAGGATGCTCCTTTACTTGTAAAGTAAATAATTGAGGTGCCTATATAAACTCAGCAAAAGCTGTTCAAAGGGAGTGGAAGACTTTGTGAGAGAAGCGTGTGGGAAGGAAGGCACAGTAACAGGCAAGGTGCAGCAGCAGGGTACCCAGTTAATTCTTGGGAAAGTTACTTAAGAGAGGTGGTGAAAACCTTGTACTGCTTTGCTCTCCTGTTTTATGTGGCAGGACCATAACAACTTCTGCCTGACCCAGTAACAGTGACATCGCTTGTGAACTGTGTACATGTATGTGCTGCTCAGCAGAGAACAAGTGCAATGGGAATTTAAAAGCAGCAGCAAGGAGTAACTGCAATAAAATCTATTCATGGTTTTCTAAAGACTTTTGGGGAGAAGATAATGTGGCAAATTGTGGGAAAGGCTCTTTAAGTTGAACTAGTCATGGGCAGCAGTTAATTGTAGGTATAACTTAGGTTGACCACAGGTGAATTGCCTCACTAGCTATGTTGCGGTAGCAAAGAACCACTTAGGTACTACATCCTGTGTTAGTGGAAACTCTTCGAATTGGTGGTGGTTTTCTGCTGGAGCACAGTAAAACACTGCTTTACAAGGCCTGTGTGCAAGTCTGCCTAAGGGGAATGTACCAGAAACGAAGACTTACCACCAGATAAAACTCCAAAGGAAACACTTTTGTGCTAGAAATAGGGCAGTGTCTTTGTCTGGCTTCTGATGAACTTCCTTGCGCAAGCACTCCTTGCTTTGAAGCCATTTGCTGTAGGATGTTGTGGATCTTAAAGCTCATACAAGTACAAAAAGCCAAACTGTAATATAAAAATCTCTCTTCAGGATTGCTAAACACAAAGCTGGCAGGTTGCTGAGCCAGGGAGAGCACCCTTGGGAAGCATCAGGTGTTGTTTGCCTCCATGCTTATGCTCTGTCTTGTAATTAGCAGCTCTCAAGGTCACCACATGATGGTAAATGGATCTTCAATTTGACCAGCTCAGAAGTATTCTCTTCAAAAATGGAGACAGATCTGTGCCATTTGTGAGCTTCATGCAGCACTTACTGAACTTCCTTTGTCAGGAAATCTGAGCTGTTTGTTGCTCTTCTTTCTTTTGCAGCTATACCCCTCACCCTCTTCAGCTGTGATAAACAGAACAGAAAGCTATTAGAATTTAAATGCCTTAAACATGGTCATTTGCCCAAGTAATGAGGGGTTTTGCTTGGTAATGCCACCAAGCACTTTGGGAGAAGGTAGGAGAAAGACTGGCTAAAAGGTAGGCACCTTGTGCTTACAAGCCAAAGGACTGGGGTGGGTGTTTCTTCCCAAGTGTTAACTTTTTGTTCCTGAACATACCACATTGCTAATGTCAGGTGCTTGTTCTAGACTGGTGGCTGAGGATCTAGGTCGGAATGAAAATGAGTTTTCCAAGCAAGCACCTGCAGTGTCAGTTACCAGCACTTACTCTCTTGTGGATAGACTGCCATTTGGCACACTTTGGAGCGAATCTTATAGCTGTGATTCTTACTGAAGCTTAAAGATGTGTTTGAATTCTTGCTCAGTCATTACCTATTCATATGAATGACTGCAAGCTTGCAGATTAAATATTCATGCTGGGGTTTTTGGTGTTTTAAATATGCCCTTCCTATAGAAGTTGGTTAGCTCATGGGCTCGTCAAGTAATGCAGGATGTAGATTAAGTTGTTAAAGTAGGAAGTATTGCAATGCATTATTAATTTGTTGGTTTCTGCTGGTAATAAACCAAGTTTAGAAAAGAGAATGGGAATTGTCCTGGGTATGTATGGGACCTTTTTTCCCCCCATAATACAGATTTCTATTTATATTTAAACAACACTTTGTGCAAAAAATATAAGAAGCTGCTGCGTTTTCTAATGTTTCAATGTAAAACTGGAGGAAAAAAAAAAGCATGTGACTACTTTAAATGGCAAATGGATTTGGCATGCCAGCCAGGGATGTGGGGTTTGCACTTACTACATTGCTGTGTATTTCTTTTAAATCTTACTGGGTTTGGCTGATGATATGTTGATGGTCTGCTCATGATCTGTGTTGGGGTTTTTTGCTGTACTTGGAATGACTGTGTTCGTATACCAAAGATATGCAGTGATCTCATCAGTGCTCTGGTTCTTTGTGTTGTAGGCTGCAACTCGTCAGGATATGACATACTGGCTTCAGGAACTTCAACAGAAGAGGTGGGAATACTGTAACAACCTTGACGCAGCAAAAAGGGACAGCCGTACATCCCCTACACCAAGTGACCTTTCCAAAGGTCTTGTTGCCAAAGACAACCCTGGTAGGTTGAAAGTGTGAATAAAGACAGGCTGCATGTTTTTGTGTTCAGTGTCAGTTAATCAGTACAGGGCACAGCACTGGTGTAGAGAACAGTCTTACGAAGATCTTTGTTGCATCTCTTTATCAATTAACTCCATGTCAAGTCTGCATATGTTGATGATGCTAAAACTATTTAACATAAATGTAATTAAATGTGATTTCCTTTCTCTTATGAAACCTGTCGATTTCTTTGAAAAACAGATTTTTAGGAAGGAAGTGAAATGGAGTAGTCTTATTAAGTGGCAAAGTACAGTTAAGTATCTTTTTAGTGGTTTCAATATCTTAACACCTTTTAGTGTGTTAAGTATCCTGGGGTGTAAACTCAGTTTTTTAATGGGAACAGGTATATTTTGCATTCTGAATGACCATACTTCATTTCCAAAAAAGGTTCTATCTGACAGTGATAAAAATTTCCTGCCTTTAAAAACTGGAAGTTTCTGTATTTTCAGTCTCTGTAATACCTTTCGGCAAGCAAAATGTACCTTTAGGCTAGTATCAGAGTTGTAAAAATGTATCAGTGTATTATACAAGTTGAATTCTGTGGTTTTTACTCCATTGCACAGGTGCTTCTGAATTGTTTTATTCCTGAATCATTACAGAAATGGATTGCTTGCTGATTTCTGATATCCATAAATAAGACTGCACAAAGTCCTGTTCTGTGCCAAGTTAGACATTAGTAAAGCTCTCTTGGGTTTGAACAGTCTTGAGGTCAGACATATTTCATCAACAGACTAATTTTGTTGATTTCAATTTGTTCATACTTGTAAATCAGAAATGTTAAGCTGTCTTCTTCCCCGCCCTTATCTCCCCTCCCCTAGTTCAATCCTGTGCTGAAGGATTGTCCTCTAACCCAGTTTACTGCTTTCATTTGAGAGCAGTTTGCTTCTGGCTGCTTGCTTAACCACAGCTGGTTTGAGAGCATGTGGTTTTGTAGGGGCTCAGCTTGATGTTTCAGCTACACCAGTCTAACAGCTAGTCACTGCTTAAAGAAATGCCTGGCTCTCCCTTGATCTAGCACTGGTGCTAGTCTCACCCTTCCTTATGCTGGTGCAGGGAGCACAGCTAGCAGGAAACATCTCTTTTTCCAGCTTAGTTCTTGGCCAGTGCTGCTTCCTCAAGTGGTTTATTGTAGGGACAGATGAGCACCAGGAGCAGCCCAAGAGAATTGTTGGGAATGCCAAGTGAGATGGCTTGAGACCATCTTTCTGGCAGCAGACAGTCTGGTTATCAGCTTGTCAAACCATGTGTTGGAAGAACGTATGTATTTGTGTGCAGAAATCTAACAGCTTGCAGTGTTGGAAAGGGTAACAAGCTTTTGCTTTTTCAAACCGTTGCCTTTATACCTTCAGCCTCTCATTCTCTGCTATGTAGTCTCCCTTTTTGTGTTTGGTGGTTTGTATGACCCTGTACTGAGTTGGTTGAGTTCAAAGTTAGTTTTCTGTTTTGTGCTAAATTAAAGAGTGGAATATATTTACTGTGGAATCAGGTGACTTCCAGAGCTGATGGAAGGGAGGAAACAAGATACAGCGGTTAAATACAGGAAGGCAGAAAAAAGGATTAGGCAGAACTGTGCTCTTTTGGCAGCAGTGTTGGATGAGACCAACTAAAACATGTAACTTGGCCCCAGATCTGTACTTATTTCTTGTTTGTGCTCCTTCCTCTGGAGCTTAGGCACAATGTGATGTTAACCTACTCTCACTGTACTCCAGAAGTTTCCTATAAAGTTGGGGGACTCTTGTTGATGACTAAGGTATGTCTCTTATGAATTGCATTTAATATGTGCTCTATACTGGAGCATAGAAATTGGTTTGTTTTGCTAGTGCTTGAATACAGATGCTATCACTAGTGCTGTAAATGGGGAAGTAGTCTGTCTTCAGTACAGAAACCAAATTGCTCGTTGTAGCCTAGCCTGTTTTGCCATGTCACCCATCCCTGCTCTATGGACAGGCTTGACAAGTTTTAGAGTACTCAAGGCAGTAAAAAATAGTTTAAAACATTTTTCAAAGTGGGCTTTGGGAAAGCCACTGTTACGCAAAAGATGCAGTAGCGTTTGTCATGGAGCTGCCTCACTGCCATGGAAGTCACGTAAATTTATTCTTTATAGAAGGCAGGATTTATTCTTTATAGAATATGTAAAGATTTATTCTTTATGGAAAATGTGAAGATTTATTCTTTATAGAATATGGGGTTTTTTTCCCCCTTGGCATTGATCAAATGCTGTTGCAATTTTTATAATCTCAATTCTTAGTTATGCTATTCCTTGCCTCTCGACTTGCATTAAAGTGGTATGTGATGTATTTATTAAATGGTTGTGTTTTGAAAGGGG